>NC_091075.1:68195000-69445000 GCF_032405125.1 Capricornis sumatraensis
ACTACTGTTTCCTTCCAAAATGAAAGCAAAAAGGTATTATTGAGATTCATCAACTGGAAACTAAAGACTGCGCTGCATGAATCAATTTAAAGAATTTACTTCCAGTAGGAATGCATATTAGTAACATACAAGGATTAGGAACAACAGGCTATCAAAGGACAACAGTGTTACTCATTGCTTAGAGGTCCTGGACAAACCTCCATTATCAGCCTTTAGGTTTTCTCACAGGTAAAATGGGAGTGTGCGTGTGCGTAGGTGGGCAGTGATTTCATTTCAGAGCCTTCATTTATTGGAGTTGAAGAAAAAATATTTTTGTGATTTTCTTTGGCGATCACTCATTTAAAGCTCCAATAGATGCAAACAGCCGACTCACTGGAAACGGCCCTGATGCTGGGAAAGATTGATGGCAAGAGGAAAAGGGGGTGACAGAGGATGAGATGGTTGGATGGCATCACTGTCTCAATAGACATGAGTTTGAGCAAACTCCGGGAGATAGTGAAGGACAGAGAAGGCTAGCGTGCTGTAGTCCATGGGGTCGTAAAGAATGGGACATGACTGACAGAGAAGGCAATGGCACCCCACTCCAGTGTTCTTGCCTGGAAAATCCATGGACGGAGGAGCCTGGCGTGCTGCAGTCCATGGGGTCGCAAAGAGTCGAACACGTCTCAACTATTGAACAACAACATCTAAAGTACAAGAGCGTTAGTTTACCAGATGAACTAAACCTGAAGTGGACATAATTTCCCATTTTACCCTGCTCCTTTTCAGTAGAGGGGGAAAGGTCCCAGTCCATTTCATTAATAAATATAGAGTTAAAAGTTACTTGGGTGGAATCAGCATTTGAAGGAAGATCAGAATTTTCTTTAAAAATAAACTGAAGTCAATTGTAACAATCATGACTATATTCATCAGACTTTTGTGTGCAGGCCTGAATTTTGTCCCAATCACCATGCTTTGGAAAAGCTCTAGGAATTTCTTGATGAAATCACTCAGTGCTTGCCTAAGCATGATTTTATAAGTTAGTCAGCTGGCCTCCCAGTTTTAATTCCAGAGACCTTTCAGAACTTTCCCAATTAGTGGTTTTCATTAAGTGCTAGGCTTGGTCTTACAGACCAATGTATGAATTAGCTGATATAAGTCTGAGAAAAGAAACTGATAAGTTTGAGTGACTGTGTTAAATTCCTCAGAAATCTGTGAGAATCTTCTATTACTTTGGGAAAATCTTTGACTATGGCTTATAGCTCAGCTTTAGTCTGGGAAATATAAGAAATTAAGAGTTTAGTCTCTGGAGCCTCAAAAGGATTAACTTTAAATGAATAGGTTCTGACAATTCAGGGAAAAGGGAATGGGGTAAGCTCCAAGAAAAGTAGAAGCTTGGTGAGATAGTTTGGAAGTTGTTATGGGACAATAATGAAGGCACAGGTGGTGTAGAAGGGAAAGAAGAAGATGGTGTCAGTGATGGTTTCAGGCCGAGAGAGAGAAGATGCTGCTGGAGACAGAGCTTGAGACAAAGAAGCCACGAAAGGCCAATCTGAGGCATCAGGACTCATTTTACCTTTCTATAATCATTTGTTTGCCTCAGTTAATATTAACACCTTATTTTGCAAAGAAGCAATTTTGGACTCTTGATAATGTTAAGAAGTCTCAAAATACCAATCACAATAAGCATTCTACTCAGTTCTGGAAATTTTTGAGTTACTGGGGTTCAATTTAGTATTAAAGAAATTAAGTTTGGGGATTAAAAAATTCCCCATAGTGACCAGTGATATTCTAAATTGCATTTGGTCAGGTTGGTCCATTTAGTTAGAAATGCACATAAGGAGGGTTCACAGTTTTTAAGCATAATATTAGCCAGAGACTTTGTGGTGGGATGGGTGGGTGGGGTCCTCAAAATATTTAGATAACTGGGGCTCCATTTTCAGGGTTTTTTTCTTCTAGAGTAAAAACAATTTTCAAACAGCTCAAACAGCTTACAGCACAAATGATTCTTTTCAAACAGCTTGCAAGTCAACCCAAGCCAGTCCTAAGAAGACAGCTTGGTCCAGGAAGAGCCAAGGCGAAAGCTGTTTTTTTTTTTTTTCTCAGTCTGCAGAGAATAGTGTTTCCAAAGGAATAGTCTGAAGGCTAAAATACTCAGCACAGTTTCTTTTGAAGCAGTTCCTTCCTAAAGGAATTGGGCCAACAGCAATTCCAACCACTATCAGTTGAAACAGTCTGATCTCAAAATCAGATGGAAATGCCAAACCAGTACTAGGACACAGAACAAGGTCTTAACCCGAAAGTCAAAACCCTTAAATAGACCCCAAATAACACCTGGAGAGCTTCAAACACAAACAGGTTGTAAACTTAGATCCGGGAGAAACGCATACATTTGAACCCCAGGGTTGGTAAGAAAAGTAATGAGTGACAAAGGGTTCAGATCTGCTCACCAATCCCAGGGCCCTCAGGGGTCTTCTGTAGTTCCCAAATGGGTGACCAAAGTGCTGACCTGAAACAAATAGACAGTCAGATATTTCCCCAGCAATGGGGGGGTTTATGCAGGATCAGCAGAGAATTGTAATTCAGGTTCTGCAAGGTGGCAAGCCACGTGCATGTTCCCACAGGGCAAGGGAAGGAGCACACTTTATAGAGGGAAAGAGGAAGTTCAGGGAGCTCTAGTAAATAGAGTCTGTGGTTTCACTGGCTGAGTCCTTGCCAGGAAAGAAGATGAGTCTTTCCTCTCCCTGTTGGGCTCTGCTTTCACAGCACATGAGAGCTCCCCCTTCTGCTTTTTGACTCTGTTTAGTGAAGGTTTCTCATTATTATTATTTTCTTTTTATTTTCTTTTTTTCCTTCGCTTTATTTAACAGCAGACAGAAAATCAAGGATTTCTGGTTAAAGTTAACAGAATCAAAGAAAGAAAGTGAAGTTGTTCAGTCATGTTCAACTTTTTGGGACCCCATGGACTGTAGCCTACCAGGCTCCTCCGTCCATGGGATTTTCCAGGCAAGAGTACTGAAGTGGGTTGCCATTTCTTTCTCCCTGAGATCTTCCCAACCCAGGGATCACACACACTGCTCTACTATTCATTTATCCCTAGAAATAAAGTACTGTCAAACTGGAAACTGTATACATATATATAAACTACTAAATTTTGAGTTGCCAAACTTTTCTAATTTGATAGGTAAAGAATGGAATTTCATGCTAATGTTCATTTTGGAGTAAGGTTAAACACTATACTTTTTTTTCTCCTGTAAAATATTTACTGGCTTACTTTTCCATGTTTGAAAAGAGTTACTGGTATTCCTTCTTATGAAAACATTTCATGATTAAATAAACCTTGTCAATTATGTTGGAAACACTCCATTCTGCCTGTTACCGGAACTAATCACTAGTTTTTTCTTACATATTCTTTCAGAAATCTTCTATCCTTATAGAGCCAAATCTGTGTGTGCCAATTTCATATGAGATGTATACTCTTTAACATACAGAGGAGCTTACAATTCTTCAGTATTTGCTTATATCATCAAAAAAATTTTCATTTATAATATATTTCAGAATATTTTTCCATGTCAAAACATATTGAAATCACTCTTTTTAAAAGCTGATAACACTGCCTTTGTATGCATGTAATATTTCATTTTAAAAGTTCCTTTATCCTTGATTGTTTCTGGTCTTTTAATATTGTACATATCACACTGTACTTATTTTTTTTAATGTATTCAAGACATCTGTAGGAAATTATTGGGTTGAAAGATATGTACAGTTAGACTCTTGAGAGTTCTTATCAGGTGGTTAATCAAGAAAAAGTCCCAATTTACATTCCATTAACAGTAAGGGAGTACCTGTGTTAATCAAACATTTTCACTTTTGCCAACATAATAGACCAAAAATGGAACATCATTGTAATGTTAATTTACACATCTTTGATTATGACTGAAGTTGGGCGTGTTTCAAATTTTTATAAGGCATTTGTGTTTCTTTTCTTATAGACTATCTGTATATAAACTTTGCTGGTTTTATGTATATTTGTGTGTAGGTATGTGTATTTCTATAAAATATACATTATAGTTTTATTTACATGCTTCATATTTCAAAACTTTTGTTCACTTGATCTTTTGTGGTGTGATAAATGTAGACAGATCAAAGGAACAGAATGGAGAGCGCAGAAATAGGAGCAAATGCATGTGGGGATTTAGCGAATAGCTAAATGTGGCATTTCATTTCAATAGGAAAAAGATGGATTATTTTTCTTTCTTAAAGTGTTCAGAATGACTGCTAGTCACTAGGAACAAATAGAGCTATATTTCAACATTATCATTTTTAACAAAATACATTTTAGATATATCAAAGTAGAAAATATGACAATGTCATAGGAGATAGAAAAAGATGAGCATATTTATTCATTCTATTAGAGTTGGTTATGACTTTCTTTATGAGAAACACTAGAGAGGAAAGGACTACAAAGGAAAATATTGTTAAATATTTTAATAATATTTAACAATTTAGAGAAAGCTGTAGAGGAAAATGGGTTCCCTGGTGGCTCAGATGATAAAGAATCTGCCTGCAATTCAGGAGACCTGGGTTTGATCCCTGAGGCAGAAAGGTCCCCTGGAGAAGGGAATGGCTACCCACTACAGTATTCTTGCCTGGAGAATTCCATGGACAGAAGAGCCTGGTGGGTTACAGTCCATGGGATCGCAGAGTCAAACACATCTGGGTGACTAACGCTTTTACAGAGGAAAACATTGTTAAAGTTGTATATAACAAAACTATTAAATATCAGTCCAGGAAAAATATTATGAAAAGATAAACATAGCAAGTGATAAACTAAAAATAGGGCTATGTTTCCTAAAGATATAAAACATTTCTACACATTAGAAGAAAAACAGATGTAAAGAACAGACTTTTGGACTCTGTGGGAGAGGGAGAGGGTGGGATGATTTGGGAGAATGGCATTGAAACATGTATACTATTGTGTAAGAAATGAATCACTAGTCTAGGTTCGATACAGGATACAGGATGCTTGGGGCTGGTGCACTGGGATGACCCAGAGAGATGATACGGGGATGGAGGTGGGAGGGGGGTTCAGGGTTGGGAACTCATGTACACCTGTGGTGGATTCATATCAATGTATGGCAAAACCAATACAGTATTGTAAAGTAAAAAAATAAAAAAAAATAACAACAAGAAAGAAAAACTCAGTAACCCTACAGATACATGTATAGATTACATAAAGAAGAAATACCACCAATTTATAAACCTCTTTCATAATCAATAGGATGCTCTTTAAAACAAAAATTTGATGCCATCATTATCTCCCAAGATTAAAAAAGTGAAAATATTTATGAACATTCATCTAAAAATTTCAAATCCTGGTGAAAATTGGCTACGTCTGTTTGCAGAACAATTTGGCAATCACAAAATTGTAAGGGCAGATATCTTCTGATTTAGAAATTTTACTTCTTGGAATTTATTCTTACGTATACATGTGCACACAAATGTATGCACTGACATTTATTAACAATGTTGTTTTCTTTCAATATGTTGTTAGTGAGGAAATTAAAGCATTGATCTATAGGCAGGGAAGATTCCTGTTTGTGTTGATATGTGGGACTCAGACCTAAACTGGAATGGAAAACTTCTTTCATTGCACATGTGTTCAAATGTTACCATTTGAATTTATTTAATTATCAATAATGCAGGTAATAATAGGACTTTTACTTTTTAATCCTGGTAATTCATATTATGATGGGGTTTCACCAGTATCAGTTGGACTGATAATCCAGGAGTACTGAAATTTTAGCCTATACTCTATCACCCTTCTCATGAGGCTATACACAATGAACAATGACAAATGGGAGAAAGAAGCGTTGGGCAAAAGCTATCTTTGTTCTAAACCTCAAAGCTTGTAATCATTTTATATTGAGACTTCTGAAGTTTAACCGGTCAACTTCTCTATTTCAAACTCTCCTCCCACACATACCTCCTCAACCTAAGGCAGATTTTCAGTATTATCACATTCTAATTTCATGGCAGGAAGATGTAGAAGATATTCAAAGAAAGTAAAGTAGCCTCCAGGGTTGTTGAAATGGCCAAGTTCCTGAACTCTGAGTCGAGGAGGCATGAGAGAGATTTCAAAGGGAGCTAGCCATTTAACCTGCAGATTAACTTCACTCATTGCTTGTTATGGCCTTTTCAGTTTCTGACATCTGATAAGCAGATTGCTCCTCTAGAAGAAAAAGAAGAGTGTGAGAGTAGAATCATGAAATCTTCCTTTTCCCCCAGAAACTACAAAGCTAACAGCTCTTAAGTCTATATTGCAGATTCATTCCCATATTCAGAGGCCCAGACTACTTTTCTAACTCAGCTAAATTTCTTAGTTTGACTATCTCACCATCTCAAAATTAACTTGTCCCAAACTGAACCTATAATTTTCTCTTAAATCTGTTCCTCTTGCTATGATAATCCCTATCCTGGTTAAGAACCTGCCAGAAGCCTAGACACATAAGGTAAAAATGTCATGGTGGTCCTCCAAGCAAAACTGAACCAAGGCAAGAGAAACATCTATTCTGATCCATCCACTCCAGTATTCTTGCCTGGAAAATTCCATGGACAGCAGAGTCTAGTGGGCAACAGTCCATAGGGTCGCAAAGAGTCAGACACAACTGAGCGACTGAGTACACACATCTTTAAAAAAATTCCAGGTTCTCTTTCTCATGCACAAATATTCTCTCTCTCTCTCAGGGAAGTCATGGGCATCTTTGTCTTCCTGGGTCTGGCACACAGATTGGCACAAGGTGAATCGTTCCACTAATATCTTTTCTCTTGGCTAGTACCCTTCAGTTTCCATGACAACGTTTCACAGATCTTTTGCCCTATATTCTTGAAATCAAAGGGAATTACTTCTGAATGATGGGAAGGTGTGAGAACTGTGTCACTACTAACTTCAGAAAGGGGCCTTGCCAACGAGAATGATGAGGATTTAAGCTGTGGACATGCTAAGGTGAATGAAAAGACAAATTAATGAACTTGTCAAACTGTTCCTTCAGCAGGCATGGGTACAATGGATTCTTGCAATAAATTCTCAGGCTAAGCATCCATTTTCATGTTCTCTTCATGTTCCAATTTGTAGTTCCAGAGGTGCTCAAGCATTAGTATCATATTGCTAACTGTTCAGTGGAGACTGTGGAACATTTATCAATGTTAAGAATTCTTAATATTAAATTTGTATGAGTTAAGGTCTGGAGGAAACAGGCATGAAGTATGATATCGATTTTTCATATTGGCAACCAGGTAGACATTAAATGCTAGAATTGATCTTAAATAGAATATTCTCTATAATTTACGTTTCACATCTTAATTTTAATAGATGATTGGGTTGCTTTAGGTGAAAAAAATCTTTCCCGAAAATATGAAAAGTAATTTTTAAGTTTATAATTTTATCAAAAATATATTAAATTACATATACTTTGAGCACAATTACATTTTAGCTTTTAATCCCATAAGCCATTATTTTCTTGAAAAAATGCTGACAAAAACACTCAGATATGCACTATATAGTAATTAAATTAGTTATCATTGATAGTTTACCAACATTATTATATAAAAAATCATAGATTAACCCTATAGTTAATCTGTCATTACAGATTTATATTTTTCAAGATGAGAGGACAGGATGTGTTTTAATTACTGGATTGTCAACTTAAATAAATTTTTAAAACTTGTGATTATGTTGACCTACATTGACTCATGAACTGGGACCTAAAGGTCAGAGGCCAGTTGTTCTTTCTAGTCCCCTTCTATTCTCTCACTAACCCCTCATCAAGTCTTGCAGGTCCAACTCCTTATTGCTTCTTGAATCCTTCCTCTCTCTTTATCTACACACTCATGAATTTAACTTGGATGATAATAACAGTTCTTAACATTTCATTTCTGCTACTCTCATCCTAATCAAATCTATTTTCCCCAATAGCAAGAGTGTCTTTCCATATACATATCAAATAAGTGATGTCACTACTTTGCTTTAAATACTTAAACACCTTAAGACATTATGCTAAGTGAGCTGTCAGGTGAAGAAAGACAAATACTGTATGATATCACTTATACATGGCACAGAAAACAGCTGAACTTATAAAAACAGGGTAGAACAGTGGTGACCAGGGGTTGGGGAGTAGGGGAACATACTTGCAACTTGTGAACAAATGGGTCCTAGAGGTCTAATGCACAGCATAGTGATTACAGATAACAATGTTGTTGTTGTTGTTGTTTAGTTGCTAAGAATGCTGGAGTGGGTTGCACTCTAGAGCCTGGGAGCCATCATTACCAAGCCCACCTGCCACAACTACTGAGGCCTGACTGCCCATGCACCTTGACTAGATAAAAGCCCACACAGCAACAAAGATCCAACACAGTGGAAAATAAATAAAATGAAAAAATAAATAAAACTAAGTTAATAAACCTTTTTAAAAGATATCATGATTACTAGGAATCAGGTGCAAATAGATGTAAGAAAAAAATATGACAAACCTGTGTGGCGTGGCATGGTGTGCTCAGTCGTGTCCATATCTGTGCAACCCCATGGACTATAGCCCGCCAGGCTTCTCTGTCCATGGAATTCTCCAGGCAAGCCTACTGGAGTGGGTTTCCATGTCCTACTCCAGGGGATCTTCCTGATACAGGGACTGGGCCCGTGTCTCTTTCATCTCTTGCACTGGCAGATGGATTCTTTACCACTGTACCACATGGGAATCCCATGACAAACATAGACAGTGTATTAAAAAACAAAGACATCAGTTTGCCAACAAAGGTACACATAGTCATAGCTATGGTTTTTCCAATAGTCATGTACGGATGTGAGTGTTGAACCATAAAGAAAACTGAGCACCAAAGAACTGATGCTTTCTAATTGTGGTGGTAGAGAAGATTCTTGAGAGTCCCTTGGACTGCATGGAGATCAAACTAGTCAATCCTTAAGGAAAGCACCACTGAATATTCATTGGAAGGACTGATTCTGAAGCTGAAGATTGAGGGCAGGAGGAGAAGGGGGTGACAGAGGATGAGATGGTTGGATGGCATCATTGGCTTAATGGACATGAGTTTAAGCAAACTCCAGGAGATAGCGGAGGACAGGAAGCCTGGCATGCTGCAAGCCATGGGTCATAAAGAGTCAGTTATGACTTCGCAACTGAACAAAAACAAACCAATTTCCACTGTAGTAGTTGTGGATGTGGTCATAGTGGATGATGGAACTATCTTCTGTCATTTTTCTCATATTTATTATTCTTGATAATGCTAGATTCTTCCCCCAACCCCCAAAGTCTCTATTTTTTACAACAGTTTAGTTTCACAGCAAAGTTGAGCAGAAAGTACATTTCCTATATACTCCCTGACCACACACATGCATAGCCTCCCTAGTTATCAACAAACCTCACCAGAGTGGTACATTTGTTATAATCAGTGAATCTACATTGATATATTATTACCACCCAGAGTCCATAGTTTACACGAGAGCTCACTCTTGGTGTTGTACATTCTAGGGGGTTTACAAACATACAATGAGAAGTATCCAGCTTTCTAGTATCATACGGAGTAATTTCATTATCTAAAAATCCTCTGTGCTTTGTCTCCTCTACACTGTCTCTTCCCTAATCCCTGGCAATAACTGATCTTTTTACTCTCTGCATTGCTTTGCCATTATAGAATGTCATACAGTTGAAATCAAACAGTATGTAGCCTTTTCTGATTGGCTTCTTTCATTTAGTAATATGTATTTAAGGTTCCTACATGTCTTTTTGTGGCTTGATTTCTTATTTCCTTTTTAGTCCTGAATAGTATTCCGTTTTGTAGATTTACCATAGTTTTTAATCTGCCTGCAATGCAGGAGACCTGGGTTCGATTCCTGGGTTGGGAGGATTCCCCTAGAGAAGGGAAAGGCTATCCACTCCAATATTCTGTCCTGGAGAATCCCATGGACTGCATAGTCCATGGGGTCACCAAGAGTTGGACACGACTGAGTGACTTTCACTCACCATAGTTTATTTATCCATTCACTTACTGAAAGACATTTTGGCTACTCCCAGGTTGTGAATAATGCTGCTATAAACATTTGTGTGCAAGTTTGTGTGAGCATGCTGTCATCTCATGTGGGCAGTAACCAAGGGATTGTGACTTCTGAATCATATGGTCACAGTAAGTTTAGTGTAAGGTTCCCCCTAAGTCTGGGTCACCTTTCATTTCTAAATCTCAGGCTTGCTTCCACTGAAACTCTAGCATTTTGTCAATTACAGTTTAGATTTCTGCTCTAGTAAACTGTGATGTTCTGTGTCTTCTTGTCTATCCTTCTAATTTTGGGGGCAACAATTTGCCCTATGA
Source organism: Capricornis sumatraensis (assembly GCF_032405125.1). Taxonomy (NCBI): domain Eukaryota; kingdom Metazoa; phylum Chordata; class Mammalia; order Artiodactyla; family Bovidae; genus Capricornis; species Capricornis sumatraensis. Next base: position 68,205,354 of record NC_091075.1, read on the forward strand.
CCTCAGTTCTCTGATGGATCTAAGAGTAGTGGATATTCAGTTTGAGCTTTTGATTTGTTTTTAGAACAGAGTGACAACTTCCATGTTCCTCAGATGCCAGACCTAAGTATTGATTTTCTTGATGTGTCCTAGTATCTCTTACCTTTACGCATTTATCCAAGTTCCACTATACATCTGGGCTTCTGTGCACTCACTGCTACCATCTGCATTAATCTACACTGGGTGACAAGGGTTTCTTTTTTTTTTCTGTTCATTTCACTTGAAGAAGGAATCTACATACTCAGAGTCTGCATAAGGCATCAGGACACATTCCTTAACAACAACAACAACAAAAAAAAAAACAGAAACTCAATCCCAATTAGCTTAAGCTAAAACAGAAACTTATTGACTTATTTAATAAGCAAATATACATTGTGTTCTTGCTTTGGACTTGGCTGGATCCAAAGGTTCAAATATTTTCAAGAAGCTGCCGTCATTTCAATTTCTCAAATGGACTATTCATATCTTAACAAAGATGCATGGTCTGGTTTGCTGTCTCCTTATACCAAGCATCCCTGCCACAGAAATAGAATATTCTCTTCACTATTAACACCTATATTAATCCTTGAAAAGTTTTGGAGTAGTTAATGTTCCTAACAGTAAGGGCTATTCTTACAGGTCAACCTGGATTATTTTTTTCTTCTGTAGCCAGGAATCTCTTCATAAAGAAGAGGAACTCACCCAAAGGAAGGAATATAGGCAAGATATAAAGGTCACAGATAAAGTCCAAGGTTTGTAACCAAGAGAGTCTCAAAAAATATTTATATAAAGACTTTTGGCAATAAAAATATATGACTGAAATGACCCCTAACTTCATTTTTTAAATTTAGTTTTTGCACATAGAGTTCAAATTCACTTAAAATTTATTTTCTCATACCTAGTTTGAAGTGTCTACAACAGCTTCTAGCAAATACAAATTCCATTAACAGTTAGGAAAATGGAATGTAAATTAACAACAGGTGCACTTGAAGCAATTTTCCCTGAATTATCTTTAATATGATTCTGATATTGTTTTTACAATTAAAAAGTTTCAAAGGAAAAAATTCTTGCCAAAAGAGAATAACTTTAAAACATTTTGAAGGTTGTTTATTGCTATAGAAACAATCATAACACCTGCTATTTAAAGAAACACTAACTTTTGCAAGCCTATCTGTCTCAAATGTGAATTAATACTCTTTCCATTATGTATGAAATCTTGATAAGAACTGCTTGTATTTGCCTAATTCTGTTTTAAAGCATTCGGACCACTTTTGAAAACATTATCAATAAATGCCTCACCTTGGAGTGTTGTGGATATGATTATTTTCACCAGTATAGAAAAACTGGAACAATAGGAGAATTCCTTATCAGCCTTTATACTTATCAAACCATAGAAAAGACTGAAAGGAGGAAGAGATGCCATCACCAGATGTGTCTTCAGTCCTCTGCTTGGCCATACTTCCCTGACTCATTCATTCACCAAATACGTATGTGGGGACAGCCTCTAAGCAGGCGCTACAGTAGATACTACACTTCTCTGCATACTTTGCAATTGTCTTCCCTATTTCTCCTGAGCTAATAATGTAACTGGGCTTCTCTAATGGCTCAGGGGTAAAGAATCTGCCTGCAGTGCAAGAGATGTGGGTTCAATCCTTGGGTCAGGAAGATCGCCTGGGGAAGGAAATGGCAACCCACAGTGGTACTCTTGTCTGGGAAATCCCATGGACTTGTCAGGAACCTGGCAGGCTACAGTCCTTGGTGTTGCAAAGAGTTGGGCATGACTTAGAGACTAAACAGCATTAATAATAAAAGTATTATTATCCTTGCCACAATTTTCTTTCCTTTATGCTTCTATTGTGTTTACGATTTCGTTTTAAAATTTGGCAACATGCAAAACCATAAGTAGATAATTACAGTATTCACAGAAAGCTAAAAGTTGACTAGTCATTCTAGGCATGGTCTATACCACAAAATTTCTAAAACAAAACTAGTGGTATGTAGAAGTAGCTTTTATATGGAACACATCTTGATTTATTACAAAATTCTAAAATGCAACTGTTACATATCATGATTTCAAAAATCAGCAATGGCATCAAGCAGATAACTTATGAAAAAAGAAACAAAAATAGACAAATAAAATTTTAAAAATTCAACCTTGTTAATGATGAAAGGAAAGCCAAGTAAAATAAGATGCAGCTTGTATGTATGAAATTGGCATTTATAAAAAGTTAATATCATGTTATGTGGAGACAATGGTGTGATAGGTCTCTTATATACTGCTGATGAATACATTTTTTGGTAAAACAATTTGGCACATGAATTGTGAAATTTAGTATTTTTATAGGCTTTGATTCAGAATTTTTACTATGAAGATGAAATCCCAAGGAAACAATGAGGAATAGGGGCAAAGATTATGTAAAGAATTCTCACTGTAGCATTATTAGAGCAGTGATTAAGGTGAAGGTATTTTACACTGTAACCATGAGGGAATAGTAAATTATATTATGATATATTCATGTACACAATGGAGAATTTTTTCCCTCAAAATTTGTTTATGAGTAATTATTATGTACATGAAAAATCCTTACCATACAATATTGTGATCAAATTGGACCAAGGCTACAGTACAGCTATAGATACAGAAGTAAAAATATAGATTTGCAAAAAAGTAGCAAAATGTCATTATAATTAATAATGAGATGATTCTTTATGGTTATTTCCTTCTTTATATGTTCCTGAGTATTACGAGTTTTCTTCAATGATTGTTGTTGTTCAATCGCTAAGTCATGTCCAACTCTTTGTGACACCATGGACTACAGCACACCAGGCTTCCCTGTCCTTCACTATCTTCCAGAGTTGCTCAAACTCATGTACACTGTGTAAATGATGCCATCCAACCATCTCATCTTCTGTTGCCCTCACTCTTTCCCAGAAAAAGGGTCTTTTCGAAAGGGTTGGCTCGTTGCTTCAGGTGGCCAAAGTATTAGACCTTCAGCTTCAGCATCAGCCCTTCCAATGAATATTCAGGGTTGATTTCCTGTAAGATTAACTGGTTTGGTCTCCTTGTAGTCCAAGAGATTTTCAAGAGTCTTCTCCAGCACCACAATTTGAAAGCATCAATTCTTCAGTTTTCAGCCTTCTTTATGGTCCACCTCTCACACCCATACATGACTGGAAAATCCATAGCTTTGACTATATGGACCTTTGTTGGCAAATGTTGTGCATGTGTTAATTGCTCAATTACATCCGACTCTTTGCAACCCCATGGACTGTAGTTACATTATGTTCCTCTGCCCTTGGAATTCTACAGGCAAGAATACTGGAGTGGGTGGCTATTCCCTTCTCCAGGGGATCATCCCAACTCTGGCATCAAACCAGGGTCTCCTGGATTGCAGGCAGATTCTTTACCATCTGAGCCACAGTGCTTCCAAAGTGTGTTGGCAAAGTGATGTCTCTGCTTTTCAATACACTGTCTAGGGTTGTCATGGTGTTTCTTCCAAGTAACAAGTGCCTTTCAATATCATGGCTGCAGTCATCATCTACAGTGATTTTAGAGCCCAAGAAAATATAATCTACCACTGTTTCCATTTCCATTGTTTCTCCATCTATTTGCTAAGAAGTGATGGGATTGAATGCCATAATCTTAGTTTTTTGAATGTTGAGTTTTAAGCCAGCTTTTTCTTCTATGATTACTTATTTGTTTTTAAATAAAATGCAGTAAAATTTATTTTAAAGGTAACAAGATTTCCGGTTCAGGACAGCTGATAAAATGCAAACACTTTTCTTCTCTTACCTTAAGATCTTCAACAAAGGTCAATAAAGAGTAAAAAATATATAGATGACTATAATAAAATGAGATAAGAGCTTCAGCAGACAGATTTACCAAACATGGACAAACAGAAGAGGACCCACCCACCCTAGAATTAAGGAAGAACCCAGAAAATCAGGGAACTGACCTTCTAAATACAACATCTCAGTGTTAATTTTTAGAAAAGTCAGAACAGTCCCCGTTTATCCTGACTTCTAAATAAAGCAAAATCACCCAAACTGTTGGGGTTAGGAAGAAGAGGACTTCATTCTAATGAAACTGAAGTGTCTGTGGGCAAACTGAGATAAGTGGGTATTTGCCTCAAAAGCAAAATTATTCAAATTCTACTATTCAGAAAAATTCCAGTTCTCTGCTCAATTATTCAAAATAAAGTCTGCCAGTTCACAGGCCCCAATCACACACCTTACATTGACAATCATTCTCACTATGAAAGAAATATGCTAGAAACTGAAGAAAAATCTGTAGCAAGGGAAAGATCAAGCTAAACAAATTTGAAAAAGTTACCAAAGGAAAAAGATCAATTATCAGGGAATTGAAGTGAGCTTTAAAAAAAAAACAAAGAATTTTAACACTAGTACACAGATGTGAAAAGATTTTCTAATTCCCAAAATGAGAACAGAAAATATTGCTAGATACTAATTTATCATTCCCAGGTGACTTACGGGTGAGGAATCCACCTGCCAATGCAGGAGACGCAGATGTGGGTTTGATCCCTGGGTTGGGAAGATCCCCTGGAGGAGGAAGTGACAACCCACTCCAGGATTCTTGTCTGGAAAATCCCATGGGCAGAGGAGCCTGGTGGGCTACAGTCCATGGGGTCACAAAGAATTTGGGAAGACTGTGCATGCACAGCATCCATCATACAAAGATATGCAGAGACAAAGGCTGAAATAAATTAATCAAGAAATATCAATGCAAGTTTATGATGCAGAGCTACAAGAAAAATTAGCAAGCAGAAAAGCAATAGAAAATAGTAAAAAGAAAGTTATAACCAACCTAGATAGCATATTGCAAAGCAGAGACATTACTTTGCCAACAAAGGTCCGTCTAGTCAAGGCTATGGTTTTTCCAGTAGTCATGTATAGATGTGAGAGTTGGACTGTGAAAAAAGCTGAGCGCCGAAGAATTGATGCTTTCGAATTGTAGTGTTGGAGAAGACTCTTGAGAGTCTCTTGGACTGCAAGAAGATCCAACCAGTCCATTCTAAAGGAGATCAGTCCAGGGTGTTCTTCGGAAGGAAAGATGCTAAAGCTGAAACTCCAATACTTTGGCCACCTCATGCAAAGAGGTGACTCATTGGAAAAGACTCTGATGATGGCAGGGATTGGGGGCAGGAGAAGGGGACGACAGGGGATGAGATGGCTGGATGGCATCACTGACTCGATGGACGTGAGTTTGAGTGAATTCTGGGAGTTGGTGATGGACAGGGAGGCCTGGCGTGCTGCAATTCATGGGGTCGCAAAGAGTCAGACATGACTGAGCGACTGAACTGAACTGAAATAAAAACGGTTCTAATGAAAGAGAAACTGAATATGGAAGGAAATTGTGTGAGAGACTACTTTTTTTTTTTTTGCTAAGCCCTCTCCAGTACTCTTGCCTGGAAAATCCCATGGGCGGAGGAGCCTGGTGGGCTGCAGTCCATGGGGTCGCGAAGAGTTGGACACGACTGAGCGACTTCACTTTCACTTTTCACTTTCATAGAATTGGAGAAGGCAATGGCAATCCACTCCAGTGTTCTTGCCTGGAGAATCCCAGGGATGGGGGAGCCTGGTGGGCTGCCGTCTATGGGGTCACACAGAGTTGGACATGATTGAAGCGACTTAGCAGCAGCAGCAGCAGCTACATGGCTAGAGTTTAAAAAACCATGTACTTGTACTACTTTGTTACGAATAAAAAATAATGTTAAAAACAGGGAAAAATCTGTTTCAAAATGTTCCTTCTCAAAATAACAAGATTTCCAAACAAAAGTCAGGTTTCTAAATTTACACTTGTTTTAACTCTCATTCTGAGTAGTGAAAACTACTCAGAAATGAAGAATCATCTCTGAAGTTTTAATGGGAATGATTAATTTTGTTGTTGTCACTGAAATTCTTTAGTCAAATATGTACTTGATGTGAGTTAAATATTGGGATTTAACTTTGGAATTTCAGTGCTTTAGATAAAGCTATGTCTTTGAATGAAAATCTCAAAGCATCTTGCTAAATATCTCCTCTGCCATCGTTAAAGACATGGTATGTGGTGAGGTCTGGCTGCTCGCTGCTTAAAATGCCAATAGACAGGCCAAGCTGGTTGAAATGAAAGTTTGCTTTATTTCAAGTGCTGGCAACTCAGCGGGGAGGGGGAGGGCGAACATCTATCTAAAGGCAGCGGATGGGGGGGCGGGCGGAGGGGACTACATGCAAAAACAGCACAGTCATCTGTAATAGTCATCTTCCAATTGGTCATCAGCTGTCTGACCAGTGTCATCTTCGTTTTAGGTACAGTCAATCTTCAGTTCCAGGGTCTATTTGTTCCCATTTCTTGTGGCCAGTTCTCAGAATCGTGGCAGCTCACGTCCTGGATATAGTCTAGTCAACATGTAGTTAACTTCTCCATTTGGTGTTTTAGTGTCTACAGGATAGCTCACAGGATATGGTTCAGAATATTATCTAAAGGTCTTTGACTACGCTTAATGACTACATTATTATTACTTAGTCTCCTTTGACTGTTTTCCTTCGTTTCCTCATTTCTCACTTCTCTGATTAAACTTTTTCTTTAACTAGTTTACCACAGACAAAAGGAAGACAGCAGACATGGGGCAGGTTAGAGGGTCAAGGACCATAGGATCCTGCTTCATTTCAGCAGTGCCAACAAAAATTAAAACTTGCTTAGAAAATGTTGATTTTTTTCCATTATTTCTCCTCTGTCTTTTCTACAGAGAACCTATTTGCATCCAAACCAAGTGTTCACACTGAAAGGCATTGGTGATTCTCTCCTCTCAAGCTGCCTTCCCTAGCCTTTAGACTAATAATGTTCCTTGGCTCAATGCCAGGAACTTCCTGCTGAGATCAGGTACTTTGACAGCCAGGATTCTTCAACCAATTCAGACTACAAAACAGCCTTAGAACAAGTTGGTCCAGCTCTGCACTGCCTAGAGAGCAGGTGTTACAACAACATTTTTCCAGCCTAAACTGGAAAAGAGCTTGGTGGGGTCAAGGTTCTGAAAGGAAGTCAGTTGACTAGAGCATTTGGGGCAAAGGGGAGAATAGTGGCTCAAAACCTAACCAATTAGTGCACAAGTCTGTGAATGTTTCTCTGATGTGATCCCCAAAGACTGTCCAGGTGAAAAAGCTCGTTGGAAAAGGTAAAAGGAAATGATTGATTAAATGATTACATCAAAATTGAAAAAAAATCACCCGTCAGAAATATCGTGAACAAATACAAAGAGCAAACGCTAAAGTGAGAAAATAGTTGCAGGACATAGGACTGAAAATAACTGGTATTTTATGATTATCAGAAGTCTTAGATTTTAAAAAGATAAGAATGTCAGTCAAACAAACAGAGGCTTCCCTGGGAGCTGGGTAGTAAAGCATCTTTCTGTCCATGCAGGAGACAGGGGTTCCATCCCTTATCTGGGAAGATCCCTCATGCTGAGGAGCAATTAATTGCATATGCCACAACTACTGAGCCTGTGCTCTAGAGCCCAAGAGCCTCATCTACTGAACCCACAGGCAGCAAATACTGAAGCCAGCGCTCCCTATAGCCTGTGACCCACAACAAGAGAAGCCACCATAACAAGAACCCCACACACCACAAGTAGAGAGTAGCCCCTGCTCGCTGCAACTAGAGAGAAGCCCATGCAGCAACTAAGACTCAGCATGACCAAAAATAAAAATATCTTTGTATTTTAAAAAACAGATGAAGGAAACTAACGGACAATACATATATACACATAGTCATATAATACAAAATTATCTTACTTTAAAATGTCTTATACTATTAACAATCAAAGAAATGACAATTAACATACAAATGGCATGAAACCTCTCAGGTTTCAACTGTGCTTTTTAAAAAATGAGATTACTAAGTGGAACTCAAGTGTACTGAACTCCACATAATACTGGAACTGTTATGTAAAACTGGTGGAAGCTGACAAAGTTTTTCTGGAAAAGGATTATTAATCAATATACATATCAATATATAACTAAAGTTTCAAATTTTTATACCTAGTAAATTTTTTCTTTTAAGATTCTTCTTAAAAATACCAAAAGTGAAGCTTCAAGATTTGTGTATAAGATTTCCTCATACAGTATTATTTCTAATAGGAACAAATGAGGAATTTATAGGTCTAACAGAAGATAAATGTTTAAATTGATTCTGCATAGGAGATCCTGAAATCACACAAGCTTTCCAAGCATGAGAAAATGCATTTAGCTAATAAAAGTTTTACTTCTTAGAATAGTCAAAGGTGTCAAATAAATACTCAAAGTCCTTAGAACAGTGCCTGGTACATAATGATAACGAACAACCATTATTATTTAATAATTATGGCAACCCACTCCAGTGTTCTTGCCTGGAGAATCCCAGGGATGGGGAGCCTGGTGGGCTGCCGTCTATGGGGTCACACAGAGCTGGACATGACTAAAGTGACTTAGCAGTAGCAGTAGCAGTAAATATTAGTATTAAAAGAACTTATTCACTGACAAACTTGAAACAGAAATTTTCACCACCTTTTACCACTAATTAGATAGAATGGCAGAGAAGCAAATAGTTGTGAGGATAAAGGCTTTGAAATCAGGCAAAATGGAAATACTTTTACAGAGATCACATATTTACTGGGGAAATTTAAGAAATAAAGCATTTAAAGTACATTTAAGCATCACAGTTCTTGAATGAAATGTTCATTGTCATTATTATTAATCACTATGATTACCAGCAAAAGATACTATAAATAAACACACTAAATGTATTTAGTTTTAATTTTGAAAAATGTAGAAAATAATATATAAATATACAAATAGAATAAGAAAATGAACTCCTATGCACACAATTTGAAGTTTTAAGAGTTTCAACAAGTGGCCATTTTCATTTCATTTATGCCTCCCTGCTCCCAATATGCACACTGGATTATTTTGAAGCAAGTTCTAAGTAGCAGTTTACTTAAAAGTGTCTCAGGGTATATTTCTAAATTATGAGCATTCTCTTACTTGCAACACAACCAAAATATCATTGTTATATCTAAAACAAAATTCCTTAAAATCATCACATGTTCAGGCCAGTCAGTGTTCAAATTCCCAATTGTCTCGTATATATATATTTTTAATCAAAATCCAAGGAAGGTCCATACATTGCAATTTGCAATTATTTTGTCTCAAGTTTCACTTTATATGTTCCCACCCACTCCCTCTTTTTTTTCTCCGTCTCTTTTTTTTTTTTTTCCTTGTCAGTTATTTGCAGAGGAAACTGGATATTTGTCCAAGAGTTTCCCAGTCTTGATTTTGCTTAGCGCATATCCATGGTGTTGTCCAAAACGTTTCTCTCATTATTTCTTGTAAATCGGTAGTTAGAACAACATTCAACTCTGGGAAATTTTTTGGCAAGAGTGGTCCAGAGATAGTCTCTGTACTCTCACCAGTAGGTATATATTGTCTGAGTTCCTCTTTTTTTGTGTGATATAGTAGTCACTAATTACTCTGCTCAGATCCATTCTTCACTGGTTATATTCTAACTCATTTTTTTCTTTACTCATTAGCTAGAATAATATGAAAAGAGACTTCTTGCCATTTGTTTATCCATTAGTTGAGTTCATAGAGAAGAGGCAAGATGAATACTAAAATTTTTTAGTCCAGTCTTTGGAAAAAATGAGATGGTTTCCTAAATTCTCCAAAGGGAGTCTTTAATTCCATTTTAGAGGTTTCTAATTCTCATAGAGGGATGTTTATTATGCTATCACAGGTTTACCGAGCAGCACATACCTGCTGGTCTCCCCTCATTGGAGGTCTGGATGCCAGCTCCACAGGACCCCAAGATCAAAGACTCCAGTGCCATCCAAGCAGTGCCCTTTCTTTAGAGGTCTAAGTATCAGTTCTGCTTCCTCCCTTTTCATGCTTTCAAGTTCTCATAACTGTAGATTATTCACCCCTTTGTATCTCTAGTCATAGGTGTTGTTTTTCGCAGTAGTTACTACCTGTGTGACACATAAGTGTTCCCATTTTCATCTAGTTATACAATTTCATTCTTAAAATATTTAAATCTCAGAACAATCTGGAATCAAATCTGTGGAGACGGTCATAAATAAAATCAGTTTTATCTATTATTACTGTGGTTAACCAGCTAGTCCAGCATAATTTATTAAAAAGTCCAAGTTCTCCTGGATATTATTTGTTCTTCCAAATGAACTGTATTACCAACAAGTTAAGCTTCAGACAAAGCATTTACTGTGTGATAAAGTGAAGTGAAAGTGAAGTCGCTCAGTCGTGTCCGACTCTTTGCGGCCTCTGTAGCCTACCAGGCTCCTCTGTCCATGGGATTCTCCAGGCAAGAGTACTGGAGTGGGTTGCCATTTCCTTCTCCAGAGGATCTTCCCAACCCAGGAATCAAACCTGGGTCTCCCGCATTGTAGGCAGATGCTTTACCATCTGAGCCACCAGGGAGGTCAGTGGGGAACAAGTTCTTGTTGTTGGAGTGAAGAAATGTTGCTGTTGTGACACTCAAAGAAACTGGAGGCAAAGCATCTTGTAGATGTTTTGGAAAGTTAGCATTCTTCATTTCCTTTTCTGAGTTTCTGTTTGTTATAGTGTCCCCTGCCGGCAGAGACTCACAGAAACCATGGAGCAAACAGAACTGTAGTCAACAGAGGCCCAGACTGCAAATCTGGTCAGTTATACAAGTGTGGATTTTGAAGCTGAAAATAAATAAATTAGAGTTCAATAACAGGCTTTTTTTTTTTCTCTTTCAAAACTGTTGCCATGAATAGCATTCTGTTTATACTTTTTCATGTCTTTGTCAGTGCATTTTGAGATCAATTTCTAGAAATGAGATCTCTGGATCAAAAGATAAATGGAAAATATAGCTAAATTCTCCTTCAGGGAATGTTACCATTTTCCATTCCCAATAGCAGTCTATGAAAGTGCTTGTTTTCCCTCAACCTCATCAACATTTAGTCTACTTTGGGATTTTTGTCAATCTGATTGATGAGAAACAGTATCTCAGCTTAGCTGTAATTAGCACATTCTCTTATGGAAAGTTATGAATAATTTCATATATAAGAGCTATTTGCATTTCTTCTTCTGTGAACTATCTGTTCATATCTCTTTTGTAAATTGGCCTTTTATCTCTCTACTTTCAGAAGACTTTTATTTTTTAACTTTTTATGTTGAAATATAGTTGATTAACAATGTTGTGTTAGTTTCAAGTGTACAGCAAAGCGATTCAGTTGTATGTACACATGTATCTATTCTTTTTCAAATTATTTTCCCACTCTGCTCAATATTATGTAACAACCTAAGTGAGCAGAAGGCTTTTTTAGGGATAATAACTCTTTAAAATGACATAATTTTCAAATACTTTTCTCCTATTTGTCATTGTAATTTTTACTTTATTGGATTGTTTTGCAATGTAAAAGTTATTTCTTTATATCATTAAGTTTATCAGCATTTTTTCTCATTGTATATTGATTTTGACTTATGAAACTTTTGTCACTCAAAAAAATTTTCTCCATGTTTTCTTGATTTATATTTTCTTTTCTTCTTGTATTTAGAGATCCAAACCAGTTGGAATTTATTCTGTACTGTCAGAAGCAGACACAATTTTATCTATTTTCCTTGTGAGTGACTAGTTATCTCAACACTATTCATTAAAAATGCATCTTCTCCCCACTGTTTAAATGCTACCTTTGTCATATATTAAATTTCTACATAAAAAGTCTATTTATGGATTTCCTATTCCATTATATTGGTCTGGCTTCTATTTATACATGATGGCACAGTGCTTTACAAATAAAGATTATGAAAAATGTTTCAATAACTAAGAGAGACAGTCACTATCTTCTAGGATATTCATGTGTCCTGATTATTATTTGCTCTGCTAAATGAATTTTATAATTAACTTGCCAAGTCCTAAAGAAATACAGTTTACTAATATTTCCTGAAAAAGCTTTAATGCTAAAATTATCTCAGGGAAGATTAAACTTGATGACATTGAGGTTCTCTGTCCTAGACCATGGCATGTGTTTTCATTCGTTCATACAGACACACATACATATGCTGTACATTTTTCAACATATAGCTGTTCTATGAGCTCATTATTTTTCCTTGATAAGTGGAATTGTCTCAACCACATTATCTTTTCAAATGTTGACTCTATGATTTTATAATCTGATCTCACCTGGAATTCTTTAATTGTTTGTAGTTACTCCATCAGTTTTTTTCCCCATTTTCCACATACACAATTCTGTCATCTGCAACTAGGAGTTAACTCTTTCCAACTCCCATGCTTCTAATTGCATTTTTACTGACTAATTGTATATGCTACTTCCTGTAAATTAAAATTTCAAATAATAATAGAAGCTGAGAACATACGTGCTTTTTGCTTTAATCAGAATGTCCCCAGTGTTTTTCAATTACGTAAGATGCTGACTTTGGAATCCAGGATTGTAGGAGTGTGTGTGTCTGTGCATGTGTGTTCACACACATGAATATTTGTATTATTTTTAAAATGAAAAAAATTATACATTGTTAAATATCATTATACATCTTTGAACCTGAGGATATCATTTACCTTCCTAGTTCCACTGATATAATGGGTTATGTCAATGTCAATATTTAACTCTCATTGCACATTGCATTCCTGGAATAAATCCACATGATCACTGTGTATTACTCCCATATTTATACTGAGATTGAATTTTAGGTACATTCTTTTTAATTTAAGTGTCTATAACTCATTTATTTCCTAAAATGAATTTGGAATTTTCATTTTTTCCTGTTTAAATAGTTTAAATAGATTGAGGATTTTCTTATTTTCAAAGTTTGGCCAAATTCTCAACTGGGCCTATTCAGGGTTTTCTTTCCTTTATTTTTTATTGGAGTCATCTCTTTATTCTGAGGTAATTGGTATGTTTATATATCCTTTAGAATAAATGAACTTTGATAAATTATATTTTGCTAGAAAATTATTCATTTCATCTAGATTTTTAAAAATATTGAATAAAAATGTATATAAATGTAAATAATATATATAAACAGGATATAAATAATATATTTTTAATTTGAATAAAACATTGCCATTTCTAAATTTCAGTATTTGTGTCCTCTTCCACACATTTAAAAATTAATATGATTATTTATTGATTAGTGATCTCATTGTGCTGATCATTTCAAATGAGTGGGTTCACTTTTGGATTATTAGTTCTTAATGATATTTCATTATGTTTCAGTTTTAGAGTTGATTTAAATCTTCTGATTTGAGTTCTGTATAATTCTTTCTAAAGTTTCTTGTTTACTGAGCTGCAAGGTGTTTAATTCACTTTTCACTTTTATTTTTATAAGTATTTAATCTAAAAATTGTCATCTAATACCTAATTTATCTGTATCTCATCAATTCTGATACATTGCGTTCTCTTGAATTTTGAGGAAGGTCTGAAATTTTGGATTCTACTTCCTCTTGAAACTGAGCAGGACCCTATGATCCTTGACCCCCACCCCCGCCCCCACCCCCATGAACTCTGCTTGCCTTTGCCTGTGGAAACCTTTAGTCAAAGAACACGTTTAATCAGAGAAGTGAGAAATAGTGAAACAAAGGAAACCAGTCAAAAGGGATTAAATAACAAACATAATGTAAACATAGTCATTAAACATAGTCAGGGACCTTTAGTTCTTTCTCAAGGGTTGTAGATAATATTCTGAGCCATATCCTGTGAGCTGTCTTATAGATACCTAAACACCAGGTGGAGAAGTTAACTATGAGGACCAGACTGTACCCAGGACATGAGCTTCCACAATTCAGAGAATTGACCTCAAAGAAATGGGAACAAATGGACCCTAGAACCGAAGATTGTTTAACTGTACCTAAAACAGTCAAGATGATGCAGGTCAGACCACCGATGACCAATTTGAAGATGATGTTAGAGATGACAGTGCTGTTTCTGCATGTACTCCACATCCACACTGTCTATAAAAGCTGACACCCCCTGCTTATCATGGGTGAGTCTGCCTTTGGACAGATGTTTGCCACTCTCCCCGACCCTCACCCCAGTTGCCAGCATCTGAAATAAAGCAAATGTTCTTTTCCACCAACCTGACATGTTCATTGGCTTTTAAGCAGTGAGTAGCCAGACCCCAAAAAACATACTCTTTCAGTAACACTCTTTGACCCATGAGCTATGTGATAGTTAATTTCATGTGCCCAGATATTTGGTCAAGTCAATGGCACCCCACTCCAGTATTCTTGCCTGGAAAATCCCATGGACGGAGGAGCCTGGTAGGCTGCAGTCCATGGGGTCGCAAAGAGTCAGACACAACTGAGTGACTTCATTTTCACTTTTCACGCTCATGCATTGGAAAAGGAAATGGCAACCCACTCCAGTGTTCTTGCCTGGAGAATCCCAGGGACGGAGGAGCCTGGTGGGCTGCCATCTTTGGGGTCACAAAGAGTCGGACATGACTGAAGCGACTTAGCAGCAGCAGCAGCAGCATCATGGTAGGTCTGAGAGGGTGTTTTACAGTGAGATTAACATTTGAAATTCGAAATTCGTAGATTGAATAAAACTGACTGCCCTCCCTAATATGTGTGCCCTCATCAAATCAGTTGCAAGTGTGAAAAGAATAAAAAGCTGACCTTCCTGCAAATAAAAACTCATCTTGTTGTCTGAGCTGGGACACTGGCCCCTGGAATCAGAGTGAAATATCTGCTTGCCTTGGGTCTAGAGCCTGCTTGACTTTCAGACTGCAAATTACATCATTAGCTCTGCTGGTTCTCAGGCTGTTGGAATTTGACAGGGATTACACTTCTGCTTTCCTGGGTCTCCAGCTTGCCCACTCACCCTTCAGATCTTGGAACTTAGCCTTCATCATTGCATGAGCCAAACTATTCAGTTCAGTTCAGTTCAGCTGCTCATTCATGTCCGACTCTTTGTGACCCCATATACTGCAGCAAGCCAGGTTTGGCTGTCTATCACCAACTCCTGGAGCCTACTCAAACTCATGTCCATTGAGCCTGTGATGCCATCCAACCATCTCATCCTCTGTCATCCCCTTCTCCTCCTGCTTTCAATCTTTCCTGGCATCAGGATCTTTTCCAATAAGTCAGTTCTTCACATCAAGTGGCCAAAATTTGGAGTTTCAGCTTCAGCATCAGTCCTTCCAATGAATATTTAGGAATGCTTTCTTTTAGGATAGACTGGTTGGATCTCCTTTTTATACCAAGGAACCAATATATACCTGATAATAAAACTCATACACACACACACACACACACACACCCCAGGTGGGCAGGGCTGTTTAAAATTTGAGGAGTTTTTGTTTGTTTTGCTTTTAATTGTAATATGGTCATAGAATTTATATTACTACAATCATGCACACATACACACACACAATCTTCCTGTTTCTATAACCATACTATTTTGGGAGAAAACAGGGAACTTGAACTGCTTTGGTGTAAGAGGTATGTTAATCTCCTTCTTACTGTGAATGCTTCCTATTTGTCCTTGAATTTCCAGTGGCTTCTGATGTTGCTACGGTGTTGCTTACTGCCCTAAACTGTTTGCCGGCACAGAACTGCTAAATCAGAGAGAAATAAATTTCAATTTTCTTTAAGCTTAGCCTTATTTTATCTAACTACAGACAAATTCACCAAGTTTATAAAGTTTATCTCTGAAGAGAGATTGGCTTAGTGACTGGTAACTTTACAAAACGGTCATTTCCAACTAATACAAATAAAGTGTGGCATGCGTTTTGGACTAACTCATCAAAGAAGAGACTTCTTTTTGTTACTTTGCCACTCTCTTTCCCACAATCATTTCAGATGCTAATAATTCTGTGCTACAGACTATGTAATTATATTGCATTCTGAAGAGATTTATAGTACAATCCAATAAATTAATAATTTTAAATGAGTAAAATATACAAAACATGTCTTGGTATATTCAGGCTACTATAACAAAATCCCAGAGACTGAGTGGCTTATAAACAGCAGCAATGCATCTCTCACAGTTCTGGAGGCCGAGATGTCCGAGACCAACCTGCTGTTAAATTCAGCATCTGATGAAATCCTGCTTTCAGATTTAAATATAGGTTCTTCTGATTAAGTTCTCACATGTCAGAAAGGCAAGTAAACTCTTTGGGATCTCTTTTCTAAGGGCACTAACCTCATTCACGAGAGTTTCATCATCATAATCTAATCATTTCCCCAAGATCCCACTGCCAAATACCATTACATTGGGAATTAAGTTTCAAAATGAATTTTGGAGAAATACAAACATTCACTGTGATAGCAGTCTATTAATTAAAGAACTATCACAGTCTTGTTGTGGCAAAGAAGCTTGTGTAATGCAATGAAGCTATGAGCCATGCTGTGCAGGGCCACCCAAGACAAACTAGTCATAGGGGAGAGTTTTGACAAAATGTGGTACACTGGAAGAGAAAGCAGCAAACGACTCCAGTATTCTTGCCAAGAGAATCCCATGAACAGTATGAACACAGAAAAAGATATGACACCAGAAGTTGAGCTCCCCAGGTTGGAAGATGTCCAATATGCTACTGGGGAAGAGTGAGAGAAAATAACCAATAGCTCCAGAAAGAATGAAGCAGTTGGGCCAAATGGAAATGACACTCGGCTATAGATGTATCTGGTGGTAAAAGTAAACTCTGATGCTGCAAAGACCAATACTGTATAGGAACCTGGAATGTTAGGACTATGAATCAAGGTAACTTGAATGTGGTCAAGCA
The DNA here is from genome assembly GCF_032405125.1 of Capricornis sumatraensis. Lineage (NCBI taxonomy): Eukaryota > Metazoa > Chordata > Mammalia > Artiodactyla > Bovidae > Capricornis > Capricornis sumatraensis. Next base: position 68,222,124 of record NC_091075.1, read on the forward strand.
GGAGATGGCAAGAGTGAATGTCAAAATAAGTGAGTTAAAATGGACAGGAGAGGGCAAATTTAATTCAGATGATCACTATATATACGACTGAGGGGAAGAATCCCAAAGAAGAAATAGAGTAGCCATCATAGCCAATAAAAGAATGTGAAATACAGTACTTGGGTGCAATCTCAAAAATGACAATGATCTTGGTTCACTTGCAAAGAAAACCATTCAACATCACAGTAATCTAGGTCTCCAGGCAAGAATACTGAAGTGGCTTGCCATGCCCTTCTCCAGGGGATCTTCCAGATTCAGGGATGGGACTCATATCTCTTGCATCTCTTGTCTTACAGGCAGATTCTTTACCTGTTGAGCATCAGGGAAGCCCATAAGACCATTTAGAACTAACACACACAAATATATACTTTTCTTCATAGAGGACTGGGATGCAAGAGTAGAAAATCAAGAGATGCCTGGAGTATTGAGGCAAGATTGAGTTTGGAGTACAAAATGAAGCAGGAAAAAGGCTAACAGAGTTTTGTCAAAAGAAGACACTGGTCACAGCAAACACCATTTTCCAACAATATGAGAGATGACTACATATGGACATCACTAGATGGTCAACACCAAAATCAGATTATTTCTATTTTCTGCAGCCAGAGATGGAGAAGCTCTATATAGTCAGCAAAACCAAGACTGGGAGCTGACTGTGCTCAGATCATGAACTCTTTATTGCCAAATTCAGACTTAAATTGAAGAAAGTAGGGAAAACCACTAGACCATTCAGTTACGATCTAAATAAATCCCTATGAGTATACAGTGGAAGTGACCAATAAATTCAAGGGATTAGATCTGATAAACAGAGTGCCTGAATACATGGATGGAAGCTCATAATGTTGCATGGGAGGCAGTGACCAAAACAATCTCAAAGAAAAAGAAATGCAAGAAGGCAAAGTGGCTGTCTGAGGAGGCTTTAAAATAGCTGAGAAAAGAAGAGAAGCAAAAGGCAAGGGAAAAAGGGAAAGATACACCCAACTGAATGCAGAGTTCCAGAGAATAGTAAGGAAAGATAAGAAAGCCTTCTTAAATGAACAATGTAAAGAAATAGAGGAAAATAACAGAATGGGAAAGACTATAGATCTTAAGAAAATTGGCAATACCAAGGGAATATTTCATGAAAGAATAGGCATGATAAAGGACAGAAATGGTAAGGACCTAAGAAAAACAGAAGAGATTAGGAAGAGATGGCAAGAATAAACAAACAAAACTATATAAAAAAGGTTTTAATGACCCAGATAACCATGATGGTGTAGCCACTCACCTAGAGCCAGACGTCCTACATTGTGAAGTCAAGTGGGCCTTAGGAAGCATTTAAGCAAATAAAGCTAGTGGAGGTGATGGAAATTCAGCTGTGCTATGTCAAATCCTAAAAGATGTGCTGTTAAAGTGCTGCACTCAATATGTCAGCAAATTTTGAAACTCAGCAGTGGCCACAGAACTGGAAAATATGTTTTCACTCCAATTTCAAAGAAGGACAATGCTGAAAACATTCAAACTACCATAAAATGGCACCTGTTTCACATACCAGTAGGGTTATGCTCAAAATTCTTCAATCTAGTCTTCAGCAGCATGAGAAATAAGAACTTCCAGATGTACAAGCCTGGTTTTGAAGAGGCAAAGGAGCCAGAGATCAAATTGCCAACACATATTGGATCATAGAAAAAGCAAGGGAATTCCAGAAAAACATCTCCTTCTGCTTCATTTACTATATGAAAACCTTTGACTGTGTGTATCACAATAAACTATGGAAAATTCTTTAAAAGATGGGAATACCAGAACACCTAACCAGTCTCCTGAGAAACTTGTCAGAACCAGACATGGAAACAACGGACTGATTCAAAATTGGGAAAGGAGTATGTTAAGGTTGTATATTGTCACCCTGTTAATTTAACTTATATGCAGAGTATTTTGTGTGAAATATTGGGTTGGATGAATTACAAGGTGGAATCAAGATTGCCAGGAGAATATCAACCTCACATACGCAGATGATACCACTCTAACGGCAGAAAGCAAATAGGAACTAAAGAGCTTCTTGATAAAGGTGAAAGAAGAGAGTGAAAAAGCTGACTTAAAACTCTGTATTCCAAAAACTAAAATCATGGCATCCATTCCCACCACTTCATAGCAAATAAATGGGGACAAAGTGGAAGCAGTAGTAGACTTTATTTTCTTGGGCTCCAAAATCGTTGGATGGTAACTGTAGCCATGAAAATAAAAAGATACTTGCTCCTTAGAAGGAAAGCTATGACAAACCTAGACAGCATATTAAAAAGCAGAGACATCACTGTGCCAACAAAGGTCCATATAGTCAAAGCTATAATTTTTCCAGTAGTCATGTATGGATGAGAGAATTGGACCATAAAGAAGGCTGAGCACCAAAGAATCTACACTTTCGAGCGGTGGTACTGGAGAAGACTTTTGAGAGTCTCTTGGACAGCAAGGAGATCAGACCAATCAATCCTAAGGAAATCAACCCTGAGTATTCATTGAAAGGACTGATGCTGAAGTTGAAGCTCCAATACTTTGGCCACATGATGTGGTGAGCCAACTCATTGGAAAAGACCCTGTTGCTGGGAAAGTTTGAAGACAAAAGGGGAAAAGGGTGGTGGAGGATGAGATAGTTGGATAGCATCACCTACTCAATGGACTTGAATTTGATCAAACTCTGGGAGATAAGGAAGGACAGGGAAGCCTGGCATGTTGCAATCTGTGGGGTAGCAAAGAGTTAGACACAGCTTAGTGACTGTACAACAACAACATAATTATGTGACATAATTAAAGACAAAGCAAATAATCTTGCTTAAAATTTTTATGTAATATACCAGAATAGTTGTGTAAAATATAAAATTCCTCTTTGCCCAATCCTCTTGGAAACTGCCTTTTAAAGGCTACTAATAGCATTTTTTTTTTTTTTTACAGAAGCAAAAAGTGAAAGTATTAGTCACTCAGTCCTAACTCTGCGATCCCATGGACTGTAGCCTGCCAGACTCCTCTATCCATGAGACTCTCCAGGCAAGAATTACTGGAGTGGGATGCCATTTCCTTCTCCAGGGGATGTTCCTGACCCAGAGATCAAACAGAGTTCTCCTGCATTGCAGGCAGACACTTTACCGTCTGAGCTACCCGGTTTCTTCATTTGTCAGGTAATAACTCAAAAATTGAACACTGAAGTTGGATAATATTTAGCAAATAAACTCTATTTTTTCCTGTTAGTTTGATTCTTTAATTAGTCAAGTTGTAATGCTGTTTGTCCCAACATAGTAAAGCTAAATTATTATTATTTTTTAATTTATGTAATAATTATCATGCTCAACAAATCATTCTATGTTGTCAGATTAGGAAAGTAACAAATTTATTCGTATTTAAGTTATAATAAAAGAGTATGTCAAGACTGCTTATTTAACTGATATGCCAAGTACATCATGAGAAACGCTGGGCTGGAAGAAATACAAGCTGGGATCAAGATTGCTGGGAGAAATATCAATAACCTCAGATATGCAGATGACACCACCCTTATGGCAGAAACTGAAGAGGAGCTAAAAAGCCTCTTGATGAAAGTGAAAGAGGAGAGTGAAAACGTTGGCTTAAAGCTCAACATTCAGAAAACGAAGATCATGGCATCCGGTCCCATCACTTCATGAAAAATAGATGGGGAAACAGAGGAAACAGTGGCTGACTATTTTGGGGGGCTCCAAAATCACTGCAGATGGTTATTTCAGTCCTGAAATTAAAAGACACTCCTTGGAGGGAAAGTTATGACCAACCTAGACAGCATATTCAAAAGCAGAGACATTACTTTGCCAACCAAGGTCCGTGTAGTCAAGGCTATGGTTTTTCCAGTGGTCATGTATGGATGTGAGAGTTGGACTGTGAAGAAGGCTGAGTGCCAAAGAATTGATGCTTTTGAACTGTGGTGTTGGAGAAGACTCTTGAGAGTCCCTTGGACTGCAAGGAGATCCAATCAGTCCATCTTAAAGGAGATTAGCCCTGGGTGTTCATTGGAAGGACTGATCAGTTTCAGCTGAAGCTGAAACTCCAATACTTTGGCCACTTCATGGGAACAGTTGACTCATTGGAAAAGACCCTGATGCTGGGAGGGACTGGGGGCAGGAGAAGAAGGGGGAGACAGAGGATGAGATGGCTGGATGGCATCACTGACTTGATGGACATGAGTTTGAGTGAACCCCGGGAGTTGGTGATGGACAGGGAGGCCTGGCGTGCTGCAATTCATGCGGTCGCAACAAGTTGGTCACGACTGAGCAACTGAACAGAACTGAATTGACTGTGAAAATACATTGAAGATTAATTTTCATTCATATATGAAATGTGTAGCTTGTTACTTCTAATTATAAGTAACTTTTAAAAAATAAGTGTACAGTCAGTGGGCTTCCCTGGTGGTTCAGAGGTAAGGAATTCACCTGCAGTGCAGAAGATGCAGGAGATGCAGGTTCAATCCCTGGGTCAGGAACACCCTCTGGAGAAAGGCATGGCAACCCACTCCAGGATTCTTTCTGGGAAAATCCCATAGACAGAAGAGCCTGGCAGGCTACTGTAAACATGGTCGCAAAAAAGTCAGACATAACTGAAGCAACTGGGTATTCACTTACAGTCAGAAGCCATTCTATTCCACTGGGGATAACAGCTTTTAGTCCTTTTCAGTATCATTAGAGAGTAATTTTTAGAGCTATCGGAACAACATTTTCTTGATATCACAATTTAGAGAATGCATGAAGTAAACAAACTTTGGCAGGATGTCAGATAATCCTAGCCAGCATTCTCATTAAGTGATGTAAAAATTAAAATGTCTTTATTGCTAAAGTCCTAAGAGTTAAAAACTCAGATTCACAAATTATTTAGTAGGTAGGGGAGGTAGATATATAAAGAAAAAGAAAGAAATTGGTGTGGATTTAAGGTTTTCCTAGTGTATGCCTTTTACACATATTAACATGTGAATTTACTTCATTGAGATAAAAAGGTGTGTGGTCAAAGGTAATGCACTGGAAATTGTAACATAACTGAAAGCCTATCTTAACCTAAAGTAAGCAAAAAAAAATTTAAATGTCAGTCTTTAATATACATGCTGCTGCTTCTTCTAAGTTGCTTCAGACATGTCCAACTCTGTGTGACCCCATAGATAGTAGCCCACCAGGCTCCTCTGTCCTTGGGATTCTCCAGGCAAGAATACTGGAGTGGGTTACCATGTCCTTCTCCATATTATACAGCTTATGAATGTTTAGTTATTTCCTTTAAAAGTTTGATCATTCTATAATCAATGAAATTGTGTGTGTTTAAAATACTTTTATGAATATCCATGACTTCTTAACTGACTTAACATGCATGTTCCTTTTGCTTTCCTTATTTTTGGAAAAATAAAGTTCTGAATACGCCCATAGAAGTTTGTTTTATATCACTCAGCATGTGTTGCAGCAGAGAAAGTTTAAAAGCTGCTTAATTTTAATATTGCTTCCATTTTAATATAGAGGAGTCATATCATATATGTGTTTAATTTAATCAGATTCAGCTTATAGGCTTGGAGACAGAAACAGGAGGACACGAAAATGGAAAGAGGCATGGGGCGAGATTAAAGAGACTGGAACAAAGATACAGAATGACAGACACATACAAAAACATAGTGAATACAGAGCAGAACAATCCATCTATTGTTCTCTCAGTAAGTCTACGTGTTTCTGAGTGTTTTTTTGGTTTCACTTTGCTCTCATAAAAGGACATGCCCTCATACTCTATGGAGGTATATTGTGTAATTATATTTGTCATGTATATGTCTTGGTTAATGTGTGTTACTGTGTATATACTTTATATAACAGATCACATTAAATGGATACTGAATTTTATGTGCAATTTAAGATACTTTTGAAAATATGATTTTTACCTTATGGGCTTATTTTAGGGCTCACTCTTACAATATGATGAAGTCCCTTCTCCACCCCATTCATATGACCAAAGCTCCAAACAGCAATCTTAAAAATAATTTTTTGGAGATTATTCAAATTTTGAATTAGGAATAATCATTGTATTATTAGAATTAAATCATTGTCAAAACTCTTGACATTCCTATTTGGTCTCTTTCACCTATTTAGTTTCTTTTCACCTTTCATCTCTTAACCATTCATTAAAAGGCTGATATAATCCTCCTTCTCACCCTCATCAATACTTCCATCACGCATTTATTCATTTAACTTGTTAAAAATTCATAATTGCTTATTAAGCATTTAGCATAACCCATTAGCAAACAAAACTTGTAAATCAGGTATTATTTTCCTCAGCTTTATAATAAGGAAATTAGGAGTCAGAAGCCAGACAGCTAAGGGGCAGAATTACGCTGTGAATACAGATCTTTCTGAATTGGAAGTCCATACTATTTTAGGAAGTTGCTTTTTATGCAAGAATCTAGAAAGAAAAATATTTAAATAGAGTGACAGAACATTGTTTTCAAAACTGTATTTTTATTTCTGTATTGGTATCACATTTACCATTTAAATGTCCTCATTTATGAAGTAGTTTTAAAACTCTTCCAAATGTATTATCTAATAAAAATATCTGTGTACTTTTTGTTGGTAGTGGTATATTTGTCAGACACCCATCAGTTATGGTTGTGTCTGATTGGAATATCTTTCATTTCAAGAAAATGTGAAATGTTTCCATGGAGATCAGCTTGAGATAGCCCAGTGACGAACTTCTTAGCTGTAATTTCGCATTGGTTTCTATGGTTTCCAGATAGGAGAAGAAAATGAAGTTGCAGATTTTTTTTGGGGGGGGGGGGTAATGTAAAAGGTTATTGGAAAATTACAGATAACTGCTCAAATTAATGTACCCCCCCCCACTAAGGAAAGCAACTGCTGTTATTGCAAAACGTGAAAGATTTTATGATGTAGGTCGAACATCTATGCTATTTTCTATGCTTGTAACAAATGAGGAACTAACATGATACTTAAACAATTCTAAATTTAGCAGAAATTTCCCTTAAAAGGGGGAATTTTCTACTGAAATCTGTTTTAACAATGGCTGTTAAGAACTAGCTTGTCATCTCCACTTCATTTTTTCTTACGTCACATCTTTGAAGATGGCACACACTGCATCTGTTACATCAATTAATGATGTGAGTGAAAATTTTAGCACAGAGATATCTCTTTACTTATTGTTTATACTTTTTGGATAGCTTCTGTCATTTCTATTAATTAGTAAATGCTGGACCTCATATTCAAATCACATTAAAGTGGGTGCGTGCACATAAATTAGACTGATCACACACACACACACCACCCTTTCAGTCCTGTTCTCCAGCCTGACTCTAACTTACCAATTTTCCCAATGGCTGGCATGCAGCCACTCCAGTTATTTATCAATTTACCATCATCTCAAGGGATGAGATCAGGGTTGTCTTTTCTTAGAAGCATGTGAAATTCTAATGGGACAGTAGACCAAAGGCCGAGAGATGTGGGTTCTATCTCTATCTTCAATTTTGGATGACATCCAAATTTAACCAACCCATGGCTAATCACGGGTACATTTATTCAATAGGATACATGACAAGCTTATGTATTCTATAAATTTCAAATAAGAAAAATATTCAATGCTTCAACAACTATAAGAGCATGTAGAAATAGAAAGCTTTAATTATTCTAGCTTATTATTCATACTTGAGCCCAGTATCAAAGTATAGTCTTACTAGCCCAGTTTTTCAAAATAAAGAGAGAATGTGTCTGAATGAAGTTCTCCTCCTTTGATGGCAGCAAGCAAATATATTCAGTAATTTCCAAGTAATATTTTCCTCATAATAATATTTACAAGACGGTGGAGTAGAAGAATGTGTGCTCATATTCTCCTGTGAGAACACAAAAATTGCAACTAGCTGCTGAACAGTCATCAATAGGAAGATGTTGCAACCCACCAAAAAAAGATACCCCATGTCCAAAGACAACAATGAGACAGTAGGAATCACATTAAAAGGATGTTAAAATCAAACCCCATACCCACCAGAGACTCTTGGAGGACACAAACAAAACCTCATACGCACCAAGACCCAGGGGAAAGGAGCAGTAACTCCCACAAAAGACTGAGCCAGACTTGCCTGTAAGTGTTTGAAGGTCTCCTGTGGAGGTATGGGTCAGCAGTGGCCTGCCACAGCACAGGAGAACTGGCAACAGCAGTCCTAGGAGGGTCGGTGTGCTGGCATAAGTCCTTTGGGAGGAGGGCGCCATTAGCCCTACCATAGAGCCTGAAGCGCTATCATAGAGCTGCTAGGTGGGAAACTCATAAACTGGAGAACAATTATACTAAAGATGTTGTCACATACCTGGAGTGACAGGCAAGTTGGCTTGGATTATAAAATGAAGCAGAGTAAGGGTTAACAGAGCTTTGCCAAGAGAACACCCTGGTCATAGCAAACCTGCGCTTCCAACAACATGAGAGCTGACTTTGCACATGGACATCATTAGATGGTCAATACTGAAATCAGATTGCTTATTATCTTTGCAGCTGAAAATGGAAAAGCTCCATACAGTCAGCAAAAAACAAGACCTGGAGCTGACTGTGGCTCAGATCATGAGCTCCTTGTTGTAAAATTCAGACTTAAATTGAAGAAAGTAGCAAAAACCACTAGGCCATTCAGGTATGATCTATATCAATCACTTACGATCATACAGTGGAAATGACAAATAGATTCAGGGGATTAGATCTGATAGACAGAGTGCCTGAAGAACTATGGACAGAGCTTCATAACATTCTAAAGGAGGCAGTGACCAAAATTATCACAAAGAAAAAGAAATGCAAGAAGGAAAAAATGGTTGTCTGAGGAGGCCTTACAAATAACTGAGAAAAAGAAGTGAAAGGCAAAGGAGAAAGGGAAAGATATACCCAACTGAATGCAGCATTTGGGAGATAAGTAAGAAGAGATAAGAAAGCCTTCTTTGGTGAATAGTGCAAAGAAATAGTGCAAAATAACAGAGTGGAAAAGACTAGACAGAAATAGCAAGGATCTAACAGAAGCAGAAGAGATCAAGAAGTGCAACAATGCATAGAACTATACAAAAAGGTCTTAATGACCCAGATAACCACAATGGTGTGGGCATTCACCTAAAGCCAGCCATTCTGGAGTGTGAAATCAAGTGGGCCTTAGGAAGCATTATTATGAACAAAGCTAATGGAAGTGATGGAATTCCAGCTGAGCTATTTCAAATCACAAAAGATGATGCTGTTAAAGTGTTGCACTCATGCCAGCAAATTTGGAAAACTCAGCAGTGGCCACAATACTGGACAAATTCAGTTTTCATTCCAATCTCAAAGAAAGGCAATGCCAAAGAATGTGCAAGTGAAAGTGAAAGTCACTCAGTCATGTCTGACTCTGCAACCCCATGGACTGTAGCCTGCCAAGATCCTCTGTCCATGGAATTCTCCATGCAGGAATACTGGAGTGGGTAGTATATCCCTTCTCCAGGAGATCTTCCCCATCCAGGAACTGAACCCATGTCTCCTGTATTGCAAGCAGATTTCTTATCATTTGAGCTACCAGGGAAGCCTAACAATACTGGAGGGGGTAGGATATCCCTTATCCAGGGGATTTTCCCCACCTAGGGTTCAAACTAGGGTCTCCTGCATTGCAGACAGATTCTTTAACAGCTGAGCCACCAAGAACGTTCAATCTACCTTAACAACTGTGCTCATTTTACATGCTAGCAAGATAATGCTCAAAATTCAAGTTAGGTTTCAACAGTAGGTGAACCAAGAACTTCCAGATGTACAAGTTGGATTTAGAACAGGCAGAGAACAAATTGCCAACATCCGTTGGATCATAAGAAAAGCAAAGGAATTCCAGAAAAAGATTAACTTCTCTTTCATTGGCTAAACTAAAGCCTTTAACTGTGTGGATCACAACAAACTCTGGGAAATTCTTAAAGAGATGGTAGTAGCAGTCCACCTTACCTGCCTCCAGAGAAACCTGTATGCAGGTGAAGAAGCAACAGTTAGAACAGACATGGAACAACAGACTGGTTCAAAATTGGGAAAGGAGTTTGTTAAGGTTGTATATTTTCACCCTGCTTATTCAACTTCTATGTAGAGTACATCATGTGAAGCACCAGGCTGGATGAATCAGACGGTGGAATGAAGATTGTCAGGAGAAATATCAAAACCCTCAGATATACAGATGATACCACTCTAATGGCAGAAAGCAGAGATGAACTAAAGAGCATTTTATGAGGGTGAAAGTGAAAATATTAGTCACTCAATTGTGTCTGACTCTTTGCAACCCCATGGACTGTAGCCTGCCAGTATCCTCTGTCCATGAATTCTCCAGGCAAGAATACTGGCATGGGCAGCCATTCCTTTCTCCAGGGGATCTTCCCACGCCAGGGATCAGACCCAGGTCTACCGTGTTGCAGGCAGATTCTTTACCACATGAGTCATCAAAGAGGAGAGTGAAAAAGCTGATTTAAAACTCAACATTAAAAAAACTAAGGTCATGGCATTCGGTTCCATCACTTCATGCAAATAGATGGGGAAAAAATGATAACAGTGGCTGATTTTATTTTGTTGGGTTCCAAAATTACTGTGTATGCTGACTGCAGCCATGAAATTAAAAGACGCTTGCTCCATGGAAGAAAAGCTATGACAAACCTATTAAAAAGCAGAGATATCACTTTGCTGATGAAAGTCCATACAGTGAAGCTATGGTTTTCCAATAGTCATGTATGGATGTGAGAGGTGGACCATAAAGAAGGCTGAGTGCCAAAGAATTGATGTTTTTGAATTGTGGTGCTGGAGAGAACTCCAAGAGTCCCTTGTACAGCAAAGATCAAACCAGTCAATCCTAAAGGAAATCAACCCTGAATATTCATTGGGAGCCCTGATGTTGAAGCTGAAGCTCCAATGCTTTGGCCACCTGATGTGAAGAGCTGACTTATTGGAAAAGACCCTGATGCAGGAAAGATGGAAGGCAATAGGAGAAGAAAGCAGCAGAGGATGAGATGGTTGGATGGCCTCACCGATTCAATGGATGTGAGTTTGAGCAAACTCTGGAAGATAGTGAAGGTCAGGGAAGCCTGGAGTGCTTCAGTCCATGGGGTCTCAAAGAGTTGGACATGACCTAGCGACTGAACAAAAACAGCAACATTTTAATAATATAAATTAATCTTCCAAGAAGTGTATGTGATACTATAAAAAAATACATTGTGGCTGAAAACTTTATAAATGTCTTCAAAAGTTAGTTTTAGGACATGTGAATAATAAAACAGCCTGAATTTGATGTTTTATGTCTGATCAGATTATAATAATCCAGTGGGAAAAGACAGAAATAGCAAAAGATTCAATATTTCAATTTCTTGTAAGAGACCAGTGGTCACAAATTTTAATACGACTGAGCGACTTCACTTTCACTTTTCATTTTCATGCATTGGAAAAGAAAATGGCGGCCCACTCCAGTGTTCTTGCCTGGAGAATCCCAGGGACGGGGGAGCCTGGTGGGCTGCCATCTATGGAGTCATGCGGAGTTGGACATGACTGAAGTGACTTAGCAGCAGCAGCAGCAAAGCTTATTTATATGTATGAAAGTGAAAGTGAAGTTACTTAATTGTGTCCAACTCTTTGCAATCCTATGAATGGTAAGCCTACCAGGCTCCTCCATCCATGGGATTTTCCAGGCAAGAACACTGGAGTGGGTTGCCATTTCCTTTTCCAGGGGATCTTCCCGACCTAGGGATTGAACCCGGATCTCCTGTCAACTAAAGTTCGTCTAGTCAAGGCTATGGTTTTTCAGTAGTCATGTATGGATGTGAGAGTTGGACTGTGAAGAAGGCTGAGTGCCAAAGAATTGATGCTTTTGAACTGTGGTGTTGGAGAAGACTCTTGAGAGTCCCTTGGACTGCAAGGAGATCCAACCAGTCCATTCTGAAGATCAACCCTGGGATTTCTTTGGAAGGAATGATGCTAAAGCTGAAATTCTAGTACTTTGGCCAATTCATGCGAAGAGTTGACTCACTGGAGAAGACCCTGATACTGGGAGGGACTGGGGGCAGGAGGAGAAGGGGACGACAGAGGATGAGATGGCTGGATGGCATCACTGACTCAATGGACGCGAGTCTTAGTGAACTCCCGGAGTTGGTGATGGACAGGGAGGCCTGGCATGCTGTGATTCATGGGGTCGCAAAGAGTTGGACACAACTGAGCGACTGAACTGAACTGAACTGAATTCCTGCATTGTAGGCAGACGCTTTAACATCTGAGCCACCAGATAAGTCCATTTATGTGTATAGACATTCTTTAAAATAAAATTTAAAAGTATGTATGCATGTGTGTATATCGATATAGATGTGTGTCTATATCTGTATAACTAAATATGCACACTCCACAACCCCACACATACACATTCCCATTTATGTGTGCCCATACTTATATATGCATACATAAGCCTAAGAGATAGGCTTTCATTCTCCTTTCAAATTAGAAAATATTCAAGGTGAACATAAAGTAATTGCCATTTTAAAATATAGTATCCATTGCATACCTCATGTATTCCTTATACCTGCTTCCTTGTTGATATGTGTGTGTGTTTGTGTTGATACGTTTTGGACACTCACTCGTGTCCGATTCTTTGTGACCCCATGGACTGTAGCCCACCAGGCTCCTCTGTCCATGGAATTCTCCAAGCAAGAATACTGGATACTGGAGTGTGTTGCCATTTCCTCCTCCACCTTGTTGATATACTCTCTTGATAATGTTTTTCACCCCCATGGTTTTCACAACAATCTGATAACTCCCTATCTTCTCTAGCTCCAGCTTGAGTCCTTCTCTGGAATGTCCAAGCCATACACTTTAAGAAACACTGAGAGACAGTGTAACTTGGAAGTAAAATAACATATTCTGAAGTTTGACTCCAGGTTCCACTGTTTACACATTGTAGGTTTGGGAGTCTCATGTCACTTCAAAATCTAGGATTTATAGGTTCATAAGCCATTTGAATGAGGAAGAAAGAATTCAGATCTGGTTCTACAAAATATGTTGGCCCTACCTGAAAGCAGACAGCTTCAGCAATATAGTTTAATTACCAATTGTCCCTGAAGAAGGGAAATCTTCTTGGTAGGTAGTACATGAACTAGAACACAGAGCTGTTGCTTAGCTGGAGGTACAAGTGTACACCTGGTCATGGATACCACCTAATGGTTTGGTAAGCTGGTCAGGGAATTAGAAGCAACACTATTGGAAAATTGGTGACAAGTCTGGGAATGGATTATGTAACAGATTTCTCTAAATGAGCACAGAATAGGAAGATATTCAGGTCCCATATAAATGCTCACCAAAAAAATGCTTATCAGAAGTTTATCTATCTTAATGCTCAGGTGGACAAGATGATCCCTTCTTGTGGCTATCACACTCAGCCACCCTGTGCTTTCACAGTGGCTCAGAGACAAAGTGGTCATCACAGCAGGTAGGGAGACTGTCTGTGCTCAACAACGTGGACTTGCACTCATCAAGGTTAGTCTGGCTATAGTCACTGTTGAGTGCCTGATCTATCAAATGAATAGACCCACACTGCACCTTTACTGGACACTAATTCCTTAGAGGAAAGGAAGGAGTCAGCTAGCTATCAGTGCTAGGTTGTTTTCATTAGACATCTTCATCATGAAACAGGCAACATTTTGTTCTCATTTGAATACACACTTACTAACAATGTAAGTTTACCTCTTCTCCCTGTGACTTTTCTGTGAATACCATCATCCATTAACTTACAAAATGTCTTACTTAGTACCATGGTATGTAACACAGCACTGATTCTGACCAAGAAGCTTACTTTACAGCAAATGTAGTATAGTAATGGGTTTATGCTTCTGGGAGTCAGTAATATTACGTTTCCCATCACTTATGAAATGGTAATGGGACACTTTTGAAGTGTTAGTGACTGAAACAACTGGGCCACACTATCTTGCCAGATGAAGTAATGTCTCCCAAGATGCTGGACTTGCTTTAAATAACCAACAAATATACGGTACTATTTCCCACAGTTGAGATTCACAGGCCTGGAAATCAAGAGGTGGAGATTAGAGTTGCTTTTCCACAATCACCCCTAGCATTACACTAGAGAAGCACTTGTTTCCTGTCCCTGTAACTGTAGAGTTTTGCTGGTCTAGAAGTCTAAGTTTCCAGTAGAGATCACAGCAATGGTTCCACTAAACTGGAAGTTGAGGGTGCCACCCTGCCACAGATAAAGGGTCTTTGTGGTGTCTTCTTTTGAGGATAGGATTAGTGTATTAGTTTTAAGAGAGACAGTTGTATTGTGTTAGGTGAAAGCTTATTTTTGCTACTGTCTTTATTTGAAATACAAGTACTGCCATGAACGGCAAGTTGACAAGTGGTGGATTATCATAGCTTTTTAAATGTCAACTTAGCTAGGATTGAACTTTTTCCAGAATTCCCTCCCGTCTATGGTTTCAGGTTAGGACTGGCTACAAGAGAGAGAGAGATGCATGAGATAGGGTTAGTAGATGTGAACCAGCATCCATTTTACACTTGGAAGATGGGTGTAGAGAAAATCCTGAATGATGATGCTGTAAAAGTGCTGCACTCAATATGCCAGCAAATTTGGAAAACTCAGCAGTGGCTGAGCAAAATGGCTGTCTGAGGAGGCCTTACAAATAGCTGTGAAAAGAAGAGAAATGAAAAGTAGAGGAGAAAAGGAAAGATATAAGCATCTGAATGCAGAGTTCCAAAGAATAGCAAGGAGAGATAAGAAAGCCTTCCTCAGCGATCAATGCAAATAAATAGAAGAAAACAACAGAATGGGAAAGACTAGAGATCTCTTCAAGAAAATTAGAGATACCAAGGGAACACTTCATGCAAAGATGGGCTCGATAAAGGACAGAAATGGTATGGACCTAACAGAAGCAGAAGATATTAAAAAGAGGTGGCAAGAATACACAGAACTGTACAAAAAAGATTTTCATGACAAAGATAATCAAGATGGTGTGATCACTCACCTAGAGCCAGACATCCTGGAATGTCAAGTGGGTCTTAGAAAGCATCACTGCAAACAAAGCTAGTGGAGGTGATGGAATTCCAGTTGAGCTATTTCAAATCCTGAAAGATAATGCTGTGAAAGTGCTGCACTCAATAAGCCAGCAAATTTGGAAAACTCAGCAGTGGCCACAGGAATGGAAAATGTCAGTTTTAATTCAAATCCCAAAGAAAGGCAATGCCAAAGAATGCTCAGACTACAGCACAATTGCACTCATCTCACACGCTAGTAAAGTAATGCTCAAAATTCTCCAAGCCAGGCTCTAGCAATACATGAACCGTGAACTTCAGATGTTTAAGCTGGTTTCAGAAAAGGCAGAGGAACCAGAGATCAAATTGCCAACATCTGCTGGATCATGGAAAAAGCAAGAGAGTTCCAGAAAAACATCTATTTCTGCTTTATTGACTATGCCAAAGCCTTTGACTGTGTGGATCACAATAAACTGGAAAATTCTGAAAGAGATGGGAATACCAGACCACCTGACCTGCCTCTTGAGAAACCTGTATGCAGGTCAGGAAGTAACAGTTAGAACTGGACATGGAACAACAGACTGGTTCCAAATAGGAAAAGGAGTACATCAAGGCTGTATATTGTCACCCTGCTTATTTAACTTATATGTAGAGTACATCATGAGAAATGCTGGGCTGGAGGAAGCACAAGCTGGAATCAAGATTGCTTGGAGAAATATCAATAACCTCAGATATGCAGATGACACCACCCTTATGGCAGAAAGTGAAGAACTAAAGAGCCTCTTGATGAAAGTTTAAGAGGAGAGTGAAAAAGTTGGCTTAAAGCTCAACATTCAGAAAATGAAGATCATGGAATCTGGTCCCATCACTTCATGGGAAATAGATGGGGAAACAGTGGAAACAGTGGATGACTTTATTTTGGGGGGCTCCAAAATCACTGCAGATGGTGATTTCAGCCATGAAATTAAAAGACGCTTACTCCTTGGAAGGAAAGTTATGACCAACCTAGATAGTATATTCAAAAGCAGAAACATTACTTTGCCAACAAAGTTCCATCTAGTCAAGGCTACGGTTTTTCCAGTAGTCATGTATGGATGTGAGAGTTGGACTATAAAGAAAGCTGAGGGCCAAAGAATTGATGCTTTTCAACTGTGGTTTTGGAGAACTCTTGAGAGTCCCTTGGACTGCAAGGAGATCCAACCAGTCCATCCTAAAGGAAACCAGTCCTGAGTATTCACTGGAGGCACTGATGTTGAAGCTGAAACTCCAATACTTTGGCCACCTGCTGCAAAGAGCTGACACATTTGAAAAGACCCTGATCTGGGAAAGATTGAGGGTAGTAGGAAACTGGTCGACAGAGGATGAGATGGTTGGATGGCATTACCGACTCAATGGATATGAGTTTGGGTGGACCCTGGGAGTTGGTGATGGACAGGGAGGCCTGGTGTGCTGTGGTTCATGGGATTGCAAAGAGTCGGACACGACTGAGCGACTGAAGTGAAGTGGCCCTGCACTGTGGCAGCTTGCGTATGCTGTTACTGATCTTCTGGCTTGATTGATAAGAAACAGCACCTGGGCCTGTAACTACTTAAACACCTGCCTGTTTTTCTCCAGCTCTTTGAGTCCTGGGCCAGGTGAATGTGCAGTTCCACTGTGAAGGGCTCTAGCTTCTCCCATAAGGCATCCTTCTCATTTCAACTTAGAGACAGTAAGAAAGAGGCACAGTTTCCAGTTTATAGCCATGGTTCCAGTGCATCCTTCTCAATTACTGTTGGCCCCAGCACTCCCTTAATTGATGTTTAGCTTTCCTCCTTTACTGAGAACTTGTTGAGTACCAAAGACAACAGCCGTGTAAAAACTTCTCTTCTAGCTCTAGAGTCTATACTATTCACACTGCTTCTGTCTCTCTGATTCAATCCTGATATAATCATTAATAGTGTGAAGAATATACAAAACTTTCTACATATGATTAAGGTAAATGATAGAAAAAGGAACATATAGAAAGTTTATATACACAAAAAAATCCAAACACAAAAAGCTAACACAAGATGTTTAACCTCATCAATTATCAGGAAAACATAAAGTATGAGCTATGATTTCATGCTCATCAAAGTAGAAAATATTAAAATGTATGAAAACTCTAAGAGTGAGTTTGGATGTGAAACAAGAAGTTGTACATATCATTGCTTAGAATGTAAACTAACCACTTTGGGGTTACATTCGTTTACATTAACTTAGTAATACTAACAAAACTGAAAATGGGCATTCCTCAAAGACCTATAAGCAACATACCTCGGAAAGATTCTAGAAAACCCTCAAATAGTAATAATGGGGAAGAATGTGTCCTTTATCCAGAGAATAATGATACTAATATGTATTTGAGCTTGAGGAACAGTACACTTACCTTGGAGCTGATCATCCAGGAGTAGGAGGTGGTCTAGTCACTCTAGTAAGAGGTAGGAAGTCTCTCATAAGATAGTTTCAGTGATGCTTGCCTTGAGGCAATCATGCCCTTGTAAATTTCCCTCCCCTTCTGCACGGCCTTGATTTAGTGTTTCACTTCTAATAAACAAAATATGGTGCAGGTGATGGAATGGTACTTGAAGATTAGGTTACAAAAAGACTGAAGCTTCTGTCCTGGACACCCTCTCTTATTCTGTTACATTGTAAGCTCTATGGAGACCAACAGGACAAGAAACTGATGTGTCCAGCCACAGTCCAGTCAGGCCCTCAGACCAGTCAACAGCCATATGAGTGAATTTGGATATGGATCCTCCCTCAGTTGTGTCTTAAAATAATAGCAGCCTTGTCTGATACTTTGAAGAAGTTTAGGATCCTGGACCTGGGATATCCAGCTAGGTCATACCCAGATTCTTGACCCACAGCAACTGTGAGATAAAAAATGTTAGTCGTTTCAAATCACTAAATTTTAAAGCACTTTGTAAAGTAGCAACAGATACTAATAAAATCTCCAGTAATCACTGCAAACCCACAGTGGTAAACAAATGCATTATTTTCAGACTAAGAAGGACTTTGAATTATCTCAAATCAGTCATTAATTCAACCAGTAATTAAGACCTAATTTATCAGGCCCTGTTGTAGGGTCAAAGTTATGAAAAAAAAAAAAAAAACAAGTTCCTAAACTATGCTTTTATGGAGTTTTATACACAAGAGAAGACTCTACACATGGACATCACCAGATGGTCAACACCAAAATCAGACTGATTATATTCTTTGCAGCCAAAGATGGAGAAGCTAAGCAAAAACAAGACCAGGAGCTGACTGTGGCTCAGATCATAAACTCCTTATTGCCAAATTCAGACTTAAATTGAAGAAGTAGGGAAAACCACTAGACCATTCAGGTACAACCTGAATCAAATACCTTATGACTATACAGTGGAAGTGAGAAATAGTTTTAAGGGCCTAGATCTGATAGATAGAATGCCTAATGAACTACGGATGGAGGTTCGTGACACTGTGCAGGAGACAGGGATCAAGACCATCCCTATGGAAAAGAAATGCAAAAAAGCAAAATGGCTGTCTGAAGAGGCCTTACAAATAGCTGTGAAAAGAAGAGCAGCAAAAAGCAAAGGAGAAAAGGAAAGATATAAGCATCTGAATGCACAGTTCCAAAGAATAGCAAGGAGAGATAA
This sequence comes from Capricornis sumatraensis, assembly GCF_032405125.1. NCBI lineage: Eukaryota > Metazoa > Chordata > Mammalia > Artiodactyla > Bovidae > Capricornis > Capricornis sumatraensis. The sequence goes on from NC_091075.1 coordinate 68,240,810, forward strand.
GAAAGCCTTCCTCAGTGATCAATGCAAAGAAATAGAGGAAAACAACAGAATGGGAAAGACTAGAGATCTCTTCAAGAAAATTAGAGACACCAAGGGAACAAACAAACACACTAGTATTTAGTTACATTTATGACTAGCATATTCAAAAGCAGAGATATTACTTTGCCAACAAAGGTCCATCTACTCAAGGCTATGGTTTTACCAGTGGTCATGTATGGATGTGAAAATTGGACTGTGAAGAAAGCTGAGCACCAAAGAATTGATGCTTTTGAACTGTGGTGTTGGAGACGATTCTTGAGAGTCCTTTGGACTGCAAGGAGATCCAACCAGTCCATTCTGAAGGAGATCAGCCCTGGGATTTCTTTGAAGGCAATGATGCTGAAGCTGAAACTCCAGTACTCTGGCCACCTCATGCGAAGAGTTGACTCATTGGAAAAGACTCTGATGCTGGGAGGGATTGGGGGCAGGAGGAGAAGGTTATGACAGAGGATGATAGATGGCTGGATGGCATCACTGACTCAATGGATGCGAGTCTGAGTGAACTCCCGGAGTTGATGGACAGGGAGGCCTGGCGTGCTGCAATTCATGGAATTGCAAAGAGTCGGACACGACTGAGCAACTGAAGTGAACTGAACTGATAAACAGACAATTAATAATAAAATACATCCTATGTGTCAGATGATGAAAATCCTATAGAGAAAAATAAAGCAAGTAGACAGAATAAACAAAGCCTGGTCTAAGCAGGGTTTGCAATTTTCAAAAGTGTAGTCAGAGACCTTCTCTGAAAAGACAGTATGCAAACAAAACCAAGAAAATGTGTGATGGAGTGAGTCATACAGGGTCTGGAGGAAATGTGTTCCAGGAAGAGAGAAGAGCAAATGCAGAAGTCTTGATGCAGGGGTGAAACTGAGCAGTGCAGCATCGAAGGGTTCTGGGTACTCTGGAGGGAAGGGGGAAGCTGCAGGGTTTTGAAGAAAGGAGTAATATCACTGTGTTCTGATTTGTCACTCAGTCGTGTCCGACTCTTTGTGGCCCCATGGACTGCAGCCTGCCAGGCTCCTCCATCCATGGGGATTCTCCAGGCAAGAATATTGGAGTGGGTTGCTATGCCCTCCCCCAGATGTTCTTGACCCAGGGATTGAACCCAGGTCTCCTGCATTGCAGACAGAGTCTTTACTGTCTGAGCCACCACAGAAGCCCAACTAGACTAATGTTTTAAAATGATCATTCTTGCTGTTGTCCTTAAAACAGTGTGTGACTGGGTTGGGGGGGTGCAGGGCAGGCTTGGGGGTCACCAAGTGTAAAGAAAAGGAGACAGGCTAGGAAGTTTTTATAATAACCCCAGTGAAAGTATGTTGGTTCAGATCAGGGAAGGAAAAATGGTCAATTATGAATTGTTTTAAAGTAAGATTTAATAGGATTTGCCAGACAATTAAATTTGTAAAGTGTATGTGTGTGCTCAGATGCTCATTTACATCCTACTCTTTTCCGACCCTGTGGACTGTAGCCCAGCAGGCTTCTCTGTCCATGATATTCTTCCAGCAATAATATGGGAGTGAGTTGCTATTTCTCCCTCCAGGGATCTTCCAGACTCAGGGATGAAACCCAAGTCTCCTGCACCTCCTGGATTTGGCAGGGAGATTCTTTACCACTAGTGCCACCTGGGAAGCCCCTTTGTAAAGTACCTATGTATGTATATCTGCTGAAGGATATGTAAATTATTAAACCAGAAAAGTACATGTTTCATTAATTCCACTTTCAAATATTTATTCTTCATAATGCCCTGGAATCTATACATACCACTACTGCCTCGCTTTCACGCACAATAATGACTATTTTCAATGATTTTTAAACAGTTTCACATGCATTTTATTTCTTCAATTATGCTATATTTTAATGAGCAGCAGAGTGCTTAAAGAACAAGTTGACCTTGAAACAATTCTGTTTTACAGTAACTGTTATGGCTACTCTTCATTCCACTCTTGTGGGGCGACTCTGCCAACAGGGGAGCGGCCCCACTGTATGCCAATCTGTGTGACTAGAAATACCCATGTAACAAGACAGAAAGAGGTTCCAGTGACTAATAGGATATCACCGTATTTGTCATGAAAATCTGGTGAGTGTTTTGAGTGACTCTGTCTAATTTGTTGAATCCTTCGGATCCTGAGACTACTTAGTGCATTTCTGACCAAGGGAAACATCATGAAGGTAGGACGGAATTGAAGTTGATTGAAGCTGCCGGTTTATTTCCTTCCGAAGAAACCTGCAAAAACAAAAAATGGACAATGACATCGGACCTATATTTTGTTCTTCCCAGTTTGAAGGTTTTACCCACACTATCTCCTGCAGTGTGTTCAGGGAGCTGAGTTTTGATATCATGATGTCTGGATCTGAGTCTTAGCTCTGACACTGACCAGCCATATGAACTTGGGCAGTTCTTATAGTTCTTTTTGCCTTAATTTCTTCAACAGCAAACTGAGACAAAAATGTCCAGCTGATAAAATGGATTAGATTTCCAATATGCCACACTAGTCCAATGACCTGCCTATGTCTACAGTAAAACTCTAGTTTCAGTCAGAATTACAAGGCATTCACAAGTATGTCATATCTCATTTTTTCTTGCTCCTTTCCTCTCTTCTAAACCTCCTCCTCATTTCTTCACCTCTACCTGTAATTCTTGCCTTGCACTTTCCTACAGGGCAACTTCTATTTACCCTTAAATCCTGGTCTAAAAGCCATCGGTTCTATGAAGTCTTCTTGAAACCCCTCTAGGCTGAATAAGCCCCTCTTCTCTGGGCTTCTACACGTCTTACAACCCTTCTTTCATACCATCTGGCATGATGAATTGGTTTAATCATTTTAAAAAACAAACTGAATCAATATAGTGAAAATGAGCATATTTACCCAAAACAGTCTATAGATTCAATGCAATCCCTATCAAGCTACCAACAGTATTTTTAACAGAGCTAGAACAAATTATTTCACAATTTGTATGGAAATACAAAAAACCTCGAACAGCCAAAACAATCTTGAGAAAGAAGAATGAAACTGGAGGAATCAGCTTGCCTGACTTCAGGCTCTACTATAAAGCCACAGTCATCAAGACAGCATGGTACTGGCACAAAGATAGAAATATAGATTAATGGAACAAAATAGAAAGCCCAGAGATAAATCCACACACCTATGGACACCTTATCTTTGACAAAGGAGGCAAGAATATACAGTGAATTAAAGATAATCTCTTTAACAAGTGGTGCTGGGAAAACTGGTCAACCACTTGTAAAAGAATGAAACTAAAACACTTTCTAATACCATACACAAAAATAAACTCAAAATGAATTAAAGATCTAAACGTAAGACCAGAAACTATAAAACTCCTAGAGGAGAACGTAGGTAAAACACTCTCCAACATAAATCGCAGCAGGATCCTCTATGACCCACCCCCCAGAATATTGGAAATAAAAGCAAAAATAAACGAATAGGACCTAATTAAACTTAAAAGCTTCTGCACAACAAAGGAAACTATAAGCAAGGTGAAAAGACAACCTTCTGAATGGGAGAAAATAACAGCAAATGAAGCAAGTGACAAACAACTAATCTCAAAAATATACAAGCAACTCCTGCAGCTCAATTCCAGAAAAATAAACGACCCAATCAAAAAATGGGCCAAATAACTAAATAGACATTTCTCCAAAGAAGACATACAGATGGCTAACAAACACATGAAAAGATGCTCAACATCATTCATAATCAGAGAAATGCAAATCAAAACCACAATGAGGTATCATTTCATGTCAGTCAGAATGGCTGCTATCCAAAAGTCTACAAGCAATAAATGCTGGAGAGGGTGTGGAGGAAAGGGAACCCTCTTACACTGCTGGTAGGAATGCAAACTAGTATAGCCACTATGGAGAACAGTGTGGAGATCCCTTAAAAAACTTGAAACAGAACTGCCTTATGACCCAGCAATCCCACTGCTGGGCATACACATCGAGGAAACCAGAATTGAAAGAGACACGTGTACCCCAATGTTCATCGCAGCACTGTTTATAATAGCCAGGACACGGAAGCAACCTAGATGCCCATCAGCAGATGAATGGATAAGAAAGCTGTGGTACATATACACAATGGAGTATTACTCAGCCATTAAAAAGAATACATGCGAATCAGTTCTAATGAGGTGGATGAAACTGGAGCCTATTATACAGAGCAAAATAAGCCAGAAAGAAAAACACCAATACAGTATACTAACACATATGTATGGAATTTAGAAAGATGGTAATGATAACCCTGTATGTGAGACAGCAAAAGAGACACAGATGTATAGAACAGTCTTTTGGACTCTGTGGGAGAGGGAGAGGATGGGATGATTTGGGAGAATGGCACTGAAACATGTATAATATCACATAAGAAATGAATCGCCAGTCCAGGTTCGATGCATGATACTTGATGCTTGGGGCTGGTGTACTGGGACGACCCAGAGGGACGGTATGGGGAGGGAGGAGGGAGGAGGTTTCAGGATGGGGAACACGTGGCGGATTCATGTTGATGTATGGCAAAACCAATACAATATTGTAAAGTAATTAACCTCCAATTAAAATAAATTTATATTAAAAAAAGAAACTCTGAGGGAAAAGTATTTTAAACTAGTATGTGCTATAATAATAATCAAAGAAAGAATAGATTTAGAGTAGTGGCAATCACTTGAAATTTTTTCTAGTACTTGGACTTAACAGTTGGAGCCTCACCTTTAACTGGATTAAATTTAACAACAGATATTTTGAAACTGACTATTTAGTCCTTTGATCTTCATTTTAAAACTTTCTAGAAAGTAGAGACTAATTTCCCTTTTCTTTCATTCACTGTTTTGGTAGGGCTACAGTTGGCTCCACTGTAAATTTGTGATGTTAAGGCGTGATTATTGTGATACAGTAAAAAATTACATTTCAGTCTTCATCCATAGATCCTGACCAGAGCTCCTAAAACCTTTGTAATTTCTCAAGCAATAAAGATGTGATGAGCATAAAAAAAATCAATTTCTTTAGTTTTAGGTTCACAAAAAATTGAATAGAAAGTATAAAGTCTCCATATAATTTCTGACTCCATACATGCATGCCTTTACCATCCTGTACCAGCACAGCACATTTGCTATATATGTTGCAATGAACCTACAGTCCTTTATCATATATGTCTTTTGCAAATATTTTCTTCCAGCCTATGGCTTGTCTTGTCATTATCTTAAAGAATTATCTTTATATTCTCCTCCAGTAATCTGAAAATCTTCAAGAGCAAAGAATGTAATTTTGCATACCCAGTAGCTGACATGAAAATTAAGAAAGAACATTTTTGAGTCAATCTGAAATATAAACAAACATTGGTATTCTCGTAAGAAGTTAAAACCAACTGAGAACCAAGACCCCAAGTCATGGAATCAGATGTATATGACCATAACAGCCCTAATAATTCTAATTTTTCAAACAGATAGTTACACTGTACAAGAGATATAGAAGCAGAAATGCATGGAGGAGTCCTTTCTGTTAATTTCTCTTCTCTGTGCAAGCTGTCAAACAGTGCTCAGTCTCTAGCAATGACATACATTAACTGAACCCCAAATGCAGGCGACATGCATACAAAAGGGCCTGAGGTCAGTACTTGTGAACTTTTAACTATTCACTGAGATTTTCCAACTCAAATTATTTTATTCCCAACTTAGAAAACAAGACCCTAAGGTTCTCTTTTATTTCCTACCAGATGGTAAAGTGGTACTCTTCGAGACTGGGACAAACAGGGTAAAAACAGAACCAAATGCATTTCCTCTGATGTTTCAAGCATTCATAGCTTTTTTTTTTTTTTTTTTTTTCTGTTAGTCATGACTCTCTTCACCAAAAAGCACTGCAGATTTAATCTGAATGGCGTTCAGAGAGTTGGTTGAAGGTGAAATGGATCAGAGTATGACAGGTGCAGCCTTAATCCAATACAAAAGCACTAGCGCCATACAGAGCTTTCAGTCTTTAAGAAGGCACAGGACCAGAGCATAATTCTTGATAACAGGGATCTCCTGTGGGTCATCAACTCATGCCTGCTGCTTTATGACGAATTGGTTTCATTATTCCTATCCTCTCAGTGTTAAGTTGAAACTCAAATACTTTGTCGCTAGTGACACTTGGTTGCATCCCTTTGCTGCTTACTTCATCCTTTGGCTATCAACAGATCTGTGACACTTTTTTCCATCTAGTCTGAATTTTCTTGTACCAGTAAGTGTCCATTATTAAGAATTTCATATTAGGAATGCTTTTTGTAGCTTTATGTAGTTACAGTCATTTCATTCTATAATAAAAAAACTGCCACCTTTTAATTCCATTTTTTGTTTTTCCTTGTAAGCATCAGCTAAATCAGAATCAGTTGCTTTCATATCTAACTTTGATCTATTTTTGTTTATAAAACACATGTAAGAGCTGGAGACCTACTGATTAGAGAAATTTTCCATCTTGCTGAACTCCACATGACTTACTTTAACAATAAATTTTGTGTTATCTAAGAGCCTTAAGCCTATTACCAAAAGAACTGAAGCTATAGATTCTCATAACTGTATGAAAGCATAAAAAAGGAAAATTCAATAATATAATGCAGGTAAAGAAAATGCTCCTCAAAGTAGATGCTTTTTGATGAAAATGGACTACAAAGAGAAGGAAGAAGACAGATTTTTCTAGGCAGTAAGAACAAAGTAGAGGTTCTCTCATGCCTGTGGCAATAAAAGAAAAAAAATAAAACGTTCTGAATAAATATAAATAGTTAAAGGGAGTGAGATATCCTGCGAGGAAGAAAAGGAAAGATGGATTGTCCCATCTATTTTATACAGTAAAGCAGAAGCACAATTCAGAAAAAAATAACTAATAGTGGGCCTCAATCTGACTATAATAAGGAGGTATATAAATTTGAAACTTCACTGGTAACAATAACAATTTTAAATAACTACAGCCCATAAAAAGAAGTAAAGCAATAACATAGGAAAGAAACTAATATTTTATTGCATATATGCCTGTTTACCAAATATTATGCCAAAATTTTGCACATCTGCAAAAAGAGTGTGAAATGGTGATTATCTCCATCTTACACACAAGAACAAATGACAGGGCAAGATGTGAAATCAAGTCCTTTGATTTTAAATACTGTGCATTTTCAACTATGCCATGTTTTCTTAAAGTACATTCAATTCTGAGTATTGGAAACAAACATATGTACAAAGAAACAAAAGCTAGCCTGGTTACCAGAGATGGGTCTTCAGTTGAAAATGGGCCATTTCAGCTTACTATATATACATGTATTTCTAGAGTGATTCCTGGTGTGACAGGACCTGGGCTAGTGGTACCATCCCTACTATTTATTGTAGCTCTGATAGAGGGAGGTGATGACAGAGCACTGTCACAAGGGAGGAGACAGTTTAGGGAAGGTCACTGGGTACCCTGAATCCACAGAGGAGAGGTACATTTCACCCTGGGATTCTAGAAATGGTTTGAGAGGAAAAGACATCTAGGCTTGATCTTGAAGGATGATTAAGAAACATAAAAAACAAAACTGGTAGGAAAAAAAATGTAGACCAAGTACCACAAGCAAAAGCACAGAGAGGTGAAATAGTATGGGAGCAAGGCAGTCTGATGAGCTCAGCAACACTAAATAATAAGTACTAAAACAGCAAATACCATGGATGAGCCTGGAGGGATGAGAAAAGAACAGCAGTGGATATTGAAGACTTTACATGCCTTGCTGTGGCATCTGGACTCAATTCTATAGGTCAGTCTTTCCCATTGTTGAGGAAACAGTGCTCAAACACAAAGCCTTCCCTGTAATTTAACAAGAATTCTTAATTCTGTGATTTGCTCCTTTATAATAATACAATATAAATAAATACAAGAAAATAATATGAGAATTGTCTGATGTAGCTTATCAATTTCTAGTATCAGTGTTTATCCTTGTTTTGCATTTTGTTTGCATTAGTGTACATTTATCTGTCCTGGGCTAATATGAAAAGAACAGAGGCAGGTTTTATATTTAAATAATGCACTGATTTCAGGGACAGAATAAAGAATTAGATGAATAGAGTCACACCACAGCTTACCATATCGCACAGGCACTTGAAAATAACGAACACAAGGCCATTGAAAGCAATGTTTTAGTTTCAGGACAATATTAACTGTCTTACTGAGCTATATTGCAAATTTGAATTTTATTTGTTGAATAGTTTGGTTCATTTTTAATTTGAAAATTTGTTTTGGTTTCACAGTTATGTTAAACTTTAAACATAAATTAGAATTTGATTTTATGTTTATACATAAATACATGTGATATTACAATCAAATAATTTAAGCAGATACCAGTTAAGATAAAATGATTTCTTTCCTCTTTAAAAAGATTCCATATGTAATCCACAATTGAGAAACATTCTATTGATGGGGAGAAACTACCTATTGGTTTAATCAGGAAAATTTTAAGATGGGGGAAAATCTGGAGGAAAAAGCACTTTACAAAATAGTTTAGGTAAAAAAACGGTAAGAAAACAGCAAAAGTGGCAGAAAAGTTGAGAGTTAGTTAAGTGTTTCTTTCAATGGTTTACTAAAAAGACAATGAGGATCTGAATTAAGTACTGACAACAGAGACAGAGAGGAGATAAAACTGAGACATATTAGGGAAAAAAATCATACTGACAATGATGACCCTGTATGCAAGACAGCAAAAAAGACACAGATGTGTATAGCGGACTTTGGGACTCAGAAGGAGAGGGAGAGGGTGGGATGATTTGGGAGAATGGCATTGGAACATGTATACTATCATGTAAGAATCGACCAGTCTATGTCCGATGCAGGATACAGCATGCTTGGGGCTGGTGCACGGGGATGACCCAGAGGGATGTTGTGGGGAGGGAGGTGGGAGGGGGGTTCATGTTTGGGATCGCATGTACACCCGTGGTGGATTCATGTCAATGTATGGCAAAACCAATACAGTATTATAAAGTAAAATAAAGTAAAAATTAAAAGTTTAAAAAAAAAAAAAGAAAAGAAAATAAGTTACTCTAAGTAAATTGTGTATTCTATTCACTTAGCTTTTAGGTTAAGATTATGCCCGAAACTGTCTCAATTTCTGTTAAAACTCAGCAGACATTGACACTGTAGCTTTTAGCGGATCCCATGGAATTAGAATTTGGGTGATCTAGATAAAGAATGCAGAAAGGTCAAAGCAGACATAATTGAGGTGTACTAGGGATGACATGTCTAGATATTTGAGTAGACGAAAGAAGAAGAATCCTAAAAGGATTTTACTGCACCATCCTAAAATTTAAAAAAAAAAAAAAAAAAGAATTTCACCCAGCCTAAGAATAGCCTGACATGGGTCAATAAATGACCTGCTTAACTTTGGTATAAGGCTTTCTATCTAATTTCAGGAAGAAAATTGGAAACTGTATTGTACTTCTTAAATGTGCCCAGACAGGACTATTAAGTATCTCAAAAGGAGACAATCCTCAAGAAGCAATTAATACCAGGGTTTCCCAACTTGGACACTACTGACATTGTGGCCCAAATAATTCTTTGCTGTAGGAGGATGTCTTGTGTGTGGCAATGTGTTTAGTAGCATCTCTGTCTCTGTACACTACATACCAGTAGCACCTCTTTTCCTTTAGCTGTGACACCAAAGTCTATCTCCAGACATTGCCCAATGTCACTTGTGGGGCAAAATAATTCTTGAGTACCACTGTCGTATGCAGAGTCAAGCATCTTCCATCACTACTGTCACAGTCTTCTAAATAGCACTGTTCTATTCAATATAGAAGGCTTAAATTATAAGAAAATACACTCTGTACTATGAGATGCATGTAAGTTGCCCATCAAAACTTTTTTCCTGAAATAATCTCAATTTTTCAAAATATTCTGTACAGTATAATTTAGATGAATCATTTAATCTATCTAGGTATCTGCTTCTTCATCCATAAAATTAAAAAGTGGAACTAATTTGGCTTTTCCCAAACCCACCTTAGTTATTTGGAATCTTCATTACAAAATGTAGATTCCTGGGCCCCATGTCAAATATACTGTAACAGAGTATCCAGAGAAGAAGCCTGAGAATCTATATTTTTGAAAACAAGTTCTCTGGAGAATCTTGTCATCAGACAAGTTTATGGAACACTGAATCAGATAATCTCTAAGGTCCTATTCAGCCCTAACACTCTAGACCTTTCCAAAGAGAAAAACATTTTAGAAAGACCATTTATTCTTTTAGGCCACTGAAAGAGTACAGTAGTAATTGAATTCACCACCACGGTAATTTAGAAAGCAGTACCTGAGCGACCTAAAAGAATTATACGGAACCCCTGGGAATGGGTTAGTCAACGAAACATTTGGTAGCATTTAAAAACATTAAAAGCACTAGCAACACGGGTGCTCTGCTGTATAACGAATAATAATCTTTCAAAGCTAAGGCTCCTAGACTCCATTACTCAACTGCAACACTTTTATTTCCACCTTTTATTTCTACTCTGCTGCTCTTCATCGACAGCTTCAGAATGCTGACGCAAAATAAGAAACAGTAAAAAGATAATCGTCTTGAAATGAAAATGCACCGAATCGGCACTGTCTTCATTCATTTATGTATTTCTCAGAAAATTAGGCTGCTCAAGGAGGGATTAAGTGTACACGATGTGGTGTCACCCATCAGAACTACTTAAGCCTTCAGCCTTTTTGTAACAGGAGATCTGGGAACCCTGCATGAACCAGTACCACTGATGGAAATGTTGAACAATAGTTCTACTTCATATGTAATGATATCGCCTCCTCAGTTACTCAATGCAGCCATTTGTTTAAGGGTGTGGATTATGTCACTTTATTAAGCCCAAAAGTGACAAAAACGGATGTCACCTGAACAAACACAAAGGCAGATTACAGTGGTGGATTATTGTGCAGGAGGGAGAAATGACAGACTAGACAACTTGCCAGTCAATGCCCTCAAGTGGCAAATGGTTCTTGAAGAGTGAAGGGATAGAAGGTATGTATTCTCCCTTGGGTACTTCTCACAGCCAAAGTGAACAGACTATTTCTATCTTATATAGAATGCTGAAAGGATTCAATTCTATCCATCCTCAGAATAACCACAGTGTTCATTCAGGCAATTCTTTTTATGTAACTGATTACATTAATGTGCTTCACTCCTGAAGTGCCCATTATATTTTCTTTGAGAGTCCACAAAGCACTCTCAACTATCGTCATTTTCTCCCTTTCTGATAGTTATGTACAACAGAACGAAACTGTTACCGAGTTTGGGGGCTCTTCTCCACACCACACTACAAGTCAATGGCATGACTGTTCTCTGTTAAACTTTATCTTGTTTTTTTATTAAACTTTAGTGTGTTGCGATTTCCTCCTCCAGGGGATCTTCCCAACCCAGGGATCAACTCCTAGTCTGCCACATTGCAGGCAGATTCTTTACTGCTAAGCCACCAGGGTAGCCCTTAAACTCTAGTAGATCCAGCAAAGTTCCATGTTATTTTTACATTATGATCCACTTCAAACATTGGAAATAAGTGACCTTGTTATTTCAGGCAATATATTAATGTTAGAAAGAAGGCTGCTGTGCTTACTTCTGAAAGATTTTTTATTAAGTGTATTCCAAGGCTTGTAGGTTGTTGTAGAGTCAGGTCCAGCTAAAAGTCTATGGATTCAGTAAATCGAAACATCTGGAGAAATGTGTAGTGTTTATCCAACTTAATATTGGAAAAGAAAGAGTGTGTTTTTTTTTTAAAGAAAAAGAATGTGGTTTTAATAAATTCCAGAAACGTTGAAAGTTTCATCCAGAAAATGAGCCACTGAGAGACACTAGGAACATGAGTTATGGGGGTCAACGTTGCACCTTAGACATTACTCTGGTGTGGGGAAGAGTTTGCAAGGGAATAATGCAAATGTTAATGATGAATGATTAGAACTTGGACAGTTCACCAAACAAGATCTTAAAACATGCCAGTCCCTTGTTTCTGCAGTCTTCAAATTTCTGTATTCAATCCTTTGCTCTGGAGGGCTAGACAATTTTTTTGGTTGTAAAGGCATGTAAAGATAAGCATCCACCTGCCAATGGAACTCTCAGAACTTGACATAGAAACTGGAATGTGAGAATTTATTTTCTAAACTTTAAAAGAAGAATATTCCAGTCCAGTGACTGGAATACATAATATATCTTTTAACTCAACTTGCCTGACACTGATTTCAGTAGTAAAGTGACCTTCTATCAGCATTTCCCCAAAGATATGCCTATTTCAGTAGCTCTGTTTGAAGCTAGTGAGCGTTATTTATTTAAACGACTTCAGTGTCATCTAAGTCTGGTAAATATGCAGGTAATAAAGTCGAACTCTTTTTTACTGAAGTATTTCCCAAACCTGAATGGTGTTAATGCATACAGTAATTCTCTGAGAGGAACGCCATGTGGAGATTTCCAAACTTAGCTGAGCCAGCATGCTTTCTTCCTCTGGAGCATATTTCCATATTAGTGTTTTCCAGAACACACTTTGGGGAACACCAAAGGATGTCTCTGGTTCTCAATGCTGTTACATCACTGTATTCATTTTAAATGGTTTAATAGCTCCAGGAGGCATCTTGCAAACTAAATCACTTCCTTGTGGGGACTTGCAACATATGACTCAGGGAATATAGAGTGTGTGGTAAGCCTGGGGGTATCTTAACACACTCAGCAATTAACTCTAGCCTTCACTGTGTGAGTCTGACTTCTGCAGTTTTAATATTTTGTGTGTATGTTTTTCTCCTTTCTACATCTACCTTTATTCATTAAACACTCTATGAGCAGAAAGATTGTATGATTCTTAAATGGCCATTAGAGTTGCACCAATGACCTCTCTGCATAACGTGAAACTTTCATTTAAATCTTGAAATAAAAACATGCAAGGTATTCCTGTCTTTAAGCATTTATTCATATTCACATAAAAGCAGACAAAAATTAAAATATTCATATTTAACTTTTAGATATCAACCACATTTTAATTTTGAAAGTGTCTCTACTTTTCATGAAAATTGTTTTCAGCTACTGGTCAAAAATTAGGGCAGTAATGGTCTATTCCAGAAGTTAATTCGGATCAAATCCACATTTAGATTGCAATATTGAGTGCTGCAAAATAATCCTTTCATCCTTGTTTCTGAAAAATCCAGATTTTATTTCCTACTTGGACTACCTCTGTCCTGCTAAACTCTGTTCAAAATATATCTGCAAATAAAACCTTTAAGAATAAGACTTTTGTTATTGCCATCACCTGGGCAACTTATGGAGCATTTGCAGAGAAATATCATTTGATGAGAAGAGCACTTCACAGCCCTCAAGTAGTAACTGTGATCACTCTGCAAGTTGTTTTTTTACCAGTTCTTTCAGTGTAATTTATTTTTTTATTTTTGCTTTCATAAAATTTTGGAAACTTTTAACAAGATGCTGGTATTCTACTTTTTCTTCCTTTCCATTTAGAATTCATTATTTGGAAGTGAGAAAGACTTTGGCCAGAGGGGCTGACTTTAGTAAACTGATTTTTTTTTCCCTTGTAGATGCCTCAGAAGACAAGTAAGACAGGATGCATTTTGCCAAACCTCGGGGCAGGGTGCCTGCTTTAGTGAACTGATATTTCGTTTTAGTTTTTCTTTTAAATCCCTGAGGGAAAGAGGCTAAAGAAGAAAGCAAGTCTGAAGGAGGTTACCCATCTAAACACATGCAACAGAAATTCAGAACATAGATTCTTGTTTTGAAATCTTAAGGTTTCCAATTAGAATTCTGGTTTCAAAGAGGTTACTTTCACTTTCTTTTTCTTTAATCTAACGGAGTCTAACATTTCACAGACTAAATGGGCATTCTTAAACTAACCTGGCATAATTTAAATCATTTGAACATTTGTTAACTTGAAAAATAAGATTAATATGCAAATAGGCCATAATTTGATTATACATATAATTTATGTGGGCTTTCTTGTGGCTCAGCTGGCAAAGAGTCTGACTGCAATGTGGGAGACCTGGGTTTGATTCCTGGGTTGGGAAGATCCCATGGAGAAGGGAAAGGCTACCACTCCAGAATTCTGGCCTGGAGAATTCCATGAACTCTATAGTCCATGGGTCGCAAAGAGTCGGACAGGACTGAGTGACTTTCACTTTCACAGTTTATATATAGCTTAGAACCTAGCTGATGAGGATCTGTGGGCCTCTTATATAGACTATGTATTTTATCACAGTCATTGAATCCAAACCATAAGATCTGAAAGACCCAGATATCACTTTAAATTGATATTTAATGCTTAAATTAGCTTTAAAAAGCTCAATTAGCTTTTGGTGACTGGTCATTCAGTTACTTAGTACTATAAATAAATGTTGAGGAAAAACATGGGTAGAAATAGGAAAACAGAGTAGAGTAAATACAGAGATTAAGCTACTCCTTTCCTGAATTCACATTTTAACTGAGGGAGAATCAAACACATGTATGTATTTTTCTAATGTAAGTGAAGTTGCTCAGTCGTGTCTGACTCTTTGCAACCCCATGGACTGTAGCCCACCAGGCTCCTCAGTCCACGAGATTTTCCAGGCATGAATACTGGAGTGGGTTGCCATTTCCTTCTCCATGTAATGTCAGCTAGTTACAAAAGAGGCACAAAGATCAAAGTATAGAAACAGGTATGAATCCTTTGCCCTCCCTTAGATCAGGACACTGAATAAACAATGGGATACTGTTACCAGAAGAAGGTGGAATGCATACTGAATGGGCAAGGGCAAAGCAAAACAGCAAACAAACAAAACCAAAACAAAAAAAAATATCTGCACTATACTGAGAGAAAAAAATGATCCAAATACAAGTCCATTGGAAAGGGAGTGGAAACACAGCAACGCAGTCACTAAATGAGAGGGATCCATTGACTAGATTCTCTCCAGCTTTTTCCATCTATAACATTTTATTTCTATTATCAAAAGTTTCAAATAAATATGTTGCACTGGCACAGAGAAGTCAGTAAAAGGAGCAATTGAGACTGTGAGGATGGGAGCATGTACGCTCTTTCTGCCACTTATTTACAGAACTGAAAATTTCCATTTCAAGATTTTTGCATAATGAAATGATCCTCTAGAAAATCATAAATAGTATTATGACTATTTTATGCTTAAATATGATTCAATTAAGCTCCTATTATGTGACTGCAGCCTGCTACACACTGGAGCTACAATAATGGATCAGAAAGGTCCATTCTTCCCATGAACGCTCAGTGGGAAAGACAGATAACGATAAGGTTTCAATATGAAAAGTTCTATAATAGATATGATCAAGACGCTAAGCCACCAAAAAAAGAGGCATCTACATCAGCCAAAGAGCTCAGTACAAGCTTTCTGGAGTAATGGATGAGTGAGCTAAAATTCATAAATAAGCTCAATTAGATGTAAAGGAATGGTGGTGGAAAGCTTTATTGAGGGTTTTTCTCCAACTAGCAAAACTAAAATTTAGTTTTCAAACATTTCCTCTTCAAAGGTGATCTTCAGGTCTGATCATGTACAGATTAAGAGAACCTCCTTCAATGTCAAATTTATAACAACAGCACCAGTAATGGGAGCACAAAAACATCATACCGGAATGAAGCTGCTTCTGACTTTTTGCCAATTCTATAATACATTTTTATCTAGACTGAACATCATATTGTAATCATCATAAAAACTTGTTAATGTTTCTGAGAAATAATAGCAGATAAGCCTGAGAGACTTGAGAACAAATGTAGGCAATTTATAAGACTGGACAGACACAAAATAATTAGAATTAAGATTGTTAGAATCTAATTGTTTTGAATTAATAATATCCAAAGTGAAGCCAGCTCCTGCTTTTACTTCATAGTTCATGATTTTGCAGGGTCACCTATAACTTCATAATTTATATTAAAGAGCCAGAAAGAATAACTAAGAAAATCTTGCAATCGATACTGGGATAATAAATGATAGCCATGCTTCCTTCATAGGAACTTGCTCCATCCAGGACTGAACTTAAGCTAGATTGTGAACGTATTCCCTTCAAGTATGCCTAACATCCAAAGTCACACATTAGGTGAGTGCCTACAAATGGTTATTTGTCAAAATACTGGGAAAATCCAAAATTACTGATACAACCTACATCCAGCAGCTAGATGATGCTGGGGATTTCCTACATAAAACATTCATTTATTTGACTGTAGAAAATAGTCCCAGAACAACAAAACAATGTGCTGTGCTTAGTTGCTCAGTCATGTCCAAGTCTTTCTGATCCCACAGACTGTAGCTCGCCAGGCTCCTCTGTCCATGGGGATTCTCCAGGCAAGAATACTGGAGTGGGTTGCCATGCCCTCCTCCAGGGGATCTTCCCAACCCAGGGATTGAACCCAGGTCTCCTACATTGCAGGATTATTTACCATCTGAGTCACCAGGGAAGCCTTAAGCCAAAACTGCGATTTACATTATGTGAACTGCATATATATGTGAAGGGCTTCCAAGGTGGTGCTGTGGTGTGCTGTGCTTTAGTGGCTCAGTCGCGTCCAACTCGTTGTGACCCCATGGGTTGTTAGCCTGCCAGGCTCCTCTATCCACGGAATTCTCCAGGCAAGAATACTGGAGTGGGTAGCCATTCACTTCTCCAGGGGATCTTCCCAACCCAGGGATCAAACCCAGGTCTCCCTCATTGCAGGTGGATTCTTTACAGTTTGAGCCACCAGGGAAGCCCACCTGCCAATGCAGGGGACATAAGTGATGTGGGTTCGATCTCTGGGTCAGGAAGATCCCCTGGAGGAGGGCATGGCAACCCACTCCAGTATTCTTGCCTGGAGAGTCCCATGGACAGAGGAGCCTGGTGGATTACAGTCCATAGAGTTGCACAGAGTTGGACATGACTGAAGCAACTTAGCATACATGCACACACACAATGTAAGAATGTATAGAAGGACACAATTCCATGGAAAAGAGATCTATTTCCAGACAATTAACAAACCCTGAAAAATCCCTGAGTTTCCAGTTTTTTTCCCTTGTACCCCATCCGGTTTCCCCTCATTTAATATAAATAGATATTACAAAGAGCAATAATGGCTCTCCTGTATCTAAAATGATATAGTAAATCCCTTTTCTTGACTTTTCTGCTACAATAAAATCCAACGATGTACCCCTCTTCTGAATACCTTCTCTTCCATTAGCTTCTATAATATCTCTTAAGTTTTCTTTCTATTTCTATGGCTATTTCTTCTTTACAAACTCATTGTTCTCTAACAGGTCCTTTGTGAAGGAGTACTTCAAGGATCTATATGCTCTTTCTTTCTCACTAGGTACTCCTAGGCACACTAATAAACATACCATCAATGGGCAATTAGATGACTCCCAAATTATGTCTCCACATATAAGCTATCTTCTTAAATACAGGGCAATACATTGAACTGCCTTCTTAACATCTCTCCTAAGATAATTCTAATTCAAAGATATTATGAAATAATCCAAAAATAATTTGATGTCTACAAAATCAACATGTGTAAGTGTATTCCCTTCCACACTCAAACCTGGTCTTTATTAATGCTTCCTAACCTAGCAAAGATTACTTCCACACATGTGGTGGAGCAACTTAAACTTACAAATGATTCTTGACACCTTCAACTCCCTTGAAACATTTAATACAGCACTGGATTCTTTTAAATTTTCATCTTAAAAAAATCTCAAATCCATTAATTTATTTCTATCCAAACTGCCTCTATCACAGCTCAACTTTTCTTCATAAATAGTGAATGATTTCCATAAATGGTCTCTACAATGCCTCTGCCATCCCACATTCTCTATCTATTATCCCAACTGTTCATAAGTGATTTCTTTTTGCTTGAGATTCTTTTGTGATGTTGTCTGCCCCAGTTTTATTGAGGTATAAATGACATATGGCATTGCATAAATTTAAGTTATATAGTGGGACAATTTGATGTATGTATACTTTGCAAAATGAACTACAACAATGAAAGTTGTTAACACATCCATCACCTCACACAGTTGTCACTGTGTGTGTGTGTGTGACAGAGAGAGAGAGAGAGACAGAAAGAGAGAGAGATGAGGGCATTTAGGAATCAAGATTGCCAGGAGAAATATCAATAACCTTAGATATGCAGATGACACCACCCTTATGGCAGAAAGTGAAGACGAACTCTAAAGCCTCTTGATAAAAGTGAAAGAGGAGAGTGGAAAAAGTTGGCTTAAAGCTCAACATTCAGAAAACGAAGATCATGGCATCCGGTCCCATCACTTCATGGGAAATAGATGGGGAAACAGTGGAAACAGTGGAAACAGTGTCAGACTTTATTTTTGGGGGCTCCAAAATCACTGCAGATAGTGACTGCAGTCATGAAATTAAAAGACGCTTACTCCTTGAAGAAAAGTTATGACCAACCTAGATAGCATATTCAAAAGCAGAGACATTATTTGGCCGACTAAGGTCCGTCTAGTCAAGACTATGGTTTTTCCTGTGGTCATGTATGGATGTGAAAATTGGACTGTGAAGAAAGCTGAGCGCCGAAGAATTGATGCTTTTGAACTGTGGTGTTGGAGAAGACTCTTGAGAGTCCCTTGGACTGCAAGGAGATCCAACCAGTCCATTCTGAAGGAGATTAGCCCTGGGATTTCTTTGGAAGGAATGATGCTAAAGCTGAAACTCCAGTACTTTGGCCACCTCATGCGAAGAGTTGACTCACTGGAAAAGTCTCTGATGCTGGAAGGGATTGGGGGCAGGAGGAGAAGGGGACGACAGAGGATGAGATGGCTGGATGGCATCACTGACTTGATGGACGTGAGTCTCAGTGAACTCCTGGAGTTGGTGATGGACAGGGAGGCCTGGTGTGCTGCGATTCATGGGGTCACAAAGAGTCAGACACGACTGAGTGACTGAACTCAACTGAACTTCAAATTTCAAGTTTACAGTATAGAATTGTTAGTATACACAACAAGCTATCAATTAGAGTTTCAAAACTCATAACTGGAAATTTGCATCCTTGAATACACATCTTTCTATTTCCCCCATCCATGCCTGACAACTACCAATCTACTCTCTGCTGCTATGAGTTCAGTTGTGTGTGTGTGTGTGTGTGTGTGTGTGTGTGTGTGTGTGTGTGTTTTCAGTTTCCACTTATAAGTGAGATTATGGAGTATTTGTTTTTCTCTCTCTGACTTATTTCATTCAGCATAATGCAGTCTAGGTTTATCCACGTTGGCCCAAATTTCCTTTTTTGTTATAGCTGAACATACGCCACATTTTACTTACCTATTAACTTGTCAACGGAAGGATTATTTCCACATTTTGGCTATTGTGAATAATGCTACAATAAACATACGGGTACAAATATCTCTTCAAAATACTAATTTTGTTTCCTTTGGATGTGTACCCAGAAATGGGATTTACTGGATCATATGACATTTCTATTTTTATTTTTTGAGGAACCTCTATAGTGTTTTCCAACCCAATTTATATTCCCACCATCAGTGCACTAGTGTTCCCTTTTCTCCATATCTTCCAAGACCCATGGTATCTGTTGCCTTTTTGATAGTAGCCATCCTAACATGGGGCTTCCCTTGTGGCTCAGACGGTAAAGCGTCTGCCTACAATGAAGGAGACCTGGGTTTGATCCCTGGGTTGGGAAGATCCCCTGGAGAAGGAAATGGCAACCCACTCCAGTACTCTTGCCTGGAAAATCCCATGGATGGAAAATCCCATGGACGGAGATTCCTGGTAGGCTACAGTCCATGGGGTCGCAAAGAGTCGGACATGACTGAGCAACTTCGCTCTCATCCTAACATGTGTGAGGTGATATTTCATTGTGGTTTTGATTTGCATTTTCCTGAGTAGCGATTTTGAACACGTCTTCATGTACCTACTGACCATCTGTACATCTTCTTTGGATAAATGTCTATTCTGATTCCTTGCCCATTTTTTAACTGGGTTATTTATTTGCTATTGAATTGCATAAATTCTTTATATATCCTGTATATTAATCCCTTATCCTGTATATTATCCCTTAGATATATATCCCTTAGATATATGGTTCTCAATTATTTTCTCCTATTCCACAAGTAGC
The DNA here is from genome assembly GCF_032405125.1 of Capricornis sumatraensis. NCBI lineage: Eukaryota > Metazoa > Chordata > Mammalia > Artiodactyla > Bovidae > Capricornis > Capricornis sumatraensis. The sequence continues at coordinate 68,260,920 of NC_091075.1, forward strand.
CTTTTCATTTTGTTCCTTTTGCTTTACAGAATCTTTTTACTTTGATATAGCTTTTTTTTTTTTAATTTTGTTGCCTGTGGCTAGGTGTCAAAATTTAAAAAATCATTGCCAAGACCAACAACTTGGAGCTTCTTCCATATGTTTTCTTATAGGAGAGTTTCATGATTTCAGGTCTTACACTTAAGTCTGTAATCCATTTCAAGTTAAATTTTACAAATGATATAAAATAGCGTTCTAGTTTAATCCTTTAGCATGTGAATATACAATTTTCCCAATACCATTTATTGAAGAGATTATCTTTTCCCCAGTGTGTGATTTTTGTGCCCTTGTTAAAATTATTTGACCATATATGCGTAGGTATATTTCTGGCTTCTCTGCTCAGTTCCCCTGATCTTATGTGTCTGTTTTTATGCCGGTACACATTGTTTTGATTACTACAGGTTTATAATACAGTTCAAAATAAGTGAGGGTGATGCATCCAGTTTTGTTCTTTCTCAAGATTGCTTTTGGTAATTATGGTCCTTATAGTTCCATAAAAATTTTAAGATTATTTTTCTATTTTTTTGAAAAATACTATCAGTATTTGGGAGGGATTGCATAGACTATATATATCACTTGGTAGTGTGGACATGTTTATAATATTAAGTTCTTCCAATCCATAAACATGTGATATCTTTCCTTTTATCTGTGTCTTTCTCAATTTCTTTCATCAATGTCACAGTTTTCAGAGGTCTTTCACCTCTTTAGTTAAATTTATTCCTAGATATTTTATTGTTTTTAATGATATCATAAATGGAATTGTCTTATTTCTTTTATAGACAGTTCATTATTAATATATAGAAGTGCAATTGATTTTTGCATGTTGATTTCATATCCTGCAACTTTACTGAAAAAAAAATTAGGGTGTATTCTACAGGATTTTCTACATGAAGTACCATGTTATCTGAAAATACACACAATTTTACTTCTTGGTTTCCAACTTGGATGCCTTTAATTTATTTACATTTCCTGTCACATTGCTTTGGCTAAGACTTCTAATACTATGTTAAATAAAAGTGGCAAAAGAGTGCACCCTTGAATTGTTCCCGATCATGGAGGAAAAACTTTTAGCTTTTCACCTCTGAGTATGATAGCTGCAGGCTTCTCATACATGGTCTCTATTATTTTGAGAAAGTTATGAGCAACGTAGATAGCATATTCAAAAGCAGAGACATTACTTTGCCAACAAAGGTCCATCTAGTCAAGGCTATGGTTTTTCCAGTGGTCATGTATGGATGTGAGAGTTGGACTGTGAAGAAAGCTGAGTGCCGAAGAATTAATGCTTTTGAACTGTGGTGTTGGAGAAGACTCTTGAAAGTCCCTTGGACTGCAAGGAGATCCAACCAGTCCATTTAAAGGAGATCAGCCCTGGGTGTTCACTGGAAGGACTGATGTAAAGCTGAAACTGCAATAGTTTGGCCACCTCATGTGAAGAGTTGACTCATTGGAAAAGACCCTGATGCTGGGAAGGACTGGGGGCAGGAGGAAAAGGGGACTACAGAGGATGAGATGGCTGGATGGCATCACTGACTCAATGGACATGAATTTGAGTAAACTCCGGGAGTTGGTGATGGACATGGAGGCCTGGCGTGCTGCGATTCATGGGGTTGCAGGGAGTCAGACAGGACTGAGCGACTGAACTGAACTGATGCTATACTCCATTTTTTGAGAGTTTTTGTCATAAAATGTTTTCAAATTTTGTCAAATGCTTTTTCTGCACCTATTGAGGTGATCATATGATTTTCATCTTTCATTTTGTTAATGTTCTGTATCACATTTTTTTGGTTGTATATGTTGAACCCTCCTTCACAAGTGATCTTCTAAAAAGCAGAAACATGACTGTATCACATCCACACTGACAAATCTTTATTAGACTTTCAGATGATTTACTTTTCAAATGTTTAAATAGAAACAGTATAACACATATGTAAATAATTTAACCTCAGTTTATATCCTAGGGGATGTTAGCATTTGAATTGTATTAATCAGAAATGCATGGGCTTCCTAGGTGGCACAAGTGGTAAAGAATCCACCTACCAATACAGGAAACATAAGAGATGCGGGTTCAATCCCTGGGTTGCAAAGATTCCCTGGGGGAGGACATGGCAACCTGCTCCAGTATTCTTGCCTGGAGAATCCCATGGACAGAGGAGCCTGGCGGGCTACAGTCCATAGGGTCACAAAAAGTCAGACACGACAGAAGTGGCTTAGCATGCGTGCAGTCAGAAATGCACATTTCAGGAATAGTTACATATGCACCCGGCACATAACCATAGAAATATATATCAGAGGGCTTATTTAGAATGAAATATATTAGAAGTAATTTTTAAATGAAAATATGAGTTAGACAGTGACTGCTGCCATGATATTAAAAGACACTTGCTCATAAGAAAAGGTATGACAAACCCAGACAGTGTATTAAAAAGCAGAGACATTACTTTGCCAACAAAGGCCTGCAGAGTCAAAGCTATAGTTTTCCCAGTAGTCATGTATAGATGTGAGACTTGGACCAGAAAGAAGACTGAGTGCCAAAGAATTAATGCTTTTGAACTGTGCTACTGGAGAAGACCCTTGAGAGTCCCTTGGACAGCAAGGAGATCAAACCAGTCAATCTTAAAGGAAATCAATCCTGTTTACTCATTGGAAGGACTGATGCTGAAGCTGAAGTTCCAATACTTTGGTCACCTGATGCAAAGAACTTACTCATTGGAAAAGAACCTGATGCTGGGAAAGATGGAGGGCAGGAGGATAAGTGAGTGATACAAGCTGAGATGGTTGGATGGAGTAACTGACTCAATGGACATGAATTTGAGTAAACTCCAGGAGATGGTGAAGGACAAGAAAGCCTGACAGGCTCCAGTCCATAGGATCTCAAAACGTTGGACACAGCTTAACAAGTGAACCACAACAAGATACACGGTTCACTGGAAATGTTATATTAAGTCTAATAATACTCTTGCATTGATGAAGAATGAAATTCTGACACACACAGTAGCCTGATAAATTGGAAATAGTCCTTTAATTTTAGAGTTCTATTTGTCCTGACTCTATCTACTATATGCAGAATTTTATTATCTAAACTATCTGATTGCCTTTAAAAAGAATATCATCACCCTTGTTTTAATGTAAGACATGTGCCAAAGTGTCTAAGGACATTGCCCTGAATTTCTGTTCTTATAGCTTATTTCTATTCATTCCATATATGAGAATATTAAGTTAAAGAATTTCTTTCATCGTAATACCATCTATGTGAACAACCTACTCAAACTATTTGTGAATACAAATATTTACCAAAGGAACCTGACAATGATGAAAGGCCAAACTTGTTTTAGGTCAGAACACAGTATCAATAGTCATTTATTGTTTTTAAGATAAAGACTTACATTGGATGTGACTATCCCAGTCTGCTCAGGTTGCCATAAAAATACCACAAACTGCCTGACTTAAGCAGAATTTTATTTTCTCACAGTTCTGGAGGTTGGAAATTCTAAGATCAAGGGCAAACAGGGTTTGTTTTCTGGTGTGGGCCCTCTTCCTGGCTTACAGACATCTACTCCCTTGTGTCCTCCATGGCAGACAGAGAACAAGCTCTGCTATTTTTTTCCTCTTCATATACATATACTTTTATTTTTTCTCTCTCTTCTTTTTCCTCTTTGACCAGTTTGTTGCCATGCATGTGAGTGGATCTGCTCGGTAATGTCCTACTCTTTGTGACCCCATCGATTGTAGCCTGCTAGGCTCCTCTGTTCATGGAATTTTCCAGGCAAGAATACTGAAGTGGATTGACATTTCCTACTCCGGGGAATCTTTCCAACCCAAGGGTTGAATCTGTGTCTCTTGCATCTCCTGTATTTGGAGGCAGATTCTTTACCAACTGGCCATCTGGGAAGTCCTTCTTATAAGGACACCAGCCTTATCATGTGAGGGGCCCACCCTTATAACCTGATTTAACCTTTCTTACCTCACAGGTCCTGTCTCCAAAAACAGTCAAGTTAGGGCTTTCATGGGGCACAAGTATTCAGTTCATAACAATGACCTATAAGGCTAGTATGATATTTGATTATTTAATCAGCAGCATCTCACATCACTGCTTCATCCACATCTGTTCACTGCTTGCATTCCAGTTACAAATAGACTTCTTTCATTTTTTTGAAACTTCTATTCATTCTCTCTACTGAGTTACCTGATTTTTCTCCTCTTAATTCAGGTAGCCAGTTTTAACTCATCCTTCTGTTATAAACTCAAAGTATTCTCAGAGAGGCCTTTATATTTTCTCATTGACTGTTTCAACTACTTAAAAACAAACAAAAACTAGCTCTACGATATGACTCATTTGGAATTTTATTGAAGCACATGTGTACATCTGTAATCAGTGGTGGTGGAGTTCATGGCAGGCCATTTAGTGAATATCTGTATGTCTACTTTAGAATCTACTTCTTACGCCAACATTTTCTTTTAACTTCCATTAGAAAATGTGAAAGTTAATTATTACTATCATTTTAGAGCATATGAAACTGAGATTTTATGCTATGCTGTTATTTGTAAATTTGATTATTTATTGAAATACCAGTAAAAACTTGGACACATTCTCTGGCCTCAAAGAGCTTACATAGGCCAGTCATTAGACAACCACAGTCAGATATGATTTTGATATATGATGGATCCTACAAAAATATAAAGTATTAATAACTTAAAAGTTATTTTAAATTGGTGGGTAGGAAAGATGTCTGAGCAAAAGACATTTATGGTAAGACCAGAAAATGACTAGAAATGTTCCAGTAGAAGACAGGCAAGGAAATTCTAAGAAGGCTCAACACACATGGAAGCCTAAGGTGAAAACTCAAAAGTTCAGTGTGACTCAAGGATTGTGAAGTGAGGGAAACTAGCACGTGAAAGTTAAAAAATCGTTGGTAGAAGCCAGTAATGCAGAAGTGTGCATGCCTCAAGGGGGATTTCGAATTTAATTTATAAGTACAATATTTTATTTTATAATGTAACCATTTGCTATAGTATGGTTCCCCCCAAAATGGGGTACTATTCAATCAGAATTCAGTGAAAATTTTCATATAGCAATTAAATATACTGCTATCTAATGTTCTAAGTTGAGAGTTATGGCACACAAAATATCTAGAAAAGGGGGTGGCTGTTAGGGCCCTTGAAGACAGTCAATCTCTTTCTTTTTCTCAAGAAAGCCATTATCTCAGCCATTTATTAATATTTGCCAGGAATTAGATAACAAGTCCATTCATGTCTCTGCATTCAGGCAAATGCCTCAACATACAACAGTTTGTATGTGTTTTCTGATGAAACATTAATATATTCTCATCTCCAGTAGAGATAACAAAGCTGAAACTACATGAAGGAAAGAATAATGAAACATTCTACCTCAGCAAAAGAAAAGGAAATTATAAAAATAGCTGCATATTGAGTCAAAATCTCTTTCACAGAGTGTTTTTAATTGATTCATATTTTCAGTAATATGGCAGGATACATGAAAATGTATACAATTCAAAGCAAAGGTTTAGTGATGAAGGAACTCAGTCAAATAAGCACAGGAGGTTGGACAGCATTTATTCTAAGATCTTTTCCCCAAAAAGTGAATTTGAATTTCAGTTTTTACAGTTTAACTGTGTATGAAAACTAATATTCAAAGCCTAAACCTGTCCCAGGCAGATATTTATCTTCTTACAACTGAGATTCTAAAAGGTTTTATATTCAGGGAAAGGGTAGGCCAGAAATATTCCACATTGCTGAAAACTAAAAGAAAACTCTCTTAAATCTGGAAACTAGAGGGTACTGGTTAAAAATGGTGATTAATATTTTAGAATGACAAACTGGTTTCCTGCAGGTTTATAGCTCAATTTCACATGGTTTGGGTAGTCTGAAAGCCCACAAACTGAGGATATAATTTAGAGAGCCTAGACTCACACAAGTAATTATAAATCCTTTCTGGAAGAACACACATCTCTCCCAGATCCCAGAGATTTTTCACAATTAAAAGTCTAAAGAAAATGAGCAGTTCATAAACAAGTACAAATCACAAAGGAAACAAGGAATCACAGGCAAGAACCACAAGAAATGATAGAAGAAACTGACTCATGAGTACTTCAGATGAGGGAATTATCAGAGATAGTCTCCATGGTAAACATATTTATAACACTCAAAGAATTTTTTTGAATCTTCAAATATATACTGTGAACAAGAAACTATATACTGTAGAATGACTAAGAAGATTTGAAAAGAAAACAAAAAGAATTTCTAGAAATATAAATGATTAAAAACCCAATATATGGATTTAATGGCAATTAGTCACAATTCAAGAGAAAATCAGTGAACAAGAAGATAACTATGAAGAAATCATTCAGAATTTAGCAGAGAGAAACAAAGAAAACCATATGTAGAAAGGTTTTTAATCTGTTCAGATGCCTAGAAGAGAACTCAGAACCACTCTGTGAGTGTACAAGCAGTAAAATGTAGTAGAATACATCCTCCAACTGATGAAGCAATACTTTGGCCACCTGATGCAAAGAGCTGCCTCATTTGAAAAGACCCTGATGCTGGGAAAGATTGAGGGCAGGAGGAGAAGGGATCGACAGAGGATGAGATGGTTGGATCACATCACTGACTCAATGGACATAGGTTTGGGGGGACTCTGGGAGTTGGTGATGGACAGGGAGGCCTGGTGTGCTGCGATTCATGGGGTTGCAAAGAGTCGGACACAACTGAACGACTGAACTGAACTGAACTGTGGCTCAGCTGGTAAAGAATCCTCCCACAATGCAAGAGGCCTAGGTTCGATCCCTGGGTTGGAACGATCCCCTAGAGAAGGGAAAGGCTACTCACTCTAGTATTCTGGCCAGGAGAATTCCAAGGACTATGGTCCATAAGGTCGCAAAGAGTTGGACATGACTGAGAGACTTTCACTTTCACTTTTTTCTTTTAAGTGACGAGAAACAGCTTTGAAAGAACATTATGCCCACAGAAGCCAGAGCTCCATGAAAAATAGCCCTTCTTTCTATTTGCACAACTTGCTGTCAGCAGAACCAGTAGCAGGGGACCACCTAAATGGTAGCATCTGGAGTGCAATATAGTTCCCTGCTGTTTTCATGTGGCCATGGTATCCATTAAAGATCTGGCACAGCTACCAGAGGCACATTAGAAATGGCCTTTACCAAATACACAGTCTCCTCTTCCTTCCACATACAGATTACATTGCTTTAATGGGTCAATCATTCCAACTGTGTTCTCCTGGTCCCAAAGAGGGGAGAGAGCTGAACTGTTCCTGTTTGCGTTTTCATACCACTGCTTCTGGCTGAGAAAGTATGAACAGAATTAAGGCTGAGAATGCATTTTCCAGAAACTATTAGTTCCTTTTAGTTTTACGTCTGAAACCAGAATGCTTGGACTTAATATCCCAAGCAGTTTGAAACTCAAAGGTTCATTGCTTTGCTCCAGGGAAATATAGATCTCTGCTGGCCAACATGATGAATTGCTTTCTGTTATGCCCTTCTTAGACCTTTGGAAGCATTCGGGATTAAAAATCGAGAGCACCCAGGAGAGATCAGAAATTCTAACTATAGGTCAAAGTTGTTGAGAAGAGTGAAATATGAAAGGCCTAAAAATTCCATCATTTATTAAGGCACCTTACTGATACCTCTAATCATGACTGTCATATATTTCTACTGTCTGTTCTTTTAGACTATCTTGCTGAGACGCCACATAACCACATGAATAGTATGATCCTGGGTGCAGGATTCAGGAATTTCTAGTCTCAACTCTGCAACTTTAGTAACTATGTGACCTTGGGCAGGTTGTAAACTCTCCTTGCTTAATTTTCCTAATATATAAATAAGGATAATAATAACTGTTGCAGTCTTAGGGGAAAGTGTAAGAGGTTTAATTAGCATAGAAATAGGTGACAATGGAATACAGTGTCCAACAGAGAACAAGAAGGCTTTTAGCTTTATAGTTACACATTCTAAACCTTATTAGTAAGGCCTGCCCTCTGATATTTTCCCACTTAATAATAAACTTACTAATAATAGGTAGTTTTCAACTCATATTTGAATTACTAGCACCTACGGAGTATCTTGAATATAAAAGTTTTCAATAAATCCTTGCTGAGTGAATAAATTCTGATAGAGTTAAGTCAGTAAGTGTCCAACTATAACATCTTAACAGAGATGACAAGGAAGTGGGGATGTATACATCACAGTTTTCATGCCACCTCAGGAAAATGGAAACATATACATATAGACATATATAACAGCTTGCTTCAGTTTCCTTTTCTATAAAGGTTATAATTTCATGAGCTTAAAAAACATGTCCCATTTCTCCCTTTTTGTGCATGTGATCCTTTATATTAAATAGTCTTGGAGTAGACCCAAGGACAGAATCTTATTCCTACCAACAGTGACTCAGGTGGTCTAGTTGGACTTCAAATTGTCTTTGATATATTTTCTAAAGGACTACAACATTTAAATCTTCAAGCACAAAATAAGGTCTTTCATCCTGCTCCTGACCATTTCTATCAGAGTTCATGAACATGATCTTAATTCAATCAAATTTCACGCTAACTTAATCAGACTCTATGTGTACCTCAGTAATTATGTCTCCACCCCTGCCAAGTCATAGGAACTTAGGAGGCAAAAAATCCAGCCCAAGGCAGGAATGAGGTGTACACTCTATACGATTTCTTAAATGGAAAATCAACCTTTCAATTATATGAACTAAATATGAAGCCATCAGAGAATTAAAATATCATTTATATTTGAAGTTATACCCATATATGGGTTTATAAACAAAATATATTAATATATGCATATACACATAGAAACAAAATAGATAAATGACTAATGACATCAGCAACAAATTGATTCTCTATTCAAGTTATACTTGAGTGACTATCTGAATGTCTTCACATTCAGTCTGAATATAATTTGGCTACACAAAGAAGGTAATTCAAATACTTGTGGTATGTTAGGGAAGACAAAATTGTTTGGAGATAAAAATATGGCCAATGATAATATCTCAGGTCAGCCTCACTCAGGAGTAGGTAACCATCTACATAATTGATTTGAAGTAGTCTGAAAGATTACCTTTCCAAAAAATGTTTCCTTTTTCCAGCTGCTGCTATGTCAGAATTCTTCAGCATTTTTTTCTTACTATTTAGGATCTTTAAGTGTATATATTAAGGCAATGAGCATTTTTAAAATTTCCTCTTTGCTTTGATGATCATCAAATTCAATAACAATTATTTAAAGATTAAAAACAATATTGCCACATCAAATGTACACATTGATGTTCAGATAAACTAATTTCAGAAATGTTGACATGCAAAAAATTCAAAAAATAATTTTTTTTTCACTTAAAGAAATGTCAAGGAATAGAACAGCAGTCAGCTATATTATGTGCTTAAGTGAAGTGATCACAATCCAGTACCTTATTTTCATTTGCACAGAAGGTCTTTTTTTTTTTTCCAACAACGTATGCAGGTTGTTCAGGTTTCAGATGTTCAGGATGATTTATTGCCAGTGCCTCCTTAGCGCACTATTTAGAGTACCTGACTCAAGGACACCGAAATTACCTAATGACTCTGTGTCGTGAACTTTAAGTAAGATTGTTTTTAAAACTTTGGACTATTGAGACCACTACACAAGGCATAGACTTAAATGTTCACAGAAGCTAAAAAAAATAATGGAAACATGGCAAAGGGTCTAAAGATTTTCATACGAATTAGGCAGAACATTTTTACATTTCAACAAAAATAAATGTGGTGGTGGTTTGGTCGACTCTTGCAACTCCACGGACTGAAGCCCACCAGGCTCCTCTGTCCATGAGTTTTCCCAGGCAATAATACTGGAATCGGTTGCCATTTCCTTCTCCTGGGGATCGTCCTGACCCAGGCATCAAACCCATTGTCTCTTGCGTTGCAGGTGGATTCTTTTACCACTAAGCCACGAGGGACGCCCCCCAAATATATGTATTCTCCATTTCCTTGTAACATATGACATACAATGTTGATTTTTACACTGTTAGATTTTCCATTCTAGATAGAGATGGGGGCACAGAAAAATATTTCTATACTGTTACAAAGAAAACCCATGGTGTAAGCATGATTCAAATTCAGAACTGACACCAAGTTTTAGTGCTGGGGAAAAATAGGCTACCCTGGAAACCATGGTAAAGTAATGAAATCAAATCCTTTCCACAAATGGAAACTTTGTTTCACTGTTGCCTTGTTAGGACTTGAGATGGTTTTCCAGATCTCATTTTTTTTCAAGAGAAGCTGAACATCCAGATTATGAATGTGAAATATTCTGACTTTCAAGATTAGGTATAATTTTTAAAAATAAGGCGTAGGGCAAACAAAATGCATTTGAGGGCCATATTCAGTCTATGGACTGCCTCCGTAAGATCCTATCTAGAGGAATGTTGCTATTGTCTATATGCTTGCCTCCCCCAAAATTTCATGTTGAAATCCTAACCCTCAAATATAACAGTATTATAAGATGGAGCATTTTGGAGGTGCTTAAATCATGAAAATGGAGCACTCATGAATGGGATTAGTATCTTATAAAAGAGGCTCCAGAGAGATCCTCAGCCCTTTCAGTATTTGAGGACATAGCAAGAAGCTTGCAGTCTGCAATCCAGAAGAAGGTCCTTACCCAACAGTGCTTGTACCCTGATCTCTTACTTTTGACCTCTATAACTGTGAGAAATAGATCTCAGAATTTCTGTCTCCAGAACTATTGTTTACAAGCTACTCCACGTGTGGCACTTTGTTATAGCAACCCGAATGAACTGAGATGGATGTTTCAGACAACGAGTAAACTTAATTTCATGATCCTGAGAAGGCTATATTTCCTATAGTAACTGGAAACATGTACCCTCCTAATTCCCTCATCCAGTTTTTCTCTTTGAACTGACCTGGATATTTGCTCTTAAACATTGCTCTTTCAGGAATCTAGCCCATTAACAGTTTCTAAAAAGCCTGTTACAGATTTGGTTAGGTTATGTTTTTCATGGCTGTTTTTCAGTTAAAGCTTTCACCTATTATTGTTTTCCATAGTTCAAATAGCCAATAATCCCTTCTTGAAAGATGCCTCCAATTTTGGCAGATGATTTTCTTTAAAAATGCATCCTTCCTTACTTGCATTGGCTAACCATACAATTATAACTCATTATTTTAGAACTCAATTCTTCTATTAATGGCTACTTTCAAAGATTCTGCCCTGGATTTTAAATTTGCCTGACCATGTCCTCATACGCAGAGAAATTATACTAACTCCCCATTAGTCTATACTAGTACTGCTCCAGTGCTTTAGTTTCATTAATTTCTGATGCCTATCACCAATTTTCCACTCTAAATCTTTTGTAGATAGTCTTATGGCTGCTACTGCTGCTAAGTTGCTTCAGTCGTGTCCGACTCTGTGCGACCCCATAGACAGCAGCCCACCAGGCTCCCCCGTCCCTGGGATTCTCCAGGCAAGAACACTGGAGGGGGTTGCCATTTCCTTCTCCAACGCGTGAAAGTGAAGTCGCTCGATCGTGTCTGATTCTTCACGACCCCATGGACTGCAGCCTACCAAACTCCTCCGTCCATGGAATTTTCCAGGCAAGAGTGCTGGAGTGGGTTGCCAGTGCCTTCTCCAGATAGTCTTATTATGTTGGCACAAAATAGAATACTTGACTTTAGGAGGAAGGTGATGTCTATCTTACCCTTTTTCCACTGGTAGACTATTATCTGTTTCTCCAAATTCTATGTGAACTATGGTTTGCTGGACTGATGGCTACAGAGAGTTATCGATGACTTTTCTTTCCTCCTTCTTTGTTATATACCCTACTATTCTTTCACATCTCCACCTATTTTGAAAGCTCCATTTTTACCTGAGCCTCTCCTCTTCTCAAATCTTATCACTGGTGAGTAAAAACAGTAGCTGATAATAAACTCTCTTGAAAGGGACTACTTTTCCTAAGGTTGATCTTGACTCCAAAAGGAAAACAGTTAAATGCATCAGAGATTTAACTACATGTAAAATTTACACTTTGACTATTCAATTCACACAGCAATTTATTCACTCAGAAACACAAGGCATTATATAATAAGACATGTTATTTTTACTTGGAAATATAAAGAGGTACCACTTACTGTCAAATATGCAACTGATGTTTCTATATCTTTGAAATAAAATTAGAATTCTGCAACTTTTAATATTCTGATTTGTTACCTCAATTACAAAATTAGCCCTACTCTAGATATTATACGTGACACTGCTTGATACTTAAAAATACACAGCAAATATACAAGGTTTTCTAGTCATTCTTTATTACTATTAAAGAAAATGACTTAGAAAAGACAACCTATATTCTTTATAGGAAAGTACAAAGAGGACTTCCAGTATGTTATGCAAAGCCTACCTTATAAGACTGTATTTTGCAAACCAGAGTATTGGGCCCTCTGGAGCCAAATTTTAGCACTATAGTCATGTATTGTTAAAGGGATCATCTCTATTCAGTTTGGTGCTCTAATGCAATTGCAAAAAGTCACTGTACTTTAGGATGACTTTAAATCTTTCATCACGGAAATCATAATGTCCACTATTCAGAATCCTACATTTCCCTCAAACAGATTGCACATGACTGTGCACTACTTTTATTAGCATAATCTCTTACTGTTCAGTGATAAATATGTTATTTAAATGCTTTGGTCTAATTGGGTCATATTGCAATGAACAGCACCCTGCATTATGTATTGATGTATAATACAAAGCTCCTGAATAATGTCATTTTCTCCACATACAAAGTAAAATCTGTTACAGCAGCAAGATACATAGAGAGCCAAAACCTTCCATTATTTATGAGGTCTGCAAAAACAGTAGATGGGGTTCAATGGGTAAAAAGTAAGACAAATTATAACAGAACTTTAGAGATAGATTTTGGCTCAACACAAGGAAGAGAATTATAAACATTAAAGCTATCTTTTGAGGAAACAAGAACCTTGGGAGGTAGTGAGATCCCTGTTTTCTGAGGTATTAAAAGAAGCCTGAAGTTGATGGAAAATCCAAGTACTAAACAGGACAATGGCTATCATTATTTCCAAGTTGTTGGCAAAAGACAAGATGCAATGATTGGCAATTTTAGAAAAGCAACTCCTGCAGCTCAATTCCAGAAAAATAAACGACTCAATCAAAAAATGGGGCAAATAACTAAATAGACATTTCTCCAAAGAAGACATATGGATGGCTAACAAACACATGAAAAGATGCTCAACATCACTCATTATCAGAGAAATGCAAATCAAAACCACAATGAGGTGCCATTTCACGCCAGTCAGAATGGCTGCGATCCAAAAGTCTACAAGCAATAAATGCTGGAGAGGATGTGGAGGAAAGGAAACCTCTTACACTGTTGGTGGGAATGCAAACTAGTACAGCCACTATGGAGAACAGTGTGGAGATTCCTTAAAAAACTGGAAACAGAACTGCCTTATGACCCAGCAATCCCACTGCTGGGCATACACACCAAGGAAACCAGAATTGAAAGAGACACGTGTACCCCAATGTTCATCACAGCACTGTTTATAATAGCCAGGACACGGAATCAACCTAGATGGCCATCAGCAGATGAGTGGATAAGAAAGCTGTGGTACATATATACAATGGAGTATTACTTAGCCATTAAAAAGAATACATTTGAATCAGTTCTAATGAGGTGGATGAAATTAGAGCCGATTAGACAGAGTGAAGTAAGCCGGAAAGAAAAACACCAATACAGTATACTAACACATATATATGAAATTTAGAAAGATGGTAATGATAACCCTATATGTGAGACAGCAAAAGAGACACAGATGTAAAGAACAGACTTTAGGACTCTGTGGGAGAGGAAGAGGGTGGGATGATTTGGGAGAATGCATTGAAACATGTATAATATCATATAAGAAACGAATCACCAGTCTAGGTTCGATGCAGGGTGCAGGATGCTTGGGGCTGGTGCACTGGGATGACCCGGAGGGATGGTGTGGTGGGGGAGGTGGGAGGGGGTTTGGGATTGCGAACACGTGTACACCCGTCGCAGATTCATGTTGATATGTGGCAAAACCAATACAATATTGTAAAGTAAATAATAATAATAATAAAGGAAAGACAGTAGAATGTTTATTTTAACTGGAGAAAATTTATCCAAAGATATATTTACTTTCCATTAGGAATTCTCCTGTGCCCTGAAGATAAAACAGTGCTACAAGAGAAAACAATGTGAAACCTTGTTTTCACAAAAAATGAGTGAGTGCAATAGTATAGTTTATCACAGATTATATACTTGTATTTAAAAATCAAGACTAGATGAGATCATCAAATGAGTGCAGCAAAAGAAGTAAAATTATTAAGAACTGAGCCCAGGCTCATTTTATCATTAGAAGGATGACCAGATGAAGAAAAACTGATAAAAGAGACTGAGAAAAAGCTACCACTAAATAACAAAAGAGAAGAGTGTATTCAACTGGAAACTAAGTATAGAAGGAATTTCAAGGAGAAGAGACTTATTATTTGTGCCAACTGTCAATAATAAGCTAATGGGAACTGACAAATGACAACTGGATTTAGGAATTCAGAAGCCTTTGGACTTAACACAAGGCAACTTCAGCATGAAATAAGAATAGCTTGAATGTGATGGTTTTAAGAAAATGTGGAAGAAGTGCAATTGAATACAACCAGTATGGATTACTCATGAGAAATTCTGCTTTTAACATGAACAGATAAAAGAGTCAGTAACTGAAGGGTAAACTGAGGTAAAGAGAATGTGTGCCCGTGTGCATGCATGCACATGTGTTTTAAATAACAGAAAATAATAGAATTTATGTCTTCTAATTAGGAATGATCCAGTAGAGAGAGAGTGAGAGAGGAAAATACTAATGCAGGAAAGAAAGGGGAAATTTGCTAGAACAAGGTTCTTAACTAGACAAGAGCAGAGGAATCCTGGGTACAAACAGAGGAATTGGCTCCAGAATGGCACACAGAAAGTTCATCTGTATCATTAGAATGAAGAAGAATATGTGGATAACAGATGCTGGCAGGGAAAAACTTCGGTTTTCTCAAGAAATGAACAGGGCTATAAAGGAAGCAGCAGTAGACTAGGAAAAACAGAATATCATGGTAGAGCAAGACACTGCAGGGCTTTAGTTCCTGGGTTCAGTCCTAAAATAGCCATTGCCTAAAAGATATGCAGAGTACATCATGAGAAACACTAGGCTGGATGAAGCACAAGCTGGAATCAAGATCGCTGGGAGAAATATCACTAACCTCAGGTATACAGATGACACCACCCATGTGGCAGAAAGTGAAGAAGAACTAAAGAGCCTCTTGATGAAAGTGAAAAAGGGGAGTAAAAAAGCTGGCTTAAAACTCAACATTCAGAAAACTGAGATCATGGCATTTAGTCCCATCACTTCATGGCAAATAGATGGGGAAACAGTGACAGACGTTATTTTGGGGGGCTCCAAAATCACTGCAGATGGTGATTGCAGCCAGGAAATTAAAAGATGCTTGCTCATTGGAAGAAATGTTATGACCAACCCACATAGCATACTATAAAGCAGAGACATTACTTTGCCAACAAAGGTCCATCTAGTCAAAGCTTTGGTTTTTCCAGTAGTCATGTATGGATGTGAGAGTTGGACTGTGAAGAAAGCTGAGTGCCAAAGAATTGATGCTTTTGAACTGTGGTGTTGGAGAAGACTCTTGAGAGTCCCTTGGACTGCAAGGAGATCCAACCAGTCCATTCTGAAGGAGATCAGTCCTGAATATTCATTGGAAGGATTGCTGTTGAAGCTTAGACCCCAATATTTTGGCCACCTCATGTGAAGAGCTGACTCATTTGAAAAGACCCTCATGCTGGGAAAAATTGAAGACAGAAGGGGAGGACAGAGGATGAGATGGTTGGATGGTATCACGGACTCAATGGACATGACTTTGAGTAAACTCCAGGAGTTGGCAATGGACAGGGAGGCCTGGTGTGCTGCAGTCCATGGGGTCGCAAAGAGTCGGACACAACTGAGTGACTGGACCAAACTGAACTGAACTGTATAGCAAATTACCAAAGTGTTAGTCTTGCCATCATTCCTACTCTTTGGGACCCCATAGTACAGCTAGAGGCCCACCAGGCTCCTCTGTTCATGGAAATCTCTAGGGTAGAATATTGGAATGGGTAGCTATTCCCTTCTCCAGGAGGTCTTTCTAACCCAGGGATCAAACTTGTGTCTCCTGCATTGCAGGAAGATTCTTTACTATCTGAGCCACAGCGTTTCTTTTAAACCTCCATTTCTTCAATGGTAGATGAAGATAATACTGGAACCAAATGAATATAGCTGAAAAGGATTAAATAACACAGCATCTATTTTTCAATATATTCTCAACAAAATATAAGCTCTGTGAGGACATGAATTTCCATCATTTTTCCTTTTTTATGTTATATTCCTAGTTCTTAAATGTCCAAGACTTAGTAGGCACAGAACTAATAATGAATAAATAACACCTGAAAAGTGCTTACACAGTACCTGACACAGATAAGTATTCAAAAAGGGTGACCTATTACTATTAAGACCAGTTACTAACTTTAATACTATCTTCACTGATTCAGGGTGAAATGATTCCTTCCCACAACAAAGACAAGGGACCTTCCCTGTGGTTAAAGTGGCTATGAGGTGAGGGGAGAGCAGGTGGGAGAGACATGATCTAAAACTCAAATTCTGTAATAGAATGAAAAAGTCCAGATTCTTTCTCGGGAGTATCCATGAACATGGCTAAAACCTTTCCTATCACTATCCTTGAAGTTTGTATTTCTTCTAAAGGGATTTACAAAATCTGCTATTTTCATTAATTTTTCTCTCTCAATATAAAGTAACTAAGACAATAACATGCATTTGACAAAGCAAGTTGTCTGAATTCTCTATGCTATCAGTATTTTCTCCTAGTAACACCATCAGTTCAGTTCAGTTCAGTTCAGTTCAGTCGCTCAGTCATGTCCGACTCTTTGTGACCCCATGAATCGCAGCACGCCAGGCCTCCCTGTCCATCACCAACTCCCGGAGCTCACTCAGACTCACGTCCATTGAGTCAGTGATGCCATCCAGCCATCTCATCCTCTGTCGTCCCCCCAGTCCCTGCCAGCATCAGAGTCTTTTCCAATGAGTCAACTCTTCACATGAGGTGGCCAAAGTACTGGAGTTTCAGCTTCAGCATCATTCCCTCCAAAGAAATCCCAGGGCTAATCTCCTTCAGAATGCACTGGTTGGACCTCCTTGCAGTCCAAGGGACTCTCAAGAGTCTTCTCCAACACCACAGTTCAAAAGCATCAATTCTTCAGCACTCAGCTTTCTTCACAGTCCAACTCTCACATCCATACATGACCACAGGAAAAAGCATAGCCTTGACTAGACGGACCTTTGTTGGCCAAGTAATGTCTCTGCTTTTGAATATGCTATCTAGGTTGGTCATAACTTTTCTTCCAAGGAGTAAGCGTCTTTTAATTTCATGGCTGCAATCAGCATCTGCAGTGATTTTGGAGCCCAAAATAATAAAGTCTGACACTGTTTCCCCATCTATTTGCCATGAAGTCATGGGACCAGATGCCATGATCTTCGTTTTCTGAATGTTGAGCTTTAAGCCAACTTTTTCACTCTCCTCTTTCACTTTCATCAAGAGGCTTTAGTTCCTCTTCACTTTCTGCCATAAGGGTGGTGTCATCTGCATATCTGAGGTTATTGATATTTCTCCAAGCAATCTTGATTCCAGTTTGTGCTTCCTCCAGCCCAGCGTTACTCATGATATACTCTGCATATCAGTTAAATAAGCAGGGTGACAATATACAGCCTTGACATACTCCTTTTCTTATTTGGAACCAGTCTGTTGTTCCATGTCCAGTTCTAACTGTTGCTTCCCGAGCTGCATACAGGTTTCTCAAGAGGCAGGTCAGGTGGTCTGGTACATCCATCTCTTTCAGAATTTTCCACAGTTTATTGTGATCCACACAGTCAAAGGCTTTGGCATAGTCAATAAAGCAGAAATAGATGTTTTTCTGGAACTCTCCTGCTTTTTCAATGATCCAGTGGATGTTGGCAATTTGATCTCTGGTTCCTCTGCCTTTTCTAAAACCAGCTTGAACATCTGGAAGTTCACAGTTCACGTATTGCTGAAGCCTGGCTTGGAGAATTTTGAGCATTACTTTACTAGCGTGTGAGATGAGTGCAATTGTGTGGTAGTTTGAGCATTCTTTGGCATTGCCTTTCTTTGGGATTGGAATGCCATAGTTACAGGTAAATGCGTGCAGATCTTAAGTTTCATTATTTTTCATGACTACCCTACCAAAATATTTGTTGACTAGCAGAACAAGAAAAATAGGCACTATATATCAATTGCAATTATGAATGACATACTTAAAGAGCTTGCCACTGTTACACTCAAATTTAAAAACGTGTGGTGTTAATGTGTGAGATGAAGCATATAGAATTAGTAGACATTTTAAAATATCACTTACATAACCATTCACTTAAGAAGCCAGAAGTATTTATTGGATAACCAATGCTACTACCTATATTTCATCTAAAATTTATGTCAAGTCTGTGATTATAAATTTATTTACATTATCACATCTAATTCTTACATTACCCAAAGAGGCAATGTTATTCCCAGATCACATATAAAAATGTAATAAGCATGATTAGGGTCAACAATTTACTCCTGGTTACATGGCTCAACCTTGGTAAATCCAATAATCAAACAGCTTTCACTAAAGCCAAAACTCATGTGCTATATCTGTGACCATTATGTTCTGTGTTGTCACGTTCTGAACTAAGGAGTAGATTATGAGATATAGAAATGAATGACACAGTCTCTGCCTCACCATGTTGACACAGTCTCTGCCTCACCGTGTGACAGGGGGACAAATAACATAAAACCAAAAATTTCAGAACCAACACGATAAATTACTCTAAGGAAAAAATACAGAATTATTCAGGCATAGAATCTCTGGCAGAATTTGGATGGTTCCCTAAGAATTAAAACATCAGATCTGTGATTACCTATATCTGAAACATAAATACAACCCTAATCGTTTTGACTTTTTTTTCTCTGTCTTCAGGTTAGCATGCTTACACTCTTTTGCTCCCATTTATCATCTAGCTGAACAACTGCAAAATCTTTGTTCATACATTATTAAGTAATTTGGAGGCAATCCATACTCATCTTCTCTGTAAAATTAATAAAATTAAAATAGTGCATTACCATAACTCCATATCATTTTTATTATGTGAAGTCAATGTCTTCATTTATTACACTTAGGAAAATAAACTTATAAACCATATGAAAATATTTTTACTGTTAATTATCCTTGCAAAGGACATGTTATAGCTTATGATTAATTTCAATATGATAGAGAAAGGATGACTATTATCATTTTGAAATTAGAAACAGTCACCACCGTAACAGCTAGATTTGCTTATCAATAGCTCAGATCATATGTTCAACCATATAGCTAGAACAGACTTTCTATTATTAAATGGTGGGCAGCAGGGAAAAGAGGGAGA
This sequence comes from Capricornis sumatraensis, assembly GCF_032405125.1. NCBI lineage: Eukaryota > Metazoa > Chordata > Mammalia > Artiodactyla > Bovidae > Capricornis > Capricornis sumatraensis. Next base: position 68,280,541 of record NC_091075.1, read on the forward strand.
CACAAAGGAAACATCCTGAGGAAGCAAAAGTAATAGCTACTACAGTCCAGTCCTTGGATGCCTAATATTTAACATACTTCTTTCTTCCCACATTTATCTCAGGAGTAAGCACAGACCCAAACTAAGCCAACCAGATTCTTCCCTCCAGAAATGTTAGCATCTGGAAAAACACACACACAGAGGAACCAAAATTAGAGCTGAGATTCTGATGACAGTGCCTTGGAGATTCAGTCAGCATCACCTACTGTAGACAAAAAGAGAACTGCTCTAGTTTCTGAACACCTCAAGTCTTGGTTTTCAAGTCTTCCCTTCAATCCTTTCCTACATATTCTGTGTTCAGTTCAGTTCAGTCACTCGGTCGTTTCTGACTCTTTGCGACCACATGGACTACAGCATGCCAGGCTTCCCTGTCCATCACCAGTTCTGTGTTCAACTTAGTTCTTTTTAACTACTAAAACAGTTATAAGTTCTAACCTGGTACCTCAAGTGGGATTCAGGAAAAGTCTAGGGAACCCAAGGCCATGGTCCACTACATTCCTTGTTCCACTGTGAAGCGAAACAGAATATGAAAGATGATTTGTGTGGAATATTTTGACAATATTAAAACATTCAGGAAATCGATGAATAATGGATCTGACAGAAACATTACAGGTAGAAAAACAAAACCAAATTCAAAATATGTATTTTTGAGGTTGTAGACTGTTGGCATTTTAAAATGAAAGAAATTCAAAGTAGTTGACCCATAACTAGGTAGTTGGCTGATCTCCTAGAAATATCATTTCATATTAGGTGATGTTTGTCAACAATTTGGGAAAATTAGGCACTCTCAGTGGATGTAGCCAGGTCAGTCTTGGTAAGGGGGAAGTCCATTTTATTGAGCACACCAGCATCTCCATACTCATTCTATTTTTCCACTTTGTAAATGAGCCTACTGAATAAACCCCGAGTTGACAAAGGAAGCAGAATGACTGCACCTACAAAGTAGGTCATTCTATTTACCTTTCTTTGAAGCAGGATCTTACTAATGAAAAGTCACATATACTGGGCATCAGTTTGGTGGCTCAGAAGATAAAGCTTTTGCCTACAATGCGGGAGACCCAGGTTCGGTTCCTGGGTTGGGAAGATTCCTGGAAAAGCAAATGGCAACCCACTCCAGTACCCTTGCCTGGAAAATCCCATGGATGGAGGAGCCTGGTAGGCTACAGTCCATGAGGTCACAAAGAGTTGGACACGACTGAGCGACTTCACTTCAATGAGGTCACTCACATTTTCTGTGCAAATAACATGAAACAAGCTAAAAAATAAATTACCAATTTACTTAACTAGGAAGGTTAGAAATGCTACCTATATCAGACATAGAGTGATAAGACAGAAATGCCAGGTCTCAGAATTTGTTAGCTTTGCTTCTCTCCTTAGTTTCCTCATTCTTTTATCTTTTCTACTAATGGTTGGAATCCTCTCTTTGGGAGAGGACATGACTGAGACAATATCATAATTTTTCTTCTATTTCCCAGTGTTTGTATATAGTATTTCATTCAGTGTTAAAAATGTCCTCATTGTAATCACAGCCAGATATCCGGTACCTTACAAGCCTCCTACACTATCAAATTACTTGGAGAATAGCAGTCCCCTCAGAACCTCATGGAATACAGGAGTGGTAAAGTACAAAGATGGTACTAGTATTAGCAAAACTGATACTCGGTAGACAAAAATCTAACTGTGGATTAAAAAACATACTACACTGCAAAGTATAAAGTACCGTATAAATTTAGGCTTACTCTCACATCCGTCCATGACTACTGGAAAAGCCATAGCTTTGACTATACAGACCTTTGACAAATGACGTCTCTGCTTTTTAATACACTGTTTAGTTTTGTCATAGCTATTCTTCCAGGGAGCAAGCGTCTTTTAATTTTGTGGCTGCAGTCACTGTCTGCATTGATTTTGGAGGCCAAGAAAATGAAATGTGGAAGGACTGATGCCGAAGCTGAACTCCAATACTTTGGCCACCTGATGAGATGAGGTGACTCACTGGAAAAAAAACCTGATGCTGGGAAAGACTGAAATCAAGAGGAGAAGGGGGTGATAGAGAATGAGATGGTTGGATGGCATCACTGTTGTTGTGAACAACAAAAGCCATATAAATTTAGGCTCAGGTAGAAGGCAGTGGCACCCCACTCCAGTACTCTTGCCTAGAGAATCCCGTGGATGGAGGAGCCAGGTAGGCTGCAGTCCATGGGGTCACTAAGAGGTGGACACTAATGAGCGACTTCACTTTCACTTTTCATTTTCATGCATTGGAGGAAATGGCAACCCATTCCAGTGTTCTTGCCTGGGGAATCCCAGGGACGGGGAGCATAGTGGGCTGCCATCTATGTGGTCGCACAGAGTTGGACACGACTGAAGCGACTTAGCAGCAGCAGCAGCAGTAAAGATGATTGGCATCACCGACTCAATGGACATGAATCTGAGCAAACTCCAGGAGATAGTGGATGACAGAGGAGCTGCTGTGCTGCAATTTATGGAGTTGCAAAGAGTCAGACTCAGCTTAGCAACTGAACAACAACAGTAAAGACTAAATAGACTTTTATACAAGTAAAACGAGCTATGAGAATCAAGTGAGTGATCTATTTCTATATACTAAAAACCAACTGGAGTGAAATTTTCAACTCCAAGATCTACATTAGATATATAAGGATCAGTCAGGCCATGACAGGCTGTAATTCTCATGACTCAATAGGTATCTTATCCATATGCATTTCCTTCTCCAGGGGCTCTTCCTGACCCAGGGATCGAACCCAGGTCTCCTGCATTGCAGGCAGTTACCATCTGAGCCACCAGAGAAGCTCAATATAATATGCTTATTTAGGTACATGAAAAGAATTTGGCATAAAATTGTAAACATAAAAGAAATTTAAAATATTGCAATAAATTTTCAGAATCTATTACTTTGATTTTTAAAAATATATTTCAGTAGCAAAAATCATCAGTTAAGGCTCATATTTTATCACTTTATGTCGCATTGCTTGTGCAGCTTTTTGATCCTCCAATTAGTAGAGTGTCACTTACATGCCCATCAAATGAGTGGATGATACACTGTTAAGGAAAGTTATACCCATCACTGAGATGGGAAAAACTACCAAAGGTGTAGAACTAACAGAATGCTGCTTTCTTGAGAAATCCAGCCCCTTTCTGGGATTTGTGTGGAAATTCCTCCACAGTTAAATTTTTAAAAATCAGATTTCTTCTTCTTACTCCATACTTAAAGTCCATTTGCTGTCCCTTCATCACCACATTCTACCTGAGTTACAGCAACAGCAAGTATGTTAAGATAATAATCACAGAGAAAGGAAAAAAGAAAGCCTTGTGTGGAGGGTTCTTCACTTAACCACATGGATGGAGCAGAAGAGGGGTGGCCTGTGAGAAAAGAGCCTGTTACTACACAGCAACCCTGCCGAAAAGGAAACAGGCTTTCCCATCTACCAATCTGATTAACACTTCCTCTTCTAGAAACAAATAAAGAAAATAAATAGGAAAAAATTCACTTTTATACCAATTCTTAACACTGGGGAGAAAAATAGAAATAATGTATGTAAAGTGCCTACCAAAGTGACCACACACAATAAACACTTACTAGATGGAAGCAGTTAGATCTTTTTGAAATTCAAAATTGTTCATTAGTTTTATTTTCATGGTTAAGAGAAAATACACATTCCTTGAAGAAAAATTTTAAAATGCAAGAGAACAAAAAGAATAAAGCTAAAAACTGATGAATTCCCGCTAAATGGACTACTTAGTCATAATCACTGGTATAACATGGGTACATATCTTGTCAATCATATACTTTGTAAACTGTATTTTGCATCTAAATATACATTTTCTAATGTCAATATCACCATCATTTTAATGTTCATGTACCCATGCAGTACATCCTTTTACAGATGTAACTTTATTTGAACACTTTATTTCAATACTCTCATTACTGAGCACTGATATCTATGCCTTTTTTTCTAATAAGTGACTCTGTGATAGGCATGCCAAGCCATGCATGCTAAGTCTCTTCAGCTGTGTCCCACTCTTTGTGACACTGTCCATGGGATTTCCCAGGCAAGAATACTGGAGTGGGTTGGTGACAGACATCAGTTCAGGTCAGTTCAGTCGCTCAGTCGTGTCCGACTCTTTGTGACCCCATGAATCGCAGCACGCCAGGCCTCCCTGTCCATCACCAACTCCAGGAGTTCACCCAGACTCACGTCCATCCAGTCAGTGATGCCATCCAGCCATCTCATCCTCTGTCGTCCCCTTCTCCTCCTGCACCCAATCCCTCCCAGCATCAGAGTCTTTTCCAATGAGTCAACTCTTTGCATGAGGTAGCCAAAGTACTGGAGTTTCAGCTTTAGCATCATTCCTTCCAAAGAACACCCAGGGCTGATCTCTTTCAGAATGGACTGGTTGGATCTCCTTGCAGTCCAAGGGACTCTCAAGAGTCTTCTCCAACACCACAGTTCAAAAGCATCAATTCTTCAGCGCTCAGCTTTCTTCACAGTCCAACTCTCACATCCATTCATGACTACTGGAAAAACCATAGCCTTGATTAGACAGACCTTTGTTGGCCAAGTAATGTCTCTGCTTTTGAATATGCTAGACATAAATGTAACTAAATACTAGTGTGTTTGATTGTTTGGGGGAAATAAATCCTCCAAATTAATTGGGTAGCTATAACTACAATTATTTTTTTCATCTATAATATTCATTTGTTCAATATCTGTCTGGCAAGTAAATTTTTGAGAACTTCAGCTATATTTTCTCTTTTCCCTTCCTCCGTTTTGCTGAGATAATCTGGCTCCATAATTCTTCCCCTCAGGGTTTACAACTGAGTCGAAAGCAGAAGCAACCTAAGAAGCCTGTCCTTTATAAAAAGCCTAAAATCACTAAGGAGACTATATGAGATACCCTACGGTGGAAAACATTAAGGTAAGGATACCTGCTTGTAGAAAAAGCTGTCTGTAGCCATGAAATTAAAAGACGCTTGCTCCTTGGAGGAAAAGTTATGACCAACCTAGACAGCATATTAAAAAGCAGAGACATTGCAAACAAACGCCCGTCTAGTCAAAGCTATGGTTTTTCCAGTAGTCATGTATGGATATGAGAGTTGGACTCTAAAGAAAGCTGAGTGCCAAAGAATTGATGCTTTTGAACTGTGGTGTTGGAGAAGACTCTTGAGCGTCCCTTCGACTGCAAGGAGATCCAACCGGTCCATCCTAAAGGAAATCAGTCCTGAATATTCATTGGAAGGACTGATGCCGAAGCTGAAACTCCAATCCTTTTGCCACCTGATGCGAAAAACTGACTCCTTGGAAAAGACTGTGATGCTGGGAAAGATTGAAGGCAGGAGAAGAAGGGGAGGACAGAGGATGAGATGGTTGGATGGCATCACCGACTCAATGGACATGAGTTTGAGTAAACTCCAGGAGTTGGAGATGGACAGGGTGGCCTGGCGTGCTGCAGTTCATGGGGTCGCAAAGAGTCAGACATGACTGAGCGACGAGGTACCTTTGGTTTTATAGACCATAGTTGGTCCCCAAGGTGGCAATATCTAAGAGGGTATTGTTGCAAGATAGCATACCTTATAAACTTGAATCCTCGAAAAATATATGAAAACAGATAACGTTTCTGGATTTCAAGTGTTTGCTGTGGGCTTGGAAAAGATGATGATACTAACAATCATGACAAAGAGACCAGTCAGAAATCTTCTTCTATTTTCTAATAAGTGCAAATTCTCCTTTTTGATGTTAGGAGGGAACAACGTGCATGCGTACTCAGTCATGTCCAACTCTTTGTGATCACATGGACCCTGGCCCATCAGGCTCCTCTGTCCATGGGATTGATTCTCCAGGCAAGAATACTGGAGTGGGTTGCCATTTCCTCCTCCAGTGGACCTTCCCAACCCAGGGATCAAACGTCTCCTGCATGGCAGACGGATTCTTTACCACTGAGTCATCTGGGAAGCCTTAGGAGGAAGTGGGAGACCAATAAAAACTGACAAGGTATTTCCTAGCAGAATGTCTGAAACATTCATGTATTAAACTGAATTAGAAAGTAAAAATACAATGAGAATATTGGTGGAGTATTGAGGGGATATATTAATTGTAGTTTGGGGAATACCAAAGAGACTTCATTGAAGAGAAACCATCTGAGATGAAAATCCTAGAGGGCAGTGTCTGGCTGAGTCAGACCTCAGTATAAGTAGAACTCAATGCCTGCTCAGCAGGACTTCATTAAACTGCAGGGAAGCCAGAAATAAATTCTGAAATTACTTTCACACCCTGCATTGGCTCTATGTACTTGGTATTCTCTTTATTTTTCTTTCCCAGGATTTTAGTTTACTCTAGTTTTAGTGGCTTCAACCTAGCCAGTTCCTGACCACCCAGGTAATTCCATCACTCAAAGTGTATCTTTCTCTCTCCAAGACTCTTGAATGGCTTTTTAGTCCTGACATGTGTGACCTGTGATCCCCAATTCCTTTTTTTTTTTTTTAACTTTATCCCTCCTGCTTTTTAAAAACTACTGTGCTAAGAATATTTAACATGAGATCTACCCTCTTAACACATCTTTATGTGTACCACACAATATTGTTTAAATATGATATCAACTCTATTCTACAGCTATCTCTCTTGTAGCTTAGGACTTAAGAGACAAGGCTTTCAACAAATTGAGCTGGGCACTTGGACTTAGAGAGAATATGCCTAAATTGTGAAAACAGCACAAACAAAAGCCCAGGAAAGAAAAGTAAAGGAAAAGTTATAGAACAACATTGTAGAACAAAGTATCCGATAAGAAAGAAGCCCCCAATTCCCTAGTTTAACATGTTCCATATTCTTGGTCACTTACATTCAGTCTAGTTATATTTAAATCAATATAAATGAAACCAAGAAAGGCTGGAGAGTACATAATAAAAACTGAAATGAAAAACCAATTTTATTTCTACTGCTGCTGCTCAGTCGCTTCAGTCATGTCCACCTCTGTGTGACCCCATAGACAGCAGCCCACCAGGTTCCCCCGTCCCTGGGATTCTCCAGGCAAGAATACTGGAGTGGGTTGCCATTTCCTTCTCCAATGTATGAAAGTGAAAAGTGAAAGGGAAGTCGCTCAGTCATGTCCAACTCTTCGCGACCCCATGGACTGCAGCCTACCAGGCTCCTCCGTCCATGGGATTTTCCAGGCAAGAGCACTGGAGTGGGGTGCCATTGCCTTCTCTGAATTTTATTTCTATGTCATATAATAAAAACATTATACATAACAGGATAACAAAAGGCAAAAGTTGCCTTTTGAGAGTTTTGATGAGATTAACCTGTCCTTGAAAAGATTGCTCTATTTTTTAATGCGATTTTTAAATACCAAAGAGTCATTTCTTAGCTAAAACAATCCATATCAAGTGAAATGGCTGTTTTTAAGAGTCAAAAACCTAAAATAAGGAGTCAGAATTTCAAAACAGAATTTCTAACCAGCATGCTCTGACCTAAATGATACTTTTTAGGATCCTAAGAATCACCAGGATTGATTGATTCTTGTCATGTTAATTAATAAAACTTACTAACAAAGTCACAAAAAATAATCTGTTAGTAATCTATTAATAAATTCATATTGTTCCAATATGATCTAAATTTCAAATTGATCCAGTATGTTCCAACTCTAATAATAAATTCATATTGTTCTAATTTACTGAAATGATGCTTCTCCCCCCCACCCAAAAAAAGTAATACATTCATGGAGAACATGATTTTGCCTATTCCCAGGTGGTGCTAGTAGTAAAGAACCGCAACCAACGCAAGAGAGACGTAAGAAATTTGGGTTCGATCCCTGGGTCTGGAAGATCCCTGGAGGAGGAAATGGCAACCCACTCCAGTATTCTTGCCTGGAGAATCCCAGGGACAGAGAAGCCTGGTGGGCTACAATCCATCAGGTAGCAAAGAGTCGGACTTGACTGAAGTGACTTAACACACATGCAAGTGCAAAGCAGAGAGAAGTGTTGACCTACATCAGCCCATGAATGATCCATGGAACAAAATTATTTATCCTCAGGATTGCAGAGAGACTTCAGTGTGGAGGCTACCATTTCTAATAAGCACTGCGCTGACTCAGCTAGTTTCCCCAAATTTCTATTTTCTGCTTTGGGTCCTAAGTCATCTCTGATGTGTTCTAACTTAGTATTCGATTTCTGAACTTCACAAAGTTTTTTACTGGGAAGCAAAAATAAGTTGAAGTTTAGTTAGAAAAACTTTACAGGACTCCATTTCATGCCCTGTGAATCCAATCAACTCTCAAAAATTAGGTGGATGATTAGCTAGTGTATGGATTATCAAAGCCATTTACCTCTCTTCCTCTGATTGCCTCTCCTTTAACTATTCAAATGTCTACTTGCATTTCTACCAGATAAGACCAAAATACAGAAAGGTCCAAAATAAGTAAACAAGACAACTGAATCAAAAAACAGATCAATACTGTGCCTCTCCTACCTGTTATGTAACTACTGTTAAAAACAATCATGACAAAAAGCAAAATCTCACAACAGAAAAACAGGTTTAAAAACTGTATTCTCTGGGAATGTTGAAATTGTTTATTGAATAAGAAGACCCTTTTGAGTTATCTGTCAATTTCATTGATCTAACACTGTTTACCACTACTCTGAAAACTCTAGAATGAACTATTGCCAGTGGGCATATATTACTGTTCACAGCTTTAATAATGTCATGATCCTGAAACACTGGGGAAAACTACATAAAAAGAAATAACACAATGTGTTTCATCTAATCCAAGGGGGGAAACAACTGTCATTCAGATGAACCACTGAAGCTTAACCTCCTCACTTTTTCCTCTAAATATTAAGCTGAGCAAAGGGAGACTTGCCAGTTTTCAGTGTTGTTGCTGTTGTTTTCCTCTCTCTCTGTAAACCCTGAACTGGTTTCTGTAAACTGGTTGTAACTATACTCTAGGGGAACTGCTTTTATACATCCAATTAAAGGGCATCCTACTAGTAGAAGTTCAGGTTTAGCAAGTGTAAAAGTGACACTACTTGGAATTTTAAAGAAACATGAGGAAAGTGAGACCCTCTGTCAAACTGTCTCTTAGTAACTAAAATAAACAAAGGTTATCATATATTTTGCGTCTAAAAACTATTTTTTAGGTTTGTTTTAAAAGAGGTAGCAATAATATATATTGGTTTGGACCAATACTATATCTTAAAATCAGATATACTTTTGGTGAAAAGATGTAATGTCTTTAACTTTTATGTCTGTCATCTAAGCATACCTTTATACATTGTCTACTTAAAATCAGGAAACATTGGAACATTTGAGGCAGAAACAGAGTAAACAATTTATCTGTCTTAGGTGTGCTCTTTCCAATTCTATTAACTTACTCTGCAAATATTTATTAAATTCTGGCCTAAGGCTAAGCTCTATAGATGACTCATAGTTTGTACCCTAAATGTGTGGATTTATTTCATGTGAAGGGGGCAGCTAAATAGCTCTTGAAGAGCCAGATTCCTGAGTCTTCTAGGTATATATCTAACATTTGTAGTCTTTTGAATAATATTTTGATCAGCAGTTTGGTGACTTCATGTTCAAAATTCATATTACACATATTATTTTATCATTGCTATGCTTGTATTATGCTTGACCTTAGAGCTCTGTAGCTAAGATGGTAAAGTGTCTGCCTACAATGTGGGAGACCCGGGTTTGATTCCTGGGTTAGGAAGATCCCCTGGAGAAGAAAATGGCAACCCACTCCAGTATTCATGCCTGGAAAATCCCATGGACTGAGGAGCCTGGTAGGCTACAGTCCATGAGGTCACAAAGAGTCGGACACGACTGAGCGACTTCACTTTATGCTTGTCTTATTTTTGCTCCTCTTTCACAGTCACTACTTGATCCCAGATCAAGACTGTGCCATTTCAGACAAAGACAAACAGGGTCACCCCAAACTATATTCTCTGCCTTTGGTATCCCACTTCCCAATACATTTTCATTATTTTCAGCCCATGTCTGTTCTAGTTCCCTATATCCTCCTGGAATTTCTAATAAGCTCAGACTCTTATTATTCCTAACACATCTGTCCAAAGAAAGCAATGCATTATCAGTCTCAATAGGGTCTGCTGAGACAAAGTCTACCAGATGAGCTCTGGGCACATGCCTGACCATCTATCATGGTTCCATCTACCATGTGGAACCATCTATTATGCCCCCACTCTGTTTATTAAAACACCCTATTTTTGTGTGGGAGACCTGGGTTCAATCCCTGGGTTTGGGAGATCCCATGGAGAAGGGAAAGGCTACTCACTCCAACATTCTGGCTTGGGGAATTCCATGGACTGTATAGTCCATGGGGTTGCAAAGAGTCAGACATGACTGAGCGACTTTCAATTTTCACTGTCATTCTTGTTGCTTATTAAGCATCACACCCTAGCTTATTCTCATTTTTCTGTTCTTTTTTTTCCCTGAATGTCCTCAGTGAGAGTGGAATTCCATTGTACAAAAACAGTTCAGTTTGCTTCAGAAGGATACTTCATCTCACCCTCAGTCCAATGGGAGAGGGGGAAAAAAAGGGAAAAGTGTTAGTCTCTCAGTTGTGTGAAACTCTATACTATGTATCAATTAATTACTGAGTTTTTTGAGTAAAAATGCTTCCCCAGTGGCTCAGCAGTAAAGAATCTGCCTGCAACGCAGGAGACATCGGAGATGTTGGTCTGATCCCTGCATAGGGAGGATCCCCTGGAGTAGGTAGTGGCAATCCACTGCAGTATTCTTACTGGGAAAATCCCACAGAGGAGTTCAGCAAGCGACAGTCCATGGAGTCACTAAGAGTCTGACAAACTGTGTGACTGAGCACCTTTTCAAGTGGAAACAGTATCAGGAAATACATATAATATTTTATAATTCTAACAAAATGATACTATTTTGAACAAGAGTGGTGGATTTTAAGTAGATCTGTAGGTGAGTCTTGACTAACCTGCAGATATACATTTGTCTCGTCTACTTCGTGGTAGATAGGATAATCTAGTGAATGACACTGGGAAGTTCCTCTAGACTGCTTTGCAGTTAGGTAGCTAGGACCAAGTAGCTCTCCTTCTTCCAAATTAAAACTCGCAAGGGGACCAGGAGCTTCCTAGATCCCAAAGGGCTGGGCATCTGGCTTTCTAACACTCAATTAAATGCCCAGCACCTAAGCCCAAATTGTCCATTTCTTCCCATGCAAAGCTGTTCTCATTTTCCCTATTGAAAGAAAACAACAACTGTTAAGAGTCCCTCTCCTGGAATCCAAACCCACAGAGCATTACAGCTGCACTCGTACCCAAGCATTCCTTCCCATAGGACTCTGAAAGAACAAGGGACCTCTCTATCTGCTGACCGTCCTGCCTGAATTCCAGCTTGTACCCAGGAATGGTTACTGGTATCACCCAAGTCTTTAGACACTGCAAGCAAAGATGATATGACAATTAACAGCTGTTTTCAACTTTGACTTTAGAACATACCAATGAAATGCAACAACACTGTTCAAATGCATACAAAGAGCACCTCAAATTCCCACAATATTTCAGCTATCACAAAGATCCAATGAAACATGCCTGATTAACTTCCAGAAGTAGGTTTCAACATGACAGTCAGAACTCCTGTGTATTCTTGATAGATCAGGGATCCTTTAGGAGGGCAAATACTTTGCTTAGAATCTTCCCGTTTCCCCCAATCAGAATGCCTAAGACTGTGACCTTCAGATATTTAAACAAGAATCTAGTAAGGGTCTTGAATCTATACTGACCCAGAGAAATGTCACTGAAGTTGCTTCTATACTTTTTGAACCAGGTGATTTTGCAAGACATTCCCAAGACCTATTGTTCCTATCCCAGATTCTAAGAAGCCAAAGAGAATATGATTTATTAGATATTGTAATCTTTAATATATTGCATGCATGCATGGTATGCATGTATCATAAGTCACTTCAGGCATGTCTGACTCTTCACAGCCCCATGCACTGTAGCCCGGGAGGCTCCTCTGTCCATGGGATTCTCCAGGCAAAAATACTGGAGAGGGTTGCCATTTCCTCCTCCAGGGGATCTTTCCATCCAGGGATCAAACCCACGTCTCTTACATCTCCAGGATTGGCAGGCAGGTTCTTTACCACTAGTACCACCTGGGAAGCCCCATGTTTTAATATATCGCATAACCCAAATGAAGCATTTGGCACTGCCGTCACCCAAATCAGATTTTAAATACTCTAAAATCCATTGCTCTACCAGATATCAACGAGTTAGAGTCACTTTGGAAGTTTAGTGAATTTTCTAACCTTCACTATCCCATCTGATATAGGCAGTTGAGAAGGCTGAGGAACAACCCAGGCCCTAAATTAAGTACTTAGTACTTTCGTTGCCTCTGAGTTCCCCATTTGTTTTCTTAACATAAAAGTATTGGGGCCTTTGCCAGGAAGATCAAAGAACTCATACAAAATTTGCCTCAGGAAGCTCTGAATATATCCCTTGTATGCACAGGTCTTCAGAGCTTAGAGCAGATATATTTATTCTAAGCACTGTGAGTTCCATACATGATGTTACTAGAGACAGCCCTTTTCTGAATATAGTTCTTTCCTACTTTAAGAGGACCTCTCGATAGAAAACAACCAGCATAGGAGTTACCTCTGTATTAGAGTTGAGAGCTGAACATAGGCAAAACACTCTCCGACATAAATCACAGGAGGATCCTCTATGACCCTCTATGACCCACCTCCCAGCATACTGGAAATAAAAGCAAAAATAAACAAATAGGACCTAATTAAAAGTTCTTCACAACAAAAGAAACTATAAGCAAGGTGGAAAGACAGCCTTCAGAATGGGAGAAAATAATAGCAAATGAAGCAACTGACAAAGAACTAATCTCAAAAATATACAAACAACTCCTGCAGCTCATCCAGAAAAATAAATGACCCAATCAAAAAATGGGCCAAAGAACTAAATAGACATTTCTCCAAAGAAGACATATGGATGGCTAACAAACACAAGAAAAGATGCTCAACATCACTCATTATCAGAGAAATGCAAATCAAAACCACAGTGAAGTACCATTTCACGCCAGTCAGAATGGCTGCGATCCAAAAGTCTACAAGCAATAAATGCTGGAGAGGGTGTGGAGAAAAGGGAACCCTCTTACACTGTTGGTGGGAATGCAAACTAGTACAACCACTATGGAGAACAGTGTGGAGATTCCTTAAAAAACCAGAAATAGAACTGCCTTATGACCCAGCAATCCCACTGCTGGGCATACACACCAAGGAAACCAGAATTGAAAGAGACACATGTATACCAATGTTCATCACAGCACTGTTTATAATAGCCAGGACATGGAAGCAACCTAGATGTCCATCAGCAGATGAATGGATAAGAAAGCTGTGGTACCTATACACAATGGATTACTCAGCCATTAAAAAGAACACATTTGAATCAGTTCTAATGAGGTGGATGAAACTGGAGCCTATTATACAGAGTGAAGTAAGCCAGGAAGAAAACCACCAATACTGTATACTAACACATACATATGGAATTTAGAAAGATGGTAACGATAACCCTGTATGCGAGATGGCAAGAGAGACACAGATGTATAGAACAGTCTTTTGGACTCTGTGGGAGAGGAAAAGGCTGAGACAATTTGGGGAAATGGCACTGAAACATGTATAATATCATATATAAAATGAATCTCCAGTCCAGGTTCAATACAGGATGCTTGGGGCTGGTGCACTGGGATGATTCGGAGGGATGGTACAGGGAGGGAGGTGGGAGAAGGGTTCAGGATGGGGAACATGTGTACGCCCGTGGCGGATTCATGTTGATGTGTGGCAGAACCAACACAATATTGTAAAGTAATTAGCCTCCAATTAAAATAAATAAATTTAAATTTAAAAAAAAAAGAGTTCAGTTTGAGATGGTTTCCATTCATTTGGTTAGAACAAACCAGGCAGATTTGTCAGTCTAAGAGCCAGTGCTTAGATGAAGAGGAGAATCCCAGGAGCTCAAATGATTGTTGTTGCTGTTTAATCACTAAAGTCGTGTCCAACTCTTTTGTGACCCCCATGAACTATATAGCCTGCCAGTTTCTTCGGTTCATAGAATTTCCCAGTCAAGAATACTGGAGTGGGTTAAGATTTTCTTCTCCAGGGGATCTTCTTGACCCAGGGATCAAATCTGCATCTCCTACACTGCAAGCGGATTCTTTACTACTGAGCCACCAGGGAAGTTCAAATGATTGTTAGGGTTATATTAAGTGATTTCGGCTACATGTTACACAGATAAGTCTATTAGTTTAAAGAAGATATGCAGGAGTAGACAAGGGAATTAGGTTGAATGTGCATGAAACACCTTGGAAGGTGTCCTTCAATGTGACAAAAACTTGCTAATTTTAGCTAATTTCTATGGCTTCTTTCATGGAATGAGTAAAATGGTTTTATGGAAGTGCTGACATTGAAAAAATCATGCATAATAGAAAATTTTGCAGGATATTTTAAAATGTCCTTTTTCGAGGCACATGGCTTTAATTATAAGTCAAATATTCACCCCACCCTCATGCCCAGAAACATTACTATCATTTTATATAAGTTATTCAAGCAACAAAAAAATGAATTACAGTTTGCAATCTATTTAATGGAGAAGGGAATGGCAACCCACTCCAGGATTCTTGCCTGGGAAATTCCATGTACAGAAGAGCCTGGTGGGCTACAGTCCATGGGGATGCAAAGTGTTGGACACAACTCAGTGACTGAACAACAACCATCTATTTAAGGGATTCCTACTTTGAGTTAGTTCTTCAAAGGTTAGCCACAAGAGCTTCTAACCCCAGGAGAGGCTGAAAACTAGGCTGTCACATTTACAAAATGCCCCACGCTTGGGTTATTTTGTAAAGCTGTGGAAAAGGAAATTGGGGGAAAATGGGACTTGCTTAAATTATCCCCACAACTATCTGTTGTGAAGTTACTGGAACTTCAGGGATCGATGAGCTGAAAAACATAGTCCTATAAAACTGTGAAGGGATTACACCTCAGGGGAATTCTGGTAAGGCTTAAAAATAGGCTTCCAGAGCAAAAAGGTACCTGGAGAAGTTTATCTTCCATTCCCACAAGCACAAGAAAGATGAATTTTAAATGGTTTTGAATCACCTACAATAAAGGAGAATCCATAAACTTTCTTAGCAACAAATAACTGTGGCAAACAACTTTCTACATGATTATGTTCTGTCTTGGAGAAGCCAAATTATTCATTTTCCTCTTAAAATTAAGGAATTTTCCAGATTTCACATAGGAGTTCCTTTTAATTTTGTGATTCTATGGATTCTAACTTAACAATTTTGAGAAAACCCCTGGAGTCAAGTCTGTAAGTACTGTTGGGCTGTGTTGTGCTGGTAATTTCTTTATTCCCTATTCCTTGTATAATAAGAGAGCGGGGAAAAATTGACCCAGAGAGTCATTGGGGAAAAAAATGTCTAGAAGAAGGCTTTCTAGATAAAACATCTTATATATACTTATACTAAAAAATTATTCATTGTTTATCTAAAATTCAAATTTAACCAGGTCTCCTGTATTTTGAGGGCTTCCCAGATGGCTCAGTGGTAAAGAATCTGTCTGCCAAGCAGGAGACACAGGTTGGGAAGATCCCCTGGAGAAGGAAATGACAATTTCCTCCAGTATTCTTGCCTGGGAAACCACTCGGACAGAGGAGCTTGGAGGGCTACAGTCTATGGGGCTGCAAAGACTCAGACATGACTCAGCGAGTGAACATAACAAACTACCTCAACTTAAGTTCCACTCAATGATGATATTAGCGATGTGACCTTTACTTCGGTACTTCTAGAGATGGAAGTTTCACTACCTTCTAGGTTAGACCATCAGATTTTCAGTTACTGAAAATTTATACCATGTTCCACCTTTCATGGTGCCTCTTTTGAGGTAACTTTTCTACTGGTTCTAAATATGCTGTGTGGAGAAAAGGGATTCTATGTTTCAAGCACTTCCTACTTATAGGAGAAGATGGAATTCAAATAAAACCATGATGTTATGACTTCTTGCTTCATGTGTTAACATCATGACATCCATACCTAGTTAGAATCCTGCCCAACTTTCCTTAACTACAAATAAAATTTCCTGCTTCTTGTATTTAGCGCTTTTCTCAAATTGTAGCTCATTCTGAGCTCTGTTTGGTGTTCTTTCATGATGCTATGTGGTTAATCGAGCCTCTTTTCATCTTTTCTCTGGGTCTTTATTAAAAATATGAGTTCAATTATGGTTCCTTGCCCAGTTACTGTGCTTCCCATTTCTTCATCAAATATTTTATTTCATTAGTTTCAATAATTTTAAGATTCTCATCTGACTTGAGCCAGTGTTTCTTTAAGAATCTGAGACAATGCAATCATTTCTTTACATTTTCTCCCACTATCCCCTTCTACAAATGTTTAGCATTTATAAATATAGTACAAATCTTTATTCTCAGATAAGCTGGACACTTTCTGTCCATTTTCTTTCTTCCCTCAGTGCTTTCAAATCACAATCATTCTTGCTCTTTGTCAAAAAATTAAACCTCATTTACTTCACTGATTTCTCTACTTTCTAATAGATAAAGCTGTCCACAAAGTCAAGTACTCATTATAGTTTACACCCCCTCACTTAAAAAAAAATTCAGAATGAGACTTTCTTAAGCCATCTTGCCTATGAATCTTGCCTTTGTGCTACCTTGGAGGTCTCTGTTAGAAAAATATCATTACACTCCTTCCAAAAAAACTCAAGACGTTACATGTTAACCAAATAATATACTCCAAAACCTATGTATGTAAGACTATGCTATAGGTTGTAAAGATCTTTCACACCCATTATCCTATTTCACCTTCATTACAATCCTACAAGATAAATACATCAAGAATTCTGGTTTCTTTTTCACAGATAGGACTACTAAAATTAAGAATGGTGAAATCAAAGGTTATATGGCAAACAAATGGAAGATGTAGGAGCTAAGCCTAGATTTTTTAAGACTTCAAATATTACAATGGGATATTACTCAGCCACAAAAAAAGAATGAAATAATGCCATTTGTTGCAACATGGATGGACCTAATGATTATCATACTAAGTGAAGTGATCCAGACAGAGAAAGACAAATATCATGATATGCTTATATGTGGAATATAAAAAGGATAATACAAATGAACTTATTTACAAAATAGAAATAAGACTCATAGACATAAAAAACAAACTTATGGTTACTAAAAGGGATGGTGGGACAAATTAGGAGTTTGGGATTAAAAGATACACATTACTACATATAAAATAGATGAAAATCAACAAGGACCTACTGCATACCAAGGGGAACTACACTCAATATCTTGTAATAACCTGTTATGGGAAAAGAATGTAAAAAAAGGAATATATATATATATATATATATAATTAACTTGGTGTACCCTTGGAACTAATGCCTGAAATATGGTTGTAAAACAACTATATTTCAATAATTTTTAATTTAAAAAAGACTTCAAGTATTTTAATGATGTCATTTTTGTTTCCTTCTTTTTGTCATTTTATGTTTTCATTTATCTTCTTGCAATGTCCTCTTTCTCCCCATATTTCCAGCCACTTTGTATATTTTCATAGTAAGTAAGATCTTTTATATGTTTTTACTCTTTTATGCTTCTATTAGATGTTGTTTCAAAAAAATAAAATAAAATAAAATAAACTTCCATGTCTTCATGTAATCTTTAAATATTTGAAGGAATAGGAAGATACAAGCTCTTTACCAGATGTCGTGAATAGCCTTATAATTTGATCACCTAGAGTCCTGATCTTTTTCTTCTGCTCCCTTTATATTTCTAATTCTTCATACAGCATGAACGCTTAATCAATACAGAGAGGTAGGTGCAAGCATGCACTTATCCACGTGTACATACACACACACACACATCTCAGAGGCATTGTCTGTGCCTTTCTAATTTGCCTCATAAGAAATACTTGCTTGGTTCAATTTCAATCTTCTTGTCATTGTGTATTCATCCTATTTCTTTGCCACTATTTTATGTTACATGGGTTTATGCTGGTCCTTAATGTACTGGCCCTAAATATGCCCTTGCAATCATTCTCCTTTTATTCGTCTAAATTGTAACAGATTATCTATATTTTAATACACCATTTTAATATTTCATGTTCTAATAACCAACCAAGTCAAATGACAAGATGCATGGCTTAGGGCCTTAATTGGAAAAATAAAATCACAATGCTAATGACTGACTTTCCCTATCATGAAAAATAAAAGGAAAAGTAAGAGGAATACCCTTCCATATTTTCATGTAACCATCATCGGTTAGATCTGTTTGTTGCTGCTGTTGTTGCTCCTTTTAATACATGTGGATTTAGACTGTGTAGCTCCCCTAGCTTCAGTACTGAACCAGAATAACATTCTATCTAATTACTGTAATACATATTTGTATGAGTTAAGATAGTCTAATGGCTGTAACAAATATACTCCAAAATATAGTATGAGTGAAGCATATTGAAAAGCAGAGACATTACTTTGCCAACAAAGGTCCGTCTAGTCAAGGCTATGGTTTTTCCAGTGGTCATGTATAGATGTGAGAGTTGGACTGTGAAGAAAGCTGAGCACCGAAGAATTGATGCTTTTGAACTGTGGTGTTGGAGAAGACTCTTGAGAGTCCCTTGGACTGCAAGGAGATCCAACCAGTCCATTCTGAAGGAGATCAGTCCTGGGATTTCTTTGGAGGGAATGATGCTAAAGCTGAAACTCCAGTACTTTGGCCACCTCATGCGAAGTGTTGACTCATTGGAAAAGACTCTGATGCTGGGAGGGATTGGGGGCAGGAGGAGAAGGGGACGAGAGAGGATGAGATGGCTGGATGGCATCACTGACTCGATGGACCTGAGTTTGAGTGAACTCCTGGAGTTGGTGATGGACAGGGAGGCCTGGCATGCTGTGATTCATGGGGTCGCAAAGAGTTGGACACGACTGAGCAACTGAACTGAACTGAACTGACCGAAGCATATTAGAAATTTGTTTATTGTTCACATTAAAGCACTGGATGGGTAAACAGTAGAGCTGACCTCCCATGCAAAATGGAGTCTCAATTCCAGGCTGTTGAAAAGGGTCATAAACAGGGAAGCACAAACATGAGAAGTTTAATTTCATTTTCAAGTGAGTAGGTGGCATGTTTCACTTTTGCTCCCATTCCACTTGGTGGCACTCAGTCACATGGCATGCCTATTCACAAGCAAGTTTGGCAAACACTACCAGTGTGACTAGAAAGATGATTAAAACATGGATTTTGATCAGCGACCAGCAATGTCTATAACAGTACCATTAGCTACATGTGAAATTTGAGGTTAATTTGATGATACTTCTCTAATCATATGACAAACTCTTAAAAGTATTTCTTATTTGCCTAACTATTAGCCTGTCATAAGATACCAAACTTGTAGCCTTGCAGATTTCAGAAGGAAACTTCCACTTTGCTTTCTGTAGTTCACCAGAAAAGTTGCCGTGTGAGAAGAAATACATCACCTGTTTTCCTTTAGGCAGATCAACCTGGGGAAAGTGACATGTAATATGTATCTTTAAGTGTATCTTTCCTGGATAGAATCATCTTCCTACTGAAAAATTACTACTAAAAATATATAGTTGATTTCAGTGCAAATTATGGGACATTTATAAAATAACATGTTTCCTTTAGGAAATGAACAATTTTTCAATAAAAGCAACTTTAAGAGAGTCCTTCTTTAAAGGTATGTATATGCAAAGTTCAGTTCAGTTCAGTCACTCAGTCGTGCCCGACTCTCTGTAACTCCATGGACTGTAGAACACCAGGCTTCTATCACCAACTCCCAGAGTTTACTCAAACTCATATCCATTGAGTCCGTGATGCCATCCAGCCATCTCATCCTCTATCATCCCCTACTACTCCCACGTTCAATCTTTCCCAGCATCAGGGTCTTTTCAAATAAGTCAGTTCTTTGCATCAGGTAGCCAAAGTATTAGAGATTCAGCTTCAACATCAGTCCTTCCAATGAATATTCAGGACTGATTTCCTTTAGGATGGACCAGTTGGATCTCCCTGCAGTCCAAGGGACTCTCAAGAGTCTTCTCCAACATCACAATTCAAGAGCATCGATTCTTCAGTGGTCAGCTTTGCTTATAGTCCAACTTTCACATCCATACATGACTACCGGAAAAACCATAGCTTTGACTAGACGGACCTTTGTTGGTAAAGTAATGTCTCTGCTTTTGAACATGCTATCTAGGTTGGTCATAACGTTTCTTCCAAGGAGCAAGCGTTTTTAAATTTCATCGCTGCAGTCACCATCTGCATTGATTTTGGAGCCCAAAAAAATAAAGTCAGCCACTGTTTCTTCTGTTTTCCCATCTATTTCCCATGAAGTGATGGGACCAGACGCCATGATCTTGTTTTTCTGAATGTTGAGCTTTAAGCCAACTTTTTCACTCTCCTTTCACTTTCAAGAGGGTCTTTAGTTCTTCTTCACTTTCTGCCATAAGGGTGGTGTCATCTGCCTATCTGAGGTTATTGATATTTCTCCCAGCAATCTTGATTCCAGCTTGTGCTTCCTCCAGCCTAGTGTTTCTCATGATGTACTCTGCAGGGTGACAATATACAGCCTTGACGTACTCCTTTTCCTATCTGGAACCAGTCTGTTGTTCCATGTCCAGTTCTAACTGTTGCTTCCTGACCTGCATACAGATTTCTCAATAGGCAGGTCAGGTGGTCTGGTATTTCCCTCTCCTTCAGAATTTTCCACAGTTTGTTGCGATTCACACAGTCAAAGGCTTTGGCATAGTCAATAAAGCAGAAATAGAAGTTTTTCTGGAAATCTCTTGGTTTTTCAATGACCCAACGGATGTTAGCAATTTGATCTCTGGGTTTTTTTGCCTATTCTAAAACCAGCTTGAACATCTGGAAGTTCACAGTTCATATACTGTTGAAGCCTGGCTTGGAGAATTTTGAGCATTATTTTGCTAGTGTGTGAGAAAAGTGTTTGTGCAGTAGTTTGAGCATTCTTTGGCATTGCCTTTCTTTGGGACTGGAATGAAAACTGATCTTTTTCAGTCCTGTGGCCACTGCTGAGTTTTCCAAATTTGTTGGCATATTGAGTGCAGCACTATGCTCAATATTCACAGCATCCTCTTTTAGGATTTGAAATAGCTCAACTGAATTCCATCACCTCCACTAGCTTTATTCAGTGATGCTTCCTGAAGCCCACTTGACTTCACATTCCATGATGTCTGGCTCTAGGTGAGTGATCACATCATTGTGGTTATCTGGGTCATGAAGATCTTTTTTGTATAGTTCTTCTGTGTATTCTTGCCACCTCTTCTTAGTATCTTCTGCTTTGTTAGGTCCATACCATTTCTGTCCTTTATTGAGCCCATCTTTGCATGAAATGTTCCCTTGGTGTCTCTAATTTTCTTGAAGAGATCTCTAGTCATTCCCATTCTATTGTTTTCCTCTATTTATTTGCACTGATCACTGAGGAAGGCTTTCTTATCTCTCCTTGCTATTCTTTGGAACTCTGCATCCAAATGGATATATCTTTCCATTTCTCCTTTGCTTTTCACTTATTTTCACAGCTATTTGTAAGGCCTCCTCAGACAACCTTTCTTTTTTTTTTTTGCATTTGCTTTTGCATTTGCATTGCTTTTTCGCATTTCTTTTTTGGGGGGATGGTCTTGCTCCCTGTCTCTTGTACAATGTCACAAACCTCCATCCATAGTTCATGAGGCACCCTATTATAATAGTCCCTTAAATCTATTTCTCATTTCCACTGTGTAAAGGATTTGATTTAGGTCATACCTGAATGGTCTAGTGGTTTTCCCTACTTTCTTCAATTTAAGTCTGAATTTGGCAGTAAGGAGTTCACGATCTGAGCCACAGTCAGCTCCCTGTCTTGTTTTGCTTGGCTGTATAGTTTCTTTATTTTTCACAGCGAAGAATATAATCAATCTGATTTCAGTATTGACCATCTGATGATGTCCATGTGTCATAGCAGACACCCTCTTTGCTATGTGAAGTTACAGTTATACTAACAACTGATGATATGTTACGAAATTGTTGGCAATGAATGATTTCAAAGATTGTATTATAAGTTTTGTCAGCCATTTTTTATAACTGTGTATTACTGATATACTGACTGCCATTGAATTCTTTCATTGAAGAGATATCAGCATGAGTTATGATTTCCTACAGTAGTTATATTTTAGACATTAGGGAATTTGGATGCATTGGTAAAACCAATTCTGCCAATCCTATCATTCTTCTATTTATTAGTATATAAATTTGGTTTTTTAAAATGTCATTGCGAGGCATATAAATTATTCAGATAGTGAATAAAAATTATCTCCATTTGGGCTAAAGGTAAGACTCTTCTTTTAAATGATAAATGGTCAATTAATGTAGAATAAGTATGAGTGAATTTAGGCTTATTAAAGTGAAATTATGCAGACTCTATTTAGATATCAATAGAAATCATGATAGTCACATTATGGCTTCCAATGTGATCATTAACCATCCTACTTGCTAGCAATTCTAATACAGCCTTTCCCTATTT
Source organism: Capricornis sumatraensis (assembly GCF_032405125.1). Classification (NCBI taxonomy): domain Eukaryota; kingdom Metazoa; phylum Chordata; class Mammalia; order Artiodactyla; family Bovidae; genus Capricornis; species Capricornis sumatraensis. The sequence continues at coordinate 68,303,184 of NC_091075.1, forward strand.
ATAGTGTACAGTTTGTATATCTTAGATCTGACTTCCCCATGCCACTCTTCAGTGCTAACCAAGAAAATTTCAGAGCTTAGCCTTTGAAATTAAAGACTGCCCTGACTCTAGTAAAAGAAATCTCAGCAAAGTAAGAAAACAGACACATTCTGCCTTCACTTACAACTGCAGAAATGCAGATTCAGTTCTGCTTAAACAATAAATTAAGAACTTAAAAATTTTACTTTCTTGTTTACGTGAGAGGAAGTAATCATGTTCTTTTCTAAATTCTCACAGTATGTTATTAGAAACTTTAAAATGATCTATTCTGGCTTATAAATTATTTAATAGTTATTCTGTTACTATACTGTAATCACCTTGAAATCATGTTTGGTATCTGGACTTTTTTTAATCCTCTGTGAAATATCCTGTACATAGCAGAAATGCAAATCAAATGTTAAAAATGTTATTTAATTTTAAGAAATATTTAATTTCAAAATAATATATTATTTTCATTAGGATGTTCTCCCACAACTGGAAAAATTAGTTAATTGCATAATAATAAAAATTCATAAAACAGCACAGTATTCACTTTCAGTAGAATACTTCATATCTCACTGATTCATTTTCACCATAACCCTGGCTATGTGTGGGCTAGAAGTGGACCTTTCATACGAGGCATCTGGTATATTATTTGCTGTGCTGTTGTCAATTTATTGGCATCCTACTTTGAATAGCTTACAGCTTTTTTTGAGCCTCTGAGAATTTTGTTTTTTGAATGGGGGTTAGATCCAAGATTTTGCTTCACTTTGCCTTTTAGATTTAGTGTACGGAGAGAGAGAGAGAGAGAGAGAGAGAGAGAGAGAGAGAGATAAAACCTTAGCTCAAGGCTTTAAGCTCGTAACATAAATGGGAAATTAAAATGAGACAAGAAAGGGGATAGAAGGGAAGCAAGCATATTTTAAACCTCAACTACACAGATTAAGTGGTTAACTAATAACATGTCATCGTTCTTTACTAGAGTCTATCTGTGTGTGGAAAGAAGAAAGGCAAAGCAAGAATCAGAGGAAAGTTAGTACATTAGATATTAGCAAGAGCCAGACATTCTGCTAAGTGATTTACATGAATTATTTTATTCCATTCTAACAACAGATAGAATCATTTTCCTTCTTTTCATTGTTGAAGAAACTGAGGCACTAGGGATTTAAGTATACCTACAAGGTGAGTAGACAAGCCAGGTTCACAGTTCATCCCATCAGTTCCTCAAGTTTATGATCTCTCTACTATAGTATGCTGAAAAACTCAAGTACAAATCAATATTGACATTTTCACTGTCACTGTGCTTTTTTTATTACTTCTCTCTGACATTCTTTAATTGGGTGACTTTAATTCACTAACTGCAAGCTCTAAACATTATGAATAATCACATAATCAAAGCATAATCCTAGGTCACAGAGTGAAAAGCACTTTCTGAAATACTTTCCCATCTTGAGGAAACAGGATGAAGTTAAAGAAGCCTCAAAGAGGCTTAGGGTCTGGTTGCAGAGTCAGGCTCAATGAAATTTATAGAAAACCAGGAGATAGGGGGAAAAGCCTCAAACTGGGGCAGCTGAAGAAGCCCAGACACTCTAATCATCTCAGTAGATTAAAGTTTAGGCAGTGAGCAGAGTTGGAGGGTCACCTTATTGAAACCCTCTTCAAACACATTTTATCCCTCAACTTCAGAACTTGCTTTGCACATGAGATGTCTGAATAACTCTTAGAACCTACGCATTTCTCAGTAGAACAAAGAAAAAGAACTGATTAGAAATTTAAATTTCAGAAAAATTCAAAATTGCAAAAGATAGACTTCTTCCCAAAATAGTGTGCAGTGGCTTCCAGTCTTATTAAGCCCCTTACAAAGGGGCACTGGTACCTGTGCCAGAATGGACTGTTTGAAAACATCCAGAAAGTTGTACAAGTGAGAATAAATAAAGAGAAAAATTATGTCATTCTCAAATTATTCAATGATCTTGTATGTACTCAGTAACCTTCTCCAGGTGATCTTCCCGACTCAGGGATTGAACTTGCATCTCCTGCATTGGCAGGATTCTTTACCACTTAGCCACCCTTGTGAAAAATACAAGAGCATAAGACTCAGCAGTAAAGAATCTGCCTGCAGTGCAGGAGCCACAGGAGACACAAGTTTGATCCCTGGATCGGGAAGATCCCCTGGAGGGGGAAATGGCAACCCGCTTCTGTATTCTTGCCTGGGAAATCCCTTGGGCAGAGGAGACTTGCAGGCTACAGTCCGTGAGGTCACAAAACAGTCAGACATGACTTAGTAACTAAACAATACCAACATTCTTTACAAAGTTCACTGGAATACTCTGAATAGAGTGGGACTCCAATAAAACAAACAAAAGCAAAACAAAACAAAAAACTAAACTGACTCTTCTTACCTTCTGCTGGAAGTACAAAGGATTAATAAGACAGTAAATTCAATAAAGGTTACTGAGAACTACAAGATCATTGAATAATTTGAGAATCTACATAATTTCTCTCTTTACTTATTCTCACTTGCACAACTTTCTGGATGTTTTCAAACAGTCCATTCTGGCATGGGTACCAGTGCAGAAGAAACCACATGGACAGAGGCGACTGATGGGGTTGCAAAGAGTCAGACATGACTAAAGTGACTTAGCAAAGCATGACAGACTTTAAGCACCTTTCAATGTAATGGAAAACCAAGAACACAAAAATGTTCTCATTACTATAAGTAGTTCTCTTAGACGTGGCATACATACGTGTCATCATCTGTGTGAAGTAGACCACAGATTCCATATCTGTCTTATCTATGCCATAAATTTGGAGGCTCTGTTCTGTGATACTTCAGATATCTCAATGTTGCAGAAAGTCCCTCCCTTGTTTTACCTACTTATTTGGCTGTCTTTCCTCCTCCAAACACTGTAAGCTTCAAAAACGAAGGACCATTACTTCTACCTATTAATTTAGCTGTTCTACCTATTAATTAATTTACCTGTAAATTAATATAAGTGCTCAAAACTACTTATATAAGTGCTCAAAAACTATTTTTTAATGAATGACTGAATAAAATGAATACAATGTCTTCAGAGTCACTTTGACATGTTCACAATCACTTCAAATTTTGCCCTTTTTAAAACAAAGTCTTTTTCATAGCATGTTAGCTTCTCTTGGCTGACAAGTGACAAGAGTTCCTTGCGTAATAGGGATTATTAAATGAGTATTTCTGATAGAAAAAAATGCAAAATGAGGGCAAATTTGATTTGGAAAACTTCTTGATTGAACTTTTCATCAAAAATCCCTTTGGTGGTACCATTTCACAGTCACACCTCATTCATTCTTTCCACATATGGAATTAAAGCTCCCATCCTAAGCGCTGAAAGGAGAACAGTAACAATTACCTCACTCTCAGGAATTTTACAATCCACAAGTATAGAAATCAATTAAAGCAACAAATAAGAGTTACAAACCATGATTAAATGCTAAAGTAAAGCAGAGTAGTGACAGGAAATTCTGATCTAGTCCCAGATAGAAACTAGATCAGGGTAGAATTCCAGATCTTTCAACTGTCTGCATTTCAAAAGGCAATTGCACTGTTTCTGCAAGATTGATTGCTAGCTACTCAGCTTAAAATAATTCTCTGTCTAATCTGATGACTTGCTTTTTGCTTACTTGCTTTTGGCTTATACAGAAGAGTAAGTTAGGTAGCGCATCTCTAAAAGGTAAAAATTTAGATGCAACAGCCCATCACAGAAAGCCAACCAGAATTACTACAGTTGAAGGCTAGGAATCTGAATTTTAACAGGTCTGTCAATTAAGTTTTCCACATACTAAAAGTAGATCCACTACCATATGCTGACTTAAAAATCACCTCTGAGTTTCATTATCTAGTTGTTCTTGTTGAGGTTCTTCTGCTCTGAATTCAAGTCAAATGCGGATTTCTAATTATTCTTTAACAAGATGTCATAAATACAACAGGAAAATGTGAAGTCAAAGTCATGAGAGGCACTTTGAAAACTGTACCAGACAGAATTCAGTCACTCTCATCAAAGAAAGTAATATCAGTTAGCATAGATGATTCCTTCTGACAGAAATTACTTTTCCAGAAGAAAACATAAACTGTATTTGGCAGAAACATTCTTTGAAGTTTTCAGTGAATCCTTAAGTATTTTTGACTCCATGTTATAGCTTGTATGTAAATGGACAAATTAAGACACAACATAAGAAGCAAAGAAGGGTGATCACCTGCAGCAGTCTTTTTAGCAATACCAGGACTGGGTTTGGAATATGAAGATCTGGTGGTTGCTCTACCATTTACTTTTTTATATTAGGGAGATCATTTAATCCCATCTGAGCTTCAGATTCTCTAATCTGATATGCAGACAACAGTATCTTAGCTCAGCTCACACTTGCAGAAAAGAGAATCAACTGAATGTATAAACAGTATAAAACCTGAAGTATTATTTAAATGTAGAAGCTGAATAATAATCACTGTCACAAATATTTATTATACAGGTCAAATACTTAGGATAATGGAATATGGAGAGATCTCTGTTGATTAACCACATGTGTGTGTGCCAAGTCACTTCAGTTGTTTCCAACTCTTTGTGATCCTATGGACCGTAGTCTGCCAGGCTCCTCTATCCAAGGGATTTTCCAGGCAAGAATACTGGAGTGAGCTACCGTGCCTTCCTCTAGAGGATCATCCCAACCCAGGGATAGAATCCACATCTCCTGCATTGGCAGGCGGGTTCTTTACCGTTAGTGCCACCAGGGAAGTTCATAAACTAAGCCTAGGAAACAGAAATCATGAAGTATGTCTCTCTTACACTGCCAAAATAGATGTCAAGTGTTTAATACACTTTAAGAACACAGTTTCTTCTATTTTTAAATAGAAATGAGAGATTCTGTCTTTCAAGGAAAAGGCCACTAACATGAACTAGATCCTGTCCACAAAAACAACATGGGATGCTTCAAAAATGAGAAGGAAGGATTAAAAGAGCCCAGAATATAGCATGTAAACTACAAGAAACATCTAGGGAGACAAAAGATAACATGAAGGAGGTGCAGGTGGAGAGAAGACTATGGAGGGATAGGGAAAAATATCTATTTATGTGTTATTTTTCTTCCTTATGATGAAACTTTTGCCCAACCCCATCATAGGCAGGAAAACAGAAGCACTGTGCAAAACTGGAACAAAAATAGAAAAACTTACACGAAATGAAATTTTATTAAAAGGAATGTCTTCCCTTATAAAAATTTTAAAAATCCTAGATTTTCTACAATCATATTGTTTTTTTAAAAACAGTTAATATCTATGTCACATAAATTCTTACAGAAAAAAAAAATGATGCTACCCACTTATATTATGGAACTAGCTGCAGCCATGAAATTAATAAAAGATGCTTGCTCCTTGGGAGAATAGATATGACCAACCTAGACAGCATGTTAAAAAACAGAGACATGACTTTGCCAACAAAAGTCCATCTAATCAAAGCTATGGTTTTTCCCTTAGTCATGTATGCAAGTAACAGCTGGGCTATAAAGAAAGCTGAGCATTGAAGAATTGATGCTTCTGAACTGTGGTGTTGGAGAAGACTCTTGAGAGTCCACTGGACACCAAGGAGATCCAACCAATCAATCCTAAAGGAAATCAGTCCTGAATATTCATTGGCATGATTGATGCTGAAGCTGAAGCTTCAATACTTTGGCCACCTGATGCAAAGGACTGACTCATTGGAGTAGACCCTGATGCTGGGAAAGATTGAAGGCAGAAGGAGAAGGGGACAACAGAGGAAGAGGTGGTTGGATGGCATCACCGACTTGATAGAGATGAGTTTGAGCAAGCTCCGGGAATTAATTAGGGACAGTGAAGCCTGGCACACTGCAGTCCGTGGGGTTGCAAAGAGTCAGACACAACTGAGCGACTGAACTGAACTGAAAATACATATTCTAAAACAGGATAAGAAAAGTATTTATGAAAGAAAACAGATTATTAGATAACAATCAGTTCAGTTCAGTTACTTCCATTGCTTCCCCATCTATTTGCCACGAGGTGATCGGACTGGATGCCACAATCTTAAGTTTTCTGAAGTTAAGTTTTAAGCCAACCTTTTCACTCTCCTCTTTCACTTTCCTAAAGAGGTTCTTTAGTTCTTCTTTGCTTTCTGCTGTGAAGGTGGTGTCATCTGCATATCTGAGGTTATTGATATTTCTCCTGGCAATCTCACCTCCAGCTTGTGCTTCATCCAGCCCAGTATTTCGCATGATATCCTCTGCATATAAGTTAAATAATCAGGATGATAACATACAGCCTTGACGTACCCTTTCCCAATCTGGAACCAGTCTGTTGTTCCATGCCAGTTCTAACTGTTGCTTCCTGACCTGCATACAGATTTCTCAGGAGGCAGGTCAGGTGGCCTGGTATTCCCATCTCTTCCAGAATTGTCCACAGTTTATTGTGATCCACACAGTCAAAGGCTTTGGCATAGACAATAAAGCAGAAGTAAATGTTTTTCTGGAACTTTCTTGCTTTTTCTATGATCCAACAGATGTTGGAAATTTGATCTCTGGTTCTTCTGCCTTTTTTAAATCCAGCTTGAACCTCTGAAGCCCACAGTTTACATACTGTACAATATACTAGTATATTAAAAATAATAACTTAGAGTTCAATAGAACTAGAAAGAGCCTCACTCCTAATTTACATGACAGAAACAAAAATAAGACAAACAGCAAATTAAAAATTATGTTTAATCCACCAAAGAACTGAGGTCTCAACACAAACAGTTACAGGAATACCTTAAATATATTGATGGTTTGGATCCAGACCACCAGGCAAGCAAGACGACAACAGAGTATATCTCTCTTGTGTTAAGAGAAAACAACACAAGCAGACAAAAACTTGCCAACAAAGAATTCTATACCAAACAAAAATATCACATTACAAGTGAAGTCACATACTATAAGTATATATAATATACTTGTATCTGGGTTTTTTATCCTGTTCCATTCAGCTATACATCTGTTTTTGCACCAGTACCATACTTTCTTGATTACTGTAAGTTTGTAGTATAGTCTGAAGTTGGGAAGCTTGACTCTTGCAGCTCTATTCTTTTTTCCCAAGACTGCTTTGGTTATTTGCAGTATTCTGTGTTTCCACAGAAATCGGAAATTTTTTTCTTCTAGTTCATAAAAAATGCCTTTGAAGCAAAAAGAGCACTCATTTATTGAGAGTGGGAATTCAAAATGATATAGACACTTTGGAAAATGGTTTGGCATGTTTTCATAAAGTTAAACATATATTTACCATATGATCCCACAAGTGTTAGACTAAACAAAACAGAATATTACTAGCAATATACAAATTTTGAAAGACACTATTAATAAACTGGGCTTCCCTGGTGGCTCAGGGGGTAAAGAATATGCCCGCAATGCAGGAGACCTGGGTTTGAACCCTGGGTTGGGAAGATCCCCTAGAGGAGGGCATGGCAACCCACTCCAGTAGTCTTGCCTGGAGAATTCCATGGGCAGAGAAGCCTGGCAGGCTACAGTCCACGGGATCACAGAGAGTCAGACATGACTGAGAAAATTTTACTTGATCTAGAGAATCCCATGGATGGAGGAGCCTGGTAGGCTGCAGTCCATGGGGTCGCTAAGAGTCAGACACAACTGAGCGACTTCCCTTTCACTTTTCACTTTCATGCCTTGGAGAAGGAAATGGCAACCCACTCCAGTGTTCTTGCCTGGAGAATCCCAGGGACAGGGGAGCCTGGTGGGCTGCCATCTATGGGTCACGTAGAGTCGAACATGACTGAAGCGACTTAGCAGCAGCAGCAGATGACATTTATGAAACTTTACACCTAATCATTTTTTAAAAATCATATATTGTAACATAAAACTAGTCATTTAAAGGGTTCATATCACAAATATTATAGTCAGTTCAGTCCTTCAGTCGCATCTGACTCTTTGTGACCCATGGACTGTAGCACTTAGGGATTCTCTGTCCATCACCAACTTCCAGAGCTTACTCAAACTCATATCCATCGAATCGGTGATGCCATCCAACCATCTCATCCTCTGTCATCCCTTTCTTCTCCTGCCTTCAATCTTTCCCAGCATCAGGGTCTTTTCCAAGGAGTCAGTTCTTCGTACCAGGTGACCAAAGTATTGGAACTTCAGCTTCAGCATCAGTCCTTCCAATGAATATTCAGGACTGATTTCCTTTAATGGACTGGTTTGATCACCTTCCAGTCCAAGGGACGCTCAAGAGTCTCTCCAACATGACAGCTCAAAGGCATTAATTCTTTGGTGTTCAGCCTTCATATTTATGGTCCAACTCTCATATCTATACATGACTACTGGAAAAAACACAGCTTTGACTACATGGACCTTTGTCAGCAAAGTAATGTCTCTGCTTGTTAACATGCTTTGTTGTAACTTTTCTTTATAAGGTTGTCATAGCTTTTCTCTCAAGCAGCAAGTGTCTTTTAATTTCATGGCTGCAGTCACCATCTGCAGTTATTTTGGAACCCAAAACATAATGTCTCTCACTGTTTCCATTGTTTTCCCATCTATTTGCCATGAAGTGATGGGACTGGATGCCATGATCCTCATTTTTTGAATGTTGAGTTTTAAGGCAGCTTTTTCACTCTCCTCTTTCACTTTCCTCAAGAAGCTCTTTAAATCCTCTTCTCTTTCTGCCATAAATGTGGTGTCATCTGCATATCTGAGGTTATTGATGTTTCTCCTGGCAATGTTGATTCCAGCTTGTGCTTCATCTAGTCCAGCATTTTGCATGATGTACTCTGCATATAAGTTAAATAAGCAGGGTGACATTATACAGCCTTGACATACTCCTTTCCCAATCTGGAACCAGTCTGTTGTCCTATGTCCAGTTCTAACTGTTGCTTCTTGACCTGCATACAGATTTCTCAGGAGGCTGGGAAGGTGGTCTGGTATTCCCATCTCTTGAAGAGTTTTCCACAGTTTGTTGTGATCCACATAACCAAAGGATTTGATGTAGTCAATAAAGCAGAAGTAGATGTTTTTCTAGAACTCTCATGCTTTTTCCATGATCCAATGGATGTTGGCAATTTGAGCTCTGGTTCCTCATGAGTACAATACAATTAACTAAAAAACATTATAGTAAAATTAAATAGCCCTATATATACTAGGGTGCCAGGGTCCAGCCCCCACAGGATCCAGGGGAACCTGAAGGAGAAACGGCGTCGGCAGATGATTTAGAGAGAGATAAGGAAAGAATGTTGTAGATAAGAAAATAGAGGAGAGAAAGAGGCTGATATTCTTTGGTTTACACAGAAAGCTAATAAAGTCTTAGAAGCTCAGGCAGGAAAGTGAATGCAGAGAGCCTCTGTGTTCCAAGGGATCAGTCTGAAAAAGAGAGGGAGGGAGAGGGAGAGAGAAAGAAAGAAAGACAGAAAAAAAGGAAAAACACAGGGTAACCAAGCTTCTTTGGTGAGCGAGGCCCATTATTTTATTTTTTAAAAGGGACTTTTATACCTTAATTTGTATATAGAGGGGAATGAAAGATGCAAAGTCATACAGAGTCAGCCCAAACATTACATCTGTTTGTCTTTATCAAAACCAGGATTTTTTCTGCATACCTTTCCCATAAACAATATTGTGTACATTATCTTCTGGCCTTGGAGGTCTGTGAACATTTTATGACCCTCTTTTGATAAAGGCTGCTCAACCAGGAAATTTATTTTCCCTTGAAATGTTTTTCTTAATATTTCTCATCTATGTCAGCCTCAAAAAATGTTAAACAGAGTTACATTTCTCAGGGAGCAAAGGTGCAGTGAGTTACAACAAAGAAAGAACCAATTAGCTCAAAAGTCTGATGTGGTTAATTTCAAGGCTACACTTTTCTTACATTCCAACTATGTTAACTAATGCACTCCCAGGTGCACAGTGGATAAGAGATATGGGAACTTGGCAACAAGCATTAGCCCAATAATGAAATCCTACACCAGCATTACTCTAATAATTTTTAACTCTTTGAAAGGGTCTATGTTTTAGGCCTCCAGTGCCTCTCACAGTTGGGAGGCTGTGAATAATCATATGTGTAGCTGCAAGAGTCTGGATGAACCTGCCAAGCAAGCTAGAATGCTAACAGAGGGGGTTTGACCTGAAATATTCCTCTCATGTCCAGGAGACTTATTAGCTAGAGCCCTAAGTTGATTTTCTCCAGAGAAAGGTGGTCAGGGGAGAGCCCCCTGTTAATGTCAGGAGAGTTGGTGAAAGGCACAAAATAGTAAGACAGACAGATTCTGGTTTGGGGTTAGATGCTCGAGCAGTCTAGGGAGCCCCTTGAGTCCTGAAGCCTTGCTTAACAGTTCTTTTCCACATGACCTCTTCATGGGTGGGATCTCCCGTGCTGGCTCCCGGCACTAGGGAAATTGCACTTGTAACTTAATAACTCCCCACAAAGACTACTATAGGATAAACTGCTTTATTGACAGTTTTACCAAACACATTAAAAAATCCATTAGAAACCCTGCCAAAGCAATATTACAATGAGAGGAAGAAATACATCTCTGCTCATTTTTTGACTCCAGAATTATCTTGAAATCAAAAGTAGATTAAGACATTATTAGAGGAAAAAAAACTACATAAAAATCAACATTAATACTTTAACAATATATCAGTCAAATCTAGAAATATATAAAAAGGAAAATAAATCATATATAAATGGATTTTATATTTGAAACCAACCAATGTAATGCACAATTATAAGATAATAAAGTTAAAAAAAATTATGTCAATAGCTAAAGACAAAGCAAACAGACTGGTAAAAAGCTAACAGAGCCCCAGAATCTGAGTATAGACTCTGCACATAAGATATTTGATTACTTGCTAAACTGCATGCTCAGGTTAGAGCTGGGAGGCTAGACAAAAAGAGGAAAAAAGAAAAATGAAGTAAGAGAAAAGGAAGAAGAAGAACAAGGAGAGAATAGGCAGTAGCAGCAGCCAGAAGCTAAGAAAAAATCAGCTGCTGCTGAACATTGAAGGAGAAATAGATTTCAAAATTTGATTCCAAACAAATTAACTTATAAGGGCTTTCTCCATTTTTTCCAATGAATAAAATCATAATCACCATCATCATCATCAGGGAAAGAAAAAAAGGAGTTTCTGAGTCATTAAAGCATATTACTTATAACGTCCACTTTTCTACCAAAAATTAGTAGGCAAGCAATAAAACAACAATAAAAGCAGGAAACTGTGACCCCTGTTCATGAAATATTCATCTAATACAATCTGACTTTGAACAAGCACAGATGCTATACATACCACACAAAGAATTCAAGGCAGCTATTACAAACATGTTCAAAGAATTAAAGAGAGATATGGTAAATAATTCACCTTCCAATGCAGGAGATGTGGAGCACACAGGTTTGATACTTCGGTGGGGAAGATCCCCTGGAGAAGGAAATGGCAACCCATTCCAGCATTCTTGCCTGGGCAATCCCATGGACAGAAGAGTCTGGCAGGCTACAGTCCATGGGGTCACAATGAGTCAGACAGGACTTAGTGACTAAATACCACCATTCAAAACTTAAAGGAAAACATACTTCAATGTGTGAACAGACATGGAATCTTAGCAGAGAAATAGAAACTACAAAAAGAATGAGATGGAAATTCTGGATTGAAAAGTAAACTGAAATTTAAATTTTACTAAATGTGGTCAACACTAGTTGAAGAAGAATCAATGAATTAGAAAGTAGATCATTAGAATGAATAAAATTTGAATAGACAAAAACTTTAGAAAACAAATAAAGGCTCACAGACTCTGAGTATTCACTCAGAAAGTGAAAAGTCATTCAGTCGTATCTGGCTCTTTGTGACCCCATGGACTGTAGCCCACCAGGCTCCTTTGTCCATGGAATTCTCCAGGCAAGAATACTGAAGTGTATAGCTAGCTATTCCCTTCTCCAGGAGATCTTCCCAACCCAGGATCAAACCCAGGTCTCCTGCATTGCATGCAGATTCTTTACTGTCTGAGCCATCAGGGACGCCCCAGAAACTTTGGGGTAACATCAAATGACTCAATGTACCAGGAGAATAGAGACAAAAAATGAAAGAGAAATATTTCAAGAAATAAGGGCTGTAATCTTCATAAACAATATAAAGGAAAAAAGAAAGAAAAAAGTAATATTAGCTTACATATCCAAGAAATTTAACACACTCCCAGTAGGGTAAACACAAAGAAAATCATACTCAGGTACTGCACAGTCAACTTCTGAAAGCTACAGATTTAAAAAAAAAAAAAAGCTCTGGAAGCAGGGGAAAAATTGACACAGTACAAAGATGTTGATAGTGATTCAATCAACAATGAGTTTTATATCAAAAACAGTGGATTCCAGAAAAGAATGATGTATCCGAAGTACAAAAGAAAAAACAATTCAGCTAAGAACTAATCTATATTCAGTGAAACTATTCTTCCAAAATAAAGTTGAAAAACATAGATGTTCATCAGCAGATGAATGAATAAGAAAGCTGTGGTACATATACACAATGGAGTATTACTCAGCCATTAAAAAGAATACATTTGAATCAGTTCTAACGAGGTGGATTAAACTGGAGCCTATTATACAGAGTGAAATAAGCCAGAAAGAAAAACACCAATACAGTATATTAACACATATATATGGAATTTAGAAAGATGGTAATGATAACCCTGTATGTGAGACAGCAAAAGAGACACATGTATAGAACAGTCTTTTAGACTCTGTGGGAGAGGGAGAGGGTGGGATGATTTGGGAGAATGGCATTAAAACATGTATAATATCATATATGAAACAAATCACCAGTCCAGGTTCGATGCATGATACTGGATGCTTGGGGTTGGTGCACTGGGATGACCCAGAGGGATGGTATGGGGAGGGAGAGAGAGGGGGGTTCAGGATGGGGAACACATGTATACCTGTGGCGAATTCATGTTGATGTATGGCAAAACCAATACAATATTGTAAAGTGTTTGACCTTCAATTGGAATAAATAAATTTTTATTAAAAAAAGAAAGAAAAACATTTTTAATGAGTTAACAGCAGATGTTCACTAAAAGAAATGCTAAAGGAAGTCTGAAGGATTAAAAAGAAATGATATATAAGATACATAAGAAGAAATATAAACTGTACATATATGTATAGTATGTACACATCTAACTGTGTATGTGTACACATATATGAATGCATGCATACATGTGTATGTATGTATAGATACATTTTCTTCTTTTAATTTCTTTAAAAAACATTATATTGAGTATAAGAAGTGATAAAGAATGTTCATACTGCATGATCCCCATTTATATGATATTCTAGAAAAAGCAAAACTTATCGTTAACAACAGAAAAGAGAACATTAGTTGTCTGGAGCTGGAGACAAAAGGAAGAAATTGACTGCAATGGGTCACAAGGGTAGTTTCTGATGTGATGGAAATTTTCTATATTTTCATTGTGATGGTAAGCACACAGATGTATATACCTGCCAAAATTTTCATACTGTATCCTCAGCATGAGTACATTTTACTGTATATAAATAATAGCTTATTAACTTTGATTAAGATATATATAAAGCAAAAAACTACTAAATTTGACAAAACATGCAGATTTTCTGTTCAATGAAGAATACTGTAAACAAAGTTAAAAGATTTTAAAGACTAGATGTTTCAAAGTATTGATTGAGAATACATAAGAAGCTCCTAAAAATTGTCAAGGAAAACACAAGAAACCCAAAAGAAAGAATAAACAAAGGGTACATATGTGAAAAAGGGGCTCATCTTCACTATTAAGTAATACAAATTTCAAAGTACCAATTTTCCAAGTGACAAAAATCAGGAAGTTGCATAGTACAAATGTTAGAAAGTATAAGGGTGAAGTTAAGCTTCCAGGTTTTACTGCTAGGCCTATAAACTATTTCAGAAAAGCAATCAGGAAGTACTTAGTAAAATTATATGCGCATGTGACCTACAGAATCCTCTTGGTAATACAAAGTGTCAATCATAAGAAATAAGATGAGTAAAATGTGGCATATGCATGAGATGAACTCAAGGCAACAATCAGAAGAATAAAATTAGATCAATACTAATAAGAGAATTAATAAATCACAAGAAAAAACAGGGCTCACTAGAAAACCTATTAAATAGAATAAGTAAGTAAGTGAAAGTCATTCAGTCATGTCCGACTCTTTGCAACCCCATGGACTGAGTGACTGACTTTCATTTATTCTCTAGGCCAGAATACTGGAGTAGGTAGCCTTTCCCTTCATCCAGGAAGTCTTCCCAACCCAGCCATCAGACCCAGTCTCCAACACTGCAGGTGGATTCTTCACCAGTTGAGCCACAAAAACAGCCCAAGAATACTGGAGTGCGAAGCCTATCCCTCCTCCAGTGGATCTTCCTGACCCAGGAATTGAACTGGGGTGTCCTGCATTGCAGGTGGATTCTTTACCAACTGAGCCATCAGGGAAGCCCATTGGTCATAATTTATGTAAACTAAAAACACATGAACACATACATACAGAGTAACACTATACAATTTCAAATATACATTCAGCAAAATCTAACATGAATAAGAGCAGAGAGGAATGCCAGCAGAGACAAGGAATCGAGTAAAGGTAGTAAAAGAAGAAAGACTTTACACACATTGCTATTTCAAAGTTAATTAATTTGTAGTTACCTAACTGATGAACTTGTTTCTTTCCTACCTAATGCTGAAGTGACCTAGAACGGTTCTGACAGTTTGAATCTTAAGCACTTCATTTCTTTTTTTTAACTCATAAAATTATTTGTTACATTTGAAACCTATTTATAAAATCATATTTTTTTAAAAAAATCAAGTGTTTTTTAAAATAGGTTTATGAAATAAAACACAAGCCTTCTACTGTTTCTGCCCTGTTCCTGATTCTCACTCCTCTGAGTACACTATTTTGATAATTCTAGTGCTTCTTTTACCTTTTCCATGCTTTTAGTTTAGCACTTTATTTATGAGAGTTCTATTAAGTTTTAATTTTACTTCTTGAAGTTTTAGAACAAGCTTAACAACAGCAATAATTATAATAAATACAATTATGTTCCAGTTGATAATTAAATAGAGCAGTTTTGTTTGCTATTGCTCTGAACACTCATATCCACATACAAACACACAAACTCATGTCAATTTCACAAATATTTTAATTTTCTAGGCTGTTACAGAAACTAGACTATATAATATAGCAATGAGATTTTATATGTGTATGTTTATGTGCATACACATTTAACTCAATGTCCAGCACAAAATAAGTACTTAGTACTGCACAGTGATATGTGAAGAACATAAACTATAGATAGAGCTCCATTTAGACCTCCATTAATTTTAAAAAGTAGTGTGCAGAATCAGGATACATCTTTAAATATTTTAGACTATATCAATCTTCTAAATCCTCTTTTACAAAATTTTTCTCTAAATTAATGACTATTATGATGAATAAACACCTTTAACAGCCAAGATTTAAAAGTTTTTTCAATAAAATCATTAACTTGAATTATTTATCTAGAATTCTCTATATTCCATTAATAACATAATGTGGCAAATCACATAAAGGTAATGTCAGAGAGTCCCATTACAAACACCTATGGCTCTGAATCCTCATCCCTTGATAGTACTGTGGAATGAGAACTATGCTTCAGGGTAGTTTCCAAAAGCAAGCAATTCAATTCTGATTATATTAAGGGAGAGCAGATAAGGATAACATTTTACTGATGATAAAGTTGTCAGCAATGACTGAGTCACAAAGGACATTCAGCTCAACTTTTATCAAAGATCCAATTAAATTAGAACAATGTCTCTCTAGGCATTCTGCTTAACTGTCTTTCCATATTTAAATTTAGCTATAGGATATATCTGCACTACATTTTCCAAACATTCTGTTTCCTAATGTATCATCTTTTCTGTAATGCCTACTATTGGTCGTTTGGTTACATTCTTTATTGGGGCAGTTCTAAGTTTAGTAGTCAACTTTAGTTAGAGAAAGGTATTTAAATTTTCAATTTGTTTCTGTCTTCCAATTCATACCATATTAATCTGTTCAGGCCGCTGTAACAGAAAATACATAGACTGGATTGCTTGAACAATAGAATTTCTCACTTCTGGAGGCTGCAAAGTTTAAGATCAAAGTGCTGGCAGATTTGGTTCCTGGTGAGAGTTCTCTTCCTGGCTTGCAGTATATCATAGATCACTGTGTCCTCACAGAGAGTTCTAGTCTCTTCCCTTTCTTATATTAATTATATTGATAATCCTCTAACATCTAACACTGTTCCCACTATGGAATCTCCACTCTCATGACTTCATCTAAACTAATGACCTCCCAAAGGCTCCACCTCCTAATACCATCAAATGAATTTTGATGAATGAATTAACAAATGAATTTTGGGGAAACACAAACATTCAGTCCACAACACATACTTTGCAATTATATTTAATTTGAAGTCAACACAGAAATCTTAAACATATTTTTAAGTATCTTCTCATTATAATAGTTATCACTCTGCATACTTTTATTGAGTATTTTAGAATGTTCTTATAATACTGGTATGCATCAGACTCACCTGGGGAAGCCTGTGCAACATAAAAGTGAGATCCAACCCAAACACACAAGTAGAGGCACAAATAAATTAAAACATTAACTTGGGTTTTCTATAGGTGAAAACACTTGAAAGCAGTATCTCCCTATATAAATAATCTAAGGAAGATACTGATAAGTTAAAAACAAATACCTCTTTAAATAAAACTTCTTTGCAAATTCATAATTAATTTCTGATTATTATTTGACTTTGATCTCTTTTGGAAATCTAACATAATTTTCAAGTTATATTCATCAAATATTAATGACTCACTATAATCATAACCTTATCAAAATCAGGAATATATTATTTGGAGATAGGTTTCATCAACAGGAAGAGACAGTGCTCTTAGAAAAGTAATGATGATTATATATCCACCAAGAGTTTTTTATAACATTCTGTTTTTTGTGTTTCTATATAGCCTCATGGGCTTCCCAGGTGGCTCAGTGTTAAAGAATCCACCTGACAATGCAGGTGATGCAGGAGATTCAGGTTAAATACCTGGGTCAGGAAGATTCCCTGGAGGAGGAAATGGCAACCCACTCCAATATTCTTGCCTGGAAAATCCCATGTATAAAGGAGCCTGGCAGGCTGTAGTCCATGGGGTCACGAAGAATCGGACATGACTGAGCAACTGAGCATGTATGCACACATACAGCCTCATGCTGTTTGCTACATTTCAGAAATACAAAAAAGCAAGGTAAGTTTTGGTTAAGGACAATAATAATAATAAACCATAGAACAGATTCATAAGTGAAAAAGACACCAAAGGTCAAAACTCCTCAGTCTGAGACTGAGGTTGAAGTAACTGAAGCTACTGCAAAAAAAGAAGACATGAATAAAGTGAACATAGGCATTTACTGAATTCTGGATGCCTAGAACATAAATCTAAAAAAAAGTATACTCTTTGAAAGCACATTAGTGTTTCACAGATGAAGCAAAGCAGCCTGCCAACTACAAGCAAAATAGTTCCTAGAAAATTTAGATGAATTTGCATATTCTAGATAAGCATCAAATTATGAAGAAAAGGTAAAAGGTATTTAGGTCAAACCCTTACTCTGTGGCATTTGACATCATGCAAAATAATCATGCTTCCTCAGAGGCAGCAAGCACTTTAAAAGTTATAAAAAAAACAAAATCATGAATGAACTATCTATATGTCTTACATTAGAAATAATTTAATTTATAATAAATGATTTAATATATTTCAGATATAAAAATATATAAAAATGAAATATATATATACACACACACACACCAGAAAATCATTCTTGATCAAATTTCATTTACACAAGGTAATTAGCATCCTTCATTAGATGAAGAATGCAGATACAATATGGTCACAGAAGTCAAAATATGTTATTTTTGTTAGTTATCCTCTTTTTTCTTTTTCAGAAAGACTGGAATTGTGCCACAGAAAAGTGTCTATAATTTTCTATCAGACCCTGGGAGTCATCTATCAAAGCATAACTTGGTCCATTAATCCTGAGTAGAGCAAAAGTATGGAGTATTCTGTGATCACACAACATGTCTTGTTGCTTTATTGGTATTCATAGCTTCTCTCAAGTGTGTGGTAGACTAGAGATGGCCAGTCCTTATTATTCAAACCTGGATCACTGGCAGCTTTCCTCTCATTCATCTTCTGGGAAAACCCTGTGTCACAGTTAGAAGAAATAGTAACGTGCTCAAATTTCCTTCTGTAGTTTAGCCCAAGACCTGAGAATTCTGAATGGCATTTGGCCCAAGCCCAGAAATTTTATTCCACATTGATTTTTGCCTTTCCTGAACATTTTTTCATTTCAAAATCTGTACCAAAAAAACATCACTTCAAGATCAAGCACTGAAATCAATGCCAATGTCCCTGGACTCTCTTTTTGAAGCAAGTTCTTTGAATGTTTAGTGCTTTTCAAAACATTGACTGATTAAAATTTTTATGCTCTATTTTGAGACCATTTTCTCATTTTAACTCCTTTGAGTTGCTGTAATTTTATAAATAGTGTCCTTATTATGGTCTGTTTCTGGCTTTCCTCACAGACTTTGCCGAGAGTCCTGGAAAAGAGCAGCCTATTTTTGTGCTCTCTTGAGGAGGCTTGTTCCCTAGCCCTCCCTCATTGTGAGTTTGTTCCGGGCTGTTGGCTGCCTGATGTTTTGATGTCTCTCTCCATTAACTAACTCTTGCCTTTCAACCACCAAGCTTCAGTTCCTTGTTTACTGCCATCCTTTCACCGCTCTTGGCTTACTATTCTGTGTCAATAGAATCCTTGGCAACTTCCTGTGTCATTTCTTGCCACTCCTTCTTCACAGATTGCTTTTCACCAATTTGACTTTCCAAAGATAGCCTGTCAGCAATTCAAAGTGTGGATTTTTATCTCTGGTTTCAGAGACTGTGTTCATTATAATTATTAGTAAGAGTCAGAAGGCAGACACATAAAGGTAAGTAACCACCCACACTGTCCTGTCCAGGGTGCCTGAAATCCCAGATAAGAGGTTCATTTCTCTCATTTCAAAAATTGCAGCTTTGTTTTTAGGAGAGCTTAATCAAATTGTAAATACTGTCTTCTGTATACACTTAGGCTTTTTACATATACTGCTAAAGTGTTTACCATATTATATATTCTATTTCATATTCTATTGTCATAATTCATCATAGTTCATATATAATATCACAATTAATTTTATGTTTCTATGCATCTATGGGACTGTAAGCCATCTACATAGGAATGGTGTTCTAGACCTTATATGTTAGTGTCTAGTGTAGTATACGATGACAATAGGTCTAAATACATGGCTGTTGAGTTACCAGATATAAAACATATGTGGAATAGGTGAAAAACTTCTACCACTAACTTCCAACGCATTCATTTCAACTGTAAGAAGTATCAATTTGGGAACTGAGTCAGTTGATGCAACAGAAAATTCAAATAACAATGACTTAAACACAAAATGGTGACACTTGTCTCTCATAGTAAGTTCAAGGGAAGAAAATTACTGATATTGATTTGGAAGTTCAATTAAGTCATGGCTAAAATTTCAGCAATATTCCTAATCTTTCAAGGTAACAAGGTTCCAGTCATCATGTGCACTTTCCAGAACAAGGAAGAAAGAAAAGGCCAGAAGGAAGACAAGATAAAATCAACATCAAGAATGCAGATATTTTCCAGGAATTTCATCGGATTTCTGTTTATATTTCATTAGACAGAATTATGGCAGATTGTCTCCCATAGCAACAAGGAGAATGAAATAATGGGGAATTTGTGGAGTTTTTTTCTTTCTCTTGACTCCACAAGTAAGAAGAAGAGAATGAATATAGAACAAGTCACAAGAAATTGCTGTCACACAGGGGTACTGAGAAGTGCATGAGTGCTGGGGAAAAAGTCAATTTAAGTGAAAATGTAAAAGATTCAATGTAAATGAAAGAGGGCATATAAAGTCAGCTGATGGCAGCTTCACTATCCTGCCCGGCTGACAGAAATCAATCAGATCCACAAGCCTGAAAACCTGACTGAGGTATGGGATCTTCATGGAAATCCTAACACAATATTTATTTTTCATCAAGCCTGTTTATTGACTTTATAAATAAAGTAGTCCTGAGCATTTTCTAAATATCTGGCTCTGTGGGATGTTGAATAATATAACACAATACTTGCTTTATTTTTTTTTTAATTTTTATTTTTACTTTATTTTACTTTACAATACTGTATTGGTTTTGCCATACATTGACATGAATCCACCACAGGTGTACATGAGTTCCCAAACATGAACCCCCCTCCCACCTCCCACCCCATATCATCTCTCTGGATCATCCCTGTGCACCAGCCCCAAGCATCCTGTATCCTGCATCGAACACAGACTGGCGATTCGTTTCTTACATGATAGTATACATGTTTCAGTGCCATTCTCCCAAATCATCCCACCCTCTCCCTCTCCCTCTGAGTCTAAAAGTCTGCTCTACACATCTGTGTCTCTTTTGCTGTCTCACATACAGGGTCATCATTACCATCTTTCTAAATTCCATATATACGTGTTAGTATACTATATTGGTGTTTTTCTTTCTGGCTTACTTCACTCCGTATAATCAGCTCCAGTTTCATCCATCTCATTAGAACTGATTCAAACGTATTCTTTTTAATGGCTGAGTAATACTTCATTGTGTATATGTACCACAGCTTTCTTATCCATTATCTGATGATGGACATCTAGGTTGTTTCCATGTCCTGGCTATTATAAACAGTGCTGCAATGAACACTGGGGTACATGTGCCTCTTTCTATTCTGGTTTCCTTGGTGTGTATGCCCAGCAGTGGGATTGCTGGGTCATAAGGCAGTTCTATTTCTGTTTTTTTAAGGAATTTCCACACTGTTCTCCATAGTGGCTATACTAGTTTGCATTCCCACCAACAGTGTAAGAGGGTTCCCTTTCCTCCACACCCTCTCCAGCATTTATTGTTTGCAGACTTTTGGATCGCAGCCATTCTGACTGGTTTAAAGTGGTACCTCATTGTGGTCTTGATTTGCATTTCTCTAATAATGAGTGATGTTGAGCATCTTTTCATGTGTTTGTTAGCCATCTGTATGTCTTCTTTGGAGAAATGTCTGTTTAGTTATTTGGCCCATTTTTTGATTGGGTCGTTTATTTTTCTGGACTTGAGCTGCAGGAGTTGCTTGTATATTTTTGAGATTAGTTGTTTGTCAGTTGCTTCATCTGCTATTATTTTCTCCCATTCAGAAGGCTGTCTTTTTACCTTGCTTATATTTTCCTTTGTTGTGCAGAAGCATTTAATTAGATCCCATTTGTTTATTTTTGCTTTTATTTCCAGAATTCTGGGAGGTGGATCATAGAGGATCCTGCTGTGATTTATGTCGGAGAGTGTTTTGCCTATGTTCTCCTCTAGGAGTTTTATAGTTTCTGGTCTTACGTTTAGATCTTTAATCCATTTTAGAATGAAACTAGATCACTTTCTAACACCACACAATACTTGCCTTAAGGCTGCCCTCCTTAATCTAAACTTTGTAACAACAGAAGTGAGCACAGGATCTTGCAACTGTCCACTAAAGAGGCACTTAGACTCTCTATGTGCTTGTAGGGTGAGTTTTGAGAGGGAAGGACTGACTGTCAGAGAAGAGAAAGTGGAGCTTACCAGATGAACTGCAGAAGGGTGTTACCAACATAAAGGCAAATGCATTAGTGCATACAAACTCAGGAAGACAAAGAAAGTGAAAAGCATTCTGGGATGTGTAACGTATTCAGTGGTGCAAAGAATAGAATTCAAAGGGTAAAGACAACAGTAGTGAGCAAATCAGAAGACAGGTAAGCAAGAACCAAAGAGTCTTTTTGAACAAGGAGACAATGAATAATTTTAAGCTGTTACTAGCTCTAAGTTTTAAGAAAATTATTCTGGTGCTACTAGGGACAGTTTATTGGAGATAGGTAACACTGGAGAGAGAATTCAGTTAAAGGAGTATTCCAATTGCTCCAATGAAAAATATGAAAAATAAACTGTTCACACGGTTTCCTTAGTGAGTTATTTAGTAGCCTTCAAAACAACTTATTAGCAAAATGAGAAACTTATATTAGCTTCTGTAGCAATTAAAGAATAAAATCTGGTATCTAAAACATGAGGGAAAATTCTTAAACCATAAGGAAAATGATGCAGCCTTCTCAAAGCCATTCCTAGTAATTAGATGCTTAAATACTAACAAGAACAACAAGGCACAAAGGAATAGATTATGGTTCCAGCTCCAAAGAAAACCAGCAGAAATGGTGAGTGGGAAGCAAGCAACAGTTTCTAAAATTAGCATCTATTACTTTATAGTATGCATAAAAGTAGCTTAAGGTTCACTAACCCAATAGTCCTTGTCACTACTATCAGCTCAACCATGCTAATAACCTCTTAGTGCATTGCCTGGTTTGAAAAAATTGTGTAGAAGAATAAATCCCCAAAGTAATTCTGTTTTCCACATATGAAGAGCATCCATATTAAAAGATCCAGCTCTTCTTTTTCAAAAGATTGGGTTCTTGTATGTTTGTATATTGGGAGATAATTTGACCTTAAGGACAATAAAATCAATGAATTAACAGAAATGAGTAATATTAAAACAAATACAAAGCACAGTGTTTATAAGCTCATTTTAAGTCAGAAGGACAATAGAAATCTTGGCCTAAGCCTCATCAATAACATAGAAATAATAGCACCCACTTCACAGAATTATTTTGAGAATGAAATGCTCATGTGGCATCCAGCCTTAAATCTGGCAGATAGTAAATCTTAAATGCATATTAATATAAATGATGAATTAACAATATTCTGCCAAGTAGCAATTTGCATTCCCCTTTTACAGAGAGATTAAGGCTCTGAGATGGATACTGACTTATTCAAGGTCACAATGCTAGAAAATTTCAACAACAGATTCAAATACAGGTCGACTATCATAGTTCACTGTTTTGATTTTTTTTATTCTATATTTTAGAAAATATCCTTTTAACAGGCCAGGACATAATATAAATCTTGTGCTGAGCTTATAATTTCAGAATTCAATGAAAGAGGTACCATATAGAAGTAAATGAAAGTAAAACCAGTCTACTCTTCTGTGTGATAGCCCTGTAAATGATCATGTTTAGAACACAGAACCTACAAGAAATGGTTAAAATCATCATGATAATTAAGTTTGGAGAAGAGACAGTAGGGGGAATATAACTGCAATTACCAAATTTACAGAAATGTAGTTTAGAATAATATACACATTTTCACTTTGTAAGGATGGTTTAATTATTCCCCAAGGACGATATATTAAATGCAAGGGAAAATGAACAGACAATCTGCTGCAACATTTGAATGATAATTTACAGGAGTGAGGGTGATTTCAGGGGATGGGTAAGAGTTCTGTTTCTGATTCAAGGATGAATTATTATGTTTACATTTGGAATTTCTGTGGTTATAGGAGGGTACTAGAATACAAAAAAAACTTAGACCTTAAGATCACTTTTTTCACACAATGAATATTTCAAAACTAAAATGTGATGTCTTAATTCTCATATTTAATTACTAAAATGTTCATGAGTTTACCAAAAAGAAACTGTTCATAGAAATTTGGCACTTAACAAAGCTATCACCATCAAAGAATTTGATTATCTTGTAAAATTTTATCTCAGTATATAATTTCATATTTACCAAAGCATATATTACTGATCATTAACTTTAACTTAAGGAGTTTATGGCTTAGTATTCCCAAATTCTACGTTCAGGTTCACCACTGATTCCAGATATAATAATGGATAAGGGCAAGGAAAAAATTAAATTCACATTTCTTCAGATAGTTACACACCATACTGGTCTGGCTGGCATAGCAGGAAAAGAAGTCCTATCACCATATAATAGAAAAATCAGATTTAAAAAACAGCATATAAAAAAACATAACAAAGGATATTGTACAGGACACGGAATTGTAAGTTTTATCTTTTAATAACTTATAATGGAGTATATACAATCTACAAAGATTCTGAATCACTGTACTGTATACTTGAAGTTAAGATAATATTAAAAATCAACTATGAAAAAAATAAAAATAAAAATAATAACAAAAATAAAAATCAACTATGTATCAATAAAAGAGTATTCAATAAAAATGTTTTAAAATGAAAAAGGATAGTGCCTAAATTTCTCATAAGCATGATTATACAACCACACCAGGGGGCGCTCTTAACACTGAAATGATGGATGGCATTTTAAAACAAATGGTGGTTTTAGCTGGCTAAAAAAACATCTTTCTAAGCCTGTACAGTACTTGCAGTAAGTGTTTACCTCTCCAAAATGTTTGCTGGCAATAAACACATTTTATTTTTCATCCAACTGCTTGCATTTAAGATTATCAAGTTAATCTCTCAAGTAAAACTTTTTTGACTGATAGGAATTAATCTTATTTTGGAAACATTTAACCTATTTGCATATGCCGCCATTCTTTCTGTGGTGGGACTAATTCTGAATAATAAATACACTGCTTAGGAGTACATACAACTTTTCACCCTGGCTTTGTTGTCAATTTTGCTTATAATTTCTTACTAGCACTTTAGCTTTTTCTTTTTCTTTTTTTTTCCATTATAAAATGGGTTCCTTAAAATTATCTAAAATTGACACTCATAGTGAAATTCTAATAATGGCGCTATGGGCCTTTCCCATATCTTGTCATTACCTGACAGGAACACTGAAGCTCAGATGTTCTCCTCAGAAAGTTCAAGATTCAGATTCCTAAAAATATAATTAGAGAATTAGTATGAGGTTTCAAGGAAACATAAAAAGGCAAAAAGTAAAGAGTGAGCTATATTATCCAGAAAATTACCATAGACTACTCCACCAACAATAAATATTTTACATAAATGACACCTGATTAAATAAACTTGAAGAAATAAAGTACAAAGAAAAGAACTGCAAAGCATATGAAAGGAAGGGGACACGGTTCCTGCCTTCCTATGGAGATACAGAAGGAGTCTGTAAAATTTTCTAAACCCGTGTAGTCGAGACCACACTTTTATCTGTCAGCTGCCTCCATGAGTCAGCATTTACCTGTGTCCAAGCTCAAATAGGCAGAGTTGTGATCAAGGTTCACCTAATATGTACAAAGTATAGGCAGCTACCTCATCCACGTGAGTTCAAGGAAACAATTATGAACATCTCTACTGTTTGTGTCCTAAATCAAAGTCACCATCACGTTAATGCCTCAAATTCTAGTCACAGGAACACTTTTTTCCTATTCTATAAAGTAAAAATACACCTGGAGAAAATGATGTATTTATTCACTACTTTTGACCAAAGTGTAAGAGAATGACAGGAAGCCCTACCTAACCAGAAACAGATAATAACAGTTTTCCAAAATGTGGGTATGAAAGAAGAACAAAAAGAATATTGGAAGAAAAGCAGGAAGGCCCAAGAAGAGAAAACCCTGAAGAGAGAGTATGTTAAGACAGGAGGTATGTGACTCCCATTATCTGCACCTCCTACTCTTTGTACTGAGAGGTTCATTAAGGCAAAAGCAGACTTGTTTGGTGAGAGGCAATTCTGGCACATTATAAAATCACAAGAGTTTCCATCAGCAGCAAAGTCAGAAAGCTGAGGGGTTGGAGTGTCACGTGGTCCATCCTGATAGAAGCAGGCACTGAGCTGGCTCGTAGAAAACAGATAGAGGTTACTTCTCATTACGAGTCCAGTTGCCAGAGTCGCCAAGGGACCTATATAAAGATCAGGTCCCAGTGCTACCCGAACATAAGGATCAGGTCCAACTATTTGTGACCCCATGAACCACAGCACATCAGGCTTCCCTATCCATCACCAACTCCCAAAGCTTGCTCAAATTCATATCCATCAAGTCGGTGATGCCATCCAACCATCTCATCCTCTGTCATCCTCTTTGCCTCCTGCCTTCAATCTTTCCCAGCATCAGGGTCTTTTCCAATGAATCAGTTCTTTGCATCAGGTGGTCAAAGTATTGGAGCTCCAGCTTCAGCATCAGCCCGTCCAATGAATATTCAAGACTGATTTCCTTTTGGACTGACTTGTTTGATCTCCTTGCAGTCCAAGGGACATTCAAAAGTCAAAAGACTCTTCTCAACACCACAGTGCAAAAGCATCGAACTTCAGTGCTCAGCTTTCTTTTTTTTTTTTTTTTTGGAAGAGCAGATTTTATTTATTTATTTTTTTTATAATTAATTTTTTTTATTTAATTTTAAAATCTTTAATTCTTACATGTATCTCACATCCATACATGATCACTGTCACCAAAGTAATGTCTCTGCTTTTTGATATGCTAGGTTTGTCACAGCTTTTCTTCCAAGGAGCATCTCTTAATTTCATGGCTGCAATAACCATCTGCAGTGATTTTGGTGCCCAAGAAAATAAAACCTCTCACTGTTTCCATTGTTTCCCCATCTATTTACCATGAAGTGATGGGACTGAATGCCATCATCTTAGTTTTTTGAATGTTGAGTTTTTAAGCCAGTTCTTTCACCCTCCTCTTTCACTTTCATCAAGAGGCTCTTTAGTTCCTTTGCACTTTTTGCCATAAATGTGGTGTCATCTGCATATCTGATTTCACCCTGCATTTCATCTGCATTTCACCCTGCAATCCTGATTCCAGTTTGTGATTCATCAAGTCCAGCATTTCGCATGATGTGCTCTGCATATAAGTTAAGTAAGTCAGATGACAATATACAGCCTTGATGTACTCCTTTCCCTATTTGGAATCAGTCTGTTATTACATGTCCAGTTCTAATTGTGGCTTCTTGACCTGTATACAGATTTCTCAGGAGGCAGGTCAGGTGGTCTGGTATTCCCATCTGTTTAAGGATTTTCCAGTTTCTTGTGATCCACACAGTCAAGGCTTTAGTATAGTCAATGAAGCAGATGTTTTTCTTGAATTCTCTTGCTTTTTCTATGATCCAACAGATGTTGGCAATTTGATCTATGGTTTCTCTTTTCTAAATCCATTTCTAATATCTGGAAATTCTCAGTTCACATACTGTTGAAGCCTAGGTTGGGGAATTTTGAGCATTAATTTGCTAGCGTGTGAAATGAGTATAATTGTGTGGTAGTTTGAACATTCTCTGGCATTGTGCTACTTTGCTATTGGAATGAAAACTGACCTTTTCCAGTCCTATGGCCACTGCTGAGTTTTCCAAATTTGCTGGCATATTGAGTGCAGCACTTTCACAGCACATCTCTTAGGATTTGAAATAGCTCACCTGGAATTCCATCACCTCCACTAGCTTTGTTCGTAGTGATGCTTCCTAAGGCCCACTTGACTTTGCACTCCAGGATGTCTGGCTCTAGGTGAGTGATCACACCATCGTGGTTATCTGGGTCATGAAGATCTTTTTTGTACAGTTCTTCTGTGTATTCTTGCCACCTCTTCTTAATATCTTCTGCTTCTGTTAGGTCCATACTGTTTCTCTCCTTTATTGTGCCCATCATTGCATGAAATATTCCCTCGGTATCTCTAATTTTCTTGAAAAGATCTCTAGTCTTTCCCATTCTATTGTTTTCCTCAATTTCTTTGCATTGATAAGGATACTAATCAAGAAATGGCCAATTAAAAAGTAAGAGATTTAATAAATTGGGTCTTGGAGAAGAGAGAAGAGTCAAGAATGACACAAGTTTCTTGATCTGAGGAACTGAAAGCATAGAATATAGCTGCCATTTAGTGGGACTGTGAAACCACTGGTAAAGCAGGTATTTTTACTACTAGGGGAAATAATTATTTTGACTTTGGATATTTGAATTTTTAGATATCTATCAGACATACTCAAGAGGAGCAATATAAAGAATGCAGTGTCTTATCAGTGTGGAGTTTACAGAAGGATTTGTGTGTGCTTGTGTGTGCCACCTCAGTCACATTTGTCTCCTGTGACCCTACAGACTGTTAGCCTATCAGTCTTCTCTGTCCATGAGATTTTTCCTGGTGAGAACACTGGATTCTTTACTGCTGAGCTACAGGGGAAGCCCCTTACAGAAGGATATCAAGTTTTAAATATAAAACAGGGTTGTAAACTCATTGATAGTATAAAGACATGAGATATAAGAGGAAGTGAGTACAGACAGAGAAGAAAGATGACAGAGACTAGCCTCAGGGGTGAGTAGATTCTTAAGGTGCCTCACTCCTTCCTGCCTCCTGGGGATCATGCTCTTGTTTGATTCCCATTCCCTAGAATGTGGGCAGGACCTGTAACTTGCTTCTAACCAATAGAATACATGACAGCATGCACATGATTGACACTGTGACTACACTATTGCAATACAGTATATAGTGCCCACCGTGTTGGAGTTTTTCCCTTGCTAGCTGATTTCTGTGAAGCAAGAGTCTTGTTGGGGAACCCACTAGGCAAAAAACTGAGGGCAGCCTCTAGCTGGCTTCTTGTAATGTCTTGAAACTTCAGCCAAGAAATGAAGCCCTCACTTTATTGCTTTAAGAAAATATATTTTGCCAACAACCTGTTTAGTTTGCAAACAGATTCTTCTCTAGTAAAGATTCAGATGTTACCTCCACAACAGCTGACACCTTGTCTTCAGTCTTTCAGAAGACCTACTTGAGCTGTATCTAGACTTCTGACCCAAAGAAACTGTGAGATAATATATGTGTGCTATTTAAAACAATTGGAAAGTGTCAGTTGCTCAGTGTTTTCTGATTCTTTGTGACACAAAGACCAAAGACCCCAAGAAGGGACCACCATGCTCCTCTTTCCATAGAGTTCTCCATGTAAAAATACTGGAATGGGTAGCCATTCCCTTCTCAAGGGGATCTTCCCCACCTAGGGATCGAACCTGGGTTCCTGCATTGCAGGCAGATTCTTTACCATCTGAGCCAACTTTGATGTAATTTTTTTATGCGTCAGTAGAAATTTATTCAAGTCCTGAGTTACTACAAAATTTAGAGGCTAGGGAGTTATAAAAAAGCCAGGGAAAAGACAAAGGAAGAGAGACTAGTGAGGTAGGAGGAAAACCAAGAGAAAAGCATTTCTCCAAGAGAAATTTCTCCAGATTCTTCAGACAAATCTGACACAAAGATAAAGAGCAAAGGGAAAGTTGAGTCCTCTGACCTACTAGGGGCGCAGGGGTAATCACCACTTACAGGAATAAGGAAACCAGGTGGAGCCATCTCCATTCCAGCCTTGGAATCCTCTACTTAACCCCTTACTGGAAGAAACTGGTAAGAGGCAGTGATTCTGAGTGGACATTGGTAGAAGCCAGTAAGCATTCAGTTCCTTCTGCCTTAGGAGGTCATTCACTAACAATACTAGTTCTTTCGATGAAAGACTAACAGTTTTTTAAGCAATGATGAGTGTCCCTGCAGATGTTTCTGTGCGGAGGTGGGTGGGTCTTAGTGTTCTAGCCAGCTGATCATCATTGGAAGGGACACAAGAAGCAAAGTCCCAGCCACCTTCACTCCAGCCTCCTTCTGAGGAGAAAGCTCTAAATAGCACTGCTAAGTAAAAGACATTCAGCCTTATTAGGCTCCCAGGAAGACCCAATTAGTGCCAGAGTTGTGCTACTTCACTGTTTATAAGGCTTTGAAAGTTGGTATTTCAAAACTGGTTAACACTTAGTATTAATCAAAGTCAGTTCATTTTAATTACTAAGTAGCTAACATAACCTATTTTTAAACTTTTGTTTTTAGACATGCTTAGATTAGCTTTTAATGTGCATTTTTTAAAAATTAATACAACTAAATCTAATGAGCATGTATTATGTGAAAGGCCCTGAATTTACTAGGTATGTCTCAGTCAAAGAAGCTGCCCTGCCACTTTTTGAACATCTATAATTTGTATGCAAACTTATACTTTTTATAAAACACTGTCACATAATCAAAGCCTATGTTGTGCCCTAGTATGATTAGTATTCAGCTTTTATCTACATTTATCTACAGTGAGCATCCTATTTTCCTATAATGTTTTGAAAGCAGTTTCTTTCTTGTTCACTTATTCACTGAAGATATATTGAGCACTTACTTAAACAGAGGCAAACTGTATAAAAGATACACAAGTATTCATTATTCCTGCTCTATTAGAAAGCAATACTATTCAAAATGTGCAAAATGTTTCTCTTTTCTTTTACATATTCAATATGTGGTAGCTATACATACATGTGTGTATACAGGTGTTATGTGTGTGTGTATATTACACAGAGTTGACTCTTTTAATCAACACAGGAGTTAAGGTGACAACCATCAGCACATATAAAAATTCTGTATCTTTACAGTCTGCTTCTGTATTAATGGTTCCACTATATTCTCAATTCCACATCTGTGGATTCAACCAAACTCAGATTATGTAGTATTATAGCATTTACTATAGAAAGAAATCTGCCTATAAGTGGATCTGTGCAGTTGAAATCTGTATTATTCAAGGGTCAATTATATCTGTAAACATATACATTATATATGCATTTACTCTGCCTAACATATATATATATACACATAAATATATATAAATAAATACATAAAAATATATACATAAATGTGTATATATATAGTGTATGTGTATATACATATGCATGTGTGTGTATATATGTATTTATTTACAGTATATTTCTCTATAGATATTCTGCTAAGCTAGCAATACAACTCTCCATCTTGCACCATGAGCTCTTCCCAAGGTTTTACTCCATTATTAATGCTAAAAGTTAAATCAATTGCTGATATACTTCATTTTGTTCGGGTTAGCAAGTTTCATTATTCTCAGTAATGTCCTTGGCACCATGAAGCAAGGGGAATTATATCATGGCATGAAGGAGTTTTCAACTTATTTTATTACTAACAGTTTTCCTAATCTTCTTTGTCCAATCCTCACTAGAATGTATGTCCCTCCACAGTATTTACTCCTATTAGCTTTTCACTGAAACACTTATGAACCCATAGTATGTGCTCAGTAAGATTTACCTGACTGGAAAACTACTTTCCAGAATGACTGAGGTGGCTTGCATGAAAATGGAAATATGCATTTATACAAGCAAATGGAAATACACCATTAGATTAACACATACAAACTACAGCTAAATATAAGGGCCTACAAAATGCTTAACCCATAGTTTTGTTCACTCAATAATTTGTCTAATGAATTGAAGACAATAATTGTTTTTAAAAATATGCCCATATAATTGTTTTGAAAATTAAATCCAGCCCTGTGCTTTCTCACAGCTATTACAAAGACAGAAATACAAGTTCAGTAACATTATTTCCAACAAAAAGAAGTATTTCATTTTATGAAAGAAAACATTTTTCCGTAGGCAATTAATTCCAAGCATTTATTGCAAAGATAATTAAAAATCAGAGCATGTCTTCCTTAACGATCTAAAGAAAGATGGATTAAATAGACATGGCGTTGTTAAAATGAAGATGTTGAATTGAGTGAGATATACAGTTCTTTCCAGAAATTCTATCAACTATGTGATTCTATCAACTATCATTCTTAGTGTTAATTATTCCTACATCCAGGGATAATTATTTATTAGAACAAGTGAGTGAGCATTTTCAAGAAAAAAAAAGAAACATTGCTAAATGAACATGAGTATCTTATAAATTTCCCAAATGTAGAATAATTTGTATAGTATAGATATCACACATGGAAAACTTAAGATCCATTTTCTACTCCCCTAAAATGTAATATGAAGTATCACATGAAATTATAAGTGAACACAATTTTAGCCTATGAAACACTGCAGCAATGTAAATTAATTACTAACATTGTAAAAAAAAAAAAAGTATAGCTATTTACCAAGTCATATTAGTGAGAATAAATTGCTGTTCTCCATAGGCCAAATGTACTGCTTGCCAGTACCATAGCAAGCTGCTGAACATTATTCCTGATGAGTGAAATTATTAGGCAGCCAGGCTTTGTACCACATTTCCATGTCCCCATAGAAACAGAAGTCAGTGGTCTTCAGCTAGGCATCTAATCCAAGGACAGTGAATCCATTGGGTTGGCTTGTGACAATAAATGAGAACTGGTACAAGTTTAAAAAATGCTGGAGCCAATGTACTTCTTTCTCTTTGGATTCAAACTAAGAAATGACAAGGAGATTGAGCAGTGATGGAACTGAAAATGACAGAGGAATAAAGAGGCAATAAATGTTACTTGGGAATATAGGCATTGAGGATAGTAGAGTTGCCATTGGAAGTGTTTTGGTTTATGACAGGATCCAAGAAAGTAGGTAGCCCCCAAGAACACCTGAGTTGCAGTTCAGTACAAATTCATCTGTGTTCTAAGAAGAAGACACCTTTTCTCCCCCCAGCTTTAGTGAGATATAATTGACATATAAGAAAGCGTAAGTTTATTGGCTACAATGTGCTCATTTGATAGATACATATATTGCAAGCCTGGTGTGTGCAAAGAGTCAGAGATGACTGAGCGACTGAACAACAACAATATATTGCAAAATGATTACCAGAGTAAGGCCAGTTAACATAGCCATCACCTATCATAGTTATATGTGTGTAGGGCAGTGTGGGTGTGGGTGTGGTGAGAACATTTAAAATACACTCAGCAATTTTCAAGCACGTATACATTATATCCCACTAATTTACTCATATTATAACTGGAAGTGTGTACCTTTTGACCATTATCACCCAATTTCCCTCTCCCCACTGTAACTCTACTCTGTTTCTGAGTTAATTTTTTTTTTATTTCACATATAAATGAAATCATTCAGTATTTGTCTTTCTCTGACTTAAGTCACTTAGCCCTGAAGATCCATCCTTGTTGTTTGAAATTGAATTTTCTTCTACTTATGGCTGAATAACAGTTTATATTACTTAGAAAATACTATATAATAATAATAATATTACACATCAATGTTTATATATTAATTATGAGTATCAACAATCAACATACTATATTAGTGCATGCTGTGTCCAACTCTATGCAACCCTATAGATTGTAGCCTACCAGGCTCCTCTGTCCATGGGATTCTCCAGGCAAGAATTCTGGAGTGAGCTGCTATGCCCTCCTCCAGGAGATACATATCCTCCAGGATATGTATAATCCTGCTTTTTCAAAGGTTTGCTTTACACCAGTTGGCTTTTAGTACCAATTTTTGTTAGTTAAAAGAAATCTAAGGAAGACTTTTCACATATATGAAAAAAGGCAAAAAGTGAAAATAGCATGCAGCATCTGTTTTAGAGTGGCACCACCAAGCTTCTTCCCCATTAACTACACTCAGTATCTTAGCACCAAGTCATCATAGTTTGAACTGTGTGTGAGCATCTGTGCTTTATCTAGATTTATTTCATGCATCTGTTAGTGAGATGTATGTATCGTAAGGTAATTGCCTCTTCACTTTTGGCCATTTCAGCTTAAGGTTTCATAGGAACATTCTGCTTTCGAGTAGTGAGAGAAACCTGTACAGGATATCTTCCTTATCTATTCATCCATCAACAGACACTTATTTCCATACCTTGGCTATTGTAAATAATGAAACAATGAACTTGAGGGTGCAGCTATCTTTCCCTATGGAAATGATTTCATTCCTTTAGGATATACACCTAGAAGTGGGTTATTGAATCATGAAGTGAAGTGAAGTTGCTCAGTCGTGTCCGACTCTCTGCGACCCCATCAACTGTAGCTTACCAGGCTTCTCCGTCCATGGGATTTTCCAGGCAAGAAGATTGGAGTGGGTTGCCATTTCCTTCTCCAGGGGATCTTCCCAACCCGGGGATCAATTTTTAATTTTTTGAGGAACCGCCAAACCTTTTCCATATGGCTGCACCGTATACAAAAGTAAACTCAAAATGGATTAAAGACCTAAATGCAAGACCAGAAGCTATAAAATTCCTAAAAGAAAACATAGGCAGAACATTCACTGACAAAAATTGCCGTAATATTTTTTTGGATTCACCTCCTAAGGCAAAGAAAACAAAAGCAAATATAAACAAATGGGACCTAATCAAACTTAAAAGCTTTTACACAGCAAAGGAAAACATCAGCACAACAAAAAGACAAACTACTGAATTGGAGAAAATATTTGCAAATTATATGACTGATAGGGATTAATATCTAAAACATAAAAACAACTCATACAACTCAATACCAAATATAAACAGAATAAAAATGGGCAGAAGAACAGAACAGACATTTTTTCCAAAGAGAACATGCAGATGGCCAACCAGCACATGAAAAGATGTGCAACATCACTAATCATCAGAGAAATCAAATAAAACCACAGTGAGGTATCACCTCACACCTGTCAGAATGGTTATCATCAAAAAGAATACAAATAACAAATATCAGCTATGGCGTGGAGATAAGGGAACCCTAGTACACTGTTGGTGGGAATATAAATTGGTGTAGCTACTATGGAAAATAGTATGGAAGTTCCTCAAAATTTATCTTCCATAAAAATGTAGCTATCATATGATCCAGCAATTCCACTAATATGTATATATTTGAAGAAAATGAAAACACTAATTCAAAAAGATACATGCACTCCAATGTTCTTAGCAGCGTTATTTATAATTTCACCATATGAACGCAACCTCAGTTTCCACCAACAGATGAATGGATAAAGAAGATATGAGAGATATAAAATGAAATATTATTCAGCCATAAAAAAATAAAATTTTGCCATTTATAACAATATGGATGAAACTGGAGGGCATTAGGCACAGTGAAGTATGTCAAGAAAGATAAGTATTATATCATTTATATGTGGAATCTAAAAAATAAAAAAAAAATGAATACAGAAACAGAGTCACAGAGATAGAGAACAAACTAGTGGTTATCAACAGGGAGAGAGAAAGGGGGAAGGGGCAAGATAGAGATACAGGACTAAGTACAAACTATTATCTACAAAGTAAATAAGACACAAAGATATAATGTCTAGCACAGCACATACAGCCATTTAATAATAATTTTAAATGGAGTATAATCTATAAAATTATTCAATCACTATGTTATACAATTAAAACTAATATAATATTATAAATCAACTATACTTCAATTAAAAAATGAAGAAAGAAGATGTAATAGCAGAATAACAATACACTAATCATCACAGAAGAAAACATGACAGAGGCATTAAAACATCCTTTTGAGCAATACTAAATGTATGCAAACTAGTCATGTATTTCATGCTCCTCTGAGTTCTGGGCTAAGTGAGAAAAGGTGAACTAAAAATAAACATAAACAAATTGTACATAAACAATATGATCCTAAATTTGTTGAACATACATAATATAAAGGCAACAAAGAGGTGTTTAAACAGTTAAGCACACAGACCTGGAAAAACAGATAATTAACTATATACAGTGGATTTCTCTGGGTGTTGGATGACAATATTTTTCTTCGTACTTTTTTATAGTTTCTAAATATTCACAGTTAAGTCTGGTTTTGTTTTCTAGTCAGAAAAATTAAGTGTTACAAAAAAGATAACCCAGAATTTGACTTATGTGCCTCCTCCAATTTCTTACAGATCAGTGAGAAATGAAAGCCAGGCAGAGGATATGACTACAGAAGCAGAACTGGATGGTACTTTTTTCCAAGTAAAGTGAAGTCGCTCAGTCGTGTCCGACTCTTTGCGACCCCATGGGCTGTAGCCTACCAGGCTTCTCTGTCCATGGGATTTTCCAGGCAATAGTCCCGGAGCGGATTGCCATTTCCTTCTCCAGGGGATCTTCCCAACCCAGGGATCGAAGCCGGGTCTCCCGCACTGTAGACAGACGCTTTACCGTCTGAGCCACCAGGGAAGTCCGACTTTTTTCCAAAGCCCTTGATTAATATCACCTGACTCAATTGTACCTCACTTCATATACTCTTTAGCTCAGCACTAGAGGACTAGAACACTGACTTTTACTGCTCAGGGTCTCCTTACATGGATTTAAGTTATTTAACCGATTGTTCATATGTTTTAATTCTCAACTGTGAAGTCCAACTTCCAATCCTTTGGTCTCCTATATAGTGTCTCATCCAGCACTGGATATAGCTTTTGTAAAAATGAAGACATTAAAAAGTTGAATGAAAAACCCTCTCTTGAATGGAAAGTACACAACTTTTCATCCCATCAGGCACTCTTTACATAAAAAGGGTGAAATTGAAAGTTGAAGATCAAAACTGTTTCTACGGGAAATGAGATTTTTTTTGAGCAATCGAGAAAAGGCTTGAGGCATACTTATTAAAAGAATTATTTTGCTCATCCAAAGTCATCATAGCTAAAGTGTTTTTGTTTGCTTGTTTTTAAAGTGGCAAACATCAGTAGAAGTATTTGCAGAGGAAGAAAATCTCCACTATAGCAATTTCAGAATTTCACAGATAGGTGAAATGGTGAATCAGAACAGTAGAGATACAGTTTGATATAGCTGTCTAATGAAGGTAGAAGTTTTTAACTTTAGAAGTTAACATCTAAACAATCACAGATAGACTGAAAACTTTGTCAACGTTGTATCAGTTCTTACACATGGACATGACAAACGCAAGACAGAAAAGAGAAAATAAGCACATGATGACAGAGCAGGCGGCCTAATGGTTACAGACATGGAAGATGAAGTCGGATGGCCAGAGTGGGAATCTCACATCCACCATCACTAGCTTTCTAACTCTCAAAAAGTCACTCAGGTTTCCCTGCCGTAAGATGAGATAATAACAGTACATATCCCACACAGCTCTTGTGAAAATGAAATAAAACTACATAGTAAGTTTAATAAATACTAGTTGATTTAGATTATGAGGTTGAAAATGTAACTATTTCAGTGAAATCCATTTCATTTGCTTCACATCATCATAAAAAGCTGAACTACTATTTAAAATTTAAACATAGTTGGAACAGGAGTCATGTATGCTGGGCCCTACTTGAGGTTCTTCAGTCTAGAGGTGAGCTGTGGACATTTTCTTTCCAGAGCCTCAGTGGTGTCATGAGGAGGTCTGCTGGGTAAGGTTTACATTCTCTGGCTGCTTTCAAATTCCTATAATCTATACAGCTGAGAGGGAAAAAAAGTGCTTTAATACTGCTGCTTACAAAATATTGTCACAGTAGGAACTGAAATAATGGATCATTTCAACATATTTATGTAACAGCTAAATTAAACAAAGAGCAAGTACAATTTCCCAGTGGGAGAGCTACAGAAGTAAAAACTGATCAAAACAAAGAATTTTCAGCATGTATGCATACTAAAGTTCCAGTGAACAGAAAAAAACCCTGAAAAACCAATCCTGATGCTGAAGAGAGAAAAAAAAATAAGTTTTTTTCCCCCTCTGCATGTACCCTCCTTCATAGTTTCATAGAGAGATGGAAGGTACACTGATGATAGATAAAATTAACTCCACGGACACATTACATCTTTACACCTTTTAACCTTATACTATAATTTAACCAGTATTTATTAACTTATGATGTAATGTAACAACTAGAAGCTGGTAGAGTTTTGAAGATTTTTTAAAATCTCATATGTGCCATCTAGGAATTTATTTATATATGTCTGTGTGCTAGTCACTCAGTAGTGGCCGATTCTTTGCAACCCCATGGGCTGTAGCCTGCCAGGCTCCTCTGTCCATGGGATTCTCCAGGCAAGACTATTGGAGTGGACTGCATTCCCTTCTCCAGAGGATTTTCCCGACCCAGCAATCGAACCCTGGGTCTACTGTAATGCAGGCAGATTCTTTACCATTTTAGCTACAGGGAAGTCCTTAAAGTTGCTCAGTCATGTCTGACTCTTTGCAACCCCATGAACTGTACACTCCATGAAATTCTCCAGGCCAGAATACCGGAGTGGGTAGCCGTTCCCTCCTCCAGGGGATCTTCCCAACCTGGGATTGAACCCAGGTCTCCAACATTGCAGACAGATTCTTTAGCAGCTGAGCCACAAGGGAAGCCCAGGAATACCGGAGTGGGTAGCCTATCCCTTCTCCAGTGGATCTTCCCAACCCAGGAATCGAACCAGAGTCCCCTGCATTGCAGGTGGATTCTTTACCAATGGAGCTATCAGGGTAGCCCCATTTATATATTTATAATATATAATAGAATAAGGCATGCCATATACATTATATGTAACAAGGTACATTAAAATATATGGTATTTTTAAACACTGTAGACTATGATGGGCATTGCTAGTGGCTAAGCAGTAAAGAATCTGCCTGCAATACAGGAGACCAGGGTTCAATCCCTGGATTGGGAAGATCCCCAGAAAAGGAAATGGCAACCCACTCCAGAATTCTTGCCTGGGAAAAACACATGGACAGAGAAGCATGGTGGGCTACAATTCATGGGACTGCAAAGAGTCAGACATGACTGAGCAATTGAGCATGCGTGCACAGACTATGTATATATAGTTAAAGATGAAAGGTAGAATATATTCAAATACAAAAATAAATGGCTTAACACTAGGAAAGAAAATCCAAATGATAATCAGACCCAAGAAAGGCAAATAAGTAAGTGCAATGGGCAAAATAGATACTGAGCCACACTGAAACATGTTTGCTCAGAAAAGCTACCCATGGATTGCTGCCATTTAGTAACAGAGGTCAAGGGTTCCCAGATCTTCAAATTTTCTAAACAGAAACAAGAATTTAGAGGCTTATTTAAAATATCAATATTTTTCTAGTGTTGGAAATTAATATAAACATTTTAAAACATGGGTAAATCAAACAGACACAACTTTGAGGCTTATGCATCTTGAGCTGCTACTTTGGATTATTAAATGCTAGAGAAAATATGTTAACACTTTATGAATCTTCAGATGTTTAGCATCTTGTAATATTTTTCTCATAAAAAGTGAGGCAATTATTACACCAACTTTATGATTTTATGGGGAAATGGAGGATCAGGAAAGCTAAAATTGTCCACACAGTCACATAAATAAGCAGACTTGGTTTCAAAACCAAGTTTCTGTTCAGCTCAGTCATGTCCACATCTTTGTGACTCCATGGACTGCAGCATGCCAGGCTTCCCTGTCTATCACCAACTCCTGGAGCGTACTCAAACTGTCCATTGAGTCAGTGATGCCATCCAACCATCTCATCCTCTGTCATCCCTTTCTCCTCCTGCCTTCAACCCTTCCTAGCATCAGGGTCTTTTCCAGTGAATCAGCTCTTCACATCAGGTGGCCAAAGTATTGGAGTTTCAGCTTCAACATCAGTCCTTCCAATGAATACCGAGGACTGATTTCCTTTAGGATGGACTGCTTGGATCTCCTTGCAGTCCAAGGGACTCTCAAGAGTCTTCTCCAACACCACAGTTCAAAAGCATCAATTCTTCAGTGCTCAGCTTTCTTTATAGTCCAACTCTCACATCCACACATGACTACTGGAAAAACCATAGCTTTGACTAGATGGACCTTTGTTGGCAAAGTAATGTCTCTGCTTTTTAATATGCTGTCCAGGTTGGTCATAACTTTTCTTCCAAAGAGCAAGTTTTAATTTCATGGCTGAAGTCACCATCTGAAGTGATTTTGGAGACTCCCCAAAATAAAGTCTGTCACTGTTTCCACTGTTTCCCCATTTATTTTCCATGAAGTGATGGGACCAGACACCATAACCTTAGTTTTCTGAATGTTGAGTTTTAAGCCAACTTTTTCACTCTCCTCTTTAACTTTCATCAAGAGGCTTTTTGGTTCTTCGCTTTCTGCCATAAGTGTGGTATCATCTGCATATCTGAGGTTATTAATATTTCTCCCAATAATCTTGATTCTAGCTTGTGCTTCATCCAGCCCAGCATTTCTCATGATGTACTCTACTCATGATGTACTTTAACATACAAGTTAAATAAGCAGGGTGACAATATACAGCCCTGACGTCCTCCTTTCCTGATTTAGAACCAGTCTATCATTCCTTGTTAAGTTCTAACTGTTGCTTCTTGACTTGCATACAGATTTCTCAGGAGTTTGTCCACCTCTAAAGTCCCTATCCTTTCTAATAGGCAATACTTTTTGATTAAAAAAAAAAAAAGATGCATGAAAAAAAAGAACTTTATTTTAGACCCTGGAGGGTAGGAAAGATCTGGGTATCCAAAGGGGAGATAGGAAATGGTTTTAGTTATAGGCAATATGTGAACACTGGAGGAAGGAATGAGCATGGTATTTTTAGAGATAAACTTGGAAGTGGACTGGTAGACATTTCATAGTTGGAACTAGGAAAAGTAGATTATATATAATACATAAATAACATTTAATTTAACATTTGACACAAAACAGAACATCAAAAGCTAGTAAACTTATTCTTTTCTATTCCTACTAATCTTCACTGTCAAATAATGATCAACAACAACTTTTAATGTCATTACTATTTTAAAGTTACATTTCTTAATTTCATCTAGAGATTACCCAGTCTCCCTACAAAGTGTCTGACAATGGTATCGCAAGAGAGTATGATCTGTCCCCAGCCTAAAGTTTAAGAACTGCCTTGGTCACAATGAAACTAGTCTAGTTTCTTAAACAAATAATGTTAATTTCAAAACCACGAAAAGATGACATTGATTCCTTTTAAATCAAATTATACTATCTTCCTTAAAATTACCTAAGCTTTGTAGGAAAATCTAAAATAATATTCTCATGAGTAAGGTTATCTATCTCAGATCTAGCCTTGGAGAGATAGTCCAGTGTTGTTAGAACTTTTGATATTCTTAAAATAAAATTAAAAAAAACTGGAAAGCAGGGGTTTTTAAATGTAAAGTCTCAATTTTTAACATTTTAGCTCAGTTAAGAAAATAACTTATAAGGTTAGAAAAATAAAAAACCAAAAGTCTGTAGACCCCCTAAAGGAAATTCAGAAATTAGCCATGGTTGGTCAGAGCAGGGAAGATAAGGAGTAATGTTCAAGCACTGCTATAAGAAATTTTGTGTAGGAATGGCTTATGCAAAGATGGGGAGGAAAGAGACTGCTAATTACATTTGGAAAACAGAAAAATCACTTGTTAAGTATCTTTAATACAATATTCTTTGCTCCCCTTACCCAATTTCCCATCAAAATGAAGAAAATATTGTAGCATCACTTAGATTTTAAGATATTTTAATAAACCAGCCCAAGCAACATGTGGGTTTCAGGCAATTTTTCATTCATAAAAAGATTAGCTCTGTATTAATGCATTTAAAACAGAGAAAGAGAAAAGATATAGACATTATTCTAGAGCTTTAAAATACTTCATCATGAATAGAAAAGCAAGAGTCATACATATGATGCCTCCAAGAGACCCACTTCAAGCCTAGGAACACATACAGACTGAAAGTAAGGAAACGGAAAAAGATATTCAATTCAAATAGACGTCAAAACAAAGCTGGAGAAACAATACTCATATCAGACCAAACAGACTTTAAAATAAAGACTACCGTAAGAGACAAGAAAGGACACTACATTATGATCAAGGGATCAAACCAAGAGGAAGACATAACAATTGTAAATATATATGGATCCAACATAGGAGCACATCAATATATAAGACAATTGCTAACAGCCATAAAAAGGGGCATCGACATTTATATAAATGGAAAGAGCAACCAGACAGGAACTAAATAAGGAAATGCAGGCCTTAAATGATACATTAGATCAGATAGACTTAATTGATGTTTATAGGACATTCCATCTGAAAGCGGAAGAATACACTTTCTTCTCAAGTGCACATGGAACATTCTCCAGGACAAATCACATCTCCAGGGTAGGTCACAAATCAAGTCTTAGTAAATTTAAGAAAACTGAAATTGTATCAAGCATCTTTTCTGACCATAATGCTGAGATTAGAAATCAATTATAGGGAGGAAAAATGTAAAAAACACAAATACATGGAGACAAAACAATATGTTATTTAATGATCAATGGATCACTGAAGAAATCAAAGAGGAAAAAAAAAAGTACCTAGATATGAATGACAACAAAAACATGGCAACTCAAAACCTATGGGGCACAGCAAAAGCAGTTCTAAGAGGCAAGTTTACTGCAATACAATCTTACCTCAAGAAACAAGAATAGCAAATAAACAACCTATCCTTACACCTAAAGCAACTAAAGAAAGAATAACAACAACAAAAATACAAAGTTAGTAGAAGGAAAAAAATCAGAGATCAAAGCAAAACCACAATGAAATAGAAATCAAGAAAACAACAGCAAAGATCAATGAAATTAAAAGCTGATTCTTTGAGACAATAAATAAAATTGATAAACCTTTAGCCAGACTCATCAAGAAAAAAAGGGAGAGAAATGAAAAAGATGTCACAACATAAACCACAGACATACAAAGAATCATAAGAGATTACTACAAACAACTATATGCCAATAAAATGGACAACCTAGAATAAATGGATAAGTCTTAAAAAGATACAACTTTTTAAGACTTAACCAGGAAGAAACAGAATATATGAATACATTCAATCACAAGTATGAAATTGAAACTGCAATTAAAAATCTTCCAACAGGAGGTTCCCTGGTAGCTCAGTGGTAAAAAAAAAAAATCCACCTACCAATGCAGAAAATACAGGTTCAGTCCTTGATTTGGGAAGATCCCAGATGCTGTGTAGCAACTAGGTCTGTGTGCCACAACTATTGAGCCTGTGCTCTAGAACCCAAGAGCTGCAACTACTGAGCTCGTGTACCACAAACTACTGAAGACCATGTGCCTAGAGCCCATGCTCTGCCACAGGAGAAGCCTCGGCAATGAAAAGCTCACACCACACAATTAGAGAGCAGCCCTCACCCACCACAAGGAGAGAAAAGCCCATGCAGCAACGAAGACCCAACACAAACAAAAATAAATCAATAAAATTATTTTTTAAATCTTCCAATAAACAAAAGTTCAGGATTAGAGGACTGGTCTGGGGAAGCCTGACAAATAGGTGTAAAAAGAAAAGAAGGGAAAAGCCAAGGAGAAATGGAAAGATATAAGCATCTGAATGCAGAGTTCCAAAGAATAGCAAGAAGAGATAAGAAAGCCTTCTTCAGCCATCAATGCAAAGAAATAGAGGAAAAGAACTGAATGGAAGAGACTATAGAGA
Source organism: Capricornis sumatraensis (assembly GCF_032405125.1). NCBI lineage: Eukaryota > Metazoa > Chordata > Mammalia > Artiodactyla > Bovidae > Capricornis > Capricornis sumatraensis. Next base: position 68,346,242 of record NC_091075.1, read on the forward strand.
TCTCTTCAAGAAAATTAGAGATACCAAGGGAACATTTCATGCAAAGATGGGCTCGATAAACGACAGAAATGGTATGGACCTAACAGAAGCAGAAGATATTAAAGAGCTGGCAAGAATACATGGAAGAACTGTACAAAAAGGATCTTCACGACCTGGATAATCACGATGGTGTGATCACTCATCTACAGCTAGACATCTTGGAATGTGAAGTCAAGTGGGCCTTAGAAAGCATCACTACGAACAAAGCTAGTGGAGGTGATGCACTTCCAGTAGAGCTATTTCAAATTCTGAAAGATGATGCTGTGAAAAGCGCTGCACTCAATATGCCAGCAAATTTGGAAAACTCAGCAGTGGCCACAGGACTGGAAAAGGTCAGTCTTCATTCCAGTTCCAAAGAGAGGCAATGCCAAAGAATGCTCAAACTACCACACAATTGCACTCATCTCACACGCTAGTAAAGTAATGCTCAAAATTCTCCAAGTCAGGCTTCAGCAATACGTGAACTGTGAACTTCCTGATGTTCAAGCTGGTTTTAGAAAAGGCAGAGGAAGCAGAGATCAAATTGCCAACATTTGCTGGATCATCGAAAAAGCAAGAGAGTTCCAGAAAAACATCTATTTCTGCTTTATGACTATGCTAAAGCCTTTGACTGCGTGGATCACAATAAGCTGTGGAAAATTCTGAAAGAGATGGGAATACCAGACCACCTGACCTGCCTCTTGAGAAACCTATATGCAGGTCAGGAAGCAACAGTTAGAACTGGACATGGAACAACAGACTGGTTCCAAATAGGAAAAGGAGTACGTTAAGGCTGTATATTGTCTCCCTGCTTATTTAACTTATATGCAGAGTACATTATGAGACACGCTGGACTGGAAGAAACACAAGCTGGAATCAAGATTGCAGGGAGAAATATCAATAACCTCAGATATGCAGATGACACCACCCTTATGGCAGAAAGTGAAGAGGAACTAAAAAGCCTCTTGATGAAAGTGAAAGAGGAGAGTGACAAAGTTGTCTTAAAGCTCAACATTCAGAAAACTAAGATCATGGCATCTGGTCCCATCACTTCATGGGAAATAGATGGGGAAACAGTGGAAACAGTGTCAGACTTTATTTTGGGGGGCTCCGAAATCACTGCAGATGGTGATTGCAGCCATGAAATTAAAAGACGCTTACTCCTTGGAAGAAAAGTTATGACCACCCTAGATAGAATATCAAAAAGCAGAGACATTACTTTGCCAACAAAGGTCTGTCTAGTCAAGGCTATGTTTTCCAGTAGTCATGTATGGATGTGAGAGTTGGACTGTGAAGAATGCTGAGTGCTGAAGAATTGATGCTTTTGAACTGTGGTGTTGGAGAAGACTCCTGAGAGTCCCTTGGACTGCAAGGAGATCCAACCAGTCCATTCTAAAGGAGATCAGTCCTGGGTGTTCTTTGGAAGGAATGATACTAAAACTGAAACTCCAGTACTTTGGCCACCTCATGTGAAGAGTTGACTCATTGGAAAAGACTCTGATGCTGGGAGGGATTGGAGGCAGGAGGAGAAGGGGATGACAGAGGATGAGATGGCTGGATGGCATCACGGACTCGATGGATGTGGGTTTGGGTGAACTCTGGAAGTTGGTGATGGACAGGGAGGCCTGGCGTGCTGCGATTCATGGGGTCGCAAAGAGTCGGACACAACTGAGCGACTGAAGTGAACTGAACAGGACTAGATGGCATCACAGGCAAATTCTATCAAACATTTAGAGAAGTTAACATCTACCCTTCTGAAACTCTTCCAAAAAACTTCAGAGGAAGGAACACTTCCAAGCTTATTCAACAAGACCACTTTTGCCCTGATTCCAATACCAGACAGAGAAATCACGAAAAAATAAATTTACAGGCCAATGTTACTGATAAACATAGATGCAAGAATCCTCAACAAAATACTAGAAAACTGAATACTCCAATCTCCCATATTTCAGGCAGATTCTTTACCATCTGCTGCTGCTGCTGCTAAGTCGCTTCAGTCGTGTCCGACTCTGTGTGAGCCCATAGACGGCAGCCCACCAGGCTTCGCCATCCCTGGGATTCTCCAGGCAAGAACACTGGAGTGGGTTGCCATTTCCTTCTCCGATGCATGAAAATGAAAAGTAAATGTGAAGTCACTCAGTCGTGTCCGACTCTTCACAACCCCATGGACTGAAGTCTACCAGGCTCCTCTGTCCATGGGATTTTCCAGGCAAGAGTACTGGAGTGGGTTGTCATTGCCTTCTACACTTGATCATCTGAGACACTATCAAAGCCCAATTGAATCCAACAACACATTAAAAGGATCAAGTGGGATTTATCCTATGATGCAAGGATTCTTCAAATCAATGTATACACCACATTAACAAAGAGTATGGTACTGGTACAAAAACAACGGAACAAGATAGAAAGGCCAGAGATAAACACATGCAATTATCACCTAATACAAGACAAAGGAGACAAGAATGTACAATGGAGAAAAGACAGTCTCTTCAATACGTGGTGCTGGACTGGACAGCTACATGTAAAGGAAAGAAATTAGAACACATCCTAACACCATACACAAAAATAAACTCAAAATGGATTAAAGACTATATAAGACTTTTACAGGAAAACAGAGAGAGAACACTCTCAGATATAAGTCAAGCAAGATCTTTTTTCAATCCACCTCCTAGAATAATGAAAAAAAACAAAAACAAATGGGACCTAATAAAACTTAAAAGCTTCTGCATGACAAAGGAAACCATAAACAAAATGAAAGGAGAACCCTCAGAATGGGAGAAAGCATTTGCAAACAAAGGAACTGGCAAGGGATTAACCTCCAAAATATACAAACATTTCAAGCAACTCAATATCAAAGCAACAAACAAAACAATCAAAAATAGGTGGAAAATCTAAATAGCCATTTCTCCAAATAAGATACACAGATGGTTAAAAAGTATATGAAAAGATGCTCAACATCACTAATTATTAGAGGAATGGCAATCAAAACTACAACGAGGTATCACTTTACACAAGTCAGAACGGCCATCATCAGAAAGTCTACAATGAAAGCTGGAATATACGTGGAGAAAACGGAACACTCCCACACTGTCGGTGGGAACGCAAACTGTGCCAACACTATGGAGAACAGTATGGAGGTTCCTTTTTGTTGTTCAGTCACTCAGTTGTGTCCAACTCTTTGCAACCCCATAGACTGCAACAGGCCAGGCTACCCTGTCCTTCACCATCTCCCAGACTTTGCTCAAACTCATGTCCATTGAGTCAGTGATGCCATCCAATCATCTCATCCTCTGTCATCCCTTTCTCTTCCTGCCCACAATCTTTCCAAGGATCAAGATCTTCTCTAATGAGTCAGCTCTTCACATCAGGTTGCCAAAGTAATGAGCTTCAGCTTCAGCATCAGTCTTTCCAATAAATATTCAGGATTGATTTACTTTAGGATTGACTGATTTGATCTCCTTACAGTCCAAGGGACTCTCAGCAGTCTTCTCCAGCATTACAGCTTGAAAGCATCGATTCTTTGTCACTCAGCCTACTTTATGGTCCAGCTCTCACATCCGTACATGACTACTGGAAAAACCATAGCTTAGACTACAGCTTTAGTTAAACTAAGTTAAACTATAGCTTAGACTATACAGACCTTTGTCAGAAAAGTAATGCCTCTGTCGTTTAATAAGCTGTCAAGGTTTATCATAGCTTTTTTACCAAGGAACAAGTGTCTTTTAATTTCATGGCTGCAGTCACAGTCCACAGTGATTTTGGAGCCCAAGAAAAAAAAGTCTGCCACTGTTTCCATGTTTCCCCATCTATTTGCCATGAAGTGATGGGACCGGATGCCAGGATCTTAATATTTTGAATGTTGAGTTTCAAGCCAGCTTTTTTCACTCTCCTCTTTCACCTTCATCAAAAGGCTCTTTAATTCCTTTTCGCTTTCTGCCATAAGGGTGGTGTCATCTGCAAATTTGGGATCATTGATATTTCTCCCGGCAATCTTGATTCCAGCCTGTGCTTCCTTCAGCCCAGTATTTTGCATGATGTACTCTCCATATAAGTTAAGTAAGCAGGGTGACAATATATAGCCTTGACGTACTCCTTTCCCAATTTGGAAGCAGTCCATCGTTCCATGCCCATTTCTAACTGTTGCTTCTTGATCTGCATACGTATTTCTCAGGAGACAGGTAAGGTGGTCTGGTATTCCCATCTGTTTGAGAATTTTCCATGGTTTGTTGTAATCCATACAAAGGCTTTGGTGTAGTCAATGAAGCAGAAATAGATGTTTTTCTGGAATTCCCTTGCTTTTTCTATGATACAATGGAGTTGGCAATTTGATCTCTGGTTCCTCTGCCTTTTCTAAATCCAGTTTGTACATCTGGAATTTCTCAGTTCAAAAAGCTAAAAACAGAACTACCATAAGGAATTGGCAACCCACTCCAGTACTCTTGCTTGGAGAATTCCATGGCCAGAGGAGCCCGGCGTGTTTGCAGAGTCCATGGGCTTGCAGAGGCAGACATGACTGAGCCATTATGACCTAGAAATCTCACTCCTGGGCATATACTCAGAGAAAAACCATAATCTGAAAAAATACATGCACCCCGATACTCACTGCAGCACTATTTACATTAGCCAGGACACGGAAGCAACCTAAATATCCATCAACAGGAAGAAAGAGAAGTTGCTCAGTCGTATCTGGCTCTTTGCGACCCCATGGACTGTGGCTGACCATGCTCCTCTGTCCATGGGATTTTCCAGACAAGAATCCTGGAGTGGGTTGCCATTTCCTTCTCCAAGGATATTCCCAATCCAGGGATCAAACCAGGGTTTCCCACACTTCAGGCAGACTCTTTACCATCTGAGCCACCAGGGAAGACCCCCTCAACAGAAGAAAGGATAAAGAAGACATGGTACATATGTACATATAATATAATATTATTCAGCCATAAAAAAGAATTAAGTAATGCCATATGCAGCAACATGGGTGTGCCTAGAGATTCTCATATTGAGTGAATTCAGACAAAGACAAATATCACATGACACAACTCAGACATGGAGTCTTAAAGAAGGCTACAAATGAACTTTCCCACAAAACAGAAATGGAGTTAAAGATGTAGAAAATAAGCTTATGGTTACCAGAGTTACAGTAGGGACTGATAAATTGAAAGACTGGGATTGACACATACACATTACTATATATAAAATAGGTAACTATTAAAGACCTACTATATAGCACATGGAACTCTATTCAATTCTCTCTTGTGGCCTATATGGGAAAAGAATCTAAAAAACAGTGGATATATTTATTTGCGTAACAGATTCACTTAGCTGTACACCTGAGACTAACACAACATTGTAAATTAATTATACCCCAGTAAAAATTTAAGAAAATATAGAACCCTGTATGTGAGACAGCAAGAGAGACACAGATGTATACAACAGTCTTTTGAACTCTGGGAGAGGGAGAGGGTGGGATGATTTGGGAGAATGGCACTGAAACATGTATATCACATATGAAACGAATCGTCAGTCCAGGTTCAATGCAGGATACAGGATGCTTGGGGCTGGTGCACTGGAACAACCCACAGGGATGATAAGGGGAGGGAGGAGGGAGGGGGGTTCAGGATGGGGATTCACGTGTATACCTGTGGTGGATTCATGTTGATGTATGGGAAAACCAATACAATATTGTAAAGTAATTAACCTCCAATTAAAATAAACAAATTTATATTTTTAAAAAAAGAAAATATAGAACTAAGAAAATAAATAAAATAAAATACTACATCTCAAAGTTATCTAATTATTTGGCTTGGTATAGTGTGTGTGTGTGTGTGTGTGTGTGTGTGTGTGTGTGTGTGTGTGTCTACCTTTGTTTGGGTTCTGGAGGTTGTAAGAATTGACAATCACTGTCCTAGACTTAAGCTAGTCATGACAGCAACTAACATGTATAACATGCTAACCACTTTTCTAAAGTCATTTCACAAACATCACTGATTGCTCCTTACTTCAACCTTGAAAGATAAATGCTGAAAAATGTGTGTTTATGATATTCCTCATTATTATACAGTAGCTGGCAGATTCAGAACCTCATCTTAGATCTGCCCGCTTAGGGTGGAAAAAATACTCATAGAGAATGTGTTGTCTTTAACAAATGTGGATGGATATGTTGAGGAATGCATGGTTAGATGAATGAGCCCTTGCGCTGGACTCTATAAAAGGGTGAGACTACTAAAAGCCCCTGTCTCACCAGAAATGTCTCTTCCTGCCAATGAGGGTGTCTCCACCCTAACAATCCATATTCCAGATCTACCAACTTCCTCCTTTTCCTTACTGCCCTTGCCACAGATGCAGCATTTTCTATTTTTCCTAAATCTTTATTCAGCTCCCTTTTTTTTTTGGACTCACAGATTCCTATTAAAAGGAACACAGATTTCTGGAGTCAGAGATCTGTGTTTAAATTCTGAATCTGACATTTACAAGCTCTGGGATACTGAAGAAGGCATATAATGTATCTGGGTTCTAGTCTCCTCATCTGGAAAATGGTGCTGGGGAAAGAAAATAAGTAAAATAGCTCTTAAGTATGATAACCTAAGACGTATGTCCAGTAGCTATTGCTATTATATTCTATGTCTTTAATGACATTTTGTATCCTCAAGTTATCTGATTCTAGGTGATACAAATCTGTGTTTCTTATTTCTATCTCAGAAAGGTAATTCTTCACAAATTATGTCAAACAGAGAAGTTCTATAGCATGAGAAAAGGAAATGAACTCAGAGGTCAGAATGTCAGAGTTTCTGTCTTCACCTACTCCTAGCTGTGGAAACCTGGACAATTGACTGACTCACTCTGTGCCTAGAATAGCAACAGCAGCGCTACCCACCACACAGAGGTTTGGTGTTAATTTAATTAAATAGAAAAGCAAATAGAAAGCACTTAAATTATGATAAGAATTCAATAAATTTTGTTATTATTTGTTAGTAGATATATTATTTCCCTGTTTATTTAAACCACAGCCACATCTTTTTGGTTAGATTATCAGCAGACTGATACCCAGTTGTTAAGTAAAGTAAACTATTATAAACTATAAAGAGAAAAAATATATTTTCCTTTCAGATTACATTTACTTTGTGTCCCAACTCAAACAGAAGCAAGTCTTTTCTTAGTTTGGAAACTGGAGCTTATCCATCTATTTTGTTGCTTTAAAAAAAAAAATTTGGCTCATGTTTCAGAGAAAACTAAATTCAATGCATAATTTACAAACTACAACCAAAAGCCAACATTTAATTTTGTTTTACTCAAGAAAGAGCAACATACCTGGGAGGGGGGGAAAGTTGGAGTTTGCTTAAAGTTGTGATACTTTTAAGATTCACAAAATATACTTAAAGCAAATTTGAGGTTATTTTAGTTGCAGTCAAGATACAACAAGAACCGAATGAAATGCAGCAGTGAGTAGAATTTCACCCCTAAAATCTTCACTGAGAATGTATTTTTTTCAGTTGCAACATTCAATATATATAAAACTAAAAAACAACTGAAAACTAACTAGCCTTCATTTTATGTTTCATTTTATAACTATCAAATAATACATGGCCCATCATATTGATTCTTTGGGTATTATTTTTGTTCCAAGAATAGAATGTATTTTCAGCTATATTAATATTTCAAAATAAAGGTTATGCTTTGATAAGTAGGTTATATATAGTCCCTCATGCCCTCTGAAACCACAGTATTTTTTGTCTATGTAGATTTCTATATGATGCTTAAAAGAAAAAAAAGGGAAAATTGTAAACTTGGCTGAATAGCTGCAAATGAAGATGTTTCCTAGATTTTCTCTCAACACTGATATTTTTCTGTATTTTGTAAGACTGACACATGCAATTCTATGCTGGTTGCTTCTCTTCTGTTATGTGTTTGTTTGTACACAGATATAATCATATTACCATTTACCAAAGGGCTCCCAATCTGATATATCAGCTGGTCTCTTAAGTATTCTCTGAAAATTATGGGTTCAATCCCACCTCCAAATGTTTATTAAAAATATTTCAAATCTCCCATCTGCTTCCAAGACTATGGCTGGGAACTAAAGCTGCATAATATATCTTGAACACGTACCTCCTGTGGGTAACTGAAGATATAATTTCTGTTCATGTATGTGTTTTGGATCATTCATTACCAATTCTTTTTAATTTTCCTATTTTGCTTTTTTAAATCAACATTCTGCAGATTTTCTGGAAAGTCATGAATTAAAATAATTACTGAACAAGGAAGTTAAAGAAAATCATTTAAATCCAATAGTAAGTGCAAAATGTTAGATGTTAATGTTTCTTTCAGAGGATGCACTGTCCACTCATTTTGCCTGATGTCTTCTGAAGCAGCTCTTTATCCTTCATTTTCCCGTTTGTTTCACTGTGTTCTCAGTTGTTCTTGAAAAGAGCTCTGAGTTGTTTCATCTTTTCCATCCTCAGTCTCATAGATGAATTTTAGGCTCCGGACATTCCCAATTCATTTTTAACTGCCTAAGTGACAATTTTCCCCAACTATAATCCACACAAGGTAGAAACAATCTATAGATTAAATTTCCTAAAACAGAACTTTCATCATGTCATAATATTGCTCAAGATCCCACTGTGGTTCTAGTGATTATGAAAAAAGATCATACTCTTTATATTGACAGGCTCCAAGGTGTGGGAAATAGCCCCGATTTTAGTTATCAATCTCACCTCCTGTGACTTCCTCCTTTACTGATACTCCCATCAGAATAAATTTCTTTGTGTCCCACATGTGCCATGCTTATTCTACCTGTGATTTTCCTGATGTTTGCCTCTTCTTTTTTCCCCATCCATTCATCTATCTGAATCCCATTTACTGTTCATAATCAACTGAAGTGATGACCCTTTAGACATCCTATAAGAAAATTCAACTGCTCCAGGCCAAAAGTCATTATTTTTCTTGGAATTTGTACCATATTTACCAACTGACTAAGTTATTCACAGAAGTTTATATATTGTGCTGCCTTCTTTATCCTTTGGAACTACTGCTAATCCAAAAAGATCATAAGCAACTTGAGGTGATGAGACAGTACTCTATGTTATCTATTACCATTTTTTTTTTCACTGCTGGAAACACACTAAATATATGAGAACACAAACTGGACATGACATCAGCATCTTTAAAAAAGGTTTAAAAAATAAAATTCTAATTGTAGTGTTACTTATGGATTAATTAATTATTGCTTATGATAATGTGAATGGGGAAAATGTATATTCTCTGAAAAAGATTAAGTAGAAATCACATTTTTATAAACAGAAGAGGACCACCTGACATCCAAAGTTTCAAACAGGTTTCAGTCCTATTCTCTTAAAAAAGAAAGCTTTTTTTATTTTTTAAAGTAGGAGTTAAAAAAAAGATATAGGAGGAGAACAAAATATTAATAGACATGTCTGCCAGCTGTGAGAAGGGTACCAACAGAAACCCAGAGCAGTGTATCAGAGCATGAATGAGAAGCAAGGATATCCACAGAGAAAATCTCCCTCTGATGGAGTATCAGAGTCTGATGTGAGCAGGGCCTCCCTCGTGGAATAGCAACCTGGAGTGAGTTAGGGAACATCCAAATAAGAGAGAAGAGCAGAAGCCCAACGCAGACACTCAGAACCAGAGTTAGCAGTGACTCCTGTGGGAAGCTGGCCTGATGTGAGATGCCAGCATCAAAGCAAGAAGAGGAGGGTATCTCTTCATGGGCATAGCTTTGTGTGTCATGTCAGAGCTCCAGCAGAGTGAGAAGGATCTTTTTGTATATAGAGAGATTGATCCAACAAGGAGAATCAGGAGCCCAAATGCAGAAAAGAGAATCTTTGTAAGTGAGGGCAGTGTAGCACTGATGTCAGAATCCAAATGAGGTGGTGAGCTCCTTTCAACGAAGAGTGATGTAGGATGGGGTATAAGATCCCTAGTGATGTGAAGAGGACATCTACACGTGGGAGTCCAAAGAAGATATACAAATGGCCAACAGGTATACGAAAAGGTGCTCAGCACCACTAATCATTAGGGAAACACAAATCAAAACCACAGTTAGATACTTCAAACCTGTCAGAATGGCTATTATCAAAAAGTCAAAAGGTAAGTGTTGACAAGGATGTGGAGAAAAGGAAATTTTTATATACTGTTGGTGGGAATGTAATTTGGTATAGCCATAAGGAAAATAGTAGAGAGGTTCCTCAAAAAATTAAAAACAACTATCCTATGAGCCACTAATTCTACTTCTGGGTATATATCTAAAGGAAATAAAATTAGTATCTCAAAGAGCTATCTGCACTCTCATGCTGACTGCAGAATCATTTACAACAGCCAAGACATGAAAACAACCTAAGTGTGCATCAACAGATGAATGGATAAAGAAAATCATATATATATATAAACCAAATCTTCCATATCCAATCATATATATTATATACAATGCACAAATTTACCATAAATATATATTTCATATACAAGTATTATTATTTATATATAATATACAAATATATATAAAGATATACATACACACACAATGGAATAGTATTCAACATGTCACCATTTGTGACAACATAAAGAAATCTTGAGGACACTATGCTAAGTGAAATCAGCCAAACACAGAAAGAGAAACACTGCATGATCCCATTTATATATGGAATAAAAAAAAGTTGAATCCATAGAAACAGAGTAGAAGAATGGTTACTGGAGACTGGGGGTTAGGGAAAATGGGTAAATGTTGGCCAAAAGGTACTTTCAGTTTTAAGATGAATAAGTTCAGAATGGTGACTACAGTTAATAATAATGTACTGTTTACTCAAAATTTGCTAAGGGAGTAGATACTAAGTCTTCTCACCACACACACACACACACACACACACACACAGACACACACACACAAAGTTAGCTGTGGGGCAACAGATATGTTAATTTTCTTAACCGTAGTAATCATTTCACAAGGTATACATATACCAAATCATTGCACTGTACACCTTAAATAGAAACAATTTTTATCTATCAGTCATAGCCTCAATAGAGCTGGAAAAAAATTTAAAAGATAAGCCACAAAAAGGAAATACTCAAATAATATGCATATCCTAAGAACAAAGAAGCCAGCTTAAGTGGGCTCAGTTAAGTTCAGTTGCTCATTCATGTCCGACTCTTTGTGACCCCACGAATCGCAGCACACCAGGCCTCCTTGTCCACCACCAACTCCCAGAGTTCACTCAGACTCACGTCCATCAAGTCGGTGATGCCATCCAGCCATCTCATCCTCTGTCATCCCCTTCTCCTCCTGCCCCCAATCCCACCCAGCATCAAAGTCTTTTCCAATGAGTCAACTCTTCACATGAGGTGGCCAGAGCACTGGAGTTTCAGCTTTAGCATCATTCCTTCCAAAGAATACTCAGGGCTGATCTCCTTTAGAATGAACTGGTTGGATCTCCTTGCAGTCCAAGGGACTCTCAAGAGTCTTCTCCAACACCACAGTTCAAAAGCATCAATTCTTTGGCACTCAGCTTTCTTCACAGTCCAACTCTCACATCCATACATGACCACTGGAAAAACCATAGCTTTCACTAGACGGACCTTTGTTGGCAAAGGAATGTCTCTGCTTTTCAATATGCTATCTAGGTTGGTTACTGCTTGCCAAATTGGGGCAATTTGAACACAAAAAATAAAATAGAAAGTCTCTAGTTTATATTGACCTAAATTAACAAATTAAAGAACAGATTTATGAGGAACAGGATATTTACACAGTTCCAAAGTAACTTCCCCGGAGAAGGCAATGGTACCCCACTCCAGTATTCTTGCCTGGAAAATCCCATGGACAGAGGAGCCTGGTAGGCTGCAGTCCATGGGGTCACGAAGAGTGGGACACAACTGAGCGACTTCACTTTCACTTTTCACTTTCATGCATCAGAGAAGGAAATGGCAACCCACTCCAGTGTTCTTGCCTGGAGAATCCTTGCGGAGCCTGGTAGGCTGCCATCTATGGGGTCGCACAGACTTGGACACAACTCAGCAGCTTAGCAGCAGCAGCATCACCAAAGTAACTTCCCACAAAATAGAAACTACAACAGGGAAAAGAGTTGCTTTATAAAAGTGAAGGAGTCTAGCAGATACTGCATTAATCTAGTCATCAAGGTGAATATCATGAGTAAAGAGTAAAACTGAAATTATGTACCACCTGATAGGCTGCAATGAAAAGAGGGAAGTATTTCCATGGTTTCTGAAAAAGATTCCTAATCTCAATCTAATCATGACGAAACAGACAAATTCACATTGAGGGGGGATTCTACCAAATAACTAGCCTGCAATCTTCAAGAGTGTTAGGGTCATAATTAGTTCAGTTCAGACACTCAGTTGTGTCTGACTCTTTGCGACCCCATGGACTGCAGCACACCAGGCTCCCCTGTCCATCACCAACTCCTAGAGCTTGCATCAATGAAAAAATCATGGAAATGTTCCAAAATAAAGAAGTCAAAAGAGGCAAAACAGCTAAATACAATACGAGAATTTTAGCTGGATTCTTTTCCTGGATGCATTTAGGTCAACAGGCAAAATCTGAATGGAATCTGAGATTTCTCTGATGTACCAAAGTTGATTTCTTGGTTTTGAAGGTAGTACCATGATTATGTGGGAGAATGTCCTTCTTCATAAGGTTTAAATACTAAAGTATTGGGAATTATAAAGAATCAGTTCAGTAACTTACAAGTGGTTCAGGAGAAGAAAAGAGTCTTTGTACTGTGCTTCTAGTTTTTCTAAGTTTGAGATTCTATAAGAAAATTATTAACAACAGATACTTTGAAAAAATTACAATGTTTTAAAACAGGTTAATGAAAACCCACATGTATATAAAAAAATTAGAGCAGGGAAGTTTGATCCAAGTATCCAAAAGGGTACTTGTGAAGTTTCATCTATGCTGAAAACATATCTGACATTTTTAGTCTGGAAAGTCATTACATCTAATTAGAGTTAAATGCAACTGATTTTTATGAGAAAAACTTTGGTTGTTTCAAGTTTGTTAAATTCATCTTGGAAAGGCAGTTAGTCTAGCCTGGTAATGACTGACTAAGGTCCAAATATGGTGGGCTGATTTTGTCTTCTGCTAACTAGAAGGAAAGTTATGACCAACCTAGATAGCATATTCAAAAGCAGAGACATTACTTTGCCAACAAAGGTCTATCTAGTCAAGGCTATGGTTTTTCCAGTGGTCATGTATGGATGTGAAAGTTGGACTGTGAAGGAAGCTGAGCACCAAAGAATGATGCTTTTGAACTGTGGTGTTGGAGAAGACTCATGAGAGTCCCTTGGACTACAAGGAGATCCAACCAATCCATTCTGAAGGAGATCAGTCCTGGGTGTTCTTTGGAACGACTGATGTTGAAGCTGAAACTCCAATACTTTGGCCACCTCATGCGAAGAGCTGACTCACTGGAAAAGATTCTGATGCTGGGAGGGATTGGGGGCAGGAGGAGAGGGGCACGAAAGAGGATGAGATGGCTGGATGGCATCACCGACTCGATGGACATGAGTTTGGGTAAACTCCGGGAGCTGGTGATGGACAGGGAGGCCTGGCATGCTCCAATTCATGAGGTCGCAAAGAGTCAGACACAAATAAGCGACTGAGCTGAAGTGAACTGATCTGAACAAGAAGGGCCATAAAATTTTTTTTAGATAAATAAAATACCATAAAAATATACATTCTTGATCTAACAAGAAATATTTGAAAAAAATGGAGCAGTTCAAAACTTCAGACCAGCAACCAGATATGGAAATCTCTTACCAGAGAGTCCACTTCTAATGTATAGAAAGTTTCTCTCCTTTCCTTCCAGTGTCATGGGCAACACTGAACAAGAGGTGTTCTGAAGAAGCAGCTAGTGTAATTGATTGGAAGCTATGCAGAAATGTTTTACTGAAAAGTCCCAGAATTTGAGATGTATGTATCCCAGGATAATAAAAAATTTCTCTGACAATCGAAGCTCTCTTCCTTCTAAACTCTGTATGTTAAGAATAACAGCTATGTGAAAATTGAGAGCCTTATCCCAAGTCACTCTGACAGAAGGATGGATTCCCAGCTTATTTGGCTTTCATTCAGCACTACTCCTGCCACATTTCAAAGACAAAAGACACTAAAGGATAGCATGGATTGATTTCCTTTCTCAACTCAATGTGTATGTGGTCTATATGACACTACACATTCTGCCAATATCTGATAAATTACTCAGAACCACATTTTAATGGGTCCAATCGAACCTGGGTTATAATTCAACTTTAGTAAACTTACACATTAATATCGCAAGAGGAGTCCTGACAGAAAGCCTGGAGCTGCTTCTTTCTCTGCTTTTACAGTACAGCTTCAACAGGATATCTTGTAAGATGAGGTTTTCCCAATGTAGCATGCAGATTTGCAAAGCCCAAAGGATATTAGGTAGAGCCTGACCTTTTGAATAACACATGTGAAAATTTCTTAAAGAGATGGAAATACCAGACCACCTTACTTGCTTCCTGAGAAATCTGTACACTGGTCAAGAAACAACAGTTAGAACCAGACATAGAACAACAGATTGGTCCCAAACAGGGAAAGGAGTTCGTCAAGGCTGTATATTGTCACCCTGCTTATTTACACCCTGATATGTAGAGTACATCATGAGAAAGGCTGGACTGGATGAAGCATAAGCTGGAATCAAGAGGACAAGGATAAATATCAATAACCTCAGATATGCAGATGACACTACCCTTATGGCAGAAAGCAAAGAGAAACTAAAAAGCTTTTTGATGAAGGTGAAAGAGGAGAGTGAAAAAGCTGGCTTAAAAGTCAACATTCAAAATATTAAGATCAGGTCATCCAGTCCCATCACTTCACAGCAAATAGATGGAGAAACAATGGAAACAGTGACAGACTTTATTTTCTTGGGCTCCAAAATCACTACAGATTGTGACTACAGCCATGAAATTAAAAGATGCCTGCTCCCTGTAAGAAAAGCTATGACAAACCTAAACAGCATACTAAAAAGCAGAGGTATTACTTTGCCGACAAAGGTCCATCTAGTCAAAGCTATGGTTTTTCCAGGATGTGAGAGCTGGACTATAAAGAAAGCTGAGCACTGAAGAATTGATGCTTTTGAACTATAGTGTTGGAGAAGACTCTTGAGAGTTCCTTGAACTGCAAGGAGATCAAACCAGTCAATCCTAAAGGAAATCAGACCTGAATATTTACTGGAAGAACTGATGGTGAAGCTTAAGCTCCAATACTTTGGACACCTGATGAGAAGAACTGACTAGAAAAGACCCTGATACTGGGCAAGATTGAAGGCAGGAGGAGAAAAGGATGACAGAGGATGAGATGGTGGGATGGCATCACCGACTTGATGGACATGAGTTTGAGCAAGCTCCAAGAGTTGGTGATGGACAGGGAAGCCTGGTGTGCTGCCCTCCATGGAGTCAGAAAGAACTGGACACAACTGAGTGACTGAACTGAACTGAATCTTTTGAATGCTTTTGTATATAAGTGAAGAGTTAGAATCAAATTGTAGACTCTGTTCATTTCCTTGAAAAGTTCTATAACCTTGGTTCTTAATAATTTTTTGTATGCAATTATCATTATTATCACATATCTGTACTATTCCTAGTTTTTCAATGGGGAAAAGACACCTAGTAAATATCCTTTACTCAGGGTTTTATGGGCTTCCCTGGCAGCTCAGATGCCAAGAATCTGCTTGCAATGCAGGAAACCTGGATTCAATCCCTGGGTTGGTAAAATCCCCTGGAAAAGGGAATAGCAATCCACTTCAGTATTCTTGCCTGGAGAATTCCATGGACAGAGGAGCCCGGAAAGCTACAGTTCATGATGTAGCAAAGAGTTAGACATGACTGAGTGATTAACACTTTCACTTTCACTTCTCTCAGGATTTTGGGCAACCAAATCTGAAGGTTATAATAGTATAGAAAATAAAGTCAATTTCCTCTTATTTTTGATAGGTAGTAGGAAATAAAATCTCTATTTTAAATTTTTGGTAAAGAAAAAATCAAGGTGTATTATATTTCCATACTCACAGTTGAATCCTAGATAAGGCTAGTACCAATCTTGCGTATAATTAAATTGATATCATATCTGGATTAAAATTTTCAATTCTAGAAGAAAATGTTTTACCATGTGAAAGATGTTATCAATTGCTCTGACAATTCTGATTGTTTATTTTCTTCATGCTTTCTTGAAATTACTTCACAGATTTAATGTCTTGGCATATATCTTGGTTTTTTCACTTAATTGAGAAAATAGTATCTCAGATTTGTTCCTTTCAGAATTCCTCATCATTCCACATTTTTTCACACTAAAAATTTTCTCTAAAAATAATTCTTATCTACCAATTTATAAACATTTAATTGCATTGCCTGAATATTAGTTTAAAATTCTTGTCAGGATCTGTCTTAGCCCATTTGGGCTGCTACAACAGACTACCATATACTGGGTGGTTTATAAACAATAAACACTTATTTTTCATGGTTTTGGAGGCTGGAAGTCCAAGGTCAGGGTGCATGGTTGGTTGAGGCTTCTCTCCCTGTTACAAACTTCTTATTGTATCTTCACATGGTGGAAGAGGCTAGGGAGCTCTATAGGGGTCACTTCTATAAATCTCACTAATCTCAATTATGAAGGCTCCACCCTCATGACCTAAGCACCCTGCCTAAAAGCCCCACATCCTAATACTTTCACATGGCGCATTAGGATTTCAACATATGAATTTGAAGGGGACTCAAACATTCAGATAGTATAAAGGTCTCAAAATTTAAATCTGCTTTCAGAATGAAGTTTCCAGCATTATCTTTTTTCTTCTCCCTGTATCATCATAGAACAGGATTATCATAACTAGTGTGGAGAATTTTCTAATCCCTGTCCTTATAAGTGCTTAAAGTATAGGAAAACAATTTCAGTGTTATATAAAAGAAATCAGAAGAGCTAGGTTTGAATTATTTTTGTAGCATATTATTGGATAATTTATATAATATCTTGTTCTTGATTATTTCTAAGTATTGTCAATCCCATTTTAGAAACTGAGAAACCTGAAGCTCCAAGAGGTTCAATGACTTGTACAGGGTCAGGCAGCTAATAAAAGGAGTCATGAGTCAAAACTGTACCTGCCTGTCTTAAATATCTGTGTGTGGGTTTAAAAAATATTCTGTTTTTATAATGACATCCTTAATTATTCTGCTTAATAGAAGGTTCTAATTCAAGTTATTTCAATTTTTAAAGTGATAGAACACATTCTGTTCAGCTATACCTCCATGTTTGATATCAGATACTAAGATAAAGATGAGTAAGATACAACTCTTTCAACAAATTTATAAGCTAGAATAAAAACAGCAAAATTGGTCTTGATTATACAAGAAAAAGGTTGTCTTTTCTTTTTCTACTTATTTTTGACATTTTCATCTTTCACTGGAGGTGGAACATATATTTAAAGGCAATGAGTTACTAAAGAAATTTGGTTTCAGATCACATGCCATCCTCACTGGCTCAGTCACAGAGAAAGAGCACACAAAGGTTACCTAAATGAAGCTTTTCCTAAATTGGATTTCCATTTCAAAAGATTTCTCCTTCATGTCGACATAAAAGTACTGAATCAACTACTGTAATTTTCATGCATACAACATCTGTGTCTATAAGTACATGATATGATAAGATTTTCAAAGAACAAGGTAAAAATTTAGGGACAAAGAAAGACATAACTTAAAATGAGAATCTGCACTTGTCCCAGAGGCCATAGAGAAACTGCAAAAAACTAAAAACACCTGACTTCAGATCAGCCTACAGGCAGTAACTAGTGGAAGTTTCAGGGACTGGCTTACAAATGACTCAAGTGCCAGATTAGTTGTTGAAAAAACCATTATAAAAAGTATTTACTGCAGAACAATGTGAATAAAACAACTATGGAGACTATAAAGTGATTTATCCTCATAATAAACATAATTATTAGTCCTTGGTGTCAATTTGCTTTAATCAGGTATTTGTATACGGTGATGGATATGAAATGCAGAACTGCAGTTTAAGAGAATCCAGTGAAGATGAAGTTTAGTTACTGCAAAGAAGCTCTGACTTATAAATAAAAAATGTCAAGATATAGACTAAAACAAAAATGAAATTAAAAAAAAAAACTAAAGATGAAGTCATTTCGCAACAGGAATAGGCAGTATACCAGAATCTATTTTCAGCCTTTCAGAAAATAAATTGGTGAAATCAAAAGTTCAATATGAGGAAATGCTTTTTCACAGATTTAAGGAACACTTGATTAAAGGAAAAAGAAAACCCCTATATGTGCATGAAGGAGTCCACCTACTGGACAGTACTGTTAATTGGTGTGGGGAAAAAACTCAGAAGCAGGTGTATTATACTCTAGGCAGAAATCCTCTCAGCAACATGAAAATGTAAATGGCTTTTTAAAAAACAATTAGCATTACAATTCTAAGAAGAGGCAGGAGTCAGTAAGTGGACCTCAATCTAGGAGGGTTTAATATAAATCAAACTGAAAGGAAGGAAGGGAGGGAGGAAAAAAGAGAGAAAGCGAGGAGAAAGGGAAGGAAGGAATGAATCTCATCTCTTCTTTCTAGACTGTTCGTGCTTCATTTTGTTCATTTTTTGCTAAGAAGCATTTTAAGGCATAGATTTTCATGTGCATGTTCCACAGAAAGATACTATGTCCTCCCAGACCAAGAGTATTAACAAATAACAACATCAAAATGCAAATACGTTCATTTAAGAAGCAAAATTTCATTCGAACCCTAACCAGTTTGACATTTATAAGAAAAGGTTCTTATGTCCTTCATCTGTACACTGTCTGCCACGTAGGACTCAACGGTTTCATCTAAGATGTATGCAAAATTACTTTACAAAGTAAATATTTCATACAGATACAAGACAATTGAGACTTGTGTGACAATTTTTATCAGCTAGGAAAGCAGTCTTACTATCTGACTATTCCCTAATTGCCTCACCAGAGCAGAGCTAGCCTCCGCACACTGGAGGCAGCTTAAAGAATAAAAACAAAGGAAGCACTTAGCATGGTCCAGGGATTCTTTCGCCACTTCTTGGACACAGCTCACTTCTGTTTAGAACTATTAATCAGGCCAGAACCAGTAGGCTGCTGACCCCTGCGGAAGGCATTGATGTTCCAAAACGGAAGGCTTGCTTGCTATGCTGACACCGTTCTTAATGACTCAAACATCTGGAGAACAACATTTCACAGTGACAATTTGAGCTTCTCTGATAAGCAATAAATCACATGCCGGGTACTGTGAATTCAGAGCACAGTGAGAGTGACAAAGTGGCCCCTTGGAAGAGGCCACAAGAGCCCATCGCTTTCCTCTGAGGCAAAGACTTAGGTATCTCAGAAGGGTGCCCTCAGATATTAGACACTGCATTCCACTAAGATTTCAATGAATTCGTTTAGAATTATAGGAAATAAGTAGCATTTAAATTCTGGTCTATTTCCAGCTAGTTAATGCCAGCTTATGAATTTAAGTGTTTTTTTTAAAGTAATAGATTTGACTCAAATCACAAAAGTAATACATAATAGGTCAAGTAGCAGCGATGGACAGGTTACTATATTTATAAAGATGATAGATTACTATTTCTTTATGAATGATTACATTGCAATGATGTGTTTCCCTATTCATTTCTTGTATACTGAAAGTCGTTCAATCATGTCTGACTCCCTGTGACCCCACAGACTGTAGCCCGCCAGGCTCCTCTGTCCATGGACTTTACCAGGCAATAATACTGGGGTGGGTAGCCATTCCCTTCTCCAGGGGATCTTCCTGATCCAGGGATCAAACTCGGGTCTCCAGCATTGCAGAAAAATTCTTTACCATCTGAGCCACCAGGGAAGCCCTACTTCTTCCAATTTCCAATTCTCTCCTTCTCTAATCTCCACCCTAGGTATCACTAATATCACAAAGCAAGCACCAAAAGATATTTTAAGTGGACAGCTACATAACTGTACTTTCTAGTGTTTCTATAATGATCATATATTAATTTAATAAACCCGAGGAGAAAAGTCCATTTGGTAGAACTAGTTCATCTACCTCTAAAAAATGTCCCCACATTTCCATTATCCATTATGTTTACTATCTGCATTCTCTCTGGCTAGGACTTCACATCATCTTTGTTAGGTCTGGCCTTAAACCTGCTATCTGCTCCCTGAATTTAGGTTCAGTCACAAATATTCCTTAACATTCAACTCTTCCCTATATCCACCAAGCCTGACACCATAATACTACTTGACTCTTCTTCAAGTCAATGGCACTCTCACATACTTCTCTCGTTTTCACTGGAATTCTGTTTTCCAACACTGTTCCAAAATACCTGAGCAGGCTTCTAGGGGTATTGCCTCTCAGAGAGGGAGAGAGACTAGATAGATAGATAACAAAAAGGACAAATGTACATTCAGCACAGGGTAATGGTAACATGGAAAGACTGAAGTTTAATTTCATGTGAAAGGAATGCCTCCTGAAGAGTATTCATATTGAGGACAGAAAGTTAAAACTCCTCATTTTTTTAATTAAGATCATTAGGACAGGGGCAGAAGGCTCTGAATAAAAATGTGTGTGTGAGTCACTCAATAGTGTCCGACTCTTTGAGACCCATGGACTGGGGCTCGCCAGGCTCCTCTGTCCATGAAATTCTCCAGGCAAAAATACTAGAGTGGGTTACATTCCCTTCTCCATGGGATCTTCCCAACCCAGAAATTGAACCCAGGTCTCTCGCATTGTGGGCAAATTCTTTACTGCCTGAGCCACCAGGGCAACAAATAATGCTCAGTAAATACTGTTGGCTTACCCCAACTGCGTAAACATGCATACACACACACACACACACACACACACACACACACAAATATAAACAAACACTAAAATAAAGTTAATGAGAGACACAGCAAGTAGTGGAATTTTGAATAATCATTTCTCTACTTTTTTCTACAATTCTTGTTTCGCCAATGTTTCCTCATTCATCTAGTCAGTGTAACTTTTGTAACACAGGAAAATTGATTTACACAAAGGAATAAATCCCAGCAGCATTTCTTACAGAAAGCCACCTAAGCCTTGAAACCTCCAACCAGCACAGCCAGCTGTCCCTGCTCTGAAAATATGACTTCTAGCTGAAGATAGTAGGACAGCGGACTTAAGCCCCCATTAAGAAGAATCTGTAATGAGCTCTGAAGCTTTATGTTACTCTGGTGTGTCTGGGCAGAAATGTTGCCTAAGTCTAGGCCTTCCTTAGTGCATGCCATGTTTTCATAATCACTAGGATTTGGCATCTGTTCTGGTAGAGATTAGCTACTAAAAGCCAGGACTGGAAACTGGCTGGGAACTATAATGGACTTGACTACAGAACAGAAAGGATCCTGCTCTAATAC
Source organism: Capricornis sumatraensis (assembly GCF_032405125.1). NCBI lineage: Eukaryota > Metazoa > Chordata > Mammalia > Artiodactyla > Bovidae > Capricornis > Capricornis sumatraensis. Next base: position 68,367,673 of record NC_091075.1, read on the forward strand.
AAATGGAGGCCCCCAAGAACATTAATGATGACTTATTCATTCACTCTCCAAATATTTACTTACTGACTATACTATGCCCGGACATCTGACACTTTGGGAATATAAAAGAAGACAAATCAGACCACATCTCTTTCAACATAGATCTCACATTCTACTGGGAGATGCAGACAATAAAGATTTAAAGAAAAATAAAGCAGGATAAAACTGCTTCCTTGAGCAAGACAAGCAGTGAAGTTTTCTCTGACAAGCTGACAAAGACTGAAAGAAATAAAATAGCGAACCACACGGACTAAGATCATTCTGGACAGGAGAACTGCAAGTGCAAAGGAGCAGCAGAGCTGCTGGAGAACAGGAAGTAAGGACAGAAACTAGGGAGTCTGGAGGCACATAATGTAAGGCCTTTGGGTGAATAAGGATTTTCTACTTCATTGAGTATGACAGCAACGTATTCAAGAGGGTTGTAGCATATTTACATTTTAAATGGAACTTTTGGCAATGTAAGACATATAGCTAAATGGAGGCAAGGGAAGACATAAGAGGTAGGAGGATTAAGTAAATGTCCAGGCAATAGATGATGGTGGCTTGAATGAAGGTGGTGACAACAGAAATGGAGAGAAGTAGTCAGATTCAAAAGTGCACAACCAACAGTTTTGCTGATGTGGGATATGAAACAAAGAGTGACGTCAAGAATGATGCCAAATTTTTTGACTTGAGCAACTAGATATTATCATTTGCTTGAAGGGGAATACTATGAGAGAAACAGAGTTGGGTAGAGAAAAATCGAGAATTCAAATTTGGTTATGTTAGGTTTAAGCAGACATTTGGATATGCGGCTGAAAGATTCAGGACATAGATGGAACCTACAGAGCCTTCAGTGTCAGAGTGGTAATTAAAAGATCACCTAGGGAGCGAATGTATCTAAACAGGCGCAGTCGAGGGACGGGGTCCTGGGACACTTCAACATTTAAGGCCAGAATGAAAAAGAGGATCCAGCAGAGAGGACTGAAAGGGAAGAGCAATGAGACAAGGAGAAGATTAGAATATGCCCCCAGAACCAATTGAAAGAGTCTAAGAGAATGCACTTTGGTTTTTTTTTTTTTTAATATAAATTTATTTATTTTAATTGGAGGCTAATTACTTTGCAATATTGTATTGGTTTTGCCATACATCAACATGAATCCACCACGGGTGTACACGTGTTCCCCATCCTGAACCCCCCTCCCACCTCCATCACCATCCCATCCCTCTGGGTTATCCCAGTGCACCAGCCCCGAGCATCCTGTATCATGCATCAAACCTGGACTGGTGATTCGTTTCACATATGATGAATAACACAACTATGTAAAACTCCCTTTCTCTGATCTCAGAGCCTTGGAGAAAAGACAGTAGTTTACATCAAGTCTCAGTTTCCCCCAATTCTTATGGGGGAAATCTATGTAGTAGACTAGTAAATACATTGCCACCTCATTATAGATTAGTTTGCTTACTCTGAGCCCACTCTTGTTTCTTTCCAGTCTCCTCCTCCAAATAGAGAATGACTCTGGATTCAGCAAAAGCTGAAGAGACCACAGATTTTTCAGAATAACACATCCTGAAAGGCAAGCATGATTGTGAGCATTGTAAAACCAAATTAAATTTCAGGCATGTCATTCTGATGCAGTGAAGAGAAAATGAATCTCAGATGTAAGTAGGTTTCTTTTGTTCCAGCTCTGTGCAACGGACCTGTTATGTATTCATTTTATTTCCTTACTCTTTCACCCTATTCAGTTAAATTTATTTTTGGCTATTGTTGGGCATCCTTTAGGAGAGGCAAATACTGAGGACTATAATTAAGTACAACCCAAAGGTTCCAAAGAACAGCCTACTTAATGCATTAATGTCAAAGGAAGAATACCTTTCCTCTCAGGATGGTCAAGGACTTCTTGCTAACTCTGGTGGCCTGTGAGTCTTCTTCCTGACTTTGATATTAACTGCAGGGACTGTTAGTATTACTGTTACAGGTTAGAATATAGGCTAGAAAGAAAAGAAAAGCGTATCACATGTGGTATCGGACTTAAGTGATACTTTTCATAATGTTACTGGGAGAGGTCTATTGGAAATGTCACATATAGGTAAACAGTATAGGTGAGCATCTTTGAAATCACTGTCATGTTACCTTTATTTCTATAGTTCTTTATGGACTTTATGATACATCTTACAAGCAGTTTATTGGTTTGGCCATGATTCAGGAAGTAAGGCAAAGACATGCATTCCTTGCACAAGAGTTACTTTGGGGACTTGCCATCAGCTTATATGAAAGGTAGCATAGTATTCTTAGAGAGGTGACTTACTCAATGATGCCTGACTCATCCCAAACTTTATCCATCTTCCCCACATCAGTTTTCATTATCAGAAAAAAAATGACTCATTAAGAGGAGAGAAAATCAAAGTAGTCCCTACATCTTCAGAAAATCAGAATAGGTCACTGTATGCCAAGACCACTCATTATTTTGGGAAGGTATTCTTATTGTTGAAAAACTTTTATGGACAAACATGATTGGTGAATGCCCAGTAAAATTTATTTTCCTGAATTTTGTTGTATTTGTAATTTTTAAACTGTAATTATAAATATTCACTTTCTTACCTAAATGTATAGACACAGTTTTGTATTTTTCAAAAAAGAATCCTCTAAATTGCATACGTTCAAGCTGTACCAACACCTCATCTCCCTGAGGTAGACATCATTCATTAAAATCACATAGATGGAAAATAATGAAAAATGGACTTGAAACTAGGCTGCTTGGTCTCATAGAGCCCCCTTCATCATTTAAACCCCAGTGTTAATGCATCTCATCTCCTCTTGAGAATAAATAATTTTGGAGGGAAGAGAAAATAAATGAGGCTTCTGGAGAAGGAAACATTAGTAGGTACACAAAGAGGAGTCTGGAAGTACCTAAAATTCAACTATTCCTACTTCAAAATTTTGCCTAGGAGAAGGAAACATTAGTAGGTACACAAAGAGGAGTCTGAAAGTACCTAAAATTCAACTATTCCTACTTCAAAATTTTGCCTAGACTCGTGCCATCCACCTATTACAGGGCTAGCAATAAAGAATTATTTTGAGTGTACCTGAGTATGAACTTTTATTTTGCCCTTACCCATGTATTTCTATAAATTTGACTATGGTTTCACAATCATCATGACCATGAGAATGTCTGATGGGGGAAAAGAAAAATCTGCAAGTACGCCCTTTATTTATGGAACTCACTCTCTCAGAGGCACCAACCTACTTTTATTTTTGGATGCCTTTTATTATTGTGGTGGTTGTGCTATCGGTAAATGTACCCAGTGGCAATTTCATGACTTGCATACCCAATAAATGCAATAAATAATTAAACTAGCATTAAGCATGCTAATAAATTTACAGGGTTGTTTCCTAAAATAATTATAGCAGTAAATGTAAAAAGGTTACAATGAGCAGATAGGCAAGGCAATCATATTTGAGATCTGATCATATTTCTAGAAAATTCACAGTAGCTCTGCTATTAAAGCTAGTGGGAAAACCTTCCTCCAGGGACTACTTTCGTGGTTCATTTTGCACCATGCTAGCACTGACCCAAAAAAGGACTAAAAGCACAAGGTTCTGTAATAGGAATAAGCCACAACACACCTAAAACATAGTTTTGGGCAACTGAATATTGTATATTTGCCCCTTTTGCTTTTATTAATGCAGTTCAGCTGATATGAGCAGACAGAATTGAAACAGAGGAGAATGTGCTTTATCATCTGTTGCCAAATTTCAATTTTCTCTTTCAAGTACAGTTGAATGCATTTTCTTTGCAACCCAAAGACAGAAGATCTTGATTACTGTTGCTAGAATAATCTCAGCATTTGTGTGAAGAAGATAGGAAAAATAAATAGCCTCTCTGGATGATGTGTCAGCTTGTGAACTTACAAAGCAAGATATATTCTTGGAGGTAAGGAAATTAAATTAAGGTGAAATGGTAGACCCATTAAAATGACAATTGAAGGCTTATTTTGTGGACCAGGGCTGGCTTCCCAACTGTCCTCTGTCCTTGGCCTCACCCCCCGGAGCACAGACAACAAACCAGAAACAAACAGGTCAAGACAGGGGCAACTGTCTGGAAATACAGGTCACTCAAGCTGTGGGCCCTGTTAAGAAATTCTAGGTGTTTTTTTTTTGTAAAATTAAGTTTAAAATTAAGTTTCCAGCTCTTTTCTCCCCTGCCTTCACCTACCCCCATGCTTGTTTCAAGTCTTTAAAAAGAAAAGGAGGTGATAACTCTCCTGGCTCAGTTGGCATTCTTTCTCTCTATAACAAGAAAATGCTAAGGCAGAAAAACACCACTTGGACTTCTGCTAAGAAACAAAGTAGTTATTTGCCTCCAGTAGTACTAGAAGACACTAATTTAAGAAATAGCCTATTACTGTCCACTCTCAAGTGATGGGGTTCAAGGCAGGCCACCCCAAAATACAAAATTAAATTTTATAATTTTAATTTTTTATAACATTTTTAATATTAAAACATTTATAGGGATTTTTCTCCTGTATACAGGCACTGACCAATATCCAAATGTATATCAAGATGAATTTAAATACTTCTCTTCCAAATTTCTATACCTTTTTACAAATCCTGAAGCTCTGAATTATCTCTTCCATTCATAAATTAAACCTAAAAGAACTACTGATTCTTTTGAATTCTCTGTTGAAAAAGGCAAAATTAAATTAGGTGTTATTATCATTTATTGCTTAGATTATTCTACTATTTCCCTAATTGGTTTTCCTGACTTATGTCTCTCTCCATTCAATTTACCAATGACCAAATTTCCTAAAGTACCGTTTTTCATGCTTTCACTTTCTGGTTTCAAATCTCTTGCTGATCCTACATAATGCATAGCATCTATCCTAAACTCTCTGGTCTACCCTGGTAGGTTCATTGCTGACAGCATATCTCCTTTGTTCCCTAACCACAGGAATAATCAATGAATCACAGTGTACTGTAAAATTACCATACTGTAAAATCAGGGAAAAGGGGCTGTTCATCACTTTTTGTTTATTGCTATATTTCTCTATAGCTGGAGAAAAAAGTTATTGTATGTTCAAGAAATGGCTTTAATTCATATTAATACCCATACCTGATATGCTTTCTTCTTTTTTTACTTATAAAAAGCAAGGTCCAAATCATGTACCATCTCCTCCAATAAATATTATCAATACTTCATCCTGTATTTATCCTTCTCTTTTTTCAACTACTATAGCCTTACAATATCTTATATTACCTCACCTGAAGTAGCCTTCTTTTTCTAGCTAGACATTACAGTACTCTATTTGAAGAGTTGTCATTGTATTACACAGGGAATAAAATGAACTTGAATCCTTATAAGTAGAGTTTAAAAAATCAGTTAAGAAAGGCAAGTAAGAGATCATCTCCCAACTATTAGTTTTAGCTACCTTTAGGGAATAAAGTCTCAGTGCCTTAGAAAGCACAAAATCCACTGTAATTAAGCTGTGGAAAGAACAAAAACGTAAGTGCACTCGAAGGCATGCCCATGTGTATATAGGTGTGTATGTGACATTTGTACACATATATATGTTTGTGGGGGCGGAGATACTTTTACCAAGGAGAGAAAGTGAGTTGTGAACCAAACAGCAGTCTTCCATGAGGAAAATGTTGATTCCTCTCTGCAGATTTCAAAGCTCATGATAGATACCATTCCACCTAAATTTCAACCATAAATTCATTTTATAACTGAAATAAATGACTTTAAAAGTTATTTCCATTTTAATGATTCCTTCTGCAACACAGATATAGGCATTTTTAAGATCTCAAAACAATAAGCATAATTATTCTAATAGCTATCATTTGTGAAGCATTTGTTATGCCCCCAAGTACAGTATTAACATCTTTATCAGCAGAAATGACAGAAAAATCATGTAAGGGATGTATGGGGAAATGAAACATTCATGGATTTCTCATATTTCCTATGAAAAGTCCAAGCTTCCTACAACATGAAAATGAATTCACTATAAAGTTAGAGAACCTTCTTTCATTTTTCCTAGAAACATTTTCATAAATCATAGGATTAAATCTGTAGCCATTTATTCCCCTAAATGATGGTACTGCTGCTGCAGCTGCTGCTGCTAAGTCTCCAGTCATGTCTGACTCTGTGCGACCCCATGGCCAGCAGCCCACCAGGCTCTGCCGTCCCTGGGATTCTCCAGGCAAGAACACTGGAGTGGGTTGCCATTTCCTTCTCCAATGCATGAAAGTGAAAAGTCAAAGTGAAGTCGCTCAGTCGTGTCCGACTCTTCGCGACCCCATGGACTGCAGCCTACCAGGCTCCTCTGTCCATGGGATTCTTCAGGCAAGAGTACTGGAGTGGGGTGCCATTGCCTTCTCCAATGATGGTACTAAACTGCCCTTATCCAGAAGGACAATAACACCTTCTCCAAAGCCAAAGGTTATACCACAGGATGGGTATGTAAGTACTAGATGAAAGTACTGTGGGGACTACTCCTAGGTAGTAGGAGGAATTTCAAGGAGGAATGAGACCCAATACTTAAGAGACATCATCTCTATGTCTGAGCTGTACAAGGCTATCTGATTTCTGCAGAGATTTTACTGACAGAAAGTGTTTTATAGTTGAGTCAGGCCCAGTAAGTTTCCAAGAAGACTCCTTTAGAAGGGGAGGAAGACAGCTACTCCTTACAGCTTAATAAGTAGAGGAAAAAACATCTTTTCATGTTCTTCACCTACGGACAATTTGGCGACTTGACTAAAACAACTAACTTGGCTCTTACTGTGTCACAAAAGTTAAGGTCAGGGGTAGGGGTGGTGTTTTTATTATTTACAAAAATCTGTCACTGATGAAAAACATCCAAGTGCTCATTCAGAACAAAATTAATAAACATGAATATTAAAAACCCAAAACTCAACATGATGTGACTTTATAGTCTTGGCAGTTCTAAACACTCAGGTGTACAATATATAACTTACTTTACTTCTCCATCTCATTATTTCTGCTTCTGAGAATGTAGCCGAAAACAAAACTTCAATTTTAGTTTTTAAATTTAGACTTTTCTGTTATTTCACATTTCAGAACATTAAGTCATATGCAACATTAAGTCATCAAGGCTGGTATGCAGATAACCCTTGCTCATTTTTCTATACATATCTTATGGAGATATAACTCATATACATTCCCTCCCACACAGCTATTCCCTCAGTAGACTGCTACTGAGCATGTATTGAGTATACTGAATGGTGATGTCCTTGCTGTCTTGATTCCCAGTTCAGTTATGAGGCAAAATCCAGCATCTGAAATTTCAGTTCAACCATCCCATTGTCCTTATCATGGTCTTTTCACTTTGATGGCGGTGAGGAAGGTCAATAATTGGCATTCCTTCTCAGTTTTAAGAATTATAAAATGGCTTACTGAATTGGCTTAATTGAGAGATGCAAGTATTACCTTTGGGTCTGATTAAAGCAGATAGTGGAGACTGTTGTTTATTAATATGTTTTCTAGTACTGAATCCAAAATTATGCTGTTTCCCTTTTAGTCTCAGAAATAAGGTATTGGTGACAGTCCTTCTTCCACCCTTGTAAAACAGGAGAGCAGAGCAGCTTCCTGAAGACAGTTCAATTCCAAGAACAAGTGAAAATAAAGGGGTTCCTAGTTTCTCCTTCTCAATTCAACAATCAAATAACTCCCTGACCTACTTGGGTAGAAGTTAGGTTGAAAGGTCAGACATGTTATGACAATGGATCTTACACATATAGGAAACATCAGAGGTGGGCAGGAAGCATTCTACGGTCCCTCCCATACACCAATATTCTGCAGCATTCTGTTCTTTCTAAACTTCTAAGCTTAATCATTAAGCTTCAGCTCAGCTTGAGGAGTGGCTTTCCCCTAGAGAAAGGAATGAGTATCTTATCAAGACATTCCACCACTGAGTCACCCACTCCAACTATGACTTTGGGTATCTTTCTAGAGCTACTGTTCCCAGTTTAGATTTTCAAGCCCAGAATCCTTCAAAATAGGTCAAAAACCACATTAACTGAAGTAAATCTGTAGTCATTCTAAATCTAAAGCTGAAAATTTAATCCTAATTATATCTCTTATCCCAAATTTTGACCAGCACATTCACCATTTTCATCAGGAGTCCTGTAATTATATCAAAAGGCTGAAATTCTAACAATAAAATTCTGACAGTATAGACAAATTCCTAACTTGAAAATAACCTCTTTAAATTATTAAATTCCCAAGGATAAATTAAAGTCCAAAAATTAGATAACCTTGAAAGTTTAAATACAAGAAATTTTAAGGTTCAAAGAAATTTAATGTCTATGGTCAAAGTCTCAGGCCTTTGTGAGCTGCAGTTGGAAAATATTAAAACCAAATTGCTAGTAAATTGCTATCAAATTGCTAGTAATACTAAAATCAAAGTCCAGAACTCATGTTAATGAATTTAGTCTACTTTTTCTCAGTCAAAGGTATTCTCAGTGTCTGAAATGGGTATAGTTTCTTCAAGGATTCATAAATTATATCATGTCAAAGACAGGCAAAAAGACATGTTTTTACTACATACATCTTAAAGAGTCCAAAAAGTAGTCATCTGAAAAAAAATAAAGTTGAATCTGTATCTCACTTCATGACCACTGACAAACTCAAAAAGAATCAAAGATTTAAGGTATAAAGGAAAAAATGCAACCATGAAAGTACTAAAGAAAATAAATTTCTTTATAAACTTGGAGAAATAAATTTCTAAATATGACTCAAAACTCATAAAAGAAAATAGATATATTTTACCACATTAAAAAAAATTAGTAGGGTCAAAAGACAAATGACTGACATGGGTAAAACATGTGAAATTCACATCAGAGACAAAAGTAATATCTTCTTCATATAAAAAGAGCAGCTGGATACCACAGAAATAAAACACTAAGGGTTCCCTAGAAAAAGGACAAAAACTGAGAGCCAGTTCACAGAAAAAATTCAAGTGGCCCTTAAACAAATAGAAAGATATCAAACTCTTTTGTGTCCTATTATTATATAATGAATACAAAATAAAACAACACTGAAGTAACATTTTTCACTTATCAGATTGGCAAAAATCTCAACATTTCATAATATTGTGAATAAGGCTATTGTGAAGCATATAAGCAGAATGCAAAATGTAAAAGACTTATGAGATTTGGCAATATATAAACAATCTACTGAAAAAATACTGTAAGAACATCTATGAAATATAATTTTATTGCTGACTTCATGAGAAAAGCTCAACAGTGGCCCATCAGACAAAAAATTCATGTGAAGAATTGGATATTAAGTGCTTAACTGTTGACAATATTGGTCTCTTGAAATGGAGAGCATTAGTTTCTGAATAAAATTCCGTATGTAAGATTTGGATGAATTTGGTAGCTAAGTTTAACATATTTGATGAATAATGGAACCTGTAACTGATTAGATATATGGTTCATTGTAATATTTGAAATCATTTATTCATAGCTCAGTCGGTGGGGAATCTGCCTGCAATATGGGAGACCTGGGTTGGATTCCTAGGTTAAGAAGATTTCCTGGGAAAGGAAATGGTAACCCACTCCAATGCTCTTGCCTGGAGAATCCCATGGACAGAGGAACCTGGCAGGCTACAGTCCATGGGGTCACAAGAGTCAGACACAACTTAGCGACTAAACCACCATCACCAAACCATGTTATATATGCATTTAACTTTTGATCCAAAAAATCAGGCCTCAGAATTTATACTATAGATAACTTGCCAAAAATGAGAAGTATATAAGCTTATTACCACACTACTATTTTTAACTGCAAAAGAAGGGAAATCACTCACAAATATTCATGCTACAGCTATATTAATGTTTTATACCATGAGAAAGAAACTCTCTACCTGTTGATATGGAAGTATTTCTAGAATGAGCAACTAAAGGAAAAAACAAGGTGTAGAACAGTGTATAAAATTTGATTTCTTTTGTAGAGAAAAGGCAAAATTAAAAATATGTATTCATATATGCATGCATTTGCATTTAAACTTTTCAACCCCAGGGACTGCAGCACACCAGACTTCCCTGTCCTTCACCATCTTCCAGAGCTTGCTCAAACTCATGTCCATTGAGTCAGTGATGCCATCCAACAACCTCATCCTGTCGTCCCCTTCTCTTTCTGCCTTCAATCTTTCCCAGCATCAGGGACTTTTCTATGAGTCAGCTCTTTGCACCAGGTGGCCAAAGTATTAGAGCTTCAGCTTCAGCATCAGTCTTTCCAATGAATATTCAGGGTTGATTTCCTCTAGGATTGACTGCTTTGATCTCCTTGTAGTCCAAGGGACTCTCAGGAGTCTTTTCCAATACCACTGTTCAAAAGGATCAATTCTTCAGTGCTCAGCCTTCTGTATGGTCCAACTCTCACATCCACACGTGACTACTGGAAAAACCAAAGCTTTCACTAGACAGACCTTTGTTGGCAAAGTAACGTCTCTGCCTTTTAGTATGCTGTTTAGGTTGGTTATAGCTTTTCTTCCAAGGAGCAAGCGTCTTTTAATTTCATGGCTGCAGTCACCATCTGCAGTATTTATGGAGCTCAAAAAAAAAGTCTCTCACTGTTTCCATTGTTTCCCCATCTCCTTGCCATGAAATGATGGGACTGGATGCCATGATCTTAGCTTTTTGAATATTGAGTTTTAAGCCAGGTTTTCACTCTTGTCTTTCACTTTCATCAAGAGTCTCTGTAGTTCCTCTTCACTTTCTGCCATAATGGTGATGTCATCTGCATACCTGACATTATTGATATTTCTCTCAGAAATCTTGATTCTAGCCTGTGCTTCATCCAGGCCAGCATTTCTCATGATGTCCTCTACATATAACTTAAATAAGCAGGGTGACAATATATAGCCTTGATGCATTCTTTTCCCAATTTGGAACCAGTCTGTTGTTCCATGTCCATTTCTAACTGTTGCTTCTTGACCTGCATACAGGTTTCTCAGGAGGCAGGTAAGATGGTCTGGTATTCCCATCTCTTTAAGAATTTTCCACATAGTCAACTCAAACCAAACAAAAATAATTAGTTAACAACTGCAAAGTACACAGGACAATACTGGGCATTTACTAACAATTACAGTAATGTTTGTTAAACAACTGCTGCTTCTGTTTAGTGGCTAAGTCGTGTCTGACTCTTTGCAACTCCCTGAACTGTAGCCTGCCAGGCTCCTCTGTCCAAGGAATTTCCCAGGCAAGAATACTGGATTAGGTTGCCATTTTCTTCTCCAGGGCATCTTCTCTACACAGGGATCAAATCGGGGTCTCTTGCTTGGCAAGCAAATTCTCTGCCACTGAAGCACCTGGGAATCCCATGTTAAACAAGTAAATATTAGTAAGTACAACTTGCAAGGAATGTAACAGAAATTAGATTTATCAATGTATATTTTTTTAGTTTTTGAATTACAAGTTTTTGAGTTTGGAATGTATGGTTCAAAAACAACAGTAAATTAACATATAAACTTAAAACTGGCTTCACAGCACTAAAATTTAAATATAAGACATTCCCAGATTCTAGACTAGATATCCCCCTAAAACACTGTGTTCTTAAAAATCAGAATTCGTGGCACAAGCAGTAAAGAATCCACCTGCCAAAGCAGGAGACACAAGAGATGCAGGTTCGATCCCTGGATTGGTAAAATCCCCTGGTGTAGGAAATGGCAACCCACTCCAGTATTCTTGCCTAGAGGATCCCCTGGACAAAGGAGCCTAACAAGCTACAGCCCACAGGGTCACAAAGAGTTGGACAGGACTGAGCGACTGAGTATGCACGAAAAGGAAGAAGTGTACCTGGAAATATTCTTGGTTTTAGCTTCATCTGGATGCTTGTAAGTCTGTGTGAGCAGTACAGATTCCAGAAAACTATTAGTACATTAATTATGACACTATGGACTCATCAATCTAGGCACAAAAATGCATTTAGCATACCACTGCCTCTCTCGGACTGACATTTCAGACATTTCTGACTTCCAGAAAAGTTTAAAATTCTGCAATCAAGATCACCAGATTTTATCTGAAGTATTCTTCCCTCTGCAACATATTTTTAAAACTTCTTCATTTCTGTTCTCTCCTTTAACTTACAGTTTTTGACACTTACTACTGGAAGTGGAAACTCTATCTCATGAAATAAGCCTTACTATCTCCAGAAAGCAGGTATTTTCAATCCTATATGGCAGTGGCTCTTTCCACTGCCTCTTGTCATGGAATGGCTTAGCTGGGGAAACCTATATCACAGAGAGGGTTTCCTTTTTATCTTAATTATTTTGGCTGAAAAATCACTCTCAACAGTTGATTCCTGAAGTGAAGCTGCAATTGATGCTTCTGAAGCCTGAGAGCCTAGGGGCCCACTGAGAACTAATAGCCCTTCCATATGCTCCTGCGGGCAGTGTCTTTCATCACTGAAGTGTTCAGACCTTAAACAGCACATTTTTTCTGCTACACATTTTTCTACAGCAATAAAATATGCCTCTACTTTTTATTTTCCTATACCTTTCAGACAGTTGTAGTTAATTTGTTAACCATTTAATCTGTTTCAAAAGGTGAGTTTCTAACTGCTTAACCTGCTTATTAATTTGGTCTCTTCTCCAAAATATAAAGGATTATTGCTGTTTGCTGGAAATGAATACTTGCTTTCCTTTTTATCTTTTCTAGACATCAGGGTTTGTGATTTTTTTTTTCCTAATTTCTTCCTCCATTTCTTAAATACCAGAATCATTTCAACTATCAATGATGAAATCACTACATTCTGAGTTTACTAAAAGTATCTACTGTTTAAACAGATTTCTTATCCCCCACTTCTCTGAGATGGATAATGCCACGAAAAAGACTCTTCTCCAATCAGACTGATATCAAGCCCATACAAGATTAAATTTAACTCATCTTCTTGCTTTGTTCCTTGCAATATGCCTTATCTTGCTGAGCCCTGTCTTGAGTCCTAATTCTTGGGCATATTCCTTTAAGGCACAAACTAAGTATATCTCTCTGCAAATCTACAAAGACTACAGTACCTGAAAATCACCTAATGATACTTTGTATATTCTACAGACCTTCCTACTTTTCTCACTATTTAAGATTCTGTTCTAATGTACTTTACATCATTTTCTTACCTCAATTGTTTCTTGACTCTCTTTGAAGGAGACATTCCATTTGAGACCCTGCCTCTTTCTCTTTTTGATTAATTTGGGACCTGGGGACCTATTTCAATCTAGTAACAACTGAACACCTCTCCCTTTTCCTATACTCTGTTGAACAGTATTTACATCCCCTTGACTCTCTATTTCTCTCTTATAGATGTCTACTGGAACTTCAAAGTGTAATTTTCTATGTCACCTTTGTCAATTCACTCCATAATTTCTCAAGTTTTCTTCTAAAATAAGTTTTATTCTCCTCCAGTTTTTCTTTTGTTTCCACTGTTCTATATTAACCTAAGCACAAATTTTAAATTACTTGAATACCTCAAACTAACCAAATACAATCATTAGAACAAGAGAATCCCAAGCACAAGCCTATCTGACTTGTTTTTTTAGAGACTGTTTTTCCAATCGTTTTATTGAGTTATTTCTCCTTCTGAATTTAGGAAGTTATATGCTCTTTATCGGCTTCCCTGGTGGCTCAGCAGTAAACAATTTGCCCGCAATGCAGGAGACCAAAGTTCAATCCCTGCGTCAGGAAGATCCTCTGGAGAAGGAAATGAGAACCCTCTCCAGTATTCTTGCTTGGGAAATCCCACAGACAGAGGAGCCTGTCACAAAAGAGTTGGACATGACTGAGGGACTAAACAACAAGTTACTCTTTACAGTAAGAGTTCTCTTTTTTTTTTTAATTTTGATATCCATCAACCTCCTATTGGTGGAGTTACAATTTGAATCTCAGCAGTGAAAAGTCATGTCAGACTGTATATGAAATTATCAAATTTAGGGCCACTTGAGATCAAGAGATAAGTGGTGGTGGTTTGGTCACTAAGTCCTGTTGTATCTCCTGGAAGAGATAGGAGCAACTTTTAAACATAGAAACAAGTCATATGACTCCTAGATTTGTTCCTCTGTTTCCTCTCTTGACTCTGAAGGGGACTCAAAACAAAAATAACCAGAATTTCGTCATATTTTCTCTGCCACAACCTAAGCCTAGCACTAAATACACCCTGCAGATACTGCTGATTACAATAGAAACACTTTGAGACCTAAAAAAGGCTGGTACACGAAAAGACTCTATAATCAAACCCTTGTCTCTGACAAGGCTACTTAGAAATAATCAAATATGCAGAATTTAAGGTCTGCTGCTGCTAAGTCACTTCAGTCGTGGCCAACTCTGTGTGACCCCATAGATGGCAGCCCACCAGGCTCCCCCGTCCCAAGCAGCAGCAACTATTTGGCTAGGATGCATTTAATAAATGGGCTGCCGTCTATGGGGTCACACAGAGTCGGACACGACTGATGCGACTTAGCAGCAGCATTTAATAAGGGTATCTCAGTGGTACTGGTCAGATTTACTTGCTGAGCCCTTGAAAGCTTGCCTACCTTTGCTTACACCCCAAAGTATGCAGACTTGCCCGCTACAGAAATCGGCGCCTGCTTATATAAAAACAGCCAAAATTGCCATCAGCTGGAACAGCCCCTTACCACTGAAAATATGCGGTCACAGATCCCTACAGCTGAAAATACGCGGTCAGTGCCTAGTCCAACACTGTCCAATACCTCCCACTCTAACCATGCCATAAGCATGCGCCCGAAGTGCTACTCCATACACACTCTAAAACACAGATTTCTCTTTTTCGTTTTCTCTTTACTCCCACTCTATATTCTAGATGTCTGCATGTGAGAAGGGTACAGTTTAAGTAACGTCTCTCTCTTCCCTTGAGAGAAATGGGAAAAAAAAAAAGGTGGCAGGAAAACCAAAATATTTCCTTACAACTGCTAAAGAAGGTACTTAATTAAGTGTGGCTTATCACCGCAGGCTTACTGATACTGAACTCCAGAATTAGACTTACCAACCACTGGCCAGACAGCATCCAACGGAAGATGGCGCAGAAGCAAATCCTCAGCCTGTCAACTTTACTGCCTGGGGGTCTGAGTGCCGAGTGAGGTGGGGACCTATTAGAGATCGCTCCTCCCTAAAAGGAAATAAAGGGGTGGGTCACATCCCGACTTCCTCTTTCAGAACTGACCAATCAGATAGCTAATTGCCTCAGGCTATACAGGAAGCCGTCCAAAGACTGAGAACCGTTAAGGGTGTTGTTCTTGTATGTGTCCCTCCATTGTAAAGGAAACAGCATTCGGACAAGGGTTCCTGTTCCTTAACGAAATGCATGGTCTTTCCGGTGGGACTCTTTTCCTTCTTTGTAACAGCGATCTTTTGGCAAACTCTCTGGTTGTTTCTTTCGGTTACATCTTAATCCCACCTGGCCGTGAGAGAAATTTGAAAGTGCCTGTAATCAGAGAATGAGCTACAAGTCTTGCAGTGTATCTGACCTCTCCTAAGCATGCCAGGTTATTAATTATGGTGACCATATGTCTTCCAAGCTAGGACCCCTGAAAGTGAAAGGGGACAAAAAAGTTTATAAATTTTTGAGATTTTTATATTGGTAAATTTAGTATAGAGAGCAATTCAAAATTCATTTCTTAAAATAAAATTATTTCTCAAAGTTAAAGAAACTATAAGCAAAAACTTTAAGATGTCTTCATTATAATATGAATATTAAAAAACAGCAAAATGGTAATTTTTGGCAAATCTTAATGTATTTTAATTAGTTTCAGCCTTTATTGTCTGTAATGCTGTGTCACTAATATTTTCCTGAAGAATATATTTTTAATATGGTGTTGCTGCTGCTGTTGCTGCAGCTAAGTCGCTTCAGTCGTGTCCAACTCTGTGCAACCCTGTAGACGGCACCCCACCAGGCTCCCGCGTCCCTGGGATTCTCCAGGCAAGAATACTGGAGTGGGTTGACATTTCTTTCTCCAATGCATGAAAGTGAAAAGTGAAAGTGAAGTCACTCAGTCGTGTCCGACTCTTCGCGACCCCATGGACTGCAGCCCACCAGGCTCCTCCTCCATGGGATTTTCCAGGCAAGACTACTGCAGTGAGTTGCCATTGCCTTTCCAATATGGTGTTACTGTTTTAAAATTTTTTAATTGCCTACAGTCTTGTCAAATATGTATCTTATGATTGATATATGGGAAATTTTGACATCTTTAATTTACTCCTCACTGTAGATAATATTTTAAATTTAGAAAATAAACTCAGAGAAATTATGCTAAACAGAAAATCTCATTTCCAGTTTTTCTTAAAATATATAATTTTCAGTCCAAATATTTTCCCTTGTACTGTCTTTTTTGTCTCTACTCAAAGTAACAATCTTCAGCAAACATTTGTATGACACAAGTGTCATAAAATAAGTTTTCCATTATTTGTGATCTTTTTGAAGGTTTTGCCAAACTTAGATGCTGCAAATTGGAGAGCCTCTTAACTTTCATTTACTTTCTCTAAGAATGCAAATTTATCCTGTTTTAATAAGCACTCCATCAAAAGATTCTTCATATGAGTTAAAATATCTCAAGAAATAATTATAGAATGTCAAAATTAAATCTTATATTGTGCATCATTTAAAATTCATGTGAACTTGATTAGGTTATTTATTTTGGAGAGGTAAATATAAATGTCTTTCTTGTGTCACAAGCTCTTTTTCAATAACTGTAATATCTTCAAAATCTGAATTCCATTAGCACACCTTTTGAACTGTTTAAAATTTCCAAATGAATTTTAAACAATGCAACAAAATTTTTTAACTTTGGTTTATAAAAAATTGAGTAGCTTTTTAGATAATTAAATTTATTTTAAAATGTATTTTTAAAGAATTAACTATTCATAAAATCTTATTAAGGAGAAACTAAAGAGAGAAAACATATGCTATTATGTTTGATTGTTGTTGGGTTTTTTTTGTTGTTTTTTTTTTTTTTGGTAACCAATTCTGGTTTTATCACAAAATGTTTTGTAGTTTAATTCATCAAACTGTTATATACGGTAGTAATTCATGGATACTCTAGTTCCTCATATAAAATCCCATAGTATATGCATATAACCTATGTACATTCTCCCATTTACTTTAAATCACCTCTAGATTACTTACAATGTTTGAAGCAATGTAAATGCTATATAGTTAGTTACCTGTGTACCACAAATTTTAATTTTGCTTTTCATAAATTTCTGAAATTTTTTTTCAAATATTTTCAATCTTTGGTTGGTTGCATCTGTGCATGTGGAATCTGCGGATGTGGAATCTGCAGATACTGAAGGTCAGTCAACTATATACAAACATATCTCAGAGATATTGTAAATTCAGCTCAAGACCACCAGAACAAAGCAAAACCAAATAAATCAAGTTACACACATTTTGTCTTCCCAGCACATATAAAATTTGTGTTTAAGTATGTTGTAGTCTATTAAATGTACAATAGCATTATATCTAAAAAAGACAATGTATATACCTTAATTAAAATTTAAAGATATACCTTAATTAAGAAATATTTTATTGCTAAAATATGCTAGCCATCATCTGAGCCTTCAGCAAGTTATAGTAGTAACATCAAAGATCACTAATCCAGATCACTATAGCAAATACATTAAAATGAAGAAGTTTGACATATTCCAAGAATTCCTGAAATGTGACACAGAGACAAGAGGTGATCAAATGTTGTTGGAAAAATGTCTCTAATAGATTTACCCAAAGGAGAGTTGTCACAAACCTCCAATTTGTAAAAAACTCAGCATCTACAAAACACAATGACATGAAGCACACACACACAAAGAAAACTAAGGTATATCTGTACCTAATAATATTTGTGAAGTTTGACAATTAACAGCTTACAAGTCAATTGCAGTTCAGATGCATTTATGAATTATGTACATACCACCACCAATTCTGAGGATATAGTCATTGCATATATTTCTCAGTAAGAATTTTTATCTTTTACTATGATCTTATGACCTGCCCATTTTAAATTCATATCACTGCAGATAATTTTATTTTAAATATAATCCTTTTAACTTAATATAAGATAACATTTACAAAAATAGCAGATGTTTTACTTCTGAGGAATGAATTTTCAGGTTTTAATGTGATTCCACAAGCTGAATAGTAAAGAAAAAGCATGGGAATTTACTTGTTTTCTACTTGAAGCACCAGATAGCAATATAATACAAAACTGGCCTTATGTAATAGCCAATATATCAAACTTCATGCCCTAAAATTTTGGGATTAAAAGTATAATAAAAACTAACTAGATAAATAGTCATTTGCTCTAAAGGAAAATATCTATTTCACAATGAATTGTGTACATGCACCTTCTGTAGCCATGTGTGGGTTAATTTCTTATCTTCCAGTACAGTCTTCTTAAAATAACTACTAACCTTTGAAGTAAATGCTGATGATTCTTTGCAAATCTATCACTTCTGGCTTTGGTAGTGATATCACTAATGTTCTCATTATGGATGATAAATGATGACAACTTTTTTGTGTACTTAATATTTATGAACTTTCTTAAAAACAGAAATTTAATATTTAAAATCTCATTTAATATGCACTTTCTTTTTTTTAAGTCTCATTGTTTATGAAAAGGCTTATTGCAAGTTAAAATTTTACTAAATAATAAAGTACTTTGTTATAATATGTAATAAATGACAAAACAACTGTAACAAGAAAATTCAGCTGATTATACATGAGCTCAAGAGTAGTATAAGTTAGCCTCAGTTGCCCAGGCTTGTTTTGTGTACCTTATCTGCAGTGTTTCATTGAGGACATCCTTTGGCATCTAAGGGAGGACCTCTGTCTCTCAAAGGCCTGTTGAACCAGGTCACAGCAGGATGGTACCCCAACAGGACAGTAAGGAGAACAGCATCAGAAAGCTTGCTCACCATGACCCAAGACCAGCAGAAGTTAGTTCTTTTAGCTGCCCTGAGCTGCTAGTGTCCCAGATCATGTTGCTTTATTAGTATCTTATCTAATATTCTTAATGGAAAGATGTTGGTTATATTGGGTCTGGAAAGACAAGAACCAGAGACAATCTACTGTTGGTTGTTTCTGAGGTTTGATCATGCATAACAAACAAAATCAGAATTTTGTTTATTATACATGTTTCACATTTCTAAATGAGACCATGGTAGAAGTCAGAAGAATAAGGCTAAGATCTAACAAGTAGCTGACTTATTTTAGTACAAACATAAAGACTAATTTTTAATCAAAAATTAAAAATCTGGGATAAATACTATTTTGGACAAGATGCCAAGAAATGGGATATACAGTCTTTTGTGTGTCGCACTTCGGTGAGCCTGACACTTTCAGAAAGTCTTCAGAAAAGGTGTGGAAGCAATCCCTTTTGAAAAGATCTTGTCCAACTCAACTACATGTATTTTGTGTACTTTCCTCCCTTTATAGTTATTTCTAACCATGGATTTTTGCTGTTGTTGTTCCATCATAGAGCTTAACTTCAGAAGTGAAAATTGGCACCTTGTATTACCTCTCTTCTTTTCCTACATTTTTCTTTTCTCTATCTCTGAAAACTGATCACAGTACTCCTGCTTCTAAATTTAGATCCATTCACAATCCAAGTTGGCGAGAAGGAATGATCAGAATTCTCTAAAGAAAATTTTGTCAGTTGCCTGATTGGTTATTTTGTTCATAGTGGAATATGTTGTTGTTGTTGTTCAGTCACTCAGTTGTATCCAATTCTTTGTGACCCAAGGGACTGCAGTACACCATACTTCCCTGTCCTTCAATATCTCCCAGAGTTTTCTCAAACTCATGTCCACTGAAGCGATGATGCCATCCAACCATCTCATCTTTTGTTGCTCCTTCTCCTCATGCCCTCACTCTTTCCCAACTTCAGGGTCTTTTCCAGTGAGTTGGCTCTTCACGTCAGGTGGCCAAAGTATTGGAGCTTCAGCTTCAGCATCAGTCCTTCCAATGAATATTCAAGGACAAAACGTAGTCCACTGGAGAAGGGAGTGGTAAATCACTTCAGTATTCTTGCCTTGAGAACACCATAAACAGTAAGAAGAGACAAAAAGATATGACACTGGAAGATAAGGCCCCAGGTCAGTAGGTGTCCAATATGTTACTGTGGAAGAGCAGAGAAATAGCTCCAGAAAGTGTGAAGAGGCTGAGCGAAGGCAGAAACGATGACCAGCTGTGCATGTGTCTGGTGGTGAAAGTAAAGTCTGATGCTTTGTTTTAAACAATGCAATACGAAGAAGAAGCAAACTAGAGAGTTAGGCAGAAAGCTGTAAAAAATGAGAGGTGAATGATATACGTCCTTCAGTTCAGTTCAGTTCAGTCGCTCAGTTGTATCCGACTCTTTGCAACCCCATGAATCACAGCACGCCAGGCCTCCCTATCCATCACCATCTCCCGGAGTTCACTCAGACTCACGTCCATCGAGTCCATGATGCCATCCAGCCATCTCATCCTGGGTCGTCCCCTTCTCCCGCCCCGAATCCCTCCCAGCATCAGAGTCTTTTCCAATGAGTCAACTCTTTGCATGAGGTGGCCAAAGTACTGGAGCTTCAGCTTTAGCATCATTCCTTGCAAAGAAATCCCAGGGTTGATCTCCTTCAGAATGGATTGGTTGGATCTCCTTCAGAATGGATTGGTTGGATCTCCTTGCAGTCCAGGGACTCTCAAGAGTCTTCTCCAACACCGCAGTTCAAACGCATCAATTCTTCGGCACTCAGCCTTCTTCACAGTCCAACTCTCACATCCATACATGACCACTGGAAAAACCATAGCCTTTACTAGATGGACCTTAGTCGGCAAAGTAATGTCTCTGCTTTTGAATATACTATCTAGGTTGGTCATAACTTTTCTTCCAAGGAGTAAGCGTCTTTTAATTTCATGGCTGCAGTCACCATCTGCAGTGATTTTGGAGCCCCCCAAAATAAAGTCTGACACTGTTTCCACTGTTTCCCCATCTATTTCCCATGAAGTGATGGGACCAGATGCCATGATCTTCATTTTCTGAATGTTGAGCTTTAAGCCAACTTTGTCACTCTCCTCTTTCACTTTCATCAAGAGGCTTTTTAGCTCCTCTTCACTTTCTGCCATAAGGGTGGTGTCATCTGCATATCTGAGGTTATTGATATTTCTTCTGGCAATGTTGATTCCAGCTTATGCTTCTTCCAGCCCAGCATGTCTCATGATGTACTCTGCATAGAAGTTAAATAAGCAGGGTGACAATATACAGCCTTGACATACTCCTTTTCCTATTTGGAACCAATCTGTTGTTCCATGTCCTGTTCTAACTGTTGCTTCCTGACCTGCATACAGATTTCTCAAGAGGCAGGTCAGGTGGTCTGGTATTCCCATCTCTTTCAGAATTTTCCACAGTTTATTGTGATCCACACAGTCAAAGGCTTTGGCATAGTCAATAAAGCAGAAATAGATGTTTTTCTGGAACTCTCTTGCTTTTTCGATGATCCAGCGGATGTTGGCAATTTGATCTCTGGTTCCTCTGCCTTTTCTAAAACCAGCTTGAACATCAGGGAGTTCACGATTCACGTATTGCTGAAGTCTGGCTTGGAGAATTTTGAGCATTACTTACTTTACTAGCGTGTGAGATGAGTCCAATTGTGCGGTAGTTTAAGGAGGCATTTATGAAGACTTTTGGAGGCAGGGATATGGGAATGACTGTGGAATATGAGGAAAGGGATAGGACATAAGAGATTTTAAGTCTTCATTTTTATTATATGCATACACTTCAAGGTGTTTAAGAAATCCAAGTGAATAAATTAATTTACTTGGAAATTGATGTTTGATTGCTGTGCGTGATTCTACAACCACTCTACTGCAAGTATATGATTTCAAAAGGTTTTTTTTAATGAAAAACATAATGGAATTTAGTAGGAGATGTCATAAAATAATATATCTTGGTCAAGAAGTGATTCAAGTTAAAAATAAATATCCAACTACATTAATACCACATGAATGCTTGAGAGACTATATTTCTTGGCAAGTTTTTATTTTTATTTTCTTTATAGCTAATACTGTGCAGGATATTTGACAGAAATGACATCTCCATTTATTTAGGTCATTTGAACCGCCTGTCTAAATTTGTGATACTGAACCTCAAAACATGGAACAACAGACTGGTTCCAAACAGGGAAAGGAGTACGTCAAGGCTGTATATTGTCATCTTGTTTATTTAACTTATATGCAGAGGACATTATGCAAAATGCTGGGCTGGATGAAGCACAACCTGGAATCAAGATTGCAGGAAGAAATATCAATAACCTCATATGCAGATGACACCACCCTCATGGCAGAAAGCAAAGAGGAACTAAAGAACCTTTTGATAAAAGTGAAAGAAGAGAGTGAAAAAGCTTAAATCTCTACATTCAATAAAAGATCATGGCATGGCATCCGGTCCCATCACTTCATGGCAAATAGATGGGGCAACAATGGAAACAGTGACAGACTTTATTTTCTTGGGTTCCAAAATCACTGCAGATGGTGACTGCAGCCGTGAAATTAAAAGATGCTTGCTTCTTGGAAGAAAAGCTATGACCAACTTAGCATATAAAAAGCAGAGACATTATTTTGATAACAAAGGTCCATCTAGTCAAAGCTAGGGTTTTTCCAGTAGTCATGTATGGATGTGAGAGTTGGACCATAAAGCTGAGCACCAAAGAATTGAAGCTTTTGAACTGCAGTGTTGGAAAAGAATCTTATGAGTCCCTTGGACTGCAAGGAGATCTAACCAGTCAATCCTAAAGGAAATCATTCCTGAGTGTTCACTGGAAGGACTGATGCTGAAGCTGAAACTCCAATACTCCAATACCTGATGGGAAGAACTGACTCATTGGAAAAGACCCTGATGCTAGGAGAAATAGAAGGCAGGAGGAGAAGTGGACCACAGAGGATGAGATGGTTGGATGGCATCACTAATTTGATGGACATGAGTTTGAGTATGCTCTGGGAGTTGGTTATGAACAGATAGCCTGGCTGCTGCAGTCCATGGGGTCGCAAAGGGTCTGACATGACTTAGTGACTGAACTGAACTGAACTGAACCTCCAAAACTAATTTTAAAATTTCTTTGTTTCAAATTGCCATTTGAACTGGCTCAAGTGCCAGTTCACTAAGGTCTGGAGTCAATTAGCTAAATAAAGGGATGGTTAAGGGGCTGGTGCAACAGGAGCAGAAAAACATATCTCCACTGTAACAATCCCAAACTTTGAAGTCCCTTTACTTATCTGTGCTGCCATTTTTAGCTAAGGTTTAGGAAGAAGCCACCCTGCCCCAGTAATTCTTTTCCCTGGAACCTGAATGACCTCTGATTGTTATACCCTGTTGAGAGCAACATATGTGACCCAATTCTCTCACAATCTTGTTTCATGGTTTAAAACAGAGATATGTATCCTCGATGGATTTTATGGAAGAACAAATGTTTCTTCCTCCATGTCCTCTCTGAATTGATCTTTAACTATTAGGTAATGGTGGTATACACAACAGCACTCCAAATGATGCAAGCCAATGGGGGATAAAGCTGGCGTTGTCTTTTTCATAGGTTGGAATTCTCCAGTGATTATAATGCTAATTGTTCAAATACCATTTTTTTTTAACATTGTAATATTGAGAATCTAGGGCAAATGTACTAAATTCCACAGAGGTCATCAACTGCCAAGAAGTCATGAAATGTTGGTATTCATTAAATAGGCCACTGAATAATGTTAATATATGTGACAGATCAAAGATGGCTGTAATCCTTTGACACACCTCCCACTGAGAGGTAAGGTTTGAGTCCCCTCTTCTTGAATCTGAAAGGACTCCATTTTGACCTAGAGAATATGGCACAAGCACCATATTTGTGCCAGTTTGTGGATGGACATTGATAGACTAGCTGCTTCTATTTCCTACCTCTTGGAATGCTTGCTCCAGGGAAAGCTAGCTGCCCTATATTAAGTCTGATTTATGAAACTACCTTGTCATGCAAAATGGCCACATACAGAGAGGAATCCTCAAATAACCACCATAATTGTGGGCCTCAGTCCAAGGCGTTAGGTCTGTGAGTATAAAAACTTTCCTATGGCCCCATCTTCACCTGCTGTTTGACTGCAACTGTATCTGAGACTGCAAGTGAGAACCACTCAGTTGAGCCAAAAGAACAACAAAGGAAAATAATAAGTTGATGTTTTTAAGCCACCAAATGTCAAGGAAGTTTGTTAGGCTCAATTGATAACTGAGAATAAAACCCCTCATTTATTGAGCGTTTAACTATGAGCCAGGTATTTTTCGAAACATATTCACATGAATCAACTCATGAGGTGAGTTGATTCACATCAAAATCACTCTTCAGGTGATTATTCTTATTTGACGAGGAAACTAAACAGCATTGAGATTAAATAATATGTCTAATGTCACACACTACTAAGTGATCTACAAACCTAGAGCCCCTGAACTAGCACTATATTAACCTGCTTCTAGGTAGTAGATTGTGACCTTAAATATCTTAGTTTGTTGTCTCTCATTTACAATATTGTGTTTGTATGTATATGTGTGTCCCTGCTTAATAATTTGTACCAGCATGCATTGACTTAATTGAAAATATTTTCAGCTTCATCATATCAGATGACAAGACATATTTAAACTCTGAAGATACTGTAAATCTTAAATTTGGAAGTAAAATCAATAGTATTGATACAAAAATATATTTATATTGTACACAAATGTTTCTATTACTTACATAGTACCAGACACGTTTCTTTCCTCAAATGAGTGAAGTAAGTGAATACAAATCACGGTATATAAGTGCCCATCCATCCATATGTCATGTAGACTTAAAAGTAATATTAACACATTGAAAGTAAAATACTGGATCAGCCTGGCATGCTACAGCTCATGGGGTCACAAAGAGTCAGACATGACTGGGAAACAAACATTTCATTTTATTTTCTTCTCTGCCCTTACTCTGTCTTTATTTCCAGCTTCTTTTCTATCTTTGTGTGTGCTCAGTCACGTCTGACTTTTTGTGACACCATGGACTGGAGCCTGCCAGGCTCCAGAGATCAAACCTGTGTCTCTTGTGACTCCTGCATTGTAGTCGGATTCTTTACCACTGAGCCACAGGGGAAGCCCAGTTTTCTATCTTTAAATTGTTATTACATAATAATATAAAAATCAATTTGTGTTCTTACAAAGTAATTTCTTGCCAATCAGGAAACAGGTTGGAAAAACGATTGAATTAGTTTTCCATTTATATCCACAAAGCCAACACCACCCAATACAGGTAGCTACATCAGCAACAATTTGATTTTTCCACACTACTAAACATCTATGTCTCTGTGCAAACAGTTCAGAAATAAGAACATCAGCAAGCTTGAATATACATCATGTTATATTTACTGAAAAAGACTCTTCTCATTTTATCTTCTCCAACTTATTGCTGTGGCCCAAGGTTAACTTTTAATTTTGTAAGATTTGAAAACTGATCTAAAAGTAGTAGAAATGGCATCCCTGCTTTGTACAGTATTTCATTCTGCTCCTGGCCAATTTTACAAACTATTGTTGAACTTCTTTCAGATGCTTCTTACCAGTGTTTCTAAATTTTTTTACTCTCTTATCTCTTTGATACCACTTTTCTCATCCTATTCTCATTATAGGAAGGAATTTGGTACACTCAATAAGTAGTGCACTAAAGTAAGGTTTTCATAGAATGACAATGTATGTCAGTGTTCTACTTCTAAAACCGGTGGAATCAACCTATTCTACTATTAGTTAATAGAACATTTATGTGTGTGCATGCTCAGTTGCTCAGTCATATCCAACTCTTTGTGACTCCGTGGACTGTAGACTGCCAGGCCCCTCTGTCCATGGGATTTCCCAGACAAGTATACTTGAGTGGATGGCCATTTCCTTCTCCAGGGAATCTTCCCCACTCAGATATACACCCTGGTCTCATGCATTGCAGGTGGATTCTTTGCCCCTGTGCCACAGGAAATCCCATTAAAAGTTTACAACCAAGAAATGAGTGTGAAGCTGATCCTTTGTATTTTCTATACCTATTATTTTAAAGCGGCAAGTGGAGAAAACAACAGTCAAGAACAGTAAAGCTGTATTTATTATTTAACAAAAATATACAACCCAACAACAATTTTGAAATATATAGGTCTGAATCTCAGCCCAGTTTCTATCAACTACATGTCAGAATTACATTGATAATTATAGAGTCGTGATAATACCTTTAGTTAAGAGCATTAAAAATGGTTGTTTAGACTCTTTTGTATGTATCTGTCCAAAGTGGACTACTCTCTTACATTATGCACAAAAATAAATTCAAACAGGATTAAAGACTTAAATGTAAGGCCGGAAACCATGAAACATTTGGAAGAAAATATAGACAGTCAGATCTATGACATCAGTCTTAGTAATAGGTTTTTAGGGGCTTTTTTGTATCCTCAGGCAAGGGAAACAAACGAAAAGAGAAACAAATGTGACTAAATCACAGAAAAAAGTTTAGCACAGTGAAAGTAACCAACAATAAGGCCACTTACTGAATGGAAGGAAATATAATGCATGTAATATATCTAATAAGTGGTTAATATCCAAAATATACAAAGAACTACTACAAATTAACATCAAGAAAGCAAATAATTCAATTAAAAATGGGCAGAGGATCTGAACATTGTTTCAAACAAGATATACACATGCCCAACAGGCACATGAAAAGATGCTCAACATTACTAATCACCAGGGAAATCCAAACCAAAACTGCAATGAGATACCACCTCATACCTCTTAGATTGACTATTGTAAAACAAACAAACAAAAACAAATAAAAAGTGTTGACCAAGATATAGAGAAAAGGGAGTCCTCTTGCTCTGTTGGTAGGAACATATATTGGTGCAGCCACCATGGAAAACAGTATGGAGACTCCTCAAAAAAGTAAAAATAGAATGACCATATGATCCAGCAATTCCACACATGAGTATTTATCCAAAGACATGAAAACAAAAATTAGAAAAGACATACACCACTCCTCTGTTCATTATACCACGGTTTATAATAGCCAAGACATGGAAGCAGCCTAAATGCTTGTCAACAAACAAATGGATTTAGAAGATATGAGATATGTAGTTATATATAGATATATATATCAATCCACACACAATGGAATATAACTCAGCCATAAACCATAAAAAAGAATGAAGTCTTGCATTTGGTGACAACATGTATGGATCCAGAAGATATTATGATAAGTGAAGTAACTCAGACAGAGAAAGACAAATACTACATGATTTAATTTATATGTAGATTCTGAATGACAAAGCAAATGAAAAAACATAAAAGAGAAAAAAAGTTGTACATACAGAGAAAAAAAAGGTGACTGTCAGAGGAGAGAAACATGAGGAGAAAGGTACAAATTTCCAGTTGCAAAATAAATGAGTCAGGTTATAAAATACACAGTATGGGAAATATATTCAATAACTTTGTAATATCTTTATACGGTGACATAACCACACTTTTCATGGTGATTATTTTGAAATGTATAGAAATATCAAATCACTATGTTGTATAATAGAAATTAACGTTTCAGGTCAATTATACTTCAAAACAAGACTGAGAAACAAGATCAAAAGAAGGCAGAAAAAGAGGTCACGTTTGTGGCACCAGGAGTGGAGAGTGTGGTGGAGTGAGAATTGGATGAAAGCATTCAAAAGGTACAAACTAGGTACATTACAATATAAAGAAAATAAATAAGTACTAAGGATATAATGTAGAACATAATAAATATAATTAACACTCCTGTTAATTCATTATATTTAAAGAAAATTCTTAAAGAGATGGGAATACCAGACCACCTTACCTTCCCCTGAGAAACCTGTATGCAGGTCAAGAAGCAACAGTTAGAACTAGACATGGAACAACAGACTGGCTCCAAATTGAGAAAGGGGTACATCAAGGCTGTATATTGTCACCTTGCTTATTTAAATTATATGCATAGTACATCATGCAAAATGCAGGATGGATGAAGCCCAAGCTGGAATCAAGATTGCCAGGAGAAATATCAATAACCTCATATGCAGATGACACCACCTTTATGGCAGAAGATGAAGAAAGATTAAAGAGACTCTTAATGAAAGTGAAAGAGGAGAGTGAAAAACCTGGCTTAAAACTCACCATTCAAAAAACTAAGATCATGGCATCCAGTCCCATCACTTCATGGCAAACAGATGGGGAACAATGGAAACAGTGACAGACTTTATTTTCCTGGGCTCCAAAATCAATGCAGATGATGACTGCAGCCATGAAATTAAAAGATGTTTGCTCCTTGGAAGAAAAGCTATGACAAACCTAGACAGCATATTTAAAAGCATAGTCATTGCTTTGCCAACAAAGGTCTGTTTAGACAAAGCTATGGTTTTTTCAGTAGTCATGTATGGATGTGAAAGTTGGACCATACAGAAGGCTGAGTGCTGAAGAATTGATGCCTTTGAACTGTGACATTGGAGAAGACTCTTGAGACTCCCTTGGACTGCAAGGAGATCAAACCAGTCAACCCTAAAGGAAATCAATCTTGAATATTCATTGGAAGAACTGATGCTTTAGCTGAAGCGCCAATACTTTGGCCACCTGATGCAAAGAGCCAACTAATTAGAAAAGACCCTGATGGTGGGAGAGATAGAAGGCAGGAGGAGAAGGGGATGACAGTGGACGAGATGGTTAGATGGCATCACCGACTCAACGGACATGAGTTTGAGCAAGCTCTGGGAGATGGTGAAGGACAGGGAAGACTAGCATGCTGCAGTCAATGGGATGCCGAAAGTCAGACATGACTGAGAGACTGAACAACACTGCTATTTGTTGTAGATCAACGTTGTTAAGAGTTCTCATCACAAGTAAAAATACCTTTTCTATTTCTTCAGATTTGTGTCTTTATGAGATAATGGCTATTGACTAAAATTTTTGTGGTAATCATTTAATGGTGTATGTAAGTCAAATCATTATACTGTACACCTTAAATTTATACAGTCCTGTACATCAATTATATTTCAATAAAACTGGGGGAGAAATTTTCAACATTAAAAACGGGTGTTTTCATCATAGTACACAACCTTAAGTTGGAATTATATGAAGGAATTTGTTTTATCCTACTTTTTTTTAGATAATTCAATATTTTATCATTATGTATATAAAAAGTGTCAAGGCTATGGTTTTTCCTGTGGTCATGTATGGATGTGAGAGTTGGACTGTGAAGAAGGCTGAGCGCCGAAGAATTGATGCTTTTGAACTGTGGTGTTGGAGAAGACTCTTGAGAATCCCTTGGACTGCAAGGAGATCCAACCAATCCATTCTGAAGGAGATCAGCCCTGGGATTTTTTTGGAAGGAATGATGCTAGATCTGAAACTCCAGTACTTTGGCCACCTCATGTGAAGAGTTGACTCATTGGAAAAGACTCTGATGCTGGGAGGGATTGGGGGCAGGAGGAGAAGGGAATGACAGAGGATGAGATGGCTGGATGGCATCACGGACTCGATGGACGTGAGTCTGAGTGAACCCCGGGAGTTGCTGATGGACAGGGAGACCTGGTGTGCTATGATTCATGGGGTCGCAAAGAGTCGGACACGACTGAGTGACTGAACTGAACTGAACTAATATAAAAAGTGAAATCTATTGTTGGCTTACTGTCTTCTTTGGCAATCAACTGTTTAAAATTATTGAATGAAAAAAACCTATCAGTTGCTGAGAGGAGCATTGGCAAATCCCAAGGGTTTAGAATGACTTCAGCCTCTGAAGTTTGAGGAGTTTGGCAGACACCAGAGAAAAGCTCCTTTCATCTCTTAAGTTGTTTGAGTGCTATGGCAACTGCAGCCTCAAAGACTTGAGAGTGAGGTGTGTTTTATGGCCCAGAATATGGTCTATCTTGAATCAAGCCCTGAGCCTTTGGAGTGGGAGCACTGATTCCAAGACCCTAGACTACCAGAGAACTAACCCTGCTGCTGCTGCTGCTGCTGCTGCTAAGTCACTTCAGTCGTGTCCGACTCTGTGCAACCCCATAGACGGCAGCCCACCAGGCTCCCCCGTCCCTGGGATTCTCCAGGCAAGAACACTGGAGGGGGTTGCTATTTCCTTCTCCAATGCATGAAAGTGAAAAGTGAAAAGTGAAAGTGAAGTTGCTCAGTCGTGTCTGACTCTTCGCGACCCCATGGACTGCAGCCTACCAGGCTCCTCCATCCATGGGATTTTCCAGGCAAGAGTACTGGAGTGGGCTGCCATTGCCTTCTCCATAACTAACCCTGAAAGTGAAAGTGAAGTTGCTCAGTCAAGTCCGACTCTTTGAGACCCCGTGGACTGTAGCCCACCAGGGTCCTCTGTCCATGGGATTCTCCAGGCAAGAATACTGGAGTGGGTTGCCATTTCCTTCTCCAGGGGAATCTTCCCAACCCAGGGATCGAACCTGGGTCTCCCACATTGCAGGCAGATGCTTTAACCTCTGAGCTACCAGGGAAGCCCATATAGTGAGAACTCACACAAAGGAAACTACTTCAATACAAGACCAGGCATCACCCAACCAACAGTAGCACCCTGTGAAGGACTCCTCACCTAAACAACAAACAAAACAAAAATACAAATCCAATCACCAGCAGACAAGATTACCACCTCACTCAGTCTTGCCCATCAGAAGAAAAACAAACAAACAAAAACTCAGCACAAATTCACCCTATGTGAACCTTACACAAATCACTGGACAAACCTTAGGAGGGCAGAAACCAAAAGGAAGAAAGACTTGAACTTTGAAGCTTCAGATAAAGAGACGTCAAACACGATAAGTTTCAAAAAATAATGAAAAGGCAGAGAAATACTACACAAATAAAGAAACAAACTAGAAACACAGAAGTCCAAATAAATGAAGAGGAAATAGGCAAACTCCCTGAAAAAGAATTCAGAATAATGATAGTAAAAATGATTAAAAACATTGAAAACAAAATGGATTAAATGCAAGAATCAATTAACAAAGACCTAAAAGAATTAAAGAATAAACATACAGAGACAAACAAGACAACTATTGAAATTAAAAATACTCTAGAAGGAATCAATAGCAGAATATCAGAAGCAGTGGAACAAATCAGTGAGCTGGAAGATAAACTGGTGGAAATAACTTCTGAAGAGCAGAATAAAGTAAAAGAATGAAAGGAACTGAGGATAGTCTCAGAGACCTCTGGGACAATATCAATGCAGCAATATTTGAATTATAGAGGTCTCAGAGGAAGAAGAGAAAAAGAAAGGGTATGAGAAAATTTTTAAAGAGATTATAGTTGTAAATTTCCCCAACATGGAAAAGGAAATAGTCAATCAAGTTCAACAGGCACAAAGAGTCCCATAAAGGATAAACCCAAGGAGAAACACACCAAGACATATACTAATCAAACTAACAAAGACTAAACACAAAGAAAGAACATTAAAAGCAGCAAGGGAAAAGCAACAAGTAACATACAAGGGAAATCCCATATGCTTAACAGCTGATCTTTCAGCAGAAATTGCAGGCCAGAAGGGAATGGCAGGATATATTTAAAGTACCAAAGGGGGAAAATATACAACCAAGATTACTGTACCTGGCAAAGATCTCATTCAAAATTGATGGAGAAATCAAAAGCTTATCAAACAAGCAAAAGTTAAGAGAATTCAGTACCACCAAATCAACTTGACAACAAATGTTAAAGGGACTTATATAGCCAAGAAATACAAGAGAAGAAAAAAGATCTACAAATCAACCCCAATTAAGAAAATGACAATAGGAGCATATATATCAATAATTACTTTAAATTTAAATTGATTAAATGCTCCAACCAAAAGACACAGACTGGCTGAATGGATACAAAAACAAGACCCATATATACACTGTCTACAAGAAACCCCACTTCAAACCTCAAGACACATACAGACTGAAAGTGAGAGGATGGAAAAATATATTCCATGCAAATGGGAAGCAAAAGAAAGCTGGAGTAGCAATCCTCATATCAGACAAAATAGACCTTAAAGAGGATTACAAGAGCTAAGGAAGGACACTACATAATGATCAAGGGATCAATCCAAGAGGAAGACATAACAATTGTAAATATCTATGCACCCAACATAGGAGCAGCTCAATCCATAAGACAAACACTAACAGACATAGAAGGAGAAATTGACAGGAACACAATAATAGTAGAATTTAACACCCCACTCACACCAATGGACAGATCATCAAAACAGAAAATTAATAAGGAAACACAAGTCTTAAATGACACATTAGATGAGCTGCATCTCACTGATATCTTCAGGAGATTCCATCCACAGCAGAAGAATACACCTTCTCAAGTGCACATGGAATATTCTCCAAGATAGATCACATCTTGGGTCACAAATCAAACCTCAGTAAATTTAAGAAAATTTAAATCATAACATGCATTACAACATGCAACATGACCAAAATGCTATGAGACTAGATATCAATTATAAGAAAAAACTGTAAGAAACACAAACACATGAGATTAAACAATACATTTTAAAATAACTAAAAGGTTGCTGAAGAAATCGAAAGGGAAATAAAAAAATTTCTAGAAACAAATGACAAAACACAGCAACTCGAAACCTATGGGGTGCAGCAAAAGCAGTTCTAAGAGGGAAGTGTATAGCAATACAATCCTACCTAAAGAAACAAGAAAAACATCAAATAGACAACCTAACTTTTTACCTAAAACAACTGGAAAAAGAACAACAACAACAAAAAAAAAAACCCTGAAATTAGTAAAAAATAAAGAAATCATAAAGATCTGAGCCTAAACATCTGAAAGAGAAATGAAATAAAAGTAAAGATTAATAAAACTAAAAACTGGTTCTTCAAGAAGATAAACAAAATTGACAAACCTTTGGCCAGACTAATCAAGGAAAAAGAGAGAAGAATCAAATCAATAAAATTAGAAATGAAAAAGAGTTTACAACAGACAGTACAGAAATACGAAAGATAATAAGAGACTATTATGAACAGCTATATGGCAATAAAATGGATAACCTGGAAGAAATGGACAGATTCTTAGAAAAGTTCATTGTTGCAAGACTGAACCAGGAAGATATAGAAATCGTGAACAACCCAATTGCAAGCACTGAAATTGAAGCTGTGATCAAAACTGTCCCAAAAAACAAAAGCCCAGGACCAGATGGCTTCACAGGAGAATTCTATCAAACATGTAGAGAAGAGCAAATGCTTATTCGTCTAAAACTCTTTCAAAAATTGCAGAGGAAGGAACACTTCCAAACAAACTCATTCTACAGGATCACCATCACCCTGATCCCAAAACCAGACGAAGACAACACAGAAAAAGAAAACTATAGGCCAATATCACTGAGGAACATAGATGCAAAAATCCTCAACTAAATTTTAACAAACTGAATTCAGCAACACGTCAAAAAGCTCCAACACCATGACCAAGTTGGGTTTGTTCCAACAATGCAAGGATTCTTCAATATATGCAAATCAATCAATGTGATACACCATATTAACATATTGAAAGATAAAAACCATATGAGCATCTCAATAGATGCAGAAAAAGCCTTTGACAAAATCAGCACCCATTTATGATTAAAACTATTCAAAAGATGAGCATAGAAGGAACCTACTTCAGCATAGTAAAGGCCACATATGATAGAAAGAAAGAAAGTGAAGTCATTCAGTCGTGTCTGACTCTTTGTACCCCATGGACTATAGCCTACCAGGCTCCTCCATCCATGGGATTTTCCAGGCAAGAATACTGGAATGGGTTACCATTTCCTTCTCCAGGAGATCTTCCCAACCCAGGGTTTGAACCTGGGTCTCCCATAATGTAGGCAGATGCTTTACCATCTGAGCCACCAAGGAAGTCTCATAAATGATAAGCCTACAGCAAACATTATTCTCAGTGGTGAAACACTGAAAGCATTCCCCCTAAATCAAGAACCAGAGAAGGGTGTCCACTTTCACCACTATTATTCAACATAGTTCTGAAAGTCCTAGCTTTGGCAATCAGAATAAAAAGAAATAAAAGGAATCCAGATCAGAAAAGAAGTAAATCTCTCACTGTTTGTAGATGACATGTTTCTGTACATAGATGACCCTAAAGATAGTATCAGAAAATTACTAGAGCTAATCAGTGAATTTAGCAAAATTTGCAGGATACAAAATCAATACACAGAAATCATCTGCATTTCTATATACTAACAATGAAAAATCAGAAAGAGAAATCAAGGAATCAATCCCATTCACCATTGCAAAAAAAAAAAATATATATATATATGTATATATATATATGAAGAAACTTACCTAAGAAGACAAAAGAACTGTACACAGAAAATTATATGACACTAATGAAAGAATCAAAGACTATATAAACAGAAGGAGAAATATTCCGTGCTTCTGGGTAGGATGAATCAATATTGTGAAAATGACTATAATACACAGATTCAATGTGATCCCTATCAAATTACCAATGGCAATTTTCACAGAACTACAACAAAAACTTTCACAAGTCATATGGAAACACAAATATCCCCAAATAGCCAAACAGTCTTGAGAAAGAAGAATGGAGCTGGAGGAATCAACCTTCGTGACTTCAGATTATACTACAAAGCTACAGTCATCAAGACAGTATGGCACTGGCACAAAAACTCAAATATAGACCAATGAAACAAGACAGAAAGCCCAGAAATAAACCCATGCAACTATTGGTACCTTGTTTTTGACAAAGGAGGCAAGACTATACAATGGGGCAAAGACAACCTCTTCAATAAATGGTGCTGGGAAAACTGGACAGCTACATGGTAAAGGATGAAATTAGAACACTTCCTAACACCATACAGAAAGATAAACTCAAAAGTGGATTAAAGACCTAAATGTAAGACCAGAAACTATAAAACGCTTAGAGGAAAAGAGAGGCAGAATACTTGAAGACATAAATCAAAGCAAGATCCTCTATGACCCACCTCCTAGAGTAACAGAAATAAAAACAAGAGTAAACAAGTGGGACCTAATTAAACTTAAAAGCTTTTGCACAGCTTTTAAGATTTTAAAAACCTTGCACACCTACAAGTAAGGTGAAAAGACAACCCTCAGAATGGGAGAAAATAATAGCAAATGAAACAACCGACAAAGGATTAATTTCCAAAATATATAAGCGGCTCATACAACTCAATGCCAGAAACACAAACAACCCATCAAAAACTGGGAAAAAGACATTTCTCCAAAGAAGATATACAGATTGGTAACAAACACATGAAAAGATGTTCAACATCGCTTATTATTAGAGAAATGCAAATCAAAACAACGAGATATGATCTCACTCCAGTCAGAACAGCCATCATCAAAAAGTCTACAAACAATAAATGCTAGAGAGGGTGTGGAGAAAAGGGAACGCTCTTGTACTGTTGGTGGGAATGTAAACTGATACACCAACTATGGAAGATGGTATTGAGATTCCTTAAAAAACTAGGAATAAAATCACCATATGACCCAGCAATCCCACTCCTAGGCATATACCCTGAGGAAACCAAAATTGAAAAAGACACATGTATCCCATTGTTCACTGCTGCACTATTTCCAATAGCTAGAACATGGAAGCAACCTAGATGTCCATTGACAGATGAATGGATAAAAAGTTGTGGTGCATACACACAATGGAATATAACTCAGCCATAAAAAGGAACACATCTGAGTCAGTTCTAATGAGGTGGATAAAACTAGAACCTATTATACAGAGTGAAGTGAGTCGAAAGAGAAAGATAAATATTGTATTCTAACACACATATATGGAATCTAGAAAATGGTACTAAAGAATTTATTTACAGTGAAGCAATGGAGAAACAGACATTGAGAATAAATTTATGGACATGGGGAGAGGGGAGGAGAGGGTGAGATGTATGGAAAGAGTAACATGGAAACTTACATTACCATACGTAAAATAGATGGCCAATGGGAATTTGCTGTATGGATCAAGAAACTCAGAGGGGCTCCATATCAACCTAGAGGGGTGGGATGGGGAGGAAGATGAGAGGGAGGTTCAAAAGGGAGGGGATATAAGTATGCCTATGGCTGATTCATGTTGTGATTTGACAGAAAAAAAACAAAATTCTGTAAAGCAATTATCCCTCAATTAAAAAATAAGTTAAAAGAAAAAAAAAAAAAACCCTATGAATTACCAAGCAGTATGCTATGATCCTGTTTGTTAATAAGGCAATAAGCGTGTGTGCATGCTAAGTTGCTTCAGTCTTGTCTGACTCTTGGCTACCCCATGGACTCTTTGCAGGCTCCTTTGTACATGGATTCTCCAGGCAAGAATACTGGAGTGGATTGCTGTGCCCTCCTCCAAGGGATCTTCCCAACCCAGGGATTGAACCTGCATCTCTTATGCCTCCTACATTGGCCGGTCGGTTCTTTACCACTAGTGCCACATGGGAAGTCCATAAGGCAATATACGCATTAATTTTAATCCTGCTACACTGATGAGATAAGATTGAACTTGTGATCAAGGAGCCAAGCCCCTTCACACCATTATCTAAATATAGTTACTTTATAAATTAAACACAGAAATTAAAAGCAAATATTATCAAATAATCACAATTCCATATGAAAGTTATACAAAAATAGATGTAGGAAATACGGGGAAGTGCCATGAATTAATTCTACTAATGAGAATGAGAAATGGACTTCTTTGTGTTTCCTACATCTATTTTTGATGTTAGAGCTATTACTTATAAGAGGTCATCAACAAGACAAGAGCATAAGAAAGGCAATCAAAACAAAGGATTTAGGTTGAAAAGACACCAGTGCATATATGTCCAGAGAATTCCATGTTGTCCTGGGTGGCTGGATGGTAGAATAGGTGGAAGAAGAGGATAAATGCGACATCAGAACTGGAACCTGAACGTCATGGTCAGGATTAATATTTTATCACATAGGTGATGAGCCAACCAATAGAAACTTAAAGTGAAGTGAAGTGAAAGTCACTCAGTCATGTCTGACTCTTTGCGACCACATAGACTTTACAGTCC
Organism: Capricornis sumatraensis; assembly: GCF_032405125.1. Classification (NCBI taxonomy): domain Eukaryota; kingdom Metazoa; phylum Chordata; class Mammalia; order Artiodactyla; family Bovidae; genus Capricornis; species Capricornis sumatraensis. The sequence goes on from NC_091075.1 coordinate 68,404,766, forward strand.
ATGGAATTCTCCAGGGCAGAATACTGAAGTGAGTAGCCTTTTCCTTCTCCAAGGGATCTTCCCAACCTAGGAATTGAACCCAGGTCTCCCATATTGCAGGCGGATTCTTTACCAGCTGAGCTACCAGGGAAGCCAGAGGTAAGTGTAAAATGAGCTGAAATATTCTGACATCAGCATGTAGAAGGGTGAGACTATACAGACATTACAGACTATACAGACATCAAGATCAAGGAGCTTAAATAAGGCCATCAGTTAGGCAGAAATGCAAGGAGTAATTGTGTAATGAAAAATGGATTACGTATCACTCAACTTTTATGATGAATGCCAGCATTTTAGATCTGCTTTTTAAAGGATGTATTTGAATAATTCAGTTAGCACAAGTCTCTACAGGGCATTTTCAATTCTATGGTTTATTCTTAGAGTGGCCAGAAGGTATTATTCTATTCACAATGCAACTTTTTCCAAAATAAAAAGCAATAGCTTTCCCCCTCACATTTGCCTTTCTGCTAAAAGAACCATTAAACCAAGTTTTACTTCTGAGTAAGAATGTATTGTTCTCATTTATGGGGGAGTATTATATGATGTATTCGTAAACAATTATGACACAAAAATAGAATGATGCCTATACTCTTTCCATTTTGCATTCAGGAGAAAAAGATATTTTTTTAAAATCTCTTCTCTCTATGACACTAGTAGGGACACCATAAACTCAAGGGAAGGAGTTTGGGTACCATAAGTTTACAGTAATGAGCAAGGAGGCAAAACGTAGGAGACTGAAGGAAGAAATGGAAATGTATCAGAATGTTGGAGTAAATGCCAATTCAGATATTTCCTTCTATTAAAAGTACCTATGTATCAGTCTGTTTAGTTTTCAACTGATAGATGCATGTGGGCATTTTAACAATATTATTATTTCAAAAGAAGACATAAGGGTCTTACTTAATAAATGATACCAGTGATTAGCATTTATCTTAATGCTAATGATACAGATTCCTGAATTCATTTGCTTAGAATACAAAGTTGATGAATGTTACCCTGAAGAGTTTTTAAATGAGAACATAATCCAAAGCAACATTAAATGAATGACATTATTTTACATCCTCTGGAATAAAATGAGAGGGATAACATTTAAGAACTCACATGATGGATGCATATTTGACATCAAGAAAACATATGAGAATATAATAGCAAGAATTTAATATAATTTTCCTCAGGAGAGAGATTAATTTTCAAAATGCACAGAGAATGATAATACAGATTAGGTAATATAGTAAACAAGCTCACAATTACTGAATTGCCCCAGGGTGTATTTTCATATCCACGTGGCCAGCACTGAGCTTCTGCTTCCAATTAGTCAGAAAGAAAATTAACCTTTAAATGTAAGCTATGTAGAAATTATTCATAGAAGATTCAAACAAACAAAATTGGTATAATTTAAACAACCGATGCCATAACAATTGAAAAGTCATAAACTTTATATGTGGCATTATCACCTTGTGTTTCAGAATAGCTTTGTTTGTTTGATTTTGACTTTGACTTTTTTTTAACATTAGCTGTACTTCTCTATGATCAATATTAACTATAAAAGGCAGGTATTTTCTAATGAACATTCATTTCAATTAGAAATCAGATCTGGTGATCAATACAACTTTCTTTTTTTTTTTAAAGCAGAACACAAATCACTACACAATAAAGGGGCTACATATTTAAATATTGGGCTTCTCAGGTGGCTCAGTAGTGAAGGATCCACCTGCCAATGCAGGAGATGCAGGAAACATGTGTGTGCTCCATCCCTGGGTGGGGAAGCTACCCTGGAGAAGGAAATGGCAACCCACTCCAGTATTCTTGCCTGGAAAATCCCATGGACAGAGGAGCCTAGAGGGTTACAGTCCATGGGATTACAAAGAGTCTGACATGAAGGAGAGACTGAACATTCACTCACACATATCTAAATATTAAAAATTTGATAGAAATATTCTCCCAAGAGTAAGGAATTGCCTTAGACAGATTAGACAGCCATAAAAGAATAACATAGACTGTGTAAAGAATCTGTATACAATGCAGGAGACCTGGGTTTCATCCCTGGATCCCCTGGAGAAGGGAATAGCTACCCACTCCAGAATTCTTGCCTGGAGAATCTCAGGGATGGGGGAGCCTGGTTGGCTGCTGTCTATGGGATCACACAGAGTTGGACATGACTGAAGTGACTTAGTAGCAGCAGCCAGAATTCTTGCCTGGAGAGTTCCATGGACAGAGGAGCCTGGCGGGCTGTAGTCCATGGGGGTCACAAGAGTTGGACATGATTGAAGGACTAATACATGATAGACTGGGTAGCTTAAACAACAGAGATGTATTCCTCACACTTACAGAGGCTGGAACTCCATGATCAGGTGCCCACATAGTCCAACAGACTGCCAAATTCTTAATGTATCTTCCTGTAACAGCAGAGAGAGGAAGCAAACTCATCTGACTCTTTTAAGGGCGCTAATCCCATTCATAAGGGTTCCATTCTTACAACCTCATCTAAGCCAAATTCTCTCTCCATAACCCCATCTCCTAACACCATCACATGGAAGGTCAAGGTTCAACATATGCACCTTGGGAGACACAAATATTCAGTCCACAACAAGAATCATGTTTAACCGAATAAATACAATTAAGTATGAGGGGACTAAATTAATATCTTGTAAAAGTGAAGGAGGTCTTAAAGATCAGTCTGATCCATCTTAAAGATCAGTCCTGGCTGTTCACTGGAAGGACTGATGCTAAAGCTGAAACTCCAGTACTTTGGCCACCTCATGTGAAGAGTTGACTCATTGGAAAAGACCCTGATGCTGGGAGGGATTGGGGGCAGGAGGAGAAGGGGACGATAGAGCATGAGATGGCTGGATGGCATCAGCAACTCGATGGACATGAGTTTGAGTGAACTCCGGGAGTTGGTGATGGACAGGGAGGCCCAGCATGCTGTAATTGATGGTGTCGCAAAGAGTTGGACACGACTGAGCGACTGAACTGAACTGAACTGAAAAGTGAACAACCAAAACAAAAATACTACGTAATTTATTAGTATGCATTCAGATATGCACATGTGCATGCACATCATGGAAAATCTGTGGTCAATTTTTTATCTCTCAGGTGTGTTCTCCTTTTAAAAGATATAATTCAGAAAGCTGAATTTTTCTTCAGAAAACATTGCTTTAGAGCAAGAAGGGTTACATAAAAAGTGCTTCAAAATACATTATATTTTTTAAAAATTTCGTTAAAGACCATCAGAACGTTCAAAGTACTTCATCTCATCAAAATAATTACACTATTATTCTAAGCTAGATATTTAAAAACATAAACACACATATTTTTATAAGTTAGCATTGTTTAGTTTCTCAGAATTTTATTTTGTTTTCACAAGTTAGGATTAAACCATGGAGAGCTTACTTTATTTTGACTTATCAGAAAATTTGATACCTCTTTAATCAAAACCAGCTAGTTACAGGTTTTTATTGTACTATATCAGATCTCATGGGCCTTATAAATTATCTCCAACCACATCACCCACAAAGAAATTCCCCAATTATGAGAGCTTGGCAAAACTATAACCTAGATGATGGTATGGGTTATGCAGGGAATTAAAAGTAGGAAAAACCAGAAATACTCATGATACGGGCAGGGCTTCAAAAGTGACATATCTTGTCACTAACAATACTGACCAATTTAAAGAAAACATATTTACAAACAGAAGAAAGGTTCTTAAGCACCCCTCAAATATTCCAAAGCTATTTATATTTATTGTTTTAAATAGAAAACTGCATTAGAGAGATATAATGTTTGTATTTTAATGATTCCAGAGTTCAACTCCAAAATATGTCTCTTAAGATATGAGTATCTGTGATCAAATTTTATGGAAATTTTAATCCTTAATATTTTAAATACTCACTCTCCAGTGGAAATTGAAAACTGCATTATTCTCCATGCCATGCTCAAGTATATTGTTTTTAAGAAGCAAAGGAAAAAGTGCCACTAGTAACAAGTTAAACTTTGAGAAGCAAGGGAAGTTTGCTTAAAGAGAGTTTTAAAAACTCATCTCCTGATGAATTATTTAAAAAACTAAACCAATATTTGATATCCCTTTTTCAAAAGAAATCTGCCCAAGCAAAATCATAATGACTATGTGCTCTTCCTTGTATTGTACTTATTAAAATATATAATACGCTTACAGGAATAAAATCATCAGTTTCACAGGGGCAAATGTGGTTGCTATAAGCTCCAGAACTGGGTACTTTGTAAGAAAACTGCATCCCCATGAAATCAAAACATGTGTATCTATTATAGAATTTTGAGCTGTTTTAAATACCACACTTAACTATCTGCTATTCTGATTAAAAAAGAATAATAAAGCTCAAAGGAGGACAAATTTAGTTTTTTATGACACAAATAAAATATGTATTATTACTGTTATTTACTTTCATGATAAGGAATATTTTCAATTGTACAATTAAGGAAACAAAATCATTCAGAGGACAAGCAGATAAGCTTTTATTCCTCAATTTGTGCAACATTCCAATTGAAAAACCAGACAGAATACTTAATTTCTTCTTTAGTTAATTGTTAAGAGGTTTTCATCATTAAGGATAAAACAGTGGAAAATTTAGCTTCTTATTTACTATGGCCATTCAATGTCTTATAACACAGAGTACAGTTTGGCATGAACACTTTGGATTTTAATTCAATTTAAAATCATAGATCCTTCCTTAAAATCATAGACCCTTACCTCATTGACCAATACTAATTTATATGTATGTTAAAAAATGAAAGCTCTGGTTTATTGTATATTAAACTGGAAAACAGTATATGGAATCAGTAAAATGACAATAAACATGTTCCATTATATCAGCAAACACCTGCAAAGCTGTAATGCAGACTACTGTTCACAAATATAGGTGGCTGAGAAAGACTATGTCAGTCAATGGTTAACTGCAATAATATTTATTTTCTAGTATTATAGTTTTTTTCCTTCCCCCAAAGGGAAGTGTTTTCTATCAACACTGTCATAACAGATTTAATCTAGGTTGAATACCTGATTCCAATGACACCTGATAAGCAGAAGGGAAAACCAGGTAGCCCTGGTTGTCAGTAAATGATATCAGCAAAAGATAATCTGGTCAACCTTCATCTAATGGAAATAAAAATGATAGATGGATTCAATTTAAACAGGTGAAATACAGACATTTATAATGCACTTTGCTCCTAAGAAATCCTTCCAAAAATATAATAATTAAAAATTTGGATGAAAAACACATCTATAATTACAAGTAATTGACCATAAGCTATAATAAATAGCTTTCAAGTGGAAAGACATTTGTACTCACAGGAGAAAGAATATTGACTAGCACACATATCTTGACATGATGTGGATTTCACTGAATGTTACAGTCTTACACTCTCCTCCAAAGACTGAAGTCACCATAATATGGAGTGTGAAAAGGTAAGAGAAAAACAATCCTGTCTTCATGAGTTTCCAGTTGTTTATTCCCAGATGGTAGAATATGGGGGTAAAGACAAAATTGCTCTAGACTCTGATAGCTGTGACACAGACGGCAGCATAATACGGACCACTGGCATCACAGTGGGAAAGCTGGGGAAAGCAGCAATAACCACTAAAATACTAACAACACGGAGAAAGCAAAGCTGAGAGTTCTACACTATGAGTCACACTGACCACCCAAATGTCAACAGCAGAGAAATAATATGGTCTCTAGGCAGAAGATAAGACAAATCTCAGGTGATGGGCTTGAAACCTGAGATTTAAAAAGCTGCTGTGGGCTAATCTGATTCATTCTCCTGCCACTTCCCACTCTATAGTTTGGTAAATACCTGACTTCATCCAGTGATTAACAGAAATCAGCCCAGAAGGCAAAGAACAAAAGCACAATGAAAATGCAGATAAAGTTCATACTAGAGAAAACATTTTTGGGGTGGAAATGAAGGAAAAGTTTATATAAATAATTCTCAAATAAATTATAGACATGATCTCATTAAGACAGTCAGAGGCTCAAAAAAAAAAAAGAAAAAATTAACAGAGACTATAAAAATAAGAAGAGAGAAATGTAAAAATGAATTGACACAGAGTGGGAAAGGAAGGGAAAAGAAGAAAACCAAAACTATTATGAAGTTGAAAACTAAAACAGAGGGTTAAAAAACAAACACAAACAAAACTAAACACTTTCAGAGAAACGAACACTTTGAAAAAATGCGATTTAGACACATAATAGGGGAAAAAATCCTGAAATAAATTCTGAAATCTGGAGTAAAAAGATATGGTATCTTTCAAATCTTTTGCTTTGACTATCTAAACTTCAATAATTTCTTCAGTTTTGTCCTTGTATTTCTATCTTAAGTTGAGATAAAGATAAATGGAATGTTTTTAAAATTATTTAAGAGTATTCATTTATGGAACATTTGGCTCAAATTTACAGAATTCTGTCTTTTAATCAGTCAATCTATTCTTCAATACAAACACTTGTACAAAAGTATCTGGCACAATATTCATGAAATATTAACAATTTCTCTGCAGTAGGATTTTGAGAGGGTTCATAATTTTCTGTGATACCTATATTTATTTTTTTTAATCACATATTTTTATGAATGACAATGAACTCATTGGGGTAAAAAAAAACAGAATTAGAAGACAAAGATTGAGAGAAAAGAAAAATGAGATTTCACCATTCTGTTACTAATTCTAGATTTATGGCCGTCTATTTCATAGCTCTTACAGCAATCAGATAATTTCTCTGAAACAGAAGCATAGCATGTTCATTTTCATCTTATTATCCTGCAATATTTTCATTAAACTGCCACTAATCCAGGATCATATCTATTCTCTTTAGTAATTTACACAAAATTCTCTCTGTCCCAGCAGGTCTTTCCAACATCGGCAACTCTCACTTCCTCATGTTTACCTTGCTTCCCAATACCGTGAAGAGTTTCCTCTTGAAGTTCAAAATCTGTATCTCTTCATGCTTCAGAGGGTGGTGAAAATATGCTTTTGTTGTTTGTGGGAGTAGGCAGGGGGATAAGAACTCTCAATTATTCTACAAAATTGAGTTTAAGATCTCTGTGAAGCCTTCCCTGCCATCACTCTTTTTTTCTCCCCATCAACAGTCATACAATTACATGCATTCTTTCCTCACCGTCTATACCAGTGCCATGCCAAGCAATATTAGATGCTGATACAAAAGGATAAGTTATTAATACCAATCCCATATTTATTTAAAATTTAGGCATTTTGTTCATCATCAATTTTTGCATTAATTTTGATTTTAAATGATGGAAAAATGACCTTTCAAAGTTCTTTCCAGCTCTTTGCTTTTATCTTGGTCACTAACTTCTCTGTGATTCATGTCCATTTGTAAAAGAGGGTGATTCTACTCTCTGTCAACTCAAATTCAAGGTTTGTGAGGTTCAATTTAAAGTATACATTATTCAAATACTCTGTATATACACAAAATGCAAGCCCTTTTCAACTGTGGATTAATCATGTAAGTATATTATCATCCCTAGTCATACCTGGAAGTTGGAAGTAATTACATAGCAGCAGTGAATATAGATCCTGGTACTGAAGGAAACAATTCTGAATTTTATCTTTAAGTGATAGAGACAAGTACTTCCTTGGTGGTCCAGTGGTTAAGAATCTTCCTTGCAACGCAGAGGACGTGGGTTTGATTCCTGGTCGGGGAACTAAGATCCCACAGCCTGCAGTGCATTGAAGCCTGTTTGCTACAAATGTATAGTCTATGCATTGCAACAAAAGTTCCTGCACAATGCAATGAGGATTCTGAGTACTGCAACTAAGATGCAGCCAAAAAAAAAAAAAAAAGATAGAGACATAAAAAGGTACCATTTATAGCCATTCTTTTGCACAAACTGCCAGGATTTGGGCTCTCCTAATAAACTCTTGTGATATTTTCTCATGGTAAAACGTGACTGGCTCTTCACAAAAGTGTTCCATTAATGCAGCTCTGAGTTATTGAAAAGATAGAAAAGATCATTTTAAAAAGTTAGCTTTGAATTAATTTGATGGAATTGAGTTAAGGAAAACAAACTGTGTATTTTTACTACTAACATGTGGGCAATAGAAATAATTCCTTTTCACAAGAATGATTAAACATTCTGATCAATTTATTCTTCCATTTAACAACTAAGAATCCTTGGTTAGTTTTGTCCTTTCTCTTTGCTTGGCTACCTGAATTATTTTAAAAATCTTCTTCCATATAAAGGTAAAGACAAAATTATGAATCCATCTGTATCACTGATCTACAAATCTAAAATCGTTTCTTTTTATTCCCTAAAAATCTGCAAGAATTTATAGGAGAAGAATTTCTTAAAAAAAAAAAGAAAGCCAATGAACTATTCTTAAGAATAGGCCAACAGACAAGCAAGGAGCATTTTCCTTACCAAAGAAATAAGGTCATTTTGTTGGAATAAAGAAACAGTCATAGCTTCTGACCACAATTTCAAACATCATCCTGAAGGCTATAAATCTATTCACATTCATGAAATAATTTATTATCAGCTTTTTTGTTATAAGTATTCTTTATTAAATATATACACATATACAAATTTTACTGGGCTTCATACTATTGGCATCAATTTGTAAATGAGGAGTTTGGATTGGATGATTCTAAAATATTCTTCAGCCTTAAAATTATTGATGATTCTAAGAAACAGCTAGAGACATAGCCAAGAAGGAATTCTTAGATATGATTCAAATTAAAATTTAGTATTTGCACGTTTTATAGGTCTCATATACAACCATTTCAAGGCAATTCAACAACTAAAAAACTAATGCAAATTAATATATATTTTTTCTAAAAAAATAAGAAATACTGTTGACAAGGTGGCCGTTTCTATCAAAATATTCCCCAAACATCCAGAACACATTCATTCACATACCCCAGATCAGGAAGAGAGAAGTACAGAAGAAAAATCTTGGAAGTAACACAACCAAAAAAAGTAGGCCTAGATTTAGAGGCATAGGACTGCTGAAAGAAAATTAATTAAGCTGTTAAGCCTACCTAATAAAAAAAAGAAAAATCAGCACATGAAAGTCCTGATAAACCACATAACAGCTTCAGTAGCATCCTACCACCAGTCATGATTTTTTTTTCCTTTACTCCATTCATTTACTGTTCTTATAATTTTAAAATACTCACCTTTGTTATGAAACTGTATAAAAACTCCCCCCAAAATAAACATAAAACTGCCCAGAAATATGAACTATGGACACACAAACTCCCTAGAAGCTTAGTATTTCACCAGCTGATATAGCTCTATGTTGGGAAAAATATCTAAAAGGCTTTGTATTGAATTCCTGATTCTGATGATTCTGTGATTCTAATCAAATTCTATTCTGAATCTATTCAAATTCTATTCAAATTCTATATGTGATTCTGATCAAGTTTGAGACAAGTAATCTATAAGGTCTTATAGTGCCCAGATTACTACTTTGAGGTACACAGTGCTTTTCACTAAGAGAACAATCTTTACCACATTTTCGTTATACACTGAAGTCACTTGCTGAAGTTGCATTAATGTGTACTAATCTCAAAAGTGGCTATGTGAATAATACACTTGTTATCCTCTATCAATATAGCAGAAACAAATATTATGTCATCAGACTCTAAATAAACCTCCTACACTAAAGAATGCAATGTCTTCTGCTAGTTGGTGGTTCATTAGCATGCACTCACTCTCCTATTTGAGTAAAAGTGCAGGTAAAGGTGAAAGAGCTTTTCTAGAGAGACAGTGTCTAACATAGTGCCTGGAACATGGTAGGTTCTGAATAACTATATGTTGAAAGGATATATAACTGAATGAACTATTATCAAAAGGAATTCATACAGTAAGTTAAACTTTGGCTCAAAGTACAAATTTTCTAGTCAACTGTTATTTGGCCAACACATGGCAGGAACACATTTCTCCTGGTCTCTGTCTTTGTTGCAGCAGAAGTTTCACTCTATTGGTCAGTATTTGTTGTGTTCCATTTTCCTTTTAAAAATGTTTCATATAAGAGGAAAAGTCCTTTTCTTGAAGATACTAAGAGGATCTCCAAAAGTTACTGTGGCATATCATATCCAAAGATTCTGATTAAGAGCAGTGCCACTGGGAAATTTAGGGTGGTTGGTTGATATTCATAGTGTGTATTAGAAAATATCATAGACTGTTTTCAAAATTCAATGCATAAATATGCACCATGGATCTCTAATAGCCCTGTTTCGCTTGTCCCAACTTTTCAGGATAGTCTGTATTCCATCTAATTTGAATGCTGAATTGATTCTATTTAAATCATCTTTCTGAGATGAAAGATAGCTCACTTTCCCTTCACTAAGGAATTAATTAACTCTCCCAATGACTGGCTGAATTTTTTAAATGGAAAAATTACATGGAATTTTTATTTTAGTAAAGAACAGTTGTTTATCTTTAAAAACATTTAAAAAGACATTCTGTGTTAAGTTCATCATCTTTTAGGAAACTACTATAGCAACAAAATTACATTAGACTTTCTGATTTCTCCATAGTGTCCTTAGATAAGTAAACAACCCAATAGACCATATTAAATGCCCCAAATGTTACTGGAAAGAGAATGCGGGCATATTTGTCTATTTTACTTGTGCCAGATCCAGAAGGTGGTGGAGCAGAGGGAGGAGTAGTGGCTGACAACTTTCCAGAAGTCCCTATGCTATTAACTGTGGTCTTAATTCGCTGCAGTCTTGATCCAAACACATGCTGGGTAGAAGCAGATCCAACTGGGACTTGTCGGGGCACATACCCAGTTCTACTAGGAGTAGAAGGAAGAGCAGATGGAATTGCTCTTGCGGCAGATATAGTTTCAGCTGCGTTTGCACGGCTAAATGGGTTTGGACTGGAAGCTAAGTAAGACTGTGGTGTGGCTTCAGAAGATCCTTGAACAACCATGGAAGACTTGCTAGAATGGTTTCCCACGTCAGTTCTGCTGCCAACATCAGATTCAGAGTGAACCAAGGCGTTGGCTCTTTTTCTCATGCTCAAATTGGCATTTGTGTTCTGAAAAGGTATATTAAAAATTATATTGGTTACATAATTTTATGCAATTATACAAATTTTAAATGGATCAAATACTTACAAATTAGCTCCTTTATTAATGTGCTACAGTCATTCAGCTTCTTGTGAAAGCTTAAGAATATCTAACTTAAAAAGGACACATATATATTTGAAACTCTGAATGAAGCATCTTTTATTTCAAAATATTTTCCATACTTATGAATGATTAGAATTTAAATCTATGGAAAGATCAGGCTTTTAGAACTTTTAACTAGAGTTATACTTGATTTTACTTTAAGGGTGCGTGATGATAACTGTACAATATCTTTCTCCAGTTTTACTGATACACTATATACATTTCAATGAGTTTAGTAAATGTTCACTTTATAAACAAGAATGATATCTATTTTTGTGCACAGAACAAAAACAATAGCCATCTATATGTGTATAATATTCCTTTTAAAAGACAGGAACTCCAAAACCTCAATTTCTAAATCCCTGGGAATTATTTTCATAATCTTACATTGACATTATTATATAAAATCTAGAAGTCCTAATGGCAACCCACTCCAGTTTTCTTGCCTGGAGAATCCCAGGGACGGGGGTGCCTGGTGGGCTGCCGTCTATGGGGTCACACAGAGTCGGACACGACTGAAGCGACTTAGCAGCAGCAGCAGCAGCAGCAGCAGCAGCAGCAGCAGAAGTCCTAATGCATTTTAGTTTTTCACCACAATTAATAATGTGAATAGAAAGGAAAATCATTTTTAAATAAACTGTTGTATTATAATATAAATATCATCACCATATCATTGCATAAATATCTGAGTTCAAACTATTTACCAATAGTATTTAAATCAAAATGGAATTCACCATTTTCCATAAAATGATTTTATGTATAGAACAAGACTGTATCTGAATACAGATGGTAAGCATTAAAATTCTTATATTTTGACAGGCATGATAAATAACCATAGAGCCAACTATAGATTGTCCATACTAATGAAGGAAAGCAATTGCTCAAACAGTTCCCAAAATAATCATGTCTATCTTTAGAAGATACTGTGACTTTTTGCAACAATCTTTCCTCTTTAATTATGTTTATTCTAAGTTATACTAAGGGTATATTGTAATTGCTTTTTCCATCCTCTTTTCCCACCATTTTACGAAATAAATGGTGGGTAAGGAGATGGAGAAGTACAGACGAGAGAGAGACATGATGAAGAAAAGCTCACAAGTGGATGATTAGAACGAGCCAACTTGCAAGGAACTTTATGGATAATATTATACAAAATTACTTGTGAGCTCCCTTTACAGAGAAATATTTATTTTACACGTAAAATATTTTTCCAATACTACACTTATTGAACAAGTTGAAAGGATTCAGTCCATACATATCTCATAGACTTGTGAATTATGGCCTCAAGTTCCCTGAGTAGAGAGAGAAGAAAAAGCCTTGCAACATGCAGAGCCAAAGCAGGATCTGAAAAGGTTTAGAAAGTATTTTTCATGTCAGCCTGGAGTACTCTTCGAAACTGGTTGCAGCTGAACTCATGAGAAACTGTAGTCTCACATATGTCACATAATTTGAGTGGAAACAAGTGAAACCAAAATTAACATCAACCTAAAAGCTAAAGATATCATTATTTGCCTTGTACTTTTCCTATACAAAATACATTATAAACATCACCTGATTAATCCTCAGATTTTGAATCCCTCTTTACAGAATTAATTTTAAGATGTTACATTCAAGATGAAAAATATGAAGAATGATAAGGTATAGCCACAACATTTAAAGAGTTTACACTATCATTGGGAAGATAATATGCGCTCCCACACACATGATGCAATCAAAAATATAAGAAAAAGTAAAATAGAATGAAGGGTCAAGCTGTGGCAAAATATTAAATATACTAAGAAAAGAAGGGAAGAAAGTAATAAAGGGCTGATTAGAGAAGCAAGAGAGAAATACATCTTTTCAAATACAGCTTGATATTTGCATACTGCCTCCTTCCACCAAAAGTTGGGTTGCCCATAATCTTTAGAAACTCCTATTTTCCCTCAGACTAAATTCTAAGAATTGGAGATTTCTGCTTCTGGCCAAAATGGAGCAACAGGAACTGAATTTACTATCTCATAGGAAATGACAAAAAAAAAAAAAAAAAAGGAAAACATTTGTAAAACAACTGTTTTTTAAGAGATTGAGCATTAGAGAACACAGGACACAATCACTGAGAGAGAAAAAACAAAACTCAGCGTGCATGCTGTGGTGGAGGAAAGGAGAATACACGAGCAATCTGACAGACCCCCTAAATTGAGGAGATGAGGCTGAGAACGTGATGAAATCAAGGTGGCTAGAATTCACAGGAAAAAATAGCAGAGAATTTGATACTGGAAAAAAAAAAGCCAAAAGTCGTAAAGAGTCCCCAGTGAGAATTCTGCTATGCACAGATCCACTTTTGAGTATGAGTTAACTACCCAAGGCAAAAAGAACCACCTGACAGGATTAGAAAAAACAGTGCACAGCACATACCAAACCAGGAATAGCGCATGCTCCCTCCAGACATAGTGGAAAATCTCACCATTTATGTAGCTTTTGGTGGAGTCCTCAGGAGAGCCTTGCCTCAGTAGTATGGAATAGTTAGCTCCACAGACTGTTCCAATCCTGCCTAATGAATTTTAAAAGTGAGACCTTAAAAGACGAAACCATAAGTGACTTAACTGTGCCTCAGAAGGAAGCACAAGAACATTTGCAGGACCCTGTCTTCCTTTCTTCCAGATTAGAATCCTTCTGAAATATTCTGAAATACCAACTGTGAGTTATGTTCTAATATAGCTGATTGCTTCCCACGTGGCACTTGTTGTAAAGAACCCGCCTGCCAATGCAGGAGATGGAAGAGATGTGGATTCAATTCCTGGGTTGGGAAGACCCCTGGGGGAGTAAATTGTAACCCACTCCAGTATTACTGCTGGGAAATCACATACACAGAATTGCTTGGCGGGCCCCAGTCCATGGGACACAACCGAGCATGCATGCAGCTCACAGCAGCAGGGTTACGTGGATGAAAGTCACAGAGTGAGTGACTGAGTGTTCTGCCATGTTGTACAGCCTCTGGATACTCAAATATGGGGGAGACATTAAAGAGCTTCATAAACTACACCTACATGAGTTAGTCAAGTATTTGTAACAGTCAAGTATATTGTTTAAAAATTATTCAAGACTTGGAAATCAGAAAGGAATACAGCATGTCCTTGCAATGTCATTGTGGAGCATGGCTTAAAAAGTCCATCCAAGGATTATCAAGTCTCTTGGAGAGTATACTTGAGTTTGATTTTGCTATTTAATATTGGATTTGACCCCAAACACTGTGAGTTACATATAAATTTATAGATTACTGTTCAGCAGAAAGGAGCACCAAAGGTTATGGTTTTGACTCCCTGAAGGATATTAACTACTTCTGTATCTAATCTAGCAGTATCATTCTAGTATTCTTTTCAAGTAACAATAATAATGGTTACTTATAGGCATTCCCCCCAAAAAGATTTTGAGCCAGTTTTACTAATAAGTAGTATCCTCATTAATTAATGAATTAGACAAAACCTTGACATAGATTCATTCCATATTTGTATGACTCATGTTTTTGACATTTTGAAAATTATATTGACACTATCCACTACTAGGCAAGTTTTAAATATCAAAGTAATATAAGCACAGACTTGAAGAATACTTCAAGTCAAAGAGGCAGGATCAGTCTGTGATTGGAAAAAAGAATCAATGAACCATGAGACTTCATGAAAGTAGAGGAAGCAGTATGAAGTATGCCACCAGGATTATCATCTGAAAAAAAAAATCAAGTCTTTTTATTCCCAGTTTTACAGTATTAGTGAACTTCTAGGATAGAAAGCTATCTTATTAATCATAGTAGGCTAATGCACATAGCAGGCATCTACTTCATTTTTTAATAAATTTCACTGAAATGGACATAATACAGAGTTAAGATTCTATTTCAGATTAAAGAGCAAGTTTCAGAAACTTTCTATCTGACCTTCAGATGACTATCTCTTTGTTTATGGACATATGTCCATAATATTGCAGTAACACCTAAGGTGTATAAATTATCTGGACTTGAACCCAGGTCTGACTAAGAATGCCTAAGAAATCTCAATACTCTAAATATCATAACCTACAAAAGCAGAGAAGAGCTAGACTGATTCAAGGCTTAAATCTTTGCTCTTTGCCAGGCAGTCAAATGATACTGAAGTTATTTTGCATTGAGGTCTCATGGTCCTCGATGTAAAAAGTAGTTGTCATTTTCCCTGATGACAAACTCTAAAAGGATTGAGAAATCTACTGACCTAACTGGCACAGGACTCACTAGGAATAATATCCACACAGCCTTCAAGTATTGGAGCCGCTAATGTGTCAGTCAGAGTGAGGTTATGTTTCATACACAGGGTTGAGTATCTCTATCAGTATTCAGCAGATGTACAGTGGTTACAAACAAGAAAAGCACCTAAGCTTCATTTGAATTTTAAAAAATGATTTAGTTTGAGATCATTTTGTCATTAGTCACAATAGCCTGAAGCACGGAAAACTGTCGGATAGAGATGTGAGGTGGCAGATTTAAACATTACCAACAAATTAAAGCAGCAACAGGCAAACAAGAGCAAATCCAAGCAATTCGTCCATCATGACTGTGATCTGACACGATTTCTAAAGAAGTATTATCAACTGCAGAGAGAAAATTCATCTCAACTTATTACTCTAGCAGCAATGAGATAAAGTGACTGTGCAGAACGCAAGCCACATTCATCTTGCTTATTTGAAAAGCTAATGAAGTTTAATAAAATGTAATTTAACCCTTCTAAATTAAAAACAAACAAGGCTAATAATGAACAGGTTTATCTTCTAGAATATCAATGAGTCACATACCAAAAAAAAAAAAAATCCAATAATGCAAAGACATTTATTCAAGGCCTGTTCTGACAGGCCTTCAGGGGTTAGACACACATCTTATTTAATAAGAAAATAAACAATGATGGTAAGAGCAGATGAAAAACTAAATCCCAAGGTAATGATTCATGGAAGACCTTCAGTAGTGTTTTTTTAAAAATGTTACCAAATAGAAATAAAAAACATTCCCTACAAATAAACGTGCTAAATATTTCATCAGTTGTTACCAGGGGATTCCAACACGCACTGAACAACAAAATGTAGAAATGAAAATGCCGAGTTCTCTATTTATTGTATTTCATTTCCTCCCAATGTTAGCTTTTAATTCAGTGTTTGCATTTCCATAAGCTGTAGAAATATTACTTTCAATATCAGGCACTGGGATAAGAAATTTATGCCTTCAATTTGGAATTACCAGAGAACACGGTCTTACAGAATTCATTCATTTTGTCTAGTATATTTAGAAGTTGAAAGAAGTAGGGTTTCTTGAAGATAAGTGATCTTTGGTTAGTTTTATTTCACAGTGATTTCTAGTGCTTCTTTTTATTTGCCAAGACTTGGTAGGTTAAATAGATGGCTGTAGGAGAGGAAATTTCTTAGTCAGACACTTCACCAATCAGAGCAGAAGTTCTCTGCTTGATCAGGTAGTCTTGTACTTGACCAGAATGCTACCTGGAATTGCTCCAGGAGATGTGTTCATCAATACTGCCAACATAAAAGTGGAGAGGGTAGAGGGCAAAGAATCATCCGCTCACTTTTTCCAAATGCAGACACTGAACAGGATAGATCTTCTCTTGCTCAAAAATGAAAACAGCATTAAAATCACTCCAACTGTTCATAGGAATAACCTGGGATCTAGATAAGAACTCAGCATTAGGCCCTATTTAGAGGGCATGTTATTTATTAGTTATGCTACTGCCAGTCATCAGGGATCAGAAAATGGGAAACACTGGCTAAACTGAATTGTGAACCATCAGATCAGACTGTCCTGGACTCGAATAATGAATTTGCCATTTATCAGCTGTGGGATATTTGACAACTTACTAAATCTCTTGAAACCTCAAAGTTCTTATTAAAATAAGAGTAATAATGGTACTTCCTCATAAGGAATAAATAAGATAATGCATGCAAGGCACTCAGTACCTAGTAGGCATCAAAGGATATTGTATAGAAATAATCCAGAAGACAGATAACAAGATCCTGTCCCTGAAATAAAAAGATACGTCATTCATGAACAAATCATTACAGACAACAAGATTTTAGAAAATTTTTTCTATGTTTCTATAAAAATAATGTGCCTGCTTTGAATAATCAGAAAGGTAGAGGGAGCTAAAGACAGTCTGTGATGAAGTCAGCTATGAAAAGGATGTTGCTGGCAAAAATAAGAATAAATACAAGGAAATATAAAATGCAATAATGAAATTAAAACACATTTTAGACATAATAAAGGTAAGAATTAACACTAGAGTAAATCCTATGGTATAAGACAAATATAAAAAGCTCATCTAGGAAAATAGCAACAGCAGCAATAATGGTTAATTTTTACTGAGTGATTCTTCTGCACCTGACACTTAGCTAACATATTTTTAATTAACCAACTACCACAATCAATCTTGGGCTTCCCTGGTGGCTCAGACAGTAAAGAATCTGACTGTAACGCAGGAGACCTGGGTTTGACCCCTGAGTCAGGAAGATTCCCCTGGAGAAGGGAATGGCAACCCACTCCAGTATTCTTGCCTGAGAAATCCCATGGACAGAGGACCCTGGTGGCCTACAGTCCATGGAGTCACAGAGTTGGACACAACTGAGTGACTCACACTTACACAACCAATCCTAAAGGAAATCAACCCTGAATATTCATTGGAAGGACTGATGTGGAAGATGAAGCTCCAATACTTTAGCCACCTGATGCAAAGAGCCAGCTCATTGGAAAAGACCCTCATGCTGGGAAAGATTGAAGGCAGGAGGAAAAGGGAGCAACAGAGGATGAGTTGGTTGAATGGCATCACCGACTCGATGGACATGAGTTTGAGCAAACTCTGGGAGATGGTGAGGGACAGGGAAGCCTGGCATGCTATAGTCCTTGGGGTTGCAAAGAGTCAAAAATGATTTAGTGACTGAACAACCACAACAGCAGCCATATGTCAAAGCTATGTGTAAGAAAAACTATAGCCACAAGTATTTCAATGTCCAGAAAAGATGTGAATTATATTTTTTTAAAAGCATCTCATGTATCAACCTATCAGTTCACTGATCTCTTTCTGGAACATTCCAATTACCAGTAAAGTCTAGAAACTGGTAACCAGGGAAAAAGACTGGAGGAACTGTTATAATCCAACCTATAGGATGATATTCACACTTATGCTATGAAAAGACATACCCAGAATGTTGGCTCACAATTAGAACTTTGGCAACTCAGTTTGGCTGGCCCACTTTCTCAATAAAATGGAATATTAAAAAGAGTTTTATCTGTGGAAATACTGGTCTGGCATTATAGTATCACTCTTTTTATTTTTTTAAAATTTCAATGACAGTAGCCAAAGGACTTTTTTCCACGTTTAAATTAGAAGAAATGAGACAATGAAAGACACCAAACTGGGGATAGCAGAAGGCAACAAATGTCCAAAAAGGTAAAGAGTGAAATATTAAAAAGTTTTAATCATTGCTATGGACTGAATTATGGCCCCTCAAAATTGATATGTTGGAGTCCTAACTCCTCAAGGTCCTATACTGGAGATAGGATCTTTTAAGATGTGATATTAAATGAGGTCATAAGAACAAAGCCCTGATCAGATAGAACTAATGTCCTTACGAAAGAGAAAGAGACACCAGAAAACCCTTTATCTGTGTCATACGAGGACACAGCAGGAAGGCAGTCGTCTGCAAACAGAAAAAAAGCTCTCATCAGAAACCTGAATGGCCAGAACCTTGATCTTGGATTATCTAGTCCTTAGAAATATGAAAATAAATTTCTGTTATTTAAGCCAACTGATCTTGTTATTTGGCTATGGCAACCTCAGGAATCTAAGACAATCATCTAACTTTAATAAATTTAAGACATACATCTTAATATTTTAAAATAATGTTCACTTTCTCATAGGAAAAAAAAATAAACAAAACCTAAACAATTCTCTCTTCTCAGGTATTTTGTTTCTAGTCTGTTCTCTCTTCACCACTGAGTGAGTATCCTCTTTTGATAACCCCCCAAATCCTAAGTTGAGTTAAGATAAGATATGTAGAGAAATTGAGATGCTTTTAACGGGAATTAAGCATCGATTTCTTTGTAACATTTTTAATTTTGTCCTTAACGAATGAAAACACTTCCATATATCCACCAGGGAGGCATCTACATCATCTTTCTAAACCATCGAAGTTGCTTAGATATGAGTTCTCCACAATATCTCTTGAGTTCCTTTCAGTTTTCCTTAATCCTAATCAGAGGCTAGAGTCAACCAGGATTTTCATTTAAGCTTCTAATTTGGACTTAGCTCCAGGTCCTTCTTTAACTACTCAATATTTTTCCTTAAATATTTTTATTTTCCTTTCAGATTGATTTTCATGTGAAAATGTATGTACATGTATCATGGATTTTAAAACATACATGTGTTTAAATATTGAAGATGTCATTAAAATAATTTATAACTTTTGCTAATATTTTATATTAAGGGTATTTTTAATCCTTAAAAGTAAAGGTAATATATGTAGATACCTGATAAAATATTGCAAAAGAAATCTTACCATGTTCTTTAATTTCTAACTTGGGTGTCCAAACAAATTCATTTTTTAAATAAACCACATCATCTTATGAAAATGATTTTTTTCAGCTTGAAAATATTCAGAAAATTGTATTTGAACTTAGAAAACATTTGGACAGTGCTTTTCTTAATATAGACTTCATATGATTTGATCAAAATGAAATTGTGCTATAATAAATAGCCATGCAGAAAAATTCAGATCCCTGCCAACCCTATAGGAGGCTGGCATAGCAAGCAGTCTGAGTCACAGTTTTATCTGCATCAGCAAAGGCAACAAGGGCAATGTCTAAAAAGAAATAATTTATCAGGACTAGATCTGCAAATACTTCTGCTTGGGGAGAAAGTTCTAAAGCTGAAGAATTAGCAGCCAAGTCATTTAGTAAAATCACAGCTATTTTGCATTAAGGAAGCCTTTGATGAGCCAAGAGCCTTACCTAAAGCAAGCCGACTTTCTTTGGAACATTAGATAATGTTTACCCACTGCATCTAAACATTCATGATGACTTTAACAGATTTATTTTTAGGAAAAAGGGCTCAGGTTGCATGCTTCCTCTCTTGTTGGAAATGAGTAATAGAATATCCACATTTAAGTTGAAAAGCAATGAAGGACTTATTAAAGGCACTGATTTACCCAATTCATTCATTCATTGAACAATATGTATTGAGTGTCTAATTTTTCAAGTATCTTGTTGGGCATGGGGGGTACAGAGGTGAAAAGGCACAGGCCTTACAACTTCTACCAGGAATTATTAAGAAGTTATAATAAGCAATAAATGCTATCAAAAAAAATTTTTTTTAATTAGGGAGTACATGACATACCCTGACTGCTGGGAAAGTCTTTTTGTGAAAGTAACACATAAGCTGAAATTTAGGGATGAGTAAGTCTTAATCATATTCCTAGATGGCAGTTAAGACTTGGTAAACTTTGGTAAACAATCCACCTGTCAATGCAGGACACGCAAGCTCAACCCCTGGGTTGGGAAAATCTCCTGGAGAAGGAAATGCAACCCACTCCAGTATACTTGCCTGGGAAATCCCATGGACAGAGGAGCCTGGTGGGCTACAGTCCATGGGGTCGCAAAGAGTTGGACAAGACTGAACACGTGCACACACACAAGTATTAACCATAGGGAAGAGGGCTGCTAGAGGAAGGAACAAAGTGTCTGCTGGCAGGAGGACAACTTTCAAAGATTTCTCTCTATGGTGTAAGGATAAAGGCCAATAACCTTCTTTGTCAATTAAAATTTGAAATCCCTTGAGGATGTTCTAAAATCTTCCTTTTCTTTTTTACCCTTGTATTTTCTTGAAATAAACTGTTAAAGCAATGCTTCACATTCACGGGCTACTGTAAATAATTAATGTCTGATATTAGCACTTGCCAAACAGAAGTCTTGAATCTTTATCAACATCTCTACCATGTATTGAGCACTTACTATGGACCAAGCCCTACACTAATAACCTAACACATTATCTACAACCACCCAAGTAATAGTATTAATATTCTTATTTTCCCAATAAGGACACTGAAGCCTTGGAAAGTTGGTTACTTCTAAGACCAGACAGTCAAAATGAGCTACAGTCATAATTTGCATTCCAAACCAACAATTTTAGCCACTTCAGGAAGTTGCTTACAGCATATATGTTAAGTTGTCATGTTAGAAAGCTACCCTAATGGAGTTGAAAGAAAGCATAACTTACCTGATATATGTGCACACAATCCAAACCAGGTTAACCAACATTTATAAACAGCTTGGTTTTTCAGATTTGGATTTTAGTTACATTAATCCAGTTTCTATTATAAGGTAACTACTATACTAATGTTTGACCCACATTATCCCATAAAAAAAGCTTCCTCTGATTAATCCTTCCTTTCCAGTATGTGTAAAAATTACAAAATTCTTATGAATATTTCTGTTCTTCCTAATATTTGCCCTACTTCTTTGGTGCCTAGTTGTCATAATATGCTTACAGATATTACTTATATACCTTCTACAGTCTACAGTTCAGTTCAGTCGCGTCCGACTCTTTGTGACCTTATGAATCGCAGCACACCAGGCCTCCCTGTCCATCACCAACTCCCGGAGTTCACTCAGACACACGTCCATCGAGTCCGTGATGCCTTCCGGCCACCTCATCCTCTGTCGTCCCCTTCTCCTCCTCCCCACAATCCCTCCCAGCATCAAAGTCTTTTTCAATGAGTCAACTCTTTGCATGAGGTGGCCAAAGTACTGGAGCTTCAGCTTTAGCATCATTCCTTCCAAAGAAATCCCAGGGCTGATCTCCTTTAGAATGGACTGGTTGGATCTCCTTGCAGTCCAAGGCACTCTCAAGAGTCTTCTCCAACACCACAGTTCAAAAGCATCAATTCTTTGGTGCTCAGCCTTCTTCACAGTCCAACTCTCACATCCATACATGACCACAGGAAAAACCATAGCCTTGACTAGACAGACCTTTACAGTCAGACCTAAACAAATATTTACAAATACATCCACATTTAGATGATTTACTGTATAGAAAATTCTATCTTAACCACAAAGGTAAACTAGCAGTGAAAAATTTCTTTTTAATTGAAGAAAACTTCCCTTTGGGTTGTGTGAAAAACGAACGATCACCATCATTCAAAATACACATCTTCTGTATGATGAACCATTTTTATGAAGTTCTTCTGCAAAAAGGAAGCTGTGTTCCAACTTCTTTCCACAGACTTTACCTTCAGTTTGAATATATAATTTTTGAAAGATGCTTATAAAATTGCTACTCAAAATTATGGAAAAACTAAAACATCTCCCCCTCAGGTTCATAGGACAATGCAATTTAACTTTAATTGTAATCCAGAGAAGATATCAACATAAACACTAGTTCTAGTTTCTGACTTGAAAATGATTCTTCAAACTGTGCTTAGTTGCTCAGTCGTGTCCAACTCTTTGTGATCCCATGGACTGTAGCCTGCCAGGCTCCTCTGTCCATGGGATTCTCTAGGCAAGAGTACTAGAGTGGGTTGCCATGCCCTCCTCCAGGGGATCTTCCCAAACCCAGGTCTCCCACGTTGCAAGAAAAATCTCTACCGTCTGAGCCACCAGGGAAGAGAACATGTAATTATCTGCAAATAATTAAGGTAAATGAAGTTCAACAACGCATGTGCCAAATTATATATAAAGTAAATGTGTGCACACATGTGTATGTAGCGGAAAAGGACTCATTAAGTACCTATTGCATATGCTCTTGTATTTTAAACATCAATCCCATTCCCTAGACTTTACGAATGGAAGCACAGTCAATTGGTCATAAAGCATATGTTGAATTACCTTTTTAACACAATTCATTACAAATCTCCATCTATAGTAAAACAGCATATTCAGTCAGCAGAACAAATTGATATTCTACCACAACACCAGTTGTCAAACAGATAACCCCACAAATCGCTGACGCCACTTTGACTTTCTCCAGGAAATAATGTGACTTGTCCTGAGGAGGAAGTGCCATGCTATTACCTATTTAGTTTTCAATGAGGCATTAGCAAGACCATTTGATGTTTAATAAAGCTCTCATGTTGAAACAGCTGTTCATCCAAAGTGAAAATTTTAAAACTTTCTCTGAGCCTAGATAATCTTACTTGAGCTAGAAGATAAGGTATTAGACTCTTTTGCATGGTCTACCACTTTATGACAAGAAAGCCAATTTTGCACTTCAGTAAAGGCAGATTGCAAATTTAGCAGGAATTAAACCAGTAGCTGAGTTGCAATTTATGGTAAATGGCTCATCAGCACATTAATGTATATCACTAACATAACCACTTCAGTCTAGCAGGCCAGAAACTAAAAGATACAAATATCTGGTATGCAGCAAGGGAAATGTGCCCTTTATTTGTTGTTGCCTCGTTGCTAAGACGTGTCCAACTCTTTTGAGTCCCCATGGACTGTAGCCCACCAGATTCCTCTGTCCATGGGATTTCCCAGGCAAGAATACTAGAGTCCGTTGCTGTATACTTCTCCAAGGGATCTTCCTGACCCAGAGTTGGAACCCACATCACCTGCATTGGCAGGCAGATTCTTTACCACTGAGCCTCCAGGAAAGCCCCTGCCCTCTACAGATATCTATAAAATAAATTCTAAAACTGAAAGCTGCCAAATATCTATCTTCATTTTTATCTTTGTTGGCAGTATATTGAAAGTTAAAAACCGACGTCAGATCTGTAGGTTCTAAACTCAGGTAGATTCAAGTTTTGGACTCTGCTAAATACTAGCTGTGTTACCTTGGGGAAATTATTTAGCCTCTCTGTGCTACATATTTTTCCTGGGTAAAATGAAGATAATAATGATAACTTCTTAGAGTTATTGAAGGAGTAGTATTCATAAAGTGCTTAACACTTTATCTGAAGTAGGTAAGTGATCAATACTTGTGAAATATCATTTTGATATTGCTGTTCATATTCTAGAACAAAAAATGTAGATAGTCCCTGTGAGATAAATTATTATAATAGAAGTTTCCATTGTTTCTATACTCAGATATTCATTGTATTTTTTTCAATAGAACTAAATGTTGAATGAATACTGTAAATATCTACCTCAGAAAATGTTGGAAATATATGGGAACATTACATTGGGTGTTCTTTTCAAAAGTCATTTTATTTCCTATTCCTCGGTGAAGACAATCGCCTCCATTCCTTGGAGCAATGCTAAGAATCAGCTAAAACCCAACTTGCCTTCATCTGACAGTTGTAGGAAGAGATAAGTAAGGACTCCCATTTAAAAGTTTTCCTTCTGGGCTGATGGATGTTTGAGAACATAAAATCAACAATCCTGGGAATATTGTTTGACTTAATCATGCTAGCAATTAAAAAATATTTGCACTTTCTCAACATAGAACATACTAAAATTCCTCTCCTGTTACAAAGAAGGGGATGAAAATATCAAGTCCCACAACTCCTTAACCTTTGATCCCTTCCAGCTTCCAGTCTATCATTGCCAGTTTAGGGAAACATCGTCTACACTTAATGTTTCCACCTCTCCCTGGTCATTTAGTCTTCAACCCACTGTTTATTTATTTCCCTTCCCATCTTTCCCTTGCAACTTTTTGTGTTTTAATCCAATAAAACTTAAAAAAATCTGCATCTTACGTACTGTCTTGGCAACATCTAACACTGCTGATTATTTCTTCCTCCATTAAATGGGTCCAATAAATTCCACAATCCAGGCATGTTCCATTTACTTACTCTCTTCAGTGTGGAATACTCTTCCTCTACTGAATCCTAAAATGTTACATTTCCACAGGGCTCAACCCTCAGACATTTCAGTTCTTTCAGTCTTTAGGTAAATGAATAAACTTGTCCAGGGGCTTAGATTACCATCTTTATATCTGTATCATAAAATCAATGTTTATTTCTCAAATTTTTCTCCAACTTGAAGACCCATCTATACAGCAGACAGGAACCAGGAGCATAACAAAGTTTTAATTTATTCATTCATGTATAAACTGAACTCAATTCAGTTCAGTTCAGTCACTCAGTCATGCCCAACTTTTTGTGACCCCACGGACTGCAGCACACCAGGCCTCCCTGTGCATAACCAACTCCTGGAGTTTACAAAACTCATGTCTATTGAGTCAGTGATGCCATCCAACCTTCTCATCCTCTGTTGTCCCCTTCTCCTCCCACCTTCAATCTTTCCCAGCATCAGGGTCTTTTCAAATGAGTCATTTCTTCACATCAGGTGGCCAAAGTATTGGAGTTTCAGCTTCAACATCAGTCCTTCCAATGAATATTCAGGACTGACTTCCTTTAAGATGGACTGGTTGGACCTCTTCACTGTCCAAGGACTCTCAAGAGTCTTCTCCAACACCACAGTTCAAAAGCATCAACTCTTCAGTGCTCAGCTTTCTTTATAGTCCAACTCTCACATCCATACATGACTACTGGAAAAAACATGGCCTTGACTAGATCGACCTTTGTTGACAAAGTAATGTCTCTGCTTTTTAATATGCCATCTATGTTGTCATAACTTTTATTCCAAGGAGCAAGTGTATCTTAATTTCATGGCTGCAGTAACCATCTGCAGCGATTTTGGAGCCCCCCAAAATAAACTCTGTTCTATTTCCATTGTTCCCCCATCTATTTGCCATGAAATGATGAGACCAGATGCTATGGTCTTAGTTTTCTGAATGTTGAGTTTTAAGCCAACTTTTTCACTCTCCTTTCATTTTTATCAAGAGGCTCTTTAGTTCTTCTTCACTTTCTACCATAAGGGTGGTGTCATCTGCATATCTGGGGTGTTTGATATTTCTCCTGGCAATCTTGACTCCAGCTTGTGCTTCATCCAGCCCAGTGTTTCTCATGATGTACTCTGCAAAGAAATTAAATAAGCAAGGAGACAATATACAGCCTTGATGTACTCCTTTTCGTATTTGGAACCAGTCTGTTGTTTCATGTCCAGTTCTAACTGTTGCTTCCTGAGCTGCATACAGGTTTCTCAAGAGGCAGGTCAGGTGGTCTGGTATTCCCATCTCTTTCAGAATTTTCCACAGTTTGTGTGATCCACACAGTCAAAGGCTTTGGCATAGTCAATAAAGCAGAAATAGATGTTTTTCTGGAACTCTCTTGCTTTTTTGATGATCCAGCAGATGTTGGCAATTTGATCTCTGGCTATTTTGCCTTTTCTAAAACCAGCTTGAATATCTGGAAGTTCACAGATCACGTACAACTAAAGTCTGGCTTGGAGAATTTTGAGCATTACTTTACTAGCATGTGAGATGAGTGCAGTTGTGCAGTAGTTTGAGCATTCTTTGGCATTGCCTTTTTTTAGGATTGGAATGAAAACTGACCTTTTCCAGTCCTGTGGCCACTGCTGAGTTTTCCAAATTTTCTGGCATATTGAGTGCAGCACTTTCACAGCATCATTTTCAGGATTCAAAATAGCTCAACTGGAATTTCATCACCTGCACTAGCTTTGTTCATAGTGATCCTTCCCAAGGCCCACTTGACCTCGCATTCCAGGATGTCTGGCTCTAGGTGAGTGATCATACCATCGTGATTATCCGGGTCGTGAAGATCTTTTTTGTACAGTTCTTCTGTGTATTCTTGCCACCTCTTCTTAATATCTTCTGCTTCTGTTATGTCCATACCATTTCTGTCCTTTATTGAGCCCATCTTTGCATGAAATGTTCCCTTGGTACGTCTAATGTTCTTGAAGAGATCTCTAGTCTTTCCCATTCTATTGTTTTCCTCTATTTCTTTGCACTGATCACTGAGGAAGGCTTTCTTATCTGCATTAAAATGGGTATATCTTTCCTTTTCCCTTTTGCATTTTGCTTCTCTTCTTTTCACAGCTATTTGTAAGGCCTCCTCAGACAGCCATTTTGCCTTTTTGCTTTTTTTTTTTCTTGGGATGATCTTGATCCCTGTCTCCTGTACATTGTCACAAACCTCCATCCATAGTTTATCAGGCACTCTGTCTATCAGATCTAATCCCTTGAATCTATTTCTCACTTCCACTGTATAATTGTAAGGGATTTGATTTAGGCCATAAATGAATGGTCTAATGGTTTTCTCCACTTTCTCCAATTTAAGTCTGAATTTGGCAATAAGGAATTCATGATCTGAGCCACAGTCAGCTCCCAGTCTTGTTTTTGCTGACTATATAGAGCTTCTCCATCTTTCGCTGCAAAGAATATAATCAATCTGATTTCTTTATTGACCATCTGGTGATGTCCATGTGTGGAGTCTTCTCTTGTATTGTTGGAAGAGGGTGTTTCTATGATCAGTGCATTCTCTTGGCAGAACTCTACTAGCCTTTGCCCTGCTTCATTCTGTACTCCATGGCCAAATTTGCCTGTTAGTCCAGGTGTTTCTTGACTTCCTACTTTTGCATTCATGTCCCCTAACATGAAAAGGACATCTTTTTTGGGTGTTAGTTCTAGGTCTTGTAGGTCTTCATAGACCCATTCAACTTCAGCTTCTTCAGTGTTACTGGTCGAGGCATAGACTTGGATTACCGTGATACTGAATTGTTTGCCTTGGAAATGAACAGAGATCATTCTGTCATTTTTGAGATTGCATCCAAGTACTCCATATCAGACTCTTTTGTTGACCATGGTGGCTACTCCATTTCTTCTAAGGGATTCTTGCCCACTGTGGTAGATATAATGGTCATCTGAGTTAAATTCATCCATTCCAGTCCATGTTTGTTTTCTGATTCCTAAAATGTCGACATTCACTCTTGCCATCCCGTTTGACCACTTTCAATTTGCCTTGATTCATGGACCTAACATTCCAGTTTCCTATGCAATATTGCTCTTTACAGCATCGGACTTTGCTTCTATCACCAGTCACATCCACAGCTGGGTATTGTTTTTGCTTTGGCTCCATCCCTTCATTCTTTCTGGAGTTATTTCTCCACTGATCTCCAGTAGCATTTTGGGCACCTACTGACCTGGGGAGTTCATCTTTCGGTGTCATATATTTTTGCCTTTTCATACTGTTCATGGGGTTCTCAAGGCAAGAATACTTGAAGTGGTTTGCCATTCCCTTCTCCAGTGGACCACACTTTGTCAGAACTCTCCACCATGATCTATCTGTCTTGGGTGGCCCTACACGGCATGGCTCTCAGTTTCATTGAGTTAGAAAAAGCTGTGGTCCATGTGATCAGATTGGATTGTTTTCTGTGTTTGTGGTTTTCAGTCTGTCTGCCCTCTGATGGAGAAGGATAAGAGGCTTATGGAACACAAGAGGCAATAGTCAACAAATATTTAAGTGCCTACTTATACATCAGGCACTGTTCTGACTCTGGTGATATTATAGTTGGAGAAAAGCCCTAAATTCTTACCCTTAAGAAACCCTCTTGACCAAAGTCAAACCTAGGCACAAATTTATTCATATCCAATGAGTTCAGTATATTTATCCAAACAAACAACCTTCCTACTCTATGCTAGATCTTAGAGACTAGCACACAATCCAGTTTACTTTGCAAGCCACAAAACTTTGATTTTTGCCTCTCTCGGTGTTATTCCTTTCCATCCAACTTCCTCGGGATTTTTCCAATCTGCCTATTCTTCTTAAAGCCACAGAAAGGCTACATCTCTCACTAGCTCACGCAGGCTATTAAAGTTCTCAGAACTAATATCCTTATGAACCTATTGTTTTCCTGAAACACGCACACTTATATAACATAACATTCTCCCTGACCTGGTCCTGCTTCCAAGTCCAGGTACATCTCCCCATTTATTCCCAAACCCTCCTCTGGACCCATTCCAGGAATCCTGGTGTAGCGCAGGCTATGAGTGCCTGGTCTATATTCGTTTGGTTTACCCAGACATCACTGATGCCTTACTACCTTCTTCTGCTCTAAGTAATGCTCTATTTACAGGAGCTTGACTGGAATGGGAGAGAGAGTTTGACCAGAAGTAGAAGAAAGTTAACATCTCCTGAATAAACTTAATGAACAAGAGGCAAGAGCTGATAAATAAGTACCTCAACTTCTCTGCCACCCAACAGGACAATTCTGAGGTGTGTTCCACACATATTCTGGGAGAGCCTCTGGTGTGATGAACACACAGTGGTAAATCTGTTCATTAGTCATACTTTATTGGATTGTCTTCCTTGCCATCTCACTTTCCTTGCAGTAATTCTTGGGATCACCTCAAATATGAATTGCTTGCACACAAATTCTTGAAACAGAGTCTGCTTTGGGGGAAACCCAATTAAAACACCTGGGTTCTAGCCAGGGTGTCTTCATTTAGTTCTACAAGGATGAGCTGTATTGTCTTGCTTCTGGGTCTTGGCACGTTTTCTTCTCACCCTGCTTCCTCATCTCCTTTGCCTCCATTCTGTATTTTCTGATATCATTCTTAGTCATTGCTTCCTCTGAGAAATTTAACCTGACAGCCCTACTACCCTCTTCAGAATCTCCCACCACAGAGATGGCTCATCTGGGCTGTGACATCTTCACACAGCATTTGATGCTTCTTCCCAGCGTAGCAATGCAGCATGCTGTATGAGAGCCCATCTCTACTGTTTCTTTGGGGTTGCAATACTGTCTTATCATTTTCTTCCCCCCAGTGACTAGCACAGTACCAAGCACTATGAATATTCAATAAAATAAGTCCAATGAAGAAATGATAAATAATGAATAAGCTGTATTGAAATAAATCAACAACACAATCATTCCCTCCTGTACACTCAAAACAGCAAAAATGAGTCTCACACAATATGTCTTGAGAGATAAGTAGTTGGCAATGCTATATAGCCAAAAGCAGCCCATTTAAATCCACTTGAAAACCAGATGACAGTCATTTATTCTATCCAGATTATACTTCCTGGACCACTACAGTAGTTAATGGACTGCTTAATGAGTCAATCCTGGAATATTAACTGATAACCAGAATTAAATGCTTTTCCTCTCCCATTTCATGAATTTGCCTGTTTAAAAGTATGGCTGAGTGATTGCTATGGAGGAGCAGAATCATCTCCCAGATCCAGCCCCACCCTCTTCTCGCCTTCTGTTGCCACACAGAAAATGCATGAGGGCCATGGGCACCAACCTGCCTTTCTGGGAGCAAAGTGATGAGGTATGTGAGCCTCTCTTTCTTCAAACGGTTTGAAGCATGCATCCAGTAGCTGAAATAGCTTGTTTAACAAGGACTGGATTTTTCCTCTCAATCATGGTTCTAAAGCTATCAGTTATTGAAAAGCTGATTTTCAAAGCACACACGAGAACAGCTTTTCTGTACAGCTGCAATGCTATTTAAATCTTCCATGAATATATCCACAAATCCAAGAAAATTCTAAGCTAAAATATTGCTCTTAGAGAGGGACATAGTAAAATAAGACCCTAGGGAAGAAGAATCCAGGAAGTGAAATCTGGTTTTTAATTTTAATGCTGAAATTATAAAATCAGCCATACGGCTTCAACTCCTTAGAGCTAAAAGAACACCTGAAATCACTATTTTGTATAGTCATCCTAGAAGGCTTTTCTTGTGAGATTCTTTGGTGGACATTAGCTGTCCTATTTCATAGTCATTCTTTAATAGGTCTCAGAAATGTGAATAAATGCCTCACCTTCTGCTGTGATGAGATAGGGAGTGAATATAGAATTAGCAGGAAAGGCCATGTTCTGGAGATACTGGATAGATTAATGAAAAGCAAGATCATCCTTGGAAAGAACTGACTCTGGAATCCAGGTGTCTGTTCCACAGGCCTTCTCTCCAGCACCATTGTGGGCAAATTCCTAGGAGCACCTTGGTGATCCTGGCCGCATCGACGTCAGGCTTTAACCTCATGTCCCTGGTGTATCATTCTCCTGCAGTGATCAAGCAGTCTACTACAACTATGTTGGCTGCCCCTGTAGCATTCTATAATGTTGATACCTCTTTGAATTTCATCAAGGTGGAAACTACGACTCTAGCTAGCTATATTGCAATCTGAATTTCCTTCATTTAAGACATTCAATTTCATCAAATTACCTACCAAATGAAATTATATTGAGCATGAGTCACTACCATAAATATTTTGGAGCCATTCACTTTGAAGTTGGTGATGAAAACAAGCTGACCGCACCTAGGAAACTTCCCCGGAATCACTGACCAAAGAAGAGCCATGATGAGATCCCATCAATAGTGTGAGGCCATGTGGTTCATTTCTGCTATCTCCTAGCGCCTATGTAATAATAAGCTCTCCAGGCTGAGGCTAAATGAATGCTGGCTAAATTATTGAGTCACTTCAAACAAAGAACTACCACAATATCCCATGAATATGGCAGAATAATGTCATAAGACGTAAGACAAGGAGTTTATGGAGCCTCAGTACCCAGCACAATGCCTGGCACAAATTAGACACTCCACAAATATTTATTGAATGAATAGATAAATGAACATGAATAATGCTGACATCCTAATGTTTATGAAAGACTTACTACACACCAGGGCATAGAAAGTTCCACACAAATGTTTGGAGTCATCATTTGATCACAAAGCATGAATAAAAAGTTCAGTGTGGTCAAAACAAATTTGGATCTCACTCATATTCTAAAGCACCAAGGAATTAATAAATGAAAATTTAATGCCATTTTGAGTTCTGGTTCTGCTGCGAAAGCCTGCTGGTCCCTCAATTTTAAAATACTTTCTCACCATACTAAAATCAGAACTCTTTTTCTCATGTTGTTCTTTCCTTTGTTTCCATAGGAAACAGTGACTTCCAGGCATCCGAGATGACACAACATAGAGTGCCAAATTGCATGCCACCCTGCAGTTGCCAAGGAGATAATGTATGTCATTCCTACAAATAACATGTTGCTCATGCCTTCATTTCCTTTATCTAGCTTTTTAAGATATTCTTCGCCTGAACTGAATTCAGATAACGTTCACTGTGAACTGATGGAAACACTTCTTTTTTAAAAAATGTGTTTACCCCACTCCCCCAAGACACTTGATCATACCACACACACTGTCTGTGGAAGGTCTGAGCATATTTTCTGCTAATTTTGGAACCAGTGATTCAGCAGTTTTCACCAAAAAAAAAAAAAAGAAAGAATCCTGAATTCTGTCTGCTTGCGTTTTAAGTTAGGGTCCAATTAAATCCACACCTGGCACTAAGATATTCCAATCTAAAATGGCCTACCACCAAAGCAGCTGCACTCTGTTAAATTTACATGGGAAGGAAGGGAAGGAAAGGAGTAAGCAAGCAAAAAGGAAAAGATGGAAGAGAAGAAAGAAGGAAGGGAAGGAGGGAGAGAGAGAGGGAAGGAAGAAGGAAGGGAAGGAAGGGAGAAAAACCAGAAGGCGGAGGTGGGGAGGAAACTCATGTTCATTGAACACCTGCAGTATTCCAGATTAAACATCTGTAACAGGAACAAAAAGAATTAGAAAAACTTGAGATCTTGGCTGACGCATCTCACTAGCAGGAAATAGGGTCAATATTTAAACTTGAGTAGGTCTGACTTAAAAGCATGTGTTTTTTAGCCATCTAGTGCTGCATACCAAATCACTCCAAATGACCATGTCTTTCTTTAAACAACGGCAATCATCTTAACACTGTCTTTTACAGGTTTGGAGGTTGGCTGGACTCAGGCTGCTCTCCGTCATTCAGCACCGCTCACCGGTTTCAGTCAAAGCAGCTGGTACTGGAGTCTCCTTCCTCACATGTCTGACCACTGATCCTGGGACGGTCAGCTGGCAGGCCCTACCTGTGCTCTCTGCATGTGGCCTGGATTTCCTTAGAGCACAGCATGTTCGCTGGATCCAAGAAAGCAGTCCCAAGACAGCCAGCCTCAGAGCCATAAAGCACCATTTCTACTGTGGCCACAGCCATCCAGGTTTTAAGGGTGAGGGAACAAAGAGTCCACCATACATTGTAAGAAATGCATGTGGGATGGATGGCCAGTAGTGGGGGTGGGGAATGGGTTTCTCATTACAACCATCTTGAAAAATGATTTCTGGCCCAACACAATTTTTGCAATATTCATTAATGTCTCAAAAAGCCTGGGAGTGAGGCTTCACAGGCTCTTTTTGTCTGCATGGTGGAGTAATTAAGGATGGAACAGTTAAAATGATCAGTCTAAAAAGAGGAATGGAACAACTTTTAATGCCATCTTGATGAACTATGGGGGGAAAAAAAGCTGAACATTGAAATTAAACTTTGGAATGAGTTTCTGATTAATTTTTTTGTTCTTAACAGAGAGTCTTTTTGCTCATGCATTGTCAACTTTCAAAGCATTTGGATATAAACACTAACTGCACTAAAATTATATTGTGGCATATTTATATATACTCTATGACATTACCAAAAAGTTGCTTTTACCTAATTTAGCTTTTTGGGCTTTTTGGTATCTGAATAGATGTGAGTTTACTACACGAATTACGGGTATACCTGCTTGGCATAGGGCTGCCCTGGTGGCACAATGGTAAAGAATCCTCCTGCCAGTGCAGGAGACACAAGAGATACAAGTTCCATCCCTAGGCCAGGAAGATCCCCTGGAGGAGGGCATGACAACCTACTCCAGTATTCATGCCTGGAAAATGTCATGGGCAAAGGAGCCTGATGGGTTATGCTTCATGGGGATGCAAAGGATCAGACACCACTGAGCGACTGAGTATGCGTGCACTGCTGAGCTTGGGAGTGCATACACGGAAATGGTAGCACCAAACAAATTGTTACAAAGGATAACACAGTCCACTTGGTCATTTATTCTTGTCATCTTAATCTATCATCTACCATCAATATATCAAGAGGCTTCTAGCTAATGTCTTTATCTTTTCAGCACTCTTTAACATTACTCTATAGTGAACCTAGCTGGGTTTAGGCCATGAACATATCCAGCTGATCTGAAACAGCCATAAGACTGCCACTCAACACCAATTTGTGCTTGAACCATTAAAGTATTCACATGTGTTTATGTGAAATGTAACATGTGTTTAGAAATGTAACAAACCATTATCATAAATAAAGAGAACCTCAGCCAAAAAGTAGGATATTAATGACACCAAGAATGAACACCATGGAGTAACACAATAACCAGATTGCACAAAGCATTCAAATTGGAGAAGTACAATATGGCAAGCTAGTGAAAAAACAACAACAAATTCTGTATCATTGCTTGTCTTGCTGAGAGAGTATGATTGTGCTTGCTTTACTGTGCTCATAGATTGGTTGAAAAAAATATACAATGTTCATATTTAATACAGTTATTGCTAAGATAAGCAGCTCTATAACTAATCAGGCTATACTACTCAGTGCAAACTCAGGTCTATCTGACAGAATCCCAGAATCCCAAATAACAGCAGTGTTCTGTCCAGAACATGACAACTGGATCTGTATCTCTCTCTTCCCAGTACAAGTCCAGCATTTCATTCTCATTCAGGTCAACACACATGCTGAAACTTTAGGATTTCCTCAGTTAGTGCTTCAAGAGGGGGAAAAAAACCCCCAAAACTAAAAATTGAAGTGCTCAGAGGGTAAAGCATCTGTCTGTAATGCAGGAGACCTGGGTTCAATCCCTGGGTTAAGAAGATGCCCTGGAGAAGGAAATGACAACCCACTCCAGTACCCTTGCCTGGAAAATCCCACGGACAGAGAAGCACTACAGTTCATGGGGTAGCAAAGAGGCGGACACAACTGAGCGACTTCACTTTCACTTTAGGTAATATATGGGCTGCAGAGCCCAGCAAGTGACACAGAAGAAATATTCAGTATTTCTCTTCTAACTTTCATACTTCTGGTTTCACCCCACATATTTCAGCTCCAAATTTTACATCTTTCTCCATCTTTTCCCCCTAAAACAAGGAATATACACTGATAACAAAATCCCTGAGAATAAAGCCACAGTACCTTTTAGGACAATTGTTACCCACCTTGCACCAACAACAAAGATTTGAGGCTTTTTTCTTCTGTTTTCTTCAATTCTTAGTTCTTGGAACATAGAACTAAGAATTTACATCACTTAGATGCTATAATTTCTAATACTGTGAGTAGCTAGTTCCACTTAATGGCTTTAGAATGACTGGATAGTAACCAAGAAGTTAACTGTAGCCAATGATTATCTCAAACTGTCTCATCAGATTCTGAAATTCCGTACAGGTTGTAACTTTAACCTTTAACTCCATTTTAGCATGCCTATTATACTTGTTATACTGCAAGATTAAACCAGTCAATCCTAAAGGAAATTAATCCTGAATATTCATTGGAACAGTTGAGGCTGAAGCTGAAGCTCCAATACTTTGGCCACCTGATGTGAAGAGCTGACTCACTGAAAAAGACCCTGATACTGGGAAAGATTGAAGGCAAAAGGAAAAGAAGGCGACAGAGGACAAGATGG
The DNA here is from genome assembly GCF_032405125.1 of Capricornis sumatraensis. Taxonomy (NCBI): domain Eukaryota; kingdom Metazoa; phylum Chordata; class Mammalia; order Artiodactyla; family Bovidae; genus Capricornis; species Capricornis sumatraensis. The sequence continues at coordinate 68,440,342 of NC_091075.1, forward strand.
TATCACTGATTCAGTGGATATGAATTTGAGCAAACTTCAGGAGACAGTGAAGGACAGGGAAGCCTGGTTTGCTGCAGTCCATGGGGTCACAAAGGGTCAGACACGACTTAGCGACTGAACAACAACAAAATACTTAGTCAACATATGTCATATATACTAAGATTGCTGCTTGGAAACATTTAACTGAAATACTTTACAAGTCTTCAATGCTAGAGTAAGACTGCTTTTTATATTTGCTCTATCATTAGGGTAACTATCCACTCTATTGGACAAAAGCCAGGAAGGATACTTCTGTCCTAAACAAATGTTAGCTGGTAGGTTAAAAGGTATAAACTTGGGTTCAGTTCAGTTCAGTTCAGTTCAGTCGCTCAGTTGTGTCCTACTGTTTGTGACCCCATGAATCGCAGCACGCCAGGCCTCCCTGTCCATCACCAACTCCCGGAGTTCACTCAGATTAACGTCCATCGAGTCAGTGATGCCATCCAGCCATCTCATCCTCTGTCATCCCCTTCTCCTCCTGCCCCCAATCCCTCCCAGCATCAGAGTCTTTTCCAGTGAGTCAACTCTTCGCATAAGGTGGCCAAAGTACTGGAGCTTCAGCTTCAGCATCATTCCCTTCAAAGAAATCCCAGGGCTGATCTCCTTCAGAATGGACTGGTTGGATCTCCTTGCAGTCCAAGGGACTCTCAAGAGTCTTCTCCAACACCACAGTTCAAAAGCATCAATTCTTTGGTGCTCAGCCTTCTTCACAGTCCAACTCTCACATTCATACATGACTACTGGAAAAACCATAGCCTTGACTAGACGGACTCTTGTTAGCAAAGTAATGTTTCTGCTTTTGAATATGCTATCTAGGTTAGTCATAACTTTTCTTCCAAGGAGTAAGCGTCTTTTAATTTCATGGCTGCAGTCACCATCTGCAGTGATTTTGGATCGCAAAACAATAAAGTTTGACACTGTTTCCCCATCTATTTCCCATGAAGTGATGGGACCAGATAAAGCAAAGACAGTCTATCCATCATAGGTTAACTGCAAAAAATAATCAAAAATTTCAATCTGTCACACAGGAACTTGAAGGTCACACAGGAAATAATTGCAAGTTTCACTTAAAAAGTTATTTTTAAATCATCCCAAATTTTATCAAATTTGGTGCTTCTGTACACATCTTTAAAGTATATGTAATAATGAATTTGATCAAATAAAGGTGGCTATAGTACAAACCCATCACACATGTGCAACAATGAATGATATATGGAGTTTGAAGGATGAATGCAATTCAATAAAGAAAATTAAAAAAATAAGAAAAAACTTAAATATTGAAAGCTACTAAAGGAACGAGTCTGTTTAATTAAAAAAAAAACAAAACAAAACACAAGATTCACCACCTAAAAATCTCTTCCTATTTTTATGAATTGCTCAGGGATACTAATATAACTTCCTGTCAGCAGATCAAGTCTCCATTGACCATAATCTATTTAAGTCCTGAAATGTATTCTTGTTCTGTGGATAATAGGTAACCTCCTTGGTGCCATTTTTAGATCAGCCCGTTGGCAAATATTAAGCAGAAAGCATGTTAACATTTTTCAGGATCAGCTAAGGCTTTAGCAAAGTGGTTTCTTGCTTGCAGAATCAGCCAGAGTGAGTTCAGCACAGGGGAAAGTGACTGTTGAAGCTCCTCCTCTGCAGAAGCCTGAACAGCTTCAAGTCAAAATCAAATAAACAAACCAACAAAACAATCCTCCTGAGAGCATTAAGATGCTCACAGAGGATGTGTCCCCATCAGCCCCAGGCACACCGAATACAGCTCCAAGGTTTTGACATCCTTAGCTCCAAACTCAAGCTTTGTCTTGAAAACAAACTAATAAATTTTAAAATGCTAATCACCAGCACAATTTCTTATTAATTACCTGTTTTGCTGTCAGAAAGAGACAGCTGGTAAAGGAAATTAAAAGTCAGATCTTGGCCTCATCTTCACTTCAAAAGATCATTTTTGACTTGCTAAAAATCGTTCTGTTTTTTATTTCTTTTTAATTGAAGGATAATTGCTTTACAATATTGTGTTGGCGTCCTCTATACAACAATGTGAACCAGCCATAAGTACACACACATCCCCTCCCTCTTGAGCTTCCCCCAACCCCTCAACCAATCTTACCCCTCTAAGTTATCACTGAGCCCCAGGTTGAGCTTCCTGTACTATACAGCATCCTCCCATCAGCTATCCACTCCACACATGGTAATGTATATGTTTCAATATTACTCTCTTAATTAGTCCCACCCTTTCCTTCCCCAGCTGCCTCCAAAGTTTTTTCTCTGTGTCTGCATCTCTGTTTCTACCCTGCAAATAGGTTCATCAGTGCCATTTTCCTAGATTCCATATATATGCATGAATATAGGAAATTTGTTTCTCTCTTTCTCACTTACTTCACTCTATATAACAGGCTCTAGGTTCATCCACTCATGAGAACTGACCCAAATGTATCCCTTTTTATGGCTATGAGTAATATCCCATTGTATGCATGGATCCATAGCTTCTTCATCCATTCATCATCCATCAATGGACATCTAGGTGGCTTCCTAGATGTCCTAGCTATTGTAAATAGTGCTGCTATGAACATTGGAGTACCTGTGTCTTATCTCAAGAATGGTTTTCCCAGGGTATATGCCGATAGTGAAATTGCTGGGTCACATGGCAGTTTTATTCCTAGTTTTTATTTTTATTTTATTTTATTTTAATTCCTAGTTTTTAAAAGATTCTCCATACTGTTCCATTCCCACCAAGAGGACCCGCTTTTCTCCACACACTCTCTAGCATTTATTGTTTGTAGATTTTTTTTGATGATGACTATTCTGACTGGTATGAGGTGAATCTTAATGTCATTTTGAAAGCTATAGCAATCAAGACAGTATGCTACTGGCACAAAAACAGAACTATAGATCAATGGAACAAGTTAAAAAGCCCAGAGATAAACCCATACACCTATGGGTACCTTATCTTTGACAAAGGAGGCACAAATATACAATGGAGAAAAGATAACCTCTTCAATAAGTGGTGCTGGGAAAACTGGACAGCTACGTGTAAAAGAATGAAGTCAGAACACTTCTTAACACCATACAGAAAGATAAACTCAAAATGGATTAAAGATCTAAATGTAACACCAGAAGCTATAAAACTCTTAGAGGAAAACAGAGGCAGAACACTTGAAGACAAAAATCAAAGCAAGATCCTCTATCACCCATCTCCTAGAGTAATGGAAATAAAAACAAAACTAAATAAGTGGGACCTAATTAAACTTAAAAGCTTTTGCACAGCTTTTAAGCTTTTAAAAACCTTGCACACCTACAAGCAAGGTGAAAAGACAACCCTCAGAGTGGGAGAAAATAATAGCAAATGAAACCACTGACAAAGGATTAATTTCCAAAATATACAAGCAGCTCATACAACTCAATGCCAGAAACACAAACAACCCATCAAAAACTGGGGAAAAGACCTAAACAGACATCTCTCCAAAGAAGACACAGAATACTCAACATCGCTCATTATTAGAGAAATGCAAATCAAAACAACAATGAGATATCACCTCATACCAGTCAGAATGGCTATCATTAAAAAGTCTACAAGCAATAAATGCTGGAGAGGGTGTGGAGAAAAGGAAATGCTCTTGCACTGTTGGTGGGAATGTAAATTGACACAGCCACTATGGAAGATGGTATTGAGATTCCTTAAAAAACTAGGAATAAAACCACCATATGACCCAGCAATCCCACTCCTAGGCATATACCCTGAGGAACCCAAAATTGAAAAAACACATGTATCCCAGTGTTCATTGCAACACTCTTTATAATAGCTATAACATGGAAGCAACTTAGATGCCCATCAATAGATGAATGGATAAAGAAGTTGTGGTACATATACACAGTGGAATATAACTCAGCCATAAAAAGGAATGCATTTGAGTCAGTTCTAATGAGGTGGATGAACCTAGAACATATTATACAGAGTGAAGTAAGTCAGAAAGAGAAAGATATATATTGTATACTAATACACATATATGGAATCTAGAAAGATGGTACAATGAAATTTATTTGCAAGGCAGCAATGGAGAAACAGACATAGAGAACAGACTTATGGACACAGGGAGAGGGGAGGAGAAGGTGAGATGTATGGAGAGAGTAACATGGAAATTTACATTACCACATGTAAAATAGATAGCCAATGGGAATTGCTGTATGGCTCAGGAAACTCAAAGAGGGGCTCTGTATCAACCTAGAGGGGTAGGATGGGGAGGGAGATGGGAGGGAGGTTCAACACGGGGAGGGGGGGAACATATGTACACCTATGGCTGATTCATGTTGATGTTTGATAGAAAACAGCAAAATTCTGTAAAACAATTATCCTTCAATTAAAAAATAAATATTTTTTAAAAAGAATGAAATTAGAACATTTCTTAACACCATACACAAAAATAAACTCAGAATGGATCAAAGACCTAAATGTACGACCAGAAACTATAAAATTCTTAGAGGAAAACACAGAACATTCTTTGACATAAATCACAGCAATATCCTCTTTGATCCAACTCGTAGAGAATGGAAATTTAAAAAAAAAAAAAAACTAAACAAGTGGGACCTAATTAAATTTAAAGGCTTTTGCACAGCAAAGGAAACTATAAACAAAATGAAAAGACAACCCTCAGAATGGGAGAAAATGATTGCAAATTAAAGAACTGACAAAGGATTAATCTTCAAAATATACTAGCAGCTCATGCAGCTCAATACTAGAAACGCAAACAACCCAATCACAAAGTGGGAGGAAGACCTAAAAAGACATTTCTCCAAAAAGGACATACAGATGGTCAATGAACACATGAAAAGATACTCAACATCGCTCAGTATTAAAAATAATTTTAAACCAAACAAAAACGGTGCTTTTACATGGTTCAAACAAATAAAACCTGGCTTTTCTCAAAACAAACCAAAGGCTCATTGCTTCACAGAAGAGACAGCCAGGGAAGGTCAAGTGCCCAGCTGTCAACTCATTGCTGCTGTTAATGCTGCTTTAGTTAAGGATCAGCTCTTGAGACTATAGCTAGCAAGTTTCTAAATGGTTGTTAGACCCTTGCTCACTTTCCAGGGAAGTACCTTCCAAGCTCCACAGAGGCTTCTTTTTATCAGTTTCCAAGCGAGATGCTCTTCCCAGAGCTTCTCCATTTAAATCAGTTCTCAGGAGAGCATTGATTAATCCCTTTTTCCATAGGCAACCAGAGAACATGCCTAATATAGCCTAAACAGCAGAGTTGAGCACGATTCTCATTTCCCCTCTAGTAGCCCATCTACATTAGGACACAAAGAAAACCCAACAACAAAACTAAGAATCAAATGCATGGACAATTAAAAGGCAGGGATAAGCAGCTCCTCACAGGGAAGAGTTCCAAAGAAACCAGGTAGTTTGAGGTCAAGTGATATCCAGATTTCCTTCAGTAATCCCAAAGCTCTGTGTGAACCTCAAAAAATAAAAAAAAGCAACGCTGGGATGGGTTGATGGGATTTTTCTCTATTATTGTTATCATCTAGGACTTCTCTTTCCTATCATTACTAGTAGTAACAATATTTCATAGAGACTATGTTGCATTCATTTTTTCATTCATTAACTCAGTATACAAATGTTGGAGGGTCATTTACTGGGTACCAGGCCCTCTGCTAAGCATTTGTCTTATGATTTGTATTCTTCAAATTGCTTCTTTAAAAGAAAATCTGTTTAATACACTAATCCCAGATGTACACAAATGTCCATAGTTTGATAAGCTGGAAAGGATAACACACTTGTTTTATATATGAAGAGTTGAATTTCTGCTCCTTGGCTACAGAGGTCTCACCACCTTTGGCTAAGTCCTCTTTAGGAATGTTAATCCTCAGGTGCCAACAAACTGTGGGCTCCCCAGGTGGCACTTGTAGTAAAGAATCTGCCTGCCAGTGCAACAGATGTGGGTTCAATCCCTTTGTGGGGAAGATCCCCTGGAGTAGGAAATGACAATCCCCTCCAATGTTATTCCATGGAAAATTCCATGGACAGAGGAGCCTGGAGGTCTACAGTCCATGGGATCTCAAAGAATTGAACAGAACTAGGCTCTCACATATGCCGACAAACGGGCCAAAGAGGAAATACAGATGTCCTAAACGGTGGAGTATTCCCTCCCTCTTCCCTGTGTCTAATATTTTCATGCTATGAGATTTTCTACTTTCAAGTGATCCCTTGATATCCATACTGAACTTCCTGGACTCAGTAAAAATTTTTTAGGGAGGCAAAGATAGAAGCACTCTCAGAGAAACTAACCCCCATCCTCATTTACAAACCCCTAACCTTCTTGAAAAGCAGAGACATTACTTGGCCAACAAAGGTCCATCTAGTCAAGGCTATGATTTTTCCATTGGTCATGTATGGATGTGAGAATTGGACTGTGAAGAAAGCTGAGTGCCAAAGAATTGATGCTTTTGAACTGTGGTGTTGGAGAAGACTCTTGAGAGTCCCTTGGACTGCAAGGAGATCCAACCAGTCCATTCTGAAGGAGATCAGCCCTGGGAATTCTTTGGAAGGAATGATGCTAAAGCTGAAACTCCAGTACTTTGGCCACCTCATGCCAAGAGTTGACTCATTGGAAAAGACTCTGATGCTGGGAGGGATTGGGGGCAGGAGGAGAAGGGGATGACAGAGGATGAGATGGCTGGATGGCATCACTGACTCAATGAACATGAGTTTGGGTGAACTCCGGGAGTTGGTGATGGACAGGGAGGCCTGGCGTGCTGCGATTCATGGAGTCGCAAAGAGTCAGACACGACTGAGTGACTGAACTGAATTGAACTGAACCTTCTTGATGAAAGTGAAAGAGGAGAGTGAAAAAGTTGGCTTAAAGCTCAACATTCAGAAAACTAAGGTCATGGCATCTGGTTCCATCACTTCATGGGAAATAGATGGGGAAACAGTGGAAACAGTGTCAGACTTTATTTTTGGGGGGCTCCAAAATCACTGCAGATGATGATTGCAGCCATGAATTTAAAAGATGCTTACTCCTTGGAAGGAAAGTTATGACCAATTTAGATAGCATATTAAAAAGCAGAGACATTACTTTGCCAACAAAGGTCCATCTAGTCAAGGCTATGGTTTTTCCAGTAGTCATGTATGGATGTGAGAGTTGGACTATGAAGAAAGCTGAGCGCCGAAGAATTGATGCTTTTGAACTATGGTGTTGGAGAAGTATCTTGAGAGTTCCTTGGACTGCAAGGAGATCCAACCAATCCATTCTAAAGGAGATCAGTCCTGGGTGTTCATTGGAAGGACTGATGCTGAAGATGAAACTCCAGTACTTTGGCCACCTCATGCGAAGAGTTGACTCATTGGAAAAGACCCTGTTGCTGGGAGGAATTGCGGGCAGGAGGAGAAGGGGACAACAGAGGATGAGACGGCTGGATGGCATCGCTGACTCGATGGACATGAGTTTGGGTGAACTCTGGGAGTTGGTGATGGACAGGGAAGCCTGGCATGGGGTCACAAAGAGCTGGACACAACTGAGCGACTGAAATGAACCGAACCGAACCGATCTGAACATTCTTTTTGAATTCCTTATAGGCAGATTTTTCTCTGACTATGGAATATACAACTGTTTTCAATTAGCCAAACAAATAGTAAGTCAAAAAGTTGGCTTCAGCCAAACTACTCCCAAAAGAGGAAGAGAGTTTGAGAAAGAAGCGAAATTCACTGGACCACATTGTTAGGGAGTCATGAGACTGGAGGGGATAAAGAAATGCCCAAGTTAGCTGTCTACTTGAAAACATTAGATTTTTTTAAATTACTCAAGTCATAAAAAAGAACAAAATAATTCAATTTACTTCATGGAAGAAACTAAAGACTATTATACTGAGTGAAGTAAATCAGACACAGGAAGACAAATATATATGATGTTGCTTATATGTGGAATCTAAAAAACGTGTAGAGATGAACTTATTTACAGAACAGAAGTAAAATCACAGATGTACCAAACAAACTTAGGTTACCAGGGGATAAGCAGGGGAAGGGATAAATGGAGAGTTTGGAATTGATACATATACACTACTGTAAATAAAATAGATAACTAATAAGAACCTACTGTATAGCACAGAGAGCTCTACTCAATACTCTGTAATGGCCTATATGGGAAAAGAATCTAAAAAAGAGGATATATATATATATATATGGATATATCTGATTAACTCTGCTATATACCTGAAACTAACACAGCATGGTAAATCAGCTATAATTCAGTAAAAATTAAAAACTAAAATAAAACTAAAAAACTAAAAAATTAAAGATAGAGCAAATGAAGGGAAAAGAATAGTTCTACAGAATAATTAAGCAAGAGGAATGTGAAAATTCAGGCTTACAAATAAAAGCAGCAAAAAAGACATTGGGAAAGAATATAACACATTATTCAAAGAAGTTAGGTAGGGTAAGAGTCTCCTGGAAGATGAGATAGTAGCAAATATTAAGAAAAACACACCATGCCACACAATCTGAATAGAAAATGCCCTCTCCTTTAATTGGCCAAAATACATAACAATTTTCCTCTACCAAAGACATTTATATGCATAATATCCTCTGATTTATTTAAACAAAATGAAACAAGTAATACCCAAACTGATGCATCTTGAAACTTCTAAATTATCAGAGGCTGAGAGAAAAGCTGGAGATTTAGCGATGTATATTGTGTTGTGGGAAAATTAGCCCCTCAAAATAGCAGAAGGGAAATTGGCAGCTTAGCCAAATAAACCAGAAGGAATGAATACTCTTACTCAGTAGCTGAGGGAAGAAAACTTGCTGGATAATATAGCCAAATATTGAGGGAATTTGTTTCAAGCATCTGCATATTTTTGAAGCTGACAATGTTCCCCCCTAAAAAGAAGTGTTGGCCCACTCATGTAGTAACACAGAAAAAGATTCACCAAGTTAATAATAATGGGAAACACCATTAAGAAAAAAACTGATAGCAAAAATTTCACCTGGGGAAATGGATGGTTCCTTCATGTATTGCTCTCCCTGACAACTGAGCACCTATCTCAGTTACATGAGAAGTGAAATTAATCAGTAGCTGTTTCTTGAGCACCTGCTAGATTCTTAGCAAATCTGTGCCAGATGTACTGGAGAAGGAACGGAATAAATGGAGAAGTAATAAAAATATCAACAACGTGACAGAAGTTTACTAATTATAGAGCAATTCTACAGTGATCCTTAAGCTAAGGCATAAAAATCACAAACCACACTAATGGTATTTAGAGTAATGAGATGGCTCATTTCCTTGATACTCTCCTTTATCTGCTGACCATCAGTAAAATACACCTCACTGCCAGGCTAGGTTCTCTCACTAGCCCCTCCCAAAATTCACCACATTTTTTTCATCTCTTGGCCCCTACAGAATACCTATGCTGTCACCTGACATAGTATAAATTCAGTAAGTGTAAAAACTCTCTTTTAAGATCCTTTAAAATTTTCCTCTCCACCTTTACAATAGAATTCTTTTGAAATATATTATAAGTAAATATTGTTAATTGAATCTAGCAGTACATATCAGGCAGGTTATTTCAAACTGAAAATTCAAAGACATACCTTTTAACATTTTTTAGATGTTTAAAATGTCAAAATATTGGGAAAACTATGGATTGGTCTATAGTCAAAATGACCGAGCTAAATCAACTGGTGATTTTTAGCACTGATATACTTTATGCAAAGCTAGAAATTTGGAGAGTGTTGCTAATTTTCTAAGACTTTAGCTTCTATGTAAACTGAACTGCCAGCCCTGAACTGCTTGGGCTTCGTTATAAATGGGATAGTCCGGCTTACACTTTCAACAATATAAACATTAACAACCTTCAGAAAAATGAGGAATGGGGTGGGGAGTGAGGATGTGGGGGTAAGCACAGGAAAGAGTCACCAGTCGTGGTATTTGGTTATAAGAGAGGGGAAACAATTAATACAGGTTGTAAATCTAGACTTTGGAGCTAGACTATTGGGTTTAAATCCGGGCTCAATTATTTAGGAGGTGTGTGCTTGAACGAATCACTTACACCTCTCTGTGTCTCAGTTAGTCATCTATAAAAGAGGATGAAACTAGAACAGGATTGCTATGCCAATTATATAAGTGAATATATGTAAAATATTTAAAACACTCTCTGGTGCTACTAAACACAGGATCAGTTGATGTTCTTATTGCTGTTGGAACAGTGTGGACTTTTGCTATGTAAGAATATATAAAATGACCTGAATATTTAGTTTGACCTGACTCAGTGAACCCAAAGAGAACCATCCTTCTTTGTAGCCATGCTTATGAAAGTAAACGTATGTTAAAGAGTATAAAGCAAGCTAGCATTAGTTAAGGCAATGGCAACCCACTCCAGTACTCTTGCCTGGAAAATCCCACAGACGGAGGAGCCTGGAAGGCTGCAGTCCATGGGGTCGCTGAGGGTCGGACACGACTGAGCGACTTCACTTTCACTTTTCACTTTCCAGAGAAGGAAATGGCAACCCACTCCAGTGTTCTTGCCTGGAGAATCCCAGGGACGGGGGAGCCTGGTGGGCTGCCGTCTATGGGGTCGCACAGAGTCGGACACGACTGAAGTGACTTAGCAGCATTAATTATAGATATGGATGAGTTTGTAGTAACAGGTTTTTAAGTTAGAAGGGAACTTGGATATAATCTTGGTTAACATCATCAAGTAACAGACAGAGAAATGTACACTCAGATATTAGGTTGTGTGATCAAAGAAAAACCGGAAAACTGAGAGTAGAGACAAAAATCCCTCAATACCTGCCTGTTTTCTCTAGTTGAGAGTCAGCACAGTGCATCAGAAAGCATCCCAAACATTTCACCAAGGCTCAGTGTCCTCAACCATAAAACTGTATATGTAACAACACGACTTATCTTAGGGTGTTTGTGGAAATCAGAGATAACACATGTTAAGTAACTAGCACAATATATATATATGGCACGTGTGTGTGTGTGCTGTCGTTTCAGTTGTGTTCGACTCTTTGCAACTCCATGGATACATCTCTTATGTCTCCTGCATTGGTAGGTGGGTTCTTTACCACGATGGCCACCTGGGAAGCCCTATATGGCACATAGAAGTAACAATGATGGGGACTTCCCTGGTGGTCCAGTGGTTAAAAATCCACTTCCCAATACACAGGATGTGGCTTTGATCCTTGGTCAGGGAACTAAAGATCCCACATACCAAGGGGTAACTGAACCCATGTGCCACAATTAAAACCTGACACACCAAAAATAAATAAAATTTTAAAAAAGAAAAATTTAAAAAATAACAATGATGATTATGATGGCGACAAGCTACTTACTGAATCCCCAAATTCTACATACTACATAAATACACTTCCAGCTTCTTCCTTTGTCATATTTGCAAACATAGAATACATGAAAATAAATGAACAAGTTTACTAGTAATCTATATCCATACCACATACACACACTCCTACACTGTATTATACTAGGTTTACAAGATGCCTTAATACTTCCTTAACATATTAATATCTAGCCTTCCTGATGTAGCATTGAAATTATGGCATTCTAGAGAAGAAAATAGCCTAAATTTTCAATTATGATGCTAATGTTGGCATTTTTCTTCCCACGTGATGTTATTACAAATAATCACCAAGATATGCACAGTAATACTTCAATAAGCTACTAAAACTGATCACTTCTCCTCCCTTTGTCATTTTGAATAATGTCTCTTACCTTGTCACTTTTTGCATTTCAAAGGCTAATTTGAAGTCTCAGCTTAACTCTCTCTGATATAATTATCACCCTCTCAAACATCCTTCAAAGCATTTTTCACATTTATTCATTCATGTTCACATTCATTTATTCACATTCACATACATATCATTATTTAAATATTTGAAGTTAAGTGTTGAATTTCACCCCGACACTATCCTCAGAGTATTTCCAAACTACTACACTTAACAAGTGTTCCATTAATATAGCCATAAATAAATAGGTTCCCAGTAGGTTATTGAATTCATAGATCCATATTCCAGCACATAGGTCTAAGGTAGCAGTGAATATTTGAGAGTAAGCTTAAACTACTACAAACATACTTGAATTATTCTTAAACCAAGATTCTATATATTACGTATATATAGTCAATTATAAGAATAATATCCTGTCTCCTTCACTTTAAGACTATGCTCCCAGGTTTTCTATTCTTTGAGTTCCCAGCACCTTGCATGATGACTAGTGCGTAGTATTGCTCTGGAAACACTTGTTAAATTGCTAACTGAGATTTGGCTCTCTTGCTTTAGCAAAATGACAATTTCTCATAAGTCAGCACGTGACACATAATAAAAGTAACAGATGAAAAACATGATTGGAAATTAAACATAATTCTGATACTCATGACACTTAAATCATCCAGTTTAATAATTGTGCAATTAAACAATTACTCATTGCCTAAAGAGCATTACTAACTACAGAACATTCAGTACAGAAAAAAGTATGGCTTCAGAGAGGTAAAATTTATATAAGACTTAAAGAAGTCATTAAACTACTACTGTCATCAACAAATCGAAATGTCAAGTGGAATGACAGTACCTCTTCACATCATTGTTCAAACTGCCACAGAAATAGGTTTTAAACTAAGTTAAGAAGTGAAAGAAGGATAAACCAGAAAATGAGGTGTGTGTGTGTATGTGTGTGTTGTTTTTTTTTTGCATGTTAGCTTAAACTATTTAAAGCACAGCATTTCTAAGAGGAATTTTGAGAATGATTGAGATGAAAATCTGAAACTGGCCTAGTTTATAGAGCCTGTTAGAATGCAATGAGGCTTGTGTATTACCAACCGCTGGGAAATTTTCGTACTTAACACTGGTGTTGCTCACAGAAACCAATATCTGTGTGGGCTTCCCTGATAGCTCAGCTGGTAAAGAATCCACCTGCGATGCAGGAGACCCCAGTTCAATTCCCGGGCTGGGAATGTCCTCTGGAGAAGGGATAGGCTATGCACTCTGATATTCTTGGGCTTCCCTGGTGGCTCAGCAGGTAAAGAATCCACCTGCAATGCAGGAGACCTGGCTTTGATCCCAGGGTTGGGAAGATCCCCTGGAGAAGGGAAAGGCTACCTACTCCAGCATTCTGGCCTGGAGAATTCCATGGATGGTATACTCCATGGAGTCGCAAAGAATTGGATAAGACTGAATGACTTTCACTTTCAGTGAAAGAGATGACAAAAATGATCCAAGGACAACAAACTCTCCTCATAATGCATGGCTGCACTTACAGATTTACAGAGACTTTTCATTTTGCTTGATTTTGTTTTCAAAGCGTCCTCCTCAGTTCCCTGTTTTTGTCCGCTAGCTAAGTCCAACTGTTGACATGCATGTCTCAGAATGACTATCTGCAATTCCTGATCCTCACAGTGACCTGGTTATGGCTTACCACTTAATATCCACCTAAAGTTCACACTTAACTGTAGTAAGGAGGAATTTTACATAAAAATGCAAGTGCTTTTGGAAACTGGTGATAAATGTATTGGTTTTTAAAGGCACCACATTTCCTATTGTCTGATTACTATAGTTGGCTGATTATAATAAACAACTGTGACTATTAGACACTGTGCTATGTGCTGTATGGGAAGATAGAATGAAGCCATAATCAATTTTATTAAGGAGTTCACCATCCATGTAGGTAAACAGAGTAATCACATATGAAATAATTTATTCAAAATACTTTAGAATATTACAGATGATAACTTATGTGTGGTGCATGTGTTAGATGTCAAAGATGCTTCAAGGAAATAAACAATGATAATGATCACAGCTATTGTGACCATCAGGGAAATGCAAATCAAAACCATCTGAGATAGCACCTCACACTTATCAGACGGCTATCATCATAAAGACCACAAATAACAAATGCTGGAGAGGGTATGGAGACCCTGTACAGTGAGGGGCCCTGTACACCATTGGAGGGAATGTAAATTGGTATAGCCACTATGGAGAACAAGAAGGTTTCTCAAGAAACTAAAAATAGAACTACCATATGATCCAGTAATTCCACTCGAGTATATTTCCAAAGAAAACAAAAACACTAATTTGAAAAACTATATGTACCCCCATGTTCATTGCAGCTCTATTTACAGTTGCCATGATATGGAAGCAACTTAAGTGTCCATCAATAGATTAATGGATTAAAAAGTTGTAGTATATATGTGTATGTTTATATATATATATATATTGGAGAAGGCAATGGCACCCCACTCCAGTACTCTTGCCTGCAAAATCCCATGAACGGAGGACCCTGGTAAGCTGCCGTCCATGGGGTCACGAAGAGTCGGACACAACTGAGCGACTTAGCGGCAGCATATATATATATATATATATACACACACAGACACACACAATGAAACATTACTTAACCATCAAAAGAATGTTGCCATTTGCTATAACATGGCTGGATCTGGAGGGTATTCTTAGTGAAATAAGTCATACAGAGAAAGACAAATAGTTCCTATTTTTCTATTCTTTTTTCTCTTATTCTGTTATTACCCACGTTTTGTAGATGTGGACTCTTGCCACCATGTTCTTGAGATCCTTAAGGGTGGTCAAAATGACCCTCATCTGGGAAATAGGGCTAGAGTTTGACTTTGAAGAATAGATAGTAAAGAAGGAGATTTTCAAGAATGCACTTGAATTACTAAATTCAAGGTGCATCTTGAATTATTTATATACTCTTTTAATATCATGCTTTTCTTAAAGATTCTAAGCGGAGCAAATAGCTATTTAATTTACAAATATCCTTGTAAGAATCTATGAGCACTTTAACAGTGAAAAGTTCATGAAGAATAGCTACAGTGAAATGTAAACAGACAAAGCAGTTAGGTAGATGGGACAGGAAAGGTGTACAGTGGAGATGTATTCACTTGTATTCAGAAAAGTACCCATTGACATTCCATCCTATCATGGGATAGGAGAAAATGTCCCGCTATGGAAAAGTCCACCTGTCTAAACTTGAACTAATTATCTTCTTCATTAAACATGCTTCACTGCTTTCTGTTCTAATGAATGATGCCACCACCATCTATCTCATCCTTCATTTCCCTGTCCCAGCATCTAATCAGTCATTAAGATGTGAAATGAGAAGTTTGAGGTTTGCAAGCCCAGCCCTGCCACTTACCAGATAAATAACTCTGGGCAGATTGCTTGATCCCTAACTAGCAATATCCTCATTGGTAAAACATGGACAAAAATAGAATGTATTTTATAAGTTGTTAGAATTAAAATGTATCTACAATGTCTGTAAAAGTTCTTACTAAAAGTATTTGGAATATTTTGCTGTTGTTATTTAACCATAGAAATACAAACAAAAGACTCTGTGTTAGGCTCATCATTTTATACACTTGTATTATATATACATATATATACACACATACATACATTCTAATGTCTATCTGTATAGCTATATTATAGATTAAATACTATAAAACAGAATTTAAGAGAACAAACCCTACATCAGACACAACTAAATTAAGCTAAATATTGGGTCTACCATTTTCTAGTTGTGTTATCTTGAACACATCACTTGATAACTTCAAGGGTCACTTTCTTCATCTGTAAAATAGTTATTGTGAGCTTGCAATTAATTAGCACACGTTAAGTATATCACACAGTACCTGACACAATGTAAAAGTCTGAGCAATTTTAGTCATTATATCATGGGGTTTTTTTTCACAATATACAATGTGCTTACATTAATCTATACTTTCTGACTGAACAAGAATTGTGGAATATATTTTCAAATAATTTTTAAAATATGATTTTATTAAGAAATCTCCACATTTTATAGTTACTTATTTTCCAAACCATTCTATTAATCCAGATCACCTGTGTCAGCGAGCAGGTAGGTACTCTAAGAAGCAGTAGGGGTACGGAAAGATAGAACCACAAAAATAGAGCTCAGCTTAAATACTGGAAGGGCAAAGTCAAAGCCAGAATTATAATAATGTCGCAGAAGCAAAACATCCACTTTCCCTCCTGAGGTGCCTAAGAACATATTCAGGCTGCCCGTAGCTGCTCGTAGAGTCTGCCAATCGGCCTTTTCTCCTTGCTTCATGAATATTCCATAAAGCATAAGCTTTCCAATTCCCAAGAAATAAAAATGGTAACCATAAAACTCTGCTAGGCTGTTAACAGTCCATAGGTCACATATAGGGACAATGAATCAAACGACTAGTGAGCTTACCCAAAGGACCAGTGAACTATCAAATATTGTGCAGACTGAAGGCAATTTTAAATGAGGAGTTTAAACACATTTTAAACAAAGGCAGCATTATTCAAATAAGCAAATAGCTACACAAGTTGGAACACATTAGAATAACAAAATTTCAACTATTTGATTAAAATCTATACTGAAAATTCAAACTTACTAAGATGATTAGAATATTTCCTACCAGCAACATATTTTAAAATTTTGCTCTTAACACATCTTTCCCCTTCTTGCTTTCTTCTCTTTATTTATCTAAGTTTTTCTCTATCATCTCCTTCCCTTCCTCAATTTTAATGCATTCTCAACCTTCAAAGCTAAACTTAATATTGAAAGTATTCAATGACAACCGAAGCCCCAAAGCCAGGGGTGTTCTGGCAACAATATGTACTCTGGAAGATGGATGGGAATTCATTAATTACTGTCCTTAGAACACAGATTCTTCAAGGAAACTGCCCTGGAGATCTAAGTTATAATACATACATGGTTACACACTGTAGAGGACGTGAAACATATATTTTGATGAAATTTATTATAAATTCCTTCCACACCTGTAAAGACCATGACTCGATGCCCTTCACAAACAAATTTCATCATCTTATTCCTTATTATGCCATTTGCACACAGCATGAGGCGCATGCTGCCAAGAGGAGTTACTGAATCCAAGCGGACTTAGCCAACTGGATGCACCAAACTTAGCATTCATCAGTGATAACAACTGTTACAGTCAAAAAATATGTTTCAAGGAGGTATTAGTTCTCATCCCACCTTTGGAAATTCTGCAGAATAGTTTGATGCTAGTTAAGCAGTACTTTCAAGTATATACAATAACACTATGCAAGGAGTCTTATCACCTTGCAAAAATGAAAAGAGAATCATATCAACTCATTATAAATAGAAAAAAACTACATATATATATAGTGTCTCCAAATGCACTCTTTAGACTTTAGCAATCCTGGGATCAGGGAAGTTAATAGCTACAAAGAAAAGTCAATATATTTAATAACTTCTACAATATTAGAAAATGATAAGTTGAAATACGTTGTTTTAAAAGTTAAACACTGGTTATATAATCGTAGGACAGATAGCTTTCAAAGTGTATGAAAAAATAAAGAATGTGAAAAGTTAACAATAAAAATGCATTACAAAAGTTAATATTAAGAAAGAATATAAAAGTTAATGAAATCAGACCAAATAGAATTCAAGGGGTATTATATGGACTCTCCCCATAGAGGTTATCTTATGATCAAATTCACAGAGTTAAATGAAAATAGAGCTGTTATAAATCTTTACATGTTGAGTATCACAGCATCAAGATGCATAAGACAAAACTAGTTAAAATGCAAAACTAACACAATCTCATTTTGGGGGAATTTTTCTTTTTTTGGTATTTGAAAGATCAAGAAAGCAAGAAGTGACTTATAAAGTTATTAAGAGGTGACATAATAATGTTTTAGGTAAAATTAGTAACTAATAGTCAACTCCTTAATTTCCATCAAACACTTATAAGCTTTAGTATAATGAAAATATCAATAACATTCAAATCTATACAGGTAACATTTCTGAACATAAGGTGGTTCAGCTAAAAATACAATGAAGCTAGATAAACAAACAATATCCCATTTGGAACTTGTAATATTATCTTCCAAATAATTATGAGCTTATATAGAAAAATAGCAGCATAATTGCAGAATATTTAGCAAATAATTTTGATAATATATCATTAAAGTTATGAATTATGGCCAAAGCTGTATGCAAAGGAAATCTCATTGCAATAAAGGAAACTTTATTATTAAATAAGAAACGGAAAATAAATTAAGAACTAAACTCAAAATGCTAGAAAAAGAGTAACAAAATTAACCTGCAGAAAGATGAAATTAAAATAAATCTTAAGTCAACAATAAGAATAAAAAGCAAATAAATAAACACAGGATAATTTTTTAAAGGAACAGTAGATAGAATTATTCTACCAAGGCCTCAATACAACAAAACAAAACAAACACAACAAAACAATAAAAGGCAGAAAGGACACAAAATTACTTATGGGGAAAGGAAAAGGGAATAAAACTGTTGATCATGAGTTTTTTATCTGACAATAGTAAACAAAATTCATTCTAATAATTTTGAAAATCTTGATGAAACTGATTTCTTTAGAAGAAAATGTAAGCTATCCAAACTTACTTTAACGGAAGGACAATAATTTTTCTATCAGCTCATATGTCATTCTTAGAGAACCAGTCCCCATATCCCTGCACTGGGAAGGAGAGCTATAAACTGAAGGCCCCATAACAGTTCATACCTACCAGGGTAAACAGCTAACTTAATTTGTTCTACTGGCATCTTCTCTGGGAGGACTTTCTGGTCTCAGAACTGAATTCTACTGTTGTCACAAGGCCCTAACATTTCCTTCTCACTTTGGTGATTCAGCACTATGAAAGCAATGTACCATCTAATGTACCTGTTTTGCTATATATATACATTCTTTTTGTAAATTTTCTGTCTCCCCTATCCTACATACTTAAATGTAAGTCCATAGAGTAAGATAATTGTCAGAGGGCTTTGTATGCCCTTGTTTCTCAGATCATCAACAGTGCCTGGTGCATAGTTGATACTAAATGTGTATTTGGTGAATGAGTGAAAAAAAGAATGAATGCATGTTTGAATAATTAAGGGGATGAGTTATTACCTATAGAGAATAGAGTTGGTGACTTACATACACTTTGATTTGGGTACATGCAGACAAAAGGAGCTTTAGACTCATTTGTGGCAACTACAATAAGGCTGTGTATAACTGACCATAGATACTTCTTTGATTAAGGAAAGAAAACGAGAGAGAGATAGTGGAGTATCAGAGGAGGAGGGGGAGAAAGAAGAGATGGAGGAGGAGAAAGAGGAGGTGATGATTGCTTTCTTTCTCATTTTCATGATGGTTTGCTATTTTTGTACAACTGGTATCCAATAGTCACTTTTTAACTTTTTTTAATTTGCAGAATCACTTATGTGCCCAATGTAAATTACAGTAGCTCTTATATACTTTCATATCCTTTTAGATCTGTCGCTTTAGGACAAGAACTGTCAATCTTGGACGGATATCACCTGCACTATGAGTCTTCTAGTTTATTGGTTTTCTTTTCTTTTCTCATACAAGGGCACAGCTCCATGCGGGCAGTTCTAATGCAGAGCTATGCTAAGAATCACTGCTTTATTTTGTTCAATGAACTCTACTAAGATGCTTTTCTGACCTACTTAAGGGTATCAACAGGTTTCTCTTAAGTGCATACATAAGATTTTGCCCCCTAAAAATTAAAAAATTTTAAACTCTGAACTTCCATTTGAACAGCTCTGTGTACATCTATCTCATCCAGAGCTGTTTAATTTTTAAGCCATTAATTATAGTTTCAAAGTTGAAATTTATGATTATCCTTTAACATTTTTTTTGAATTTTTAAATGAGTTACAATTTATTGTTGGGATTTTCAACCTCCTAGCTTTTCCCCTGGCAATGGAAATTTGACCAAGATGCTGAAATCTCGAGCTAAAGGATATTAAGTCAAATACCTGCAGAGGTGTTTCAAGATGCTTTTCTCTCAGCACTGGAGCAGCTGAAATTTCCTGGGGGGCTTTTGATGTCTTCCTTTTGGCTTTTTCCATTTGAACATTGGTAAAGTAGTTGACGGCAGCAAACTCAATAAGGGCCGAAAATACAAAAGCAAAGCAGACAGCTATGAACCAATCCATGGCAGTTGCATAGGAGACTTTGGGTAAGGAATGCCGTGCACTGATGCTCAGTGTGGTCATGGTCAGGACTGTGGTTATTCCTTCAAAGGAAAAGAGCAAAGAGACAAAATACTTTATGGTTACTTCTACGCAGAAAAAACAACCAAACCAAAAGATCTGGAAATTTGGTGGGGTGGCAGTAACAAAGTTTATAATAATTCAAAACAAACCATCTTTGATATGATTCCCATCCTAAAGGTTCAGTGAAATTAGCACAGGATTTGGAGTGAGAGACAGATGTGGTTCAAATACCTACTCCTCCAATCACTGGCTCAGTGTGAGCTGGATTAAGTTATGAAAACACACTGGGTTTCACTTGATACCCACTTACTGAGCTTACTATGAAGACTTAAAGTATGTAAGGCAACTAACATATGTTGGGTTGATATTAGTACCCAGGCCAATATACCTGAGAAACTCAACACCTAACAGGAAGTGTGACTCATTGAAGCACTGATTCTCAACCAGGAGTGGGAAGATGGTAACACTGAAAAAAGTATCAGAATTTCATGTCTGGGGTAGGCATGGTCCACGTTATTGAAACTCTCTACCAGAAAAATCACAAGTTATATACACTCAAAATCTTTACCTGAATATTACCTATTTAATTAAAATAATAAATGTACTAGTTATAAAATAGCTCAATTTATATAAAACAGAAGGAATGCTCCCAAGAAATAGATTTCTAGAACAATTTGGTTTTGACACCACAGTTCAGTTCAGTCACTCAGTGATGTCCAACTCTTTGTGACCCCATGGACTACAGCAAGCCAGGCGTCCTTGTCCACCACCAACTCCTGGAGCTTGTTCAAACTCACGTCCATTGAGTCGGTGATGCCATCCAACCATCTCATTCTCTGTTGTCCCCTTCTCTTTTTGCCTTCAATCTTTCCCAGCATAAGGGTCTTTTCTAATGAGTCAGTTCTTCAAATTAAGTGGCCAAAGTATTGGAGCTTCAACATCAGTACTTCCAATAAACATTCAGGACTGATTTCCTTTGATTGGACATCTACTGCCCTTCAGTTTATGGTTGGCAGGAAAATACTGGTAACAAGAATAACAGTATTTCTCTCCCATCAATAAGCTTCTGAAGCATATCATCTCCAGAAAACCCTTTTCTGCAGAGCCTGGAAAAATGTTAATCCCCATTCTCAATGGAAAAATCCCACTTGCTGCTGAAATTATAGAGAAATTCATTATTTAATAATGCTAAATATTTGCACAATTGCCCCTTTCTGCATCTTTGTTTCTCTGTGGATCTAATCCATGTTAAGTAATTAAGTTTGGAAATTTATTTGGAGATTTACCATATCCATTTAAATCATTCTATGTAATACCTAGGAAATCTCCTGAATTGATACACTCAGATGTTTAGGAATGATGATGAGGAAGACAGTAACAATGATGAAGGCATAAACTGTTTATTCCAATCCATGCCAATCCCTAGCCTAAAGTCACATGTTAAACTGAAGGGACGGTGAGCCCCATGCAATAATGAAGAAATAAAAATATTTTGATGCATGGAGAAATAACATTGTCTCTTCAACTCGACACTTAATTATATTCTACCTTGTATTGTTCCCTAATTGTTCCATTTGTGTGAGCTTTGTTTCCACAACTTCATTAAGCATTGACTCCTTAAGGGCAGAAATATTTAACACCGCTTTGGAATTAACCATATTTCACATAATGCCGAGCACATGATAAATGGGTAGTAAATAAAAATACGTTTTTCAGCTCTTCACAAATCCATTTTCCTTCTAATCCTTTTTGAATTGTCAGTTTTAAAACATGAGAAATTAGAACAACGGTGTAGCTTTTGAGCTATGGATCTTTCAAAAATATTCCATAAACTATACAGAGGGAACAAGTTGAGAATTTGGTTGTATTCTCTTTTAAAAGAAATGTTTGTGATATTTTTAACATTTTATAAGTTTAAAACAGACTTAAAATATGTTTATTCAATCAAATATATAAATACCTAAATGCCTATGAAAATGCAGTATTGTGAATTTATTAGACTTTGTTTCAGAAAGAGACCTCAGGACTTTTAGGCCCCTATTTTATTTTATTTTTATTTTTCAGTTCAGTTCCGTTCAGTTCAGTTCAGTCACTCAGTCGTGTCCAGCTCTGCGACCCGGAAAATGGCACCCTCCCTATGGTCATTGAGAGATAGTGAATAAACCCTAAATTAATTCTGAAAAATTCTAGCTGCAAAATTTAAATATAAATCAAAGGTTTTCTTCTTATTCATAGCAAGTTAAGTAGTCTATTAAGAATTCAAAACTGTTCTACAACTTTATTAGGTATATTTCCTCTAATAGCATAGAAATTATACTGAAAGAGCTTGAAAATAAAATATAAACAGTGCCATGTAAGTAAGAATACTACTCAGAAATCAGAAAGTTTTACAGAGACCATAATGTAATCAAAAAGGAATCTGAAACTCAAATATAAACAACTTAAGATTATCTGTGTTGCTTTGAACATTTTTTTGGTAATAGAACAATTTCTCCTGAGGATAAGCAGTAATGGTCTTTTCCTCTCCTGCAGTATGAGAAGAAATTTCACCATTAATGACAAGTAAGCAGAATATTAATGCAATTATTGAGTTGTGAATCCAAAAATGACTTTCTGATTGTTAAGGAGGGTAGATCACCGAGGTTATGAATATGTCCAACAATGTATGGCTATGTGGCTGCTTTGCATTCCTTTTTTACTGTCTAGAGTACACTTGATTTAAAAGTTTGCACAAAGGTCTTTCAGATATTGTGGTCCCTATTTTATGACTGTTGGCAAAATTAAGAAAGTAACTGGCATAAATAGTTGGCTGAGTGTTTGAAATTACCATCCCTTTAGACATTAAAAATTTTCTCTGTCTGGAGTTCAATTTTAAGAAAGAACTAGCACGACAGGAATGGGCTTTGTACACCTGTGTCAAGGTGAAGTAGTTGGTTAAATGGACACCAGTAAAACAGCAAGCAGATGCTAACCTCTCAGATAAGAAGCCATGCTTCTTCTGCATCCAGGAAGACAGTATATTGGTCACCACATCTACCCTGAAAATGCTTTAATAACCGTGGAACTTTTTAAACACGTTCCGATATTGATGCCAGGCCCCGTTTTTAGAATGCTGAGTATGCACCATATTGGCTGGCCCAGGAGCTGGAGGAGGACATTTAAGAGTAGGCTAAGACAATACACAGGAGTGAATTTTGGGCTAGCTACTCCTAGAAAATGAACTAGTAATGATGTAGATACGCCAGCTGGCATTTACACAGATTTCATGTTTCACTATACTGGAATAATTAGAAAACTTAAGAGGCATGCATCTTTAGTGATAGACCTTTCCAGAGAATTTGGCACACTCTACTTATATTTACACTAATTTTTATTAGTTTTTCTCTTTACGTGATCTCGAGTGACATCTCTTACTCAGCAAATTCTTCCTTGAGTAAAGAGAAAAATGAGAATTGGGACAGATAAATGCTAGCCCAGAATTATTTCTTTTTATTTGAATCTCATATGAAATAGACTGTTCACTCCCCCCTCCCCACATACTTAAAACTTAACTTCCTTTAAAAAATACCATCAAAAATCTCAACAAACAATTAAATAGTTACTGTTCTGGCACATCTTAGGTCTTAGAAGACTTCATTATTGGGCATAATTTTCCTGGTCAATCCAAACCAGTATCTTGGTGCCTGAGCACAATCAGAAGCAAATGGAAGAGTTCCCACAAAGTATGCAGAGCGCATAGCCGTACACATCCACTCAGCAGCTCTGAAGTCATCCACAAGCTCCCAGGTCCCCAGACTGTCTCCCCGACCCCCACCCCCACCACATAAGGACAGAATGGCAGAGTGGACATGAGGGAGTTCTCAAAGTTAGGCAGAAACTGTTTAGGGTTTATCACTTCAATATATGATTTTATACAAGTTTCTTAATCTCTTTCTGTCTATATCCTTATCCATATAAAATTACTAATGCCTAACTTGCTGAGTTATTCTGAAGAGTAAATAAGATGATCTCTATCAGTGCATGGCAAATTTTATTATCATTACTATTAGTGTTACCAGAGCTGCCGTCTATGGGCTCACACAGTCGGACACACGACTGAAGCAACTTAGCAGCAGCAGCAGCAATATCCTTACTGTATGATACATAATGTCCTTACGCAAGCTCATCTGGATAGGAAATATTAGATGGACACAGCTATAATTAATGCTCTCCTCCCCGCCCCCGCCACCATACCACTGGAAATTCTATTACTGGGGGACAAATGAGACAGAACAGTGGCTATGAGTTTGTAATCAACCAAGAAAGCATTCAAAGCTCATCAACCAATCATGATAACTATAAAATAAAGAGAACATTCACATGATAGTATCAAGTAGTGAGTCTCAAAATGAGAGAGATAGCAGCATGGACTGTCATAATAGTCAATGACACTAAAAACAGTATTCACTGTGGTAGCCTTTGTATCCAAATAAACTCATCGAATCCTCACAGCAACCTTATGCAGTGGTGACAATTCACCCTGTTGTAACACTTGAGGAAACAGGCAGAAATAAGTCACTGAAGGCTCACAGCTAATAAATAGTAGACTTTAGGTAACAACCTAGGCCATCTTGCTCCAGAGTCTGCACTTTTTGACGTGGATGCCTCTTAATCAAAGGCAGCATTAATGGGGCAATATTTTCTGTTGCAGAAATTATTTAGGAGCATAGGATAAAGATGATAATACATGTGGAAGTGATTTTTATTTTCAATGATGATAGTTCCTGAAACATTAATATTATTTGTGCAAGGGAAAGTTAAGGGACTTTGACCTGGTTCTCAGCCCCTAACTTGCTGCCCAGTCAGGCTGTCTTTATATATGATATATACAGCCAAGGTTAACTGAGTGATCACTGCACTTAATGAGACAATAAACACCAAGCATTTAGCAAATTAATCTTTTGTCAGGAACACAGACAGACCTAGAGATTATCATACTGAGTGGAAGTAAACCAGACTGAGAAAGAAAACTATATATTAATAGAATATCACTTACATGTAGAATCTAAACACTGATAAAAATGAACTTATTTATAAAACAGAAACAGGCATATAGACAGAAAAGAAACTTACGGTTACCAAGGGGGAAGAAGATGTGGGAGGAACAACTTAACAGTTTGGGATTAATATACACACTACATACATAAAATAGATAGATTAAAAAAAAAGATTTACTGTATACTCAGTATTTTGTAATAATCTATAAGGGAAAAGAATCTTAAAAAATGTACATATATATTTATATATATGTCTACATATATATCAGAGAAAGCAACAGCACCCCACTCCAGTACTCTTGCCTAGAAACTCCCATGGACGGAGGAGCCTGGTAGGCTGCAGTCCATGGGGCTGCCGAGAGTTGGACACGACTCAGTGACTTCACTTTTCACTTTCATGCATTGGAGAAGGAAATGGCAACCCACTCCAGTGTTCTTGCCTGGAGAATCCCAGGGATGGGGGAGCCTGGTGGGCTGCCGTCTCTGGGGTCACACAGAGTAGGACACAACTGAAGCGACTTAGCAGCAGCTACATATATATATCTGAGTAACTGTGCTATATAACTGAAACTAACACAATGTTTTAATAATGTTGTAATAATGCTGTAAAGAGCAATGTTGAATAGGAACCTGGAATGTTAGGTCCATGCTGCTGCTGCTGCTAAGTCGCTTCAGTCGTGTCCGACTCTGTGCGATCCCATAGACAGCAGCCCACCAGGCTCCCCCATCCCTGGGATTCTCTAGGCAAGAATACTGAAGTGGGTTGCCATTTCCTTCTCCAATGCATGAAAGTGAAAAGTCAAAGTGAAGTCGCTCAGTCGTGTCCGACTCTTCGCGACCCCATGGACTGCAGCCTACCAGGCTCCTCCGTCCATGGGATTTTCCAGGCAAGAGTACTGGAGTGGGGTGTCATTGCCTTCTCCATGAATCAAGGCAAATTGGAAGTGGTCAAACAGGAGATTGCAGAGTGAACGTCAACATTCTAGGAATCAGAGAACTAAGATGGACTGGAATGGGTGAATTTAACACAGATGACCATTATATCTACTACTGTGGGCAGAAATCCCTTAGAAGAAATGGAGTAGCCATCATGGTCAACAAAAGAGTCCGAAATGCAGTACTTGGATGAAATCTCAAAAACGACAGAATGACCTCTGTTCGTTTCCAAGGCAAACCACTAAATATCACAGTAATCCAAGTCTATACCCCAACCAGTAATGCTGAAGAAGCTGAAGTTGAACAGTTCTATGAAGACTTACAAGAGCTTCTAGAACTAACACTCCCAAAAGATGTCCTTTTCACTATTGGGGAGTGGAATGCAAAACCAGGAAGTCAAGAAACACCTGGAGTAACAGGCAAATCTGGCCTTGGAGAACACAATGAAGCAGGGCAAAGGCTAATAGAGATCTGCCAAGAGAATGCACTGGTCATAGCAAACACCCTCTTCCAACAATACAAGAGAAGACTCTACACATGGACATCACCAGATGGTCAACACTGAAATCAGATTGATTATATTCTTTGCAGCCAAAGATGGAGAAGCTGTATACAGTCAGCAAAAACAAGACCAGGAGCTGATTGTGACTCAGATCATGAAGTTCTTATTGCCAAATTCAGACTTAAATTGAAGAAAGTGGGAAAACCACTAGACCATTCAGGTATGACCTAAATCAAATCCCTTATGACTATACAGTGGAAGTAAGAAATAGATTTAAGGGACTAGATCTGACTGAGTGCCTGATGAATTATGGATGAAGGTTCTTGACATTGTACAGGAGACAGGAATCAAGACCATCTCCAAGAGAAAGAAATCCAAAAAAGGAAAATGGCTGTCTGGAGAGGCCTTACAAATAGCTGTGAAGAGAAGAAAAGAGAAAAGCAAAGGAGAAAAAGAAAGATATACCCATTTGAATGCAGATTTCCAAAGAATAGCAAGGAGAGATAAGAAAGTTTTCCTCAGAGATCAATGCAAGGAAATAGAGGAAAACAACAGGATGGGAAAGACTAGAGATCTCTCCAAAAAAATTAGAGATACCAAGGGAACATTTCATGCAAAGATGGGCTCAATAAAGGACAGAAATGGTATGGACCTAACAGAAGCAGAAGATATTAAGAAGAGGTGGCAAGAACACACAAAGAACTGTACAAAAAGATCATGACCCAGATAATCATGATGGTACAATCACTCACCTAGAGCCAGACATCCTGGAATGTGAAGTCAAGTGAGCCTTAGGAAGCATCTCTATGAACAAAGGTAGTGGAGGTGATGAAATTCAAGTTGAGCTATTTCAAATTCTAAAAGATTTGAAAAAGTGCTACACTCAATATGTCAGCAAATTTGGAAAACTCAGCAATGGTCACAGGACTGGAAAATGTCAGTTTTCATTCCAATCCCAAAGAAAGGCAATGCCAAAGAATGCTCAAACTACCACACAATAGCACTCATCTCACACGCTAGTAATGCTCAAAATTCTCCAAGCCAGGCTTCAGCAGTACGTGAACTGTGAAATTCCAGATGTTCAAGCTGGTTTTAGGAAAGCCAGAGGAACCAGAGATCAAATTGCCAACATCCGCTTGATCATCAAGCAAGAGCGTTCCAGAAAAACATCTATTTCTGCTTTACTGACTATGCCAAAGCTTTTGACTGTGTGGATCACAATAAACTGCAGAAAATTCTGAAGGAGATGGGAATATCAGACCACCTGACCTGCCTCTTGAGAAACCTGTATGCAGGTCAGGAAGCAATAGTTAGAACTGGACATGGAACAATAGACTGGTTCCAAATAGGAAAAGGCGTACATCCAGGCTGTATAGTCACCCTGCTTATTTAGTTTCTATGCAGAGTACATCATAAGAAATGCTGGGCTGGAAGAAGCACAAGCTGGAATCAAGATTTCTGGGAGAAATATCAATAACCTCAGATATGCAGATGACACCACCCTTATGGAAGAAAGCAAAGAAGAACTAAAGAGCCTCTTGATAAAAGTGAAAGAGGAGAGTTAAAAAGTTGGCTTCAATCTCAACATTCAGAAAACAAAGATCATAGCATCTGGTCCCATCACTTCATGGGAAATAGTTGGGGAAACAGTGGAAACAGTGGCTGACTTTATTTTTCTGGGCTCCAAAATCACAGATGCAGATGGTGATGCAGCCATGAAATTAAGACGCTTACTCCTTGGAAGGAAAGTTATGACCAACCTAGATAGCATATTAAAAAGCAGAGACATTACTTTGTCAACCAAGGTCTGGTTAGTCAAGGCTATGGTTTTTCCAGTAGTCATGTATGTATGTGAGAGTTGAACTATAAAGAAAGCTGAGAACCAAAGAATTGATGCTTTTGAACTGTGGTGCTGGAGAAGACTCTTAAGAGTCCCTTGGACTGCAAGGAGATCCAACTAGTCCATCCTAAAGAAGATCAGTCCTGAGTGTTCATTGGAAGGGCTGATGTTGAAGCTGAAACTCCTATACTTTGGCTACCTCATGCAAAGAGCTGACTCATTTGAAAAGACCCTGATGCCGTGAAAGATTGAGGGCAAGAGGAGGAGGGGACAACAGAGGATGAGATGGTTGGGTGGCATCACTGACTCAATGGACATGAGTTTGGATAGACTTTGTGAGTTGGTGATGGACAGGGAGTCCTAGCGTGCTGTGGTTCATGGGGTCACAAAGAGTCGGACACGACTGAGCAACTGAACTGAACTGAACACAATGTTGCAAATCAACTGTACTTCAATTTTCAAAAAAAGGATTTAGCAGAGTGTATGGCATTACATAATGGAAAGTTGCATGTTTTCTTTTAAAAACAGTTAATAATTAAGGCAACAAAGTCAAAGCAAAATTATTCTCCCCTGTATAATAGAATATCTGGGAGTAACAATATGTGCCTACTGTGCTATATACCCTGTCCTGAGTACCACACATCATTCTAAATCTTCACTAGTCTAGGAAGGAGAGACGTGTTATCACAATTTTATGGATGGAGAATATAAGTGGCAGAAGTGAGTTTTAAAACCTGACCTACTGGAAAACAAACTTCACTACGTTGTTTTCTCTCTTTCATTTTCCCATCTGTTTTCAATAGCTGAACTTTTTCAACACTTGCAATGTGCAGTTATCCTTTAATTGAACCCTCGCAACTCTGTGAAGTAGACAGACCCACTACACCTGCTCAATGCCTTCTTGGTTCACACTCTCTCTGGAGCAGAAACTCCTCTAAGAGTTTCCCCAGTAGGATTCCAAAACCTTCTTGAGTGAACCTAAGCTTAAAGCGGTGGGGGTGTCCGTGGAATATGTCCCCACATTCAGGTCACCTGAGAACACTAAGATGGCCCTCAGCATCTCAATGGATCGGGGTCGGGTAAGAAGTTCCCACGCTCTTCAGTTACTCCTTACCAGCGTTCTTACAGCTTTTGTGTGATGAGGGATATTATATCATGGCTTCAGTCTGACTTTCTACCAAAGAGAAAAAAGCAGTGGGAAGTTGGCATCTCTCATGGGGACTATACCTCCATTCCAGAGCAATTCTGATCATTTTCTTTTTTGTCCTACAACTGAATGCCTTTTCCACTCACAATCAATAGAAAAAGAATAGAGAGATATTAAATTAAATATCATTATAACTAATTGTAATATTTTACAATCAGCCAAAAGCATGGCTGATATGCAAAGGCTTATTAACAGCTAAAAAAATTAAAACTCAAGTGTTCTGGATTTGATACAATGATGAATGATATATAGGAAGCTAGTATATAAACAAAAAGAAAAAACGTGGCATATTCAGAAAATATTGTGTAGATAGAGTACAACAATGAGTTAACAAACTAAGCATATAATACTTTCAATTCAATGCATTTAAACCTTTTGTTCCTCTTCATTAACAGGCAAATATTTCTAAGGCTTTCATATGCATTCATCCATGACTTTTATTTTAAGCTCCCAGTGCATTTCATTTTAACACCTAGACATGATTTTAATTCAATTACACAGCATTAAGCTAGGCACCCAAGAATATCACCCACAGTGAAATTATATCCAGATTTACACTTGGTCTTCACCTGCCAGTTCACAATAAAGGAAATCTGATGGGGACCCAAAGGAAGGAATGGAATGCACTTATCCTCTCAAGCTTTATTACTTTGTATTAACTGATGAAAATGAAATCTTATGTGATTCTTTACTTAGCACAGCCAGATATATTACTGTTTAATATTTTCTCAGAGATAATATCTAAAGGCTAGTCCCATGAATCACAATCAAAATGTAATATGGACAAAAATAACCAAGAAATGAATTATAATTACCAAATACAGTCCTAGCTGGAACTGATTCCTTATTTATCCAGAATGAAACTTGAGAAAGAATTACTGTCATAATACATGGAATGTATGTTTGAATCATAAAATAACCCATCTTCCGTCTGAGGTGAAAGTAAACTGTCATAACAATATATTCACCTGTGAAAGAAGCATGAGGAAAATGGTTATATTAATATGTTCTGTGAGCAAATATTCAATGGTTTTATAATCATATTTCAGACTAACAAAATGTATTCTAGGCAAAGAAAGTATTTGCTCTGCATGACAGTACAAGCATTGAGAAATATTAAGTTCCCAACAAGGGGAAAACAATACTGAGCATCATTACATAGAAAAACATTTCTGTTGTTATATCATGATTAAGCAATTTAGTAAGTTGGGCTATAATTTTATAAAAATTCTAGCAGTGCTTTCTATTTTAAAGATCTAACACTGCAAAAGCAATTAGACTTCATTTTCAGCATTTTTAAGAGCGGAATTTAGAGTTAATTTTATGGATAATCACTAGAAAAAAAACATGAAAATACACACACCTGTAGGAAAATATAAAGCCCCATTTTAGAAAGAATTGTAATACACAGCTATACATTGTATATACATATACACTTAGAGAAAGGTTCCTTACTGTTTTAGTTTCAGGAAAAAATTTTCTTTCTAAATGTGATATATGTGAAAATAAATAAAATATAGACCCATCCATAACATCCCTGAGTTCAGGTATGTTTTATTAGCATTTAGACAAAAACCTAAAAAAGATAGTAAGTAAATATATCATAAGATTTCTTGTAGCTCTTGATAAAATTTTTAATATTACATCTGAAAGTAACATGTTAAGAAAGTAACTCAGGAAGCAGTAGCCTTATCCTCAGACTGAAGACTCAAATCTTCCCAAAACTTGTTTTTAATACCACTTACAGGCTGGAAAATAAATGTTTTCAAAAAATATTTTTCCTGGTGATACACATACATAAAGAATAGTTTAAAAACAAGCAATAATCAGCTATTTTTCTCCCACTGAATATGACAAAAACTAAGTCCTATGATTCTTTCCATTCACATCCCCAAAACAAATACAGACCAAGAATCCTCAATAATAATCATCCATCTACTCACATGACAGCTTTAATATAAGCCCTTATAATATTTTATAATTAAATTTTATATTTTGCCTTTACTTTTGAAAAAAGGATAGAGTAAGTAGTACCACAAAAATTGTTTTTTTTCTAGATGAAAAAAATAGATTTGGGGAAAGTACTAAAAAACAGAAAATTCAGTGTTCCAAAAATCAATGATTAGATTTCCTACCTGAGAATTCTGTTGAAAATAGTTTTGATATATTTGATCATTGACTTTTTTTCTGAAAAAGAAAACCAGCTCATTTCTTGCATCTCACCAACTCAGAATTTATTTTAAACTAAAACAAGATTTAAATATAAAGAAAGAGAATTCTCAACTGTGAGCTATGCATCAACTCTATTTCTGGAAACTTTTAGCTGGACCCTGAAAACACAAGATATTTCAATGAAGAAACTAGTACCAAGTTGCACATTGGTTTAAATTACTGAATGTCTCACCCGTGATGGATTTGATAGTTTCACTTGATACGGTTTGCCCAATCAAGTCATACTGAACTAAGCTGGAAGACTCCTTTGGAACTTCTACTGATTTCTCAGGACCTTTCGTCCAGGTATAAATCATCTCACTCTTCGGATAGGCATCTGGAGGACAGCAGAGAAGGTGGTTAGAGTCAGGGCTCCTTTTCCATCTGTACTGACAGTCAGTGATTAAGAATATTACACATGTTCAAGAAAGATGGAATAAATGAAAACAAGAATCATTATGATTTATTCAAACATGTTTAAGATTGAGAAAACTGTAGAGATTAAATAAGCAGTCTTGCAACTGGGCATATTTCTCATTTTTATGCCAAAGGTTTACAGGACAAGAGACTAAAACTAAGGCAACTAAAATGAGATCTATGCATCAGTGCCCTTGGATATGTTTCCATACTAATAGGATAAACAGGTGAAAAGCAGAATATCCCCTACCCAAAGTACTGTCCAACTGCTATTCCTTTCCCTTCTAGCTCACTTCTAATACTTGACCAATATTGACATCTTCCTTCCTCATGCAGCTCTCTCAATTAGAAACATACCAGATGCTGCCTATAATAATACAACAACAAAAACAAAAAGCAAATCCTACTTTGGAAGTGCTCTCCATGGGTCACCTATTCCAGACTCTGCCTCTGGGCAATACCCATGCTGTTCGGGAACCATTCTGCGGGTAACAACTGGCTATGCAGTTTGTAAAGCTCTCCAGGGAATGTACTTACACAACCAATTCCTCTACCTTTAAACTCTCACAATCAGAACATTTTCCCTTCCATCTTCTGCAAATCCCTCCCGGCGGCAATTCAAGCCCATTTTCTATTATTTGGTGTTCAGTGCACATGGAGACCAGCTGCTTGCTTACCAGCCTACCCAGAACAGATAGCTTGGCGCACACACAAATGAGTTCAAAAGAACCAAGATGAATTGTGTGCTGCCCTCTGCAAAGATTCCTAAAATGGCTAGAGCACAGTAGGCCCTCAGTGAAAATGTTTAATTCTGCAAAGGGGTTAGTACCTAGGAAGACTATCTCTACAAAGGACTTTGCAAAACAAGCTATAAGGCTTGTGTTGTCATTTAGTAGTGTACAATCACGTCTCAAGGTTTATCTTCTGAAGTATATTCATGAATAAATCATACATTTAAAGCCTCAGAATGCTAAGACCCTGTCCCTGATATTTTAAGTCAGGTATCATTTCTGTCCGTGTATTTTTCTGTTTTTATCTTTTCTCATCAAATCACTGGTTGGAGAGCAAAGGACTCACTCTAGTTTCAAGTTAACCCGACTTGAATATTGTGATTACTGAGGGTTATAAAAAGAATGGTGACTGCCAAGTCTCATTAAGTTAAGCAATAAGCAATAATAACAGCAGGCAACAGTTTCACAATCATTGTGACTGAGAATCTGAAGCAATAGTAAAAGTCAGCATCTATTTTTGGTAGATTCTGATTGAGTCAAATATTTGAGGCAGACGTGAGAAGAGGCAAGCATATTTTGCTGACATCTCTGAGAGGGTAGCTTGGGTAAGAGATTCCTTATTCTGTTCCTACCCATTCGTTTCATCCTTTTGCCTTCACCACCACAAAATATCCCAAATCCACGTGTCTTACACCTCCTCTGATACTATAATCTAGTCTATGTCACCACCATCCATCTATTAAGACACAGCCTCCAGCTCTTCGGTGTTTCTACAATCCATTCTCCCTAGAATGAACAGAAAGCGTGATCTTACTGGGGCCAGAATTGAAAACT
This sequence comes from Capricornis sumatraensis, assembly GCF_032405125.1. Lineage (NCBI taxonomy): Eukaryota > Metazoa > Chordata > Mammalia > Artiodactyla > Bovidae > Capricornis > Capricornis sumatraensis. The sequence goes on from NC_091075.1 coordinate 68,474,145, forward strand.
ATTTGTACTATAATAATTTAAATTTCACTCAAGATAGCTCTAATCTGGGTAAAGTCCTTTCTCAACTACCCTTAGTAAAACCTTCCAAAGGCATCCAATAGCACTTAGAACAATATCCAAACTAATTAGTGTAGTCCATAAGGTACTATACTATCTTGTTCTGCCTACATATAGACCATCCCTCCTAATCTGTGTCGGTCATGCTTCAGCCATTTTTATACTAATAGTGCTGCTTATGTTATTCTAACCCATGTCATGTCAGGAAGCCCTGAACCTTCTTTTTCTTTTATCAAGTCTGCCATAAAGGTTTCTGCTTGTAACAGAAGCTGTTAAATTTTAAAAATGAAAAAAAATCATTTACTCTTTCTCTGATACACTACCAACACAAGGAGTTCAGTGGTCCCTAAATTTCACCACTGATCACCAACCTAGTAACTATGACTCAATCTACCAAGGCTATCTAGGTAGCAAATAGAAATAATTTTTGCTTCTGGTGAGGGAAAAGGGGTTGTTTTTACCTCTTAATTTAAATATATTAGGTAATAAACTGTCTCTTAAAAGTCAAACCTTGGACAAATCATTGTCATGGACAATGATTTAAATGTTAGACTATGGAAAATCATGAACATACAAAAACATCAGCTTGCATAAGGTAACCATAAATCCTAACCACAATCTGATTGTAACTTACAACTCCCAAATTTCAAGGGGCAGGCATGGCCATCCATGGGGAAGTCCACCAATCTCATGGGACATTCTGCACTTATGGTGAGTCTATGATCAAAAAAAAGGCAATTAAATAAAATCAAAACTTAAAAAAAATTTTTATAGATTCCTCAGTGAGGAAGAAGGGAGAAAGGAAGGAAAAAAGAAAGACAGGAAGGAAGGAAGGGAAGAAAGAAAAAACAGTTTAAAAAATTTTAAAAATGACTACCTCATTGTGTATAAAATTGTGCCATTTCTCATAATTCTAAAAAGTTTATTTGGAGCTGTCATATTATGTGAGACAGATTTCTTTCCATTCCTGAAGAAAGTATCAGGAGTCCATACTTTTGTTACCATCATATTGTTCAATCTCAAAATTTCAATCGGGCCATCATATTTTAGTCTTTTGTCAATCCATGTCTGTCTGAAGAACACATCCATTGTGTATTCCTAGGGAAGTTAGTTTGTGACATATTCAATCACAGATGATTACACATAAATATGCAGAAAAATGCATTAAATTCTAGATTGGCCCTCAGAAAAGACTACCCCAGATAAAAACAAATAGAAGCAAATTTTTTTTTTAATCAATGGAGCAAAAGGAGTGTCAGCAATTAACACATGTTATGTCCATCTGATATGTTAATCTTCTACATTTGTTAGATAAATAAATTATCATACATATTAATCATTTAAGAATAATTACTCTAATTTAATAAAACTGCCAGCCACCAGTAATTACAGTTGTACTTTGTTTTAAATCAAGTGGCAAAATTAGTTAACATGCAACAAATAACATTGCATAATTAATCATAAAAGTGTAGGCATCACCTTAAGACAAAGTAAAGTATGTAAAGTATGTAAAAGAGAAATCTTATATCCACAGAATTTATTAACGTTCACCTAGGGTCATTTCTTTGACCTGAAAACTGAAAATATTTAATATTAGAAAGCAAAACTGAATTTATCCTGACCAGGGCTTGATGTTCTATGGACGTGGGAGGAGGGGTGGTGAGCAAGTGGGCCAACAAGGAATTCTAAACGCAATTAGGACTACAATATAGTTTCATACCAAAACTAATTACACTCTCTAATTTTCTCCTTCGCAATAATTTTCTAAGGGAAAAAATATTACATACAACATTGTATTGTGGGGACAGAACGTTCTTTTCTTTGTCGAGAATGACTCCAAACCAGAAAAAAACCTCAAATATTACAGCTGAAATGCAAATTAAATGTCTCACTTTTTAAAACTTTTTAGGCTGTTCTTTCACTTTCTAGCTCTGTAATCTATTATAAGATAAATGTTAATTGCCCTCTTTTCTGCATATTTTCTCCAAACCTCAAAAAGTACATTTAATTTTCCAAATACCTACCATTTCAACATCAGAAACAGGTCCAAAGCTAGTGACATATATGTCAGTTTTCACTTCTGTAACAGGACCTAGTAGGCATGAATTAAACAAGTGTGAAAGGATAATTACCAATCCTACAGGCAAGGAGGATTTGATTATTAAAAAGTAAAGACAGATAAATCATGTTTTTACAAGCATCTTATGTTTTCAGTAAGATTATGTATCTCTCCAAAAAAATGTAGACAAAAGAACAACAAAACCAGAAAGCAATATTTACTTACAGGCAAAAAGAAACCCCAATTACTTACTGCGATTCTTCGTTCTTCAAAGATACATCACCCCTGGGCACTGTTACAACAGGCAGTGCAGGGAACAAAAGCTTTTAGCCTTTGTGATTTTTTTTATAGCCCATCATCTGATTGGCTTTTAGTAAAGAAGTGAGCTGTTAAAAAGAGGGAACTTAACCACAAGAGTGAGGTAGAGAAAAACCATATGGCTGTAAGGAACACATTTTCAGTGAGTTGAGGATATTGGTAAATAAACACAAAAATGATTGAGGTGACTTTTAACAATAGGAAGATCATCCACTGGTAATTAGGATCAAAAACAAGCTCTCCTAAAAGTCAAACCCATGTATGTTCTGCCATCTACTTGTTCTGTGATATTGGGCATGTTACTTAACTCCTCAATGACAGCAACCTTACCTATCAGACAAGATTATTGATGGGGATCAGATGAAATTTCTCCTATGAGACCCTGAACACAGTTACACTTTCATGAAAGTATTTATCAAGTATCAGCTTTTCTTTGCTACTGAAATTCTTTCCTACATCTAAATAAGACTGTTTCAGGAACAAGTGTATGGGTGTGTTTGGCAGAAGCAAAATATGGGAGCATCATGACAATAGGGTTGACACAGATTATAGACAGAGGAAACTGCTGCAATCCAGGTTTAGCATGTTGCTTAAAATGAGAAATTCTGGAGTTCAGATTCAGCTCTAATAGTTTCTAATTGCATGATCTTGGTCAAGTCATATATCATCAGATACAGAGGGGGTTTTAATGGGTATTAGCTGAAATAATACATGTAAATCACTTATTCCAGTCTCCAGAACATAACATGCTCAATAATGATAGTAATTATTATTGTACATAGTAGCAATTTTAATTACTAATAAAAATTTTAAATTGCTGCACTCTTGAACATCATTTCTTATATGATAGTTTATAACACTGGATGGCCAGGGGCTGCCTATTCCATACTGGAAAGAACAACATCTGTTATCAAGATGGACTGTTTCTCTTGAATACTGGGTAGGCAATTGGATTTATGCCAAAAAGGACACAGAGCAATTGGAAAAGCTTTATGTTCTAGGTCTAAAGTTATCTTCATGAAACAGGTGAGAGCGTTTCTCCCTCTACATGGTGAAAACTGAACCACAGAAAGAAAAGTAGTCTGAAGGAGAAAGAAAATTCTTTCTTGAATAAGTATCCTCAGAAAAATATATCTTTTGGAAGTACAGTGAGAGAAAAAAGTATAAATCACGCTGATCTGCCATGAGTTTTCATTTTGTAAAAATAACATTTTCTAAAATGTCTAAAATTTTTTTCATTTTTTAAAAAGTAACAAAAAAAAAAAAACCAGAATAAGTGTGAGAAGTTGACTGAAAAATTGAAAACAGCAACAACAAAAATATGATAGTAATAAGCTTATGAAAGCCAAAGTGCTTCAGGAATAGACAGGTAATCCAGGAAGCAAAGAATGTGTGTCAAACCCTAGTAGATGGAGATTTCATTCAAAAAAATTCAAAAGTGAGAGAAATCACTCCGCTAGTTTCTTAAGGACAATGGCTAAAGTGTTAAAAACATTACTTCAGTGCAAGTCAGGACAAAGAGTAAGTTACCCAGAACAATTAAGGCTGAGTAGATCTTGACAATGAGACTGTTTGATGAGAATCTTGAGAAATTCAGTTACTTTGAAGATCAATTTAGGAAACTGGTTCTCAAACTTGAACTGGACCAGAACCACCCAGCTGGAGCCTACCTCAGACTTGCTGTAAAGTAGGTCTAAAGTAGGGCTTGAAAATTTATTACATTTCTAACAAGTTCCTAGGTGACGCTATTCACTTTAGTTCACAGAAAATGTTTATCTGTTTCCTAGAACAGTATTTATTTAGCTAACTGTGTCCTGTAAAACATTAATACTATAGGTGTTCTATTGACATGCAGGAAAGGTAGGAAAGGGAGGGATTAAGCCAATCATATTTTTCCTTATACATTTATTTTAAGGTGTGTGGGTTTATGCTAATTCTTAAAGTTATAATGATTCCATGATAACGAATCTTTTCAAATTCTGACATAACATTGTTACTTTTTCAATGATTCTTGAAAACTGCTTTATGTTCAGAATTACAACCTTGATTATTTGACATTATTGAGTATTTACACAATAAAAAAGGTCTTCGAGATTGAATGAGAGCCTAAAAATATATAATTGGTAAAAAATTGCATTTGGACACCCATTCATTCAACATTTATTGAGTGACCACCTGACATGCACCATTCCATGCTAGGCTCTGGTGTTACAGTGGTAAACCAGAAGTTTCCTGCCTCGGGTACTTAACACGCTATTGGGGGTATCAAAGAATACATAATAAGGAAATGAATTAAATGAAAGAATGCTATCATTCATAAGAGAAACAAAACAGGCTGGTAATAGTCTGGAAAAGCCACTGTAGATTTTTTAGCCACTTTTCAATGCAGTGACTTATTTTTAATTTCTAAATTCTATTTTTCTATTAAGGTATAGTTGATTCCTGTATAGTGGGCTTCCCTGGTGGCCCAGATGGTAAAGAATCCACCTGCAATGCAGGAGACCTGAGTTCGATCCATGTTGGGAGGATCCGCTGGAGGAGGACATGGCAACCCACTCCAGTATTCTTCCCTTGAGAATCTCCATGGACAGAGAAGTCGCAAAGAGTCAGACATGACTGAGCGACTAAGCACACAGCACATAGCTGATTTACAATGTCGTCCCAATCTCCAAAGCAGTGACTTTCAAACAGAGCCGAAGAATGATCCCAAGACACTGGAAAAACTGAGAAAATGCATTTCAGGTAAGAGAACTTCAAGAGGAAAAACTCAGACAGAACACCTCCTTCGCTATCCATATTCTGAAAGTGGTATCTTTTAAGCAACTTATTTATATGTTAAGTTCACTGTCTTAAACTTGTAGAAATCCCAGGGAAAGAGATTGTTATGAGCTGAATTATATTCTCCTAAAATCATATGTTGAGCATTTAGAACTTCAGAATGTGATTATATTTTGAGATAGGGTCTTTACAAGGGGAATAAACTTAAAATGAGGTCATTAGGCTGGGCCTGAATTTAATATGACTGGTGTCTTTGTAAGAAGAGGAAGTAGAACACAGAAACACACAGAAGAAAAACTATGTGAAGATACAAAGAGAAGACAGCCATGTACAAGCCAAAGGGAAAGAGCTTAGAAGGAATCAACCTGCTGACACATTGATATTGGGTTTCTAGCTTCTGGAATTGTGAAAAAAATGAATTTGCTGTTATTGAAGCCACTCTGTCCATGGCACTCTGTTATGGCAGCCGGAGCAAATGAATACAGAGGTTAATCATTTGTCCTGTTTTTTTCCCCCAAGATTTCTCCCTCTGATAGGCAGTCCAGTTCTGCCTCTGTTTATAGGCTATAGTAAGAAGTTTGATTTGTATTCCTTAATCACTGAGAGACCATTGAAAAGTTTGATGTAAGGAAAATATATGCTCTGAATCACTCTGGCATTTGTATGGACACTGAATTATAGGGAAGCAAGAACAGAAGGTTTCCCTGGTGGCTCAGGCAGTAAAGAATCTACCTTCAATGCAGGAGACCCATGTTCAATCCTGGGGTTGGGAGGATCCCCCTAGAGAATGGAATGGCAACCCACTCTAGTAACCTTGTTGGGGAAATTCATGGATAAAGGAGCCTGGAGGGCTACAGTCCATGGGATTACAAAGAGTTGGACATACCTGAGCGACTAACATACACACACACAACCAGCTGAAGAAATCTCTTCTAAGAGGCTGCTGTACTAAGTCAGGTGACAGATGACAGTGTCCTGGACAAGGGATGTGGCAGTAGGGAAGGAGAGCGGCAGTGGGGATGGAGAGTGGATGAATCAAGGGGCATGTATGTGTGGAACGGCTCCCAAGCAATGGGGCTGTTCCCAAAGAACAATAAGCAAACATGCTAGTATTTATTTAAGGCCTACTATGTGCCAGTGGGCTACCCTGGTGGCTCAATGGTAAAGAATCCACCTGCAATGCAAGAGATGCAAGAGATACAGGTTTGATCCCCAGGTCGGGAATACCCCTGGAAGAAGGCATGGCAACCCACTCCAGATTTGTTACCTGGAGAATCCCATGGACAGAGGAGCCTAATGGGCTATAGTTCATGGGGTCACAAAGAGTCGGACACAAATGAGCGACTAAGCAGGTATGCCTGCATGTGCCAAGCAAGGTACTAAATTCTTCCCATATGCTCTTTCATTCAATCTTCATAATATTCTCCAGGAATGATATTTTAAGAGAATTTTATGAATATGGAAACTGAGCTCACAGAGGTTAAATGTTATATTCCAGAGCCAGAATTATAACCTCCCTGTATTGATCTACAAGACGTATTCTAGATTTACTATGTTAATGATGTCATTAAATAGTAAATCCACCGTTCATAACATACATATAATTTTCTATCTAGTACATAACATGCCTATCCTTCTTGTTTTGTTTCATGAGTAGTTTCTAAACTATATTCCTGCAGCTCTTTGTATGCATTTGCTCTTCTTATTACAGCCTGCTTGAGTCTTTTCTCTCCCTAACAGCAAAGGTGAATCTTCCTTCTCTTGGAAATTCCAAACAAGCACAGTGTTTTTCACATACTAGGTGGTGAATAACTATGTGTTTGATTGTGTTCCCAGTTATCACCCTAGTAGTGGCTTTAAAATCTCCCCAAAGGAAAACAATCCTGGGATTCATTTGTTACATTAGCTAAGCTAAAAATATTTCCTGATTAAAGTAGAATTCATGTTTTATTTATATTTGTATCCTCTTCCTGAACAAATTTTAGGCCTTAAATGTAATAGATTTTCAATAAATCAGTTCTCAATGAACAATGGTCGCTATGCAATTAAGAATAATTCTTAGAGACGCTTCCTCTAACACTGCAGTTTAGGATGTTCAAATCAACTTTCCTAAGAGTATAATTACATAGAAACCAGATAATTTTGATCTTGGAAGGACTTCTCATAATTTTATATGCATTTGTGTAACATAAAGGAATCTTTTATTTTAAAATCTTGCTTCCTTGATAATAAGGAAATAGTTTTTAATTCCCCCAACATACTGGACAATTCCTAGGACAAAGGGATCTTCAACAGTTTTGAAAGGAACGAAGACCACCAGGATCAAATTCATAGGAATACTCCCATCTTACTAATGAATTTAACTTGCTTGGAAAGTGAGAAAGCAATTAACAAGGTCTTAGACAATTTCCCACTCTTTATTATAGCTTTAGAGACCTGGACAAAAATATCACTTTTTAATTTTTTCTCTAGTAAAAGTGTCCAACTTGCTGTCACACCCAGGAAAAAACACTTAAGCTGTTTTGTAGATACTGTAAAGAGTCAACTCCTGTTTTCCAAATTGCCTTCTGAGCTATGCACTTGAAAGTTTTCTGGGTTTTCAGTCACCTAAATCCGTGCACCCAGCTACATCTCATAAAACACTATTAATGTCTCCCCAAAACAAGAGACTTAAAATATTTAAGATGTATGATAACAACAATGAATCTTGGTGTAATATGTAAAGAAATCTCATTCTCTCTGTCACCTACAAAATATAGAAAAACTAGCTTTCCTGCATATTAAAGAAGGAACAGATGTCTCTTGATACTGTTGAGAAAGCAAACAAGTATAGAGCTTTACTTAGATGACATTAAAGATTAGTGCCTCATTTATGCTGTGATCCTTCTATGAATCCAGCTCTACTTTTTAAATATTAAAGCCATCAAACAAACAAATAAGAACAGTACCTAAACAACAAAAAATATGAGCAAAAGATGAAAATGCTATTCATAGAAGGAAAATTCTTGTGAGCAATAAAATTTTGAAAAGATGTTCAATCAGAGTAGAAATCAGAAAAATACAAGTCATTTCACATTAAAATACCATTTCTTTTCTAAAGTGTTGAAAGGTTTGTGGATCCTGAATCTCATATTCACTGTAAATGGGTTTGAATTTGTAAAACCACCACAGAAAACAGTTTGGCATTATCTCATCAAATTGAACTCCCACTTACACTAAGATCCAGAAAAATCCACTCTTGGATATATATGCAAAAGCAACTCTTGCACATTTACAGCAGGGAATTTGGGCCAGAATATTCACAGAAACACAATCTTGGAAACAAGCAAAATGCCTACTGCCAACAGAGCAGCAGATGAATCAGCTAGTTCCTAAGCAATGGGAATATCACACAGCAGTTAAAATGCATGATCTCTAGCAAGACACGATAGTAAGAATAGATTTTAGAAATACACAAGTGAAAAAGCATCAAAAGATAATAGCATGTTCAAAACAAATGAAAAAATTTAAATTTCAATGTCTTTATAAAAGAGTAAATTTGAGCTAAAACAATATTCAAATAAAGCTATGCAATAACTTAAAAAGGTCTCGGAATCATGGTTATTTTGGGTGGGTAAATCAGGCAAATAGGATGAGGGAGACCATATAGCAGAGGAAGTTATCAAGGCTGTGCTGTTTAATTGTTTAAGTGGGTGTTTACTTTATTAGAGCAAATGAATGAATAGATGGATAGATATAAAGAAGGCTGTCTGTGGTCCCATAATGGAAATGTGTCATGAACCAAGGATTATTAATCCAGAATCTAATTATGTGTAACAGAAGCTTTTTATAACAAATACAGAAAAAGGCCTAGACAATAAAGCAGCTATTTGCTTAATGATATACAAAATGCAAGTTGATGCAATTTTTCATCTAAGAGAAAACGAACATCTCAGTGAAATATCATCTAAATGTCCACCAAGTTATTAATAACCAGATTTTTAGTGCCTATCTTAGGAAACAAAAAAATACATTTTGCATATTCTTGTCCTAAGGAACCTATGCATATATTAGCACCAGTACATCTTTTTTGTTAAATCAAAAGCATAAGAAAGTAAGTTTGTGATTTGGATTCTACAGTCTCTTGCTGTCTCAAGGGCATCTTTCTTTCAGTTATCCCTTCCTTCCACTCTAATATTAAATTATTCTTTCCTTGTCTGTTTCCCGTGGTACACAAACAGCTTATGGTATTTCTAATTCTTTGGAAAAGATAACCTTCCCTCTTCCTCTTCTCTTTCATATGCAAACTTTGAGGGGAAAAGAAGGCTAGGCTGACTGCCTGGAATTTTCTTTTTATTCACTCCATCATCTATTACAATCTAGTTTTCATGTTTAGGATCCACTAAAATTCTTTTTGTCAGTATCGTCAGTTTTTTTTGTCCCCTATCTACAGCATCGTTCCCTCAAAGTTTTAAAATAATCTTATTTCTCTCATTTTTAAAAAAAGATCTCTTGATGCTACTTCTCCTGTTTACTAGCTCATTTCTCTGCTCCCCTGTACAGATGCCCAGAAAGAAACTCCTCTCATTCTTTCCAGAACACACACAATCAGACCTTCACCTTCATCACTTCACCGAAGCTGCCTTTGTCAAAATCACTGGAGATGTAGATATTGCTAAATCTAGCGGTCCACTTGATGTTCCTATATTTCTTTATCTGTCAGAAGCATTAGACATAATTGATCAATCTTTTTTTTTTTTTTCCTGTACATCCTATCTAAACACTCTCTTGGATATTTTCTTTCGACCTCAAAGGCCATTCTTTTTCAGTCTTCCTGAAACAGAAATTCTTCCTCCTCCTCCCCTACCTCTTAACACTGGGGATTTTTGGAGCTCAATATTTGTACTTCTTCTCTATCGCCATTAATTCCTTGGTATCCCTGCATTCCAAGACCATCTTCATTTTGTATCCAATAAGCAGCTCAAATGTAACATATCCACATGCAAATTGTTCAACTACATCCCCAAGCTGCTTCAGCCAGTTTTGGCAGCTCCATTTTTCTAGCTGTTCAAGTCTAAGATCTGTTGAGTCAGATCTGATGTCTCCCTTTTTTTTTTCACATCTCATAGTCTAGGTGTCACCAGTAGACTAGAACTTTGAAAAATAGCCAAAAGCCAACCATTTCTTACAATTTTACAGGCTTCTCTGCCACCAACTTGGTCAAAATGGCCATCAGTTTTTGCCTGCTTGGTCATAAAAACATTTCTGCCCTTGTCCCTGACTTACTCTTCTCAATCCAGCAACCAAGGTGAGAATTTGAAAATTAGCCAGTTCAGGTCTCACCCCTAGTGGAATCCTTCCAATTACTTCTGATATGGTTCAGAGTAAAAGCAAAGCTCTCACCAGTCTGTGAAGCTTTATAAACCTCATTCTTGTATCACACTGACCCCTTCTTACTTCTCAGCCATGTTGTCTTCATGCAGTGACATTTCCATTCTCAGCAAGTCTGCATCTGTAGTTCCTTCTCACCAGAAGACTGGATCTAAAGACAACTTAGGCCCTTTTCTACTTAGGAGCATAGTTCAAATATCCACACATGATCTCTAAATTTCACCCTTCTGCCCTTACTGTTCCTCCTCCAATCCTCTCCAATTTAAATAACTCTATTCCCTGTCCATTTTCTCAAAATAAAAAATCCAGGACTCATTTCTTATTTCTCCCTCTCCTTTACCACCAATATAGGAATCCATCACCAATTTTTTGTTGAATTATACCTCCAAAATATATCTCACCTTTATCTATTTATATTCATCTTTGTTGCATCCACCATCTTATTCTAAGCCATCATTAACTAAAAGGAGACAACCAGGGAATAAAAGGTGTTTTTTTTTCCCCCCCATTCGTCTCCTTGCTTCTAATATTGTCCCAACTTCGTTATTATGCAGCAGCCAGAGATATCATATTACAATCTAAGTCATACCATGTCACACCCTCTACCTAAAAAACTCCAATAGCATCCAGGTTCATAAAAGAAAATTCCTTTATGAAAGACTTTGCATAATCTGACCTCCTCTAACAACACTAAGCTAGGCCTCTGAGATTCTTCCTCTTGCTTTCTGACTCCAGGCACACTGGACACCCTTCACTGTCTGAATCTCATTAATTTATTATCTAACTTAGAAGCTTTGCATTTGTTTTTTGGATTCTTTTTTTTTCTGCCTGAGACAAGTTTTACTTACTCTTCCCACGTCTGTCACCTTTAAGTTCTCAGCTTAAACATCTACCTTATCCACTATATCTGAAATAGATTTCTCACCCAATTTATTCTTTATCTTAGCATTTGGATTGTTCCATAGCACTATATTTAATTATTTGTTTCCCTGTTATTTTTATCTCTCTACACTGCTTAGCCTGTGTCTGATTCAGAATTATATCTGTACAACTTTACATCGTTCTTAGCATGTAACAATTTCTCACTATCTATTGATTTAACCAATGAATGAAAGTGACAAGTTTGAAGAGAATGAAGCTTTATTTTTCTGTTGCCCTGTGGACTTCAAATGTTCATTTATATATTTTAAAATATATATTCTCTGTCAACATTCAATTAATAAAGCTGGCTGCTGCTGCTGCTGCTGCCGCTGCTGCTGCTAAGTCGCTTCAGTCGTGTCCGACTCTGTGCAACCCCAGAGATGGCAGCCCACCAGGCTCCCCCGTCCCTGGGATTCTCCAGGCAAGAACACTGGAGTGGGTTGCCATTTCTTTCTCCAATGCATGAAAGGGAAAAGTGAAAGTGAAGTCACTCAGTTGTGTCCAACTCTGAGCGACACCATGGACTGCAACCTACCAGGCTCCTCCATCCATGGGATTTTCCAGGCAAGAGTACTGGAGTGGGTTGCCATTGCCTTCTCCAATAAAGCTGGCATGATATATCAATTTAATTTTTAGCTTGAGATATGGGGTTGCAAAGAGTCAGACATGACTTAGAGACTGACCAACAATAGATCACTTTAAAACATTTCAAGGATATTGCATTTCTATGGGAAAATTATTCCAAATGTACCTAGTGTATATCAATCCTAAAGAATATCAATCCTGAATATTGATTGGAAGGACTGATGCTGAAGCTGAAGCTCCAATACTTTGGCCACCTGAAGCAAAGAGCTGACTCATTAGAAAAGATCCTGATGCTGGGAAAGATTGAAGGCAGGAGAAGGGGAAAACAAAGGACAAGATGGTTGGATGACATCACCAATGGACATGACTTTGAGCAAGCTCCAGGAGATGGTGAAGGACAGGGAACCCTGGAGTGCTTCAGTCCATGGGGTCACAAAGAGTTGGACACGACTGAGTGACTGAACAATGACAATATATTCCCCCAATGTTTGCTTTTCCATTTAAAAATGTTATTAAGTCTTTAAAATAAAAGTTCTCATTTTACTCCTCTGGGGGAAATAGCGTTTTGCTTACTCTAATGACCTACTTAGTAACAAGAAGGTACGTTCATGAAAATTTGACTCTTGGTCAACAGAAGGATGCAATGAATGTCTTAGAAGTGGTTGAAGCAAAAGACAAGCTGCCTGACTAAGGTTTTAAAGAGTCAAGTGTGAGTTCTGATCTTGTCTTGTCAATTAGAAGATGCAGGATTCTTGGCTAATTCATTGCAATTTTCCCAGCCTCCTCTCTAAGAGAAGAAAGAAGCATGCCCTGCTTATCTTTTTGCATTGTTTTGATCATCTTATTAGAAATCGTATGTGAAAATGTTTTCAAAACTGCAGAAAACCCTACTTACATGAAGTCCTACAGTGTTGGTGAACAACCTTGCAAAACCCTAGTGCTCCAGTGCCATTTCAGAGAGATTGTGGAAGATGAGCCGAGGCAATTATCTCTATCTATATGTCTCTGGATGATTCCAGATCATGTGCCTCAGTTATTCCAGATTTTGTGTAGAGATGCACAAAAAGATTGTGTAATCCTTTGATCAATGGAAGTGGATAAGGGCTGGCTTCCTAGGCTATCTCCAGGTGGTTAGAACCTTAGCTACGCATTTTTAAGAAGGCGTATAACAGTGGTGAAGTGGCTAGAAGCCCAGGGGATGGCTCTCTAGCTCCTTTGTGGAATGGTTTACTGTGTGCTACTTCTAGGCTGGTGCAGGCTCCTTCCAGATGGTAGCAGGCTGGAAGAACTCTGCCTTTTCAGATGTCCCAATCTAGTTGCCCTCACTTTGCCTCCATCCTTCCCGTCTCACCTTTCCCCTTTCCTCTTCCAACAGAGACAGGGGAGAGGGAATCCTGAAGGGATGAAAAGAAAGAACCATTTCAGTCCCTTTTACTTCCCCATTGCAAGCTGTGCTGCTGAGTTAAAAATATGTAATTTCATTTCCAAGTCTATTTCAACCCTTGCCTGGCCTACTGAGCAATCGCAAACCCTCCCATTTCAATTCAGATCTTTGCTTTTAGCTTTATTTTAAAGGGAACACTGCTAAGTTGTATAAACAGATATAAAGTAAACGATCTACAAAGAGCAGAAGCAGGATTAAGGGAACCAGGAAGTAAATCTGTATTTATAGCACAATGGTCACAATCTGAATTATTTTCATTTCATTTCAAAAATGCCAAATTTTCCACAAGATATAAAATGTCAAGGAAGGCATCAAACCTGTGGCATTTAAGAGTTTCTGCTAACAATGAATTTTCTTATTATTTTCTGTGATGTTCATTTATAACATCCCGTAAACAGATTACACATTTTTCTGCAGGTGAGAATTACCGTTCCTCTGTTACATCTGGAATACTACATATTTACAGAGAATGACCCATTCTAAATAATGAATCACATTTGCCACAAATATTTATGAGCAACCACCCACGAAATTGTGCTACATGGTAAATTATTAATAATGAATCAACTACTAACACTTAAAATAATGTGAATTCAACCCCTTCCCATAAAGCTATAAGAGAACCTCCAAGTGGATGTAACCTCCATGAATATAACTTGGCAGAGACAAACAAGATGACTAACGCCCCTGAAACATTTTAGCAACCCTGCAGCTGACCAAACTCCAGCAAAGGTTTCTATAGGTGGATTTCATTTATTTTATTGTCTATATACTATCATGGGAGAAGGTAGTTGGTAAAAAAAATGATGCATCTACAATGGATCCCTTCTTCCTTTTGAACTACAACTTGCATTACAACCAACTGGGCAGACGTGGTTTTAATTTTCCACATTTAATAATAAAATCATACAGTTTCAATAATTTTTTGCTTTAATTTATGTTCAGGGACATCAATTCACTAATGAATATTTAAACTACATGTGATTTGATACTTCTATTATTTTTTTCCTTTACTTAAAATGTCAAGTTTAAAAACTTTATGGGCAGATAAATCCTCTTTTATTGATATAATATAGCCTTAAATGGCATCACATCATCTGAAACCTTCTCCACACAGTTATTTTTGATCTAAAGTGATAATTTCCCAGTCACTTATGAAAGACCGTGCATTGACAAATGATTCACTTCTGTAAGAAAGCCTTTTTTCAGATTTCCATGAAGGCAAATGCAGGGCTAAGCATCCTACCCCTAGAGAAGCAACATGAGAAGAACTGGGAGAATCTTTCATCCTCTCACCCATCTTTATCACTGTCAAAATGCAAAAAAAAAAAAAAAAAATTAAGTCTCTCAATGGCTCCCAGTAACCTTCTCAACAAAATCCAGCAATAAGGAATAAAGTGGGCTCCTTGTTCCAGAAGACTGGATTCCAGTCTATCATTAACATGCTATGTTAGTCATTCAGTCGTGTTTGACTCTTAAGGAACCCAAGGACTATAGCCTGCCAGGCTCCTCTGTCTATGGAATTCTCCAGGCAAGAATTCTGCAGTGGGTTGCCATTCCCTTTCTCCAGAGGATCTTCCCAACCCAGGGATCGAATCTGAGTCTCCTGTGCCCTTTGTATTCAGGCAGATTCTTCACCACCTGAGCCACCAGAGAAGCCTAATATGCTCTGTTTCTCAGTATAAATCACTTTCTCTTTCAAACATTCTCCTTTGTTACAAGAGAAGAACAAGACTGGTTAGACTCCTAAAACCCAAACAATTCTCTTTTATTTTCAACAATTCTTTGTAAGCTGGGACCAAACACCTCTGGAATAATATCTAATTCTGTTCTTTTTCCCAGGAACATCCTGCTCCCATTTACCTTCTACACTCCCCATTCTTATCTCCTAAAACCCTCAAAAGGAAGCACAAATGCCTCAGAGCTTCTAATACTATGATATTCATCACAGAGTATCTGATAGCATCCCAGTCTTTGTGGGTTTGTCTTTTAAGTACACAACTTGATCTGGGTTCCAATATTGCCCATGCCATTTATTAGCTGTGAAGTTGGACCAGTTGGTTATCTTCCCAAGCCTCAAATTCTGCATCTGTAAAACAGAGATAGTAATACCTTTCTCTTGGGGTTGTTGTAAGGTTAAACAGTAAGGTTCCTTATCCTTTAGGGTAGAGCCTAAGTCTTATTCGACTCATTTCCCAAGAAGTGACTAGATCAGAGTAGTGGAAAGAACAGGAACTTGGTGGTCAGGAGACATGGGCTGAGGCTTTAGGTGAAGACTGTTCTCACTGAACTGGACTGAGAGGGTATTTGAGGTTAAGAATAGTACCTTGAGATTTCTGTGAACCTGGTGCCTAGCACAATGCTTGAGATTCTCATTACATAAGCAAAGGGACTATGAATACGAAAAAAAGAGCAACGATGCTGTGAATGGATGTGCCTCTATTAGACCGTTTATACATATTTACTTAAGGAAGAAATAAAGCAGAAACATCCCTGACTTCAAAGTCTTAGGAGGGAAGTAAACAGCCCCCTCTCCAAATAAAGTAAAATTTGATCCCAGGGTAGAAAACAATAGGCAAGGACTGGGTTCTCTAGGAGAGCAGACAGCTTTGTGCCCTAGATTCATGTCCTAGGTAGAACAGGGTCGAGGTTTTGGCTGAGGAACTAACACCACGTGGGAGGACAGAGGACTTAGAATCAGCTGTCCAAGTGCAACCTGCTCTGAGCAAAGTGGCCAAGTTGGGAGAAGTCCATTCTCAGGGCGCAGAGCAGCGGGCCAGTTGAGCCCCAGGTTCCCATTTTTGACTCTTTCCCTCCACCCTCCCCCGCCCAGCAGTCAGGTCCCAGGAGGTAATTAGTGTGGGGGAGACGCAAAGCTGCTGAGGGGGCAGGGAGATGGGAAAGTACCGGTGGGGGCGGTCTTCTTGTCAGAGGTCTTGTCAAACGAGGGGAGAGAGAGAAGGGAGACGGAGAGGGAAAGGCGGCGGGGGGGGGCGGAGGGGGAGAAAGAGAGAGACTAACAGATTTTTCATTTTTGCATTCCAGGCATACCTAATGATATTCCCACAGACAGACAGGCAGACGCAGAGACATACACAGGACACACTTGCGCGTTTGAAATCGTTCATACCCCCAAATCCAGGACGCAGCCTGTTGTCATAACCATCGAGTAAACTGTCCAGGATGCGGGTAAAATTTTCTGGGCATAATTTCTCCTCCTTTTGGTTCTGTCCTGGGGATTCGTTTAAACTGCAAACGCACACACACAAACAAAAAATAAAAACAGGCGGAGGGGTTATTTTAAGAATTGATCAACGAACAGGTGGAAACAGGTTTATGTTCTAGGAAAAGAGTCTCTCGCTCCAAACTAAAGGAGTCAGGGCTGAGGGATGAGGGAGAGAGAAATGGCCCAGGGAGCCGCAGCCCGCGCACACGGACCCCAGCCAGTATCCACACTCTTCTCGGACCCCGCGCCCCTGCTGCTCTTGGCGTTTACGCGGTCAGAGCAAAGCCGGGCTCCGCGCCCCTGACTTAACAGCGGAGACCGGAGGGTCTGGTTCGCCTTGGGAGGGGCAGAGGAGACCCAGAACTGGCCCCTTCTTCATCTTCCCCTAACCCGCAGCACCTCGGGGAACTCACCAAGCCGCCAGGCACAGGAAGTGCAGGAGGGCGAAACTGACCCCGAAGGACATCGCGATCGCGGGTACCTTCTTGGCAGAAACCATCTTTGCAACATGCCATACTTTAAGCCTGTTCAGGTTTCCAGGCTCTCCAGATGCCCTGAGCAGGGTGCGAGGCGAGGGCAGAGGCTCTCCGCGGCGTGCGCACACTCGCGCTCACACTCGCCCGCGCTCAGCCAGCCCCAGCCGCGGTGGGCGCGTGTGTGCACGCGGGCCGGGGAGGCGGATCCTGCCTTTCCTCGCCCCCTCCTTTTCTCGCCGAGCTCTCCAGTGTATGGAAAGCTGTGTATACCGCTCACACTCTTTCTTGCCCGCACCCCGAAGCGGCCAGAGTTAACACCTGCAGCACTGATACCGAAAGGCTGAACCGAGTTCTTTCCGACGTTTAACTCCTGGGCTTGAGACAGGGGCTGCAGCCTCTTCTCGAGCTCTGGAGCCCCGGCGCCAAGTGTGTCCCCGCCCACGGCTAAGCTTAGCCTCCGCTTCTCCCTCCGGTGGCATTTGGATTTAACCCCTGAAGCTCTTGTCTCTTTAGGTTGTCGAGGACCTGTCTGTACCCATTTTCAAGGTTGGAGATGGAGAAAGGGCGAGATGGATGGGCTTTCTGGGCGAAGGGGTGGGAGATCTTGATGAGGGGGAGGAAATCAAGTCTGGACAGAAACAACCTCTGTGACTCTCCTCTTCAGGTGTTGTGGGGCGGCGGAGGAAAGAAAAATCTTCCTAGTAAAAGGGATTGCAACTCACTGGTGCTCTCTCGCCAAACTGTTAGAAGGTGGACTTGAGCCTCATTGTGCTGTCAACTCCTGTGCCAAGCTGTTGCTACAAAGATAACAAATTCCTTTATGCTACCCGCCGCCGCCTGGCACGCGCATGCCCCCTGCTCTGCTGCTCCATCCTTTCTCCGGAGGGAAGAGAAGTGGAAACAAGGGACAGCAGGTCAAAATCGCTTTCACTTTTTGAGACACTTGACACTTTTTCTTTCACAGCAGAGCTGACTCCACATCCAGAAGGCATCAGGGAGCAAGGAAAGAATGTCTGGGGAAAGGGAGAGGAGAAAGCAGGAAAAGAGTGTGAGAGAGAGAGTGTGTGTGTGTGTGTGTGTGTGTGTGTGTGTGTGTGTGTGTGTGTGTGTCTGAGAGAGCCGAAAATGAAAGGGACGCCTCAGAGTTCACTAATGACTTGAAAGGAAACACTAGGCAGTATAACGTTAGTGTTGTATTGAACAGAGATCCTTGAGGAAAGTGAAGAGGAGAGTGAAAAAGTCGGCTTAAAGCTCAACATTCAGAAAACGAAGATCATGGCATCCGGTCCCATCACTTCATGGGAAATAGATGGGGAAACAGTGGAAACAGTGTCAGACTTTATTTTTGAGGGCTCCAAAGTCACTGCAGATGGTGACTGCAGCCATGAAATTAAAAGACGCTTACTCCTTAGAAGAAAAGTTATGACCAACCTAGATAGCATATTGAGAAGCAGAGACATTACTTTGCCAACAAATATCCGTCTAGTCAAGGCTATGGTTTTTCCAGTGGTCATGTATGGATGTGAGAGTTGGACTATGAAGAAAGCTGAGCGCCGAAGAATTGATGCTTTTGAACTGTGGCGTTGGAGAAGACTCCTGAGAGTCCTTTGGACTGCAAGGAGATCCAACCAGCTCATTCTAAAGGAGATCAGCCCTGGGATTTCTTTGGAAGGAATGATGCTAAAGCTGAAACTCCAGTACTTTGGCCACCTCATGTGAAGAGTTGACTCATTGGAAAAGACTCTGATGCTGGAAGGGATTGGGGTCAGGAGGAGAAGGGGACGACAGGATGAGATGGCTGGATGGCATCACAGGCTCGATGGAGGTGAGTCTGAGTGAACTCCGGGAAATGGTGATGGACAGGGAGGCCTGGTGTGCTGCGATTCATGGGGTCGCAAAGAGTTGGACACGACTGAGCAACTGAACTGAACTGAACAGAGATAAACACTTTCAGTAGAACTTTTAAAAACTTTAGTTATTGATTCCAAGAAGGAAAGGTGTCTTTCACCTTAATAGTGATTCCTATGGAAATACTTATATGTTGAATCAATGACCTAAGTAAGTTTCTGTATAGGTCCCTAGAACCACCAATAATTATGTCCTGTTTAGAACTTTGATGATTTGTTCAAAATTTGAGGACTGGTAGACTTATTTGATATGTAAACGATCAAAGCAAGGGAGTTTGGGGTTTTTGTGTGTGCGTGTAAAATGCAAATTTCTCCTGCCGTATTAATCAACAAGAAATGTCACAGCCATCAGCGACTTCTGGCCTCCAAATGTGAATGCAAGCTCCCCTAGCTTCAAGCCTTTGGATGCTGCCACCCCCAGGGTGATTGCTGAGGAGCTGGGGGAATGCTAGAAGCAAGGTGACCTAGGAAAACAGGATTGGCTCCAGATAGTTGAGATGCATATGAAAGGAATGAATTCAGGGAGCCTAGAGGGTTGCATCTTCCTATATGTAGAATGCTAAATTCCTTAATACCTGGTCTTTGATGTTCAGACTGCCTGCTCCTTTTGTTACAAACTAGTGTGTAGACTGACTTCCCCTCTGCCCCCTTGGAGTAGTTTTCTCAGGGCTACTGAGATGCTGTCTCCTGGGCTCAGAGTCCTAAACATTCCCACCAAATAAAATAACTCTCTAGTTTCAGGTTGTGTTTATATTTTTGAGTCCACACTTGTTTGTTTCAGCCTCTTAGTTCAATTTTTTCTTACAAAGAGGAAGACTTTCCTGATTGCCAAAAATGCCTAAGAGCCAGAGGTATGCACTCTCACTATATTCTGTACTGCTTCCTAACTGGCTTTTATTATATCTTATTCTAATTCGGTCTTTATCTTTCTCTTAAAGATTGTAATCTCCTGGAGGTCCTGAGCTGGTTAACTTTTCTTATCTGAGCTTACTTTTTTTTTATTACAGTGCATGACACCTAATACAAGGACAAGAAATATTTATTGAATGAACAATTAAATTAATGAATAGCTTGTTTCCAAGTCCATCTTAATTCACTTGGATGAAATTCAAGTTCAAACAAGCTCTTGGGGGAAAAAAATGGAAATACTAGTGTATTTCCCAAATAAGCCATGAAAACATTTGTCTCCTCAGATTATCTACATAAAAGATGCTAATACATTATATTAGTTTTATATCAAACTATATTATTATATCAAACTATATTATTTCTCCAATCTTAGTGCTTTCCTACACTTTCTAAAATCTAAGTCAATATTCTCTATTTTTCTTTACAATTGCCATTAAATATGAAGGGATTCTCCCTGGAGAATCCCAGGGACAGAGGAGCCTAGTGGGCTGCCATCTATGGGGTCGCACAGAGTTGGACATGACTGAAGCGACTTAGCAGCAGCAGCAGATGCATGCATATACAAAACTACAGGCCTTGCCATGTAGCTCACTTGGGAAAGAATCTGCCTGCAGTGCAGGAGACCAGGGTCCAATCCCTGGGTTGGGAAGATCCCCTGGAGAAGGAAATGGCAACCCACTCCAGTATCCTTGCCTGGAAAATCTCATGGACAGACGAGCCTGGTGGGCTGCAGTCCATGGGGTCGCAAAGAGTCGGGCATGACTGAGTGACTAACACTTACTTACTTATATATAAAATAAAGAATAGAAAACTATGACCTTGGGGAAAAGAAGTTCCATATTGTTAAAACAAATTACCTTTAAAATATTAAGTATGTAAAACTAAAACCTCACAAAGAATAAAAAGAAGATTTCTCCCTTCATATAGATATTTCCAATTTTATTTTTGCTAACTGACGTCTAGTACTTAAAATCAACTGAAGATAATAATAGAGACATTTATATTTCTTTTTTTTTTTACATCACAGACTTTTATTTATGCTATCTAAGGGCTTCCCATAACTGGGTATTGTTTTTGCTTTGGCTTCATCCCTTCATTCTTTCTGGAGTTATTTCTCCACTGATCTCCAGTAGCATATTGGGCACCTACCGACCTGGGGAGTTCCCCTTTCAGTATCCTACCATTTTGCCTTTTCATACTGTTCATGGGGTTCTCAAGGCAAGAATACTGAAGTGGTTTTCCATTCACTTCTCCAGTGGACCACAGTCTGTCAGACCTCTCCCCCATGACCCACCTGTCCTGGGTGGCCTCACAGGGCATGGCTTAATTTCATTGAGTTAAACAAGGCTGTGGTCCATGTGATCAGATTGGCTAGTTTTCTGTGATTATGGTTTCAGTGTGTCTGCCCTCTGATGCCCTCTCGCAACACCTACCATCTTACTTGGGTTTCTCTTACCTTGGACGTGGGGTATCTCTTCAAGCCTGCTCCAGCAAAGCGCAGCCACTGCTCCTTACCTTGGATGAGAGGTATCTCCTCATGGCCACCCCTTCTGACCTTGAACGTAGAGTAGATCCTCTCAGCCCTCCTAAGCTTATGCAGCCACCGCTCCTTAGACTTGGGGTTGCTCCTCTTGGCCACCGCCCTGACGTGACTGGTGATAAAAGCAAGGTGTGATGCTGTAAAGAGCAATATTGCATAGGAACCTGGAATGTCAGGTCCGTGAATCAAGGCAAACTGGAAGTGGTCAAACAGGAGATGGCAAGACTGAACGTCAACATTCTAGGAATCAGCAAACTAAAACGGACTGGAATGGGTGAATTTAACTCAGATGACCATTATATCTACTACTGCAGGCAGGAATCCCTTAGAAGAAATGGAGTAGCCACCATGGTCAACAAAAGAATCCAAAATGCAGTACTTGGATGAAATCTCAAAAATGACAGAATGATCTCTGTTCATTTCCAAGGCAAACCATTCAGTATCACAGTAATCCAAGTCTATGCCCCAACCAGTAACACTGAAGAAGCTGAAGTTGAACAGTTCTATGAAGACCTACAAGAGCTTCTAGAACTAACACTCCCAAAAGATGTCCTTTTCACTATTAGGGAGTGGAATGCAAAACCAGGAAGTCAAGAAACACCTGGAGTAACAGGTAAATTTGGCCTTGGAGAACACAATGAAGCAGGGCAAAGGCTAATAGAGATCTGCCAAGAGAATGCACTGGTCATAGCAAACACCCTCTTCCAACAATACAAGAGAAGACTCTACACATGGACATCAACAGATGGTCAATACAGAAATCAGATTGATTATATTCTTTGCAGCCAAAGATGGAGAAGCTGTATACAGTCAGCAAAAACAAGACCAGGAGCTGATTGTGGCTCAGATCATGAAGTTCTTATTGCCAAATTCAGACTTAAATTGAAGAAAGTGGGGAAAACCACTAGACCATTCAGGTATGACCTAAATCAAATCCCTTATGATTATACAGTGGAAGTGAGAAATAGATTTAAGGAACTAGATCTGATAGACAGAGTGCCTGATGAACTGTGGATGGAGGTTTGTGACATTGTACAGGAGACAGGGATCAAGACCATCCCCATGGAAAAGAAATGCAAAAAAGCAAAATGACTGTCTGAGGAGGCCTTACAAATAGCTGTGAAAAGGAGAAAAGTGAAAAGCAAAGGAGAAAAGGAAAGATATAAGCATCTGAATGCAGAGTTCCAAAGAATAACAGGGAGAGATAAGAAAGCCTTCCTCAGCGATCAGTGCAAAAAAATAGAGGAAAACAACAGAATGGGAAAGACTAGAGATCTCTTCAAGAAAACTAGAGATACCAAGGGAACATTTCATGCAAAGATGGGCTCGATAAAGGACAGAAATGGTATGGACCTAACAGAAGCAGAAGACATTAAGAAGAGACGGCAAGAATACACAGAAGAACTGTACAAAAAAGATCTTCACGACCAAGATAATCATGATGGTGTGATCACTCACCTAGAGCCAGACATCCTGGAATGTAAAGTTAAGTGGGCCTTAGAAAGCATCACTACGAACAAAGCTAATGGAGGTGATAGAATTTCAGTTGAGCTATTTCAAATCCTGAAAGATGACGTTTTGAAAGTGCTCCACTCAATATGCCAACAAATTTGGAAAACTCAGCAGTGGCCACAGGACTGGAAAAGGTCAATTTTCATTCCAATCCCAAAGAAAGGCAATGCCAAAAAATGCTCAAACTACTGCACGATTGTACTCATCTCACACTGTAGTCAAGCAATGCTCTAAATTCTCCAAGCCAGGCTTCAGCAATACGTGAACCATGAACTTCCAGATGTTCAAGCTGGTTTTAGAAAAAGCAGAGGAACCAGAGGTCAAATTGCCAACATCCCTTGAACTGAAGGGCTTCCCTGTTGGCTCAGAGGGTGAGGAATCTGTCTGCAGTGCAGGAGACCTCAGTTGGATCCCAAATTTGGGGAAATCCCCTGGAGAAGAGAAAGATTAGTCACTGAAGTATTCTTGCCTGGAGAATTCGATGGACAGAATAGCCTGGCAGGCTACAGTCCATGGAGTCTCAGGAGTCAGACACAACCAAGCAACTTTCAATTTCACCTTTTTTCATATATTATTAAAGAAGTTGTATGTTGGATTTACAGTCTAAAATGTTTAAAAAATATATATATCTATACACTTGTATGTATCATCAATTCAGTCGCTCAGTTGGGTCTGGCTCTTTGCGATCCCATGTACTGCAGCATGCCCGGCTTCTCTGTCCATCACCAACTCCCAGAGTCTGCTTAAACTCATGTCCATTGAGTAGGTGATGCGATCCAACCATCTCATCCTCTGTCATCCCCTTCTCTTCTCACCTTCAATCTTTAGCAGGATCAGAGTCTTTTCCAATGAGTCAGTTCTTCACATCAGGTGGCCAAATTACTGAAACTTCAGCTTCAGCATCAGTCCTTCCAATGAATACCCAGGACTGATTTCCTTTAGGATGGACTGGTTGAATCTCCTTGCTGTCCAAGGGATTCTCAAGAGTCTTCTCCAACACCGCAGTTCAAAAACATTAATTTTTCGGCACTCAGCTTTTTTTATAGTCCAACTATCCTACCCATACATGACTACTGGAAAAACCATATCTTTGACTAGATGGAGTTTTGTTGGTAATGTCTCTGTTTTTTAATATGCTGTTTAAGTTGGTCATAGCTTTTATTCCAAGGTGCAAGTGTCTTTTAATTTCATGGCTGCAGTCACCATCTGCAGTGATTTTGGAGACCAAAAAAATAAAGTCAGACATTCTTTTCATTGTTTCCCCATCTATTTCCCATGAAGTGATGGGAGCAGATGCCATGATCTTAGTTGTTTGAATGTTGAATTTTATGCCAACTTTTTCACTCTCCTATTTCACTTTCATCAGGAGGCTCTTTAGTTCTTTGCTTTCTGCCATAAGGGTGGTGTCATTTGATATCTGAGGTTATTGATACTTCTCCCAGCAATCTTGATTCCAGCTTGTACTTCACCAGCCTGGCATTAGATATATATATTGTCATGGTCCAGGGGCAAGTTGGAAAAGAATTTCTAGACAATAGACAGAATGAGAGAGAAATAAAGTTTATTACAGTGGGAGACACTATTAGGACAGCAGGCCAGCTCAAGGGAGAGCCAATGTTGAACAGGGGTCCTTAATCCACTTTTATGCCCAGGGTACAAGAAGTGGGATAGGGGTCTTCTGAGTCATTTGTTGATTGGATGAGGCACATATCCTGTGTTGAGGGTGGGGGAAGAGTAAGGAAAATATCTTCTCCCTATGGGGTAGGAAGGGAGACAGGTTATACAGGAGAACCTGAAATCTGTTAATAGTGACAACATGGGGGAGGGAAGGACGATTGGGTCTATTTTTTCTGCATTCCAAGACCCCTCCTTGGTTTTATCTGCTCTTTCGTCCTTGGGTCCCCATATATATCTTGTCACTATGAACTTTAAAATAAATCCAGTATTCAAAAATTACAATTTACTCCTGCAAATATCACTCAATATGCCATTATTTGGGGCTTTCCTGTTAGATCAGCCCTGGGATTTATTTGGAAGGAATGAAGCTAAAGCTGAAACTCCAGTACTTTGGCCATCTCATGTAAAGAGTTGACTCATTGGAAAAGACTCTGATGCTGGGAGGGATTGGGGGCAGGAGGAGAAGGGGACGACAAAGGATGAGATGTCTGGATGGTATCACAGACTCGATGGAAGTGAGTCTGAGTGAATTCCGGGAGTTGGTGATGGACAGGGAGGCCTGGCGTGCTGCGATTCATGGGGTTGCAAACAGTCGGACACAACTTAGCGACTGAACTGAACTGTTAACTCAGCTGGTAAAGAAACCTCTTGCAATGTAGGAGACCTGGGTTTGATTCCTGAGTTGAGAAGATCCGCTGGAGGAGGGCATGGCAACCCACTCCAGTATGGTTGCCTGGAGAATCCCCACGGACAGAGGAGCCTGGAGGGCTACAGTCCATGCTCAGTCAGACATGACTGAGGAACTAAAAACATCACAGCACATGATATTATGTGCTATATTATGAACATGATATAATGTTCCTATCCATTAAGATCCAGGCTTTAAATAAATTTTTCCTATAAATAGCTGTGTAGAAATATGAAGAAATTAAAATTATACCCATAATTTCCTTCTTTAACGTTAACCTCGCTCTGATTGCTATATTCAAATGCACTACCCCCCAAACATCATGACATTAAGCCAGCAACATATTATAAATGTGTCATAAAGGTTTACATTTGGTATGGAGGGATGCAAACAATGCGTATCACCTTATTGTTAAAGTCTTAGGATGGACCCTATGTCTATGATGCCTAAAAAAAGTCCAGAAAATTAATACAAAATTTTGTATTCATGTAAATATGTGCATTTTTCTGTGTGCTCTTCATAATTTTTATTAGATTCTGAAAGCCTGTAAACAACTACAGTATGGACTAATATTTTCACATAAGAGATGGCATATATAATAGAAAAATCAACCAAAGAAATGAATATCCATTTGTAAGTAATGTGTGACAAACATCTCCACCTCATTTGATAAACAACAACCAGTTTCTATAGACTGTTATGTAGACTTTGAGTCTACACTGAAAGTGCTTGGCCCAATCTTTGTCAATTTATCAATGGTCTTAATTGGCACACAGAATTTTGAGCAATAATAAAATGAATGATTTGAAAAGTTTCAATCTGTTTCTCTTTCTTTCTGTTAATTATTTCTGGTAAAATATTGAACCAATTTAAACTATTTGAAGAGGGTAATGGTGTGAATTACTGTAAATTCTGAAGGAATGGAAGGAAACATTTCAGTTCTGAGAACGTAAAAGCTATTGACTATTTTTACATTAATGCATTTCTCTGCACTAAATATTTAGGATAGGCGAGAGGAATTGTTTGATGCTGTTTGGTCATGTCTTTCCTTATTTGTATTAAAACAATGATTTTACAAAAATTGACCAGCATGCTGGCCTATTGTTATTGTCTAGTTGTAGATTTGTATCTCTGCTCTTGAGGCATCTCAAAACTGTGTCTATTGTTTTAATGGTTATTACTTTTAAAATGGCATAATCTGGGGCATCTTAACAGAATCTATTTGAACAAATACATCATAAAATTAATTGATTATTTCTCCCAAAATATTTATTTTTCTTTGCCATACAGTTAATGCAGATTTAGTTGTTTCAATGTGATTACTTGCAGTATGTGTATCTTATCTGAATAATTTCTATACGTGAAATTTGGAAAGTTAGCTATTATATTAAAATTATAAAATTATTGATTAAATATTTTTGTGATTGTCCATGATGAAGTTGGACATTGAAGAAAGTATGCATGCATGCGTGCATGCTAATTGCTTCAAACCTGTCCGACTCTTTGCAACCCTATGGACTAGAGCTTGCCAGGCTTCTCTGTCCATGGGATTCGCCTGGCAAGAATACTGGAGTGGGTTGAGGTGCCCTCCTCCAGGGGATCTTCCCAACACAGGGAGATCAAACTTAAGTTTTTTTGTTTCTTATATCTCTTGCATTGTCAGGTGAGTTCTTTATCACTGGGGCCACCTGGGAAGCCCAGGATAGTATCAATTAGTTATTAATAGCTAACCTCATTTGAATCTTCCAAAAAATTTTTATGGTTAGGTATTACTTCCCACATCTTATAGATAAGGAAACCAAAGCTTAAAAATGCTAAAAAATTTTGCTTGTAGTTACATGACCAGAAAATGGAAAGGTCAAGATTTTATTCTATTTCCTTGTGAAGTGAAGTCGCTCAGCCATGTCCGACTCTTTGCGACCCCGTAGACTGTAGCCCTCCAGGCTCCTCCGTCCTCCGTCCATGGGATTCTCCAGGCAAGAATACTGGAGTGGGTTGCCATTTCCTTCTCCAGGGGATCTTCCCGACCCAGGGATCGAACCCAGGTCTCCCGCGTTGCAGGCAGAGGCTTTAACCTCTGAGCCACCAGGGAAGGTCTATGGAACTACTTAATAAAATTTACTTTTGTAGTTTTATTTGATATATGTGTATATTGTAAAATGATTACCACAATGATGTTAGTTAACACATCTATCACCTCACATAGTTACCTTTTGTGTGTGTGTGTGTGTGATAAGATCTACTCTCAGCGTATTTCATTTATACAATACAGCATTATTAATTATAGGTATCACACTATACTTTAGATCCTTAAACCTTATATTTTTAATTGAAAGCTTGAAATCCCTTTGATCAATGCCTTTTCATTTCCCTCACCCCCAGCCCCAGACAGTTACTAATCCACTTTGCTCCTATGAGTTCAATTTTTAAATTTTACATATAAGTGAGATTATACAGTATTTGTCTTTCTCTGTCTGAATTATCTTGTTTCAAGAGTAACACAGGATTAATGCAACAAATTTGGGAAGTCACTTAGTGATCCATATACACGAGTTGAACATGATTATAACGTATGATCAGGCCATCCCATGCCTATTTTATAGCCCACTGAAGCTGTGTGTATCACAACAAACTGGAAAATTCTTAAAGAGATGGGCTTCCCTGGTAGCTCAGATGGTAAAGAATCTGCCTACCAATGCAGGAGATGCAGGTTCAATCCTTGGGTCAGGAAGATCCCCTGGACAAGAGAATGGCAACCCACTGTAGTATTCTTGCCTAGAGAATTCCATGGACAGAGGAACCTGGAGGGCTATAGTCCATGGGGCTGCAAAGAGTCAGACAGGACAAAGTGACTAACACTTACTTGCTTCCTGAGAAATATGTATGCAGGTCAAGAAGCCATGGAACAACGGACTGGTTCCAAATTGGGAAAAGAGTACATCAAGGCTGTATATTGTCACCTTGCTTACTTAATTTACATGCAGAGTATATCATGTGAAATGCCAGGCTGGATGAAGCACAAGCTGGAATCAAGATTGCTGGGAGAAATATCAATAACTTCAGATATGCAGGTGACACCACCCTTATGGCAGAAAGCAAAGAGGAACTGAAGCGCCTCTTGATGAAATGAAAGAGAAGAGTGAAAAAGTTGGCTTAAAACTCAACATTCAAAAAACTAATATCATGGCAGACAGTCCCATCACTTCATGGTAAATAGATGGGGAAACAATGGAAACAGTGAAAGACTTTATTTTGGGGGGCTCAAAAATCACTGCAGATGATGACTGCAGCCATAAAATTTAAAAATGCTTGCTCCTTGGAAGAAAAGTTATGACCAACCTAGACAGCATATTAAAAGCAGAGACATTATTTTGCTGACAAAGTCCGTCTAGTCAAAACTATGGTTTTTCCAGTAGTCATGTATTGAGAGTTGAACTATAAAAAAAGCTGAGTGCTGAAGAATTGATGCTTTTGAACTGTGGTGTTGGAGAAGACGCTTGAGAGTCCCTTGGATTGCAGGGAGATCAAGCCAGTCAATCCTAAAAAAAAATCAGTCCTAAATATTCATTGGAAGGACTGATGCTGAAGCTGAAGCTACAATAATTTGGCCACCTGACATGAAGAACCGACTCACTGGAAGAGACCCTGATGCTGGGAAAGAATGAAGGCAGGAGGAGAAGGGGACGACAGAGGATGAGATGGTTGGATGGCATCACTGACTCAATGGACATGAGTTTGAGCAGGCTCTGGGAGTTGGTGATGGACAGAGAAGCCTGGCATGCTGCAGTTCATGGAATCGCAAAGAGTCGGACACAACTGAGCGACTGAATTGAACTGAAGCTCTCAAACGAGACCTACAAAACAGTGTATTATTTGTAACAATGAAGACTGTTAAATGTTAGTTGTTCAGTTGTATCTGATTTCTGCAACCTCATGGACTATATATCCCGGTGGGCTTCTCTGTCCATGGAATTCTTTAAGAAAGAGTACTTAGGTAGGTAGTCATTCCCTTCTCCAGGGGATCTTCCTGACCCAGGGATGGAACCCAGATCTGTATTGAAGGCAGATTCTTTACTATCTGAGCCATGAAATACCAACTAATTAAATGTCCTTTAACAGGGAAATGGATACATTATATTGTGGTATAAATAAAGCACTATAAAGAAATTAAAATTAAGAAAATCACGTGCATATATATATATCAATTTAGATATATGCCAAGAATATGTTGTATGCTGTTTATGAGTATGCATGTAGTGATAAACTTGCATGACAAAATAAATACCAAATTAGAGACAATGGCTGTCTGTGGAGAAGAGAGGAACAGAATAGAACATTGGCTACTTCACTTATTTATCTAATGAAGCACATATGGCAAAATGTTACATATTGACAAATTCAGTGGTAAAGACCTGAGCCTCCATAATATTACTTTTAGGTATTGTTTTGACCATCTATTGCTATATAAAAAACCATTACAAAACTCGGTGATTTGAAACAAGAAATTTATGACTGTCTCTCAGTGTTCATGGTATGACCAGGCTCATCTGGCAGTTCTCCCAGAACATCTGGCACCTCTGGAAGTACCTCACCTTGTTGTAGTAACTGGGGCTGCAGTTAGATGGTAACTGGGGCCCTGGATATCTAAAGGTTTGACTGAGCTGGCTACGAAGATAACTTATGGCTTCATATCACTGACACAACATCCAGGATACCTAAAGCAATTGGAGGGCTGACTGGATCCCTCTCTTCCTCTATCTTTTGCTTCATTACTTACTTAGCTTGGATTTCCCCACAACATGATGGTCTCAGGACAGCCAAACTTTTTTACATGGCAATTGGCTACTGTGAGACTTAAAAACAAGCCTTAGAAGACAGAGTGTCACCACAATTGCATTCTGTTGGTCAAATCAAGTTACAGGACCAAACCACATCATGCAAATAGGATACCCATGGGAGGCATGGTTCATTGAATGGCCATCTTTGAAGACTAGCTGTCATATATACTTTCCTCTAGGCCTGAAATAGTTCATGGAAAAACTGAATAGCATTTTACACCAGTGGTGTGAAGGTTGATTTCCTGTGTCAACTTGGCTTGGCTACAGTCCCCAGATATTTGGCCAAAAATTATTCTAGATGTTTCATGAAAGTACTTTTTAGATGAGGTTAACATTTAAATTAGGAGTTTTGAGTAAATCACCCAATCAGTTGGAAGCCTTAAAGAAAAGAAGACTGACCTACCCAGAGGAAGAAAGGATTCAGCCAGGAGACCTTCAAATTTGAAGTGTAACTCTTGCCTGGATTGCTAACTTGCCAACCCTATCCTACAGATTTTGAACTTGCCAGGTTCCATTATTGTGTGAGCCAATTTCTTAAAATCAATCTCTCTCTCTCTCAGTTCCTATTGGTTCTGTTTCTCTGCAGAACCCTAATCTAACACAAGTGGTATGGTGATATAAGACTAAATGCTTGTTGAACCTTTGGGGTATGAGAAATATTTAATGTTGTGTCCATTCAACAAGGAAACATATTCTTGCCTTTAAAATGCCACTAAATCCTTCCCCAAATAAGTACTATGAAACAATTTTAGAGTCCTGAATATTATCTAATAATAAGATATCTTATTGCCATTGTTGTTCTTAGGATGGACAGTTTTTTTGTGATGCAAGTAAGAGTTCACTCGTGATATGTGAACACATATAAATCTTAAACATACATGAGTCACAATTGAGGCTTTAGATAAATCACTCTATTTGAATTTTGTCTTTTTGATTTTAAAATCAGTCAAATAACACATGTTCATCATAAAAATTTTAGAGAATACAAAAAACTAGCAAACCCCCCAAAATTATGTAAAATACAATTATTCAAATAAGGCACTTCGTAACTTGGTTTAAGGGAAAAAAAGGGCTTAACTCTTTGAAAAAATTATTGCCATCTGCTTTATAAACTTTAACAAAAACTGAATAGAGTGAATATATTTGGCAACTTAATAAGTCCAGGTAGTAAAGATGTGGAATACATTGTGTATCTTATGCAATTTATTGTATGTACTTACATTACTTTTATTTGATCAATTTTTTACTAGTGATATGAGGAGACCCACTACTTAAAATTTATTCATAATTAGAAGAAAAATGAACCTAAAAGATGTATTTATTTTCACTAATCATTGTAGACACAAATATTTTAGCCTTTTAAAATGCTTAATACCAAAAACCTTTGAAGACAGGCATAATGTCAGATATTTGTATGTCTTTTTTCAGTGCTTTTTTAAACTTCAGTACAGAATCTAACACATAAATCAGATACACACAAAGTAAACAATTAAAGTATCACAGGTGTATACTGACTAGCCATCAACCCAGCATTTGGAACTAAATTTTCCAAACAAACCTAGGGACACATAGCATAACACAATAGCAATATTACTACATTTGGTTCACAGAAGACTACGAAGCTAGACTGCTCTTCATTACCATCTGGTGGCTACTGCATGGAGTGGCATTAACCATAATTTTAAAAGAAAGTTAGAAGAACTAAATACTTTTGAATAGAGAAAACCTTAGTATTATTGATGAATATTAAGAATGAATGAGGATAAAAACCAAAGAAGGACTTGGAACTTTCTTTACAATAAAAAAGTATACCATAAAAAGTTATTTTTGGAAACAATCTATAATGGACAAAAGTTGAATATATGATAAATAATACTTTGAACAGCATAAGAACTGTGTATCACCCAATTGTTTTACAACACAAAAGACAATGTACTTTTTTTCTTCTAGTGGTAAATTAGATGCAATCATTTTTCTGAATTTACTAAATATTTTGGTCATCCATGTATCTTCACATGCCATTTGCCAAGAAATACTCTTCTATTTTATCTACCTGGTAAACACTTGTATACCTTTAGAAATTTAGCTTAAATGGTACCTCACTTTGAGAAGTCTCTCTGTGTAGTCCTAGTTGAAGGTTCAGTTATCCATCCCTAGAAACTCTGGTTGCTAGTCTGTTATCATTTACATAATGTTTCATGACTGGTTGAGTTCCTCAGGAGAGGTAATGGTGCCCTCCTTATCCTTTTAAGATCTGAGTTTTTAGCATTTAATATATATTTAAATAAATATATCCAGGAAGGAATAAATATTCCAGGAAGGAATAAATCCAGGAAGTTCATTGTTCTTTAGAAAATTTAAACCAAAGGAAACCTTCCACATTTTACACTCAACAGATGAAACAAGGACAGAAGGAGATTTTGGAGAAAGTAAATGGCCTTATTGACGTTTTAAATTTCCCACTTCCATCACAGAATCACAAAGCCAAACTAGAACCAGAAAATCACCTAGTTACGCTACAAAATTTCAAGTATGAGACTGAGGCTCAGAAAGAATATTGGACTTTCCCAAGTTTCTACAACTAATAACTACTGGAATTAATGTTTGGACCCCCTATTAACTGACACTTCATCAGTGAGGTTTTTACTCTACTGGCTTAATCCCCGACTTCTTTCTGGAGAAATCTTAGTTCTAGAGAACTGGATTGTAAAAATTAAACCCTCTTTTAGGGATCTGAAGTCTGTACTTGATCCATGACCTGCGCTGTGCTGTGCTTAGTCGCTCAGTCGTGTCTGACTCTTAGCGACCCCAGGGACTGTAACCTGCCAGGCTCCTCTGTCCATGGGGATCCTCCAGGCAAGAATACGGGAGTGAGTTGCCATGCCCTCCTCCAGGGGTCCAACCCAGGTCTCCAGCACTGCAAGTGGCTTCTTTACCATCTGAGCCACCAGGGAAGCCCTGATTCATGACCTAAACTATACATATTTACAGGCAGCTTAAGAAATAGTTGATTATGTTATACGACAATATGAAATTCAGCTGAACCTTGAACAATATAGTGTGAACTGCAGATTTTATGCAGATTTTTTTTCCATAAATACATTCTATAGTTCTATAAGATCTACAGTTGATTGAATCTGAAGATATGGCACTGCCATTAAGGAGGGCTGACTCTAAAGTAATAAAGGAATTTTTCACTAAATGAGGGTGTCCATGCCTCCAAGCCTCTCTACCTCATCTCATTGTTCAAAGGTCAACTGTATATTTAAATTTCTTAAAGTGCTTGATTTTGTGCCAACAGTTCTGGAAATTTACCCTAAGGAAACAGCAAGTCATGCATGTCAAGATTATGAGCACAATAAACATTAGGATATCATCATTATTAATACCTTTTTTTTTTTTTTGGCCACACTGCACAGGATGTAGGATCTTAGTTCCCCAACCAGGGATTGAACCCATGGCCTCTAGAGTGGAAGCATGGAGTCTTAACCACTGACCCTCCAGCTAAGTCCCCATTATTAATAATTCTGAAAAGTATAGACTCTCTAATATAATTTCTGATATCTTTCTTTGACTATTAAGGGATGTCCTTTAGAGCTGAATAGGAGGTTTTTGAGATTCTCCAAACATACCTTGCTTTTGCTGGTTTTTTTTTTTTTTTTAAATTAATTTATTTTTGGCTGCACTGTGTCTTCCTTGCCACATGAGGGCTTTTTCTAGTTGTGGCAAGCAGGGGGCTACTCTCTATTTGCAGTGTGTGGGTTTCTCCTTTCAGTGGCTTCTCTTCTTGCAGTGGAGCATGGGCTAGGGTGCTAGGGCTTCAGTAATTGTGGTGCACAGGCCCAGCTGCCCCATGGCACGTGGAATCCTCCTGATTCAGGGATTAAACTTGTGTCCCCTGTATTGGTAGTTCCTAACCACTGAACCACCAGGGAAGTCCATACCTTGTTTTTTAACCAAATCCACAGAATGTCACTATAAAAATAAATGACATAGTCTTTTGGAATGTGTTTTTAATAAGATACACCGGTTAAAATCCTGAATCCTCTTTGAATGTATATTTGCCACCATATCATCCAGTTGTTTGTTTGTTTTTTTCATCTTCAGAAATTACATTTCTAGGGAAAAAATGTTTTGGCATTTTCAGCCTTAAAATTTATAGTTTCACTAATTTTGGCATTTCCCATGGTGTCTGGCACACAGTTATTTGTAACTTCTGTTAAAGCATAAACATAAATCGTGGATGCTGAGAGGCCAGGAAGCAGGCAGAGCCAGTTACTTTATTGGTCTAAGCCAAGCATAGTCCTCAGCTGAGGCCAAACACCATCTGACTTTGTGGTGCCAAGGGTTAATATCTCATAGACAGAAACACTCCCCGGGTGATTAAAAGTAAAAAAAAAGTGGTTCTTGGTAAAGAATAAAATCCAGAAAGATTTTAAATTTTAGTGAATGCTAGAAATGTAGCAAATGTGATTTGAGCAGAATCTCTGGGAAGGAACCCTTTGATCCTAAAAGAAACAGGAAAGTGAGAGCAGGAAGCAGCAGAAACAATCGGTATTGATAAAGTAGAGACCAACAGTGGTCTCTCTTAACGTGTGCTCTGTGTTGTGCTGCGCTCAGTTGCTCGGTCATGTCGGCCGCTTTACGACCCCATGAACTGCGGCCCTCCAGGCTCCTCTGTCCAAGAGATTCTCCAGGAAGAGTACTGGAATGGGTTGTCATTCCCTTCTCCAGGGGATCTTCTCAAACCAGGATCAAACCCAAGTCTAATGTATCTCTTGCACTGGCAAGCGGATTCTTTACCTGAACTCCTATCTTACCTTATGGTCAGCTTTTAAAAGGCTTTCTACAAGAACTAAAAGTGCCTTTTTAAATTTTCCGTCAAAGAGAACTTTATTTCTCCCTCTGCGAATTTTCTAAAATTAGGAGCCAGTGTCTCTGCGATGACTATCAGTTCTTCTACCGAAATCTGACCGTGGGTGAGCGGTAGCATATAGAGCTCAGTTAAGGGATGTTGTCATTTAATTTGCCCTCTACTCAACTTATTTGGGGCTTCTCAGGTGGCGCAGTGGTAAAGAATCTGCCTGCCAATGCAGGAGGCAAGAGACATGGGTTCCATCCCTGGGTTAGGAAGATCCTCTAGAGTAGGTAATGGCAACCCACTCCAGTATTCTTGCTGGGAGAATTCCATGGACAGAGGAGCCTGGTGAGCTACGGTTCCTGGCATCACAAAGAGTCAGACACGACTGAGGACACACACACACACACACAACTTATTTACAACTGCATTTTGGTTTTCTAAGAGTAAAGCTGGCTTATAACTCAACAATCAAAAATCTAAGATCATGGCATCTGGTCCCATCGCTTCATGGCAAATAGACGGAGGAACAATGGAAACAGTGTCAGACTTTATTTTCCTGAGATCCAAAATCACTGCCGATGGTGACTGCAGCCATGAAATTAAAAAGACACTTGCTCCTTGGAAGAAAAGTTATGGCCAACCTACACAGCATATTAAAAAGCAGAGACATTACTCTGCCAACAAAGGTCTCTGTCTAGTCAAAGCAATGGTTTTTCCAGTAGTCAGGTATGGATGTGAGAGTTGGACTATAAAGAAAGCTGAGCGCTGAAGAATTGATGCTTTTGAACTGTGGTGTTGGAGAAGACTCTTGAGAGTCCCTTGGACTGCAAGGAGATCCAACCAGTCCATCCAAAGAAAATCAGTCCTGAATATTCATGGGAAGGACTGATGCTGAAGCTGAAGCTACAATAATTTGGCCACCTGATGCGAAGAACTGACTCCTTGGAAAAGACCCTGATGCTGGGAAAGACTGAGGGCAGAAGGACAAGGGGATAATAGAGGACAAGGTGGTTGGATGGCATCACCGACTCAATGGACAGAAGTCTGAGTGGGCTCTGGGAGATGGTGAAGGACAGGGAAGTCTGGCGTGCTGTAGTCCATGGGGTTGCAAAGAGTCAGACACGACTGAGAGACTGAACAACAACGAAGAGAATAAATGCTCTCTCCTTTCTTCTTGCTGTTTTTTAAAAATTATTTGAAACTTGGAAATATCTGATTTGGGGAGACTTTTGTTATGTTTTTTAAGTCATCTAATAAAAAAGTAGTGATTTGTTTTTGTCTTCTCCTTCCTGGGTAAAATAAAAACTATTTTTCTAACTCCCTTAGATGTTCTTTGAAATGGAGTCCTTTCAATTGAGTTGTTTACAACAGAATTATAATAAAAACTGTGTTATTGCTGTTCCCTTCCATATCGAATAATGACCATACATTTTGATTTTAGGTCAGGATTGGCTTCCAGCAATTTCATAAGGCTTCCTAACCCTCACAAACAGCCCCTTCATTATATTATACTGAAATAGTCTGGCTCTTGGAAAAGATATTTAACATATTATAATTTATTTCATTATTCCAGAATGTATATTCCCACAAAGTTTGCAGTAAAAAATGAAAAACGTATAAAAATTACCCAGTTATAATCATAAAGATAGAATACTGTAATTTTATGGGTCTGACACATCTACCTTATCCATACTTTGTCTTAGATCATGAATACAAAATCAGTCCAAAATCAAATCGCTTCACTTGGTTCTGATTACAATGACTTTAGTTATGATAAAGCCTGTATCCTGTAGGCAAACTTCTTCTAAAATATGGAATTATAAAGGCTAAGTGTTGAAAAGTACTATATATGTGTTTGGCAGAAGATTCTATAATTAATATGTTGTTTTCAGCATATTTGACTTTGCTTGTAACACAAAATTTTGTGACATGTGAACTCAAGCAGAAACATACAATATGTGAGGCAAATAGAAAAGGTAGTAAGATGTTAAATTTTAACCAAATATTCCAATAATTACATTAAAATTTTAAAGTAAATGTTGTAACTAAAAGACAAAGGTGCTGATTCATGTTGATGTATGGCAGAGTCCATCACAATATGTAATTATCCTCCAATTGATACAAACAAGTATCTCTTAAAAAAAGATAAAAGTTGTTAAACTGAATAACAAAAAGAGCTTAAGTATATGTCGCTTAAAAAAAAAAGCTTACTTTGAAGGTAAAACACAAATAATTTTAAGGTAAAGTATACCCCCATGTTTTCAAGTGTTGTTATATCAGATAAAAGAAACCTAATCTCCAAGAAACATCATTAGAAATAAAGGTGAATGTCTCATATTGAAAAAAGACATATACACACCAGAATGATATAAGAATTCTGAATTTGTTTGTAATTCAATCTACAAGTTTAATAACACCATAGGAAACACTGACAAAATCAAGATTTCGAATCATAGTGGGAGATTTTAACATACTTTCTCTCCAAAACTAATGGAACTGACAAAATACATAATAAGCATGTAGATGATTTCAATAGCACTATTAAGAAACTGGATCTTATAAACATAGGGGACCGTTTCACCTAACAACTGCAAAGTATATATTCTTTTCAAATGACATGGGACAGCACCCCCAGTGGCCACATGCTGGGGTTTAAAGCAAACCAAAACAAATGTCAAGAGACTGAAATCATATCAACTGTACTCTTTGATGGGTATGAAATTAAGGTAGAAATTAATAGTAAATAGATAACTAGAAACTTCATCTAGAGAAAGGAGAAAAATTATGGAGATGGAACAAGAAACCAGAGAGATGGGCAGAATCTAGATTCTAAGAAGGCTTAAGTCATCCTAAGGTGTTCATATCCTAACAGCATTGGGAAAGCAATAAAGGATATATATCTTGGGATTGATGTAATCAAGTTTGCATTTTAAAATAGTCATTCTGGTTGTGTCTGTGTTGATGGGAGGTGAGGAGGGTTAGACTGAACAATGGTTTGGAGTAAGGAAATGCTAGAGGCCAGGAGGCCTGTTAGGGTGTGCTTGCTATATTATATTTAGATGAGGCTGGTTTTCTGGACTAGAACAGTGGCATGGTACAGCTCTCACCATGACACCTTGGACCTTTGATGCTGTTTGCTTTTCAGCCTCACAAGGATGTGCCCTGATCACTTGTGTGAGGACACTCTTCTTGATGTTAGATTTCACTAAGATGCTTGGCATTACTCTTCACCAAGACTAATTTGTTCTTTACACTTCCCAGTCTCCTTGTTCTCCTCCTGGTATCTGGGTTTTCTTTCCATCTCTGCCCATAAGCCTATTTCCACTTCCAAGGTTTCTAAGATTTGATACTTCATTGCTGCCAGGTGAGCTGTTATTAGCCCTTTCTTCTGGCTCCAGATGCCTCACATCTGTATACACACTATTTTTTCCAGAACTGAATCAGATAGGAGTCCCTCGGGGGCTCCAAACTCACTGCAGATGGTGACTGCAGCCATGAAATTAAAAGACGCTTGCTCCGTGGAAGAAAAGCTATGACCAACTTAGCATATTAAAAAGCAGAGACATTGCTTTGCCAACAAAGGTCCATCTAGTCAAAGCTATGGTTTTTCCAGTAGTCAGATATGGATGTGAGAGTTGGACACTGAGCACCAAAGAATTGATGCTTTTGAACTGTGATATTGGAGAAGACTCTTGAGAGTCCCTTGGACAGCAGGGAGATCCAACCAGTCCATCCAAAGAAAATCAGTCCTGAATATTCATTGGAAGGACTGATACTGAAGCTGAAACTCCAATACTTTGGCCACCTGATGCAAAGAACTGATTCCTTGGAAAAGACCCTGATGCTGGGAAAGATTGAAGGCAGGAGGAGAAGGGGACGACAGAGGATGAGATGGTTGGATGGCATCACCGACTCAGTGGACATTAGTTTGAGTAAACTCCGGGAGTTGGTGATGGACAGGGAGGCCTAGCGTGCTGCAGTCCATGGGGTCGCAAAGAATCAGACATGACTGAGCGACTGAACTGAACTAACTGAACCATATTATACTTTTTATTTAGCAAAGTTCTTGTTTCTTCTTCCCCAGAGCTGGAATATTATTATCTGGAATTTTGTAATCTTGACTCCCCCATTACCTAACTGTTGACCTTGGGAACATTGCTTCACTACTCTTGGCTTCATACTTATCATTTGCAAAATAAGGACAATGATAGTGCCTATTTTATTGCTAACAAGGATTAAATGTGTTAATATTATGTTAAAACAATTCAAAGAGTGCCTGGAACAGAGCACTAACAAAGTGTTAGCTATATTAATAACTGACATATTCGATTTTTGAAACTGACAGGTTTTTTAACTCATTGCCACTGATGGAGAAAAAGTCTTTCTATAGCTAGAGGTCAAAAGCTTGAAAGTGTTAAAGCATTAGGGAGTTAACACATTGGTGTGAATAAGTTTTAGTCAAAGTGAAAATGAGGGCATTAGACAGTTTGCAGTTTCAATGGTATACGGAGTTCAAAGGTGGCCGAGACACCTACAAAATGAAAGGAAATGAAACCGGGTGGGAAAAGTTTCCAAAAGAGGATGCAGGAGGCTCAGGCAAACTCCAAAGACTTTGCAACTTTTTTGGAGGAGGTCATAGAGATGACAGGACCACCAATTGACCCAGGCTCCTCACCCCTTCCCTATCCTTAAAATGTACATTCTGCTCACTATGCCCACACTGGGAGCTGTTTCAAGGACATAGCATTGAGAGAGTAAGGGGCTGTTGCGACCTTTTGATGGAATATGTACTGAACCCCATTAAGAACTCTATCTAAAGCTTTAAGATTCTCAGGAAGGGGGGCAGTATCTTGTATGGAAATCTACTCATTTTGCAGCCAGACAAGTTTTGCAGGTAAGTTCCCCTGCTTATTCGCACTGTCATCGATCAATCTGAAGTGGTCAGCATTTTCTCCAGTCTCTCCTTGCCCCCCTTGTAGGGGGGCCATGAACCAACATGATTGTATTCATTGCTGCTGCAGGAATAAACCCAGAGGTGTGATTAAGGTACTCCTTTCTGACTTTATTGTGAAAACACACCAAGCCTGCAACTTTGGTCCTGCCCTGGATCTGAGGAGGCTGAGATAGACATTCAGCCCAGCTGTGAAGTGTCTGGGCAGCAAATACTAAGAAAACTGGCAGCAAGACAGATGTGGGGCTGAGCCAAGGACACCTGTGTTTTATCCTGCTTGCCGGGGGCTAAAAACTAGGTGCAGGAATGGGTGCGAGCAGGTTCTAGATAAGACCAGATGGTCAAGCTTGACTGGAGAGCAGAGATGTCCCAGACACTGGAGCCAGACTGTTCCCAGGGAAATCTGTTGGGGCATGCATACCTCTTTTCTGTGGTGACTGAGTTCCAATAACTTGTGTTGCGGTTTATGAATTTGACTCATGGTTGCTTCACTTTGTATTTTCAAACTGTTCTAACTCTGAGGCAGCTCACAGGTTTATATTTAATTTCTAAGTAAAATACATTTCTCAGTAAAGGGAAAAAACATCGCTTTTTCAAGTTTTTTGCTTAAACCTAATTTTAAATGTTTGATGAATATGTGCAAATTTATGATTTATAGACTTCTGTCTAAACTCCTCACAATCATTACATGTTGATTTTTTGATATTTCAAAATATAGGGGGAAAAAAATCACCAAAAAGTAGTATAACAAACAATCTACTGTACTCAGCTCTATTCTAGCATTTTGTCAAAATAGATTCAAAACTTGTAAAATAAAAACAAAATATTACAGAAATAATCAAAATTTCCTGAGTACTTCACCATAGTAGTTCTTCCATTTTTTAAATGCAGTCATCTGTCCACAAATATTTGTGTATTGTTATATATGTATGCAAAATAACTATTATGCTTTTAACATTTTATATATAGTAAATTATATATATAAATTTGCTTTTATATTAACATTATGTTTTGGAAATTACTCATTTTTATACATTTTTATGGTAATTAACCCGAGTTTCTATAAGAAACAATACTCAGCATAATAAGACAAAAGTTAATTTCTTCCTCAGGTAAGGTCCAATGTTGTTTACTCGTTTAAACTCTGAGTAGATTTTCTCCAAGAACTGCCAGGGATCAGAGCTTCTTCCATCATGTGACTCTTCTATCTGTTACTTCTGCTTTCTCTAGCTTCACTGAAGTGGGAGAAGGAGAAAAGAATGAAAAGCACACAGTTTATTTAGCCATCTTGGCCAAAAAGTAACCCCAAACTGTTTTTTCTTGACATTCTATTGCACTGAACATGTCACAGTCACACTGACTTCAAGGAAGACACTGAGTTGTAAAAATGACAATAAATGGTTTCAGAGCATTAGTCAGGAAATGTTGCCATGAATCGTGGCTTTAATTTATAGAGGTCTGTCTGCTATTTATCAACATACTATTATTAGGCATTGGTTAGTTTTGCAACATTTTTACTCTCTCTGGTTAAAAGCAGAAAAGTACTCTCTCTCATAAAGTAGAAAAGCTTATTTATTCATTCCATTCTTCGTTTGATCTCCTGCAATCTAACAGGATTTTATTTTTGCCATATTCTATCCCAGATAATTTTCCTAAAGGACACACAGTAGCAGAGAAAATTTA
The DNA here is from genome assembly GCF_032405125.1 of Capricornis sumatraensis. Classification (NCBI taxonomy): domain Eukaryota; kingdom Metazoa; phylum Chordata; class Mammalia; order Artiodactyla; family Bovidae; genus Capricornis; species Capricornis sumatraensis. Next base: position 68,515,945 of record NC_091075.1, read on the forward strand.
TATCCAGCTACCTATAGAACTATGGGGAAAATGTTCCAATAGAGGTTTTAAGCACTGCTAAAAAGCCTGGAGTATTAGGGAGAATTACATCTTGACTTTTTCAAGGATGAGATGGACAGAGAAGTGCTGCAGTGACAGAATCCAACATGGAAGTCTTGCTTCTGTTTATACAGAAAATGGGAAGAGTTCAGCATTAATTAAATATCAAGTACAGGGTGATGAAGGGCATTGAAAGTAAAACCATTTAAATAATATAGATTAAAAGGTTGTGCATGCAGGTATAGCATGTGGCCTTCAGTGAAATATGCTCTGGGTTGCAAAAGTCAAAGATTCTTTGAAAACACTTCACATTTTGCCCTATAAAAATTCACATTCCTGATTACCGATTGACAAGCCAAGCCTATTATTTCTAGTATTATTCCACATTGTTAAAAATTTTCAAACTCTTTAATAATGGTTTAATAGAAATTTTTAGAAAATCATGATCAATTCAAGCCACTTGAATTGACCGCTAAGGTAACACAGTGACATTCAATGAATTACAAAACTGCTTAACGGTTTTCTGAAGAAAAGGAAAGCCAAATTCAGAAATTTATCTTTTTCTAGGTGGCAAAATTTCTATTATGCAGGCAATCTGATGCACCAAAAGATGTTTCCTGGTTGATGTGAGAATAGAATCAGTTTTAAAACCAGGTGTTAAAATATCTGACCTGTTATTATTAGAAAATTTAAATCTTAATAAATAGCATGTTCAGTTTTAAAAGCAAGATTGAGAAATACCAGAATTAGTACAATTTTTGACTGGAGGAAGATGTCTGGAAAGAGTAATGACTGAAATTAACTCATCTTGAATGAAATTCTAGGTCTACAATTTACTAGAAGTGTGGTTTTCTGCATGTCATATAGCTTCTATATAGCTCACTATTTCTCACCTTAAAAAGAGAATGTTAGGTCAGACTCTTAAATTCCCTGCTGGTGTTAACCTCCAGTGAATCTAAAAGGAGTATTTGGCATCATGTTCTAGATATGACATAATAGTAAGAGAAAAGTTTTATGACTCTGGCAACTATTCAATATTATACACATCTTCAATGATACTTTCATAACTATGATGCTTTGCTGATGGTTGCATTATTCATGCATTTACTCAAAATCCTAGGAGAATTGTACTGTGAAAACCACTGTAGGAATATACCTAAGGGCTAAATACAAAGAAATAAATAAGAAGCAACTAGACACAAAGACTAATATGAATATGTAAAATAGAAAAGAATAAATGTAAATAGCAAAAAATAAAACGCTTTCAGTTCAGTTCAGTTCAGTCGCTGAGTCATGTCCAACTCTTTGCAACCCCATGGACTGCAGCACGCCAGGCCTACTTGTCCATCACCAACTCCCGGAGTTTACTCAAACTCATGTCCACCGAGTTGGTGATGCCATCCAACCATCTCATCCTCTGTCGTTCCCTTTTCCTCCCACCTTCAATTTTTCCCAGCATCAGGGTCTTTTCCAAGGAGTCAGTTGTTCGCATCAGGTGGCCAAAGTTTTGGAGTTTCAGCTTCAGCATCAGTCCTTCCAGTGAATATTCAGGACTGATTTTCTTTGGAATGGACTGGATGGATCTCCTTGCAGTCCAAGGGACTCTCAAGAGTCTTCTCCAGCACCACAGTTCAAAAACATCAATTCTTTGGCACTCAGCTCTCTTTATACTCCAACTCTCACATCCATACCTGACTACTGGAAAAACCATAGCTTTGACTAGATGGACATTGGTTGGCAAAGTAATGTCTCTGCTTTTAATATGCTGTCTAGGTTGATCATAACTTTTCTTCCACGGAGCAAGCGTCTTTTAATTTCATGGCTGCAGTCACCATCTGCAGTGATTTTGGAGCCCAAGAAAATCAATTCTCTCGCTGTTTCCATTGTTTCCCCATCTATTTGCCAGGAAGTGATGGGACCAGATGCCATCATCTTAATTTTTTGAATGATCCAATTTAGTCTGTCCCAAACCAACTTAACGACAAAACACCCATTCCCAAATTTTCCTTCCACACCTTCCCTGTGTTGGATAATGGCAACTCTTCCATCCTCTCAGCTCAAAGACTTTGGAGTCATCCTTAATTCCTCTCTTTCCCTCACACAACATATCTAATCTGTCAGAAAGTTCTGTTAACTCTAGCTTCAAAATGTATCCAGAATATGACCACTTATCACCACCACTACTACCATTTATTTTCCACCTGGATTAGTGATGCACCTCGTTCCACCCTTGCCCGCCAGATGTCTACATTCCAGAGTAGCTAGAGCGATTTCATTAAAAAGCAAATCAGACTATGTTATTCTCCATATCAGATTCTTCCACTGACTTCCTGTCTTCTATAACTCATCTCCTGTTGCTTTTTCTGCCTCTCATTCTGCTCTAACGGCTCTGGCCTCCTTAAACATACCCAGTACTTTTTATTTCAGCATCCTTACACTTGCTATTCTCTGTTGGAAATGTTTCTCCTCTCTAGATTTACATCTGGCTCGCTCCATCTCTATCTATAGCTCTCTACCCAAATGTCATCTTTTCAATGTGATCTTCCTTGACCACTATTTCTAAAGTCTCAGCAAATACTCCCCCTCCCAAATTTTCATTCCCTAGTTTACTGTTTTTCCTCCTGTAACTGTCTACATATACAATATACTGTATATTTGCTTTTTTGTTTTGATGATCAATTTTCCTCACCAGAATATAAATGTTAAAATAGCTAAGATGTATTTTTATCTATTCAGAGTTGTACACCCTGTATTTCGAATAATACTCTTGGATCATATTAGACAGTCAAGAAATATTATTGAATTTATTTATTTATCCATTCATTTAGCAAATATGTATTCAGCAAATATGTATGTATATATATTTCATGCAGAAAAGATTCTAGATAAGGGATATACATTGATGAATTAAAGAAAAAGCTTCTTTTCCTCAGAGAGTGGTACTGTAAGAATGGGCATCATAGAGATGAACACAGAAATCTCAGCCACAATACTGGGCCATGTGTACATACAGGGAATGTTGAAATCCACTAGTAATAGCAGATACCCTAACGAAGTTGGAAATGGAAAGAATTCATGGCAGCTCACAAGTATGGCGGTATTTTCAGTTCCTTTGCAGGTGTGTAGATCTTCAAACACGTGCAGGCTTACCTCACTGTGTCTTACCCTCACTATTACTCAACTACTATTTCAGGTACTGCTCATCTTTTACCTGTCTGTCTACCAACTTCTGGAAGTTTCACTATCTATGCTCCACCTTTTCTCCATCAAAAGCAGCGAATGATACTGGTTTTGGATTTTGACTTTATAAGCTTGAATCCTGGCTCTGTCATATCTAAGCTACGTGACCAACAGCAAGTTGCTTTTCCCATCAAAAAAAATCTGAAAAATGAAGACAGTTTTACCAGAGTTTAAAGATGTCAGGTATAAATGACTTAATAAAAGACTTACCACAGTGCCAGACACATAGTAAGCATTAAATACATTGTAAGTTGATTTTAATTTGTAATTTTTAAAAATGAACCTTATTCAAAATATCTACTCCTTATTTCATCACAACCAGTCAATGTCACAGCACCTTCTCTAATTCATAAGTGTTTAATTTCTGTACCTTTTGCCTATAGCTTCATAACAATTTCATAACAATTGCTTTCAATTTCACTGCATTTAACTTAAAAATTAAATAATTTGTTTTATTCATTTATTTGCATATCACTTAATTTTATGTCTTAATTGCCTTATATTATACTGATGTTTTTCTTTGCTGTAGTAATCCTTCGGTAATTTTTGCCTAAAGGATTTATAGGGGACAAAATTATCAGTCTTTTTACAACTAAAAACAAGTTTATATTCTCAGCACAGCTGAACACTAGTTTGTGAGAGTACAGAATTAGCACTCGAAAATCATTTTTGTTCAAAATTGTAAAAACATTGCTTCATTGATTTCTGGTACTAAATTTGTTGATAATAATTTCAGATGTACAGGTTAATAAACTTCATTTTTATCTTATCCATTAAGAATATCTGGTACTAAATTTGCTGATAAGAATGACAAGTTATTCTCTTTTCTATGGAAATAATATTGTTTTTCTTAAGACAGTTTTAAATTTACCCAAGATGTTCTGAAAATTCACCAGAATATGACTAATTAATACTGTTTAACATTTAATAAGCTTGTTCAATCTTAAAACAAGTAATTTATCTCACTTCTAGGACATTGCTATTTCTTTAACTATTTGTTGCTCTCCTTTTTCTCTTTTCATTTCTTATGTAACTTCTGACTCTCTTTTCAATGATTCTTTTGTCTTTTTGCAAGGCAGTCTTGATAATTACCTGATTATATTATCTAGTTCACTAACAAAATCTTCAGTTGTGTCATTCATCTATCAAATTTTCTTTTAAAATTTGAAATTACATTTCAAATTCCTAGAACCTCAGTTTTCGTTGTTGTTATCGTTGTTATTGTAGACATTTGTTTTCACCTAACAGTTTATTCATTTTATTGGTATTCTGTCTATACTTAAAACTTCTCAAGCTATTATATTATAGTCTTACTGTCCACTAGGATTTAGTTTTCTGCTTCTGGAATTTATTCCTTTTCCTTCATGGTGTTGATTTCGTTAAGGATGGGCTGCCCTTTGATTATCTGTCCACAATTATATGTGAGGGTCCATATTAAACAGTCTTTCGTTTCCGAAACCAACATTAGAACTGTTTCATGTATATAGTTAGCACGTTTCTGATTACAGGAAGTGAAGGAGCCCTGCAACCTCCAAATACCCATCCTACATTCATTCAGTTTTAGCATAGAGTTGAAGAGACTTTTTGACTGAAGAAATCATTTTGTTGCTTAAAATGTTGAATGATTTAGACTTTATCTCTGAGAGGGAAGGAGTGAATGTGAAAGTGAAAGTCACTCAGTTGTGTCCGAGTCTTTGTGATCCTATGGACTATCTAGTCCATGGAATTCTCCAGGCCAGCATACTGGAGTGGCTAGCCGTTCCCTCCTCCAGGGGATATTCCCAACCCAGGGATCAAACCCAGGTCTCCCACATTGCAGGCAGATTCTTTACCAGCTAAGCCACCAGGGAAGCCCAAGAGGGAGGGAGGGGTGTTGCAAATTTTTTTTTTTCACTCAGAAAATGATCCTTTAATTCACAAATGACACTGTCACTATATCATTTGATGATTAGCCCAAATGTCTAGATTTTCCTAATTTTCCTTCAAATTCCTCTTAAAATAATTGGAAGAATCTTGATAGTAACAAAATAAAAATGATAGGTTAGTTATGTTTTGATCTCCATTTAGTAATGACGAGTGTATTTAATATAAGGCAGAAAAACAGCTTTATTTTCTAACCATATCTCCTTTTTTTTCTGGTCTCTTCTTCCTTGCTTCATTATTCCTCTTGTCACTCCACTCACTCCACTCAATGTTCAAATTATCCCTGAAATATTACCAGTTCCTTTACTGCCATAAGTTGTGTAACTTGAAGCCTTTGCTTTTGTTTTCCACCCGCCCTAACTTCTCCCAAGTGCTTAACTCTGTGAATTCAAGGTCTAGCAGAAAGTTTCAACTTCTTTGAAGTGTCTTCCCTAACACTACAGGGTAGTATGAAATGCTTTTTTCTCATTTATAGCATTTTTGATATTATATATTGGTAATTCATATGTGTTTAACTTGTTAGTTTTTTATCTTGTATCATTTTATAATTCTGAAAATATTTTTTGTGTGAATGAATGAAACTTAACACTATACATTTAGGTAGAAAATTGTTCACCTGGATAATAACCTCGCTATTTATAACCCTTTTGTCCTTCAGTTAATTCCAGATACATTTAACCTATGAAATAAGATGAAAAGTATAAATAATTCCTACTAAAAAAAAAAAAACTTGTAAAATCTCTACATATAGCAAAATTATGAATGACAACATTTTTAAATGATAGTTTACTATAAGGTAATATCTCCCTGGTAACAACTGAATAGTAATTCTCTTTGACCTTCTTCTACCCACAGACCCACATTAGTTAGTCAGAGCTCACAACATGCCAAGCACTTCCAGCTGACGCTTTACAATATACCACTTGGGGAGCACAGGTTTGTGGTGCTTAAAGAAAAAAATGTCTCTAATTCTGGCTTGTTTTAAAAATGTAAATCACTCATAACACAGAATAAACCCAAAGTGCATTTAATTACATAGCAGAATTTGCCAAAGAAAAAAAAATCATGTAATTATATCAACAGGTTAAAAAAAGCAGTTTACAGTGGCAACATTTTTTTGATAATTAACAGTGTGCTGGTAAAAAGTAGTATGGAGGGCTTCCCAGGGAACACAGTGGTAAAGAATACGACTGCCTATACAGGAGACACAAGAGATGTGGGTTCAATCCCTGGGTTCAGAAGGTCCCCAGGAGAAAGAAATGGCAACCCACTGCAGTATGCTTGCCTAGAAAATTCCATGGACAGAGGAGCCTGGTGGGCTACAGTTCATGGAGCTGCAGAACTAGACACAACTGAGGGAGTAAGCTGTCGTCAGACTACCTAAATTTGAATTCCGTCTCTATCGTTTCATTGTTTGACCTTGGATATATTAATGAACTTTCTCTGCCTCAGTTACTTTATCTGTAAAATAGAACTAATCATAGTATTACTACCTCAGAAGAATACCTAAAATCATGGAAAATAAAATAGGATTGGTAGGTAATAACCCTATAAAGCTGTTTAACTATTCTTATTAAGCATATAAAATTAGTGTTTTAAACAAGATCAGTAACTTGGAATAGCTCTAATAATAAGATTTTTTAAGACAAGAAGTCATATATTTGAGTAGAATTCCGTTTAATACAAGAAAGGAATACCCTTAGAGTATTCCACTGTCAATACTGGAAATAGTAGAAATATTGGCAATCTGAGAAGAAATTTTTTAAAAGTATAAGTGTAATAAAAGGGTAAAATATTAATTTATTTATAATAGCATAATTTATAGAATTGTTAGGACATGATTAAAAAGTAAAATGAAAACGAGATAAAAATATACCTGACTGTATCACATGATATAAGATTTATTTTCAGAAGTCCACATTATAATATATGAATAAGAAGAGTGAAAAATACAAAGTAGAAAAAAAGACATTTTTCATATTAGCAGCTAGAAATCTGTTAAATAACTGGCTACTAATATAGCCTGAAACACAAGATATTTTTATAAGATAATAATGAACTTTTACAGAATAAATTCATATGCAAAAATGAAATGAGACTATCTGCATTAGCACAGATAAAAATGATACTTGTTAGTTAATAGGTTTATTGTAATAACAATGTTACACAGATTTTATAATCTTAATAAATTGGTATGTCAATCTACAAAATAAAGTGTGAATGCATAACAAGGGATATATATTTCATTATTAGTGTGACTACCTTATTATTGTTGTTCAGTCACTAAATCGTGTCCAACTCTCTGCAGTCCCGAGGACTGCAACATCCCAAGCTTCCTTGTCCTTGACTGCCTCCCAGGGTTTGCTCAAACTTATGTCCATTGAGTCAGTGATGCCATTTAATCATCCTTTGGAGCATGATGTACTCAGCATATAAGTTAAATAAGCAGGGTGACAATATATAGCCTTGCCGTACTCCTTTCCCAAATTTGAACCAGTCTGTTGTTGCATGTCTGGTTCTAAGTGTTGCTTTTTGACATGCCTACAGGTTTCTTAGGAGACAGGTAAGGTGGTTGGTCTGGTATTCCCATCTCTTTAAGAATTTTCTACCGTTTGCTGTGATCCATACACTCAAAGGCTTCGGAATAATAAAGAGTAAAACATATTTTACAATCTTAATAAATTGGGCTTCCCTGATAGCTCAGTTGGTAAAGAATCTGCCTGCAATGCAAGAGACCCCAGTTTGATTCCTGGGTCAGGAAGACCCTCTAGAGAAGGGTTAGGCTACCCACCCCAGTATTCTTGGGCTTCCCTTGTGGCTTAGCTGGTAAAGAATCCACCTGCAATGCAGGATACCTGGGTTTGATCCCTGGGTTCGGAAGATCCCCTGGAGAAGGGAAAGACTACCCATTCCAGCATTCTGGCCTGGAGAATTCCATGGGCTGTATAGTCCATGGGATCATGAAGAATCACAAAATCAAGTGTGAATGCATAAAGAAGGATATACATTTCATTAACAGTGTGACTACCTTATAATTGTTTTTCAGTCACCTAGTCGTGTCCAATTCTTTGCAGTCCCATGGACTACAACATTCCTTGTTGCAGTCCCCTGCAGGGCCCCTTAGTTGTCCTTAACTGCCTCCCAGGGTTTGCACAATCTCATGTCCATTGAGTTGGTGATGCCACTCAATTATCTCCAGAGCATAATGTACTCTGCATATAAGTTAAACAAACAGGGTGACAATATATACAGCCTTGTCATACTCCTTTCCCAAATTTGAACCAGTCCATTGTTTCATGTCTGATTCTAAGTGTTGCTTTTTGACTTGCCTACAGGTTTCTCACGAGACAGGTAAGGTGGTTGGTCTGGTATTCCCATCTCTTTAAGAATTTTCTACAGTTTGTGGTGGGCCACACATTCAAAGTCTTCAGCATAATAACAAAGTAAAACATTTTATAATCTTAATAAATTAATGTTACTTAACCTACAAAATAAAGTGTGAAAGCATAAAAAGGATATATATTTCAAAGGCAGTGTGTCTACCTTAGCAAACCTTACTAATAATGATTGTGATAAAAATATATCATAAATGAAAATTTGGACCCTTTCACCAGTTGTTAAGATGAGAAATATCTGGGAAAACAATGTACGTCATGGTGATTTGCTGTTGTTACTCTTTAGTCACTTAGTTGTGTCCACCTCTTAGCGAAGCCATAGACTGCAGCACGCCAGGCTGCTCTTGTCCTTCACTATATTCTGGAGTTTGCTCAAACTCATATCCATTGAGTCAGTGATGCCATCCAACCATCTCATCCCATGTTACCCCCTTCTCCTCCCGCCCTCCTAGCATCAGAGTCTTTTCCAATGAATTGGCTCTTTGCATCAGGTGATTAATGTATTGGAGCTTCCTCCTCAGCATCAGTGCCAATGAATATTAAGGGTTGAATTTTCTTTAGGATTGACTGGTTTCATCTTCTTGCTCTCCAAGGGACTCTCAAGAGTCTTTTCCAGCACCACAGTTTGAAAGCATCAATTTTTTGGTGCTCAGCCTTTTTTATAATTCAACTCTCACAACCATACATAACTACTGAAAAAATCATAGCTTTGACCTTTTTGACTATAAGGACTTTTGTCAGCAAAGTGACGTCTCTGCTTTTTATTTTGCTGTCTAGGTTTGTCATAGCTTTTTTTCCAAGGAGGAAGTGTCTTTTAATTTCATAGCTGCATTATAGATAATAGTCATTGCATATATAATAATAATCAATATAGATAATAATCATTATCAATGATAATCATTCCATAATCATTGAAATCTAAGAGATTCTATTTTAAGTGTTTTCATTACACCTACACACAAAAAGGTAACTATGTGAGATGATAGCTATATCAACTTGGTTGTGGTAAGCATTTCACAATGTAGACATATATTAAATAATTATTAATTATTGAAATTGAATGTGATATATGCATGCTGCTGCTGCTGCTAAGTCACTTCAGTCGGGTCTGACTCTGTGCGACCCCATAGACGGCAGCCCACTAGGCTCCCCTGTCCCTGGGATTCTCCAGGCAAGAACACTGGAGTGGGCTGCCATTTCCTTCTCCAGATATATGCATAATAAGTTAATATATTATATATGATACATGTGTGTGTTTGTGCTTAGTCACTTAGTCATGTCTGACTCTTGGCAACCCCATGGACTATAGCCTGCCAGACTCCTTTGTTCATGGGATTCTCTAGGCAAGAATACAGGAGTGGGTAGCCATTCCCTCTCCCAGGGTATTATATGATATATACATATTATATGTGTATGTATACACATTAGGTTAAATCAGAAACACTGATTAATTAAACAGAATGCAAATTCCACAGGTAGATTCAGAAAATTGCATATTGTATGACAATATTACAAACTGTCCTTTGAGATAGATTGTGGTGATTCTGCCCCCAAAGTGTATGAAATTATATTTCTCCAAAACATTCATGATAATTGAGGCTAAATCTTTTTTAAAATAGCAAACTAGTGAATAAAAATAGTACTTCATATATTTTTAAAAATTGTATTAATTTAGTTATTACCGAGGTTGATGTTTTTTAATATTACTTTTGAAACTTTCTTTTGTGAGAGTCCTGTTAAAATCATTTGCCCATTTACTTATTAGGTTTATTTCTTTCCCTTATTGATGTGTTTCAATATTTTAATAATATATGTTGCAGATATATCTTCCCAATTCATTACTTATTAGTCTTAATGAATTTTTATAGAATATTTTAAATACCTTGAAATATAGAGAGAGCAGAATCATATCTATATATATATATCATGTTTTGATTAGTTTGCTTGAGTTTTTTTTTTCTTGGATTAAGTATTATAGATAGAGTTGAAGCATGTTTTATATTCTAAAACTTAGTACCCTTCCTATTTTGTTATTTATCTTTACAGTATTTGTTATCCAAAATCTGTATTATATGCATGCTGCTGCTGCTGCTAAGTCGCTTCAGTTGTGTTCGACTCTGTGCGACCCCAGAGAAGGCAGCCCACCAGGCTCCCCCGTCTCTGGGATTCTCCAGGCAAGAACATTGAAGTGGGTTGCCATTTCCTTCTCCAATGTGTGAAAGCGAAAGTGAAGTTGTGTCTGGCCCTTAGTGATCCCATGGACTGCAGCCCACCAGGCTCCTCCATCCATGGGATTTTCCAGGCAAGAGTACTGGAGTGAGGTGCCATAAAGTAATATATATTCTGATTTTTTCACTTAATGTTTTTAACTTTACTTAATGCTGTCAATTTGTTTCATTCCATATCTAGCTCTTTTTATTTTGTCTTGTTTTTGCTTAATGTTTTATGCTGGGATTTATCAGTGTAATAGCATATAGATTTTTTATATATTGAGTGTTTTATTGTATTATATAACTATATATTTATTCTGAATAGATAAATATTTAGGTTGCTGCCAGTTTCGTAGTATTAAAAGCCACACTGCAATCAACATTCTTAGACTGCATGAATATATCTCTAGGGTGTGTTCCTAGTGCTGGAAATTCTGAGCCAAATGGTTTGTGCATCTTTGACTTATCAGACATGCACAGATTTCTTTATAAAGTATTCAGATCCATTTATATCCCTCCTGAAAGTACTTATATGAGAATCTCTAACCAATATTTGACATTCTTAAGTTTTTCATACCTGATATATTTAGAATGGTATATCATTGTTTTAGGGCTTCCCTGGTAGCTCAATTGGTAAAGAATTCACTTGCAATGCAGCAGACCCTGGTTCGATCCCTGGATCAGGAAGATCTCCTGGAGAAGGAGATAGCAACCCACTCCAATATTCTTGCCTGGAGAATCAAATGGACAGAGGAGCCCGGTGGGCCACAGTCTATGGGGTCACAAAGAGTCAGACAACACTTAGAGAGTAAACCACCACCACCACCACATTATTGCTTTATTAGCAATCCTTCATTTAGAGAGGCTCTTTGTCTTTTTTATTCTTTCTTTCTTTCTCTTTTATTGACTTCTAGAAAACTTTTCTTTTTTTTGATAATTTCTTCATACTAATATTTTGGCAATTAAATTTGCTGAAAATACTTTTTGGCTGACTTTTCACTATATTAAATGATCTTTTAATTTAAAGGTTACATTTTCTGTAGTTATCACTACTAGTCTTCCCTTTTATAATTTATACTATACTTTCATTTATCTTTAAATCTTTGTGCTCAAGTGCTCAGTCGTTAGCACTCTTCGTGACCCATGGACTATAGCCTTCTGGGTTCTGCTCTCCATGGAATTTTCCAGGCAAGAATACTGGAGTGGGTTGCCATTTCCTCCTCCAGCAGATCTTCCCAACCTAGGGATCAAACCCATGTCTCCTGAGTCTCTTGCACTGGCAGGCGGATTCTTTTACCACTGAGCCACCTGGGAAGCCCCTTTTAAGTCTTTCCGTGAATCCAAATCATAAATATATTTCTTATAAGATTTTTCTAAAGTTTTGGTTTTATATTTCAGTTATGTATCCACCTGTAATACATTTTTGTGCATGCAATAATGTAAAGGTTTACTTTTTTCCCCCTTTATGAATAATAAATTGTCCCCATAGCATTTACTGAATATCTCATCCTTTCCTATCTTCCCTAAAATAGAAGAATATTTTATGCTATTTATTTGGCTGTGCTATTTTCTGTTTTACTATATCTAAGTGAATTTCAGACTTAACAGAAACTGTTTTAATTTCAATGTCTCAAAGATCTTGATATCTCAAAGCCAAGTGCTCCCATATACTTCTTTTTTTCTTCCAAATTTTGTCTTTTTTTTTCACTCTTTACTCTCCCATTTTTCACTCTTTACTCTTGCATTTATATTTTAGAACTGATGTCTTAATTTTCACAATAAATGTAGGAGTTTCAATTCAAATTGATTATATTTCTTATATTGGATAGAATTAATATCTTTATAATATTGACTCTCCCCAGCCACATAGTTTTCATTTAGCTAGGTCTCATGTCCTTCAAAAATATTATATAGATTCTCTACAAAGCTCTTACACTTTTTACTGTTATTCCTAGATACACTAGAATTTTTCCTATTATTGTAATAGAATGTTTCCCATTTTATGTGTCTTTTTGGTAGGAGTTACGTACAGGAATACTACTAATATGTACTTAACGTGACTTGATTTTGAAGTTAGAAGTCTCGTTTAACTCACTGTGTTCTTATATGTTTGGAGACCTCATTGGATTTTTCTCTCTAGATAAATGTAACATATGGATATAAGGATAGCTTAATTTCTTCCTTTTTTATTCTTTTAAAAAATTATTGTCTCATTGCAATATCACACTTCTACTATAATTAGATTGCAATATCATACCTCTATATAATTAAGTAGTCCTACACTTCAACTGAAGTACCTCATAAGTATCATGATTAATTACTTTACAAGTATATGTTTTAAAAATAACTCTAAAATGATATATTCAGCTCTATCAACATTTTCGTTTAATTGTTCAGCTTTTGTAAGCATACATCAAGAGAAAAGATGTTTAGTAATCATTTTGTAAATGCTGAATTATTATATTATAGGTACTTATCCATTATTTTTGACCTTTTGGCAAATACTGCTAAATAAAATCCTAGTTATTATTCAAAAATAATGATTGAGGTTTATAACCAACTGGAAAACATATATCCCAGTAAAAGCTATATAAACTTAAAAAATATACCAAACATCTAACCAATAACTTCTTTTACAAATTGAATTTGACTACCAAGGATAACAATTTGCAACTTTCAATAGATGAGTCAGTTAACAAATTCCATGTGGAAGGAGACTCTGTATGTTCTCTTTTCTGCTGTTGTACCACCAGTATAGAGTCTGACACTTAGTAAATGTTCAATAAATATTTGAGGAATAAATGAATGAAATAAACTCTCCATATATTTTATTTTCTCCAGTACAGCTTTTGCAAAGAGTTGTGCAGCACAGAGAGGTTCTATGCTTCAACAAAGACCTGTAGCATAAACAAATCTTCTCCTTTACCCATTAAAAGCAGATCCACATGGATTAAAGAAAGGTAGAGGACATACTTTTAAGTCAATTAAGAAAATTGATTGAGTTAATGCTGGCCCCAGAAGAAAAGGCCATAGTGTTTAAAGTTGTCATGAGCCTCAAAGAAAAAAATGAAATTAATGTATACATTGAATGTCAAGATCTACACACATGTAAATGTATGTATCATTGTTTAGGACACTTTCAAAAGTCTGCAAATCCTGACCTTCACAACTACTTGATTATTCTATTATATTTCTGAAAACTTGTACTGGTCTATCACCTCCTCTCTATGCTAAACACTATCTGACTTCATTTCTTTTTGCTTGGTGTTACTGTAATAATTCTTCTTCCTTGTTTTCAGTATCTCTGGTTCTTTCTCCTGGGATCTATGCTTCATAGAATACAGCAGATAGGTCCATAGATTTGGAGTTAAAATGCTGATTTCATCATTTATTAACAGTTTGATTAAACTAGTTACATTATCTTGATTTGTTCTTAGTATCATCTATAAAATTATAATAATAGTAATATCTAATAATAGTAATAGTAATAACATTTGGATTACTACCAGGTTTAAATGAGATCATCTATGTAATGTGCATGATAACCAGCAAATAGTTCACAACTGATGAAGGTTAATCACTCTTATCGTGTTTATTCTATCAGAACATTCTAAAACCTAAATCTGACCCTGACCATTGCTACTTAAAACTCTCAGTGATTTCCAGAAGCTTAAAAGTGCATAGTGGAGAATGTACCTTTCCCTGTAGTCTAGCCTTGGTTTCCCTTTGCACCCTCACCACCCTCAGGTCCTCCCTCCCTCCCTCCTTCCAGCCTTTTATATTCTGCTCAGTCATTTCAGGGTTCAGCTACTTAAGCAGACCACAGGCTTTCAGGTCTCGTAGTCTGTCAAAGTCTCTTTCAAGTCTCTTTGGCATATTCGCTTCCCTCCTTCTGGAATTACCCTCTTTCTCTGCTCTGGCAAAATACTTCTTTCTCCGGAAACCCTACCTACCTCACTTTGGTAGAATTAACAACCCTCTTGCCACTATGTAAACTATATAGAGATATATTGAATTTACATATATTTACATCCATCTTCCCCCACAGCCTGTGAATTTCCCAACGTCAGAAATCCTTTTAAAGTTGTCTTTGAGTCCCAGAATTCCTAGAACATAGCAAAAGATTTAATATATGAATAAATGCCTAGCGAAGGGATTCCTGCCTAACATATGCTCAGTGACTTTTATCGAATTGTATTGACTGAATTGAATTTAATTCAAATATCTTTTGTTCCTACAGAACCCCAATCTACTAGTAAACAGAGGTTAGACCCTCTCGGTGTTTCGGGGTCCTATTTTGGGTTACTGACACAAGCTTAACACTTGGCAATAAAAAATATATTTTCTTTACTAGAACCTAGAAGAAAATGCGACCAATGACTCTGAAAAAAGAATTTCCTGTCCAAGGCGCTGCCTCATGGCCGGCTTCTCTCACCTCTCTTGCCTGGTGAGACACGAAAGGGGGAGGGAAGACAAGTGCGGAGAGCAACTGCAAAAGTCGACCAGCTCCTCTTCCTCCTCCTGCAAAAGAGAAAGAGGACACTAAGCCAGACATCCTAAGAAGCCTTTCAAGAGAACCTGAACAAATAAGCCTGAGTTCCTTTCTCTGGCTCTCCCTCTCCACTTCGTCCCCCTTACTCCCCTCACCCCATCACTCACACACACGCACACAGAGAACCACCTCGCCTCCAGACGCCCAGTTCTAAGATCACCGTGACTGTCAACGAAATATGCCAATCACAGGCAGCCTAAACCAGATCCCTGGGAACTGAGTAAAAAAACCGGTTTGGAGGCAGAAAGGAAATGAACATAGCAACCTCCAATGCACAGAGAGATTCCTATTCATATGCACGTAGGATCCGAAGCAAAGAAACAGCAGGATATCTTTTACTATCGGAGAACGCGGAGCACCACAAACAGGAACTTTAAAGGAATTGAAATCTGTTGCCTGTTCCACTAGGAATATTGTTTGCAAGGCACAAGGTGTCTTTTGGTAGTGAGCACCCTCTGCGCATGCGCAGGTCCATTCGGGAATTACTGCCCTGCCGCCGACTAAGTTGCATTCCTTGAATCTTCGCAGAAAAGACAATTCTTTAATCAGAGTTAGTAATGTGGACAGTACAAAATCGAGAGAGTTTGGGGCTTCTCTCTTTCCCTGTGATGATTGCCATGGTCTGTTGTGCACACAGGTGAGCAGCTGTTGTTGGATGTCTCTTTTTTTTCCCTAGGTGTTTTCTTTTTACTTGCTTGCTGGATCATGTAGCTCGTTATTTAGGAGGGGTGGGGGGTGTAGGTGTGCCTGCCTATTTTTATGTCTGGTTGCAGTTTGTGCTCTTTGTGAATCCGGTCCCTACTTCTTCCCTTCAGCGCCAACGAGCCCAGCAACATGTCATACGTGAAAGAGACAGTGGACAGATTGCTTAAAGGATATGACATTCGCTTGCGGCCGGACTTTGGAGGTAATGCTTCATCTTTTTTTTTTTTTTCAACCTGTAACCCATATCTAGTTCTCCTTTCCTGTCGAAGATACATGTCAAAAAAATTAGAAGGAGAAGCGTGCCATTTTCATAAGCGTGCACTCCGCCCTATGCTCTGGCCAAACACGCGCGCGCTCGCACACACACTCACATTCACACACACGCCGGACCTCTAGGCTCAGGTGGATGAACCCCAGGCAAAGCCGACCTTTCGCGGCTCCACACACCCTCTGCATAGTCACTGCATCATGCGTGTGCCCACACCTGTTCTCTCAGGCTGTACCCTGCAACGGGGTGGAGGGATGGGGGTGGTGGGAACCCATTCAGAATGTAGTAAGCGCAGGGAAGCCCTCTGCCCCTCCCCAGCCTGTGGCCGCTCTGAGATTGTGTCCACAATGTGCCCCTGTCCCCCGCAGGGCCCCCCGTGGACGTCGGGATGAGGATCGATGTCGCCAGCATAGACATGGTCTCCGAAGTGAACATGGTGAGTGGCCCCGCTACTGGCCCGGCGGCCGCGCTTACGCAGATGCGAAACGGACCGGTCCCCGTGCCCTCTGCGTTTGGTTGGCGGTCACCTCGCCCCGGCCCAGGGATCCCGCTCCAAGCGCGCTCCCTACTCTGGCACACACGCCCTGCTGGCCCTGGTTTGTATTTTCAACACACACACGAGCTACTGCGGGTGTTCAGGAGGAAACGTGCTCGGCACTATTTGGGGAAGGACGGGTGACTGTGGCGCCGGCGGAGCGGGTGGGGCGGAGTCAGCGGTACTTTCGCAGGGTTTCCTTGGGTGTTGCGAGGCGCAGGGCACCATCTGCCGGCAGCCGGGTGGCCTGCACCCGCGGGCCCCCGCACCTTGGTCCGCAGCCACCTCCTCGCCAGTCGCGATCCCCGCAGCGGACAAGCCAGACCCCCCCAGGGCCCGCCACCAAGCACCCAAGCACAAACATGAGGTTTCCTACTGTCCTCTCCCTTTCCAGGCCCTCGCACACGGAGTGGCAGGAGCAACAGGCTGAGACCACGGTCCCTGCTGGCTAGCTAACACGAAAGTACTCAAGCCAGCTTCTGGGGAGAGGCTTGTATTGTTCCCACGTGGGGGTTGATGAATTTGTCTTGCTGCATCTTGCGAGCTTCAGTTGAAATCGAACGGTTCGAGTTATTGCTTTGTTTTGCCTTAGACACCGAAGCATGCGGAGGAAAGCCTGATGATCAGTTACGGTGGAAAAGGGAGAGAGCAAGGGAGAGAGCCATAGTAACGTGTAGTGAACCTAGCGCAATCTTTCCATTGCGGAGTTAACATTCTTTTATTTCATATTGCCTCCTTCCTTCTGAAGCTGTTTCAACATCGATTGAAATCATAGTGTCTCTTTCTCTATTGGCTGTTTCCAACCACTGTGGGGTAGCAGTTTTCTAGTTAGAGCTTCTAACTGTTGCTTCTTATAAGGCAGGGGGAAAAGCCTGTTGCTTTTCTAGAACAAACCACCCAGCGAACAGCTAGATCTACCTGAGAAAAATGCCATTTTCATTCCACTTAAGGGAAAAAAAAATGTATTGTGGCAGTGGAAATGTAGATAGCTTTAATAATTTAAAGACTAAAGCCTTGGGAATTTTATCACTGTGTAGCTGTAAAGGCTATAGAGGGATAGGCTAAATGAATTGCCAGTTCATTCCATTTCATTACTATTGTGTCATTTTATTTTAGCATGTTAAGGCTTAAGAATTTCTTTTTTTGGGGTATGTCAGGGAAGAAATACGTATATTTAAAATATATTGAGTTGGAGTAGATTAAAAATTGTGACTATTACATTTTGTATTTTATAGTTGTCCCTTCCCCTGCTCTAAGTAGCTTATTTTAAACAGTATTTTCATCTGATGGTGGTATTAGAAAGACAATTTTGAAATATCAATGCACAATGAATATTCTCTGACTTGAAAAAGGTTTTTAATAGCCCCATTTATAATATTCTCTCATATACATGTCCCTGCTAGAAAGCACCCCAAAGGAACTATTTACAGACACTGGGGAATGTAATAACATGGGCACATATACAAACCATACCCAATCTATGTCATTGTGACTGGATAAACTAGGCAGTGAATAAGTTTAACAAGCTGTTTGTATCAGGTAGGTAAATGATGAAAATATTTTCCTTTTCGGTCATTTATTTGGCACCTTGTAAGTACCCACACAGATAATTTATAAAATAGGAGAAGATTGGGAAAGCTTAAAAGGCAAACAATGTCTTTGCTAGCGGTCTGCTTTTCAGAGTACTATGCTTTTCAGAATTTTTCAAGTGTGTAATTTTGTTAACTATGTATACAAACAACTTTTCAGTTTAAAAACAAACAAAACTGAAATGAATAGGAAGTTGCTATTTAACCAAAACAACCACCATAACAAAAAAGGTCTGTATAATCAATTGTTCAGTGGAATTTGTACAGAGGCTCAGAAAAAAAAAATATTGAATTTAATTGCTTTACCATTGGAAATACCTCTTTATTATGGAATAATATTTTAAGAAAATCTATTTATTCACTGTACCATGTGTGTATGTACTTGATTTTTAAAAAATATTCACCCAACAGATAAACCCTTAAAAAATACATTCTACCAAATTACCCATTACCTTTCCACAATGGTGCTAGAGACGTGATAGGGAAATAGAAACCACTGAACATAGAAAAATAAACCTTCATTTACTTAATTTCTCTTCTGTCATCAATGACAAAGCATTGAAATTCATAGATTGCAAATAACTCCAAAAAAAAAAAAAAAAAAGAAAAATGGAAACAAGGAGGAGTTTAGGATCAAGCGTTCTATAGAAACACAATCTGAATAGTTAGCCCTGATTAAGAGCACTGTCTATGATGTGTTTTGATTTTTAGACAAGACAGTAGAGTTGAAAAGTCAATGAGCAATAAGACTTATTGCTTTTATATTTAGCATGTTTCAGAACCCTGATAGGCAGTAACTTATGAGATTATTTAATAGGGAATTTTCAACAAAATTAACAACAAATAAGTATGGATATTGCATATAATAAAAATAGTTTTAAAGAAAATTCAGATTAAAATCCATTGCTAAAACATTACTCATTTTTATATTTTTTATTCATTACCATTATTACCCACCCATTTCCACAATTGGGAAAATGGCATAACTGTACATTATATTAATGCTTTTGAAAACTCTGTTCTGTTTTGAAAACTAGGTTCTTTTAACTTTTATTCTTTTCATATGCTATACTAAGTGAAATATAATTCCAGATTGGTTTCTAACATTGTCTGTTTTATTAAAGACTAACGTCACATCAAGAGTATTTTTGATTCATGTCCTTCAGGATTTAAAAATATTTTTCCTAAATTTAAAAAAGAGAGAGAGCCCTGTTAGTCAAGAATCTCTATAATCAAGAATTGTTGGTTTTTGAACAGTGAATGGAAAACCTCTGAAGAATAATTCTGATGCAGGGGAAAAAAATCTATATTTGAGAGCAAGACTTTTCTTTTCAGGCAAAAATATTATTGATTAAATCAGGAAGGACTTTTTCTTTTGGCATCATAGGATAGATTGTGCTTGTGATGGCAACTACAATACTGTTATTTTCTGAACAGTCATCTTTAAAAAGCTACTGATTTCCATTAAATCAAATTAAATTTAATGTTTTAAATTAAATCTCTAAAACCTTCTTTTTTTAAACAATTTCTTCGAAATTGTATACCTACACACATACACAAACACATACACAAATGGCTGATCAAAGAGGAATAAAGAACAGTTGGAACAAAAAGAGACAGTGGCCCTCAGAAACTCCCTTTAAGTAACCACTAACATTTACTAATAGAAGTCCAATAAAACACAGATAATAATAAGCAAGTCTTAGAGCAATTGATTGGAAGGAACATGATATTAAATACCTGTAACAAAAGGTTGAACCCTTGTATTTGATTCCAATGACTAGCGGTTCCTTCTTATTAAAGAGGTAGCTCCTAATCATCAAAGAGGAGCTTCAACCACACAACTCTCTGTCTCCCATTGAAAGACATGGTGGTCTGAGAGTGGCCACCCCCAGAAGATTTGACATCTATTGAGCTCTAATCCAATGTAGGTCTCAACCCAAGCTGTTCCCAGAATTGGATACCTATCGTGTGTTCATTGCTTCCTTCCTTCATACATACGTAGATGCCACAATGAATGCTCTTATAGGCATTAAAATTGACATAAGAACACCTGCTCAAAAAGCTAAAATGAGTTTAATTGTCTAAATAATACCCCAGAGAAAAACAAATCTTTTTTATGAAATACCCTCTATTGTTAAATCCCACTGTTATTTTAATAGTTGATTCCAGACGTTTCTGGTATACACTTTATTTATGTCTCACTTATGTCTAGTTACCACCCTCCTGATGATACCCAACAGTAACCACCTATCAGAAATCTCCCTCCCCCATTTCTCTAAGCCAGTGATTCTCATTCTTTAATGTTTATCTGAACCATTCTGGGATCCCAAAATGTTAAAATGCAGTTTCTTATTCAGAGGTCTGGGGTGAGGTCTGATATCCTATACTGTTAACAACTCCCAGATGCTGTCAATTGCTGGTACATAGACAGCACCAGGATTTCCCTGGTGGCTCAAATGGTAAAGCATCTGCCTACAATGTGGGAGACCTGGGTTCGATCCCTGGGTTGGGAAGATCCTCTGGAGAAGAAAATGGCAACCCATTCCAGTACTCTTGCCTGGAAAATCCCATGGATGGAGGAGCGTGGTAGACTATAGCCCATGGGCTTGCAAGAGTTGGACACGACTGAGCAACTTCACTTTCACTTTCAGACAGCACTTTGAGAAGCAAGATTGCAGGACATTATTCCAAGGCCTAGCATTATTAAGAAATGAACCTTTTATTTTCTCTTAAATTTCTCTAAGGATGGTATTTTCCCAAGGTTTCAAATTAAGTTTCAAATTAATTTCTGGGTAGTCAAACAGGTAGCTGTGCTCAAAAGCAAAAATTAGTGTAGCTAATTGATGATAAGGAACAGGATAAAGACAAGAGCACTGTTGGTAGGGCTCGACTTAAAACTGATACGCAGTCCTGCTGTGTTAGTACTTCTGAGTCATCCAACCTTAAATGATGGCTATGAAAATGTTACTAAGCAGAGCAACTTGCACAACACTATCCTGCGACTTTACAGAGCACCAATGACTCTTCTTTTTCAGAATAAAGAACATGGCAAACTGGGTTTCCCCCCACTAACAGCCTCCAATAGCTTTATAAAATAGCTTAAACAAACTCTTGCTGCTGTCGGTAAATTTTCTGAGGTTATAACAGAATTTCTTTGCAAATAGAGTAAATAGGTCAGTACTATTTAAAGGCATGAACAGATATCAGCAGTTAAAGATATAAATATGTTTTTCTCATATTAACGAGGTCTCACTTTTAGGTGTTGGGTTACAATATTGTACCATCTAGAGAAGTTCAAAGAGGGAAAACTTCCCTTTACCTTTCTGTTTGGAGATAACAGATCTTTTTATTCTCTAAGCCACATCAAAGCAAACCTATCCAGATTTTTTAAAGTTTGAAGTTACATTTGAAATACTATATTCCTAGGGTTACATGGCCAGACTAGGAATTAAAGTGTGTAGTACGATGAAAATAAATAATGGCATTTGTTGAATGCTATTTGTTGAATATCCTATGTAGAAGACATGGTTATCAAATCCTTTTATTAGTAACTCATTTTGTTGTTTGTTGTTCAGTTGCTAAGCCATGTCCAATTCTTTGTGACCCCATGGACTGCAGCACATCAGGCTTCCCTGTCCTTCACTGTCTCCTAGAGTTTGCTCAAACTCGTGCCTGTTGAAGGCTCTGTAGTTACCATCCCCTATTATAGAAGGAGAAACTGAGGTTGAGGAAGGAAGAAGGTTAGGTTGAAAGAGGTTAAATAACTGTAACAACTCAGAAGTTGCAGATCTAGTCACTGGCAGAGTCAGGAACCCAGGCAGCCTGATTCCAGAACCTGGCTCCTATTTGTGAGGCAAGTAAGAAAACATTGCTGGTATTTAGCTTTGGGACTTTGAGTAAGTCCCTTGACTTCTCCAGTTCTCAAGTTTTTCTTCTGTAAAATGAAGGTAAATGACCCAGTTACTAAATCTTTTCCAGTTCAAATATCTACTGTAGAAACTTAGACTCTGTCAAAATGCAGATTCTTCCTCTCCTCTGTATTCTCCTATTAGATTTCTTCTTATTCCATTTTGTTCTTCTGTTAGATGTGTCAGTCAACAAGCATTTATTGAATTCCACTGACTGCAAACTCCAGATGTCTCCTGGGAACATTGCTGTAATGATTGTGTGCAATCTGGGGCCCCGTGGATTACCATTTTAATCGGTCATGACATAATCATCCATTTTTTTCCTAGTTAAACACATCCCTAAGACAACAACAAGAAATGTTGAATCAATGGCATTCAAAATGAGATTTGAATGATGCTGGGTTTATATTGTATTGCACTTTGGTGCCAAGAGTGTATTTGAAGTGTTTCCATCCAGTGCTGTCCATTGTATTCATACTGGGAACTTTGCTCAACTGTTGCCAAACTAACAAATGTTTCAGCACAATGTGAAACAGAAGGAGAGCTTTACTTTCCAAGATCTGGGTATCCCAAAGGATTTACCCAAATCATCTAAAATCTTTCCATCAGGTAGTCTGGGAGCAAGAGCTGAAGCCAAGATGTCACCTGAGCTGAACATCGCTTAGTATCAATTCTATAAATATTTGGTGTTTTTGTCATGGCAGACCCCCTAAGTTCTTGATAGCACTCTCAAAACACACATGAATCAAATCTTGCATTATCAGGGAAGGTAAAACATGTCAAAAGAAAAATATATGATATTAAATGTTTTTAATTGATTTGAGTTTTAACAACTCAAAGGAGCATTATCATACTTGAGGATAGTGGAAAGATAAATGCAGTTGATTAAATGTTAATACAATTTCCCCATGGACTTTTTCAAAACACTGAATCCTATTTTTCATAATAGCAGGATTGACTTTTTGCATTTTAGAATACTTCTGTTTTCAGAAGATCATGCATTTCATGAAGTCTCTTGACTTCTGGTTGTTGGAAGTAGTTATAGTTAGTAGCATAAAACAATCTATTACTCAGCACTTGACAGAAATGCTCAAGAAAGGTTTTAAATTAATTCCTATCATTGGTGATAACTTAGGAAAAAAAAGACTGGTCATAAGATGAGTGAAAGATGAATAGGTTTTCTTTAGTGAACTCAGTATCCCTTTCTTAAAATCCTCATATTCCTCTCTGTTTTTCTGCTAATAGTTTTTTTTCTTCTTCTACACTTCCATTAAGTGCTGAGTGTATTTTGTCTCTTACAATCCCAATAAAACTGTCATTGTTTTGCATATTTAAGATTAAAGGCCTTTTCCCAAAAGCACACATTCAACCATTTTAGTGATTAAAGCAGATAAGGTCTCTGTCTTTGTGGAGTTTATAGTCTTTAAAAAACAAACAAACTAAGATCTCTATACCTGAAATAATTTTTTTTTTCCTTTTTGGAAGATTTTGAAACACTCATAGTTACCTTGATGGTGGGCTGTTTTGGTTCAGCACATAGAGAACAGTTAGTCTTTTATCGTGTCATGAACTCAGTATTAGGAATGGAAAAATGACTAAGATGTGTTCCATATCTTCAAATATTTTCTAGTGTAGAGAAGAATGCAGAAACAGTGACTTTAAAACAACGTGGTAGGGGCTGTGATAGAGATGTGCATGTCCGTGTCCTCTGGAAGCATGGAGAAGTAGTTTCTAAGGAATGGTGAAGGGTTAATACTTGGGGTGAATCCTAAAGAGGACTAGTAGTGAGTGGCCTGTGTAGGCTGCAAATGAGAAGAAATACTTTCAAGCAAAAGGAAGGGCATAAGCATTGGCAAGTGTGTCTGCAAACAGCATGGAGTGTTCTGGGAACTACAGGTCATTCACTATTGTGAGAACTTAAAGGGCACAGGGAAGATTGTCAAGAGATAAAATAGGATACTCAAAGCAAGATGTAGGACAGTGTTATTGAATGTTCTCACTTCTGTAAAAAGAAGCCTCTTTAGAAATGTGTATGTATGTGTGTGTGTGTGTGTAGTATATGCACTGACCCCTTCTGGAAGAATGCTCAGGAGAGTAACAGTGTCTGCCTCTTGGAAGTGGAACCAGCACTAGGAGTATGACTTGGAGGGATACTTAGCGTTCTTTATATGCCCCTTTGAATTGTTTGACTTTTAAAACTTATACACGGTTTACATTTTCACTTTAAAACCACAGAGAGAGAGAGAGAAAGAGACAGAGTTAGACAGACAGAGAAACAGAAAGAAATGATGGAATGTGTGCATTAAGGAAATGAGTCCTAATTCTGAAACAGAGGAGACCTGCTACAGATTTTAACAGATAGCAACATTTTATTTTCACATAGATCATTTTGATGGCTTCGTGGAGAGTAAAGTAGAGAAGGCTAAAACAGGGGCAAACATTTCTAGTTAAGAAGCATTAGAGGGTGTTTTAAACTTCATATGAGATGATAAATGTCTCAAATAGAACAGTAGCATTAGGAATGGAAAGGAAGAGAAAAAAAGATTCAAACAAGTCAATCAGAGGGATTTTGTGACTGGTTAGATATTGGAAGTTAGAGAGGCAGTGAGCCTAAGATGCCCTGTGGCTTCCATATTGAATGATGGGCACATATGGCACCATCTGCCCAGGGAGGGAAACAGGAAAGGAAGTACCAGCTATCTTGTTCACTAAAGTAGAAGTCTTTACAGATTCTTTTAGAAAAAATATCAGAGCATGTTGTTACAAGATACCGTGGGAACGTGCTAAGTCACTAAGTCGTGTCTCCCTCTTTGCAACTTCATGGACTATAGCCCGCCAGGCTCCTCTGTCCTTGGAATTTCTCAGGCAAGAATATTGGAGTGGGTTGCATTTCCTCTTCCAGGGGATCTTCTCAACCCAGAGATCAAACTCGAGTCTCCTGCGTCTCCTTCCTTGGTAGTCTGCTTCTTTACTCCTGAGCCACCTGGGAAGTCCCTCTTGTGGAAATATAGAGGTAGAATATTTTGGAGGTTGGCCTACCCTGAAAAAAACTAGTTTCTTGGTGACCCTTCCAGTTCAGTTCACAAAGAAGGCAAGTTCTACATGGAAAATTTCTGAGCCTATGCATGTCGTGGCTGAAATGACCTGGTTAGAGATTTGGAGAAAAGGTGCTGGCCAAAGAGAGAATGTTCAGTGCAGTCAACTTTAATCTGTAGCAACATTGTTCTTTATCTAGGAGGACCCAGACCCTGATAAGATTGAGAACTTACTTTTCAAAATGCCCTTAAGAAGTGACCTTTGTATGCTGTTTCGTTTGCTTTTATAAACCCTATAGGTGGGGGAAAAAAAGATTTGTGCGGAATTCACTTACACAGCATCTGCTGTCTTCTCCATTGAGTCCCTGGAATGATTCAGAGTCCTTCTGGAACACTGTGTTTCCATGGGAAATCACATGAAAGCAGTGTGAGTTCTTGTAGAAAGTGCATTTGGCACTGAAATGAGACGGGGTATAATAGACAGCACAAGTGGGGCCAGCAGAAGTGAAGCTTAGCTGCCAGAAAATTCAAAAGTGACTCCCAGGAGCTTTTCAGAAGAGCAGAAACATTTGAATGGTTTGGTGGGGTTGATTTTACACAATCTTGTTGAAACAACGTTTCAACAGAGCCCTATCCCCACAAATGGTCTCCTGGCAAGTGGATACCTATTTAAGCAAAGGCGTATTCATAGATTGTGTCATTGAGTTCAGAGAAAGAAGGCAGAGAAGCAGATAGAGAAATAGACTTAAACAGAAGAGGGTTCAGACGGAAGGTAGCTGTTAGCAATCCCTACCGCAGTGGAAAGAGTATGGGTTAAGGCCCTTGGGATGCAACCAGAGAGTTAGAGGCCCGGAGTATTGTTCTGGTTGCTGAATGGATTCATCAGGGAAGTTGCTAAGAGAGAATCCTGTTTGAATGAGAAGGTTTATTTGGGAACCTTCCTGAAGGTAGAGGAATAGATTTGTTGAAAGTTCAGGGTCTCTGCCTACTCTAACCCTCTGTGACTCATGGGGAGGTTGTTTTTTTTTCCTTTCAATCTATTATTTTCAAGAGAACACTATTCAATTCTCTAGTCAAGAGAAACCCCTTTGTGGTTTCCATAGAGACAGTTCAGTGACATTTATTTGAAATCCTACCTGTGCCTAGAACATTTTCTCATGTCAGATGCCATCATTTTTCCCTTCTCCCACCTGTAATCTCTTTCCACACAAATGCATCTGAATCTACTTCAGAATCCATAAGAAATCATCTTTCTGCTATAGTCTTGTCTGTAGCCACACGGAAGAGGAATCTCCTGGAGGAAGAATGTCTAGGGCATAGAAGCAAACCTCTGAAAAGTCTGAGACTCTGAAAAGACAAAAGACCCAATATAACATAATGATTTTCTTTCAGTTCATATACAGTTTTTATTAGCCTTGTCTTCCACCTCCTACCCTCAGCACTATGTTAGCTACAGGAAGTTTAGGATTATACTCTTTATGCTCTGTATATAGTTCTTAGCATATTATAGAGACTTAATAACATTTATTAGGATTATAAAAGAATTTTTCTAGACATAAAATAGTGTTAGTAATAATTTAAATTTAAATTCAGCATTTAAATTTTCTAATTCAGAAATTAATATTTCCTCTGACAGGTCTACCTTATACTTTCATATGTAATTTTCTTTTATGTTGATCATGAATCATGAGCCATTTCCATAGAAACAACTTTATCAGGTGGCACAGCCAGTTTTAGAGACACAAAATCATTTCCTGACAAATCTCAAAGTACATATATATGCATATATATGTATACACACTTAAGTATTCATTGTCTTTAAAAATTAGTGAATTCATTTTTCAAAATGTAATCTGCATGTTGGTACCTGGACTTTCAATATTTCTGGAAACATTTAAGAAATTACAAAGAATAACTGGATTGATGACTACAAAGTGAATAGCATTTAAATAGAAGAAAAATAAAACATAAAAGGAAGCGTATGAAAAAGGTTTTCTCAGGCATTTGGGGTGATTTTGGAGGAGCCAAATTAAATTTTAAATGATAACCAAGGAAGTTAATCAAATTTGAAAATATGAAGTAAATGATATACTTAATTCAGAAATATATATTTACTAAGGAAGCATATAATATCTATTATATTTCTTATCTAGTCATATTTGCTGTAAATGTATCCTTATCCTAAACATGAATATTTGCTTTCAAACATCAACTTTTGTCTGAAACTTCCACACCCACACAGTCATTTGTCATAACCAGCAAATGTGTTAAATCAACTACCACATTAAATGGAGATAAGAGATTTTTTCCCACTGACATCGCCACTTTTCTGCTTGCCCCCACCTGCAACACACACACACACAATTCAGCACATCCCAAAAGAACAATCTAGAGAACAAAAATCCTAGTTCAAACTGACCATGGAGTTGAGGCTGATGAAAGGAGACAAAGAAGATTCACTATGAAGATTCATGTTGGTCAGCTGAAAACTTTTGGCTAAATGTGGTGGGAACTGATTTTCAGACGTTTCAAAGTTGCAAATAGAAGGAGGAGGACAGGATGAAAAGTTTGAAGAGTAAAAGATACTCACAAAACTGGAAAGTCATATCCAGTTTTTGGTGGGTTATTGGTGCATATCTCCTATATCCATGTCTACCTTACTTTGGGAAACACCCTTACTAGCTGTGCTATCATGAAGTATGAAGAGAACTTCATAACCTGCTTCTCTGAAATTGTGGAAGGGAAAGACTTTTGAGATATTACAGACATCTGCCCTACTGTGTTCAAAATCCCTGTCATAGGACATAAGCATAACTTGCTGAATTATAGTTTTGCCTCATTCAGTTTCAGTTCAGTCGCTCAGTCGTGACCAACTCTTTGCAACCCCAAGGACTGCAGCATGCCAGGCCTCCCCGTCCATCACCAACTCCTGGAGTCTACCCAAACTCATGTCCATTGAGTCGGTGATGCCATCCAAACATCTCATCCTCTGTCGTCCCCTTCTCCTCCTGCCCTCAATCCTTTGCTGCATCAGGGTCTTTTCAAATGAGTCAGCTCTTCACATCAGGTGGCCAAAGTATTGGAGTTTCAGCTTCAGCATCAGTCCCTCCAATGAACACCCAGGACTGATCTCCTTTAGGATGGACTGATTGGATTTCCTTGCAGTCCAAGGGACTCTCAAGAGTCTTCTACAATGCCACAGTTCAAAAGCATCAATTCTTTGGTGCTCAGGTTTCTTTACAGTCCAACTCTCACATCCACACATAACTACTGGAAAAACAATAACCTCGACTAGATGGACCTTTGTTGGCAAAGCAATGTCTCTGCTTTTTAATATGTTGTCTAGGTTGGTCATAACTTTCCTTCCAAGGAATATGCATCTTTTAATTTCATGGCTGCAGTCACCATCTGCAGTGATTTTGGAGTCCCAAAAAATAAAGTCAGCCACTGTTTCCCCATCTATTTACCATGACGTGATGGGGCCAGATGCCATGATCTTAGTTTTCTGAATTCTGAGCTTTAAGCCAACTTTTTTGCTCTTCTCTTACTTTCATCGGAAGTTCACGGTTCACGTATTGCTGAAGCCTGGCTTGGAGAATTTTGAGCATTACATTACTAGCATATGAGATGAGTGCAATTGTGCAGTAGTTTGAGCATTCTTTTGCATTGCCTTTCTTTGGGATTGGAATGAAAACTGACCTTTTCCAGTCCTGTGGCCACTGCTGAGCTTTCCAAATTTGCTGGCATATTGAGTACAGCACTTTCATAGCATCATCTTTTAGGATTTGAAATAGCTCAACTGGAATTCCATCACCTCCACTACCTTTGTTTGTAGTGATGCTTCCTAAAGCCCACTTGACTTCACATTCCAAGATGTCTGGCTCTAGGTGAGTGATCACACCATCGTGATTATCTGGGTCATGAAGATCTTTTTTGCCTCATTACCATACAGCTTTCACACATTTTAAAGGATTTGTACTTTGGCTTCTGCAGAATGGTCAGAGATATGTGAGCCCAACCTCAAACCAAACAAATACCACTATTCTTTTTCAATATTATTCAATCTCACTGAGCGGAGGTTTAGTTTTGAGTGGAAATGTGGGACTGTTTCAGTAGTTTGGTAGGGAACAGCTATGGAAGGTGGTTTCAGAAGCTACCTGCTTGAAATACTGTCATCAGATCTCAATATCCTCTGTTTTGATTCCTGATGAAAGGCAAATAACTCCCAGACAGGCACTAATCATGCTAGTTTTTATTTCTTGTATTTGCACCAATGTGTGAATGAATGATTGAATGACAGAACAGGTTTGCTTAAGAGAAAGATTAGAAAAGAATAAGAGAAAAGTGAGGAAACAGAACTTACTTCATACTTTCCCAGAATCAGCAGTTTCCTTACTTTGGGAACCAATACAAAAGAGTTCAGCACAGTTGCAGAGTGAGATGTGCTGACCCAGCATTTGTGCTGTCCGCTCCACACTCAGAAAGAATTGTACTTTATCTGACAGTGATACTCAACATTCTGTAGCCCAAAATGTGAAATCCACAAATTCACTTCCATTGTCTGAAGGCTTAGTATCTATGCTGATGGGGCCAGGTGGCAATAACATCTTACAGTTTTAATAACCTGATGAATTGCATAGTTAAAATCAGTGTCTAGTGGGCAGCACACTGGCAATTTTTTGAGTCCAGACACTCCCCATCTGGTGTACATAATTTTGGTTTTTCTCCTTAAGTACATTCCCCTTGAATATGCTTCTGTCAAGTTATATTTAAATAATTTAAATCACTTTAAAATGTCAGGATGAGATTGTATTCTAATTTATACTCTCAAGTATGAATTTCATGACTTACTTAAGCCCTTTGATTCTCGGTTCCATGTAAAATGGAAATAATAGTGTCTGTTCTACTTATTTCAGGGAGCAGGAAGAATCAAAATAGATTAAATCATATATAAATATGTGCTCTGTATATGTGATGTAAAACTGTAAACTATTATGAATGTTAAATACTGGTGTTTTTATTGTTTTACTGTTATCTCTTAGGCTGTAATGAATTTCTCCTGCTTTAATGCTAGTATATCAAGAATAATATTAATTCACATCTTGCATAATCAAATATGATGATATTTTTGTTCAGTGCTGAGATTTTCATCAGGCAGTTGAAATTCACAGTACTACCTCTAATTGTGAAACTATTCTGTGACATCTGACAGAAAAAAAAAAAAGGATTTTCTCACACCTTTCCTCCTGATCATATTCTCTTGGTGCTCACTCTAAGACCTCTCACATTTTAAAATTTCAACCTGTGTATGGTCCCCCATACCTCTCTAACTTTCACATTTTGTGTTACTTCCTGGTCTGTGAAAGAAATGGGTTATGTGGTTTTCCATGAGCTTAGCCGAGACAATGAGGGTTCTGGAGTTGACGTGTTTTAATTGCAGCCCCTGCACTTACAGGCCCTGTTACCTTAGTATTTTTAACTCTAGAATAATCATATAGTTGATTGTCCAAACATGAACCATTGAGAATGAAAAGGAGCACTATTAATAATACCTGGATCAAGAAGTGTAAACTGACACTGTCTTGGGAAAGCCAGGATTTATGATCACCCGCATGCTACTCAAAACCTGAATTTCTTCATCTTTAAAACGGGGATAAATTATATTTTCTTCTTAAGTCATTAAAGGCTTAATGAGATAATATGCTGTCTGATTTGGGGAAAATATCAGTTATTTTCTTCTTTCTCGTTTTCCTTTTCCTCCCTCTTTACTTCTCCTTCCCCTTCCTTCACTGAACACATATTATATACCAGTCACTGTTATAGGCACCTTATATGAACTTCAACAATGGACGTAGAGTAGATAACCTAATAAGAGTTTTTATACTAAAGTTTGAGATAATCAAACAGATAAAAAATATCATCTATCAGCTCACCTTTGTTTATCAAGAGTATTATAAGAGCAAAGAGACTTGCTAGGAATTGGGAAGTGTTATTAAAAATTGTAGGATTTACTTTATTCATTCAAGGAACAGCCAAGAATATCATTGAGAGAGTAGGTTATTAAAAGATAACAGTCTTCATGGGGTCATTATTGACCACAATTAACACTAAAAAAGGGCCCTAATGATGAGATCTTAACTTATGACATCACAGAGAAAGTACTACCAAGCTGAGATGTTCAAGAGGAGAATAGGTAGGAAGGTGATGATTATTCCACATAGGGAAAATAGTACAAAGAAGTTTGTAAATATAGTATTATCAAGACTAATCAGATGTGAATCTTAAGGCCTAGAAAATCATCTTGGAGTCTTCAGTTCAGTTCAGTTCAGTTCAGTCACTCAGTCGTGTCTGACTCTTTGCGACCCCATGAATCGCAGCACGCCAACCCTCCCTGTCATCACCATCTCCCGGAGTTCACTCAAACTCACATCTCTTGAGTCGGTGATGCCATCCAGCCATCTCATCCTTGGTCGTCCCCTTCTCCTCCTGCCCCCAATCCCTCCCAGCATCAGAGTCTGTTCCAATGAGTTAACTCTTCACATGAGGTGGCCAAAGTACTGGAGTTTCAGCTCTAGCATTATTCCTTCCAAAGAAGTCCCAGGGCTGATCTCCTTCAGAATGGACTGGTTGGATCTCCTTGCAGTCCAAGGGATTCTCAAGAGTCTTCTCCAACACCACAGTTCAAAAGCATCAATTCTTCGGCACTCAGCTTTCTTCACAGTCCAAATCTCACATCCATACATGACCACTGGAAAAACCATAGCCTTGACTAGATGGACATTGGAGTCTTAGTAATAATAATAATACTTACTGAGTATTTCTACAAAGCAGGTATCACTCTAAGCATTTTACAAATATTAATCCACTTAATCCATAATGCAGCCATATGAGGGGTGTATCATTATTATCTCAATTTACAGATAAAGAAACTGAGGCATAGATAGAAAAGATTAAAAAAA
This sequence comes from Capricornis sumatraensis, assembly GCF_032405125.1. Taxonomy (NCBI): domain Eukaryota; kingdom Metazoa; phylum Chordata; class Mammalia; order Artiodactyla; family Bovidae; genus Capricornis; species Capricornis sumatraensis. The sequence continues at coordinate 68,548,306 of NC_091075.1, forward strand.
AAAAAACTTGCCCAAAGTTGTACAACTAGTAAATGATAGAGCTGTGGTTTGCACCCGGGTAGACTGACTTCAGGGTCTATGTGTGGTAGTTAGGTCACTAAATCAATTAGATCATAAAACACTCTTATTTCTGATAACATTTAAACTAGATAAGTTTTGAAGATTAGGAGGCATTAATACTTGGCAAAATGGGTCCTAGGATGAAATGTATTAGCAATTAATATTATTTAGTCCAGAGTTAAACTTTGTAAAGGTTAAAGAGTAGCTTGATTAATGTCTTCAGGTTTACAAAAGCATTGGATCCATTAACTGGTTTAAATCACATTCAACCTATTTGCATGCAAGATATTACTTAAAGTGCTGTGTTAGGTGCTCATTGAAAATAAGAAGAGAGCATGGATTTTATGCCTCTTCTGAGAAACTCTTAACTTGAAGAAAGAAGCAAAGTTTAAATTGGACATAAGGAAGAACATGTTGACTGTAATGAGTGAGAAGATGCTGGAAGCAGCTATAGAGAGTATCTGGGAAGTGTCCATCCTTAGAAAGCTTCAGAACAAGAAAAGATAATTATATCTGTCCTAGTTGGCATATAGAGCTCTTCTATCCAAAGGCAAGAGGGTGACCAGAGAAATAATGCTTCACTAAGACCCTTCCCAATTAAGGGATTTGAACTGCTAAGACTTTTACTTGATATTAACTATCTATTGTGAGATATTCAAAAATCCCCACATTTTGATCACCTGCTTCCCTGGTGGCTCAGATAGTAAAGCATCTGCCTGCAACGTGGAAGACCTGGGTTCGATCCCTGGGTCGGAAAGATTCGCTGGAGAAGGGAATGGCAACCCACTCCAGTACTCTTGCTGGAAAATCCTATGGATGGAGGAGCCTGGTAGGCTATAGTCCATGGGGTCAAAGAGTTGGACATGACACTCAGAGTATATATAATTCAAGAAGAAGACTACAACCATACACTTAGAGATAGTGATGGGGCACTTGACTAGGCTATCATTAATTCAGTGGCTCTTTCTGGAGCAACCAACTTATTGACCGTATACTGGGCTTCCCCTTGGCTCAGTGGTAAAGATTCTGGCTGCCAATGTAGAAGACACAGGAGACTCGTGTTTGATTCCTGGGTTAAGAAGATCCCCTGGCGGAGGGCATTACAACCCACTTCAGTATTCTTGCCTGGAGAATCCCATGGATGGAGGAGCCGGGCGGGCTATTCCATGGGGTCGCAAAGAGTTGGACATGACTGAAGTGACTGAGTGCACACATTGACCTTACCCTACTCACACTTATAGCTCAGAAAAATTTGCCACGTCTCTAACCTTCATGGTGGTTAGTGAAGAGGAGATTCAGGAGACGTTAAATCCTCAAATGCCAAGGGTGTTCTGTAATGGGAGTGTCTTGAAGACTTTGCCTGATAAGTGCGTTTTGCGTGGGGTAGGCTGTGTAAAATCATGTTGAATTGAATTTAAACGCAATGCATTCAATTCAAGTCTGTGTATACTTCTGTACTTCTTATAGGAAAAAAAAATAATCCCTTAATGTCAAGAATAGAAATAGTTATTAAAATATAATGAAATGTTTTATGTATCAGGTTCCAAAATAAATACTTGACATCAGTTTTTACAGGAGCCACCTGGGTTAGGAATATCTAATATCTCTGTTTCACAGATGGGACTTCCTTGGTGGCTCAGATGGTAAAGAATCTGCCTTCAATGCAGGAGACCCAGGTTTGATCTCTGAGTAGGGAAGATCCCTGGAGAAGGGAATGGCAACCCACTTCAGTATTCTTGCCTAGAGAATCCCTTGGACAGAGGAGCCTGGCAGGCTACAGTCCATGGGGTCAGATAAAGAATTGAGACCAGGAAAGCTGATTTGTTTTAGAGTTGTTTTTAGAGATCAAACCTGTTTAAGAACAACACATCTAACCCCTTTTGGGTCCTGGGACTTAATTCCAATGTGTGTGTATGGGGGGAGGGGACTGGAAGGCTCCCCAACACATACAACAAGCAATATTCTGGACACTAGCTGAGTGTGGTACAACACAACTCAATTCTGACACTGTTTATCCAGAGACAGCATCAGATTCCACAGGTTAAGTGTTCAGGTCTATAAGATGTCCCCTTCCCCACTTCAGATGCCAGCTGCAAGACTAGGTTGTTACCTGTACTCATGACTAACTGGCTGTAAATCAGAGGTTCCCACAATCTCCACCTCGGGTTTGATTATATTTTGTTAGAGCAGCTCACAGAACTCAGAGAAACATTTTACTGACTAGAGCACCAATTATTATAAAAGGATATAAGTCAGGAGCAACCAGATGGGAGACATGTATAGAGCAAGGTGTGGGGAGTGGCCACAGATCATCCACACTCTCTCCAGGTCCACTCCTCTCTCGTTTCCAAGTGTTCACCAACTGGGAAGCTTTGAATCCCTTTCCTCTTGGATCTTTATGGAAGCTTCATTATATAGGCAGGATTGATTAAATCATTGGCTGTTGTAGATTGAACTCAATCTCCAGCCCCTCTCCTCTCCCTGGTGGTCAGGGGAGGGGACTGGAAGTTCCAGTCCTCTAGTTACTCAGTTGGCTGTGCTGGCCATCAGTCCCCAGCTTTAGATACTTTCTCAAAGTCATCTCATTAACATAACAAAAGACAGTGTCCCTCCCACCCCCCCCACCCTTCCCTAGGCTTCCCTGATGGCTCAAATGGTAAACAATCTGCCTGCAAAGCAGGAGATCTTGGTTTGATTCCTGGGTCGGGAATATCCCCTGGAGAAGGGAATGGTAACCCACTCCAATATTCTTGCCTAGAGAATTCCATGGATAGAGGAGCTTAATGGACTCCATGGGGTCCATGCATCCATGGGGTCGCTAAGAGTCAGATATGACTGAGCGACTAACACTTTCACTCTTCACTTAGAAATTTGAAGGATTTCTTTTTATGAGTTGTTCGATAAAAGTTGAGGGGAGTGGGGAATAGGAGGACCAAGTATATATTTCTTACTATAAATTGTAATATCACACTTGCTTTATCTTTTTTTTTTTTTTTTTTACTTTTTGGCATGTGGGATCTTATTAGTCGGTCCCCAGCTAGGGTTGGTACCTGCGCCCCCTGCAGTGGAAGCCTGGAGTCTTAACCACTGGATCCCCAAGGAAGTCCCTCCCCGTGTCATTTTATCCAGCAATCATTTCTTTCCATTTCAGAGTTTACTCTGGTCTGAATTGTGCTGTTAAGAGATATCTTCTATTTCTTTTGAGAAGGATCCCACCAAAAAGAATGGAATTTTGAATTTCAGGCCTCAAAACAAGCAGGAGCATGAGGGGTAGTTGGTATTCTTGCTCCAGTTCTGTGGAATTACTTCCCTGGCCAGAACTTTACCTCTTAATTTTTTTGTGAAGGAAGATGAAAGAAAAAAAGATGACTCTCACCAGAGGAGAGGGTTGTTTGGTGGGAGCCCAGGTTCTTGTTTCTCCCTCCATTGCTCTCCTCGTCATGGTCCATAAAGCAGGCAACACAGCATTTTTCCTGTCAGATTTGCTTGCAGAGGGGATTTGTTTGTTGGAGTCCAAGACAAAGACTCAGAAAATCTAAAATCTGTTATTTTTCAATTTACGGGATTTCCTGCCAGTGAAAAGAAAGAATTGCCCTCCACTTCAGAATTCTCTAAATGGGAGCAGGCATCAACCCCTGGAAGTGGGAAGCATGCCGGTTGTTTCTTGGTGGGGAGAGTAGGGAAGCTAATTAGACAACCCATTTCTGGGTAGAAAAGACAGAAGAGGCTCAGGTATATTTAGCTTTTCTTATTTTTCCGACTGAACACTGAGAGAGAAATCAAACAGGAATGTGTAAAGGTCACATTTCATCACTGTCCTTTCAGAACTGGGGAATTACATTATGAAATGCAGATGGCATCTTGAGGTTAAAATAGCAAGTTATTATTATCACATCACTTACAGGAGAGATTTTTCATTTTTCTGTCTCTTGAAGGAATATACATTTTAAAACTTTATTTAAAAAAAATTAAAGGCACACGCCTTTAAAAAATTTTAAACCTCTGTTTCTTCCGGCTTGGTTGGAATGATGCAATATAACAATCACTTAGCTTGCTTCTCTAGAAATATAAAGCAGAGGATTTACTGCTGAAGGACAGTATATTTATAAAGTAGAAGACATTCATGGGACATAGTTTAGGGAGAAGCAACTTGCTTGAAATAAACTATCTTGCTGTATTTCAAAAAATGCAAAGTGAGGCTGAGAGAACACTAAATTCTGCTAAAGCCATTACAGGCTTGATTTTTTTTTTTTTTTTTTTGGTGTGTACTACATAAGGCATGGTACTGCTGATCACCAACATAGATCTTGCTGCATTTGTTTGTCCCTGGGGCTTCCCTGGTAGCTCAGACGGTAAAAGAATCTGCCTGCAATGCAGGAGACAGGGTTTGATCCTTGGCTTAGGAAGAGCCCCTGGAGAAGGGAATGGTTACCCACTCCAGGATTCTTGCTGGGGAAATCCCATGGACTGAGGAGCCTGGTGGGCTACAGTCCATGGGGTCACAAAGACTTGGACATGACTGGGTGACTTTCATTTTTTTCACAGGTAAAGAATAACCTGCTTTTACATCTCAGTGGGGAGTTAAGCAGTTAACCATCTTTGTGCTGTCGCTAAAGACTGGGTCCCACACAGGCTCAGCCACACACAGGTCAGGTCAAATCAGAACTTTATTATTTTTGGTTTAAGGATAAAACTTAAGTTCTGGATGTAGAGGGGTGAGTGCAACACAAAGTGGGCTTCAAGAAAAATTGCAATTTAGCATCAGGTACTGTGGGGTTTACTGAGATCTGAAAATACATAATTTCAGAATGCCTTCCATAATTGAAATCATCAGACCAATACATTGTTTTGTAACTTCTCAACCCCTTTAACTTCTGATTTTATTGGAGATTTTGTAGAAAAGAAAGATTCATGTTAGTCAGTAAATATATGTATTTTTTAAAAGATGGTAATTAGAAAGCCCCAAGAGGTTTGTTTGTTTATTATGGAAATTCAGATACAAAGGGAAAAATAAAGGCCAATGAAAAAAAGTTCAGGGAAGCAAAGAAAAATTTTGATGAAATTTAATTTCAAGAAGAATCTAGAGACACTTGCCCATCCTCATTGTTGGCAAGCTGCTTTGGAAATGCCTTGCCAAAAGTAGAATATCACTGGGATAAAGACTGTTTTTCCCCAAACTGGCTCCTTTATGTCGAGGAGCAAATTAACAGCAAATGCACCATTCTATCTCCTGCCTCTTCACATTCTTTGGTTCTTACTATACATTTAAAAAATTAACATTTCCATCACAAACTCATTTTCAAGATCATTGATAATTCCTCTTTCTTCTTCTACCTTTTCTTCCCTTCTATCCTCTTCTACCCCATATTTCCTTAATTTAGCAGTGAATAGAGACTCCTCTGGCCACCATCTGTTCTGGAAAAGCAGCATGGTGGAAAAGGGATGGGTCATTACTTGGCATGCCCTGGTATGAATGCTCTGTTAATATCCTTATCTCTGATGGATCAATTAAAAAAAAAAAAAAAGCATTCACACCTGCAAGCCACCTTCTTTCTCAAGCAGGGAGGCATAATTTATGTTGGTAGGAAAATAAATCTTTGGGCTGCTCTTTGCACTTGCTGAGAACAGAGGGGAGTAGGGGAAGAGGGACTGGGATTTTAAAGGCTCTACCAATTACTCCCTGGTGGCTCAGATCATTCAGAATCTACCTGCAATGCAGGAGACCAGGGTTCAATCTCTGGGTTGGGAAGATTCTCTGGAGAAGGGAATGGCAACCCACTCCAGTATTCCTGCCTGAAGAATTCCATGGAGAGAGAAGCCTGGTGGGATCACACAGAATTAGACATGACTGAGCGACTAACACCAATTACTCTGTGATGTTAAAGGATAAGACCCAGAATAACTGACTCTTTGTTTAGGGGAAATATTAATGACTTTTAGGAATATATCAGATGTCTAGATTCAAGAAGGGAAAAAGAGCTAAAATTCTCGGTGTAATAAGTAATAAAAGGAGAGTTGAGGACAGAATAGATAATAGAGGACGAGGATGAAGAGGAAGACCGGAACCAAAAATGCTGAGAAACTAGACAAAAAGTTGAAGTTCTTAGCTAATAATTCTCAGAATGGCTAAGAGACTCAAAAACAGAGATTTTATTATTCAATATTATACTATTTTTCATTATTTTGATAGAAGACCTATTTTTCATTATTTTGATAGAAAACCTTGTTGCTTCTTCACTTTTTTCAAAAAATCCTATTTGTAGAAATATTTTGTTGGAGGATTTTATAGTGCTGAGTTCCGCCTCTGGGTCGTCATGGAGTACAGGGAAGAGAACAGCCAGGTACTTAACAGCAGAATGATGATAAGAGTTCAGAGGAAATGAGATCTGAGCCAGAGGTGACCATGAAAATGTACCTGGACATGTACAGAAAACCCAGGGAAAACATTGGACTTTGAATAGTACAAGGATAAAGGGCTTGGGTTAATTGATTTCATTCTCAAAGGATGCCAGCTGACACCTAGCTATCCAGAAAATGTCATTAAAACCACCATATGGGAAGCAGAAAACCTGCTATCTAGTGGGTGCTGAATAAATCTGAGGCCCCTTCTTTTCACAGAAACAATATGGAAACCATGCCACTATGGGGAAGGAATATGGGAAGACTTGAATTAAGGGCAAAGAAGGACAAGAGTGTGGTAGTAAAGCATGATCATTGTTTCCTCCTCCAGCTTCCTACCTGAACTCCCATGAAGGCTGCAGACTCATGGTGAATATGGATGTGCCTATTCGGATGTGGGGCTGAAGGGTTAGGGAGAGGGGCTATCCCGCAATTCAAACCCTGTAGCATATGCACAATTCATTCAAAACATACAGACTACCAATTAAAGTTGTTTTGCAAAATTCTCAGAAGCATAGAACTTCTATTCCCACAATATGCCTTAAGACTCAGGGCTTCCCAGGTGGTGCTAGTGGTAAAGGACTCACCTGCCAATGCAAGAGACAAAAGAGACATGGGTTTGATCCCTGGGTCAGGAAGATGCCCTGGAGGAGGGCATGGCAACCCACTCCAGTATTCTTGCCTAGAGAATCCCATGGACAGAGGAGCCTGGTGTGTTATAGTCTGTAGGGTCGCAAACAGTTGGATATGACTGAGGCAACTTATCAGGGCATGGCACGGCCTTAAGACCCAGTTTGTGCTGTGGTCTGGTACTTAAAAAAGTACCAGTGGTGGTGAAGCAGAGGATTCTGAACTAATGAGTGCTTTGAGCTCATCAGAGGCACGAACCTGTTCCTGGCCTCTTGCTGGTTCTGCTGATCCTTCTGTTCGTATTCTGTGCTTTCTCATGTTCAGCTCAGTTCTCTCATTCTCTTCTCTGACTTTATCATAGCATTATGAATCTTCCTGTGATTCAGGAATACCATGTGATTAAAATTAGCTATCCTGGTGGAAATATAGCAGCTGCCCAGTGCCACGTTTGTTGCTGAGCGCTGAGTCTCCTAGCCAGACAGACTCTATTTGACAAAGTGTTTAGGATAAAATAGCTTGCATCATTCATTAGGGGATACGCATGTGGACAGGAAGATGCAAAATGTTAAGATAAATCAAGGGAGGCAAATGAGAGAGCTAGACAGAACACTTTCATATATAAACTGAACTAAATTGAGATGTTGGGAGCAGGCCAAAGAAGGGGAGGCAGAGAGAAATTTGGGACCAGGGTGAGTTTAGAGGGTGCAGTTAACTTCTGTGGAAATCGGAAGAAATTTGAATATGAGAACAAGAAGAATGAGAGGAGTAGAATGTCACCCTGGTGCAGGTTGGGTTCTCCTGAAACAAGCAAATAGAAATTTGTTAATGGGATGTATTGAAGATTGCTCCCAGCAACAACTTCTGTTGAGGAGTGAGTGCAGTAGCATTGATCAAAGGGGAAGGTGAAACTCTGAATTGAATGAAGATGTCATTGCTACAAATGGGTAACTAACCCCAAGGAGAGCTCGGAGGCTAGAATTATCCTTCAGAATGATCTAGAAATGAGGTATGTGGCCTGGGTCTTCATATCCTACCCCCAACCATCCACTCCAACATCAACCAGCCATATGATATGGGCTGTCTGTGAAAAAGAGATGTGACTGACAGTGAGAAGGGCCAGTCTCCAGCTGGGAGACTGCTGAAGAGGGACTTGGCTAAGAACATCAGCCGCCACTCCTGGAAACTGGAGGAATGAATGTTTCAGCCCTGAAAGGGATGTGAAATGTAAGCTGAGTCTCACAGTATCTCTCTCACAGCCCTAGAGTCAGACCACAACTGAAAAGGCTGACCTAAAGTGAATTCCCCTCTGAGATCCTATGGAATTTATTCTTGTACTGTTCACTGATTGTTTCATGTGCATTGGTCTTGTCTTTTTACCTAAATTCTGAGCATTCTGAGTGCCGGTATCACATTTCACATGTATTTTTTTCCATCCCTTAATAATTCCTTTAGCAGGGTAATTGGCCTAATCTAAGATTGATGGAAAAACAAGCCCAATGGCCTGTTGTGTAATAAAATGATATGGGAATAATAAAAAATTATTTCCTCCATATTTTGGAGAAAGTAAGGTTGACCTCTTGTTTACCACTTTTTTCATTCATTCCTATAACTGTTTCCTGGGTGAACTGTTATGAAGGTCTGTAACAGTTACAGGCAGTCCTCATCTTGAAAACTTGAAAGACAAGGCAGGGAAGACCTACAGAATGTGGGTGTAAAAGTAAGAATCTAGGTAATTCAGTGGAAAAGGTACTGGGCCAGAGTCTGGAGACTGGCTTCTGTTTCTTGCTGCCCTGTTCCTTCCATGTGATCTTGAGAAAAATCAGTTGAGCTCTTTCAGGTGCACTTCTTTTTTCATGTAATGATTAGGCATAAATTGTTTGTTGCACCTTCTTTAATAGAAGTGGGTATTGTAATGAAGGACTTGATGGGAATTGATAGATAATGCCTGCCTTGTAGGTTTGATGTCTAAAAAACCATTCAAAAGGAGCTTCATTTTTTTTTTTCAGTAATTACCTTTTTATTTCTAGTACATTTTTATTATTAGCAGTTTATAGATGACATTTCTAAAATTTGTTTCACACCTTGTATTGTACTAGGTGATTTGGCTTTTTTTTTTTAAAATCAGTGACTATAATAGAAGAAATATACATAATTCATAATGGTTGACTCTGAATTGTTACACTGGCATTTAGATTCTTCATTTCTATAGTGAAAGGTGGAGTGAGTAAGATGATCTCATATATGTTTGGTTTCTAAACTTCATAAACATGTGTTTTCAAAACTTATGTTCCCACCCATCAACTAGGGGAAATGAAATATTGATACCTCTTTTGTCTGTTTAAAAAGTGATTTGTTTGTCGGGAAAAAAATATGAAGCATAGAATCTGGAACAGAAATGTTTGGGAAGAATTTCAAAATGTTCAAGGAAGAAAGGCTGACCTCAAATAATTTCAGGCTGCCAAACTTAATTATGGGTTGGAATTAAATGTTCTCCATTAATGCAGTTATCCATCAGTTGAAATTGAAGAAGCTCAGTAGTGGGCTTTTTAATGACCTGTTTTGGTGTAGATGGCACTCAAGTGGTAACCAAACAGACACCATTTACATGGGCATGTACTTTCTCTAAATATTGTTTAGAATACTAATTACTTTCCCAAAATGGAATAACTTTTTTTTGCTGATTTTAAGTTAAAATACCCATCCCCCATCACCACAGTCACATACCCCATAGCAAAGACAGAGATGCAGGGTGGAAGGTGAGAGTCTCATGGTGGCAGAGCTTGGCATCATTGTTAGCATCCTAACAGATACCATTTGCCACAAGTCAGGAAAAATACCAGCTAGAAATCAGGTGACCCTTGAGCACAATTCTCTTTTTATTCCTACTTTCTGTTATCTGAGCTTGCTCTTCCCATCCTTCTGTGGGCACCCAGAGTTTTCATATTTTTATACCCAGTCTTCTATTAAAGAAAAAATAAAAGCCTGCTTCCAAGATTGGATATGAAACTCATTTATAACCATATTCAACCCACTGAGAAGGCTTATTCTATGAGTCCTCCTAAGGGCATTTGGCTCTGACCCAATGCAAAGGCTGAAGTCCAAGAATGGGATTTTAATAGTGAAATTTCTAATATTATTGAATTGTAGGCCAAGGAATTCAAATCATTGATGAACACATCTTAAGTATCTTCCAAGGGGATGGCATTGACTATGCTCTGTTGACACATCTAGAGTCCATCTCTTATTCCATCCATGGCTAAGTCTGGGAAACAATGGTGGCATTTTAAAAAATTCTACCTAATCCCTACTCTTATTGAAAAATAGAGTTTAAATTGATTGGAAACAAAGCCATAGAAACATAGGAAGAACCATTCCCTCAGAGACCTTCAAGTCTGTCTCCTTTATTTGTTGAAGAATATTTTAAATCAACAATTTTCATTGTGTTCTTTTGGGAAGTCACCCTCTAACTCCTTTTAGAAAGCATTTCTTCAAAATCAGTGTTTTTACTTCACTTGAGTCCACTTGGACTAATCGATACTATATTTCCCAACCTTTCACAGTTGGGTTTCTACAAGACTCCTGAGACCCTAACATGTCAGGGGATTGAGTGAGGAAGGGTGGAGTCTCTGATCACAGATGAAGATACACATGCCAACCAATTCCTTTCTCCTCACTTTAATCATCCAAGGCAAACATGATGAGAAAGAAAACCAGAGGAAAACACATTCAAAATGGACATGTTTCTTGGGATCAGTGCCCTGGACACTCAAGCTTCAGTATAAGCTGATAAGAAGGAAGGTTGCTTAAACTAATTCACAGAAGGACTGAAAGGAAAGAAAAAGATTTGAATTGGTATTCTAATGTGGTCTGAACCAATTCTGAACTGTCTGAAATGAAAGCAGAAAGGAGAAAGAGGGAGATGGAGTAGAGACTGAGAAATGGTTTATATGAGTGTAAGGCATGGTCCAAAACATGATTATCTGTTCTACTTTTATCTCCAATCTAAAAAGAGAGAGATGAAATGAACTGAGGAACATCATTCTTTCCCATTGTGTGTCTGATGAGTGTTCAGTCTGGGAAGAAAGGATATGATTCCTTAACGATTCCAGCCCACAGATTTTTCTGTTAAATAGTGGTCATTTGTGGACTTTTGAAAATACCATGCAATTCATTGAAGAAAGTTATTTGTTTGTGGGGAAAAGAGGTAATATAAATGAATATGAAGCACAGAATCTGAAAAAGAGACGTTTTCAAAGAATTTCAAAATGTTCAGGGAAGAAAGTTTAGCTTCAAATAATTATTAAGATCATGATTATTACCACTTAAAATGATTTCTCTAGAATGTTGAGGTTAGATGCAAAACAAAGGATTAAATATGAACATCTTACATAAACTTAAAACCATGAAAAAAGAACCTAGATAGGACAATTCTAGGACATTTAATGCTTAGGCTAATGATGAATTCCTTTGCATATTAACATAATTGGAATTTTTCTGAGAAAGTAGCATACACAGTGGACATCCAGTGCCCTTGAAATCCAGTAAGTAGTTTAGGTATACAATTTGTCAACATCTTGCACAACCACCCTGGCTAACTGCATCATGATTAAATTTCCAGAATCAATCTACATTCTGTCCTCATCTCTTATGATGAGCTATGAGTCTGAGGCCACTCCTGAGAGAAGTGAGTACCTTTGTGCAAATAAGGTCAGCAGTTTGGCGATGGCCTCACCCAGCAAGTGCAGTCACTAAGAGGGAAGCTATGCATGGTGTTTTGCACGTGTGCCACCTGCTGGAGATCATACGCAGAATATCAAGGACTGAAGTAGGTTCCTGATAGGGAGTGACTAGCCCTGGTGGGAAAGTGACAAGATAATGATCAAAGGCAAAAACCTGAACAAGAGACAGCAGTCTGGAACCCACACAATGCGCAGCACAGATGCGTCATGAAAATAAGCAGCAGTGAAAACTACCACCTGAACGAACTACACACAGCTGCAGGCAGGTGACTCATGGAGGATATAGCCTGTGAGGGTAAAGAACGCTGAAGATTCGTGAGACATAAAATGCTGGTAGGATCTAGAGTTTCCATTTAGAAAACAAAACATTCATTTCTGTGCAGAAGGGTTCATCCTCACTCAGGAAGCTCTTATTAATCGCTGACCCGTACATAGAAGCTGGTCATTGAACAAATGAGCAAATAAGAATCTATCAGGAAAAAGTCTGTACAGTTTCTATAAGCAGAAATCACACATGACTAAAAAACTTGAGTTTTTCTCAGGCATAAGCAGATCTTTTAAAAAAATAAACAGATGCCTTGGAGACAAGGAACTACCAGTGGAAGTAATTTAATTAGACACATAGAGCCTTTGGCAAGGAAGACCTTGAGAGATACGTCACTAGAGGGACTTACAAAATGTTGGCTGTTCATGCATCCATGCTGGGGGATGATTCACATGTCCAGTAGAAGCTAATATTACCTAAGAATGTTCAAACTACATCCTTTGAATTTTCGTGTATTTGGAAGGTAACGGTGGATGCTACTTCTAAAGGGCAGTTCTAGGCTTATTTTATATATTCCAATTTCTACTAAGCTTTCATTCCAATGGCTTGAAAACAACTCTATCAGATTACCTTTGAAATCTCTTCTACTTTTATGAAGAATCTGTAATTGTCATTTTTATCTATCCCAGTGGATATACATTTTTATTCACCAAGGAACTTGGATAAATTTCTGAAACAGAAAGCTGTATTTAAAGCAGGAAACAAAGTGCAGTAATAGTGGCATATTTTCTAGAGAAAATAAATAAATAGTGGTGCCTCCTTAAGGCCAATGCCGAGGTCCCTCTTCTTAATTGATTAATCAGTTGTTTGTTGTATAGTTGCTAAGTCGTGTCTGACTTTTGTGACCCCCATGGACTCTCTGTCCATGGGATTTTCCAGGCAAGAATACTGGGGTGGGTTGCCATTTCCTTCTCCAGAGGATCTTCCTGACCCAGGGATCAAACCTGTGTTTCCTGAATTGCCAGGAGGAGTCTTTACCACTGAGCCACCAGGGAAGCCCAGATTACTCAATTCACTTGTATTCAATGTGAAGATTGCAATATTCAGTTTTGAAAGTGAAAAAGCGACCCCATGGGCTATACAGTCCATCGAATTCTCCAGGGCAGAATACTGGAGTGGGTAGCCTTTCCCTTCTCCAGGGTATCTTCCCAACCCAGGTCTCCCGCATTGCAGGTGGATCCTTTACGCTCAGCTGAGCCACAAAGGAAGCCCAAGAATACTGGAGTAGGTAGCCTATCCCTTCTCCAGATGATCTTCCCGACCCAGGAATTGAACCAGGGTCTGCTGCATTGCATGCAGATTCTTTACCAACTGAACTATCAGGGAAGCCCAATTCAGTTTTGAAGTTCAGTTTAATTTATCTTGGATAAAAGAGTCAGTTAAGTCCCAAATAAATGCCACTTTAATATTTATGCTAAGCAAAATCAAGCAAGAATGCTAGGAGCTAATTAGTAAGGTAGAGCTTAAAGTTCCCTACATTATGGAAGATTTAGAACTACTCTAAATAGGAATCACTTCCTAGTACTTCCACAGTGCAGTTTTATTCACCTGTGGCTGATTGGGGTGAGAGAGCATACTACTGACCCCTAAGTTTGCTTTGCGGTATCTGACATCCTGTATTAAGACTGAACATTTTTCCTCTGTTTTGTGTGGTAAGTTCCTAACGTGTGTGTGCATGCTAAGTCGCTTCATTCGTGTTCAACTCTGTGTGACCCTGTAGACTGTAGCCTGCCAGGCTCCTCTGTCCATGGGATTCTCCAGGCAAGAATACTGGAGTGGGTTGCCATACCCTCCTCCAGGGGATCTTCCTGACCCAGGAATCTAATCCAGGTCTCCTGCATTGCAGGCAGATTCTTTACTGTCTGAGCCACTAGGGAAGCCCGAGTTACTAGATTTTACTTCTATTAGTGTAGTTTCCTGCTGTTTTAGATCTAAAAGCTATTTAAGTGTAGAACTTTTTGTGTTGTTCTAAAAATATTTTCTCAGTGCAACATAAAAACCCAAGAAAACATATAGTAAATATCATGTCAAATAAAATCTATGATACATCGAGTCCAGTTTTCAGTCTCTGATAGCCAAAGATAAGTTGTGGAAGGCTAAGTCACCCCCCCAAAATATTCATTTTAGTTATCACATCCAGTTGAAAACTTACAATAAAATCTGTGTGCTGGTGACTTACAATTATGTCGCTCTCACCCTGACCCATCCTTTATATATTTAGTCCTTTTTCAGTTCCCTGCTAGTCATTTCCAATTGTAAAAATGACCATTTCTCAAACGCGCTAGTCCACAAATGGACTTAGAAGCCTTTTTTTCTTTTTTCCCCAAATTAGCATTTCCAGTATTCTCAGTTTCTGTTAATGCACTGATCAAGCACCAAAGTGTGGACTCATTACTGATTCCTCACATATATTTTTTCTACTGTCTTCAGGTGAAAGAAAGTGAAGTCTGCTCAGTCGTGTCCGACTCTTTGTGACCCCATGGGCAATAGCCTGCACCAGGCTCCTCCATCCATGGGATTTTCTAGGCAAGAATACTGGAGTGGGTGGCCATTTCCTTCTCCAGGGAATCTTTCCAACCCAGGGATCGAACCCAGGTCTCCCGCATTGTAGACAGACGTTTTACCATCTGAGCCACCAGGGAAGTCCTAAGATGGTTTCTACTATCTTCTGCTGTCTTCCAATAAATACACTTCAATGACAGCTCTCTAGGCTCTTCCCCTTAGGAAATGGTTCACAAACTCTGTGCTCTATAATTCATGAATTTATATTTGTCAGAACTTTCTTTAAGACATAAATATGACCTCAGTGGTAAACCTATATTCTATATAGGTGGCAGTCTATAAACCAAATAAAACACCATGCAGAAAATAAGGGAACTGGAATATAAACACAGGCCCACCAGACTCTGAATGTAAGACTACCCCTAAAGTCATCATCACATGCTGAATCTCAGAGCAAAACTGTTGTTTAGTTATCCAGAAGTGAAAGGGGAAAACAAAAAAAAAAAACCCACAGGAATATCTCAGCTTCCAGGGGTTTGCCTTATAATTACAGAATGAAATCAACCCTTTGAACATTTCTGCATATACAATGGTGAGGATTATTTGTTTTTCTCTCAGTGGAATTTATTTCCATATGTCATTTTCAGTTATAGTAAATACAAGAATTGTAAAGAGGGTTTGCAGTTTGGTAGCATGCATTTCTTCTTTTGACTTTTAGGTCTCTCCTGAATCCAGTGGCATGCTTGTGACCCTTCAGAATTTCCCACCTTAACACTCATCTCTAGAGAGGGCAGATTGCCAGGCTGGCGTTAGTGGATTCAGCACCTTCAATTAATTTCCAGTATGGAAATGCCTTAGAATGAGTAGTGTAAGCTGCACAAGAAAGATGGCACTTTAAAATGAACACCCATGGTTAGCCCTCACCATTTTCCCATTTGTTCTTCATTACATTATTCATAGTTGGTTGGATAAATCATACTATTATTCATCTTAAGCATTTTGCTGTTAAAAGTAAATGTCCAATTTCAGGATTTTATGGTTTCAATCGAAGAATTAATGTCCCATGGTGAATCTACAATAAACATATTTAATCTTGTCTCCCATCGTTATGAAACACAGATTACTAAAACATAGCTATAAAATCCATTTATTCAAAAATATTTTGCTAACAATATAGTAATGATTCACATATGCCTATTTTTCAAAAGTCTTTGACATGTGATTTGAATTTCCCTTTGGGTTGGAACTCTGTCCATCTGTAATTGAACTGTCAATTCTCCAGGGTAAAATTCAATTCTGAAAAAAATGACTTTTTAATTATTTTTCCCTATTCCATTCATTCTAAGGAAACTAACAAGTGAACTACCTGTATAGAGCTTTATTTGTTGCCTTATTGGCCTCTCCTATGAAAATAATTCAAAGGTTTAAGAAGTCTTGTAGGCAAGATAAACAGTTGACTAAAATTGTTACTTTTTGTCTGCTAGACTCACACTGTAATGGAAAAGGGAACAGGCTGGAATTTGGAAGCAGCTGGGCTTTCTTAGTAGATCCTACCAAGAAAATATGTTGTTTTTCTGCTACTAGCTGGGTGGATTATCTGCAGTTCCTCAAACAGAGTTTTGATGAATAAACTGAACTAAAAGAAATGTCATGTCTTGAGCAATGTATGCATGCATGCTAAGTCGCTGCAGTCGTGTCCAACTCTTTGCAAAGCTATGGACAGTAGCCTGCCAGGCTCCTCTCAAGGCCAAGTATAAAATGCCTATTCTTCATTCATTCAGGAGCTACATAGAAAGCATTTAACCCAGTTCTGGAAAACACCTCATCTTCAGAGTAATTCCTCTGGAGAAGTGGTCATCTTAGAGTCTAATCTATAAACCCATGGCTTCTCCCCAAAATGGTCATCAGTCTGTGACTACGTTGCAGATAATTTCTTCTGATTCATTTTGTAATGTGCGCTCAGTGGAATTTGTCACAGGAGACTGGTTTCAGTTTAGCCCCTCTCAACTCTCAAATGGTAATATCCATTCTTATTTTTCTTTCCCACGTTGAATTCTGCATTCTGTAATAGTGACAGATATGATGCTGCCAAGGTAGATCAGAGTCATATTTATCTCCTCCTTGGAGACCTTATTGCATTAGTATTATGAGGTCTTTTCATTTCTGCTGCTTTGCCCCTTATTGAGTCTCAAAGTCTGGGCCAGTTCACCCTGATCTAATGTGACACAGCTGATAACATTTGAACTGCATCATATTAAGGGGCACTCATAAGCGATTTATACCAAATTCCACTAAGGATGGAGCAAAACCCAGACAGGGTCATTTTCGCCAAAGGATTTTTCCAGTCCTGAGCTATTCCCATCAGATTTCCAGTGACTCCTTCAGGTCAAGCTTAAAGCAATGTCTTTTTTTGACAAGCCAGGGATTAATTTAATGCTTGGTGTTTTTGCTGACATGATGGAAACCTGTTTCCACCAGAAAAAATTACAAAGCCTTTCTTTGGAAATTTGGCCTACCTAGAATGTTCTTTGATGGCATGTATATTTTAAATGTCCATTTCTGAAAATAGATGAAGCAATTTATTATAAATTAATTATGTGACAAGTGTGCTCAGTCCAATTCTTTGTGATCCCATGGACTGTAGTCTGCCAGGCTCTTCTGTCCATGGGATTTCCCAGGCAAGAATACTGAAGTGGGTTGGCATTTCCTCCTCCAGGGGATCTTCCTGACCCAGGGATCAAATGCATGTCTCCTATGTCTCGCACATTGGCAGGCAGATTCTTTACCAGCAAGTCACCTAGGACACCCAGATATGTGACATAACTTGATTTAAATATTCAAGCATTGTATATCCTAGGAAGAGTATAATATTTTACTTTTCTTCCTCTAGAGCAAGATATTCTCTTTCCATAACATTCAGGAGATTTCCTTTTTGTCTTTCTAATTATCATAGGAATTGTGTATAGAAAGAGTACTCTGCTGGAAGTCAGGAGACTTGGTGTTCTCCTAGTAAGCAATGAGTCCATGCCATATTTCTTCAACTCTGTACAGGTTTCATCACCTACTGATAGTCTTATCCAGTCCATGTCTTGAAATATCAGCAGTAGTACATTGATGACAAAACTTATGAAACCAATATCTTTTGGGTGTATGGAGAATATTTCACATTTTATATACACAAAATCTTGAGTTTACTCCAAACTTCTTCCTTCCTTACTTCAACTTCTTCCGTTTGAAACTGTTTTCAATTTCAAAATACAGAACCACCATTGGCTTTGTGACCTAGGCCAAAAATCTTGGAGTAATCTATGACTCTCTCATGCTCCACATCTAACCTGTCAAGAAATTATGTCGGGTATGCTTTCAAAATATCTCACATTTGCCCACTTTCACCACATTCATGGCTATTACTCATATCAAAGCTGTATCATATCCTTCCTGAATCATTGCAAAGTCATTTAACTGGTCTCCCAGCTTCCAGTCTTGCCACCCTCAAATTCATTCCCTATATAGAATCCAGAGGGCCATTTTCAAAACGCCATTCATCATATATCCCTTCTATCTATTTTTTGGGAGTCTCTTTTTATTAAATCAAAGACTTTAAATTCTATACTGCCTTACAGTCTTCAAAAGTTTCACACACATGATTTCTTATAATCCCATAATAACCCATTTTATATCAACCCTTATACTGCCCCTCACCTTTCCCTCTCATCACTGGTAATCTCTGGTTTATTCTCTATATCTGTGTCTGCTTCCTTTTTGTTTTATTGTAAAAAGAAGGAAATGTTGCCTTTTGCAGCAACATGGATGCACTTGGAGGGCATTGTGTTAAGTGAAATAAGTCAGATAGAGAAAGACAGATACTGTAAAGTGACATCATACAATAAGTGAAAATCACTCAGTCATGGCCAACTCTTTGTGACCTTATGGACTATAGAGGCCATGGAATTCTCCAGGCCAGAATACTGGAGTGGGTAGCTGTTACCTTATCCAGGGGATCTTCCCAACCCAGGGATTGAACCCAGGTCTCCCACATTGTAGGTGGATTCTTTACCAGCTGAGTTACCAGGGAAACCCAGTATTTAAAGACAAATACTGTAAAATAGTATCACTTATATGTGCAATCTAAACAATATCACTTCCCTATTTAAAACCCTCTAATGGGGGAGGAGCCCCCCGAGGAGCGGCAGCTGAGAGCCCCCGAAGGAGCGGCAGCTGAGAGCCCCCGGCGGGCGGCTCGCGCTCCTTCCGCTAATAAAGCTCTGAGATGCCAAAAAAAAAAAAAAACAACCAAAAAACCCTCTAATGGCTTACTCTCTTACTTAAACCAAAGCCCAGAAGTTTTATACTACTTTCTAAGACCCTAAAAGGAATCTCCCTGGCAACCTCTCTCACCTCTCATCTTTGTCCCTCTTACTCACTTTTCTCTAGCCCTGTTGATCTCTCTTTATGTGGGTGTTCAATGTGCCAAGCACACTCCCCATTCAGGGTCTAACAAGTGCCGTGGGCCTGACACGGACAATTTGGGTGATGCTTTTTACATGCTTTTTGTTTAAGAAAAACCAAAAATTAGACAAAAAAGTGAATATTTAGAATAAAAAATAAATCGCTGCAATTTACAAATTTGGATAAGCTGACAAACACCCTATCAGTGTTTTTATTAAGTACTGGCTGCTATCCCTCAGTACAGTGGATGTAGACGTTCACTTGGATTCCTACAGGGGGAAGTTAAATATAGCTTATATCAATAACTTAAATCAAAAGTGACTGCAAACCACAGGATCCCACTAAAATCAAGCTAGATTAGTCTCCTCAGGACCCCAGCAATGCTAGAGGCTATTCCAACACGACCTGAGAGGCAGGAGGGAAGGTAGAAGGAGAGCTAGGAATCCAAAGAGACAGCAAACATAACCCATGGGATCCACATTCTGTACTGTGCAAATCTCATAAGAAATATGCAGCCCTGTGAACAGGAGGCTAGGGCCCTTCTCAAAGCTTTGGTGGTAGTATAAAGTATTAGTCGCTCACACACGCACACATGCTGTCGCTTCAGCTGTGTCCGACTATCTGCAACGCTATGGATGGCAGCCCACCAGGCTCCGCTGTCCACAGGATACTCCAGGCAAGAGTACTGGAGTGGGTTGCCAGTCCCGTCTCCATAATGGTATCAGTTCACTTCAGTTCAGTCCTTCAGTCGTGTCCGATTCTTTGCGACCCCATGAATCACAGCACACCAGGCCTCCCTGTCCATCACCAACTCCCAGAGTTCACTCAGACTCACGTCCATCGAGTTGGTGATGCCATCCAGCCATCTCATCCTCTGTCATCCCCTTCTCCTCCTTCCCTCAAATCCCCCAAGCATCAGGGTCTTTTCCAATGAGTCAACTCTTCACATGATATGGGCAAAGTATTGGAGTTTCAGCTTCAGCATCAGTCCTTCCAATGAACACCCAGGACTGATCTCCTTTAGGATGGACTGGTTGGATCTCCTTGCAGTCCAAGGGACTCTCAAGAGTTCTCCAAAACCACAGTTCAAAAGCATCAATTCTTTGGTGCTCAGCTTTCTTCACAGTCCACCTCTCACATCCACACATGAAAACTGGAAAAAGCATAGCCTTGACTAGACAGACCTTTGTTGGCAAAGTAATGTCTCTGCTTTTTAATATGCTATCTAGGTTGATCATAGGAGAAGGCAATGGCAACCCACTCCAGTACTCTTGCCTGGAAAATCCCATGGACGGAGGAGCCTGGTAGGCTGCAGTCCATGGGGTCGCTAAGAGTCGGGCAAGACTGAGTGACTTCACTTTCACTTTTCACTTTCATGCATTGGAGAAGGAAATGGCAACCCACTCCAGTATTCTTGCCTGGAGAATCCCAGGGACAGAGGAGCCTAGTGGGCTGCCATCTATGGGGTTGCACAGAGTTGGACATGACTGAAGTGACTTAGCAGAAGCAGCAGCAGGTTGGTCATAACTTTCCTTCCAAGTAGTAAGCGTCTTTTAATTTCATGGCTGCAGTCACCATCTGCTGTGATTTTGGATTCCCCAAAATAAAGTCTGACACTGTTTCCCCATCTATTTCCCATGAAGTGATGGGACCAGATGCCATGATCTTCGTTTTCTGAATGTTGAGCTTTAAGCCAACTTTGTCACTCTCCTCTTTCACTTTCCTCAAGAGGCTTTTTAGTTCCTCTTCACTTTCTGCCATAAGGGTGGTGTCATCTGCATATCTGAGGTTATTGATATTTCTTCCAGCAATCTTGATTCCAGCTTGTGCTTCTTCCAGCCCAGCGTTTCTCATGATGTACTCTGCATATAAGTTAAATAAGCAGGGTGACAATATACAGCCTTGACTTACTCCTTTTCCTATTTAAAACCAGTCTGTTGTTCCATGTCCAGTTCTAACTGTTGCTTCCTGACCTGCATACAGGTTTCTCAAGAGGCAGGTCAAGTGGTCTGGTATTCCCATCTCCTTCAGAATTTTCCACAGTTTATTGTGATCCACACAGTCAAAGGCTTTGGCATAGTCAATAAAGCAGAAGTAGATGGTTTTCTGGAACTCTCTTGCTTTTTCCATGATCCAGCAGATGTTGGCAATTTGATCTCTGGTTCCTCTGCCTTTTCTAAAACCAGCTTGAACATCTGGAAGTTCACGGTTCACGTATTGCTACAGCCTGGCTTGGAGAATTTTGAGCATTACTTTACTAGCGTGTGAGATGAGTGCAATTGTGCGGTACTTTGAGCATTCTTTGGCATTGCCTTTCTTTGGGATTGGCATGAAAACTGACCTTTCCCACTCCTGTGGCCACTGCTTTTTCCAATTTGCTGGCATATTGAGTGTAAAGAGCAATATTGCATAGGAAACTGGAATGTCAGGTCCATGAATCAAGGCAAATTGGAAGAGGTCAAACAGGAGATGGCAAGAATGAATGTTGAAATTCTGGGAATGAGCGAAATGGATTGGAATGGGTGAATTTAACTCAGATGACCATTATATCTACTACTGAGGGCAAGAATCCCTTACAAGAAATGGGGTGGCCATTATGGTCAACAAAAGAGTCCGAAATGTAGTGCTTGGATGCAATCTCAAAAATGACGGAATGATCTCTGTTCATTTCCAAGGCAAACCATTCAATATCACAGTAATCCAAGCCTATGCCCCAACCAGTAATGCTGAAGAAGCTGCAGTTGAATGGTTCTATGAAGACCTACAAGACCTTTGAGAACTAACACCCCCAAACTATGTCCTTTTGACTATAGGGGACTGGAATGCAAAAGTAGGAAGTCAAGAAACACCTGGAGTAACAGGCAAATTTGGCCTTGGAGTACGGAATGAAGCAGAGCAGAGGCTAATAAAATTTACCCAGGAGAACGCACTGGTCATAGCAAATACCCTCTTCCAACAACACAAGAGAAGACTCTACACATAGACATCACCAGATGGTCAACAGTGAAATCAGATTGATTATATTCTTTGCAGCCAATGATGGAGAAGCTCTATACAGTCAGCAAAAACAAGACCAGGAGATGACTGTGGCTCAGATTATGAACTCCTTATTGCCAAATTCAGACTTAAATTGATGAAAGTAGGGAAAACCACTAGACCATTCTGGTATGGCCTAAATCAAATCCCTTATGATTATACAGTGGAAGTGAGAAATAGATTTAAGGAACTAGATCTGATAGACAGAGTGCCTGATGAACTATGAACAGAGAGGTTCATGACATTGTACAGGAGACAGGGATCAAGACCATCCCCATGGAAAAGAAATGCAAAAAAACAAAATGGCTGTCTGAGGAGGCCTTACAAATAGCTGTGAAAAGAAGAGAAGTGAAAAGCAAAAGAGAAAAGGAAATATATAAGCATCTGAATGCAGAGTTCCAAAGAATAGCAAGGAGAGATAAGAAAGCCTTCCTTAGCGATCAATGCAAAGAAATAGAGGAAAACAACAGAATGGGAAAGACTAGAGATCTCTTCAAGAAAATTAGAGATACCAAGGGCACATTTCATGCAAAGATGGGCTCAATAAAGGACAGAAATGGACCTAACAGAAGCAGAGGTATTAAGAAAAAGTGGCAAGAATACACAGAAGAACTGTACAAAACAGAGCTTCACGACCCAGATAATCACGATGGTTTGATCACTCACCTAGAGCCAGACATCCTGGAATGTGAAGTCAAGTGGGCCTTAGAAAGCATTACTACAAACAAAGCTAGTAGAGGTGATGGAATTCCAGTTGAGCTATTTCAAACCCATAATGGTATATTAGTAAGTAAAAGCAAAAAGTCACTCAGTCGTGCCTGACTCTTTGCAACCCCAGGGACTGTAGCTTACCAGGCTCTTCAGTCCATGGAATTTTCCAGGCAAGAGCACTAGAATGGGTTGCCATTTCCTTCTCCAATATGTCCCTCAGTCGTGTCCAACTTTTTTCATTCCCATGAGTGATCCCGCCAGGCTCCTCTGTCCATGGGATTCTCTAGGCAAAAATATTGGAGTGGGTTGCCATTTCCTCCTCCAGGGGACCATCCCAGCTCTACATAAAGGAGAATTCATTAATGTGCATTAGAGGATACCCCAGGTTAAACTGTCATAGAAAACTGTCTCTTGAGTCTCTAAATTTTATCAGTTCTACACCTCTGGTTGGCCTATTGTTTGTTTCTTTATATTGGTTTTAAGGTGAATGTCCTGGGGCTATTTGTTTCCATCAACCTGATTGGAGGATTCACATTGATGTATGGTAAAACCAATACAATATTGTAATTAGTGTCCAATTAAAATAAATAAATTTATATTAAAAAAGAAATGTCTATTTTTCTTGCTATCCTCAGAAGAGATTTGCTGCAAATCTACTCTATGATTTTCATTCTTTTCAGTTTACAATACAAATAGCTTATTCTTTTTTGCAACCTATGTCTTATAATAAAGCAGCACTGAAAAATTAAATAGAAAAAAGTTAGTTGCCATATAGGCTACAAAAATGATTTGCTGGTGGTGATTTTTAAGTTTGATTCTAAATAGATTTATGAAGAAGGGCACTTGGAAGACATGGTTCAAATTTTGTTATTTAAAGTATCTTGAAATTATAGGCTCACTCTCCCTAAAATTTCAAAAAGTGTAGAGCTTAGGCTCTTAAGGGTATAGCAGTGATAAAAGCTTTCATAGTCATTTCTAAAAAGCAACTTCATAGTTTTCTCTGTCCAGTGGTTCTCTAATATACTTGTAGAAGGAAGGCAACAGAAAACCAAGAATAAAATGAGGGGTCTTAAAGCTTCAGCTCATTAGCTTGAAGGTGGGTCTGTATCTGGCCTCAGCATTTGCTTTTTTCCTTCTTGGAATGGAATGCCTTCATTTAGTTCTCTCTTTAAATTACCCTAGTTAAAATAGGACTTTCCGTCTTCTAACTGAAGCAGCAAGCCCTGTCACTGTCTCTTTTTTTCCTCTTCCTTTTCTTCATAGCATTTACGACTACTATTACTATTATACTATGTACCTACTTGTTTATTCACTTATAGTTTGCTTCCCCTGATAGAATGGGAGCACCAAGACTGCAAGACATGTTTTGGCTCACAGATGTATCCCCGATTCTAGAACAGTGTTTGGTATGTAATAGGTGTTCAGTAAACATCTATTGAATGAAATAATGGATGCATTATCTTTCAAAATGCTTGTGAAAACCAATGGGATTAGGGTATTCGAAAATGGTATGAGAACAGAAAGGTCTCATTGTTATAAAGACATTAGTGATTCAGTTTTGGCATTGCCAGAAGCCTGCTTTCTCCCAGGAAGGATATTTAATTGGGAGATACACAAGAAGGACTTTGGCAGTGCAAGCAAAGATTTGGCTGAGTTTTAATTATGAATTTGTTAAAATTGGCTTGTACTCTGTGAAGTGGTTAGAATGCCGTTCCCATGGTTTTACCTAGCCACTGGGGAAAACTGGTGACATTTTAAATGGCAGTAGATGTTGGAAAGACAAATGGCACATTAAAACCCGCACACCAGTGAGCAGTCTTGCCTCCAACCAATAACAACCCTTAGTAAAAACAATGTTTCATCTCTTGCATAATGATGCTTTTTTTCCCCCTTGCACTCAAATGGACACTGTCTAGTTCATGCAGACATGTGATTTTTTTGTCCGTTTAGCAATAGTTGGAAAACTGCCTCCTTGTTGAAGCTATGCAATTTCCCAGTTCTCCTAGGATAGCTAGGCAGCTCGTCACTCATGATGATAGCTCCATTCACAAACTGACATCATAAAAACATGAAGGAAGATAAAGAAAGTATTGTGCAAAGAACTTTAAGCCAAGAGAAAAATAAACCCTTTGATATTTCAGAATAGAATCCCAATGTACAGTGAAAGGCAGTGACTCAAGTGAGATTCTCCTGTTTTAAACTCCTGTTGACATGAGAAATCCAAATTGTTGGGTTCAGTCAAAGTCTGCCAGTCTTCTGGTTAGCCAAATACTGAACAACTCTTGCAAACCAAATACCTGAGGGTTTTTCTGCTTTGTTATCTCTAGGCTAGAAATGAGGGAGGAAAGGCTAGCCCCATTAAATTACCTGGAAGAATGAAGCAATTAATGAACCAGGGATCACATAGTCATTTAGGCTTTTAAAACTAGGTTAACCCAATCAACACTGAAAAAGTTATTTGTTAAGTAACTTTTGTAGGGAAAACCACTAGACCATTCAGGAATGACCTAAATCAAATCCCATACAATTATACAGTGGAAGTGACAGATAGATTCAAGGGATTAGATCTAATAAAGTGCCTGAAGAACTATGGACGGAGGTTTGTGACATTGTACAGGAGGTAGTGATCAAGATAATCCCCAAAAAAAGAAATGCAAAAAGGCAAAATGGTTGTTGGAGGAGGCCTTACAAATAGCTGTGAAAAGAAGAGAAGTAAAAGGCAAAGGAGAAAAGGAAAGATATGCCATTTGAATGCACAGTTCCAAAGAATAGCAAGGAGAGATAAGAAAGCCTTCCTCAGCAATCAATGCAAAGAAATAGAGGAGAACAATAGAATGGGAAAAACTAGAGATCTCTTCAAGAAAATTAGAGATACCAAGGGCACATTTCATGCAAAGATGGGCTCAATAAAGGACAGAAATGGTATGGACCTAACAGAAGCAGAAGATATTAAGAAGAGATGGCAAGAATACACAGAAGAACTGTACAAAAAAGATCTTTATGACCCAGATAATCACGATAGTGTGATCACTTACCTAGAGCCAGACATCTTGGAGTGGGAGGACAAGTGGCCTTAGGAAGCATCACTATGAACAAAGCTAGGGGAGGTGATGAAATTCCAGTTGAGCGTGAAAGTGCTACACTCAATATGCCATTAAATCTGGAAAACTCAGGAGTGGCCACAGGACTGGAAAAGTTCAGTTTTCATTCCAATCCCCCAAAAAGGCAATGCTGAAGAGTCCTCAAACTACCACACAATTGCACTCATCTCACACACTAGCAAAGTGCTAATGCTCAAAATTCTCCAAGCCAGGCTTCAACAGTATGTGAACCATGAACTTCCAGATGATGTTCAAGCTGGTTTTAGAAAAGGCAGAGGAACCAGAGATCAAATTGCCAACATCCCTTGGATCATCAAAAAAGCAAGAGAGTTCCAGAAAAACATCTACCTCTCTTTTATTGACTAAGCCAAACCCTTTGACTGTGTGTATCATAAAAAGCTGTGGAAAATTCTTAAAGATTTGGGACTACCAGACCACCCAACCTGCCTCCTGAGAAATCTATATACAGGTTAAGAAGCAACAGTTAGAACTGGATATGTGAAAACAGACTGGTTCCAAATCAGGAAAGGAGTATGTCAAGGCTGTATATTGTCACCCTGTTTATTTAACTTATATACAGAGTACATCATGAGAAATGCTGGACGGGGTGAAGCACAAGCTGGAATGAAGATTACTGGGAGAAATACCAATAACCTCAGATATGCAGATGACACCACTATTATGGCAGAAAGTGAAGAAGAACTAAAGAGCCTCTTGATGAAAGTGAAAGAGTAAAGTTAAAAATTTGGCTCAAAACTCAACATTCAGAAAACGAAGATCACAGTATCTGGTCCCATCACTTCATGGCAAATGGATGGGGAAACAATGGAAACACTGACAGACTTAATTTTCTTGGGCTCCAAAATCACTGCAAATGGTAACTGCAGCCATGAAATTAAAAGACGCTTGCTCCTTGGGAGAAAAGTTATGACCAACTTAGACAGGATATTGAAAAGCAGAGACATTACTCTGCCAACAAGCTCCGTCTAGTCAAAGCTATGGTTTTTCCAGTAGTTATGTATGGATGTGAGAGTTGGACTATAAAGAAACCTGAGCCCGAAGAATTGATGCTTTTGAACTGTGGTGTTGGAGAAAACTCTTGAGAGTCCTTTGAACTGCAAGGAGATCCAGCAAGTCCATCCTAAAGGAAGTCAGTCCTGAATATATACTTGAAGGACTGATGCTGAAGCTGAAATTCCAATACTTTGGCCACCTGATGAGAAGACCTGACTCATTTGAAAAGAGCCTGATGCTGGGAAAGATTGAAGGCAGGAGGAGAAGGGGATGACAGAGGATGAGATGGTTGGATGGCATCACTGACTGAATGGACACGAGTTTGAGTGGGCTCCAGGAGTTGGTGATGGACAAGGAAGCTTGGCATGCTGCAGTCCATGGGGTTACAGAGAGTCTGACACGACTGAGTGACTGAACTGAACATTTAGTTATCTTTTAAAAGGGGAATTTTGGTTGGGGAGGGAGGCAAAATAGGTTCCAAGGTTCCAAATCATTTCTCAGTAGTGTGTGTGGCACGCTGCGATTCATGGGGTTGCAAAGAGTCGGACACAACTGAGCGACTGAACTGAACTGAACTCTGTGTTAGGGTAAGCATGTTAAGTAGTTGTACTTGTATCTCAACAAAGTATCTTCCATTTTGAGTCACCCTATATAATAAATCAGCTCTAAGATTCATGGGTCAGCTGTCAAGGCCTCTGAGAGCTGTTGCTTAGGCTCCCATAACAAAGAAACCCTAAATTTGGGAAGGTGAAGCAATTAACAACAGAGAGAGATGCTGAGCCTGGCTTTCTTAAAAAAAAAAAAAAAAGGCACAAAGATTTCTCCAAGTTTGCCTTTTTATTCCTCCGAATTTTTGTTTCAATCTATCTCTTTTCTAAATTTTGTCTTCTTTCCTCTCATCTCTACTTTTGGAGTATGCATAGAATCTTCCCATGTAGGATTAATTTAGATCAGCTTTGAACCAGGAAACCTGGCATGAAATACAACTCCACTCTTCCCAAACCCATATTTTCCTCTTCTGTTACCCAAGTTAAAAGCATTATCAGTCTTCCTAAACCCTACAGAAACATTGGTCTTGTCATCAAACTCCTTCTCTCAAACTCTGCTTTCTAAAATTTTCTCAGATCTGTCCTATTCCTGTCTCCTAATTGAGGCTTTCATTCCTCCTCTTCAAAAATGAAGTCATTTTCTAATTATTTCCACACATTCTATTCATTCCTCCTATGTACCTTCCAATCCAAATAGTCTTTTAGAGTCACCATTAAAAATGCATACCTGTTGAAAAGTCTCTGCGGAGTCTCATTACATCACTTACATGCTAAATTCCTCAGCCAATATTCAGTTGTTTCTACAATTTGACCCTCACCTACTTTCTTGGTGTTATCTTTTTCTTCACCCCAGTTCATATCCCCAGGAACCACACTCTCTAGACATTTATGTCGGGATGTTCCTAAAATATTTTTGTGCTTTGAAGATCCTCTTCTGACTAGAAAGTTCACCTTCCCAAGCCTGTCCATCATAATTCTTCATACTGGGACTTCCCTGGCAGACCGGTGGTTAAGACAGGGAGCACAGGTTAGATCCATGGTCAGGGAACTAAGATCCCCCATGCCTCACGGCAGGGCTAAAATAAATAAATGAATAAACACATAATTCTTTGTATTGTCACATTTTTAGAATCTTCCATTTCTACTCTCAGGCAGGGGAGGGGGGTGGGGAGCTTCCCTTCCCCTATTTTCCATGGTAAATTTTATCTGTAATGTAGTCCCACATCTCCCTTTTTCTTTACAACAAAAATTCTTAAATACTGACTATACCCACTACCTCCAATTTCTCCCCAAACATTTCCTTTTGAAGCTGTTGAAATTACTCTGCTATTCCCAGACAATTCATATCTGGATCAAGAAAAACATCCACCCTGCTGTACCTAAGC
The DNA here is from genome assembly GCF_032405125.1 of Capricornis sumatraensis. Taxonomy (NCBI): domain Eukaryota; kingdom Metazoa; phylum Chordata; class Mammalia; order Artiodactyla; family Bovidae; genus Capricornis; species Capricornis sumatraensis. The sequence continues at coordinate 68,577,205 of NC_091075.1, forward strand.
ATAAGTTCCAGGACATCTTACTCAGCAAGAAGATTGCATTTGCCCTTCTTCTTGAAATATTTTGTCCATTTGCCTTCCAGTATAGCACTCAACCTAGGTTTCTCCCTACCCTGTCAACTACTTCTTTTCAGTTCCCTTTGGTGTTATGCATTATCTTCCATTTTTCAGATCTTTGCTTTTTTCAGCCTACTGCACCTACTCTGATAGCTTTAAATATCAACTTCACTCTAAGGACTCTCGAAGTCAGAGATTTTAAGCATGAATTCCAGACTTTTGACTCAACTACCACTTGATATCTCCATATAGAAGTCTAATGTGCATCTCAAATTTAACATATCCAAAAACAATCAAGATGCCCAACCCCCATTGTGACCTAGACTTTTACTCCAGTATGAGGCTGAAGCTCCAATACTTTGGCCACTTCATGCAAAAAGCCAGCTCTTTGGAAAAAACCCTGATGCTGGGAAAGATTGAAGGCAGGAGGAGAAGGGGATGACAGAGAACGATATTGTTGGATGGCATCACTGACTCAGTGGACATGAGTTTGAGCAAGCTCCAGGATATGGTGAAAAACAGAAGCCTGGCATGCTGCAGTCCGTGCAGTCACAGTTGGATATGACTGAGTGACGGAACAACAACATTTTTTAATCTCAGAAAGAAGCAATGCCATTCTGAGCAATTCAAGCAATTGCTCAGATCATCCATGAAATGGGATCATCCTTTCTTCCACATCCCATATCAGATCCACCTGCAATTCCTAAATGCTCTGCTTTCCTACTGTGTTCAGAAACTGATTAGTTCCTACATCTGCTGTTCTTGTGAGTCCTGGACTATGACAAAAACTTCTGAACTGATTTCACTGCTTCTATACTAAACCTACTGATAGGTAGGTTGGTAAAGAATAGCTGATAGCTCAGTTGGTAAAGAATCTGTCTTTAATGCAGGAGAGCCCTATTCAATTCCTGGGTCAGGAAGATCCACTGGAGAAGGGATAGGCAACCCACTCCAGTATTCTTGGGCTTCCCTTGTGACTCAGCTGGTAAAGAATCCACCTGCAATGTAGGAAACCTGGGTTTGACCCCTAGGTTGGGAAGATCCGCTGGAGAAGGGAAAAGCTACCCACTCCAGTACCCTGACCTAGAGAATTGGACACAGAGTTGGTCACAACTAAGCGACTTTCACATACTAAACCTCCACAATCCATACTACTACATTAAGCAGCAAAAGCTATCCTCTTAAACCCTAAGTCAGGTGATTCTCCTCTTCTGCTCCCACATTTCAGTGATTTCCTTTTTCATTAAAAATAAAATCCCAAACTTTAATGTAGCCAACAAAATCATTCTGGACTCACCTGATTTCCTAATATCATGTTTTCCCACTCTTCCCTGTACCCCTCTGGACCCAGTCATACCTGCCTCCTTTCTATTCCTCAGACATTCCATATACTCCCTTCACAAGGCCTTTGTGCTAGTTCTCTCTGTCAGAAATATGTGTGTCTGGATTCTTGAATGATTTTCTCTCTCTTTTACCTCAGGTTTCTGTTCAAATATCATTTTCTCAGTGAGGCTTTCCCTAAGTGCCCTGTGTAAAATAGCACATGCTCCCCACCCAGCACCCTCCGAGCCCACCCAGCACTCCTTATCCTCATTATCTTGTTTTTACGATATCAGTGGAACTTACCATCGCCTGAAATGTTACATATTTGCATCATTTACCTATTTTCTTTTCCCATCTCTCCTCAGTAGACAATGCTAGCTCCAAGAGGGCAGGGACTTGTGTCTATTTCGTTCTTTGTTGTATTCCCAGTGCCTAGAACAGTGCAAAACATATGGGTGGTACTTACTAGATATGCATTAAATGAGCTCTATCCCATTTTAAAATTCTTAACTTTCAAGCCAACTAGTAGAAACATAATACACATATAACTGATTTTTCAACAAAGCATAAAATTCCTGTTCTATTTTAATTGGGGAAGATGAAGCTGAGGTTAGACTATCTTGACAACCACTATGTGATTTTAAATTACCTTAAACAGTTCTACAATGTATGCAGGAAGTGAAGTCATAATCTCTCAGTCATGAGTAGTTTTTTTAAAAAAAGCAAGTTGAAGTAATATAATACAAAATGTCATCTTGACTGGATAGAAACAGAACATACTTTCCTGCTTTGGAAAAGATTCAAATTGCTTTTTTAAGTTGTACCCTCTCAAACAAACTTTGACTCTCAAGTATATTTATTCAATCAAAAAGATTGCTATTACACTGTAGTACCTAAGGGTAGTATCTTCCTGTGGGTTTACCATTTTAAGTAACTGATGACATTTACCGTAGAGATTGCACATGGACCACAATTCTGGAAAACAGATTGTCGAGGGTTTCCTTTGGTACCACAGTCTAAGGAGGAAAGTTAAGAGTTTAACATTTTATAACTCACAGTAGGTTACATGATCAAGCTAAACTTGTTTTAGTAACAATGCTTCAAGCTACCAAAGGTTATTGCTACCAGAGAAAAAGAAAATGCTAGTTTGCTACAATTTCCTATAATATTTAGCTAAGTACAACTTTTGTTCAGTCACTCAGTCGTGTCCAACTCTTTGGGACCCCATGGACTGCAGCACCAAAGGCTTCCCTATCCTTCACTGTCTCCTGGAGTTTGCTCGAACTCATGTCCATTAAGTCAGTTATGCCATCTAACTATCCCATCCTCTGTCACCCCCTTCTCCGCCTACCCTCAATCTTTCCCAGCATCCGGGTATTTCCCAATGAACTGACTCCTTGAATCAAGTGGCCAAAGTATTGAAGCTTCAGCTTTAGCATCAGTCCTTTCAATGAATGTTCAGAGTTGATTTCCTTTAGGATTGACTGGTTTGATCTCCTTGCTGTTCAAGGGACTCTCAAGAGTCTTCTCCAGCACCACACTTCAAAAGCATCAATACAACTTTTATTATGTAATATCATATTTGATAATATTTCTCTAATGTCTACCTGAAAATATAAGTTTGCACAATGATCAGGCAATGCCATAAATTTTAATCTGCTCATAAATTGGTTTCTAAGAATGGTATTTCTGCAGCACTTGGCTGTATACTGTATCACATTAAAAAAAAAAGAAGATGGATTTAGTAAGCTGGTTTCTGCTTTCTCTTGTGGTAGGTTTCTTGAAATCTGTGTTATTTATGTGTTGTCACCAATTTAATTAAATTAACATTCAGAAATTATACAGCCAATTTGGCAGTACTGTAAATTGATATAAAAATTTATCTGGCATTGCTAATGTGCTTTTAAATGCTGACATGGCACCAATATTGAATATTTATTAAACATTTCTGTTGTTTAGCACACTTATAACATTTTGTCTTTTTAATGTAGACAGTTTTTATTATAAACCTGTGCACTATGACTTATCAGAAAGTATTAAAACACAGATATATACAGTTAATCTCGTGTCCAGAATTGAATTAAATGCATGCTCTTGATGGCAACAGCTGTTTTAAACACCTAGACTGTTTCTTTTATCCTTGTTTACTTTGAAAATATGTATCTCTGACTCTCTTTTATTTGGGAATTATTATTAATTTTATTATTATTATTATTAATTATTTCTAAATTACATAGACTATGTGTAAGATAAAACTTTCTTCAGATATAATTTTATAAACAACATTGTTCTTGTCAAAGATTTTTTAATGGTATTTTAAAACAGTCTTTTCTGCAAAAATCAGACAATGAATACATTTCACATAGAAATGCATCTTTACAAGCAATATGCTAATAGTATATTTTTAAAAACAATAGTGTATTTTTTTAATGCTGGTATAAAAAAACCAAATTAAAGAACATATATAGTATGCTCAAATGTATCTTTGAAGCTTGTGTCTAAAAGTGACACAAATTAAAGAGCTTAAAGTATTTCGTAGCTCCTGGAAAATAGACCCTCTATGTAGCATGCAAGGCAAATGTTGGATTTCCTCACATTAAATTTTATAAAATAGTTCCTGAAAGATATCAAATAAGGAGTCAGGGACTTCCAGGGCAGAGAAGTTGGAGGCAAAGCATTTTCTATAAATTAGGGCTACTAATACTACATTTCTCATAGAACTCTTGTGAAGATTAAGCCATATCATGGCTGTAAAGTGCTTAGTGTGGCTCTTGGTGCATAAGAAGTGCTCAGTAAATGTTAGTGATCGTTATTATCGGGCTTCTTAGGTGGCTCAGTGGCAAAGAATCTGCCTGCCAATACAGGAGATGGGAATTTGATCCTTGGGTCAGCAAGATCCTTTGGAGAAGGCGATGGAGACCTACTCTAGACTTCTCTCTGGGATATTCCCATGGATGGAGGAGCCTGGTAGACTACAATCCACAGAATCACAAGAGTCACAAACGAGTTAGCAGCTAAACAACAGACAACTGTTATTATTACTAGCACACATACAACATGCAAAAAGTCTGTGAGGCAGGAGTAGCTAACAGAAAAAGGACTTCAGAAGAGGTGACATCTAAGTCTCATCTATAACATGAATATATGTAGTTGTCATGCAAAGATAGAAAGGAGCTAATGCTGGAAGAATTATAATTACCAAAGAGGATGCAATTGTTAATTGAATTTTAAACCACTTATCTTTTCTGTGCAGTGTACCTAAAGTAACTAAGTGGCAGATGTAGCACTGGGAAAATCTCAGGATTATCTTAGCATTTAAGGGCAAATCACTTAAAATAGCTACCTTACTGAAATGGAGGAATTTCCTTCCTCTCTTGCCAAGGTCTGGTGAGGAAGAGCTGTTTTTAGATAAAGTTTCTTCCAAAATTAACAATGGCTTCCATGAGGATTTTTGCTGCCAATATGAGGCTATATAAGTCGTTTCTGTTTCACCGAGGAGCCACTAGCTCATGGAGTGAAATTGGTTGAAATCAGAGAGCAGGGAAAGCTACTTGGGAATGTTCCTCTTGTGGCAGCAAATCAGAAGCATCCTGTGATTTTTTTCCTCCCCGTTTCAACCAAAGCAACACCCAGATTCCACAGGTACCAGCTGAATTAACTTTTACAAATGTTATGAGAATTTAACCTTAACTCTGAAATATACAGAAATTGGAGACAATACATGATGCTGTAATAGTCATTAATTCAGTGGTGCAATGGGAAATAAAGCCTGCAATCCAAGTAGAGTTGTTTTCATGAATGCCAGGGGTCTGTGGTTGGCCTTTCTGTCTGTTACAACAGGTGAATCAAACAAGGGAATCATGTGTTAAGTGTCTCCAAATTAATCAAGGAAGGTATGAAGCTTGCACCCCATAATCTGACCAGCAAGTATGTGATATATAGACATTTCTTTTGGGTGTTATATTTTATGGCTATTTCAGTAACAAGGGAATTTATCTTTTGAAAGATGTTTGTTTACAGAAATCCTTATGTGCCGCACCAACATGGGGTCCTATGCAATATTAGAAAAATGTGAAAACAGCCCAAGTTAAAATGGAGGGGAAAGTCAGCACTTCCATGGAGGCATCTTCTGGCAGTGGATAAGTAATAAGATTGGGATTGGGACTTCCAAGGGTTTGTCATCTCCCTTTCAAAAAATTCAGGAGTCACTGAGACCTGGCAGCCTGTTCCCCATGGAGCCTGCCTGGGTCAATCCAGAAACTATAGCTGCAGATAAAAATCCAGTAGCCAGTGAGGTCTGAAACGAGTTTTAACTTCTTTAGTCTTTGTGTGGAGGGAGGAGCTAACTCCGTGTTCTTGAGTGTTTTCCAAGCCATAAATTTGTCCTTGTCTTTATTCTGTTTCCTTGATGAGACGCAGCCTTGCATTACTTGCTGCATTCCGATGCTCCAGGTGGGACTGCCTGTCTCCTTCAACTGACTCCAGCAATGTAATGGACCCTGACCTGGGCCTGGTCCTCCCTTTCCTACTCAAAGGCAGGTGTTGGTCCTTGTTCCTTCAGCCACTGGTGGAAGTGATCCTAAGAAGCTTTTGACCCAATGACCCACTTGTCTGGAAATTCCCATTGCTTTGTCTCCCAATTTAGACTGACTAGATGCCCCTTGAATACAAACCAGTTTAGATCAAATAGGAGCTCCACATGTTCTTTCAAATATGAACTCAGGCTTCTCCCTTTGGGATTCATTCCTACAACTGGATTAGTTTACCAGCCCCAGTTTAGGCTGTTGGTGTCCAGCCTAGACCACTTGTTGGGGGTGCTGGTGGATTCACTCCCAAGCAGCCATGAATGTTGCTGTGACGGCTCGCAGCACCTCCTTTCTCTTCTCCTTTCTCAAGGGTAACAGATTTTGCCCTTGCTCCAGTGGGATTCTTGCTTGAGAGGTTACCCACCACCCTCCCTAAAGCCAGCAGTCCGTAATTTTTAAAGAGGAAATTTCCTGGCCTCAAGGTGGGACCAAATGTCTGGTGCAATTTGTGTTCTAGGGTATGGGGCAGACTAAGGCTTTTCTCCACCAGAGATAACACATTTGCTTAGCTATTCTTTTTATCAGTTCCCTGTTTTCATTGCTTCCTTTGTCTAAAAAATGTTTCTTTCCAAGAAGCCCCATTTTAGGTTCTTTGTTTTGGAAGCAGACCAAAGACCACTTTCCTTTCTGTTTGGGCCAGTGCTGGGATCCCAGGCTTGAGATAAAATCATGAGTTAGCCACCTCTCAGTTCATAAGATAGGCTTATAAAATTATCTCATTGTGGCATACCATCTGCCAAGCCCACCAAGCCTGTTCTTTTTCTCTCTAAATATCACCTCCTCTTTACCCACTCCCCAAGCAAACCTTGTATAACATGAAGCTTGTTGTATAAACCTAGATGTAAAATGGAATCCTATCAGAAATTGAAATGTATCTGGGTCCAAAAAGTGTATCTTAACATAGGCATCACTGGATCCTGGTTTAAAGAACTGAGTTTCTGGAGTTAATATTGGCTCACTTATTCCTTAGCTTGTCAGGAGCTAGATTTGTTTTTTGAATAGACTGGTCCTTGAAAGACTTTAGGCCACCAATTGTTCTAAAAAGTTTTACACATAAGATGCATTAATCTGTCCACATTGCAAGGGTGACCTCCTTACCACCCACCTGGAGCAGGGAACATGAACTAATGAACTAAAGTAGAACATAAAATATCCATCAGTTCAGTTCAGTCACTCAGTCGTGTCTGACTCTGCGACCCCATGGACTGCAGCAGGCCAGGCTTCCCTGTCCATCACCAACTCCTGTTGCCTACTCAGACTCATGCCCATCGCAGTGGTGATGCCATCCAATCATCTCATCCATATAATAGTTATTTTCTTATCCCATGTCATCTCTATTATGTCCCTTTGAGGCAAATATATTTTGAGTAGAATGTATAATCAGCAAGTTTTCTATTATTTACAAATTGCTGAATATATCCTGTCAAAACAGTCACTAAAAATACTTCACATTCTCTCAATCATGCTAAGAAAAACACAATCACTCAAGGAAGAGTTTGCCTACAGAATATCACACCCTTTGAAATAAATTTTTAGAGAAACCATGTGAGATACTTTGCTCCACTTTCTCCTTTTGTTATCAAAGACCGGCAGAGCAGTTTTTTTTTTTTTTTCAAAGTCTTATTGTTTTTTTTAATCAGTCACTGGAAAAATTTAAGAGACGCATGACTAATTGCTTGTATAGGTGGCTCTTTACCTTTTTTTCTTCATATTTTTCTCTTATCTCATATTCTTACTCTTTCCTATCAATTGCCACTTCCACACCCTAACTTTTCACTATTTACATAGAAAATGATCTTAATTGAAATCCTTTCTAAAATACTTGAGCAAAGTTGTAAGGTGGGTGAAAGAGGGCAATATATCAATCTGGGAAGCCTGACTTTTATTTCAGCTCTTCTTTCCTTCCTGCATGTCATCTGGTTTGTTTCCTAGTCTTTCTTACCGCCCTCACTTGGATCATCTGTAAAATGAATTGGTGAGACCAGGGAGCCTGAGAATACCTTCCAGCTCTAACACCCTAGGATACTATAATTTCATCTCCAGAATCTCCTCAGAGAGGAGAAGACTCTTGAGAGTCTCTTGGACTGAAAGGAGATCCAGCCAGTCCATCCTAAAGGAAATCAGCCCTGAATATTCATTGGAAGGACTGATGTTGAAGCTGAAACTCCAATACTTTGGCCACCTGATGAAAAGAGCTGACTCATTGGAAAAGACTCTAATGCTGGGAAAGATTGAAGGCAGGAGGAAAAGGGGACAACAGAGGATGAGATAGTTGGATGGCATCACCGACTCAATGGCCATGAGTCTGAGTAAGCTCCAGGAGTTGGTGATGGACAAGGAGGCCTGGCATGCTGCAGTCCATGAGGTTGCAAAGAGTTGGACACGACTGAGTGACTGAACTGAGCTGAACTGGACCTCTCCTCCTTGTCATCCTAGATCCAGCTTTTCTTTGTCAGTGGCTTATCAGTCACTTGCTCTGGCCCAAAGTCTCTGCATGTTTTTATCCTCCATCTCATCTTTTCCATCCTAAGTGTCCAGAGTTCTATTTCTTCAGGGTACCTACTCTCTGCACAGAAAGAGACATGGTCTCTCAATAGAAATCTAGGGCCCTAATGAGCTCCACATAAATGGCAAATGGCAGACACATCCTGCTCCCATGTGTGAAATGAAACTAATAATAGTATCCTGTCAATTTTGAAATGTTAGTTCAGATGATGAGAGAGAGAAATGAGTGTGAAGTATTAAAGTGTCATAGAAATGCAGTGTATCATGAAAAATGAACACATTAGCAGAGCCTGCTGTGTAATCTCTCCTAGGTAACTCTTGTTCTTCTTTAATAAGACCTTCAAGAGACAAATTTCTTAATCAAAACCAATGACCCTAAAGGTCTTGTGAGTACTCTAGCATTCTGGTGGAGGAGATGTTTAGGCTACTGGAGGAGCTGGGGAACTCCCACCTCTCCATGGAAGCTGTACTCCCATTTACAGATTTGTGTTTAAACACAAAGGAATTTGCCTTGATGTCTGTCTTTATGGATCAAACTGCTCTAGCTATACTTAAAGTGAGTATGAAACCCACTCAAAATGCAAAATCGGTACATCAGGTGGGTATACCATGATAGTTTGGACTGTATCCAAAAGCCAGGATGAAAGAGAACAGGATTTAGCTCTAATCCTTAAGATTATGTTTAACAATGAATGGTGATCCTGAGGAATGAAATATTGTGAATTAAAAATCATCCCAGCTTAAGATGACATAAGGCAGCCTTTGATACCTCTGAAAAACCGTCCAGAACTAAGACCCAAAGTATTTAATGGATCAACCATAGCCAAAAATATCAGGTTTTTCTTTCTTCAGATCATTATGGAGATAGAGCCATGGGGCCATGTTCATGCAAATATTGAGGCACTATTCAATAGATCTTAGACCTGGCATTTAAATTCATTTTCTTCATTTGCAGAATTAAGATAACCTTCAATGAGGCAATGCATATTAAAGAAGCTTGTAAAACTTGACACAAGGCAGGTGATTAGTGCAATTCACACATTTATTATTACATATAAATATTTTAAATTTTCTTTCTTTATTTTTGGGTGTGCTGGGTCTTGGTTGCTGCACAAGATTTTTTCTAGTTGTGGTGAGTGGTTGCTACCCTCTAGCTGCAGCGCACAGGCTTCTCACTGCAGTGGCTTCTCACTGCACAGGCTCTAGGGCGCACAGGCTTCAGTAGTGAAGGCTACCGAACTCTAGAGCACAGGCTCAATAGTTGTGGCGTGCAGGCTTTCTCGCTCCTGGGCATGTGGGATCTTCCCGGACCAGGGATCAAACCTGTGTCTCCTGCACTGGCAGCTGAATTCTTTACCACTAAGCCACCAGGGAAGCCCTATTATTATATCTGTTTCTATGTATTCTCTAAATTTTATGCAATATATTTTCTCTGTGCAGTTCTATAAATATTCCAATAAAGTGCATGATTTTTGTGGTCAACAATCATAGGGTGAAAGCCTTTCTTATTATCCCAGAAGTTGTGCTGACGTAGTCTCACTGCCCCCAGAAGTTGATCAATATCAAACTTCTCCTGTGTGGGGTATGTTCACCTTCTAGAAACCAACCAAATAAACATACCCAAATAAACCTCCCCATGATGTCATGGTCAAAAAAGGAAAGAATCATGTAATGCTTTGAAAAGTATTGAATATATCTATTCTTTAATCTCCCTCTTACTCAATGGTTGATGGATCTCATTTTCAGCCCATTAAAATCCAATTTTATGGGTTGAGTATTTCAGACAGAATGTACTATAATGTCTAATGGTATTAGACATTAGAACACATGAAAATTCAACCAATAGCTACTGGCTTTTTTGGAGAGCAAACTCCCCATTTTCATTAAGTAATGGGACAAGAGATCTTCTGCTACAAGAATGGGCTATGTGCCAGGCAGAATAACCTCTGGAGAATGTGAATTTAACTTTTCTTGGGGCTCTCTCATTTATTTGTTTTGCGATCATATATAAGTTGTTTTATTTTTCTTCCTTTATAAAATAGAGATGTTAATGTTATGCAAATAACTTTAGATAGTATATGAAGTTATTAAAATACAATAATTTGTAAGTTTAGAGCTAGCAGTATAAATGATATTGACATATATGGTTTCACTCAAGTCATCTGATGTCGCTTTCATGATTTTTGCAGTGGCTGAGGATCACTTAAGCTATTATTTACATAATATTTTAAATCAACTCTATTTTCTTATAAAATTAATTTATTTTTAAAAAGAGACTTTATATTAATATTACCATTGTAAATGGAAAATACCACTTGGAGAAATAGAAGATGACTTCAAAAATAAATTCAATAAAAAATAATGTCATTAAGTTCTAGCTAGATGCTGCTGCCTACTATGCCTCTGGGGCTTCCCTGGTATCTCAGCTGGTAAGGAATCCACCTGCAATACCGGAGACTCCAGTTTGATTCCTGGGTTGGGAAGATCCCTTGAAGAAGGGATAGGCTACCCACTCCAGTATTCTTGGGCTTCTGTGGTGGCTCAGATGGTAAAGAATCCACCTGCAATGCTGGAGACCTGCATTCGATCCTTAGTTTGGGAAGATCTCCTAGAGAAGGGCATGGCAACTCACTCCAGTATTCTTGCCTGGAGAATTCCCATGGACAGAGGAGCCTGGTGGGCTACAGTCCATGGGGTCGCAGAGTCAGATATGACTGAGTGACCAAACTCAGCACACATACTATGCCTCTGACCTATTCTCTTTGTTAAAATTAGCTATCACAGAGCATTAAAATTACACTCGTTTTATACAGAGGCTTTCTACTAGATGTAAACCAGAAGTACTGCAGACTGTTTAAAAAGAGTAATTTTCTGTGTCATTCTCTTCTGTTTCTTAAATGACTTAAAATGATCTTACCACCCATCTGTATGGCATGCCCCTCATTTAGAGGGAAATTAGTGCAGCAGGAAGTGTAATGAGCAATAGCAGTCTGTGCTCTGCCCCAGACCTTGGCATGTCACTAATATCTGTGAGCCTTATTTTCTGAATTTCAAACACAGGTGTTGAGATAGAGTATTTCTGAAATTTCCATTCCCTAAAATACTTTGCAGTATCCTTCATTTGTACATGCAGAATAGATAGCACATCATTTAGTAAATATCTGAGAATGTCTAGATTCTCATTACTAAAAGAATGATCTTGTTCATCACAATGTTCTCTCTTTATAAATAAGGTCAGTCTGAACTTCTATCGACATCACCAATTCAAAAGATAGTCAAGCTTATGGGGAAATTGGGGAATTCACTTTAATATTGCCTGTAATGGAAGACTAGGTGCAAGAGAGTATGTGAAATTATCAGATATTCATGAATAATAGGCTACTCTGATCTCTCCTGCTAAAGTGCTATAGAAAAGTCTTGATTGAAAGTACACTATTACAAAGGAAAAGAAAAAAAAAAAAAAGACAGATACTCCTGCTTCCTACAAGTCTTTTGAAAGCACACCTGTATAAATACAACCCTAGATGAAGTGAGGAGACCATTAGTCTTGCAATAGATGGATTCCCAATGATTTAGTGATGACTCAGGCCATGATCCCTGGAGAAGGAAATGGTAACCCACTTCAGTATTCTTGCCTGGAGAATCCCCATGGACAGAGGAGCCTGGCAGGCTACAGTCCATGGGGTCGCAAGAGTCAGACATGACTTAGCGACTAAACCACCACAGGCCATGATAATGTCCTCAGTTCTGCACAGCATAGTGGGCAACACCAACTTATGCTTCCCATTGCAAGTTTTACACTTTACATTTTGAAGACTATCACTAATTATACACATGAACACACACACACGAATTATGTATAACTACAAAGGAGTAGTAACTTGTGATTTGTAACTTCCAGCATTTCTTAATGTCTTGTTTTGTGAAATGTATGATCTAAAGCTGATGATTATATATGCCACCTGATTTTCCCAGTGAGTATTGTAATCAAGTAATGAATGTGCATCAAAAGCTTCACATTTAAGTCCTGAGATTAGAGGCTCACCCAGGCCAGCTGATCAGGAGCTAAAGTGGGGCTGTCCTCTTTCAGATCTTCACTGTATCTTTGGTCAGGCACGCCAGAGTTGGCTAGTGTGGCTTCATCACATTGCTAGCTACCCATCCCTACCCAAGATTCTTCATCTTCTTGCTTGACACCAGAACTTATTAAGAGCTGGCTTACTTGTCCTTTGGAATTTTGAATTCCACCCTGGGAATCATGCTGCCCTGTGCTCACTCTGAGTACTTACCACTCAATAGTTGTTCTGGATTTTCTCTAGGCCTCTATTCATCTAGTCTTATTTTTTGATCAGAGATATACCTCAGTAGGGGCTTTCCTGGTGGCTCAGACGTTAGAATCTGTCTACAATGTGGGAGACCTGGGTTCGATCCCTGGGTTGGGAAGATCCTCTGGAGAAGGAAATGGCATCCCACTCCAGTGTTCTTGCCTCGAAAATCCCATGGACAGAGGAGCCTGGTAGGCTACAGTCCATGGGGTCGCAAAGAGTCAGACACGACTGAGTGACTTCACATACCTCAGTAGAGTCTGCACAGCCAGCCACCTGCTTTAGGTCTCCAGTCAATTCACTCTTGTCTCCCGAGCCCAGAGTATGGACTGTAACAATGTATTGTCTCATAGAAAAAAAATTATCAGCTGTAAAGGAGAAAAAAAAAATTAGAAAAGGAATACAGTTAGATTCCTTTACATTAAAACTGATTATTTTTTAATTAAAAGGAATTCTCAGAGTAAGTTATCAATATGAATATAAAGTAACTAAGGTTTCTTTCATGGAGGATAAATTAAATTAAAAGTCTCAAGGACAAACATCAATAACAGCTTAAATAAATAGAATGTGTTGGACTGAAATGTCATGCCGTTTCTATTTCAGTCTTCGGCGAGGATGTTTCTGCCAATATGTGGTTTTGGCTTTATAAGGCAAATACGGGGAGGCTGTTTTTTGTTTTCTAGATCTTTAACTGGTTATCAGTATAACCTAGCACAACTGAAACCTGATCACTGTCTATTTTCACGTTTTGCCTTCAAACTAGACATCCCTATTTTTGCATTTCAAGGTCAACATCCCATAAAAGTAAATGCAAGATACGAAAACATCTCTGATGCCTGTTCTCTCTCTCTCTCGATGTGTTTTAATGCACTGAATAACCAGATCTGACATCAACAGTCTTTCCCTAGAGTCCGTTTATACAATTCATAGAAGCATTTAGCATAGCACTTGGCACAAAATAGAATTTTGTAATGGTAGCTATGATTAGTTTGGGGCTTCTCACACTGCCTGATTCTGAGCCTCTCATCCCTCAGGCTTAACTGTTTTCTTGTTCTAAGGGATTTAGAATGAGTCATAAATAGCATAGCTCAGACACCCAGAGTGTTCCCTGGCAGAGCCAGGAAAAGTCCACTTCAAGATGAGGCAGGACAGTGACCCTCCATTTGCACCTTTAAACTGGCCTCTGTGTCCTTGGGTTCTACATGGACAAAACTGATTTCAGCTGGCATTGTCAATTACCAGCTTTGGGCTATTTATAAACATTGGGTAATTTATAAACCCGTGAGTCTCTGCTTCTCTTCATTCGAGATGGCTTTAGTAACTTATTAGATGATCTGGGCTGAGATGCCTAGCTGACTCTTCCTCACTTTCCTCATCACTAAAATGGAGTTGGACTTGTCACTATTAGATAATCTCTAAAGTTCCAGCTAGATCTAAAATTTTGTTAAATTTTTATTCACTGCCAGATGATTAAAAATACCTGTAATAAAAACCACTTATATAATATTTTTCCCCTTTTGAGATTGAAAGTTTAATGAAAATAATCTATGGTAATATTCTGTATTAGATTTTGTGGCTTTTGTCTATATTTTAATCTGTGAACACTTTTTTGGCTTCCAAAACAAGTGAAAATAAGATTCACAAGCAGACAAAATTCAGTCTGTATTAATGCAACACTTAATTCTTTGTGTTCCTTGATTCACAGATCTCTTATGACAATAAAAGCACTTTCCATATTGGCACTTGAGAGAGATGGAAACAGTATATTGAACTAGTGTAAATAACAAAATTAGAACAGCAGAGTCTTTGCAAAAAAGAAAAAAATTTCTCAGATCTTATTTTTCAAGGGAAGGACAGATTATACTGAATTATTTTTGTTATTGTTGCTGCATCACCGTCCAAAATCTGGTGTCTTAAAACAATTGTTCTTTCTCTCAAGGTTCTCTGGTGGGTTGGTGATCTGGGTAACTCTTTGGCTGATCTAATCCGGAGTCACTCCCTTGGCTGCAGTTATCTGATGACCAAAAGGAAGGCTTCAGCCACATTTGCAATTTGAGTTGGCTCTACCTGTCATATCCAGCTGGCCTGTCACCTCCACAACCTGGTAATCAAGGGTTCTGAGGAGGCTAGAACAGAGGCTGCAAGCTCTCTTAAGGCCTAGGAGAGCTTGCATTGTGGCTTCTGACACATCCTATTGGTCAAAGCAAGTCACAAAACTAGTATGCCAGATACAAGAAAGTGAAGAAATAGACTCCAGATCTTTAAGGGAGGAGTAGCAAGTCACACTGTCAAAGGATGGGACACAAGAAGGAGTCATTTACTGTAACAATCTGTCATGACAATATACTGTTTCCATAAGGACAATTTGGAAAGAACTCTTTTATCCCCATGGTCGTAATACCCTTGATTTTACATACTATGTTAAATGAACAAGAGTTCTTATCATTAGCGAAACTCAACTCTCAGACCACCATATCTGACCACCTTACCTGCCTCCTGAGAAACTTATATGCAGGTCAAGAAGCAACAGTTAGAACTGGACATGGAACAACAGACTGGTTCCAAATCAGGAAAGGAGTACGTCAAGTCTGTACAGTGTCACCCTGCTTATTTAACTTATATACAGAGTACATCACGCAAAATGCCATGCTGGATGAAGCACAAGCTGGAGTCAAGATTGTCGGGAGAAATATCAATAACCTCAGATATGCAGATGACACCACCCTTATTGAAGAAAGCGAAGGGGAACTAGAGTCTCTTGAGGAAGGTGAAAGAGGAGGGTGAAAAAGCTGGCTTAAAACTCAACATTCAGAAAACTAAGATCATGGCATCCAGTCCCATCACTTCACAGCAAATAGATGAGGAAACAACAGAAACAGTTACAGCTTTATTTTGGGGGGCTCCAAAATCACTGCAGACTGTGACTTCAGTCATGAGATTGAAAGATGCTTGTTCCTTGGAAGAAAAGCTATGACCAACCTAGACAACATAATAAAAAGCAGAGACATTACTTTGCCGACAAAGGTCCATATAGTCAAAGCTAGTAGTCACGTATGGATATGAGAGTTGGACCATAAAGAAAACTGAGCATCGAAAAAGTGATGCTTTTGAACTGTGGTTTTGGAGAAGACTCTTGAGAGTCCCTTGGAAATCAACCCTGAATTAGAAGGACTGATGCTGAATCTGAAGCTCTAATACTTTGAGCCACCTGATGTGAAGAGATGACTCATTAGAAAAGACCCTGATGCTGGGAAAGATTGAAGGCAGGAGGAGAAGGGGATGTCAGAGGATGAAATGGTTGGATGGCATTACTGACTCAATGGACATGAGTTTGAGCAAGCTCTAGGAGACGGTGAAGGACAGGGAAGCCTGGCGTGCTGCAGTATCTGGGGTTGCAGAGTCGGACATGACTGAGTAACTGAACAACAGCAATGTATTCAGATAGTACAGAGACACATTAAAGATAACTACTTTCCATTTTTCAGATGTCAAGGATTCTTAGTCAGACGTTTAGTTGCTTCAAGATAAATTTGTGGTCTTTGGGAATTGGCTAGTTGTTCTCTTGTATTGTACATGGAATTTCCTTCCCTCAAATCTTTCTCAGTTTCCTTCAGGAAGATCATTGGTTACATAATTCTTAAGCTGTGTTATCTAAAACAGCCCATATTTTAAAAAGAAAATTAAATCTTTAGTACATTCTTTTGTATTAGAAGGCTTTTTTTGTGCTGTGTGCTATGCTTAGTTGCTCAGTTGTGTCTGACTCTCTGTGATCCCTTGGACTGTAGCCCTTCAGACTCCTCTGTCCATGGGGATGCTTCAGGCAAGAATACTGGAGAGGGTTGCCATGACTCCTCCAAGGGATCTGCCCAGGCCAGAGGTCGAACCCAGGACTCCCACATTGTAGGTGGGTGGATTCTTTACCATCTGAACCACCAGGGAACCCCCAGAAGATTTTTTTTTTAACACATATTTAAAAAGCAAACAATACAGAAAGGATAGTATTGTTGAAATGATTAGTTTATAAAGGGAAATTACAAGCATGCAGCTAATCAGAACTTCAAACTCCATCAATGAAGAAGTCAAAAGTCATTGAAGTATCAATAACGGATGTGCTAAGCCAGCCTGAAAACTAGGGCAGAAATTCATAGCGCAGGTCTATGGATTGAATACGAATCCTCCTGTACCTGTCAGATTATACCACGCTTAATTCTCCAGCTCATTACCCACCTCTGTGTTGTGTGATGACCTGCAGTCCACAGGGGTCTCTCACGTCATCACTCAAATAGGTTCCTATTTCTTTCAAGACAGACCTCTTAGTGATCTTTTCAGGAAGGGAGACATTTCCCCTCTATCCCTTGCTTTCTTGTGACTGGACTAATAATAGAATTGACATATGACAGATTAAAAGAAACAAATTGTAATATGTGTGCATGGTGGTCTCATAGAAATGGGAGCAAAGAAGTGGGCAAAGCAGGCAGCTTTTATATATTCCAGACAGAGGAACAATACAGTTGTAGGGAACTGACAGGAAAAAGAAACCTGAGTTTGGGGTAGCTAATTTATGAAGAATGCAAACAGTATTTGTGTTCAGGGTAGTAAACTGAAGGAGTAACAAATTCAGCCCCCAGTCCCCTATTTGTGGTGGTAAGAGTGTCCTTCTGCCTCCAGATGTAGGAAGTGCACCTTTCATGTGAGGGACTAATTTCCTGCTTTTAAGGGGACTGGAAGGAGGGTGAGAGTGTCCCTCTTGCATTGGCTCCTAAGTAACTAATTCAAAGTAATCAATAGCCGCTGAGGCACATTTTGGTGGGCAGCCTGCTCTGGGTCCTATAGTCCTCAGTGCCTGGGAGCCTACTGCATTAGCCTCAGTCCTGCTTCTAACATCTCCATGGCTTTTGTATTCAAAGTGCCTAAGTGTTCTGAGGTTTCCCTTTGTCCTTATGGTGCTGGGACCATGCTTGATGCCACATGGAAGTGCGCAAATGCTGCTTGCATAGCTCATAAAACACTTTCTGGATTTTCATAGTCACTTCAATTTTGGTTGTATTAATTCTCTCCGAGAGGTTTATACTTAATCCATGAGGATGGCATAGGGTCACTGTATTAGTCATGGTTCTCCAGAGAAACCAAGGAAAGAGGATGTACATATATAAAAGTTAGAGGAGATTTCTCATAGGAATTGACTTGCACATCTATGGAGGCCAAGAAGTCCCTCATTCTGTCATCTGCAAACTGGTTTGGAGACCCAAGAAAGCCTATAGTAGTGTAAGTCAGTCTAAAGGCCTGAGAACTAAGGGAGAGCCTTGTGTATGTCCCACAGCTCCAAGGCTCAAGAAACAGGAGCTCACTTATCCAGGGGTTGGAGATGGACAGTGCAGCTCAAGAAGAGAGAGATTTCTCCCTTTGCCTTTTGTTTTCTTGGGGCCCCCAGTGTATTGGATGATGCCTATCCACATTTGAAAGGGCAAATCTCTTTACTCAGTCTACTAAATCAAATGCTAAACTCTTCCAGAAACTCCTTCCCAGCACACCTAGATATTAATATTACACCTTACCAACTCTCCAGGCATCATGAGCCCAATCAATTTGACACTGAAAAGTAACCATCACAGTAATGAAACCAGGCTCTTCTTCCCATTGGCCATTTTGATCTCTATTTAAGGAAGCACACAAGAAACCCCTTTCCACACAAGCAAATTTTTTTACTAGAAAAAAGCAGGTAGATTCTCCATAAGAAAAGAGACATTGAGGAAAAATGATTACTGGTGACCTCACCAACCCATGAGCTGTGCCAGAGTTTGTCTGAAGTTCATTCAGTTTAGGCTCAGTTAGCACACCAGACATATGACATATAAAACATGAGAGCATTAATATTTCATTTTCAGGGTTTCCCAGACAGGAAGGTCAAATTCTATAATGTCCTGTTTTAAACACTGTGATTATTGATCGTATATCATCCCGTAATATTATAAAAATTTCCATTCAGTAAACTTTTTGAAAGTGCCTTGGAAAAACAGCATAGTATGGTGAAAAGAGCCTGCAGTCAGACAAATCTTTATAAACAAGCATTCTCTCAAATTAGCATCATATTTTAAGGCTTGTTTTCTGCATTTGAAAAATGAGGATAATAAAATTTAATGTAGGCTTATTTGAGGGGCTGAAGAAGAAAATGTGTGTAAAGCATTTAGCATAATATCCAATAGGAAATAGCTGACTTTGTTACAAAGAACCTATCATTGTTTTTGAAACTAGGAACCTACTTAGGGACTGGGAGAGAGGTCCTTTCTTGAGTTTCAGTTCAGTTCAGTTCATTTGCTCAGTCGTGTCCAATTCTTTGTGACCCATGAACTGCAACATGCCAGGCCTCCCTGTCCATCACCAACTCCCGGAGTCCACCCAAACCCATGTCCATTGAGTTGGTGATGCCATCCAACGATTTCATCCTCTGTCGTCCTCTCCTCCTCCTGCCCTCAATCTTTCCCAGCATCAGGGTCTTTTCAGATGAGTCAGCTCTTTGCATCAGGTGGCCAAAGTATTGGAGTTTCAGCTTCAACATCAGTCTTTCCAATGAATACCCAGGACTGATCTTTAGGATGGTCTGATTGGATCTCCTTGCAGTCCAAGGGACTCTCAAGAGTCTTCTCCAACACCACAGTTCAAAAGCATCAACTCTTCAGTGCTCAGCTTTCTTTATAGTCCAACTCACATCCCTACATGACTACTGGAAAAAGCATAGCCTTGACTAGATGGACCTTTGTTGACAAAGTAATGTCTCTGCTTTTGAATATGCTATCTAATTGGTCATAACTTTCCTTCCAAGGAGTAGGTGTCTTTTACTTTTATGGCTGCAGTGACCATCTGCAGTGATTTTGGAGCCCTCCCCCCCAAATAAAGTCAGCTACTGTTTCCACTGTTTCCCCTATCTATTTTCCTTGAAGTGATGGGACTAGATGCCATGATCTTAGTTTTCTGAATGTTGAGCTTTAAGACAACTTTGTCACTCTCCTCTTTCACTTTCATCAAGAGGTTCTTTAGTTCTTCTTTACTTTCTGCCATAAGGGTGGTGTCACCTGCATATAAGAGGTTATTGATATTTCTCCCGGCAATCTTGATTCCAGCTTGTGCTTCTTCCAGCCTAGCATTTCTCATGATGTACTCTGTATATAAGTTAAATAAGCAGGGTGACAATATACAGCCTTGACGTACTCCTTTTCCTATTTGGAACCAGTCTGTTGCTCCATGTCCAGTTCTAACTGTTGCTTCCTGACCTGCATACAGGTTTCTCAAGAGGCAGGTCAGGTGGTCTGGTATTCTCATCTCTTTCAGAATTTTCCACAATTTATTGTGATCCACACAGTCAAAGGCCTTGGAATATTCAATAAAGCAGAAATAGATGATTTTCTGGAACTCTCTTGCTTTTTTGGTGATCCAGAGGATGTTGGCAATTTGATCTCTGGTTCCTCTGCCTTTTCTAAAACCAGCTTGAACATCAGGGAGTTCATGGTTCACGTATTGCTAAAGCCTGGCTTGGAGAGTTTTGAGCATTACTTTACTAGCATGTGAGATGAGTGCAATTGTGCAGTAGTATGAGCATTCTTTGGCATTGCCTTTCTTTGAGATTGGAATGAAAACTGACCTTTTCCAGTCCTGTGGCCACTGCTGAGTTTTCCAAATTTGCTGGCATATTCAGTGCGGCACTTTCACAGCATCATCTTCAGGATTTGAAATAGCTCAACTGGAATTCCATCACCTCCAGTAGCTTTGTTCGTAGTGATGCTTTCTAAGGCCCACTTGACTTCACATTCCAGGATGTCTGGCTCTAGGTGAGTGATGATATCATCGTGATTATCTGGGTCATGAAGGTCTTTTTTGTACAGATCTTCTGTGTATTCTTGCCACCTCTTCTTAATAGCTTCTGCTTTCTTAGGTCCATACCATTTCTGTCCTTTATTGAGCCCATCTTTGCATGAAATATGCCCTTAGTATCTCTAATTTTCTTGAAGAGATCTCTACTCTTTCACATTCTATTGTTTTCCTCTATTTCTTTGCACTGATCACTGAGGAAGGCTTTCTTATCTCTCCTTGCTACTCTTGGGAACTCTGCATTCAAATGGGTATATCTTTCCTTTTCTCCTTTGCATTTTGCTTCTTTTCTTTTCACAACTATTTGTAAGGCCTCCTCAGTCACCTATTTTGCTTTTTTGCATTTCTTTTTCTTGGGGATGGTTTTGATCCCTGTCTCCTGTACAATGTCACAAACCTCCGTCCATAGTTCATCAGGCACTCTATCAGATCTAGTCCCTTAAATCTATTTCTCACTTCCATTGTATAATTGTAAGGGATTTGATTTAGGTTATACCTGAATGGTATAGTGGTTTTCCCCACTTTCTTCAGTTTAAATCTGAATTTCACAATAAGGAGTTCATGATCTGAGCCACAGTCAGCTCCTGGGTCTTGTTTTTGCTGACAGTATAGAGCTTCTCTATCTTTGGTTGCAAAGAATATAATCATTCCGGTTATACATATATTAAAATGTTAATTTCTATATGTCATGATGTTATATGGAAATATTAATATGAGTATCATTTTAATTCTTCTTCACTATGGTTGTTAGAGGGAGTGATGGAGGACAAAAAATATGAATTTCCATAAGATATCCACTCCATGAATGCACTCAAAATTCAGAAGTACTACTTTTTCTACTTTCATAAAAACCTGAGACTTAGCATTCCTTCAGCAGACACTGTTGAGCACTAAGGGAGTATAATCCCTGCTCTCATGGAAGGGGACAAACAGTAAACAAATACAATACTGAACATAGGAGGCTAAGATAAGAGCATCCAATTCAAAGAAAATAACTTGGGAGATGAGGGGTTCTATCTAAGGAAGTGACTCAAAGTGAGATCTGGAGAAGGATTCAGTGAGAGTGCCATACATATGACATATTAATATGATCTAGCTGCCGTCTATGGGGTCGCACAGAGTCAGACATGACTGAAGCGACTTAGCAGCAGCAGCAGCAGCAGTGTAAAGACATATGGCATATGACCTAGCAATGTACAGACCAGGAGTACTAGGCTAGGAGAAAATCCAATGACAAATCCAAGTGGAAGAACCTGGCATGTTTGCATGGCCAGGCTTAGGAAGAAGAAGAAAAGTGGAAGGAATGAGGCTGGCAAAGCAAAAGCAGCTATGGAAGAACAACGTGGGCTTAGCCTTGAACCCCAAAGAAGAGCTTGTTTCTTTTCTTTGTAGCCTATGTCATGAAGAAGGTCAGTTGATATTACAAGGACCCACAGCATGTGGAATTCTTATTGCACTCTATATTTAACAAACGATGCATTAACCACAGAACCACCAACTGCTATTGCCCATCCAAAGACTAAGCTGCTGACCATCATTCCATCAGCCTGCATGATTTTGAAATGAGCAATTAACCATAATCTTTCCTAGCTGTAGCCAATGTTTGCAGAATCTGTCTTGGTAAAAAAAATAAGACATTTGTATTTCAAGAAAGAGAAGGCAATATGGTTATCTCTGCAAAGCATAGCAAGCTTTCTCTGCTCCTCAGCCTCTCAGTCCTTTCCCAGACCTCAGCTGACTTCTTTGCCTTGAATGAAAACCAGAGATACCATTCTCTATTTTGCTTTACTTTTCTCCTTCTAGTTCCCAATTACCAACTTTTGTTTTGTTTTGTTTTGTATTTTTGCCGGGGGTGCTGGGTGGTAATCTTTATCTTCAAGCCTAGATGATGAATATGATCTTCTCTAACTTCTCTAACGTTCTTCACTTGGTATGATAACCTCTAGGTCCATCCATGTTGCTGCAAATAGCATTATTTCTTTCCTTTTGTGTCTGAATTATATATATGTAATTATATTATAATTATGTATTTGTAATTATATTATATTTATAATTATAATATAATTATATTATATTATATATATATATGCATCTTTTGAATTAGAGTTTTTGGTTTTACTAACTGTATACCTAGGAATGGGATTGGTAGATGATATGGTAACTACACTTTTTTCTTTTAAAGAGCCTTTATTCTGTTCTCCACAGTGGCTGAACCAATTTCCATTCCCTCCAACAGTGTAGGGAGGATCCCTTTTCTTCATAGCCTATTCAGCATCTATGATTTGTAGACTTTTTGATAATAGCCATTCTGACCAACGTAAGGTGAAACCTCATTGTAGTTTTGTTTTGCATTTCTTTAACGATTAGCAGTATTGAGCATCTTTTTGTGTGCCTATTGGTCAATCTGTCTGTCTTCTTTGGAGAAATGTCCATTTAGGGTCTTCTGCCAACTTTTTGATTGGGTTATTATTATTTTTTTATATATTGAGTTTTCTGAGCTTTTGTGTATTTTGGGAATTAGGCTGTTGTTGATCATGTTGTTGGCAAATATTTTCTTCCGGTCTTTTCATTTAGTTTACGGTTTCCTTTGCTGTGAAAAAGCTTGTAAATTTGGTTAGGCCCTATTTACTTATTTTTGCTTTTATTTCTTTTGCTTCGGAGACTAACCTAAGAAAACACTGCTCTGACTTATATCAAAGAATGTTTTGCTTATGTTCTCTTCTAGGAGTTTTATAGTTTCATGTCTTGTATTTAAGTGTTTAATCTTATATTTAAGTCTTTAATACCCCAGCTTTTCTTTTTGAGGCACAAAGAAATTTTCATGTGATTGATTCACTATTAATCACACTGATTGACAAACACTGGGATGGGGGAGAGGTAAAGGAAAGATTATTAAAAACTTAGATGTTTTTACCCTCTGGAGATCTCTGGTCTCCAGCTGCTTTGTACTACTAAGGTTCTGAGATGATTTAGTGGACTGTGTACTTAGATTTTATTTCTGAAAGTTGAGTTCACCATTCTTCCTTCCTGCCTTATTAAGTCTCCATAATCTTATGGGGGAAAGCTTTGACCTTAGGAACCAAAGAGCTGTGTTCTAAGCCAGGTTCACTTCAAAGTGCCAGTCTGAAGTGGGCTATTTGTAACTATTTGAGACTATTTTCTCATTACAAAAGTGAGAGTAGTAATCCCTAATCTTTCATAAAGTTTAGAAGGAGAATATATGAAAATTATATATATATATAATTATATTTATATGTTAAAATAGATAGCATTAAGAGGTTTTAAACAGAAGGTCTGAAGCATACAATATTTTATAAATAAAGGAAAAAATTATAAATTAAGAGTTCCAGTATTACTTATAATCAGATAGTCAACAATGAGATACGTGATCAATTTTGTCTGATGGATAAAAAAGAATTATTACCATATATACTATGGTTATTTTTTTATACTGTTACAATCTGGGAGGATGACAGAAACTATATGAAAGTAGGTTGTATAAAAATAAAACTGTATAAGTAATTATAGTTAAAAAATATATCTTAGGCTCTTTTCAATCATAATAAGAACGATTGAAAATATCCCAATTGTTATCAAGTTATTTGCAAATAGTGAATTTAGAGAAGAAACCACACTTCTTCCTTTGATAATTCTAAAGAATAATTTCTGCCTAATGTCATTTTAGTTCTATCATATTTGTGACTGTTATTGCTTCAGTACATTTTTTCTCAGGAAACTGCTAATGTTATCAGACTTCTTAGTTGAACATAAAAACAATTGCTGCTATGACTGGGAAAGTTATTAATGCCATACATGACCCATCTGGGGATAGGAAATTGAAAATAAGTTGTTTACTTTTATATCCTGTTAGCAAAGAAGTTCGAATGACATGCTATTAATTTTATGAAATAGAAAATGTCTAATACAATCAATTGTAACCAGCCTTTCCCACAATAGACTTATCCCATCCCATCTATTTTAAATTACAAAATTGCATAAAATTTATCATACAAAGTCATTTTACAGTGTTTCCTTTTAGTCATCTGAAACAGTAAAAGCCAGGAATTGTGCAGAACTCAAATCTGATGGTAGGAGGACAAGGTAAAGTGGAGAAGCTGGGTGAAAATCAAACTGATGGATATTTCTTGCAGCTGATCTGGACAGACACAACATTGGGCAAATTATTGAGGCATTATACATCCCCAGTGGCTCAACGGTAAAGAATCCATCTGCAGTGCAGGAGATATGGCAGGAGATTTGGGTTCCACTCCTGAACTGGGAAGATCCCCTGGAGTAACACATGGCTTAGTAAACTAACAACAACAAATTATACAGCCATAGCATATTGAAATATTTTGGAGTTGGTATGACCCTGATTATCTTTTCTCTCCCTCAAGAATTAAGGACAGAAACATTGGCTTGTGCTGACGCTTTCTATTTTTTTTTAGTTTTCTTTTAATTAAATTTTTAATTTTTTAAGAAAAGTTTTTGGCCTTGCCAAGCAGCACGTGGGATCTTGGTTCCCCAACCAGGGATCAAACCCATGCCCACTGCATTAGAAGCATAGGGTACCAACCACTAGACCACCAGAGAAGTCCTTGACCCTTTCTGTTAATCTCAAGCCTTCAGGGAAATAAAAGTTCTGTCTCACTAACTACTAAAAATTAGAGAACTTAATACCATAAAAGCGTGGATATAAGCAAACTTTACCAGGGAACCTCCAAAAGATGAGTGGATGGAATTGGAAGTATGGACAGTGACTACTCACCCCTATGTAGTCAAGCAGTATAAGTCAACCATTGATGTTGTTGTTTAGTCACAAAGTTGTGTTCAACTCTCTTGTGACCCCGTGGATGGCAGCCCACCAAGTTTCTCTATCCATGGGATTCACCAGGCAAGAATACTAGAGTGGGTTGCCATTTCCTTCTCCAGGGGATCTTCCAGACCCAGTGATCAAACCCAAGTCTCCTGCATTGGCAGGCAGATTCTTTACTACTGAGCCATCAGGGAAGCCCACATATCAACTATACCCCAATATAAAATAAAAGTGTTTAAAAGGAAACCTTTCTTGTGACTCTCTCCTGGAACTAGGCTCTTGGCCCAATAAGTGGCACAACTGTCCATTCATTCTGCTCCTCAGGACTACGTCTAGTCACCATGGTCTCCTCTCATTTCCCTATTTCTAGTTCAGTATAAAGTCCTGCATATTTGTCCTGCTTTCCTCACATCCTACCTACTAGGCATGAATTATTTTTTTCCTCGGGATTTTGGCTGCATTTAGGATGAGCACTAAATTCTTCCAAGGTATTTCATGTTGTTTTCATGTTCCTCCCCTGCTTCTCCTCTAGGCTCCCTGTACAACCCTGGTCTCTTTCTGCCCTCCAACCACATAAGCCTGCCGTTGAGTTCTTGGCCTGGTATTTCCCATCTTTTGGCCTTCCTACACACTCTAGTCTCAGTTTGAGCTTTATTTCCTTTCCCTTTTTTCCCTGATTTAATCCCACTCATCATACCTATCTCTGTTCAATTATTTCTTCCTCTGATATGTTCCCTCTGGGCACACTGAGTCTGTTCTCCCCATAGTCCCTCAGAATCCCTTGCTTTGTAGCACTTGTCACTGTAATTATACCTTAATTTGCATGATTATATTTGCTTTTGCTCACCATTAATCTCCAGAAATTTGGAAGGGCGTGGGATGTCTTCAGAATTTATTAAACTTCTGTTGAATGAACAAATAAAGAAAATAATATGTGAATCTGAGGTCATATTATAGATACCAGTTGGCAAAACCAGTTTCTGACTTTATTTACAGTTTAACTGTAATTGCCCTGTTAGTAATAGCAGTAGCAATGTAGTAGTTATTGCCCTGTTATTTCCAATAATAATTAACACGAAAGGAGATCAGTGATCCACCACAGGTCTTACCGTTATCTTAAACAACTGGTTTTACAGAAAATTGTTCTCTTTTGAAAATGTAATTCATAATGCACATGCTGAAGTTTGTGGAAAACTTTTTCTTAAAAAGATACATGTTTCAATTTCATTATAGAGAAGCTGAATTTTTTCTCATTTCTGGTGTTAAAGAAAATGTGTAATAATTTACCTGCCTTACTTTAGAGACATGTTAATAAGAAACCTCTGAAATAGATTCCACAAAGTCATCTATTTCTTAATCAAAATCCCCTTTAAATAAGAAATAAAAATACTTCTTAGAGTACCTCCTGCATAATATTTTGCTATGGTTGCCCATTATTTTCACATTACTTTTCAGATCATCAATTGGCAATGTTCCCCATAATCAGTACTATCATCTCCCCAATGCAAAAAACAACAATAATAACAAAAGGCTATAAGCTTGACCTTTAGTTTTAATTCCACATGCTTCCATTTGCTAATTGTGGGAAATTACAAAGTTGTAGGCAGTAATTATTTACACCACCATTTTTTCATGTGTACAAAAGAAAAAAAAAATCTCATGTGTTACTTATCACAGTTCCAAATGATCACTTAATTGAAAAAAGCAAGGGAATCTAAGACTCAAACATGACTTCCTAATCAAAAACTAGGAAAACTGAAGGAAAACTAATTTGTCTTCTAATGTGTATATTAGAACCTTAAGAATTGATAAGCCTTTGTAGTGCCACAAATGTGCATTAATGATTATGGTAAAATTTCTCTCAAGATACAGATGAAATAATTCTATGAGACAATTTTATGTCCTAAAATTCCTAATAGTAATAAAAAGATTTCCATGTAATCTTTTTTTAGTATGGATACATTCTAGTGAAAGAACAGCTTTATACATTTGCCACCATTTCTACCTTGATTCAGAAGCTATTGAAAAGCAATGATCAAATTGCCTTCCATCTGTCCCTAGTGTTTGGCAGTGTACCCTGGGGGGATGTAGCTCTGGGAGGGAGAGTGGGTAAACACACCAAGCAGGCAAGATCTCTGTCCCAGTCTTAAAACAATTTTTAAACACTGTTTTGAAAAAGTAGGAATGAAAAAATGTTTTATTCTAACCCCATCAGTGTTAAGACTTCACTGTTTAATTAATCTGAGTCTTTTACATGTATACAGGTCCAAGCTTTAGCCTAAGCTATAGCTCCTAGTAGGACTGAAAGTCTGGAGTGCCTCTGTTGAACTGGTAAAACCACACCTGCTCGTTCAGTTCAGTCACTCAGTCATGAGCAACCCCATGGACTGCAGCACATCAGGCTTCCCTGACTGCCGCCAACTCCTGGAGCTTGCTCAAACTCATGTCCATCGAGTTGGGGATGCCATCCAAGAACACCTGCTAGAGGTTACCTTGAATGAGGATTTGAGAAAATGCTTCAAGGAAAAAGAATATTAAGCAGAAAAACTTAGCCTAGAAAAAAAGTCCCTGATAGATCACAGGGTTTGTCTGAGGGTTTGGTAAAGAATGAGTTGCTAAATGTAAATTTTAAAGTCATTCCACTAATCGAAGTAAGACGTAGGGCACAATGCTGTGGAACCCTTGCAAAAATATATTTAACAGAGTTTACATAAAAAGGAGGAATAAATGCAATTTCTTATGTTGATAGAACTCCGAACAATTCTGCTGCTGCTGCTGCTGCTGCTAAGTCGCTTCAGTCATGTTTGACTCAGTGTGATCCCATAGATGGCAGACCGCCAGGCTCCCCCATCCCTGGGATTCTCCAGGCAAGAATACTGGAGTGGGTTGCCATTTCCTTCTCCAATGCATGAAAGTGAAAAGTGAAAGTGAAGTCACTGAGTCATGTCCAACTCTCAGCGACCCCATGGACTGCAGCCCACCAGGCTCCTCCATCCATGGGATTTTCCAGGCAAGAGTACTGGAGTGGGGTGCCATTGCCTTCTCCACGAAACAACTCTAGGAACTTGAATGTCCCAGAAGCAGGGCTAGGCAGGTGCCAGCCAAAGTGAGAGACCAACAGAAGCACCACAGGAACCTGGTGGCCATACCTGGCAAGGGCGACAACAGTCTGTGGATGGGACAACACGTGAGCAATTCTACAGTTCCCAGAAAAGAGGACCAGAACAAGAAAAAAGGAAAAGTACTGTGCTCAATAAATGAAGACTGTAGCTGAGAAGTCTGGTTCAAGTGCATGTGTGAAAACTATTTAAGGGAAGGGGGCTATCATGTACATGCAAACAGGGAGCAAGAGCCTTTGGAACATGATGACTGCTATGAACCATTTGTACCTGCAGGCTGGCAAGGCCTGGGGGAAACACTGTGAACATTTATGAGTCATGAAATTCATAAACTGATTCTTGATTCATACTTATCTTTTAATCTTCACATTCTTCAGTCACTTTCATTAGCAGTCACTGTTGAGTCACCCTCTCTTGAAATATCACAGATGTGTATATTAATGTATTCTTTGCAAATTATGCTTAGTCTTCAGTGGAAGTGACTATTATCTTTGATAACTTAATGAGAACTTTCATTTCAAAGATCAATCACATGTGTCAAATTCCATAAGTCATGGGTCATCCAAACCTGGAATTTAAATGAGAATCCTTACTTTATATAAAACTGTATCCTGGGGAAATAAAAACATCTGATAGACTAACCATATGTTTGAGGAACAATGAAAAATCTTTGAAAATATAAAATGTTTAGAGTAGACTAGTGACTAGTATTTCACTTCGTTTTTATGGAGCCCATTTTTATTCTATTTAAGGAGCTTTTGTCATGGAGTCATAGAGCTGGAAACATATCTCCATATGCCATATAGTCTGTCCTCCTGCCTTCACACAGATGGTGGTCTAGCAGACATTCAGGTGTCTTCAGGGATACCTTTCTATGCTCGTGCCAGTGTGAATGTAAAAATTCCTATGTATGGAGAGTAAATATAGCCTCTAATATTGACTTTAGACCCCAGAAGTCTTTGTGGTGGCAGTGGTTTAGTAATTAAGTCATGTCCAATGCTTGCAACCCCATGAACTGTAGCCTGCCAGGCTCCTCTGTCCATGGGACTTCCCAGGCAGGAATACTGGAGTGGGTGCCATTTCCTTCTGGAGAGGATCTTTCTGACTCAGGGGTTGAAACTACATCTCCTGCATTACAGGCAGTCTCCTGCATTGCATGTGGCTTCTTTACTGTTGAACTACAAGGGAAACCCAAAAGTCTTTGGGGTTCCATCCTTATCCTTTGTTATTATTATCCATTGTTTTCCCTTCCCACTGATTAGAATGGAAACTCCAAGCTAAGTAACAGTGAGACAGGCTGGCCAAGAAGGGACAAGGGATTGGAAACAAGACATGGATACCGAGGTGAGATAGACCCACCAAGTCTAATCCTGCAGAGAATGAGTGGTTTGGAAAGGGAACAAAGTACATGCACATTTAAGAATAATATAAGCAAAAAGTAGATTGTGGTAAATGTCTGTGGTAGGCAGAATCATGCCTCTCCATCCTGTTTCCTAAGATGGTGAAGTTTTAAACCTTAGAAGCTGCAGATATGTTACCTTAGGTGGCAAAAAGGATTTAGCAGATTAAGTTAAGGACCTTGAGATGGGGACATGATCCTGAATTATCCAGGAAATGGAATCTAATCACTGGATCCTTAAAACTGGAGAACAAGAATGATCAGAGAGAGCTATCAAGAGAGATACAGCTTTGCAGGCTTTGAATGTGGAGGAAAGGTCCACGAGCCAAGGAATGAGGGAAGCCACTTGAAATTGGAAAAGGCCAAGAAATGGATTCTGCCCTAGAGCTTCCAAAAAGAACCAGCCCTCCTGACAACTTGACAACCAGCCCTGCAGTGAAATGTATATACTCTTCTAACCTACAGAACTGTAAGATAATCAAACTGTACTATGTTAAGCTATTAAGTTTCTTGCCATCCATTTAGCAGCAATAGAAAACCAAGATGACTAATAAGTTTAAGTCTCCCTTATTCTGCCCTTGACTGCTTACATTCTGTTCTCAAAACAGCATCCAGAGTGATCCTTTTAAAACAAACAACAGAGCAAGTCTCTTTTCTGACCAGAATCCTCCAGTGGCTTTCAGTCTCAGAGTGAAAAGAAAAATCCTCATCATGGCCTCCAAGGTCCTATGCCTTCTGTCCCATCATTTACTCTGACTTTATCCCCCACTGTTCTCCCTCTCGCTTGACCGACCACCTTGCTCTTCCTGGAACTCACCTGGCATACTTCTGCTTTAGGACTTCAGGAGTTGGAACTTGGTATCCCTGTGATTGAAAATCTCCTTTGATAGCGACATGACTCACTTCTATACCTTGTTTAGGCCTTTGTTCCAATGCAACCCATTGAGAGAGCATTCTATGATCACAAATAAATTGGATTTGAAACCTCCCACTTTCACACATTTCAATTTTCTTGCTTTATTGTTTGTCACATCACTTTTACATATAATATAAAAAACAATTCTATGTATATAGTACTTACTTACATTATTCATTACCTATCTTTTTCCATTAGAACTGAAAACCTATTAGCTCATGGAGTTTTTTCTATTGTATTCATTGGTGATCCTCCAGTGCCTAGGATGTTGTCTGGCACGGAGTTGGTGCTTAATACATATTTATTAAATAGATAAATGAAAATGATATTAGAATTAAAAGAAGGAATGAGTTTAGATGTCTATTCTCTTCTTGATCTCATAGTGACATTTATATTCAATGGAACATTTATATTCGATAAAAGATTTTTAAAAACAACTTATAACTGTACACAAATCAAGAGTTTTATAGTTTATCTTGGGTTACTTAGATTTAGGATTAGTCTTTATTGGTTTTTCCAGTAGTCATGTATGGATGTGAGAGTTGGACTGTGAAGAAAGCTGAGCGCCGAAGAATTGATGCTTTTGAACTGTGGTGTTGGAGAAGACTCTTGAGAGTCCCTTGGACTGCAAGGAGATCCAATCAGTCGGTTCTAAAGGAGATCAGCCCTGGGTGTTCTTTGGAAGGACTGATGCTAAAGCTGAAACTCCAGTATTTTGGCCACCTCATGCAAAGAGTTGACTCATTGGAAAAGACTCTGATGCTGGGAGGGATTGAAGGCAGGAGGAGAAGGGGACGACAGAGGATTAGATGGCTGGATGGCATCACTGACTCGATGGATGTGAGTCTGAGTGAACTCCAGGAGTTGGTGATGGACAGGGAGGCCTGGCGTGCTGCGATTCATGGGGTCACAAAGAGTTGGACACGCCTGAGTGACTGAACTGAACTGAATCCAAGATATCTCAGTACTTCCAGCTTAATTCTCAAACTTATCAATGCACTAGTGACTGTGATTATGAAATTTGCCTTGGCACAGTGTTTGTATCACTCATTTGGTTTTGTCAAATTGGGATATGCTTAGTGGCACATGTGGTGTATTTCCACAGCCTCTTCTTAAATTAAAATGCATTGGACACAACTGCTGTAACTCATGTCTCTATCACTAAAAATTAGCATGGTAATCTGGAATGTAGTTTGTCAGCACACACACATGCACATAGAATTGTTTTTCAAGTGAATTTCCTTCTTCCTTCTACCTTTATTTCCATGTAAGCTTCATTAAAATTTGCCAAGCCTTTCCTGGAGTTGTCTCCCCATCTCACCCTAAATCAATACTAGGTATCATTTACTTTGGGGGGGGGGGTGGGCTTATTGATTCACTTAACCTAGTTCAAAGAATTTATTACTTTGAATTTTATCATAAAACTGCTTACATGAATGTTGTCATCCTCACAGAGGAATAACCCCAAACTTCTCTGCTATCTGCTATTTGGAACTGTGTCTTTCCCTAATTAGATTTTCTACCAAATGTTATTTTATTGCTTTGTTTATTTTTTTCCAAGTGAGAGGCCTAACAAGATAAGATATTGATACTGATTTTGTAACATAAGGCTGAAGATGCATTTTATTTATTTTTAATTTTTTTTCTCTTTTGGCCACACCACCAGCATGAAGGCATGTGGGATCTTAGTTAGGGATGGAACCCTCATGGCCTGCCTTGGAGGCCTGAAGTCATAACCATTGGACCACTGATGCATTATATTCCATAGCATCCAATGGGACCAGCTTCCAAAATGAGCATTAATATTTATTATCTCACACTGTACAGGCATTGCTGTTGTTCAGTCATTAAGTCATATCCAACTCTTCTATCCCATGGGCTGCAGCATGCCAGGCCTCCCTATCCTTCACTATCTCAAGGAGTTCACTCAGACTCATGTCCATCAAGTCGGTGATGCTATTCAACCATCTCATCCTCTGCCATCCCCTTCTCCTCCTGCCCTCAATCTTTCCCAGCATCAGGGTCTTTTCCAATGAGTCAGCTCTTCACATCAGGTGGCCAAAGTATGGAAGCTTCAGCTTCAGCATCAGTCCCTCCAGTGAACATTCAGGGTTGATTTCCTTTAGGACTGACTGGTTTGATCTCCTTGCAGTCCGAGGGACTCTCTCTCTAGAGTCTTCTCCAGCACCACTTTGAAAGGATCAATTCTTTGGCACTCAGCCTTCTTTATGGTCCAACTCTCCATCCACACATGACTATTGGAAAACCCATAGCTTTGACGATACAGACCTTTGTTCACAAAGTGGTGTTTCTGCTGTTTGATATACTGTCTAGGTTTGTCATAGTTTTTCTTCCAAGAAGTGAGCATCTTTTAATTTCATTGCTGCAGTCACCTTCTGCAGTGATTTTGAAGTCCAAGAAAATGAAATCTCTCACAGTTTCCATTTTCCCCCATCTATTTGCCATGAAGTGATGGGACTGGATGCCATGATCTTAGTTTTTTCAATGTTGAGTTTTAAGCCAGTTTTCCACCCTTCTCATCTACATATCTGAGGTTATTGATATTTCTGCTAGCAATCTTGATTCCAGTTTGAGCTTCATCCAGTCCAGCATTTTGCATGATGTCCTCTGCATATATAAGTTAAATTAGCAGGGTGACAGTATACAGCCTCGACATACTCCTTTCCAAATTTGGAACCGGTCTGTTGTTCCATGTCAAGTTCTCTTGCTTCTTGACCTAGGTTTCTCAGAAGGCAAGTAAGGTGGTCTGGTGGTCCCATCAAAGTACTATACAAGCACGTATAGGTTAAAAATTGACTGACTCACTTTGAGTCAGGTTTATTTAAATTGACTAAGGTTACACAGGGCTTCCTTGATAGTTCAGTAGTAAAGAATTTTCTTGCTAATGCAGGAAACATGAGTTTGATCCCTGGGTTGGGAAGATCCCTTGGAGAAGGAAACGACAACCCACTCCATTATTCTTGCCTGGTAAATCCCACGGACAGAGGAGCCTGGTGGGCTACAGTCCATTGGGTTGCAAAGGAGTCAGACATGACTTAGTGACTAAACAACTACACAACAACAACAACAACTAAGTTAAAAAATAGTTTAAGAATTTGATGTGATGGTGAGGGGGTGAGGTACTGTGAGGTTGCATTGTATTGTGGCACTTAGTATTGTGATACCAATCTGGAGTTTTCCCAATGGGCCATGTTCTTTTTCTATAATTACCCCAGGCAGATGTCACATAGTATCTTCTTAAACATTTTCATTGACAGACAATGCAGCCCTACAGAAGCAATTCTCTTCATTATTGGTTGGTCTTATTGTTGAGCAGCTTTGTATATTCATGGGGGAAAATGCTAAGTTCCAGTGCTTTTCACTGACTGGTTCTAGTTCTGGCTTCTGAGGCAACCCAAAGAATTAGTATTTCCTACTCTTCTTCACATTTGACAATATCAGTAAAAAGACCATATAGGTACAGCCATGTTAAATAATCTCCATCATGGTGTGACAAGTCCATCAAAAAAGAAAACATTTAAATAAATTAGAGAACGGTGTTTCTCAAGTCATAAGAACATGCCAATATCATGATCTCAAGCCACTCTGCTAATGTGCTCAGTCGTGGCTGACGCTTTGCGACCCCATGGACTGTAGCCCACCAGGTTCTTCTGTCCATGGAATTTTCCAGGCAAGAATACTGGAGTGGGTTGTCATTTCCTGTACCTGGTGGGAAATAGTTTGATCATATTCCTCAGGTGTATTAAATAGAAGAGGGTCGCTTCTATAGTGAATGATTTCCATTTCTCCAAGGACAGAAGATGAACTATATTGGAATCTTCATTACTCTACTTTTGAGGGCTGTCAGACATATTTTTGAAATGCTCCTGATAGCAAGGTATTGCTACCCAGTTCCTTGCTCTTTCCTTGAATTAGACAAAGATATTTACCTGCTGATGGAATTTCATAATTATCATTAAAACTGTACATCTCCGCTTTTGTTTTTGTTCTTATTTATTTATTAATTTGGCTATGCTGGGACTTCACTGCAGCATGCAGGCGCTTCACTGCAGCATGCAGGCTCTTCACTGCAGCATGCAGGCTCTTCACTGCAGCATGCAGGTGCTTCACTGCAGCATGCAGGCTCTTCACTGCAGCATGCAGGCACTTCACTGCAGCATGCAGGCTCTTCACTGCAGCATGCAGGCGCTTCACTGCAGCATGCAGGCTTCTCTAGCTCCAAAGCGTAGCCTGCTCCACCTGTGGCTCACGGGCTTAGTTGCCACAGGGCATGTGGGATCTTAGTTCCCCAACCAGAAATCAAATCTGAGTTCCCTTCCTTGGAATGCAGATTCTTTACCAGTGGACCACCAGCAAAGTACCCACACTTCTCTTAAATACAAATAAAGTTCATGATAAAAATAGACTAAAAAACATTTTTTGAGTGAATAGATTGCTCCTTATCTGAGGCTCTGAGAAACCTTTATCTTTTAGATGCTACAGAAGCAAGAAATATTTCAGAGCTAGATTTAAAAAAAAAAAATTTCACTCACCAAACCTAATAAAATTATTTCTTAGGGTTTCTGGGTAGTTTTTGAGTAAGAAACTTGAGGAAATCACTACAGGATGAAGAAAGAATTGTGCACACCTCTGCAAGTTGTTCAAGACTGAGATGTCTAGTGCTGTCAATACTCTGATTTATTTTTAAAAGTCAACCAAACACTTTTATGTAAATAAAATTCTAAGTTATATGCCTTATTTAGTAATTACAAAAAAAACATTTAGTGTAAGTTCACCTATATGGTTTGATTTAATAATATTTACATTCTATTTGGCTAAACAGCAACAACAAGAAACAACATTCTATTTTACTCTGGAAACCACATTTGGAGATTATAAAAAGATGAATCTGTTAAAGCAAGTGGATTGTAGATATATATTTCCATAATATTTTGTATTAAGATTATATGCTCAAAGACTTAAGAGGCTATTCAAGAGACCACTATTTATATTTTGTTTTCTATTTTCAGAGAATGGGGACTTATTTCTAATTAAAGTGCAATAAAATCATATAATGATAGTTATTTCTAGATTTCTTATTAAAGAAAACATTAATAACATTTTAAAGATAACTCATACAGAATCATGTCTAGTGTCTATTATTAATTTATAAAATATATCTAAGAGCCTAAACACACTGATATAGGTTTCAAATATGTTCTTATTTCAGGAAGATGTTTGGCTCTTTAAGATACAGGGTCTGAGCAGAAAAACGTCAAGAAATGGTGGTTCATGAGGAGGAGGGGCAATATAGTGTCATTTTCCTGGTCCTTTAATTAATATCATAAAGGAGTCTGAAATATTTTGATTGCCTTTGTATACAAATAATTTTGGATTTGTTTAAAAATTTCAGTGCAATTTTATGTAAAATAGGTCCCTTCCTCTTTGAAATATTTGTTAATTCTTCTTCTAGAATCAATTATTCATTTCTATGCCCCTGTAGCATTTCACTGATTTAAATAAAACTTTAGTTAGCTCTGTACTTTGTTTTTGAACCATATGTCATGGAAATCAGGGATGGGAAGAGTAAAGGAAAGGACCAATTAAAAATAGATATTAAAGAATATACATATAAATAATTACTTGTATATATATAAATAATTACTTGTATATCTATATAAATAATTACTTGTATATATATAAATAATTACTTGTATATATATATAAATAATTACTTGTATATATATATAATTACTTATAGTAAAGGGTAAGAGAGAATCAAGTATATATTTATTATAGTACATATATAAATATATATGCATTTTACAGTACTTATAGTAAA
The DNA here is from genome assembly GCF_032405125.1 of Capricornis sumatraensis. Lineage (NCBI taxonomy): Eukaryota > Metazoa > Chordata > Mammalia > Artiodactyla > Bovidae > Capricornis > Capricornis sumatraensis. The sequence goes on from NC_091075.1 coordinate 68,613,953, forward strand.
AATAAACAGTAGAAAGATAAAAGTGAAAGACGATAGTGAAAAAGGTGGCTTAAAATTCAACATTCAGAAAACTAAGATCATAAGCATCTTGTTCCATCACTTCATGACAGATGGGGAAACAGCAAATGGGGACTGCAGCCATGAAATTAAAAGACACTTGCTCCTTGGAAGAAAAGTTATAACCAACCTAGACAGCATATTAAAAAGCAGAGACATTACTTTGCCAACAAGCTCCATCTAGTCAAAGCTATGGTTTTTCTAGTAGTCATGTATGGATGTGAGAGTTGGACCATAAAGAAAGGTGAGTGCCAAAGAATTGATGCTTTTGAGCTGCGGTGTTGGAAAAGATTTGAGAATCCCTGGACTGCAAGGAGATCCAATCAGTCCATCCTAAAGGAAATCAGTCTGAAGATTCATTGGAAGGACTGATGCTGAAGCTGAAACTCCAATAATTGCCCACCTGATGTGAAGAACTGACTCATTGGAAAAGACCCTGATGCTGGGAAAGACTGAGGGCGGGAAGTGAAGGGGATGACAGAGGATGAGAGGGTTGGATGGCCTCACAGACTCAATGGACATGAGTTTGAGTATGCGCCGGGAATTGGTGATGGACAAGGAAGCCTGGCGTGCTGCAGTTCAGGGGGCTGCAAAGAGTCAGACATTACTGAGCGGCTGAACTGAACTGAACTGAACTGATAGTAAAAGTGAAGAGTAGACAGGATCGACTCTTAGCTGTGGGAATACTCAACCCTCGAGGCCAAATCTACCTAAAGACCAAAATCAAAAAAGAAACCTTAAAAGAGGTGACACTAAGTTCAGTTTAGTGCCACATTTCAGATCTTCGTTTTCTGAATGTTGAGCTTTAAGCCAACTTTTTCACTCTCCTCTTTCACTTTCATCAAGAGGCTTTTTAGTTCTTCTTCGCTTTCTGCCATAAGAGTGGTGTCATCTGCGTATCTGAGGTTATTGATATTTCTCCCGTAAATCTTGACTCCAGCTTGTGCTTCATTCAGCCTGGCATTTCGCATGATGTACTCTGCATTTAAGTTAAATAAGCAGAGTGACAATATACAGCCTTGACGTACTCCTTTTCCTATTTGGAACCAGTCTGTTGTTCCATGTCCAGTTCTAACTGTTGCTTCCTGAGCTGCAAGGTTTCTCAAGAGGCAGGTCAGGTGGTCTGGTATTCCCATCTCTTTCAGAATTTTCCACAGTTTCAGTCAAAGGCTTTGGCATAGTCAGTAAAGCAGACATAGATATTTTTCTGGATCTCCCTTGCTTTCTTGATGATCCAGTGGATGTTGGGAATTTGTTCCTCTGCCTTTTCTAAATCTAGCTATGTAGGTATTATTGTGGACACAGCAGGGAAAGGAGATGATGGGATGAACTGAGAGCGTTGCACTGAGATATATATACATACTGCTGCTGCTGCTGCTAAGTCGCTTCAGTCATGTCCAACTTTGTGCAACCCCATACACGGCAGCCCACCATGTGTAAAATAGATAGCTAGTAGGAAGCTGCTGTACAGGGAGCTCAGCTCAGTGCTCTGTGATGACCAAGAGGGGCAGAATGGGGTGGGGGTGGGGGGCAAGGCTCAAGAGGGAGGGGATACATTTATGCTTATAGCTGACTCACACTGTTTTACAGCAGAAACTAATGCAACATTGTAAAGCAATTATCCTCCAAAGTAATAATACTACTAATAAAGAAATAGGTCTTAAAATATAATACAGGGGGCTTGCAAGTATTTCTGAGACACGTCAGATTGCATAAAGTTATAGAAGCATATACATATGAGGGGATCTAAACATCGGACCCTGTATCTGTAACATAGATACATACAGATATGGAGTTAAGTGAGGCTCAAAAGTTAGGTTGCACTAAAGTTGTTCACAATTTCACACCCATGTTTAGACGTTTAGATTTAATCCTGCATATAAGGAAAGTTTTACATGGTGTTCACCTCCAGTAGAGTAGACTCCCTTAGGCAGAGACTGAACTCACATGTTTTTGAGATCAACACCATGTCCCAGCATATAACACAATACACAACACATGATTAACACCCTGTAAATATTTGAATGCATGAATTGTGCACAAAATTAGATTATTGCCACAGAGTTAAAAGCTAGATTGCAAGAGCCCCAGAACAGGAGGAATAAAAATGCGGAGTTAAAAGAAGTTTTGCTTTGTAGGTGATTTTTATGTGGAAAAAGGGGGTTATTAGAAAAGGAGCTTTACATGGAAATTACCGTTACTTTGTTACGTTTTGGTGGAACATGTGAAATATATAGGGGCTTCCCAGGTGGCCTGGTAAAGAACCCACTTGCCAATGCAGGAGATGTAAGAGATGCGGGTTTGATCTCTGGGTTGGGAAGATCCCCTGGAAGAGGGCATGGCAACCCACTCCAGTATTCTCGCTTGGAGAATCCCATGGACAGAGGAGGCTGGCAGGCCACAGTCCATAGGCTTGCACAGAGTTGGACACGACTGAAGCTACTTAGCATGCATGCACAGACATACAATATACAATTTCTGTAAGCTGTATTTAATTAAGATGAATAATACCTTTATTTTAACCTCCTTTCTTTAGGCTAAATTCCTCACCACCACAGAAACCAACAGCTTCATTTAACAGTAGAACTAAAGAAAAAAAATCACTTCTGACTGAGATCATCTCTGTTGACCCCTATCCGCAATGTTTAGCAGCTATTGTTTGGTTCTCTCTAAATGCTGTATGTAAAAAAACCAGGCAGATGTCATGGCAGCAAGCATCACAGCAAAATGAAGACACATTTCTATTTTAAGAACCAAAATAACCAATCAAATGATGGGGAAATGTACAGGTATAAAGTGTTTTATATTCTGGTTTTGAAAATTTGGTCCTTACATGTGGAATACTTATTTCTGAAAGAGAGTGAAATAGCAGATGGGTAAACTTTTTTTTTTTCTTTGAAGTTAGGAAGGCATTTTCACAAAAGCACCTCCTTCGTCTCTGAAGTGTATTTCTAGACAGGAAGAGGGAGAGTGCCATTCTTTGTAGGAACTGCAAATAAACTCCAGTCTGCCATCTTAATTAACAGAGAACCTAGCTTTTACTGCAGAAATGTAAAAAATAAAATTCTCAAGAGACAACCAACACTTGGCAAGTTGTCATAAGGACTTGGCTATGAAGGTACGTGATAAAAGAACTCCACAGTTTCACAAACCTTGCTAATCTGCATTTACAAATAGGGTTGGCAGTTAAGGGAAGCAAATAGGGAGGGAGAATTTGGGAATTTAAGTCAAGGTGTAAAATTTTGCTTATTTTGTGTGTTATTCAACCACAAACCATTAGTAACAATTAACCACGTGGTATTTACCCTCAAGAATACTCTTCCAAGAGATATAAATCTAAGAATGAACAAGATCTCACCCCTGCCCTCAGGAAGTTTAAGAGATTCTTGTGGAGATGGACAAGTTAATAGGTAAATTAGATTGCAGAGTGAATTACAATAAAAGTCAAGATTATAGAGAACCATAAGAGTCGCTATAAAGAGCCAAGTTACCTCACCCAATCTCAGGTTAAAGAACCAGAGGAAGATGGTGAGAAGTGAAGTCTAAGCCGAGTCCTAAAGATGGGTTGAGATTATCCATTTGAGGGAGGGGAACGATGGCATAGCAGAGACGAGTGAGAAAATAGCAAGCTCTGAGACTTTCAAACTGTAGAAATGCGACAGAAACATAAAGGGTGAGAAAATGTCAAGCGATGAGAGTCAAGGAAAAAGCAGTACATGGAGGACAAGCAGCTTAAACCATCAGAGTAGGATAATCAAATTTGTGCTTAGCTATACTCCTAAAACTGGATTGAAAAAGGCCAAGACTAGGGTCAAGGAGGGTCGAGAGATTATTTCAGTAGCTTAAAGGAAGAATGATGACTCTCAGTCACATCCATGGTGGGGAGATCTTCAAAAATATAAGGGAGGTACCTTGAGGCAAGGGAGAGTAGAAGTTCAGGATGACTTCTAGTTTTGCTTGTTGACAACTGGGTGAGTGGTTGTATGTTCTTAGAGATCTGGAACAAGGCAGATGAGCGTGGAGGCTAGTGTGTGGCTGTGGATGGAGATGAGGAGGGAGGGGATTAGCTGAATTTGTGAAATCTGTGGGATACTTGATGAAGAAATTCAAGACAATGAGTTTAATGTAAATAGCTTACACAGACATACGACTAAATATGTAGAAACAAATGAGGGAAAGGATATTCTGTTTTTTTCTAGAGTTAATAATTTATTTTTGGTTGCATTGGGTCTTCATTGGTGTGAGTGGGCTTTCTCTAGTTAAGGTGAGCAGGGGCTACTCTCTTGCTATGCGTGGGCTTCTCGTTGCAGTGACTTCTCTTGCAGTACATGGGCTCCTGGGAGCATGCACTTCAGTAATTGTGATATGTGGGCTTAGTTGCCCCATGGCATATGGAATCTTCCCAGACTGGGGATCAAATCTGTATCCCCTGCATTGGCAGGTGGATTCTTAACCACTGGACCACCAGGGAACTCCAGGGTCCTCTGTTCTTGATATTCTAGAGTCATTTTTATTACTTATCTGTCAGTATCAAATGTGAAAAACAAACCTATGGCTTCCAGTAATATTAAAGAGGTATTTTATAGTCTTTTGGTATAAATCTTTTCCAAAGTGGTAGCTTTCTACAGGTATCTTGAAAAACTATGATGCAAATTTATTTCAGCCCAGATTATTTTACTCATTTTTTGTGTTAAAACTGTTATGTGGTAAGTTTAATACTTACACTCAAAAAGAATTTTATTCAATTATTTTGTTATTCTATTTAGCTATATCATTGTATGTGTGGTTAAAGCAATTATCTTTGCATGATACTGTTTTTATTCAACACAAGACAGTTTACTAGTTCAAGCTGTTTACTGTAAAATTCAAATCATATTTTATATTTCTATATAGAAGCTAGTCAATGGCTAAGACCAAAAATCATATGAATTAAATTGGAGTAGTAATAGAAGTGTTTAAAAATATAATTTGTTTGGGGTATAAAAGAATGCTTGAAGGAATTGTACATAATTACCTTTGCAACTTCCCTGGTGGCTCAGATGGTAAAGATTCCTCCTGCAATGCGAGAGACATGAGTTCAATCCTTGGGTTGGGAAGATCCCCTGGAGGAAGGCATGGCAGCACACTCCAGTATTCTAACCTGGAGAATCCCCATGGACAGAGGAGTCTGGTGGGCTATAGTCCATGGGGTTGTGGAGTTGGACACAACTGAGTGACTAACACACACCTTTGCAACTATAACATGTAGCACATGTGCAGAGAAATAAGCCAAACTTCTGACTAGTGGTCCTCCTACTCCTTGTTATGTCTTCTATTCTCTGTCTATTCTCTAGAATATCAAGAACAGGGGACCCTGGAGTTTCCTGGTGGTCCAGTGGTTAAGAATCCACCTGCCAATGCAGGGGATACAGATTTGATCCCCAGTTGCTTTTTAGTTGCTTTTTGGTTGCTTTTTAGTAGTCAAAAGACCTTCCTGCTGGAATATTACTGGGGAAAATCCTCCATGGGGCAGGAAAATAAACTGTCGTTTACAAGCTAAAGAGCATGTGTGGAACTGTAAGCTTTGCAAGGTAGCCCGTTGTATGTACACCACAAAATCTGGCCTGAGAACATCAGCTCAACAAAGAGACAGAATATTCCTATTTCTTTTACTTATGATGAATTCTTTATGCAACTGACCCTCACCAAAATTTAGTGATGTACTCAGAATCTTAGTTTCTCAGAGTTGGATAGAGCCCCTAGGATCCTTACTACACCAGTTCTCATGAGTTGATGTCTGCTGCTGCTGCTAAGACGCTTCAGTCATGTTCAACTCTGTGTGACCCCATAGACAGCAGCCCACCAGGTTCCCCCATCCCTGGCAAGAACACTGGAGTGGGTTGCCATTTCCTTCTCCAATGCATGAAAGTGGAAAGTCAAAGTGAAAGTGAAGTTGCTCATTGGTGTCCGACTCTTAGCGACCCCATGGACTGCAGCCTACCAGGCTCCTCCGTCTATGGGATTTTCCAGGCAAGTGTATGGAGTGGGGTGCCATTGCCTTCTTTGTGAGTTGATGTCTAGTGTCTACCTGATGCCTCTCTCAACTACTCATTGACTTGATTACTTGCCTCTGGACAAATTCCAGTGTATTTGTTCCACTGAGATTATCAAAATATCGATTGCACTCATTTAAATTGGGAAAAATAATAAGGAATAGTATTTTCAGTGGGTTCATTGTTTTCAGCTTAACTATAATGACATCTTGACTATAGTACTCTCTAGTGGTGTAACATTAGGAAAATCACTTAACCTATATTTACTCATCTATGAAATGAGTCGATGATATTAGTTTAATTCTTATAGCAATATTTTAGGTTTGTTGTAGGTAATAAATGAGCTAACATAAATAAAGCCTTTAGAACAATGTTTGGCACATAGTGATCTAGAAGAATCAGCTAATGTTTGTGGAGTAGGATGCAAATCAATCTGGAGAAAAGACAGGTAGCTTTCTATCAGTGATTCCAAATATCCACAGATTTTTTTCTTAAAGCTTAGAATTTTCAAAAAACTGGAAAAACACCAAAGTTCAAAAGAGAATAGCTTTTGGGTAGTATTGTTTTATCTTTGAAAATAACAGAGGAAACTAGAAGAAAATTAATTAAAGCTGCTAAAGGTCGAGATATTTTTGATCAGTAATATTTTGTTTTTGTTCTTATTTTCCACTATCTGGAAACCAGAAATTGTGTTTACAATAACCCAAATCTCCTCTCCTTTCCAATTTAAATGAATCCACTTTGAATCCACTTCAGATGCACGGTTTTATAATTTTATATTCACGATACGCCATTCATCTTCTCTGAACTTGCCTCACTACCTCTGACAATCAGAATCCCCTCAGATGAATTTCACAGACACTTGAAAATTAATTCTGCAAAAAGGTTAAGGAGGCCATTGAATTTTTAAAAGAATACTCTTAACTTAGATCTCAGTAGTCATCTGAATAATATCCAGGCTTCTTTCCCACTTTTTGAATAATAAGTATATCCATGAAAGAGATGGGAAAGGATCAATGGAGAAGAAACTTTGAAAAACTTCTGGAGTAGATGCCTCATGGTTTTATGTTGAAATAATTCTAAAGCCATAAGGTAAATACAAATCTTATAAGAATCATATTGACATAAATAGTAGGCTATAGATTATTGACATTTCATTGCTTCTTTAATTAAAAAAAGCATTTATGTTTCTGGCTATTATTTTCAGAGATTCATCCACAGTTATAGTTATTAATTACAAAGAAAAAGCTAAGAGAATTTTCCATCTAATAAAATTTTAACAAATAATCTGTTACTCTTCAGCCATACTGTCATATTAATTAGTTTAGAATTACATGTTGTAATCATTGTGATTATTGCTTTTGGCTTGGATGAGCGACCTTTTGAGTAATAATTAGTTTTTTTTTGTTTTTTTACAGAAAGTAGTGAAACAATGGCATGATTTCCTTTTAGGTATTGCCTTAACAGTCTTATTTTTTGACAAGTTAATATCTGACAAAATAGATGCATTCCTATAGTCAGGACACTAAAGTGGATTCTGTGAAAAATCAACATCATTTCCCACAGAGTTCAAATGATCTAACTTCTCTATTATCTGGAGAGATTAATTTAGCTGCTGGAGTCAAGTCTATTGGCTTTTTTTAAAGCATTTGCTTTCTGATGTGTCAGGTGCGATGAAACTGTTTATGTCTTTGAGCTACTTTGAGTATTAAGATTGCTGAGTGAAAATTCCAGTGAAATAATATGTGAAAGCTCTTTGTAAACATTAATGCACTCAAAAATGCAGTTTTTATTGGCTTATGGTATATCATTAATATTTTTAGCAAAGTGGTGATAAAATCAGATTTATTTTTGGATTTATATGAATGTAGGTTAAAGGATGTCCTATAGTGAGGGAAGACTACAGTCTGGGTGATGAGATAGGAAATTATTTGTAATAAAAATTACTGGCTTGTGAGCAAATCAATGGCAACGGAAAGGACAGGACAAATAATATGGAGGTAGGGAACTTAGGTGGATATTAAAGTTCCTTTTAACATTAACATTCAATTAGAATTTGATAAAAAAGATAAAAAGATGGATGCCTTGCCATCCATATGCTGCTACTGCTGCTAAGTCGCTTCAGTCGTGTCCGACTCTCTGCGACCCCAGAAATGGCAGCCCACCAGGCTCCCCTGTCCCTGGGATTCTCCAGGCAAGAACACTGGAGGGGGTTGCCATTTCCTTCTCCAATGCATGAAAGTGAAAAGTGAAAGTGAAGTTGCTCAGTCGTGTCTGACTCTTAGCGACCCCATGGACTGCAGCCTACTAGGCTCCTCCGTCTATGAGATTTTCCAGGCAAGAGTACTGGAGTGGGTTGCCATTGCCTTCTCCGAAGAAAATACTACTCAGATATAAGGAAATGAAATCTTGTAGCAACATAGATGGACGTGCAGGGTATTATGCTAGGTGAAGTAAGTCAGAAAGACACATCCTGTATGCTATTACTTATATGTGAACTCTAAAAAATACAACAAACTAGTGAATATAAAAAAATAAGAAATAGACTCACAGATATTGAAAACAAAGTGGTTACCAGTTGAGAGAGGGAAGAGAGGAAGGACAATATAGTGTGATGGGAATAAAAGGCACAAACTACTAGATACAGAATAAGCTATAAGAACATATTATAAATATTGAGAATATAGCCAATATTTTACAATAACTATAATGAAGTATAACCTTTAAAAATTTTGAATCAACTATATTGTATACCTGTAACTTATATAATATTGTGTCAACTATACTTCAATAAAATTAAGAATTAAAAATAGAGACTTACAAGAGAGGGTTTGGGGTGGAATATAGGGAAAATGTGGTAAAGAAGATTTCAGATTTGTTTTTTAAATATTAGAGTCTAAAAGGATATAAAAGGGGAAATATCTATCAGGCATCTTGCTCGGGGCCTTGAAGCTTATGAGGGTGGTAGATTTCGAGTGAACTCTAACTGTTAGAGTCGTCTGCCTACAGAAGATGAAAGTTGGGATTTGAAATCTCCTGGAGTATTTCATGTCTGATCTTATGGAATTTTATTTCTTTCAAACCCAAGAATAAAACAGGGGCTTTGATTGTGCATTTCTAGGTCCTTATTCTTAGTGGCATACTAGTTTCCAGGGCTCATGTTGATGTGCAAGGCCCTGTGAGCTGAATCAGAGCAGCCAGAAGCAACAAAAGAGTTAGCGCTGTAGTGGAAGAAGAAAGCAGGAAATCAGAGGTTAAGAACCAACAGAGAGATTCGAAGTATCAAGAAAAAAGCTGCTAGTTAAGATATAAAAATGAAATTAATTAGTTCAGGGATAGATGGGAACCCACGGGGTCTGTAAGTTGATGTTAATGATTCTGGACTACTTCTGGGAACACAGCAGGTTGCTAGGAATCACTTTTTAAAGATAGTGGGCCAAATCTAATAATATAAAATATTTACCCAGATAATCAGCCAATCTTCCACTTCCCTATGTTCCTCTTCAGTGTATCCCTTAAATAGATTGTGAATTATGTACAAATTTCAAGAGACACTGCTAACCTTATCTACTGTTATCTCACAGCCTTTTCCAAAAAGTAGCGGTAAATTCATTTTCCTGAACACAGACTATGCTCTTTTGTTTTGTTAACTGAATTATAATACAACAGGAAAGATGTACAAGGCCTAAGTGTATGTATTTCAAATAATATTATTTTTGATACATCTTTGTCAAATCTTTGCTTAATCAAAAATTTTTAAGGAATCTCCACACTGTTCTCCATAGTGGCTGTACTAGTTTGGATTCCCACCAACAGTGTAAGAGGGTTCCCTTTTCTCCACACCCTCTTCAGCATTTATTGCTTGTAGACTTTTGGATTGCAGCCATTCTGACTGATGTGAAATGGTACCTCATTGTGGTTTTGATTTGCATTTCTCTGATAATGAGTGATGTTGAGCATCTTTTCATGTGTTTGTTACCCATCTGTATGTCTTCTTTTTTTTTTTAATTTTTATTTTTACTTTATTTTACTTTACAATGGAGAAATGTTTATTTAGTTCTTTGGCCCATTTTTTGATTGGGTCATTTATTTTTCTGGAATTGAGCTTCAGGAGTTGCTTGTATATTTTTGAGATTAGTTATTTGTCAGTTGCTTCATTTGCTATTATTTTCTCTCATTCTGAAGGCTGTCTTTTCACCTTGCTTATAGTTTCTTTCATTGTGCAGAAGCTTTTAATTTTAATTAGGTCCCGTTTGTTTATTTTTGTTTTTATTTCCAATATTCTGGGAGGTGGATCATAGAGGATCCTGCTGTGATTTATGTCAGATAGTGTTTTGTCTATGTTCTTCTCTAAGAGTTTTATAGTTTCTGGTCTTACGTTTAGATCTTTAATCTATTTTGAGGAAACCAGAATTGAAAGAGACATGTGTACCCCAATGTTCATCACAGCACTGTTTATAATAGTCAGGACATGGAAGCAACCTAGATGTCCATCAGCAGATGAATGGATAAGAAAGCTGTGGTACATATACACAATGGAGTATTACTCAGCCATTAAAAAGAATGCATTTGAATCAGTTCTAATGAGGTGGATGAAACTGGAGCCGATTATACAGAGTGAAGTAAGCCAGAAAGAAAAACACCAATACAGTATACTAACACATATATATGGAATTTAGAAAGATGGTAACGATAACCCTGTATGCAAGATAGCTAAAGAGACACAGATGTCTAGAACAGTCTTTTGGAGGGTGGGATGATTTGGGAGAATGGCATTGAAACATGAATAATATCATATAAGAAATGAATCACCAGTCTAGGTTTGATGCAGGATGCAGGATGCTTGGGGCTGGTGCACTGGGATGACCCAGAGGGATGGCACAGGGAGGGAGGAGGTAGGGGGGTTCAGGATGGGGAACACGTGTACACTCGTGGTGGATTCATGTTGATGTGTCACAAAACCAATACAATATTGTAAAGTAATTAGCCTCCAATTAAAATAGATACATTTAAATTTTAAAAAGTATTATTCAAGCATCAAAAATTTTTTAAAAAATATTGCATTAATTAAACAAGTTTATTATAGTCAGTTGTAATAAACCATAGTGATATATTTTGTTCCAAAAGGCATTAAAGGGAATCGGTTTTATAAGTGAGAAATATTTTTGTTCATTGTAAATAAGAAAAGATTAATGTCCATTCAATAAAAAATATTCTAAAGTATTAATGAAAGACAAATTTGGGAAACCATATCTGCTTAGATACTGGTAGAGTGATGGTTTATTAAATATAATCAGTTTTATCAGTGGAATCTAAAAGATGAAACAACATTAATTCCTTATTTAGAGAAGCAATTGCCAAAATATGAAAGTACATGAGTTCCAATTTATTCAACAAATATTTGCTGAGCTCTCACCATATGTCAGGGACTTTTTAACATATATTTCTCTATGGAAGCTGGGTGAGTTTCAATTATGAGGCAAATGAATTCTGACTACAAATGCAAATAAGTTTACAATAAAGGATACTATAACATGAAGCAAAAATCTTTTATTCTAACAAGAACAAAAATAGATTAGATCTAGTTACAGATATTTCTCACTATGATTTGAAAAAAATGATACGTTTGTTTCCAGTTGTTCCTCAAAAGATTGTATGTCTGAATACTAAACTAAATAGAAGAATTTCTAGGTAAAAATTAGTTTTTCTTTTAGTATGTGGTCTTATAGCTCTGTGACTTAAAAAGTGTGGTGGTTCAGTGTTAGAAGGTCAGTCATGTCCGACTCTTATGACCCCATGGACTGTTGCCTGCCAGGCTCCTCTCTCCATGGGGATTCTCCAGGCAGGAATAATGGAGTGGGTAGACATTTCCTACTCCAGGGGATGGTGGTATAACTGACAGAAAAAGAACACTTTTCACAACTTCTCACAAATGATTTGGCTTTATTAAAAGTTTCTGGGGGAAAACAGTGCAAAGTGAGATCAGTTCAGTTCAGTTCAGTCACTCAGTTGTGTCCGACTCTTTGCGACCCCATGGATCGCAGCATGCCAGGCGTCCTTGTCCATCACCAACTCCCAGAGTTCACTCAGACTCACATCCATCAAGTCAGTGATGCCATCCAGCCATCTCATCCTCTGTCGTCCCCTTCTCCTCCTGCCCCCAATCCCTCCCAGCATCAGAGTCTTTTCCAATGAGTCAACTCTGCGCATGAGGTGGCCAAAGTACTGGAGTTTCAGCTTCAGCATCATTCCCTCCAAAGAAATCCCAGGGCCAATATCCTTCAGAATGGACTGGTTGGATCTCCTTGCAGTTCAAGGGACTCTCAAGAGTCTTCTCCAACACCACAGTTCAAAAGAGTCAATTCTTCAGCACTCAGCTTTCTTCACAGTCCAACTCTCACATCCATACATGACCACTGGAAAAACCATAGCCTTGACTAGACAGACCTTTGTTGGCAAAGTAATGTCTCTGCTTTTCAATATTCTATCTAGATTGGTCATAACTTTTCTTCCAAGGAGTAAGCGTCTTTTAATTTCATGGCTGCAGTCACCATCTGCAGTGATTTTGGAGCCCCCCAAAATAAAGTCTGACACTGTTTCCACGGTTTCCCCATCTATTTGCCATGAAGTGATGGGACCGGATGCCATGATCTTCATTTTCTGAATGTGGAGCTTTAAGCCAACTTTTTCACTCTCCACTTTCATTTTCATCAAGAAGCTTTTTAGTTCCTCTTCACTTTCTGCCATAAGGGTGGTGTTATCTGCATATCTGAGGTTATTGATATTTCTCCTGTCAGTCTTAATTCCAGCTTATGTTTCTTCCAGCCCAGCAAAGTGAGATAATCTGATTTAAAAAGTAAGTTGTGGGCTTCCCTGTGGCTCTGCAGTAAAGAATTTGCCTCCAATGCAAGAGACACTGGTTCAAGGGATCGGGGAAGATCCCACATGCCTAGAAGTAATTAAGTCCATGTGCCACAACTATTGACCTTGTGCTCTAGAGCTCCAATGCTAAAACTACTGAAGCCTGTGAGCCCTAGAAGCCATGCTCCACAGCAGAAGAAGTCACCATACTAAAGTCACCCTGGGCACCAAAACTAGAGAGCAGCCCCTGTCCTTCACAACCAGAGAAAAGGCTGAGCAGCAGCGAAGAGACAGTGCAGTCAAAAGTAAATAAATTAATTAAATTTTTTAAAAAACTGTAAGGGCCAAAATAGAAATGTAAATTTCTGATACATAAAAATTCATGTTTTTAAGAATATATATCAAAGTTGATTTCAAATTAGAATTAATCTTTCTCAATCTCAATAAAGAAAGTGGCAGTGAAACGGTACACTTGAAATTGATACCTAGGCTGACATTCCATTGCCTGTCATTTCCTTCTTAGAAATCTAATGCGATCGAACAATCCCAGAGGGTTTCTGATTATAAATAATTTGAAAAATTATTTGGAATATTGGATGTCCTATTTTCTCTAGCTTTCTTCAGTGAACAGTATTCCACTATTCTATTACTACATAGCAGAAAGTACATGACCTTTGAAGGGTGTCAGGCAGGTCTTGTTTGGATTGTAAGATCCTTCCTGTGATCTTGGTCCAGTTATTTAAACTCTTGAAGCCTCATTTGTTTAATAAATACTCATAAGCCTGAGGATGAAAAGGAGATAATGCATAGGCCATAACAATGTCTGTCAATTCCTTTCCTTTTCTGTATGGGGTATCCAGTATCCTTGATTCATCTATTTGTGTATCTATTTAACCAAGGAATTCAATTTAATCAATGAACATTGATTAAAGGCACTATATTAAGTATTGATATTTAAAGACTTCCCTGTAGCTTAAATGGTAAAGAATCTGCCTGCAATGCAGGAGACCAGGGTTTGATCCCTGGGTCAGGAAGATCTTCTGGAGAAGGGAATGGCAAACCACTCCAGTATTCTTGCCTGGAGAATCCCATGGACAGAGGAGCCTGTCAGGCTACAGTCGGTGGGGTTGCAAAGAGTTGGACACAACTGAGCAGCTAACAGACATTAGATAGTGAGGAGGCAGCAGTGAAATTTAAAAAATCCTAACCTTATGGAACTTATCTTCTTGCAAAATGTAACTGCATCCTTATTAAGAAAGTTAATTGCAAACTTGCCTCTGAATCTATAAACATATACAATTATATGTTAAAAAATTCTATCTCTGTATCCACCTTTCTTTTATCTCTCACTCCCTTTCCTAGATTTAGCCCTTTCTGTCTTCTCTCCAACTACAAAATTTTTTCCAGTGTCTACCTCCACATTAAGTTTAGATGGGGTTGAAGAGGTGCGGGAGCAGGGAATACAGAAGAGAGAATACGTATCTTAAAAGAAGGTGAATGTCACAGCAAGGAAAGAAAACATAAAATTATGAATAGTAGCCTAATCAATCCACATGATAAAACATAACCATATGTTAAGTGATAAATGGCCATAAAGCCTATGAAAATTCAAAGGGAGAAATAATTCAAAAAAATTTGTCAAAATGAACTTCAAAAAAAGAGGTGAAAATTAGGCCAACTTAAAAGATTAGTAAATTTTAATGACACAAGAGGAAAAAATAATCATGAAAGGGTAACATTTTTTTCTCAACAGCAAATGCCCAAGTTTTTAACTAGTATCATTATTCTAGTTGTGACAAATTTCAGGTTAATTTTTTTTAACTTGTAAATTTAGCAAAGTACAACCTGCAAATCAGGATTTTTTGTTGGCTTAATCAAAAGTAAATCCAGATTTCCCAAGTATCATTTCTGATTACTTAATTTATTCAGCCATAGAGGAGAGAGATACCTACAGTTGTTTTTCAATAACAGGATACATAGAGTGTCCTTATACCTCCTGTGGTCAGTAGGATTCACTCTCCTCTACTCTCTTTTCCAAAGAGTAAGGTCCACAGCTTTTTGGCAATTCATTCTGACAGCCTTCAGTCTCTTCTACTTCAATGGTTAGGGTTGTCTACCTGAGTTAGAGACGCACATGCAATTTGGAGTTATTTTTTCATTCTGAAATACTCTACCCCATCTCCCCAGCAGCAAACAGTGTTCCCTGTCATCTTTACCCCATCGGCAATGGTTTCCTTAGGCTAAGCCATCCAGGGTGTACCAGAAGAGGTGTCCACAGCTCTCTTGCCACCCTCTACTGCCAATACTGGTCATTCTCAGAATTCTTCTGGAGTACACACAGTGTTTGGGAGAAACTATTTGGCTCAGAAAGTGCAAGCTCTCGCTTTAGTTCATTTTAAACATAGTTTCTAAATATTTAGGGAAAGAAGGCCTGTTTCTCTCTAGTCTCGTAAGTCTCTTCATACCAAGGTTAAGTACTAAAGTGTCAATGAATCAAAATGTTCATCTCTATCCCTACCTATATTTTTTGTGACCATCTGCCTGACCATAATTCTGGGCATGCAATGTTAGGTATGTTGTCCAAGAACGTGCTTTTCTATTCATCTTCATCAAGGAGGCAGATAATTGAATTTCTGCCAAGATTTTTGGCAGGTGGCTTTTCTTCTTTATGATTTTGTCTCAATATTGCCAGTTTTTTTGTCTGTTTTCTTGTAATCGTATTTTCATGAGAATTCTAGGCGATATTGCAGTTGCTTTCCATCCTGGTGGGAAGTTCTTCCAACTTTGCTTGAAACTGGACCAGATACATAATTTGCAAAGGCCCAATGTAAAGTGAAAAATGCAGGGTCCCTTGTCCAAAAATTCTTGCAAAAGACTATGAAAACAGAGTGTTAAGCCAAACAGGGCAACCTCTTAAGTGCTAAGTGAGGCCTGCATGACTGCACATCACATACCCAGGAAGCTGGCCCTGATGGAAACTTTCTCTAACTTCGGGTTTGATGACATTGCTGGCTCCTGAGGTTCCTTTTCTCTTTCCTAGGGCTTCTCTATTACTTGACCGACTTCTCCCATCTTCTTTCTTAAGCCCTCTAAATAAGAAGAAATCAAGATTATGTCTTCAGTTCTCATTCTTTTTCTGCTATGTAATTCTCAGAAATCCCCACTATTTTAGTGATCTCAATCACTCCTTTCTGAAGATGGCTGCCAGCTTACTATTAATATTTCCCATTCTGATGGATCTTATCTTATTTGAGGTACAAACCTCTAATTGCAAACAGACATTTACACTAATAGCTTATACACCTACAGTGGAATCTTTCATCTCATCTCTCAACTACTGACACTTCCATGTGAATTTTCTTTACTCTGACTCTTTGATTATTCCATCTCCTTGGCTTCACAAATCTAAGTGACAGTTAACCTTTGATTTTTTAGAAATTTGGAGAATTAGCTGATTTATTATTTTCAGACATTTTTCACTTATTTTATTTTTCGCATTGTTGGATGCTGTAAATACTTTTAATCTCTCTCTTTTTAAGAAAGGAGGAAGGTAAGACCATATAAATAAGATCTTGACAAAAATGAGTTGGAAAAATAGATTAAAACATCAAAAATATTGCTTTTCTTTAAGAGATGTTTAACTTACATCTTCTTTGCTGCTGCTGCTGCTGTCACTTCACCTGTGTCCGACTCTGTACGATCCCATAGACGGCAGCCCACCAGGCTCCTCTGTCCACAGGATTCTCTAGGCAAGAATACTGGAGTGGGTTGCCATTTCCTTCTCCTACATCTTCTTTCAGTTCAGTTCAGTTTAGTCGCTCAGTCATGTTCGACTCTTTGCGACCCCATGAATCACAGCACACCAGGCCTCCTGTCCATCACCAACTCCTGGAGTCCACCCAAACCCATGTCCATCAAGTCGGTGATGCCAACCAGCCATCTCATCCTCTCTCATCCCCTTCTCCTCCCACCTTCAATCATTCCCAGCATCAGGGTCTTTTCCAATGAGTCAACTCTTCGCATGAGGTGGCCAAAAGATTGGAGTTTCAGCGTCAGCATCAGTCCTTTCAGTGAACCCCCAGGACTGATCTCCCTTTGGAGAAGGCAATGGCACCCAACTCCAGTATTCTTGCCTGGAAAATCCATGGATGGAGGAGCCTGGTAGGCTGCAGTCCATGGGGTCGCTAAGAGTTGGGCACGACTGAGCAACTTTACTTTGACTTTTCACTTTCTTGCATTGGAGAAGAAAATGGCAACCCACTCCAGTGTTCTTGCCTGGGGAATCTCAGGGGCGGGGAAGTCTGGTGGGCTGCTGTCTATGGGATGGCACAGAGGCAGACATGACTGAAGCGACTTAGCAGCAGTAGCAGCAGCAAATCTCCCTTAGGATGGACTGGTTGGATCTCCTTGCAGTCCCAGGGACTCTCAAGAGTCTTCTCCAGCACCACAGTTCAAAAGCATCAATTCTTCGGTGCTCATCTTTCTTCACAGTTCAACTCAAATCCATACATGACCACTGGACAAACCATAGCCTTGACTAGACGGACCTTTGTTGGCAAAGTAATATCTTTGCTTAAATCTTGACAAATACACCTGATTTTCACTTTTGGAATTAAATTCTAGGAAACAACCCTGTTAAAAAAAATCAACTGAAAATTATTTTCACATAATGTGTTTTTCATATGTTGAAAAGAAAGGCATAATTTTTATAATATATAAATAGTGAACTGGAAAAGGCTCTTTCAGGTATATCAAAAATTTTTAATCATTCAAAATTACTGTGTTAACAAGATGTCATAAAACAAAGTTATAACAAATGGAAATTTCTCTGATTATTTGGGACAGGAATATCACTTCTCATTTCCTTATATATTTGATCCAATTTCACATTAATGTTGAAACAAGCTACATGGTACTATGCCTTTATTTGTGTTGTACTTTCTAGCTTCTTGTTTTGTTTACCTGATTTTATTTTTACTATGAGTAACCATAATAATTGGTATGTGTCACCTTGCCAAGGACAACTTCAAAACATTTTCTACATTTAACCACTCATAACACTGGTGGTGAAGAGGAACTAAAAAGCCTCTTGATGAACGTGAAGAGGAGAGTGAAAAAGTTGGCTTAAAGCTCAACATTCAGAAAACGAAGATCATGGCATCTGGTCCCATCACTTCATGGGAAGTAGATGGGGAAACAGTGGAAACAGTGTCAGACTTTATATTTCTGGGCTCCAAAATCACTCCAGATGGTGATTGCAGCCATGAAAGTAAAAGATGCTTACTCTTTGGAAGGAAAGTTATGACCAACCGAGACAGCAAATTCAAAAGCAGAGACATTACTTTGCCGACTAAGGTCTATCTAGTCAAGGTTATGGTTTTTCCAGTAGTCATGTATGGATGTGAGAGTTGGACTGTGAAGAAAGCTGAGCACCGAAGAATTGATGCTTTTGAATTGTGGTGTTGGAGAAGACTCTTGAGTCCCTTGGACTGCATGGAGATCCAAGCAGTCCATCCTAAAGGAGATCAGTCCTGGATGTTCTTTGGAAGGACTGAGCTAAAGCTGAAATGCCAATACTTTGGCCACCTCATGAGAAGAGTTGACTTATTGGAAAAGACCCTGATGCTGGGAGGGATTGAGGGCAGGAGGAGAAGGGGATAATAGAGGATGAGATGGCTGGATGGCATCTCCAACTCGATGGACATGAGTTTGGGTAAACTCCGGGAGTTGGTGATGGACAGGGAGGCCTGGCGTGCTGTGATTCATGGGGTCGCAAAGAGTCGGACATGACTGAGCAACTGAACTGAACTGAACACTGGTGGTTTGTCTTGCTAATTTGAGGAAAAGCAAGCATCAGCGTATGAAAATATTTTTGCAAGTTTTTTATTTTTTTTTTTACCTTTTTATTTTATATGGGGGTATAGCTGATTAACAATGTTGTGATAGTTTCGGGTGGACAGCCAAGAGCCTCAGCCATAGGTATATATGTATCCATTCTCCCCTAAACTCCCCTGCCACTCAGACAGCCACATAACATTAACTAGAGTTCCCTGTGCCATAAAGTAGGTCCTTCTTGGTTATTCATTTTAAATATAGCAGTGTGTACACACTTGTCAATCCCAAACTTCCTAACTATCTCTTCCCCTGCATTCTTCCTGCTGGTAACCGTAGGTTCGTTCTTAAGTCTGTGAGTCTGTTTCTGTTTTGTAATAACTGTTAAACTAATTTGAACATTTTACAACAAAATGAATTGGCTGGGTTGATATATTCTACAGCTAGTTACTTGAGGCAGTCTTTATGGTCTACACAACGACAACGGTTTGCTTTGTCTTCCTAAGTACTATTTTTCTGTTCTGCTGGGGAAGTGTTTGAAAGTTCATTTCTAGCCCAAGACATTCATCTCAATTATTTGAATTGGCTGCCTGCAGATAACCCGTAATATGGAGTATCACTCACTTACAAAATAGTTGCCACAGACATGTGCCAGTGCTCAACCTGGCAGCAAAGATGTGTAAAAAACTTTTCAAATTATGTTTTTGGACACACAGAGAATATCACTGTAGTATAAAGTTTAGTGCACTGATTTGTCTCCATTCAATCTCTCTACTTATCTGTTCTCCAAAGTCAGCAGAATTGTCACAACCAAGTATTTTGAAACATGTACTAGTGAATTAGTTTAGTTGGTAAAGTTGGGAGACTAAAAGATACACGTTTACTAATTTTTCCTTGGATTTCTAATTAGATATTATGACTCATTGGTCCTATAGTTCTTACTATTTTGATGCTGATGTTCTAGAGCCTTTATCTGGACAAGTAGAATCAAATGTAAGCTGTTCAAAACTCAGAAACTACCTCTTTTGTCTATTTTGGGAGATCACTAACAATTTTTTGTTTTTTTCTTATGAGAGAAGCAAGCTCTCTGAGTTTTATAGAAAAATAGTTGAGTTGCTTTCAAAGTCCATGTGCATCAAAGTATGCACATTAGACATGGGGCTCAGTCATACAAAAGTGCTTACAGACCCCATCTGACCTGCCCCATCAGGTGTCCAGGTCTTCCCGTGAGTAAGCCTTTCTGCCCTTGAGACTTTCTGATTGCTGGTGGGGGTGCTGTTTTTCACTGGATGCGTCATTCGTCAAAATTCTGTTTGGATACATTCTCCTCTATGCAATCCTTTTGAATATCAGTATCTTTTTATCATCTACACATTCCAACTCTCAGACTTTTATACAGTAATCTATTTAAGATCATCTTGAGCTCAGGGAATGACAATGGTTTTGCAATATCTCTGGTTCTACCACTGAATAACACTAACATTAGTAACTACAGGGTTGCTTTTTGGTGTTAGGCTCCAGGAAACATCCCTGTTAAAGAACCACCTGATAATTCTTCTTAAATAATTAGAGTTGGTTATGAAATACTCTTGTATTATGAAATACCTTTTATATAATAAAGTTTGATTATGAAATGCATTGGGGGGAAATTATTTAGACTACTTATGTTCCAGATTCATCATTTGTTATGTTAAGGGGAACATGTGTATAGGATTTGGAATATTTTAGATTAAGAAACAGCAGAAAGCTTCTAGCATAATGAATGAATGTTCACTATTGTAAAGTCATCTACCACATAATCTAGGTATTTGTTTCCATTTCTTGTGAAATTCATGGAGGTGATCTATGACTTACTCACCTATATACTCCCTGCAACTAGAACAACACCTGGCAACCAGGTGATGCTAAATAATATTTATTAAAATAAAATATATAAGATATAAATTATAGACCATAAGTAACTTTTTCATTACTGATTATGGGCTGAGTCCCAAAAAGATGTTTTAAATTTAGTCTTGGTATTTAAGCTTATGTGAAAAAAGATGAAGATGAGTTCATAGTGAAAAAATCAAAGAGTTAAATGCCAATGAGTTTAAAGGATATTTAGCCCTTTAAAAATGTTAGTCTGCTTTCATGTTCGCCTACTAACTTCAGTGACTATGGGACTCAATGAACAATTCATTGATGGAAAGGATTCAGCCTAAGGTCATAAAATGCTGTGCTTCTTGCGGTTGTGTAAGCAACTTCATTCTCTTTCATGTGATGAAAGTATTTGGCATTTTTAAAATTACTTTTGCTGTTTTTCAAAATGAATAAAAATCTTGTCAAAAATATTATTGATTTTCCAGTTGCTATATTGTTCTCTCAGATGTAACAAAAAATACTTTGTCTGAAATAAAAGCAATATTCAGAATTGTGTACATAACTCTTAGTTATGCACATGTGACCTCTTATGAAATACTCTCCCAACCTTTTCTAAGAATAAATGTTCTATGATTATTGAAGTAGTAGCCTCAGAATGCATGTAAATACACAAACACACACACACTCACACAATCACACACCCTAAAGTATACATGAAAATATATGCATTTACCTGTTTCCAAGTACATCCAGAAATAAGGATCACAAACTTGTGCCAACAGACTGACTCGCTGAACAGAAATATGCCAGGTGGATGATGCATTTCTAAGTCAAACACCTGCCTCAGATAATTACCAACCACAAGTTACAGTTTGGGCAGGTGTCATATACACTGAAAGATAAGAAAGAGAGAGCATTAATAAAAATAAACCTGGGACTGACTGGAGACGAAATGGCTAGATAAGTGCTAAAAATGAAGCATTCAATTTTTAGTAACCCTGTAAGATGTAAAGGCATATGAAAACATGTACTACCAGATTTTAAAATTTATAAGATTTCTGAATTAAGACAGTGTGATATTGATCTCAGAAGAGGCAAACCAAGGAATGCAAATATTTGTATATATAAACACATTTGTCTACACGTGCTTGCAAATTTGTTATAAAATAAAGATAACATTACAAATGAAAGAAAAAAGACTGAGTAATAAAAGATGCTTAGAAAACTGAATATAAATATGAGATAGTATAAAATTATATTTTAATTCATGGTGTGTGTGTTGTGTTTAAATGGCCAAACCAATGCAAAGCAGTCTAGAGATTTAATGTGATCCTTATCAATTTACCATGACATTTTTCACAGAACTAGAACAAATAATCCTAAAATTTATATGGAACCACAAAAGACTCAGAATTAACAGCAATCCTGAAGAACAAAGCTAGAGGCATAATCCTCTCAGACTTCAGACAATACTACAAAGCTACAGTAATCAAAAGAGTATGTTGCTGGCACAAAAACTGACGTATGGATCAATAGAATAGAGAGCCCTGAAATAAACCCACATACCTATGATCAATTAAGCTTTGACAAAGGAGGCAAACATATATAATGGAGAAAAGTCTCTTCAGCAAGAGGTTTTAGGAAAGCTGGACAGCTGCATGTAAATCAATGAAGTTAGAACAAAAATAACTCAAGACATACAAATACCATTAAGCAAGATGTACTTTAGATATTTATCTATGAAAATATATGTTGCATGTAGAAATCTCATCTCCTAGGATGTATTTGTTGTTGTTCAGTCGCTCACTCATGTCCAACTCTTGGCAAACCCAGGGAATGCAGCATGCCAGGCTTCCCTGTCCTTCACCATCACCTGAAGCTTGCTCAAACTCATGTCTATTGAGTCAGTGATGCCATGCAACCATCTTGTTCTCTGTCATCCCCTACTCCTCCTGGCTTCAATCTTTCCTAGCATCAGGGTCTTTTCTAATGAGTTGGCTCTTCAAATCAGGTGGCCAAAGTATTGGAACTTCAGCTTCAGCATCAATCCTTCCAATGAATATTCAGGGTTGATTTCTTTTAGGATTGTTGACTGGTTTGATCTCCTTGATGTCCAAGGGACTCTCAAGGTTCTTCTCCAACACCAAGTTCAAAAGCATCAATTCTTTGGCACTCAGCCTTCTTTACGGTCCAACTCTCACATTCATACATGGCTACTGCAAAAGCCATAGCTTTGACTATATGTCCCTTTGTTGGCAAAGTAATGTCTCTGCTTTTTAATAAGCTTCTAGGTTGGTCATAGCTTTTCTTCCAAGGAGTAAGCATCTTTTAATTTCATGGCTGCAGTCACCATTTGCAGTGATTTTGGAGTCCAAGAAAATAAAGTCTGTCACTGTTTCCATTGTTTCCCCCATCTATTTGCCATGAAGTAGTGGGGTGAATTGTCATAATCTTAGATTTTTGAATGTTGAGTTTTATGCCATTTTTTTCACTCTCCTCTTTCATCTTCATCAAGAGGCTATTTAGTTCCTCTTCGCTTTCTGCCATAAGGGTGGTGTCATCTGCATATCTGAGATTATTGATATTTCTTCTGGCAGTCTCGATTCCAGCTTGTGCTTCATCCAGCCTGGCATTTTCCGTGATGTACTCTGAATATAAGTTAAATAAGCAAGGTGACAATATACAGCCTTGACGTACTCCTTTCCCAATTTGGGCCAGTCTGTTGTTCCATGTCTGTTTTTAACTGCTGCTTCTTGACCTGCATACAAGTTTCTCAGGAAGCAGGTGAGATGGTCTGGTATTTCCATCTGTTTAAGAATTTTCCACAGATTGTTGTGATGTATATACAAATCAATTATCTAAAGTGTTATTTAATTCTTTTATGTAAAGTAAAGAAATTTGTTTGGTATTTTACAGTAGATTTCTTATAGTAGGAATTTATAAAAATAAATAATTATGCAAAATAAACATGTCATTTGACTTCAATACATCTCAGAACATTAAATTTCTTAAAGATTCAATTTTTGACAGTTAACTAAATTTGTTAAGCATGATCTTTTTGTGAAACAAAAAGAAAAATATATAGGCATTTTTCTCTTCTCTCGTTTTGTCATCCATTTCCATGATGTCTGCATCTTCAGTTCCACTCCTGACTACTGTTTGGCTCATGGACTCCACAAACAGCCTAAAGCAAACCTTCTGGGAAAGCCCTGTCAGCATTTAATATGTGATCATCCTGTCACTGTAATATTGCCCAGAGCTGTACCTCCAAAATCACATAACTGGATTTATGCTTGAAAATGGAATCATCAATGGGCAAGGAAACACTGTTGTGCAGAGAGGTTTAAAATTTTAGTTGACAATATTGAATCTCAATTTGTTGAACTCTTTCTGGGTGAAATAACAGACTGCTTGATTCTTTTTTTTTTTTTTTTGCAGTCAAAGTCTTCCTTTTGAGTTTGATAATTAGGCAACTGAAAGAGTAAAAAGAGATTTCTAAGATATTATGAATGTAATAATTTCAGGAGGCAGCTATTACCCTCGTGGTTGGTGAAATACTCAGGCACTTGGAGGAGGAGTCCCATGGAACTGAAACTACGGCCTCTGAAGAGCAGTCTCTGTTCAGCCGGAGCTGGTTTCTCGGAGAGGCAGCATAATAAAGCAGATTCTACAAGTGTTGAGAAAACTACAACAGCTGCTGTCAAAGGACAAAACCATCACTGCTGCAGTGAAAAAAATCTTCCTGCCTTGCAACCTCTTTCTGGCTCCCTCTGCTGGCAGAGCTTAAGATGAATTCGCTGGCCAAGCGGAAACATGTTTAGTGGAGTCATAGTCTTAAGGAAGGAAACTTGGGGTGGGAAGCCCACTACATACTAAACCTAATATCTATCATACTGTCTGTATCAACATAACAAAGAAGGAGGCTGTCATTCTACAATGGTCTGAAAGCCAATAGGTGGATTACCCCGAATTCTCCTGACTTCTTCAAATCCTTTGCATATCATCAGTTCAGTTCAGTTGCTCAGTCGTGTCCGACTCTTTGTGACTCCATGAATTGCAGCACGCCAGGCCTCTCTGTCCATCACCATCTCCCAGAGTTCACTTAAACTCACGTCCATTGAGTCGGTGATGCCATCCAACCATCTCATCCTCTGTCGTCCCCTTCTCCTCCTGCCCCCAATCCCTCCCAGCATCAGAGTCTTTTCCAATGAGTCAACTCTTCGCATGAGATGGCCAAAGTATTGGAGTTTCAGCTTCAGCATCATTCCCTCCAAAGAAATCCCAGGGCTGATCTCCTTTAGAATGGACTGGTTGGATCTCCTTGCAGTCCAAGGGACTCTCAGGAGTCTTCTCCAACACCACGGTTCAAAAGCATCAATTCTTCGGCGCTCAGCTTTCTCCACAGTCCAACTCTCACATCCATATATGACCACAGAAAAAACCATAGCCGTTACTAGATGGACCTTTGTTGGCAAAGTAATGTCTCTGCTTTTGAATATGCTCTCTAGATTGGTCATAACTTTTCTTCCAAGGAGTAAGCGTCTTTTAATTTCATGGCTGCAGTCACCATCTGCAGTGATTTTGGAGCCCAAAAGGATAAAGTCTGACACTGTTTCCACTGTTTCCCCATCTATTTCCCATGAAGTGATGCACATCATAAGAAACCCAATTCTTTATTCACTAAATCCCAGAATTTTTTCAAATATGTAGTCATTTATTTGGATGTGTCAGGTCTTAGTTGCAGTACATGTGCTTCTCTAATTGTGGCGCATGGACTTAGCTGTCCCATAGCATGTGGGATCTTAGTTCTCCAGCCAGGGGTTGAACTAGTGCCCCTGCATTGGAAGGCAGATTCTCAACCACTGAACTACCAAGGAAGTCCCTATATCCAATATTTTTTAATTCACTTTTTAAAATGAAGTTTATTTACAACCATTTTACAAAAGACATTATTATGGGCTAAAGATGAAATAAACTTATTTCCTTTTTTCAGAGAATTTAAAATGTGAAAAGCAAGATAAAAATACATATGTATAAATCAATAGGAGAATGAAAAGCTATACAGTCTAACTACACAGCCTAAGATCACAAGGGCTTCAACTAGGTCTATCAGTTATTTCGACTAATTAATAGAAGAGTTCAAAAACCTCAGGGGTCATTTGTAAAAGACTTTGTTGAAGAGACCACATGGTCACAATGAGTGGGTAAGAGTCTAAAATTAGCTGTTGGCATTAGAAAAGCTTTACAGAGAGAATGGCAGGTTAAATTTGGACTGGCAGGAAAGCAAAATTTACATTTTAAAATGGCAAAAATCACTGGATGCACATTGACTATGATGTTGATGTAATAGAATATTGAAAGAGAAGTCTGGAAAGGAAATTAAGAGTCAGACTGTGGAGCTTTTTAATGCTATACTAGGAAGTTTGTTATTTATTTAGTGGATAAGCTCCTGAAAATTTTTGAGCAAATAGGTAAAAAGCTTCACAAGATTAAGCTAATGACTGTGTACAGGTTGAA
Source organism: Capricornis sumatraensis (assembly GCF_032405125.1). Taxonomy (NCBI): domain Eukaryota; kingdom Metazoa; phylum Chordata; class Mammalia; order Artiodactyla; family Bovidae; genus Capricornis; species Capricornis sumatraensis. The sequence goes on from NC_091075.1 coordinate 68,640,115, forward strand.
TCAAAGGAGGAAGAGCACACTGGCAAATATTGTAGGAAGATCAGTAATGAAGCCGAACCATCAGAAAGAAGGGAATAAGGGATATGAACAAAATATGAGTTTTCTTTCCACCTATTTTTTCTACAGTGAGCTTCCATTTCTGCATAAGCTAGATGAGATGCTAAAAATGTTTTCTATGTAGGTGGTTAGCCTCTGCTTCCACGTTCAGAATACAGCTGTCCCTTTCCATGGTATTTTTTAAGAATTATAAAAATAGGCCAAAATCAGATACAGTTTGAGTAGAAAGAAAAAGAAACATAGGAATACCTTCTTATATTGTCTCATTTCCTAATTACAGTATCTTGTATGGATTAAATATTGATAGTATTAATTCTGAGAACAGTAGACTGAAGAACTTTATTTCGGTCAAGCATATAAGGATGATAGCCATGTGTCCATATTGATCATCTTTTATAAAGGTCTAGAACTGGACTGAAAAAAATTACAACACAAATACGTATGGACATAAGTCTGAAATAATTTAGTATTAGAATATTTGGCTATACAAATTAAATTGGCCTCAACTAGTTTCTGTGACCAACACTGCCCATAAAAACAAACAGAAATATATTTAAGGAAATGTTTTCTTCATTGGTATCACAGTTTCTAAGACCTTATCTTTTCTTTATGAATTAGTTCATTAGCCATGAAAGTATTTTGCTATGTATTTTCTTTCCTCTACTGTTGTTTATACATGTTTTCTCACTATCCCTTTGCTTATATTCTGTTCTGCATGTAAATTACCCCATCTAAGCTAAACTTTATATTTCTGTTTCAACATTTTCCTTTCCTCTTACAAGCTGTATGATCTTGAGCAAGTATATAAAGCTTTCTGTGCCTCTAATCTTTTCATGTGTAAAATGAGATTTAAAATATTGCTTCCCACTGTGACTAATTAAAGATGCACATTATACTATACAGCATCTTTATAGCAACCAATAAAAAATTAAATGAGGATGACATTAGTAATACAATACTGAAATAAATAGAATACTAAAAATTTAATTAATTAACCTAATGAAGGCAGGAAAAAAACAAAGAGGAAGAAACAAATAGAAATAAGATTGATTTCTACTTAGCCATATCATTAATCACATTGAATATAAACCATGTAAAAACGTGCCAATGAAAAGGCAGAGAGTTTCAGAAAAATTTCTATGAGGAATTTATTTTAGATATAAACATACAAATAGGTTAAAGTAGAGTAATGGGGAAACATTCAACCTTTACACTCTGAAAGTAACAAATCCAAAGTAGTTGTATTTTAGACTAAATACAAACGAAAATTCCACAAATCAAAATTATTAAATTAGCTGAAGCAGTGCTGAGGAGGAAATTTCAAGCTTTAAATTCTTGTACTGAAACAATAGAAAGACCTAGCATCCATGATCTAGGCTGCCATCTTAAAAAGCTAAGATGAGAAAATAAAATTAAACCATATAAAGTATAAGAAAGGAAATAATAAAAAGAAAATCAGTGAAATAGAAAAATAGTCTGTACCCAAACTAAGCTACCTAAACTAACCAAAATGAAAGATAAGACACACATTATCAATGTTAGATAATAAAAGAAGATCCATTACTTTGTCCCCAAAAGATGCTGAGCAGAAGAGACAACACAAAACCCGGGTATTGTATAATTCCATTTATATGGAATCTAGAATGGGCAAATCTAATCTAGTGTATATAGGAACCATGCCACGGAGCTGATTTTGTGAATATATTTCTTGTTTTATCGTATTTTAGATAGTTATCATGTTTCAATGCTTTCTCCCTTCTGGGATGTTCAGACATAACTGGGAAGTGGGGCAAAAATATTTATTTCTTGGAAAGGGGAGCAGTGTCCCAAATTAGTTCTTTTCATCACTATGCGGGACTCACCTTTCCTTTCTCTGTTGATCTTGACAGCTGGGAGTCTTTCATCTGCTGTTTTTAGTCTGTATCACACCAGAGAGGGTTTGATTGTATTGACTTGATTAGGTCAGTTGCTTGAGTACAAAACTTAAACAGCAACTCACTCCAGTACTCTAGCCTAGAAAATTCCATGGATGGAGGAGCCTGGTGGGCTACAATCCATGGGGTCACAAAGAGTCGGACATGACTGAGCAACTTCACAACTTCACGACTGGCAAAAACTAAAGCTATTAAAGAAAAATAAAATAACACCAGCAATATTAATATACTTAATTAACTAAGACTTCTAATGTACCACAAAAATGCTGCAGTACATTTTCCCTAGCATTTGGGAACAGAGATTGAGTCAACTCTTCTTAGACCAGCCATAGAATTAATGATTTTCCGATGCTGGTCATGAATTTCCCCAAGCATAGAATATGCTTTAACAGACTACAATATCATAGTATATTTCTTACATCTCTTATAAATATGTATTCAGTGTTGTTGTGATGGATTTATGGAAAAAAAATGACTGATTTCTCATATTTTTAAAGGGAAAGTCATACATGAATGAAATCTGCCTAACCCCAGTAGAGAGTGACTCTGGGAGTTCTTTAGCTAAATTTCAACTCTTAGCACAATCATCAGTTTTGCAAAACAATCACAACATAGCAACAGCTCTAGTGTATGACAATTAAAGATGGACTATCTCCAGAAGAGCTAATATGTCTCATAAACTTTAAGCCTTAAGCAGAGCTATTGGTAGTGATTGGATTTTCCATAAGGATACCTTTGCCAAACAGCAGATCACATGTACACAATGTCAGAATCACTCCATAGACAATGAACTTGAAACATCACTTATTTCCAAATATATTATTCCTACCCACCTACTGCTCTCTCTCCTTTCCCATCCAACAGTACAGAAATTAAATATCCTCTTTGATTAACTGTAGGTCCATGCCAGTCTGCTCTCTAGAGTATTCACCTGAAAAGAAGCATGATAGATAATCACCAGCAAAGCAGACTCAAAATAGTTCAGTTAGTAAAGAATCTGCCCGCATGCCCCGGGTCAGGAAGATCCGCTGGAGAAGGGAAAGGCTACCCACTCCAAGATCTGGCCTGAAGAATTCCATGGAGTCACAAAGAGTGGGACACAACTATCTGACTTTCACTTCACTCACCAAAAAACCAAACCAAATACCAATATTCACTGTCAAAAATCTGGCTATTTCAAAGATAAACATGGATTTCAGCTCAGTTCAGTTCAGTCGCTCAGTCATGTCCAACTCTGTACAACCCCTTGGATTGCAGCAAGCCAAGCCTCCCTGTCCATCACCAACTCCCAAAGTTTACTCAGACTCATGTCCATTGAGTTGGTGATGCCATCCAACCATCTCATCCTCTGTCGTCCCCTTCTCCCACCTTCAGTCTTTCCCAGCATTAGGGTCTTTTCAAATGAGGCAGCTCTTCACATCAGGTGGCCAAAGTATTGAAGTTTCAGCTTCAGCATCAGTCCTTCCAATGAATATTCAGGACCGATTTCCTTTAGGATGGACTGGTTAGATCTCCTTGCTGTCCAAGGGACTCTCAAGAGTCTTCTCCAACATCACATTTCAAAAGCATCAATTCTCCAGTGCTCAGCTTTCTTTATAGTCCAACTCTCACAATCATACATGACTATTGCAAAAACCATAGCTTTGACTAAATGGACCTTTGCTGGCAAGTAATGTCTCTGTTTTTTAATATGCTGTCTAGGTTGGTCATACCTTTTCATCCAAGGAGCAAGCATCTTTTAATTTCATGGCTGCAGTCACCATCTGCAGTGATTTTGAAGCCCCCCCCCCCAAATAAAGTCTGTCACTGTTTCCACTGTTTCCCCATCTATTTGCCATGAAGTGATGGGAACAGATGCCATGATCTTAGTTTTCTGAATGTTGAGTTTTAAGCCAACTTTTTCACTCTCTTCTTTCATTTTCATCAAGAGACTCTTTTAGTTCTTTTTTACTTTCTGCCATAAGGGTGGTGTCATCTGCCTATCTGTGGTTGCTGATATTTCTCCCAGCAATCTTGATTCCAGCTTGTGCTTCATCCAGTCCAGCATTTTTTATGATGTACTCTTCTTGTAAGTTAAATAAGCAGGGTGACAATATACAACCTTGACATACTCTTTTCCTAATTTGGAACCAGTCTCTTGTTCTAAGTTCAGTTCTAAGTGTTGCTTCTTGACCTGCATACAGATTTCTCAAGAGGCATGTCAGGTGGTCTGGTATTCCCATCTCTTTCAGAATTTTCCACAGTTTGTTGTGATCCACACAAGGGCTTTGGCATAGTCAATAAAGCAAAAATAGATGTTTTTCTGGAACTCTCTTGCTTTTTCCATGATCCAATGGATGTTGGCAATTTGGTCTCTGGTTCCTCTGCCTTTTCTAAATCTGGCATGAACATCTGGAAGTTCATGGTTCACATACTGTTGAAGCCTGGCTTGGAGAATTTTGAGCATTACTTTACTAGCATGTGAGATGAGTGCAATTGTGCGGTAGTTTGAGCATTCTTTCGCATTGCCTTTCTTAGGGATTGGAATGAAAACTGAACTTTTCCAGTCCTGTGGCCACTGCCGATTTTCCAAATTTGCTGGCATATTGAGTGCAGCACTTTCACAGCATCATCTCTCAGGATTTGAAATAGCTCCACTGGAATTCCATCACCTCCACTAGCTTTGTCCATAGTGATGCTTCCTAAGGCCCACTTGAGTTCACATTCCAGGATGTCTGGCTCTAGGTGAGTGATCACACCATCATGATTATCTGGGTCATGGAGATCTTTTTTGTACAGTTCTTCTGTGTATTCTTGCCACCTCTTCTTAATATCTTCTGCTTCTGTTAGGTCCCTACCATTTCTGTCCTTTATTGTGCCCATCTTTGCATGAAATGTTCCCTTGGTATCTCTAATTTTCTTGAAGAGATCTTTAGTCACTTCACTCACCAAAAAGACATAAACCAAATACCAATATTCACTGTCAAAACTCTGGCTATTTCAAAGATAAATGTGGATTTAGTCTTGTCAAATAAGTTTTATTGTATTGCATTCATTTAACAAATAAATAGTTTTTTCATGTCTATGAGAGGCTATAAGTTTGTAATATAAAATGATGATAAAATAGAGTGCCTGCCTTCAAGCCACTTACAGCTGAATGAGAGAAACTAGAATTAAATGAGCAATTATATGTAAGCCCCATGTCCTATCTGGTGCAATGGGAGTCACTGTGAATGTATTCAGTAGCTACCTTGGATTTTGAGAGTCAATTTAAGGCTTCCTGGAGAAAGATGTCAACTAAAAAATATAGTCATGACATGAAAGTAGAGTTATTTTATTTGGTGGGAATGTTTAGGACTCTGAGCCCAAGAGACAGCATCTCAGTAGCCCTGAGAAAACTGCTCCAAGGAGGCAGTGGGGAGGATAAGCTATATACAAGTTTGCAACAAAGGGAGCAGGCGTTCTGAACATCAAAGATTAGGCATCAAGTTAAGGAATTTGCATTCTACGTATGGGAAGATGCAAGCCTCTCAGCTCACTGAATTCATTCTTTCATATGCACCTCAGCTAACTGGGCCCAATCCTGTTTCCTTGTTCATCTTGCTTCTTACATTTCCTGGACTCCTCAGTAATCAGCATAGGGGGGCGGCATCATCCGCTGGATCTTAGTTTTGGGAGCTCTCATTTGTATTTGGAGGCCAGAAGTTGCTGATGGCCATCACATTTCTTGTTGATTAATATGGCAGGAAATATTTTCATTTCACAAAGATATACTTAACAAAGGTCAAGAGGTTTCCCAAGTGGCTGTAGTGGTAAAGAACCCACCTGGCTATGTAGGAGACATACGAGACTCAGGTTTGATCCCTGGGTCAGGAGGATCCCCTGGAGGAGGATCCATGGCAACCCACTCCGGAATTCTTGCCTGGAGAATCCCATGGACAGAGGGACCTGACGGGCTGCAGTCCATGGAGTCGCAAAGAGTTGTACATGACTGAAGCGAATTAGCATACACCCAGCACACAAAGAGTGGTTCAAAGAAAATTTTTTTCTGAAAAAGGATACACGAAGTGTTATTCAAAGACTCACTGTAAGCCAAAAAGAAATAATCAACCTTCCAGGAATGGAAAAGCATTAAAGAAAAAAAAAATTAAAGCAGGAAAATAAATGTAGAAATAGGTGAACAGATAGATATAAACAGTCTAGCTTTACTTTTCAAGTGTATAAATCATTGTCTCATTTTTAAGCATCTGATTTCTGGAAAATATATTGAAAAGCCTGCTATAATTTTCACATCTCTTGCCTGGATGATTGTTTCCTATATAATCTCTTAACTGATCTCACACCTCTTGTTCCCCCACAGTCTCCCCCTCCACATCAATGTGTGGGTTTTCTTTCTAAAATCCAAGTTTGATCATATCACTCCATTGATTAAAAGAATCCATTCCCTCAGGATAAAGACCACAACTCTTAACCAGTCCTGTGTGGACGGGTCCCTGCTCATGTCTGCAGCCTCGAGTCACTGCATGTTCTTTTCCCCATGATGCCTGGTTTTATCTTCTATGGCTTTTCCTTCAGTTTCTCGGAAATGCATCGCTCCCTACTGCAACATGGCTTTTGCACAACTTGTCTTTTCAGCCAGAAGCCTCCTTCTGCCTTACTTTTATTTACTCTGCTACTGCTCAGTCGTTTCAGTCGTGTCTGACTCTGGTGATGCCATAGATGGCAGCCCACCAGGCTCCCCGTCCCTGGGATTCTCCAGGCAAGAACACTGGAGTGGGCTGCCGTTTCCTTCTCCAATGCATGAAACTGAAAAGTGAAAGTGAAGTTGCTCAGTCATGTCCGACTCTTAGCGACCCCATGGACTGCAGCCTACCAGGCTCCTCCGTCCATGGGATTTTCCAGGCAAGACTATTGGAGTGGGGTGCCATTGCCTTCTACTCTGGTTCCTGCCAAATATGCCTTCTTTGTGAAGTCTTCCTAACACCCACATCCCAAACCAGGAATGATCAAATCCTCCTATTACATGCTTTTCTAGAGGCATACAGCTTCTCTTTCATGACACCAAGTACCATTTCATTTATCTATTTAGCTGTATAATTATTAATTAGTGCTCCTCTCCTGCAGTAGCTCATGAGTATAATGAGGGCAGGGACTCCATATGCTCTAAGGGCCAAAAGGACAGGGATTCTTTTATGTCTTACTCATTACTGTATCCCCAGCACTCAGCACTGTGCTTAATTGTTGTTCAGTCGATAGGTCTTGTCCAATTCTTTGCAACCCCATGGACTGCAGCATGCCAGGCTTCCCTGTCCTTTGCTATCTCCTAGAGTTTGCTGAAACTCATGTCCATTGAATTGGTGATGCTTTTTCTATGAACCAACAGGTGCTGGCAATTTGATCTCTGGTTCCTCTGCTTGGTGCTCATGTTCACTCACTAAGTCACGTCCAACTCTTTGTGACCCCATGGACTGTAGCCCATCAATCTTCCCTGTCCATGGGATTTCCCAGGCAAGAAATGCTGGAGTGGGTTACCATTTCCTTCTCCAGGGGAATATTCCTCATCCAGGCATCGAATCTGTGTTTTCTGTACTGGCAAGTGATTCTTTACCAGTGAGTCACCTGGGAAGCCTCCTCTACTTGGTACTGTCAATGAAGAAAAAAAAAAAAAAGTGTTGCCTGGTCTTTTCAGGAAAGACAAGATGTTACAGCTATCAGGCCTTCACATTACAAATGCCCTGGAGGTGAGCCCTGAGGGAAGTCAGGATAGAAACAGGATGCCCACCATCTAGCAGTCAAGTACAGCGACCACCACCACCGCCCCCTCCCCAGCCTCCAGTGTGCACCCTGAAGAGACTCATTATGAGAAAGCTCAGGATACTGGCCCCAGATGGCTGAGATACATATCAAAGGAATGATTTCAATGATCCCAGACTCTTGCATCTTCCCATATAAATAAAAGTGCTAAATTCTTTAACATGAGATGTCTGGTTTTCTTTAATTAACAGTAATCTTTGGTGGTCTGACTACCTGGTATTTGTTGCAAACACTCATCCTGGCTACTTCCTCCCCTGTGGTATCCTGGGCTTAAGTCCTCAGTTTTGTTGGGTGAATAAAACATTGTCATATTTTTTTTTCTGTCGATAGTATGTAGTTGGGGCTCAATAAATATTTCTTGACTGAAGGAATTAGTGTCATATACAAGGAAGTTTTTAATGTCCTTTAGGATAAATTACAGGAAACAAGGTTGACCCATGGCAGACTGACAAGTGGCCTAAAAGCAGAGCTGAAGTTCTATCTATGTTTCTGCAAAACCAGCTCCACTCCCCTGGTTAATGTCTCTGTGTGCTCACATTCATGCAAAAACCCTGCTGTCCTTGGCCCTGGAAGAAAACTGAGAGGACTGTTTTCTGATTGTTTGAGGCCAGTGTTCCTTCTGGAGAGTCTTGCTATTTTTGAGTGCAAGTCAGTTTTATGTAATGTATCCATTACTTGCAGTTTCATCATTACCTGTCTCTGAAATGCTAGGGAGGGAGTAAGCAAATTTACTGGAGTTTGGATGTAGAAAATATTTATTATTTTCAAATAGGTCATGTCGTGTTATGATGCAATGAAAGAATCAATACCTGGGGTTTGATGCCCCAGTTTATATTTCCATTATGCCACTAAATCTCCAGAAGCCTGTGCAAATTACTGAACTTTCAGATAAGGTTAACTATCAAGAGGGATTTCAGGTCACTGCCTGTCTTTGAGTTGAAAAGTGCAATACCTGAAAACCATTACTGAATTCTCTGACAGAGCAAAACAATCTTATAGCTCACAGAATCAGAATTCCATATTTAGATATAATGGTTTCCTTTTTTCTTTTTTAAAGTTTATAATTTGATTTGACAAACAGCCTCTGGACTATTGCCTCAGAAATAGAAGTTTAATGAGTTTTCATATATTTGGAAGTAGGTTTATTTTATTTGCTTTGATTTATTAAATCATATACTTATCGAACCTTTAATTATGGTGGTATTGAATAAGGGTAAAAATCAGTTTATAAAACATGGCATTGAGTTGATTTCATTATTCAGTTATAATTCAGTTATAATTAAAATTTTTTTTATTTCCTTTTTTGACAATATGAATCACTGTTTATACATTATATGCTAACTTTCTCTCGATATTTTTCCATTGATGTGAGAGATAGCTTAATGACACAGATCCTCATCTTAGCATTACTATTAAATCCTACAATACCCTTAGACTGACTTAGAATTTCATGTAAGTGTTGCCTCTTTTTGGTTCGTTTTGAAATTGCTTTTTTAAAAACGATGAGACCATTTTAAGAGAGGTTATAGGTTTTTCATTTAGTTTAAGATGGTAACTGAGCCCACTCTGTTCCTAAAGAGTTCATTAAAAATTTTTATAAACTAAAATTTCATGGCAATGAACAAAGAATGGAGTCATTAATGAAGTAAAAACTCACCAAAGTTCTGGAATGAAGGAAAGTACATGAATAAGAATAGCTGATGAAACTAGATGGAAATAGTCACCACCTAGAATATTTTCTGAGGACCCCACCACTGAGTAGGTAATCAGCATGCCTGCACAACTGTAGAGAGATTCCAAGGCAAGAAGGAGAAGTGTCTATAACTCCTTCAAGGAAAAATCCCATCTTGCTTTGCATTCTTGATCCTATTGCTTACCACATACTTTCTTTTAATATCTTTGTGTCTACCTCATTTCTCTCAAGTCCCTATCCAATACCATTCTATCAGAGATATTCCTTAACCACTGTATCTAAACAACAACTATCTCTGGCCTTTCCCTCAAACCTGTCACTCTATATCCCTTCTACTCTGTTTTAATTTTCTTCACAATACCTAGTATGTTCTAATTTGCTCCATGCTTCTTTTACAAAAAAAGTAACTTTGATAAGAGCAATTTGTCTGTTTAGTTAACTAATTTATAGACCCTCAGTACCATTCTGGGGATTGATTAAATGAATGAATGATTGAACTGTGGCTATAAATTTTTGTTGTGATCCTCACCCCAACTTCATACTTTTCCACTACAATATTTAGAGTATTTAGTAGCCAGATATTTACTCCTAATTTGGTTGTGTGAAGAAAGGGAATTCTCTAAAAAATGAATAAACTATCAAAAGCAAACTGGCCACTGGTGTTGATGTTTGTGCTTTGTGCTTTGTGTATATGAGAGTTTCCCAACACAATGGCCAACTCCTCATCAATTTACCAAAGTTCACCACTGTCCTGTCATCTTACTTACTTCATTCTTAAGCAAAACAGTCAAAACTTGCTGTAGAATTGAAGAAAGAATATGGGATAATAATGGTCAAGCAAAACAAACAGAAACATCTTACTCTAAAAGAAACAAAGAAAATAAATTAAAAAAATTTAACAAAAATCTAACTCATATCCTTAGAGAGGTTTGAGAAGATATGACATCCTCAGAATTAGGACAAAATTCTGTGCAACAGAGAACAAAAGGAACAAAAACAATAAAAAGCCCTTAGTAATTAAAAATAAACCAGCTATAATTTAAAAAGAAAGCCAAAACAAGGAAAAACATAAAATCAAGGGAATCCCCCAAAATATAGTTAAGAAAGAGAGGATAAAAGGTAAAGAAGATTAGCCCAAAAGATTCAAGTTTCAGCTAGTAAAGATTCCAGAAAAGAAAATGAAAGAAATGAGATTCTTAATATGAAAAATTAGCATTCTAGAAATGAAGAAAAGCATACACTTTTAAATTAAAAAATACTAATATATATAAAGAAGAAAAAATACAAAAGTATCATATGTTAAAGTAGCATGTGGAACATCACTGTGAAACTGCAAAACAGTAAAAATAAAGAAAAATTCTTCAAAGCCTCCACTGAAGTGAAAAACAAAACAATTGCAACAATAACAACAAAAAAAAGTGGTCACCACTAGAGAATGGGAATCGTAAGAAATCATAAAATTCTCTGCAACAGCACAAGATTCTGGCATACATAGATAATAGACTGTACAGAAAATACAATGCTAAAATACAATTTGGCACAATTGTGATTTAGTGGTGCTGTGTTGGAAAGGAGAATCCATTGATCATTCCTTTGAACTCTGGAGATTTGATATTTAAATATGAGATAAGAAAACATAACCATAGTACACTACTTGCCTCTGCTTTTCTTATACTCATGAAAGAAAAGATACTGTTTTTAATTTTTAGATTCGATACATAGACAAAGGAAAAAGATTTAATGATGTCTATCGAATGCAATGTAAATAGAATCAAATCAGCCCTGTCTAGGGAGAGCAAAACTACAACTGACAAAGATGGGAAGGTAGATAGAGGCGACATGGAGATAAACACAGTAAACACATATCCTTATTTTACAAAGAAGAGTCAAGAGACACTGTGCAGAAAGTACATAACAGAAATATAAGAAAACATTCCAATTTCAAAGATAACTAATAGAAGAAAACAATTTCAAAATTACATTGTGAGGAAGGGGACACAAATGTGAGCTATATCTTAATTTACAATTGCAAGAAGTCTGTAGAGGGCATCTAAATTGATAAATTAAGAGAGGAAAAAGACAGGCATATTATTTAGAAATTAGGAAGCATCAACAAAACTAAAAATTGAAATGGTTAAAAATTTGGGAGGAAACAAGACAGGGAAAATGCTTCCATTTTTTTACATGGATACATTTCAAATGTATTTAAATTCTGTTGACAAATTCTAATTAAAGTAAAATACAAACAAATAAAGCATGCAAACGGCTTTCACCAAGTGCTAGACTACTAGAAAAAGCCAACATTCTTTTAAAAATAAAGAGAAAAATTATGATACATAAAAGGAAATATATTTGTGTAGTTTTTTTTATTTTTGTATAATTTCAAACTTACAGAAATATTTTGAGAATAATACCAAGAATTCCTATTTTGTTTACGTTTTGTCTGTCTCCTCTGTTATTTGTTCTTTACACGTACATGCTCACACACTTTTTTCTGAACCATTTGTGAATAAATTTCAGACACTGTGTTCTTTTACTAAACACTTCAGTGTATATTTTTTTTAGGACAAAGATATTTCCTTTCATAGTCACAGTACAACTATCAAAACCAGGACATTTAACATTGACATCTTGTTGTTATCTATCCCAAAGGTCGTATTGTTTCCTTGTCGTCACAAGTTTTCCCCAACTCAACTGTCTTTCTTTGCTAACTATATTTTCACATTCTAGTTTAATTGAGGATCATAGATTGCAGTTAGTGATCATGTCATTTTAATATGGGACAGCTCATCAGTCTCTCTATTTCATGACCTTGACATTTTTCAAGAGGCAGGCAAGCTACTTTATCTCTCACTTTGAATTTGTTTGATGTTTCCTCAATACTAAATTCAGGTTATTATTTTTTTGGCAGAGATGTTACAGAAATAAGATTGTGTTTCCAACAAGCTCGTACCGTACAGCACATGGAATTCTGCTCAATGTTATGGGTGCCTAGATGGGAGAAGGTTTGGGGGAGAGTAGATTCACATATGTGTATGGCTGAGTCCCTTTGCTATTCACCTGAAAATGTCATAGTTTGTAAATTGGCTATATCTCCAAAAAAAAAAATATTTATTTTACAAAATTAGTTACAAAGTAATTTATTTTAGAAAATAAAAAGTTAAAAAAAAAGAAGTCTGTGTTCTCATTGCATCCCATCTGAAGGCACACGATGTTGATTTGTTCTATCACTGGCAACATTATCTGTGATAATTTGGTTAAGGTAGAGGACTCCAGATTTCTCCAGTATAGATTAGATTTTTCCTTTCTGCAATTGCAAAATAGTTATTTGACACTATATAAATATCCTATTTCTCATCAAATTTTTATCCACTAGTTTTAGCATGAAAAATGTGGTATTTTACATGGAAAGAATGTAAAAGAATGTTTTGGGGAATATTAATCTTTGATTTTTATTTCTGTATTCAAGAACCTTCAGTAAATGTCTCAATACTTCAAGAAAATTATAGGGAGACTTAAAACCACCAGTGCTGATTTCACATATTCATTGCAATTTGTAATTTTTAAAAGGCATTTCTTCTACATGTATGTTTAGTAATTTAGGATTTTTCTAGCAATAGGTTAATAATCAGTTGTTTCTAATAATACTCCACTGAATCACTGAAAGCTGAAAATAAAGGTTATATTACAAATTTTATCTGTACTTTGGAAAGGATTATTAGCACTGTTTATCTTATCAGTACAAGCACTGGATAATTGTATCCTCTATTTACTAATAATTAGGGGTAGATTTATATCACAAGAAACATGCACAATAAAACCAGTCATAACTTAGCTTGGCTTGTGAAAAAAATAAAGGAAAACAAGATAATAGATTGATGTCACGAAAAGCAAAAGCAATTAAAAATAAAATTCTCAAATACCAGCAACAAAACAATGATAGACGTGTTTGGAGAAAAGAACAAACAAAATTTAAATGTATAAAATTAGATTTATTGTACATACACAATTGTATTAGATTCTTTTAGTAAGCAAACATCCTACAAACTTTAAACTGTTCTTTCAAACTTATAGATAGATGTGATTTGACATCCTAAAAATTTGGAGTTGCCATGAAGTAGTGATGCAAAGTTTTCCATTTTCCTAGTGTATAACACACTATGTAGAAAAGGGCAGAAAGGAATATTATCAAAAAGGTCTGGCTGGAAATCCAATGAAGGACGACTAAGGCTAGAACGTGTAATAGATGCAATGAGTAAAGGCATGTGTGTGCGTGCTTAGTCATTCAGTTGCGTCAGACTCTCTGAGACCCTTTTGACTGTAGCCTCCAGGCTGCTCTGTCCATGCAATTTTCCAGGCAAGAATACTGTAGTGTGTTGCCATTTCCCACTCCAGGGTATCTTTTAAACCCAGGGATCAAAGCTGTGTCTCCTGTGTCTCTTGCATTACATGTGGAGCCTTTACCCACTGAACCATCAGGGAAGCCAAAAATAGTAAAAAGAGCAAAATATCATCATTCTGGAAAAATCTAGAGCATGACTATTGGATTTTATTTTTAACGGTAATGATGAGATGTTACTTTTAGTGGGGAAGGTGTTGAGCTTCATTTTATCATGGTAAGCTTCAGAAACTGGCAGCACAGTCCTGCAAGGTAGCCTACCAGCAGTTGGTTGAAGAGACAGAAAGGTTAGTCTTATTAACACTGAGTCATTTCTGTGTGTGTGTGTGGTTCTTTTTTGGTTTGTTTGTTCCTTTGTTTATTTTACATGTATCCATGCTTTCTTAGATTCTTTTCCCATTTAGGCCATTGCAGAGTTCTCTGTTCCACAGAGTAGGTCCTTGTTATCTGTTTTATATATAGTAATGTGTAAGAAAAGAGAATATCCACAGTTATCTGAGATGGCTATTTAAATACTTCTCCCTTTGCCAACTATCTTGGTGAAGCCAAATTTTCTTCAAATAATTCAACCAAAACAATATAGTACAACACACCAAATGCAGAAAAAGAGATGAGAACCCAGTCTTCCTTTATTTAGCCAGAATTGAAGACACAGGCAAAAATGTAAAATAATGTCAGTCTTCTCACTATTTTGGTTCATTTTTTAAAGTACAGCTAGTTTTGATTAAAAAAAAAAAACAGTCTTAAAAAACACTGTCATTTTTCATGCAGACAAATCTATGGCAGTCCAGACAACTTCCAGGGGAAACAGACATAGAAGGAGGGCACATCAGGGATTTCATTTTCTGCACAGCTAGCCTACGTGTAGAAAAAGAAGAGAAACCACTGGATACAGACCAGTGGTTGGAAGAGAAATAAGTCACATCTTCAGTCACTAAAGTCTAAATGATACTCCCTTCTTGTATCTCTCTCATCTGTCTCATTTCTTCATCCCTACTCCCTATTCGTTGGTGTAAGCCTGAATCATCTCCTGACTCAGTCAACTAGTGGCCTCTGCCTGTAGCTTCTTTGACCTCTCTCTCTATTTTCTGCCCCACTGTGCTACCACAGTGATCTTTATAAAATGTTCAGCCGACCAAAGTTTTCCTCTGATAAAAATTATTTACTAGCTCTCTTATGCCTTCAGTTTAAAATCTAAATTATGATTCAGACAAATTTACTTCTAAAAATTCTCAAGTTTCCTCTGTCATTAAACACCCTGGCTCTTCTAAAAATGCTGGATACTTTACCTGAAACAACATCTCCTCTCTTTCTCACCTTATTAATTCATACTAAATTCCTTTTTAGGCTTCCTTGGATCAAATGCCACCTCTAGAAAGCCTTCCTCTTCCCTAAAATAGGTCTCCTTCCTAAGTGGTGTTGTAACTTTATAGGCTTTCTTCTGTCCTACCTTCAGTCACACTGTGATTACCTTGAGTGACTTGCACAGCCTGAAAAATAATAATTCTCAGTAGCCTTGTTGAGTGAAAGAGGGAAGCTAAAAAATAAAAGAATGGATAGAAAGCAATCTTGAGGGGGTGGGGCTGAGAACAGAGGGTAATTCTGTGTTCCAGAGATTAAAAATAAAGATAGCTGATTAAAACAAAGAGTAAATCAAAATGACTGCTGAATTTATCTAGAAGATCAGGGAAGACTATTACAGCTTTTCTGAAACAGAAAGTATAGCATATTCTAGGGAAATAAAAAAAGGATATATATATAGTTGATCTGCATTGATTCATGGTAGAGACCATCACAACATCATAAAACGATTATCCTCTAACTTAAAAAAAAAAAGTATGCTAAGTTCCCTGTAATATGGCTCAATCATAAAATCTTGTTGTTTAATTTACAGATTCTTTTATACTTGTAATAATATCACACATAGTAGCCATATGGATATGCATAGACCCATCTGTACATACTTTATCTCTCCAAACTAAAATATCAGAGCTATTTTAGTCTGGTCTTCTGTGTTATCAAGCAATTGGAAATGAACAAAAAATGTTTAGTGCCTACATACATATAAGATTACTAAGAAGTACATCATGATAGTAAAGCCTAGAGTGTAGAGGGCAAAATTTCCAACCAATTTTTCCCCAAAATCAACCACCTGTAAGGAAATAATCTAAAATTATTATGCAAAGAGAGAATAGGATTAACTTTATTATATAAAAAAATGGGAGAAAGGGATATAGGAGGTTAACATGCCATGAAGGTTAATTTATAACCAAATCCTGCCCTAGAGTTAACTTGAAGAGCCAAAGCTTGGTGACCCATTCCAAAATGACCTTAAGAAAGATGAGAGAAAGAAAGGTTTCTGATAGATATCAGGAAGCAAAGTATGAAAACATAGGCTAACCAGGGATCAAAGAGCTGGGGTAGAAGAAGGAACAGCAGGAGAGAGGGATCTGGAGGTTGACTGGTGAGTATCAGGGAGTTTCATGAGTGTCCACTTCAAGCCTCTGCTTGGTTTTTAGCATGGGCTGTGGGCTGTGGGCTGACTTGACCGTTTAAAGAACAGTGATCAGAATGGACGGGTGATGGGGTATCTCAAGTAAAATTTTAGAAATAGTAGATTTTGTCAACTAGAATGGAATGCTGTATTTACTATTGTTCACCAAACTGTCCATCTAATAAAGAAGTCTATGTCCTATTGAGATGCGTTAAGCAGGCACCATTAGTTTGCAGTTGTCATGAAGATGATCACCTTTCTACTTTGAATCATTTAATGCTATTTGGAAATTAAACAAAATTCTTTGCTAATAATGAGAAACAACATTTGATTCCTAATTCCAAATAGGCTGTGACATCCACCAAAGACTTGTCAGCCTTTCTTACTTAGTGACAAGAATTTAATGCATTTGGTTATTTGACCAATCTTCTTGAAAATCTACTAAAATTTGAACCATACAGTAATATGTAACCAGTAAATCAAATGGAACATTGCAACTGAAATGAAATTAATCTATTCACTTCAATATATATATGTATAAACAAAAGAATGCAAAAATTAATTTGACTCAGAAAACTACAGGAACAGAAATATCCATATACACCAAAGCAACTGTGAATAAATTAGCCAGGTCCATTGTATTGAAGTAAGTTGTCCAGAAAAAAATATTGAAATGTTCCTGGAAAATAAACGGTATGTAGTTAGTATGGATTGAAGTTTGCATGGATAGTAAGTTGCAACTTACTTATTGATTCTCTATGAAACAAAACTGATGAGACTTTATGGTCTTCAGTTTTTAATAAAATCCCTGCTGGGCACTTACAGAAGAAGTAAATTTATGGATTCAGGCCATTGGAGTAACACAGATGATGCTTCAAAAGTAAAAGGAGTGTGTCTATTAATCTGAAACTGATTTGGAATCAGTAGCTTAAGGGTGACCTTCATCGGTTAGTATCATATGATATTGAGCCAGTTCCACTGCAGTTGACATACATGTGTTTATCCAAAACTCCTTGGTCTTAGGGAATCACTTGCCCCTCTGATTTGGTAGTTCTTTTTATTTCATGTGGTTTTAATAGGGCTGACAAAGTAAGGCTTGTCCCAGACCTGACCAATCTGAGTTCTTTCTCAAGCTGATCAGAGTGATTGCTTGAGACATCAGAGTATAACTGAAGATGGACAAATGAGAAGCTTCCTAGGGACTTTTGCCAGAGCTGTCTGGAAAAACACTCCCTTCTTTGGGAATCACAGGCTATAATGACTTCATATTGCTGGTGTTGCCAGAAGCCATCTTTCAAACATATGAAGTGCTGTCATTTGAGACTGAAGACAAGCAGAGATAAGCGAAGCTGAAAAATGGAGCGAGGCCAAAGTATGACATCATTTGATACCTGGAGCTAGCTGAAGTCTACATAGGAAGAAATTCCTTTTGGTCCTTTCAGCCGAGAAAATGGGTGAATTTCTTTATTTAAATTTAAATGAGTTTGAATTGGATTTCTGTCATTGAAATTAAAGAAGGCCTGATTAATTCACCATAAATGGCTAAAATCAATGGCTCCCAAACATTTATAACAATAATAATATTTCAAAGACTAACTTCCTTGTACTTCATCTTCTGAAAGTGTAAGTCACTCAGTCGTGTCCAACTCTTTATGATCCCATGGAATGTAGCTCACTAGTTTCCTCTGTCCATAGAATTCTCCAGGCAAGAATACTGGAGTGGGTTGCCATTCCTTTCTCCAGCGAATCTTCCTGACACAGGGATCAAACCCAGGTCTCCTGCATTGCAAGAAGATTCTTTACGATCTAAGCCTGCCCAACTATTTCTACTCCTTTGTTCACTTGTGCATCTGGTTTCTCTGCAAAGGTAAATTAACATTTTCAATTGATCAGGATTGTGAATCTATCATTTTCCCCACAGACTTTGAGTCCTTCATGCAGACCTGCAAGTATCACTGAGAATGGATAGTCTTCAAGACAGTGATGATTCTAAAACAGTTCCCAACAGTAAATAAATGCATCAGGTCTAACATCCCTCATTTAGCAAATCGTATATGTGGTAAAGGCCTGAGACAATGGTCTCTATCACTTGTAGGGTCCCTATCATCTCAGTCTTTTTGTTACTGAGCCCAAGTTTGTTCTGCTTACCACATTACGAACTAATGAATCAGAGACGAGATGTTGAGGCAAGGAATATGACTTTATTCAGAAAGCTGGCTGACCGAGAAGTTGGCAGACTAATGTCTCAAAACAACCATCTTCTGAGGTCTGGATGCCTGGTTCTTTTACAGAACACAGAAAGGGAGACGGTGAGGAAAGAGAGTAAAAAGGCCATTAATCTTGCAAATATCTCTTGGAATGGCTAGCCTCTGGGGGAGAGTGTGTTAGTTTCATCCTTCCTGTAGCCATCTACAGGTGGACAAGGTCATGAACAAAGGCATTTTGGCTTAACTCTCAGGCAAAAGAGCAAGGTTCCCAGAGGTAGGCCATTATGGATAAATGGTATTCTTTTAGTAAACAAAAGTAATGGGAAATAAAGTTTAAGTAAAAGAAGCTGATCCCGCCATGGAATCAGTTTTCCTCTGTAGCACTTTTGTTTATAACTCACCACCAATTTATATATTTACATAATTTATCCACCTCTATTTACCCATCTTAGAAAAACTGAGGAAGCATTCTAGTGGTTGACTTAAGTCCTTAAGTGGTTGACATGAATATATAAGGTATTTTGACAACATATCTTTAAGAAAGCAAAGATCTCTTAAGGCTTAAGCCTGTGTTTCAATCCCAGTCATCAGAAGAACTTAACAAAATGTAGGCTCCAGGGTCTCAGTCTGGCCCTGCTGGATCAAAGTCTCTGAAGCTGAGGTCTAGTTCATTTTTAATCAACTCCCCACTTGGCTTAAGTCCGTAATTTGAAACTACCAGTACTGAAACCAGTACATAACTTTGACCACCAACTTAGATAAATTTAAGTTAGTTTATTCTTAATGCTCTACCCAGATATTTTTTAATTTTAATGTCAATATGAAACAATTGAATCTTGTTACAATGCATGTGCAACAGCTCTGAGGTATGGCCTGAGATTCTGTATTTTCAACAAGTTCCCAGGTAATGCTGATAGATTTTGTCTAGGGATATGAAAAGAATCAACAAAAATACATACAATTGAAAAGAATATGTAGCACTATTGTTTGGGATTAACATATACACATTACTATATATAAAATATATAACCAACAAGGACCTACTGTACAGCACAGGCAACTCTACTCAGTATTTTGCAATAACTTATAAGGGAAAATAATCTGAAAAAGAATATACAGATATAGATATCTGAATCACTGTGCTGCACACTATAACTAACACAACACTGTAAATCAACTTTACTTCAGTTAGAAATAAAGAATTAGTAAATCTGGCCTATGGAAAAATTAAAGTAGAACAGAGATAAGAATATCACATGAAAACACAGTTTACCCTCACGCTATGCAGTTGTAGAAGAAGCCTGCGATTCTCTTTTCCTGGCAACTAAGTCAAATAAGAAAAACCACATTCTTACATTCTTCCCAGGATGCATAAAAAGCAAAACAAGCCTTAAAAAGAAGCACACATTCTGTGAACACTGAGATGCAATGTATATGATAATTCTTTTGTCTGTCTTTTTCTTACTTTACCTTTCACATCAGGTCTCAGAGCATAATAAGGAAATGTAATTGAGAAAGAATAGTTCTTTTGGAGCCAAAAACTTCTGATCAAAATATGTAATTCTCCGGTGGCTTTGCTTCATACAAATGTAAAATTTATAATAGCTAGAGAAATGGATTGGAATGCCTTCCAAGCAGGTTAGGTGCCAGGAAAATTTGGTAAATACCAAAAGGGATCTTAAGCTCTTTTTTTCTACCATGAAAAAGAGGACAGAATTGTCTTAGCACATTTGATCACATTGGCCCAGTATAAGGTAAAAATAGTACTTTGGCAGTGACACGTAAAACAAAATGGGCAGTCAGATCACCCAAGCTCTAAGTTATTTAGCTCTGACGTTCAAGTTCCCCACTGCTTCTTTTCTTCATTCACACCAAAAGAAGGGACTGCCCTCTCCTCTTCCTCTATTTTGGGTCATGTATACATTCCCCTATTATTTCTTTTATCTGAAGTGTATGATTAAGAGATCTTTTGTTCTAAAAAACCAGAGCCAACTTAAGCTAGTTTATCAAAAAAAGGGCTATTTTCTATATGAATATAGGGACACATCTGCTATTCAAATTATTTTCACATCCTTGTTCTGTAGGCTATAAAGCAGAGGGTTTAACATGGGAATCATAAGGGTGTAAAACAATGAGGTCATTTTGTCTTGATCTAAAGAGTAGATTGAACTTGGCCTGAAGTACATAAAAAGCAAGGTTCCCCCAGCCTTCTTTGCCAAGAGACTAAATATTCCTCTAATGATTGTATATAAAATATTTCATCTTCAATTCCTCAGAGTGTTTGTAAGAAAGATATTTTTTTAAATGAGCAAGACTGGAGGGTAGAAAACATTTAAAAAGAAATACAGCATGTGTGCCAATCACTTTGAAAGAACTACAGTCATAAACAAATTGAAATTGATGCACTGGTGTATTCAGGAGAACTCCAGCCTTATGAAGGGATATCAGATACTCACCACGACTGGGCCTCCAGGAAGGAATGGAATCTGGTATTGAAAATCCATCAAGCCTCCAGCTTCATCTCTTGTAATTGTTCCTGTCCACCTGCCTTCTTTTTTTCTTTTCTCTCTGTATAAGTTTCTGCTTCTTAGTCTGCAAGACAAGTAGAGCATGAGCATGCACACATTCTCAAATTAAAATCTCCCACGGAACAATAACTTCTTTATTCAGATTCAGAATTTCAGAAGAAAGTAGTTGGTCATCCTTGCTTAGGCCAGATGATTTTCTGTTAGTACAGTCAAGTGTGGCTAGAGATGCTGATCATATTTTATTTTAAAAAAAGGCTACAAAAATTTCAAGCGGTTATTATGCATATTGTATTCTACATACCATGGAATTTATTTCTTGGCCTATTTTTATTTACTTCTTTTATCTTGATTTATTCACAAGCCTATATTGTTATTTTATAAAGTTCTATAATCTTCCCTGATTTTTCTGAAGTTGGTAATATCTGAGAAACACTTCTTATCTTTATTAATAGCTTTTAAGCTAGGACTGAAGAACCCATTCTCTTGGATACATGTGAATCTCACATGAGATGCATGTTAATTTAAGTAAATACAAATATCTATCACACTGAAAAGCATCCCAAGACCATGTGTAAATAAGTAACGAATCATTTAAAGACTGTCCTGAGCCTATAACTCAGACAACACAGGAACAGATTCTATAGCCATCTGCCCCCTTAAAAAATGACTTGTTTTGTTTGCCTGACTTATATCTCAGTTAATTCAGGAGATAGTTCTTGAGGATGATAATTATAAGCTAAGCATTGGTTAGATGCTAGAATGAATGGCAGTAAGGGAATCTATATTATAGACAGAGACATTAAGGAAATAGGTAATTTCAGTAAATGTGATAAATGTAAAATAATGTTAAGCACAGGGTGCTATAAGATCTCCACTCTCAGGTAAAGACAGTATCGCCATCATCAATTTAAGACTAAATGATGGGAGATGGAGATGAGGCACAGACAGAGTGTAGTTTCAGGATTGGGGCACAGTCAAAGAGAAGTAGAAATGCTAAAAGATGTATTCAGAGTGTTAGTGAATGAAAACAGGAGAGAGATGGTATAAGAAGAGCATGGTCCATTCAATAGATAAGTAAGATTTCACAACCAAAGAGTAGAGTTCACGATGGAGAAAAAAATTAGAGATGAGACTGGGCATATAAATAGATCATACATGGTCTAAGAAATCATATCAGGACATTTGAATTTACTCCTGAAGGCAACAAGAAGCCATATGAAAAAAGGAGGGCCTGATTGATTCTCATTGTAGAACATGATTACTCTGACAATAATGTGAAAAAAGCAATGAATTTGAAAGATGGGTGAATTGAAGGCAGGAAACCAGTTAGAATTGTACAGTTATTCGGAAGAGAGGAGACTCTGGCCTGAATTGAGATTTCAGCAGTAAGGAAGAGAAAAAGGGATAGTTTTGAAGTGTACATTTGAGCTTTGCACAACATGGGTTTGAACTACATGGCTCCACTTTTATGTGGCTTTTCTCAGTAGTAAATGCCGTGGTACTACATGATCCAAGGTTGATCAAATCCAAGGATGCAGAATGTGGATACAGAAGAACCTCGATACAGAGCATGGAATGTAAATTATACGCAGGTTTTTAATTGCATGGAGGGTCAGCACCATGCAGTTGTTATTGTTCACGGGTCAACTGTGTTTAGAAGTTGTAAATGAAAGGAATTCATAATTAATTGGATTAGTGGGTGACCTGAATACAGGAAAAGAAGACCAAGTCAAGGATGATACTCAACTAAATTGACAACAAAGATGGTGCCTGAGATGTGAAAAGTAAATACCCACCATGTGATGCTTTGATGTTCAGTCTCCTTAGTTAGCATTCACTTATACATTATAAGATAAATACATTTCATCTTTATCAATTTCCTCCCAGTAAGATCATCTCAGCTTCGTAATGACCTATTCCTCATGGAAAGCATGATTTTTCTTTGACCTTCCTGATGGTAGCCAGAATTGCGATGTATTTTTCATTAAAAACTAAAAATATGCTGTGAACTGCATTCAGAAAGTCTGTACCAAAACTTTTAGTAGCAATAACTTGATTGTACTTTTCTATGATGCCATGGAATAGAAGAACCAGCTAAAATTCTTCCTCCACCCAGTGTCTGGCAGGTCAAAACAGGAAGTAAGGAGGATGTCACTAAAAATAAGGATTCCACACTTTTTCCTCTATTTTACCTTGTCAATTGAGTGAGCCATACCCTTCCAGCAGTGCTTACCTCAGGCACAATGTGAATTGTGTAAAATGTGTCTTCCATAGTAGCACTCATTTTCTTTATATTATTTACTTTCCTTTTAATTTTTCTTTCTTTCTTTTTAATTGAAGGATAATTACAATATTGTGTTGGTTTCTGCCACACATCAACGCAGATCAGCCGTAGGTATACATATGTTGCCTACCTCCCACCTGCCACCCAATCCCACCCCTCTAGGTTGTCACAGAGCCCCAGTTTGAATTCCCTGAGTTATACAGCAAATTCCCACTGGCTATTTATTTTCCATATGCTAATGTATATGTTTCCATGTTACTCTTTCCACTCCTCTTTTCCCTTTTAGATTGTCCTGTTCTAAAATGTCCAGGATTTCTTTTGATTGCTCTATCTGGACAGGAGGAACACACTTACATACAAACTCTTTTAGGTAAAGATTTTAAAGTAAACCATAGGGACAAAACAATGTAATATTGTATGTTCATATTTACTGCAACTTTTTCCCCCTAGAATACTACATATAGGGTGGATATACACATGTACATGGCACATGGATGGAGAGAATATGTGGAGATGCTTGCCACATCCGACCCCATAAGCAATCGCCTGGTTCATTGTGGCATCAGACTGACCCTGTTTCTTGGTGCTTGCAGTTGCTTATTAAAAAAAATTAACATTGGGTTACGGACATGAGTTTGAGCAAACTTCAGGAGATGGTGAAGGACAGGGAAGCTTGATGTGCTGCAGTCCATGGGGTTGCAAAGAGTCAGAAATGACTGAACAACAACGACATTGGGTTTTGGTCAATAAATTCTAAATATACCACTTACATACTAGTTGGGTGAAAAATATTAACAATAACAATAATAATGTCAACTCACATCTATTGAAAGATTTAATAAGAGAGAGGTCTTTTTTTTTGTTCCTCTAGCCCACCAAGCTTGTTTCTGCCTTAGAATGTGAAACTACCCATTGTTCCTCTCTGGAACCTCACTGAGTATAGGGAAGTTTTCTATCTTGTTTATTGCTGCTTTAGCACCTGAAACTATTTTTGCTGCATAATACGTACTGAATATATATCCCTTAGAATATGAATGGGTACTATTCATTAATTGTTTTATGTGTTTCATCTTTACTCCCTGACCACACTGAAGGTAAGGGCACAATAACTTCTATATTCCACATAGCAGCTAAAATTCTAGACCCTAAAACTCTAAGTACTAAAACATTACTGATGAGGCTGACAGAATGACTACATATATTAGTGAATATCCAAAAAATATACAAAATTCAAAAGAGCAGATAAAGAAGGTATGTTAGTTTCCTACACCTACCATAATAAATGACCACAATTCAGGTGGCTTGAAACAACAGAACAACCCTCAGTTCTGATGGCCAAAAGCTTGAAATCAAGATGTCAGCAGAGCTGTGCTTCCTCTGAAAATTCTAGGAGAGAATTCTCTCTTGTTTCTTCCAGCTTTTAGTGGCTCCAGGCATTCCTTGGCTTGTGGGTGCATCACTCACAGCTTGGCTTTCATCCTCACATCACCTTTTCCTCTTCTCCCTTGTATCTCTCCCATGTATGTCTCTTACAAGGATACATTGTTGGCTTTAGGGACCATCTGCATAATCTAGAATAACATAGAATGATCTTGTCTCAAGATCTTTAATTATATCTGTAATATCCCCTTTTCCACATAAGGTTAAATTCTAAAGTTCTGGGAATTAGGAAATGGATATATATTCATTTGTCACCATTCAGCCCACTATAGCAGAAAATGCACAACGCTGATATCATGTCTGACTCTTTGCAACCCCATGGGCTATACAGTCCATGGAATTCTCCAGGCCAGAATACTGGAGTGGGCAGCCTTTCCCTTTTCCAGGGGATCTTCCCAACCCAGGGATTAAACCCATGTCGCCTGCATTGCAGGTGAATTCTTTACCAGCTGAGCTACCAGGGGAGTCCTGATGTCAGGCATACATGAATTCAAACTCAGCTCAGACATTTACAACTAGCTTGTTAAATCTCTTTTAACCCCAGTTTTCATTATCATTATATCTGCTTTCATGAGTTGCTGAGACCACTATGTGAGATGTTGCATACAGAATGAATAGCTATGTATCTCATCCACTATGAATGCTCCAGAAATGTTCCCATTTCTTCTCACTTTGTAAGCTCCTTAACCAAAAGTACATCCCTAGTTAAAGGCTTTCTTCTAAATACCAGTTGTAGCTTTTACAGTTCTTTACTGGATATTTCTCTTGTCAAAATATTCTCAGAAATCCATTCCCTATTGAATATTATAATCAAATTTGTCAAATAATACAATCTTACAATGAAGTACAGCAGAAGCCCTTGTATGTATGTATGTATTTGTCACTCAGTCATCTCCAACTTTGTGACCCCATGGACTATATAGCCTTCCAAGCTCCACTGTCCTTGGAATTCTCCAGGAAAGAATACTGGAGTGGGTTGCCATTCCCTTCTCCAGGGGATCTTCCTAACCCAGGGATCAAACCCAGGTCTCTCATATTGTGGGCAGATTCTTTACCATGTGAATCACCACAAGTTTGAAATTTATATTCATTTTCAGATATCTGAAGAGAATTAAAAGTGGTGGGGTTGGGCCATTGTTCCTTGATGTTGCTGAGTGGAAAAAGGATTATAAGTGTACCATAAGTACATCACTGTGTCTTCTAAAGCAGTGTTTCAAAAGAATAGTTTCTGTGAAATATCTGAGATGCTTGCCTCATGTCCTCATTTCAACTATGCCAAGAAGTAAAGTCTGTAGTCTTTACTTAGAACAAAATTAAATGAGTATTAGTGAGGTTAAAAGCTTTAATAAAGGGGCAAGATATGGAACTCTCAGACACACAGAACTTCAAAAATCCTTATGTAAATGCCAAATCAATTAACATAAGAGCTTGGATGGTGGGGGAAGGGTGTGTGTTCACAACTTTATAGCCAAAAATAAGATAAGCTGAATCTTTATAACTGTCTTCAAAAACTTACATGTGTCACTAAGGAATCATTCAGCACTGTTTGATCAGTTTATTCATCAATGCAAACATCCAAGATTGTTAAATAATACCTATTCTATTTCGGACATTGTGCATGATGTGGTAAACACACACACACACAAACACACACACTAACACACACATAAACACTGCCTTCCTGGAAGGCAGCGTCTAGGAAGGGGTACAGATATGTACATAGAGGAATGCCTTGTGGTTTATTAGGTTTAATACTAAGGCACAAGAGGAGCATAGAGGAAAGAGGGAGTAATTCCCTGGGGTTCCAATGCCTATCAGAATGCCTGGCACATAGTAACTATTCAAAAAATACTTCATAGATGAAAGAGTGATTGCCTTCAGGTAAGTTTTAAGTGGTAGACATGTCTAAATCAAAACTTTTGAGATCCTAAGTGAGGAACAGTCAGGCTGTGAAGAGCTGAGTTCCTGTTATTTGAGTTGATAACCTGTGGAGGCATCTATAAGAATTGATAGCAGTGTTAGCACTCACATGGTTGAGCTTCGCTGGGAAACGGAACCCACATCAGGATTATCCCCCTGCATACTGCTTCCTCTCCGTGTGTCTTTGTTTCTGCTCCGTGCTACTACCTGTGTCCCTTTCTGTGTGTCTTAACTTTCAAACCCCAGAGTCTCTATCCAATACAGAGTATACATAATGTGTAGAATGAATATTCAAGGACATTTCATAGCCCACTGCCCAGTTTTTTTGTCTTTCTTTGCATCAGAGTGTTGTGGCTAGCCTGGGGAAGTCTTGTGATCAGACTATGGTCAAATAAGTATAAAAAATAATGGCTGTGGACATGACTCACCCTCAGAAGACTGTTTTATGCACAGTATGACAATTACAAAGGGGTATCCAGTGGTATCGGAGAAGGCAATGGCACCCCACTCCAGTCCTCTTGCCTGGAAAATCCCAGGGACAGGGGACCCTGGTGGGCTGCTGTCTATGGGGTCGCACAGAGTCAGACACAACTGAAGCGACTTAGCAGCAGCAGCAGCAGCAGCAGCATCCAGGGGTATCGTGGAAACAGCTGAAATAAAACAACCTCTTGGGGGTGATCTCTAAGTTATATTTGCAGTAGTTAACTATTTGTTGAATGCATAACTGTATATTAAGTGCTGCCATAAACCTTTCATTTTACTATCTCAATTAATTCTACACTCATGGGGAGAAAGCAAGAGCTCCGAAGATTAAGTGAACTGGAAAGAGAGCTAGTAAAAAATAAAACTGAAATTGAATTCAGGTCTATTTTACTCCAAATCCTATGTTCTTTCAAATAATTGTGATACTACATGACTATAGTTTCTAGAAGGGCAACTCAGCCATGGATTTTAGGAAAAATTATCACAACTGACAGCACATCATACTTAACTCAAAAGTGGACTACTCATACAGAGTACTATACTGTATGAGCACTCATAGAGAGTACTCACAGACACCAGCCTATGCACATTACGACTGGTTTGTTATGTCATGAGCAACCAGAACCCCAGAGCTCCTCAGCTGGCTGTTTTCCTGAGTGAGCATTATTTATTCAGTTCACATTAATATATTTAAACCTAGTAAATATCTGCTGGTGTCTACGTGCTAGATACTGTGGGCATACAAAGACGAATGAGACATGGGCTACACCCTCAAAAGCATGGAGTGGGGATCCAGGTGAAAAAGCCAAATTATGACCATTCTGAGTAGAAAAGGTAAATGCTGTCTGTAGTAGAGAACTTAACAAAGTAACAAAGAGCAGAGTAAGGGGAGGATTAGTTTGCCTTGGAGAGGGGATTAAGGAGTTCTTTGTAGAATTCAACTAGTATCAACTTGGAGATAAGTAGGATTTTGATTTTTAAGAAGAGGGAAAAGCACAACCAAAGACAGAGATATGGAAAAATACAAGAATGTTAAGGAAATAGCCTTTCGTGTCAGCAGGAGGGTACACTTGAGTGGGCAGGGAGTCAAGGGACAAATGATTTTAGAAAAGTAGGTTGAGACAGATTATTGAGAACTTGGCTTGACCGAGTCTTGACTTCTCTTTTAAGAGGAATGGCAACTATAAGCAATTTTATTCTTCCAAACAAATCTTCCCTGGAATATGAATCAGGAAACCTCACAAATGCTTCCCGAGGTGACTCCATACTCCACTACAGCATTATCTGCCTTCATGTACAGCTGTAGTGTGGCAACCTGCTAGTATTTTCAACCACTCCGTTGGAAACTGGAGCTCATGACTACCATCTAAAGTGTCCTCTTTAAATATTTCAAATATGAAGGCCACTGACTGTACACATACATGCACATACACACTTATACCTAAGGAAGGGGGATGGAGAAACAGCGAGCGAGAAAGAGATGTGCTGTGAGCACAGGAAGGATTTTTATAAGCTTGTCTTTCATCTTATAGAAGAAACAAACATGATGTAGCATGTCTATTTATAGATCTCTAACAATGATTTCTAGTCAGGTAATCTTGCAAAATCAGGGAATGCGTATATAACATAATGAATATTTAAATGCAATGGGAACTTCAGATCCTCTTGAAACTAAGGTATTTCAGTGGCAGCATCAGAAGGTACTGATGCCAAGGGGATGAGAATCGTTACCATGGCAACTCCCAGGCTGACTCACTCATAGATAACGCCTTAAACTTGTGACATGAGAGAGATTGCTTGAGGATTTTTAACACTGTACTAAAATACACATTGCTTCATGCAGATGAGAAAATATATCAGCATAGCATTCCCCCGCCCTCCCTAAGGCTTTCTATGACATTTCTAGACAAAACCTATCTTGTCCTTCAGTTTCTCCATGTTTGGGATGGAGAAATGGCTCCAGAGGAGGTGTGGAGAATTGAAGGAAACCTAAACTGCTCTTCAGAAATCAAATTCTGCATTCTGCTGGCAGATATCATTTTAGTGGTCATACGACTTCCTGATCTTTGATTTCCATTCACATCTGAGCTGGGGATTCCACTTCCAATATACTTCAGAACTACATGTTGTAGAAACAAATGTGAGAAGCCAGAAGTAAGTGACTTGGAGGGATAGGAAAACACACAGTACCAGAAATTAAAGATAATAGAACTCTCTCTCTCTCCCTATTCTTCTTTTCCTCCTTTAGTATTCATGAAAATGCTTTTATAGGCAACACTAAGAGAAGATTCCAGGTTTACATTCCTGTTGCTGCAGTGGAAAGAGAGGACTGTAGGGAACTGACTAAATATAAAATGACATGCATGGAGTCAGGAACAGATTTTATAGCACTAATGAAAATATAGACATTGTTCATTTAGGGTTTTGAAGAATGCCAAGGGAATTTCGAGGTCACTGTTTCTCAAATTAAGATCTGAAAATTAATAGCATAATAATCTCCTTGAAAGTATCAATCAAAAAAATGTAGATTCAGAACTGTACCCCTCAGAAATCAAACTCAGTGGTCCAAGCAGTCGTGGTGGTAATTATGTACATTGAATGTGAGAATTGTTCATCTAGTCAACCTATTCATTTTACTGCATGTAAAAGCTCCCTGTTTGAGAGTTTGAGTTGCCAAAGATTATCCACAGGTCTAAAACTCACTTCTCCAAATCCTCGGATTCATTTCCATTAGTAAACCAAGTTTCCCACATGAAATTTTTAAGGAAATGTATTAAATTTAAAATTTTTTATTTTATTTATTTATTTTTAGTGAAATATAGTTGATTTACAACATTGTGGGGGCTTCCCTGGTGGCTCAGATAGTAAAGAATCTGCTTGCAACGAAGAAGATCTGGGTTCAATCCCTGAGTCAGGAAGATCCCTTGAAGAAGGAAATGGCTACTCATTCCAGTATTCTTGCTTGGAGAATTCCTTGGACAGAGGAGTCTGGCTGGCTACAGTCCATGCGGTCACAAACAGTTGGCCATGACTGACGACTAACACTTTCACACTTTCAGTTTCATTTTACAACATTGTGTTAATTTCAAGTATACAGTAATATGATTCAGTTTAGATAAATAGATGGATAGATGTAAATATTCTTTTTTTGAAATTTTTTATTATAGGATATTAAAACATAATGTTTTTAATAATATAAAACTTATTATATGACTGCATTAATACCCTTTAAATATCCTTAAAATGAATGCAGTGGAGTGTGATGCCACAGTTTAAGTAGAATTTTGATTGACTGGGTAGTGAATTATTCATGGAGATTTCTTTTGGGGATTCATTTTGTTGCTGAAGACTAACTTTGAAATACATACATCCCCTAGTGGGTGGATAAGGCACACTTAAAGTAAACAAAATAATGTAATTTAAAAAGTGAGTCTTACTAGTCATTTACATCATGTTTTAAGAAAACAGTTTTCACAGCTAACGATTGAAAGTTCATTATCATGGTTTGGGGATTCATCGATAGATTTTGATGCTGAGACTATTCAGTGTCACTAATACCCCATTCCCTCCTTTGTGTGATAATGGATCAATTGCTTGGATTCATACTCTGAAAGAGCATTTTGATTCTCAGCCAGTACAAAAAGACTGATATGCACTAAGCTTATGTCTTAGGCCCTTGTCTTGCCTCAATCTCTGAATTTACTTTGATAACCTCATTTAATCTCATAGCCATGGTGTTGATGAGGATTCATTAACCTATATTCTCTATATCTTTCTACAACTTTATGTCAGCTAATATATCTATATCTGCGCTTCAAGCACTTCAGAAAAATATCCAATCCAAATACATCAATTTTCCCCTAAATTCCAGCACTTCTGTAGTGTTTGCATTTTTCCTTCATCTCCCATATCTACAACAATGAGTTTAAATCCATTCTCTGTCCTTTCAACATTTTATCTCTACTCCTCTTTTCACCCTACCCCTACATTTTCTGCCTCCATTCAGGCTCATAGTATGTTACACTTGTATTGAAAAGTTTAACTGTTTGTAACTTAGCTGTCTGCCTCAGGCTTTTTCCTCACTCCAATCATTCAAAAAGTAGTTGTTGGGTACTTACTTACCTCCTGGAATAGGGAATGGCAACCCACTCCAGTATTCTCATCTAGAAAATCCCATGGACAGAGGAGCATGGTGGGCTACAGTCCATGAGGTCACAAAGAGTTGGATACAACTGAGTAACTGAGTATCTGCTCACTAATCCGCAGGCCCTGTACTCAGCACTAGGGGATAACCAGATAGATATGCCCTCATGAGACTCACAGTCTAGTAGTGGAGCAAATAGACAGGCACTGTGGTGTTGGAGAAGACTCTTGAGAGTCCCTTGGACTGCAAGGAGATCCAACCAGTCCATTCTAAAGGAAATCAATTCTGGGTGTTCATTGGAAGGACTGATGTTGAAACTGAAACTCCAATATTTTGGCCATCTGATGCAAAGAGCTGACTCATTTGAAAAGATCCTGATGTTGAGAAAGATTGAAGGCAGGAGTAGAAGGGGAAAACAGAGGATGAGATGGTTAGATGGCATCACCGACTCAGTGGACATGAGTTTGGGTAAACTTCGGGAGTTGGTGATGGACAGGGAGGCCTGGCATGCTGCGGTTCATGGGGTTACAAAGAGTTGGACACGACTGAGGGACTGAACTGAACTGAACTGAAACCAATTTCCTTGTAGAATGATTCAGGCTACAATGAGAAGGGGCTGTGGGAGCAGAGTGGCAAACTCAGACTTCCTGGTTCCTGATTAGGGAGAAAAAGGTGAAATTTGGCTTCCAATCTGAGACCTACATCAGTTAGGGATAGTCAGGCAAAGAAGAGAGAAACAGTGAATGTTTTAGGCCCAGAAGAAGCATCATGTGTCTGAGGAACTGGACAAGGCAAAGAGGAGTCAAGTTAGAAATGTGGCTGGAAAGAGAGGAACAGATGAGGTACATCATTTGCCTTAGGGAATTTTTCCTCATAACACTGAAGATCCATTAAAGCTTAAGTTGGAGCAATATAATCATAATTGTAATGTTTTAAAAAATTGGAATATCCATTTATCAGCCATACCAAAAATGATCTAGAGAAGAGCTAAAGTCAGATGACTAGTCAGGAGCCCTATTGCAGTAAATCAGGTAAGAAATGATAAAGGCCAAACTAGATCATGCTGCTAAGTCGCTTCAGTCATGTCCGACTCTGTGCAACCCCATAGACGGCAGCCCAGCAGGCTCCCCCATCCCTGGGATTCTCCAGGCAAGAACATTGGAGTGGGTTGCCACTTCCTTCTCCAGTGCATGAAAGTGAAAAATGAAAGTGAAGTCGCTCAGTGGTGTCCGACTCTTAGTGACCCCATAGAGTGCAGCCCACCAGGCTCCTCCGTCCATGGGATTTTCCAGGCAAGAGTACTGGAGTGGGGCGCCATTGCTTTCTCCTAACTAGATCATAGAAACTATAAATAGAATATAGAGATATTTTTTATGGAATAGAAAGACCAGGTTTTATTGATTTATTTAATGTGGAAAATGAGGAAGAGAAAAGAATCAAGACTCCTTCTAGCTTCTGATTTGGTCCACAGGATAGATGACTGTACCATTCACTAGGAATAACAATGGAGACGGGGGACCAGATTTAAGTGTGAATGGGCATGATTGTATTGGGGACCATGGATGGTTCTTTCATTCAGCATTCTCTCATTTTGGTGCTGGAAGCATAGAAGTAAACCATAATATCTCTATTCTCAATGAATTTATGCTCCCCTTCTCCTAGAGGGTTATCATGCACAATGTTAAATAAAAGATCCTTAACCTGTAGGTAATACCCATGTTTGCCTTTCATCTTACTGTCACTTAGAAATAATTTCTAATTTGGAAAATATGTTTCTGTTGTTGCTGTGTCCAGTTCTTTTCTGTTCTATCTACTGGAGTTTACTCAAACTCATGTCCATTGAGTCAGCAATGCCATCCAACCATCTCATCCTGTCGTCCTCTTCTCATCCTGCCTTCAGCCTTTCCCAATAAATTGACTCTTCATGTTAATTCAACTCAGTGATGTCTGACTCTTTGTAACCCCATGAACCACAGCATGACAGGCCTCCCTGTTCATCAGCAACTCCCGGAGTCCACCCAAACCCACGTCCATTGAGTCAGTGATGCCATCCAACCATCTCATCCACTGTCATCCCCTTCTCCTCCTGCCCTCAATCTTTCCCAGCATCAGGGTCTTTTCAGATGAGTCAGCTCTTCACATCAGGTGGCCAAAGTATTGGAGCTTCAGCTTCAACATCAGTCCTTCCAGTGAATACCCAGGACTGATCTCCTTTAGGATGGACTGGTTGGATCTCCTCGCAGTCCAAGGGATGCTCAAGAGTCTTCTCCAACACCACAGTTCAAAAGCATCACTTCTTCAGTGCTCAGCTTTCTTTATCATCCAACTCTCACATCCATAAATTACCACTGGAAAAACAGGTGGCCAAAATATTGGAACTTCAGCTTCAGCATCAGTCCTTCCAATGAATATTCAGGGTTGATTTCCTTTAGGATTAAGTGGGTTGATTTCCTTGCTATCCAGGGGACCATGAAGAGTCTTCTCCTGCACCAGTTTGAAAACATCAATTCTTTAACACTCAGCCTTCTTTATGATCCAATTCTCACATTCATACGTGACTACTGGAAAAACCATAGCTTTGACTAGATGGACCTTTGTTGGCAAGGTATTGTCTCTGCTTTTTAATACTCTGTTTATGTTTGCCATAGCTTTCCTTCCAGGGAGCAGTTCAGTTCAGTTGTGTCTGACTTTTTGCAACCCATGGACTGCAGCACACCAGCCTTCCCTGTCCATCACCAACACCTGGATCTTGCTCAAACTCATGTCCATTGAGTCGGTGATGCCATCCAACCATCTCATCCTCTGTCATCTCCTTCTCCTGCCTTCAGTCTTTCCCAGCATCAGGATCTTTTCCAATGAGTTAGTTCTTCGTATCAGGTGGCCAAAGTATTGGAGTTTTAGCTTCAGCATCAGTCCTTCCAATGAATATTCAGGACTTATTTCCTTTATGATTGACTAGTTGGATCTCCTTGCAGTCCAAGGGACTCTCAAGAGTATTCTCCAACACTACAGCTTAAAAGCATCAATTCAAGGAGCAAGTGTCTTTTAATTTCATGACTGCAGTCACTGTCTGCTGTGATTTTGGAGCCGAAGAAGATAAAACCTGCCACTGTTTCCACTTTTGCCCCATCTGTTTGCTATAAAGTGACGGGACCAGATGCCATGATCTTAGTTTTTTGAATGTTGAGTTTTAAGCCAACTTTTTCACTCTCCACTTGCACCCTCATCAATAGGCTGTCTTCACTTTGTGCTTTTAAAGTGGTATCATCTGCATATCTGAGGTGGTTGATATTTCTCCCAAGAATCTTGATTCCAGCGTGTGATTCATATATATGGGAAATATAGCAGCTACCATAACTCATGACTAAGGAGGTTTTTCTTTGAAAGTGGTAAAATGCTTTGGCAGGCTTTTGAATGTGAATGCCATGCCACCAAAAGAAAATTATTCTATTTTCTGTACTTGAGGATTATTATGGAATAAACATGTTGTCTTTCCTTCAGCTAACATTTGAAGACTCATCCAGGAAAGTGATGAATGATTGACTGTATTTAGCATTCCTTGGGGTTTTCAACAGCACACAGATAAGAGTATGGCAGCTGTGTTCATTACCATCACCAGCTGATGAAGGGGAGTTCGTGGGTAAAACATCAGAGGGCTGAAAAGTCTACATTAGAATTGAATGTTAGTGATTAATAGGTATCCATGAAACAGCAAGACAGAAGTCAGCCTTAGACAAGAGATAAACCTTGTGCTAGGAGCAAAGTTTTTGTGCTTGTTTTTAAGCCCTTGTTTATTATGTGATATAGTGTAAAGAACTAGGAACTTAAAGTCAGACAGATTTGGGTTCAAATTACAGCTCCAACTTTTTCTAGTAGTCATTTTGGGCATCCCTTAAACTCAGAGTCTCTGCTTTATAAAAAGGGAATATTAATTTCAACTTCATAGAGCTGTTATGAGGTTTTAATAATATAACATGTTGAAAGCACCTAGCAAATTGCTGGTCTTAAAGCTAAACATTTGGTAACAGATAGCTCTTGTTATTTGGAGAAGGCAATGGCAACCCACTCCAGTACTCCTGCCTGGAAAATCCCATGGATGGAGGAGCCTGGTGGGCTGCACTCCATGGGGTCCCTAGGAGTCGGACACGACTGAGCGACTTCATTTTGACTTTTCACTTTCATTCATTGGAGAAGGAAATGGCAACCCACTCTAGTATTCTTGCCTGGAGATTCCCAGGGACGGGGGAGCCTGTTGGGCTGTTGTCTATGGAGTCGCACAGAGTTGGACACAACTGAAATGACTTAGCAGCTCTTATTATTCAGTATTTAGTGGAGAAAAAATAAGTAACTTAGTTAAAGAGAAGAAAAATATGCATAGGCATTGCATTGTCCTATAACCTGCTTCAGGCTACTTGATTTTCCTTATTTATTCAATGACAGTTTTACAGTTTTCTGGGACTATTATATACATTATTTCAATTCATCGTTTCAACAATCTTGTTGACAGTTTTACAGCCCATCACACAGGTAAGGAGATTGAGTGTCAGACTAGCTGAAAAACTTGCTCTAAGTTCCCAGGACTAATGAACAATGAATCTTTAACTAGATTCCAACTCTCCCAATTCAGTTTTACTTGCAGACTTAATTGATAGCGCTGTTTGTTTTAACATAGTGTTAGCCTAGAGGTTTTATTTCTGAATGGATCTACTCTATATACTTAATGCAAATCTACTAAGATATGCATATTTGTTATAGGTCCAAGGATGATTTTGAAGCTATATAAGAGGAAAAGTAAGCTTATCAAAATTATTAGCTTTAAAATTCACAAACCGGTTTTTACACACTGCCAAAGGAATTCTTAAAGTGTTTTTTGGTCATTATGCGGTACAAGGTTGCCAGTGTCTTCTGTAGCAATATGTGCCAAGTTACTTTTTAGCCAGATCCAGTCAAAGATTAACAGAAGTTTGAACAGATGCTCAATGAGGTTAAGCCACTGGAGATGGCCAGTATGGATATTTATGTAGCTCTTGGGTTTTATAGACCTGACTTTAAGGCCTTAGTTAATGCTTTCTATAAGTTTAAATTTTAATTCAATATTTAGAAAATTATTGTACCAAAGGAACAGTCTATGATTTTATTTTTATTTCCTTTAGCAAGTTATTATATTAAGCTCCAGAGTATGGTATCATATAATACAAAGGGTGCAGTGAAACACCAGTACTTGTGCTATTTATATCTCTTATCTGTCTGTCTGTCTATCTACAAAGAGAGAAGAGTTATTGCAACACTATTCTTAAGTTGTAGAAGAATCTGAAACAACTTCAATTACCATTAACATAATAATGACTAATATGTTATTCTATACTGTGTAGCTGCTAAATGGAATGAATCATATCTTTACCCATTGATTTGGAGGAAGTTCTGAGTTGTCATTAAGAAAAGAAGATGCAATAAGCATGGATTAATTTCAGAGAGCTTTCATAAACATCCATTTTAGGGAACTGAATTAATGGCATAGATATCAAAGGTAAGCTGTTTTGATTTAAAATATTTTTTGCCAAACTGCATCAGGGAAAGGAAAGCCAGCTCTCTTTCCATTTTTACCTCCTCCTTGAAAACTCATGGATTCCAGTTACCAGGTCCCAGAATTTAAGGGCATACCATTCAAACATCTCAACCAATTTATGGGTAAATTAACTTTTGAAGACTGACCTAGGAATACAATCACTCATTATTATGTTATCACTACAGAGACATTAATGTCTAAAGTCTACATAATCTTTTTACAAATGCCGTGTTACAATATATAAACAGAGCACCAGGTAAATTTGTATAATATACAGTTTTTGCACTGCACAGATACATCTTGTCCACTGAGTGAATGATGTGGAAATCTAATCTCTGCTTCCCACCCCCTCAAGCTCTTTGTCCTACTGTGGGGCTGAGATAGCAGGAGGAAGAAGAGCTATTATGTAATACCTACAAATAGTTGTGTTGTTTTTTTTTTTTTTTTTACAGACTTCATAAAGGTAGATAAATGAGTCAAAGTATAATGGAGAGTCATGGAATAGCAAAAAGGTAATTGGGAAAGAAGACAAAAGGAAAATCTATGCTTTTCTGAGGAAAGGCAGATATAGATTATGATGGCCTTAAATCAGTGGTTATCAACAAGGGGGAGTTTCACCTCCCCTCCTGCCATCCTGGGGATGTTTGGTAATGTCTGCAGCCATCTCTGATTGTCATGGCTCTAGGGCTGGTCCCGGAATCTAGTGAATAAAGGCCAAGGGTGCAGCTAATGCTGCATCCTAGAATACACAGATGTAGCCTCCTACGTAGAGTAAGTATTTTAGTAGTGCTGCAGTTGATAAGCCAAACTCTAAATGAATACACCTTCTACTTAAAAAGATACTAAAATGTTAGGAAGGATTGAAGGCTTGCTGAAACGAGATTGGCACTAAAATCGCATCTTGCCTGATGCATTATTCTTCCTGAAAGTTAAATGTTTTATTATTGGAGCCATTGCTTCATGCTTCTCAATAAGCTGCCAAGTAATGTGATTTTAATGTGGAAAAAAAAAAAAATGTCTCCTAGTTCCAAAATTTTTCTTTCTCAAAAGTAACTTGTTTTATCTGATTTGAACTTTTGTATGCCATTTTCTAAAATTTCTGCACAAATAAGAAATCTAAATCTTTAGAGAATTTTTTCTTGATATTTTGTTCCATCCACTATTTATATCAAATTGTTACTGAGAACTCTTTCCTGAACTTCTAAATTACAAACTATGAAAGTCACAGAGGATGTTGTCCAAAGATTTTCAGTTTCTTGTACAGACACAATGAATGTTTTTTAAAAAAGTATGATTCACAAAAGTGAATATAATATACCGCTATTTTTAAAAACAATGACAAAAGTTCTGGAGTCCCTGGAATAGAAAGAAGCAACTCACTCTGGTATTCTTGCCTGGAAAATTCCATGGACAGAGGCACCTAGCAGGCTACAGTCCATGGGGTCTCAAAGAGTCAGACATGATTGAGCAATTGAGCATGCATGCATGTATATATGTTCCTAGATAGTTGTATCAGCAAACATAAAATGTTGCCCACCAAGTTACTAATTAGTGAAAGAAAGTACAATGGAGGAAGCAAGATTGCTCAATAATAAATAGGCAAATAAATAAATAAATAGCTGTGGAAAAGGTAGCAGTGTTTATGATAAAAAGTAGGTTATATAGAACGATTCTTTTTTCTTTTAAAGCTGATGGAAAAAAAAACTAGATACCAAATGTTGATGGTGATTATCTCTGAATGGAAAATTAAAACAAGCAAAATCCAAAACACCAACATGTTACAGAAAAAAGAGGATGGAATAAAAGAATGAATGTGATAAACTTGATATTTGGGCATTATAATTGGCTACCTATTCTATTTTGAGAGTTCCCCAGGGACTCCCCAGAGATCATTACCTACCATCTCTTTAAGATGATAATTTGATGGAAATCAATCTTCCTGTTAGAAAAATCTAAAAATAAGGTTTCTGAGAGTGTGCTAATGATTCCTTTCCAGGAAGGTAAATTAAAGTTTTAAGAGATATCAGAAGTGCTTGATTCTAGAGATATTACTGTAGCCCTTTTAAGAATCCCTCTTATTCCATCCTATTAAATTTAAGCTAAGCGTTCCTAAGATCTCACTCTCCTCCAACAAAACAGTACCAGACCTAGAATTTTTGCTATTAACTGTGCCCTTTACACTCTCTATATATTACAAGATCACAAATTACAAGAGAAAACTACCTTCCTAGGCTAGAAAATGCTTATAAATTTTTTTTCATCTCTTCTAAGTCATGTGTTCTTGTTAACATCTTGGTTTTATCCTGATTCCCATATTCTTTCACAGTTTAGCTCAGTTCATAGCTCGACTTTTTCAAGTTGTCATGCATACCACACGTTGATTTCTTTTCTGGTCGTGGATTCATAGTCCAGCTCAGCGTGGTCAGGCAAATCCACCCCATTCTGCATTAGATCCTCCATGGAACTGATTTTATTTCTACTCTTACTGCAGTATTGGGGAAAATAGAAACAGTAACTCTCTTTGAACCTCTGGAACTCAAGAACTTTGAAAAACAGTGTGTCATAACTCATTAATTATGTGGTTTTAAATGTCAGTGGTTTATGAATCATTCTCCTGATAAATTAATCATTAATATAATATTTTATTGAGAATTTTTAATACTGACTAACTTGTGAATGAATTTGAAAGTTGTTCTGAATAGAGATCTATTTTTAAAGCTTTAGTATATATATAGGCTTATACTTCCAAAATGACTTGTGATATAATTCAAAATATATCTATTAATACTTTGTAGAAAGTCAATATTAATTCATTTCAAAAGAGTACATTTGCTTCAAATGCCATATGGTTTTATCATCTCCCAGAAATTCATCAATTTCTAAATTTGTGGGAATTACAGGCTCACTAGGGAAGCTCACTCCATGGTCAATCTCGAATGGTTAGAAAATGGAAACTCTGGGTCATTATTTTGCCTAACTGAGAGTCTCCACGTATTTTTAAAAGATATCCAATATTTCAAAATTTAAGATGAGTTTGCACTAACACACTTAGTGCTGATATCAAGTGTCCCAAACAGCACTACTTAATTCATATACAGCTAATATATTTGAGCTCTTGCTATTATTGGTGCACGAAGCTGAAACCTAAAAATATAAACTTTTGCCCTTGGGGGAGTTCAAAATCTAGTGGGACTGAGAAATAATTACAATATAAGTACTATAATCAAAGTAGAAGAAGACTATTCTGAGAACTCAAAGGAGGATTAATCCCAGAATCAGATTTCCCAGGGGTGCTGTCCTCTTCTCACCTCCACTGTCTCCATGGTGCGTTGACCCATTCCCACGGCTGCATCTATCTCATGACTCACTTAGTTTTGTTCCTCCCGGAGCGCTGCCTTCCTGTATTTTTTGGCTCATAACTACTTACTCGGCACCTTACATGCAACTGCGACTGACACCCACAACACAAAGTAGCCTGTGAATGAGTAAATGAATCATCCTCAGTCCCAAATCTCCAATTCTTACTATTTTTATCCATGTACTCATTTGGGTCAGAAACTCTATAGTCATCCTTGATGCCCTCTTCTCTCTGTCCTCCTGTATCAATGTCACCATTTCCATTTTCTTTCCTCCACCTCCCCGTTAGGACAAACTCTGACTTCGCTATTCTCTAAGCAATTGCCAGAGCTTATTAAAACTGATAACCTCCTACTCAATAATCTTGTCTCCAGTGATAGGCTGCCAGTGAAAAGAAGTGGAGTTTTCTGAGTATCTGAGGTGGAAGGAATTTCATGCAGGGAGCTGGTTACGGAGGTGATGGAAGGACTGACAAGCCTATGGAGGCCAGTGGGATAGCTTGGAAATGAACGATGCTCAGTCTCACCTCCTGGTTTTAGGAGTTCTTTGAGGTAGGCAGGGGAAATGTATTATACAACATTTTCTCTTAAGCATCTGGCATAATACAGTATTTTCAGTCTAGTCAACAGTGGCAAAATGCTTACAGAATGAATTAGTCATTCTCATAATCTAAGATCTTTTGACTTAGAAGTTTCTAGCAAATTTTCCCTCCTTTAGGCCCAACTTTTCAATATATCTTACCATGGAAACAACTTGAGTTATTTGTTCTTCTGATTAATTAGGTTCTAGATAAGACATTTAAACTGTCATTGGATGAAATACAAATTTTATCATATCGTTTTTAGGAAATCGGGTTCATTGTAAAGAAAAAAAGAATTTTCATTTTTAAAAAAAATAATTAATCTTTACAGCTTATAAAGTAGATATTAGATCACAGATGCTGAGATTTTTAAATCGTACAGTCTCAGTTTTGTATAGTGAGAGTCTCCTGCAGTTCATTGCATTGGAACACAAGGTCATACTCCAGTTGTCATGTTAGTGTCCTATGTGCCCATGTGACTTCCTTAGATGACTCCCATTGGTATAAACCTACAGCTCTCAATGTTTTTGTTCACCCGGAAGATCACTTCATTCCCAGATTGTTCAGAACACTACACAAGACTGACAAAAATCTGATTATACAGATGGATAAACCACATGGGGCTATTAGGATGAGATAAAGATAAAAGAAGATTATGAAGCATAGTACAAGCTGCAGTTGTTGAAAAAAAATCAATAAAAAGAAAAACATGGGCTTTGAAAAAATGAGATTGTATGTATTTTAAAGATATTAAAACAAAACATGGCTAAGGAGTAAGCACAACAAATATGTATTAATAGTTAGCATAATACTAGATGATAAGATGAAAGATTAAAAATGAACAGAAAATCTGGAAATATAGTGATGCATTTCTGCTGCAGAATGTATTTAATGGTGACACTGATACACAAAACATTCATTTAAGCAGGAGTCTCAATTAGAAACAGATGTTGTGCAATTCTTTTCAATTACAACCTAAATTGGCTTATTTATCAGGCAATTTTTCACTAAAGTTTGTTTTTGTGAGATGAGTTTGTTTTGTTTTCTCATCCTTATAAGAAGTACTGTTCATTGGCATCTTATGCATTTAGTCTCCAGGTTACATTTCTGGATAATTGTCATTGTGTTTGATAGAAAATTGTCTCCATAGAAGTAAATATATCTTCTATCACTTTCCTTGCTCTCTTGGTTAATAAACAATATCAAATATGTCTCTTCCCCCCTTTTTCCCAGTCATTTATCATCTCTGAGTGTCAGATTTCTCATAATACCTCCCTTTTTCAAAATCAGCGAAATGTGCCAGATGATTTTGATTTTCTTGGGTTTTTACAATATGTATAATTATTGCTTAATGAAATTCTCATATGGACATCAATCTGCATAATCATTATGGCTTCTTTC
The DNA here is from genome assembly GCF_032405125.1 of Capricornis sumatraensis. Taxonomy (NCBI): domain Eukaryota; kingdom Metazoa; phylum Chordata; class Mammalia; order Artiodactyla; family Bovidae; genus Capricornis; species Capricornis sumatraensis. Next base: position 68,682,395 of record NC_091075.1, read on the forward strand.
GGTTGGAGGAAATAAAGATGAAATCAATTTAGCGCAAGGAAAGTGAAGTTTCTTGTAATAATACAAAGGCTTATAAGAAGTACAGAAGTTTATATATAAACTTAATATAAGAAGTCCATATTGAAGTATAGAACATTTCCAGACCTCAGGAGAGCTAGAAATCAGAAACAGGAAGTTCTTTATGAACTTGGCCATTCATTCTCTAACAATGTCAGACTCTTTCTCCTATGGTTCTTTTCTCCATCTTTCTCCATTTTCTTTCTTCTTTCGCAAGCTGGCTTCTTCTTTTTTATTCAGGCTCCCCTCTCTTTTACTTCATACAAGCAGTGTAGCCCTAGTTCTATGTCATGACCTTTGCATTTGGTGCTACAGCTGCTGTATCAGATCCTTTTGTAGTCACTAAGTCATTTCTAATTCTTTGTGACCCCATGAACTGTAGCCGAGAAGGCTCCTCTGTCTATGGGATTCTCCTGGCAAGAATACCTAGAAAACTATACAAAAAAGATCTTCATGACCCAGATAACCACAATGGTGTGATCACTCACCTAGAGCCAGACATCCTGGAATATGAAGTCAAGTGGGCCTTAGGAAGCATCACTACAAACAAAGCTAGTGGAGGTGATAGAATTCCTGTTGAGTTATTTCAAATCCTGAAAGATGATGCTGTGAAAGTGCTGCACTCAATATGCCAGGAAATTTGGAAAATTCAGTGGTGGCCACAGGACTGGAAAAGGTCAGTTTTCATTCCAATCCCAAAGAAAGGCAATGCCAAAGAGTGTTCAAACTACCACACAATTGTACTCCTCACATGATAGCAAAGTAATGTTCAAAATTCTCCAAGCCAGGCTTCAACAGTATGTGAACCATGAACTTCCAGATGTTCAACCTGGATTTAGAGAAGGTAGAGGAACCAGAGATCAAATTGGCAACATCTGCTGGATCATCAAAAAAGCACGAGAGTTCCAGAAAAACAACTACTACTTCTTTATTAACTACGCCAAAGCCTTTGACTATGTGGATCACAGAAAACTATGGAAAATTCTTCAAGAGATGGGAATATCAGGCCACGTGACCTGCCTCCTGAGAAATCTGTATGCAAGTCAATAAGCAACAGTTAGAATTGGACATGGAACAACAGACGGATTCCAAATTGGGAAAGGAGTACGTCAAGGCTGTATATTGTCACCCTGCTTATTTAACTTATATGCAGAGTACATCATGAGAAATGCCAGGCTGGATGAAGCACAAGCTGAAATCAAGATTGCCAGGAGAATTAACAATAACCTCAGATATGCAGATGACACGGCCCTTATGGCAGAAAGCGAAGAACTAAAGAGCCTCTTAATGAAAGTGAAAGAGGAGAGTGAAAAAGGTGGCTCAAAACTCAACATTCAGTAAACTAAGATCATGGCATCCAGTCCCATCACTTCATGGAAAATAGATGGGGAAAAAATAGAAACAATGACAGACTTTATTTGGGGGGGCTCCAAAATCACTGCCGACGGTGACTGCAGCCATGAAATTAAAAGACACTTGCTCCTTGGAAGAAAAGCTATGACCAACCTAGACAGCATATTAAAAAGCAGAGACATTACTTTGCCAACAAAAGTCCATCTACTCAAAGCTATGGTTTTTCCAGTAGTCATGTGTGGATGTAAGAGTTGGACTCTGAAGAAAGCTGGGCACCAAAGAATTGATGCTTTTGAACTGTGGTGTTGGAGAAGAATCTTGAGAGTCCCTTGGACTGCAAGAAGATCCAGACTCTCAACCCTAGAAGAAATCAGTCCTTCATATTCATTGGAAGGACTGATGCTGAAGCTGAAACTCCAATACTTTGGCTACCTGATGCAAAGAACTGATTCATTGGAAAAGACCCTGATGCTGGGAAAGATTGAAGGTGGGAGGAGAAGGGGATGGCAGAGGATGAGATGGTTGGATGGCATCACTGACGTGATGGACATGAGTTTGAGTAAGCTCCAGGAGTTGGTGATGAACTGGGAAGTCTGGTGTTCTGCAGTCCATGGGGTTGCAAAGAGTTGGACACAACTGAGTGACTGAACTGAACTGAGCCATTCCCTTCTCCAGAGGTTCTTCCAGGCTCAGGAATTGAACCTGCATCTCCTGCATTAGCAGACAGATTCTTTAGTACTGAGCCACCAGGGAAGCCTGTCAGATCCTTTATCCAGTAGCAAATTTCTGGGAGAGGATTCTGATTGGCCCATCTCATCTTCTTGAGTCAGGCATAAGTTTATCATCTGCCTATAAATCATCTGGTCTTAGATTAGATATCTACTCTTCATTCCAAAGGTGGGAGGAGGGCAGAATCCTGTGATATAGAACATGTTTACACTTAGTTAGCAGGAACTGTAGGCAGGGCAGTTTAACCACAGAAGTTTCTGTAGAAGTGATGCACAGCTCGGCTACAATCAGTTTTGGGGGAAAGCAACCTAAGTTTTGGAAAGAGAGGATCTCAGAGTTCAACTAAGATGGCATAAAAGTTTTATAAGGAACAGAGAGGTGTGCTTGGGACCCCTTGTGATGCATAATGTGCAATCAAATCAATGAAATATAAGATACAGATGTGTGCAAGGGCTTTGGTTCTTATATATATAAGTTCTCCCTCTTTGAAAAGGAGTTTGAAAAGGAGGGATTGCTCATATGATCCTTCTGAGTAGATGCAATACTATTAGATGTTAAATCAATATTTTGTCTCTTCACTATTGAATTAGTTTGAGTTGTGTGCTGATTGTGGAGGCAGCTAATAAGAGACTTTCACTTTTCTAGCCCACTATGCAGTCTTCTTAGAGCTCATTTTATTAAAATATATACTTCAATATATTTTCCAAAACCATATAACTTTTTCACTCTTCTGATGCTAGATAATTAAGGAATTTTTGTCAATGATCTCTTATGTTATAGTGGCAAATTATGAACCATCTAGTGTTAGCATTCCTTACACAAAGTTTTAAGGAATATATTAAAAGTTTGAGTAGACATGTTGAAGATATTATTTTACTAATAATACAGTTATCTTACTGATACTAGAAAGGAAGATATTTTCATTTAAGGCAGAGTTCATAACCTTGACACTATTGACATTTGGAGTCAGTTAATTCTTTGTTACAGGGGATGCATAGTGCAGTGTTTTAGGCTGGGGAGCATACCTGGCCACTACCCACAGATGCTAGTGTTACCAAGTCCAAGTTCTTACTGGTCGCAGCACAACAAACCAATAAATCAAAAGGTGAAGTATTAGGGCAAGGAATAGTGGCTTCATTCAGAAAGCCAGAAAACTGAGAAGATGGCAGACTAGTGTCCCAAAGAACCATCTTATTTGAGTTAGAATCCAGGCTTATTTTATACTAAAAGGGGAGGTGGTGGGACTGGTTGGTGTAGACTTCCTGATGCCAGAATCCTTTGTTTTTTCAGCTGTCAACATAGGTCTGGTCACCATGGTTCCTGTAAACCTCCAACAAGACAATTGTTATGCTCTGCTCTGCAGCTTTTCATCTCAGTATAAATGGAAAAGTGTTAAAGCTTCAAAGGTCAAGCCTATGAGGCAGATTATGAAGAAGGGCTATTATGTATGTTTCATGCTATACGAAACAGTCTTTTACAAAGGTGCAGAGCCAGCATGACTCAGCACCAGCAGCAGAGCACAAAGATTAAAGCTGAACGAATAGATCCCGTATGGAGTCAGGTTTGTTCTTCTATGTGATATTAGCTGCACACAGAGTACTCTCAGTTGTGACAACTAAAACTGTCTTCAGACATTGTGAAATATTCTCTGGCTAACAAAATCATCCAGAGCTCAAAACTACTGCTCTAAAATGAATGTTCCCCTTTTCTATCTGACTCGTTTCACTAAACATAGTACCCTCTAGGCTCATCCATGTTATAAATGGCAAAATTCCATTCTTTTTATGGCTGAGTGACATTATATATATATATATATATATCCATATCCATTTATCTGTTGATGGACACAAGTTGATTACATATCTTGGAAAGACAAATGCTGTATGTTGTCACTTATGTGTGGAATCTAAAAAATAAAATAAAGGAATATAACAAAGCGGAAACAGACTCACAGATATAGAGAATAAACTAGTGGTTACCAGCAGGAAGGGAGAAGAGGGGAGGGGCAAGAAAGATAGGTGTAGGGGATTAAGAGGTACAAACTTCTGTGTATAAAATAAATAAGATAGAAGGATATATTGTGCAGCACAGGGAATATCACAAATATTTTATAATAACTGTAAATGGAATATAATCTATAAAAATTTTGAATCATATGCTGTAAACCTGAAACTAAATTGTGAATCAACAGTACTTCAATAAAAATAAGTATATAAAAGAATATTACCTTTATTCTCCAAAAGAACTGCTTTCATTTATTAAAAATATTTTCTTATTTCTTTAAGCATTTTTAGATTTAAAAAGGATGGGTTTTGGAGATTACTGACTTGGTATTGTTTATCCTGCTTTTCTTCAGTGAATCAAATTCTCTCATGCCTGAATTAGCCTGACGAATTTCATTAGGAATCTCATACCAGTTAATCCCATTAATTTGCTTCAGTGTCAAAGAATCTCCTATGGCCCATAGTTCTAAATATGCCACACTTTTGTCAAGGAGTAGCTTGCACACTTGAGAAAGGTAGTTGAACAATATCATACACCTGAAAGAAAAATGATTTTAGAGTTCTTGGCTAAAGTATCAAAACCTTTCATTTCTTTCTGAAAAATTTCCATCCTCCCTGGAGTACTTACACTTTGACCTAATGAAAAATTAGTAGAAAATCTGTTGTATCAGAGAAAAAAAATACAACAGTTTCAAGCCTTTCTTTTCCATCTAAAAAATAGACTACACCAAAGAATATTTAGGCTTTATTATATGCAGATATGACTGTAAATATTTATACTAAAGTGCAGATAGAAAAAAATAATTTATTTAAAATTCAGTAAGTAGTTTCCTAGAGATGTAAACATAAATTCTCTTAGGGAGAATTTGCCTATCTCATGAGGTGGTGAGAATGAAACGTAATAATAGATATGAAGCTCTATGGAAACCACAGAGCATATAGCATTTTCTAGAAGGAAATTATTATCATGCTTGTGGTAAAATATGCATAGGAAGGATATATTACTCTGTTTTAAGTCTTTCCACATTGTGCATAATTATCATCACAATGATCATTAGTTTCAAAAAGTTTTTTGAAGGTTACCAAACTCATGGGTCCATATTTGCATTTATCATAGAATCAGGTCCTAGATTAAGATGATAACCCTAGAAATGCATAAGAAGAAAAGTGCTAAAAGGTACTTGTTCTGCATCACCCACTTCCTAGAGTTAACTACTAGCATCCATGGACCACAAAGAAGGCTGAGCACTGAAGAATTGATGCTTTCCAACTCTGGTGCTAAGGAGAAGACTCTTGAGTGTCTCTTGGACTGCAAGATCAAACCAGTCAATCCTAAAGGAAATCAACTCTGAATACTCATTGGAGGGACTGATGCTGGAGCTGAAGCTCCAATACTTTGGCCACTTGATGCAAAGAGCTGACTCATTGAAAAAGACACTGATGCTGGGAAGGATTGAGGGCAGGAGGATAACGGGGCTACAGAATATGAGATGGTTGGATGGCATCTTGACTCAATGGATATGAGTTTGAGCAAACTGGGAGATGGTGAAGGACAGGGAAGCCTTGGGTACTACAGTCCACGGGGTCACAAAGAGTCAGATACTACTGAGCAGCTGAACAACAACATAAATTTCCACTGAATGATTTCTTATTGCACATAGAGTAAATTACTGCTTTAATTGGGAAACATGGTGTGATGTTTAGTCAATATTTATTGAAAACAGAGTGAGTTGTATAGAGCAAAGATCTCAGTACATGTGTATAGTTCTTTCTTTACAGAAAACAAGATTTTCCAGAAAGGGAAAGGGAAAAGTACACACACACACATGCATGCACTTAATTTATGCGGAGGTCACTCAAGTTGACGTTATTTTCTCCTTCCACTCGCCATTGTTTACTTACCACAAGAATATTTTAATTATAACATTAGTTAATAGAATATTATGTAATTATAATCATTTGTACTTCACAATAAGTTTTTCCTCATCACACATTAAAACTCCTTTTAATGAAGAGAATGTAGTGTAAGGATTTTTCCTCATAGTCTTATTGTGAGGAAATCCTCTGCAGCACTTGAGAGAGCTGAAGGTTAATGAGTATTCAGCATGAGTAGTGAAACATGTAACCCATTGCTGGTCATGCTGATGCCTGTGACAATGTTTACAATAATGTATCTTGAGATAGCTATTAGTTGTATTACATTGTCTGAATTACAAACAAGACCCCAACAAGACTTACAACACAGGCAAGTGCTTATTTTCATGGTTACTGGGGTCTTTCTGCCTACAAGTTCTTTTATAAACATCTCTTTAAAAGTGGCAATGCCTATGAAAATAAATACGTATATTACAAGTAGTTTGGAAGTATATTAATCTTTAAACAGCAGTAAATAATTCTGAAGATAATCTATTTGTTTAGCATGCTAGTTTCTAAAATACTTGCACCCTAATTTTCCTAAGCAATGTTTTCAATAACCCAATAAAATGCTATTATTTTTATTTTAGAAGTGAGACATTGGAGATAACAGTGGGTTAAGTTAGTAGCCCATGGTTACATAGCTCTACAAGTGGTAGATTTTGGCATCAAGGTGTTTTAGAATCTAAGGCTCAGACTCTGTCCAATCTATTGTACTCCAAAAAGGTATGATGTTTACAACTTGAAGAGGATGCAAATGAGAATGTCAGCAATTGAGAAGAGAAGTGTACATAACCCTGTAGCTTCTCTTTTTCTGTTCTCCTTTAAGTGAAGGTAGGGTGGAAGGAAGTTTCAGATCTAGAAAGGGGATATTGTATGATTAATAGTGAGCAAATGTCCTTCTCATTGATCATGAAAGAATTAAATTATTGTAAGTTTGTTTCTGACTAAACAATGTAAACATTCTCGAATATAGTGGTTAAAGGACATTGGAACTCATTGTCCAGAATAAATATTGAAGACAATATCATTTAGGATATTTCACAAATGCATTAATATACATAGGGATCTAGATGAAGTACAGTTGACCCAGATGTAAGACATGAGCAGAGTCAGTGAACCAGTGAAGTCGCTCAATCGTGTCCGACTCATTGTGATCCCATGGACTGTAGCCTACAAGGCTCCTCCATCCATGGAATTTTCCAGAGTACTGGAGTGGATTGCCATTTCCTTCTCCAGGGATCTTCCCGACCTGGGGATCAAACCCAGGTCTCCCACATTGCAGGCAGATGCTTTACTGTCCAAGTTACCAGGAAAGCCTGAGCAGAGTCAATGTTTCTCAAATCAGTTCAGTCACTCAGTCGTGTCCAACTCTGTGACGCCATGGACTGCAGCATGCCAGGCTTCCCTGTCCATCACCAACTCCTGGAGCCTACTCAAACTCATGTCCATTGTGTTGGTGATGCCATCCAACCATCTCATCCTCTGTCATCCCCTTCTTCTCCTGCCTTCAGTCTTTCCCAGCATCAGAGTCGTTTCCAATGAGTCATTTCATCACATCAGGTGGCCAGTGTATTGGAGTTTCAGCTTCTGCATCAGTCCTTCCAGTGAGTATTCAGGACTGATTTCCTTTAGGATCGACCAGTTGGATCTCCTTGCAGTCCAAGGGACTCTCAAGAGTCTTCTCCAACATCACAGTTCAAAAGTATCAATTCTTCGGCACTCAGCTTTCTTTAGAGTCCAACTCTCACATCCATACATGACTACTGGAAAAACCATAGCTTTGACTAGATGGACATTTGTTGGTAAACTAATGTTTCTGCTTGATAATATGCTGTCTAGGTTGGTCATAGCTTTTCTTCCAAGGAGCAAGCGTCTTTTAATTTCATGGGCTTCCCCTGTGGCTCAGCTCGTTTCTCAAAGAGTTGTATGTGTATATATGTATGTGTGTGTGTGTGTATATATATATATATATATATATATATAAAACAATGGCAGTATACAGAGTTGTGCAGGAGTTATATTGTGTTTTCTTAATTGTTGCTAATGCATTCAGCTAAAGCTATTGACAGATAAATGTCCTTTAAAAGAAAAAGTGAACCATCTTTTTTAATGATATTGGGACCCACAACTTAAGCCTTTATGATGTTATTGTGACCTCATATTCTTTTAATGGACAATTTGCCTGGTGGCTCAGATGGTAAAGAGCCTGCCTGCAATGCAGTGGACCTGGGTTCCATCCCTGGGGTTGGGAATGTCCCCTGGAGAAGAGAATGGCAACCCACTCCAGTATTCTTGCTTGGAGAATCCCATGGACAGAGGAGCCTGATGGGCTATAGTCCTTAGGGTGGCAAAGAGTCAGACAAGACTGAAGCAACTGAGCAAGCACACACACCGCTCATGTGCGTTCTCAGGCCAAATGAGTATCTCCATCCACATGTTCTACATAAACTACTTTTTACGATTGATAGACAAGTCATAATTTGCTATAAAAATCCAGATAATGGAAACTGATAACCTTTATAAGGCAAACAACACTATTCATTCAGAAGGTATTTTCAGTTTAGAGCACATCTTTTCCTTATAAATGCACCCATTTTTAGTTATTATTTAACAAACATACTCCTTCAAAACAGTACTATAAATACAACATCCAGGGGTAGATATTTGTGAACATAAATCTCTAAGTACAGCTTCCCTTAATAGCCTTCCCCATGATTTCATGACCTTAACATCAAACGTTAAAATTCAGTTAAATGGATTTACTCTATATTGGTACAAATGCTTCTGCATGCTCTAGCACTTCTAACCTGTTGGTTACCTTATACTTGGAGGTGCAACTCACAGCATATTCAAATGTAACCTCATAGCAGGCCTGAAGAATGCTGAGTCTCTGGGCATCCACAGTACCACATACCATCAGGTTCTTAACAAAAAGGCTTTTAGCTGAACTGAAGAAAATGATGATGATGATGATGGTAAAATTCTTTTCTTTTTTTTTTTTGGTTTCCTTTCTTTTACAGGATTATACTCTCACCATGTATTTCCAGCAGTCTTGGAAAGACAAAAGGCTTTCTTATTCTGGAATCCCACTAAACCTCACACTAGACAACAGGGTGGCTGATCAACTCTGGGTACCAGACACCTACTTTCTGAACGACAAGAAATCCTTTGTGCATGGGGTTACAGTGAAAAATCGCATGATCCGCCTGCATCCTGATGGAACAGTTCTCTACGGACTCCGGTAAAGAGCTTTGTGTTTCCTATTTTATTGCTGTTGTGCATGTTGTTAACTTTTACTTTTGGAAATGCGCAGAAGGGAGAAAGGCAAGTAGGTAAATATGTAGACTCTCTAATCTTGATAATAAAATTATATTAAAGTTCAGAAAAATCTCTTTAGAACTATCTGAGCTAAAGCTAGACAACTTTGTCCATCAAAAGTAAATGATTTGTTCTTATCTTTAAGTAATAAACATAGTAATAGGAATATGTTTTTGTTAGATAGATTTCACATCTAGTTTATTCTTGGTTACATCTTCTTTAGGCAATTGCTTGATTATCTCAGGTCTACCCAGACTGAATGTTTTCTAGGTATTCTGTGTAGCTACTTGATTATGAAATTATTATGAATTTGGAAACAATATTCTGAAGAAATTGGAGAATATTTTGTTGGTGACTCTGAGAAAATTCAGAGTGATTTCATTCCCTTAAATTTATGTGTTTCCACTTTTTTTTTTTCATATATATGATCCACTTTAAGTTAATTGTTCTGTTTCTTATGAGGTAGGGGTTGAAGTTCATTTCTTTTTTCATATGGCTATCCAGTTATTCTAGCCCTATTTATTGAAAAGTCTTTGCTTTTCGGATTAGATTGTGTTGGTACCTTTGACTGGATGAGTGGGGTCTATTTTTAGGTCCTATTCTGTTCCTTTGTTCTCTATGTCCATCCTTAGACAGTATCACACTATTTAATTACCATATCACACCATTTAATTACAATATCTATAAGGTAAGTCATGAAGTCACATAAGTCTTTCAATTTTATACTGACTGTTTAAGATTGTTTTGGAAATGCTAATACCTTTGCATCTCACTATATAACTTCTAGGATCAACTTCTTGATTTCTATCCAAAAAAGTCTGCTGGAATTATAATTGAGATTGTATTGAATCTCTACATCAGTGCAGAGAGAATTGATTTAAAGTTGTGAAGCTTTTTAATTCATGAATGTTTCTTTATTTATTTATCTTTTTCTCAGCAATATTTTTCATCACACTGTGTTTGTTTATTTTTTTAAGAATCAAGTATAAAAGAGGTCTTGTACACTGATAGAGGTCTATTACTAACCTTCATGTAATTAAAAGTTTACTAAAACTTTTAGGCTACAATTCAAATCAGCTTCCAGTTTTACCAGAAAATATCTGAATTGTAACATATTGTTGTAGGATATGAAGGGTGGTGGTTCTTTAATCTTTGTTGTCACCTTTTGTGATCCCTTTGAGAAGCTGATGAAATTCTCCTATTGTTTTAGAGTGGTCATAAGTCCCCTAAAATCCTTTTATATAGCATCAATGCCAAGGTAAAACTGTACTTAAGGGCCAAAAGTGTATAATTAACGTGTATCTGATATCTGAAAACATGCAAGTGACAAGAATGCATCTGTGATAAAACTTTTCAACTTAACCTAATGGTTGGTTATTTAATTGATAGCTTTGGTCTTCCTTTGCACAGTGACATAGTATCAGTTGATCTTGGCAAAATGATCTTTGGAATTTTCTTACCCTTTCAGTACTCAGTTCAGTTCAGTTCAGTTCAGTTGCTCAGTCGTGTCCGACTCTTTGCGACCCCATGAATCACAGCACGCCAGGACTCCCTGTCCATCACCATCTCCCAGAGTTCACTCAGACTCACGTCCATCGAGTCGGTGATGCCATCCAGCCATCTCATCCTCAGTCGTCCCCTTCTTCTCCTGCCCCCTATCCCTCCCAGCATCAGAGTCTTTTCCAATAAGTCAACCCTTCTCATGAGGTGGCCAAAGTACTGGAGTTTCAGCTTTAGCATCATTCCTTCCGAAGAAGTCCCAGGGCTAATCTCCTTCAGAATGGACTGGTTGGATTTCCTTGCAGTCCAAGGGACTCTCAAGAGTCTTCTCCAACACCACAGTTCAAAAGCATCAATTCTTCTGTCAACTCCAGTTAAAAATCTCTGACCTAAAGTCCTCTCAGAAAAAATGATGCAATAAACTAAGTCTCTTGAGTGTATTGATATTACTACAGATAAAATCTACTAATGCAAGAGCACAGTGGTAGTCATTAGTGATGGTCATACAATGGAAATCAGATGTGATTTTTCTATTACCTATGTAGCTTCCATTCTATATAACTAACATACAAAGTGATGAATTATCCTTATAAAGTTTTCTGGGAGAATAATTATTTAACCCATGACCCAATTTAGTAGGCTGATGGGCCACAATGTGTATACTCACTGTATGTGATTTTTCAACTGTATATAAAAAAGTTGTGTTGTTTTTTTTAAAGCAACTAGATGTATTGCAAGTAAGAATGTGGGTGGCAATTTCAAATTTTTTCTAAATTATTGGCAGTCCCTACCAATGGCAATGCTGCAAAAGAATAAAATTAGTTGAGAACAATGAAGTTGAACATTTGAACCTCATTTTAAATTAAGATAACTGAGGCCCAGAAGGGGAAAGGGCCTGATCTAAGGGACAACAAATGATAGAATTAGGATTAAAGTCCAGATCTTGATTCCCATAAGAATGGTGTGCTTTTCTCACCCCACTGTCTTTCAGATACACTTAAAGTCAATACCTTCTTCCAAGTTACATAGCGTTGCTTTCTCCTCTTTGGAGCCAACCCATGACTTTGTAGCTAGGAGCCCAGCAACAGATCTCTCAAATAAAACACAAATCCTTCATCTATTACCTGATCTCTGATCTCTTTCTGGCATCAGTTTTCTCCATAAAAGCCTCACATTAGTTCTAATATTTTTCCCCTCCTCTGTCTTTCTATCTTTTCCCTCACAGATTAGGTTTTCTTTTCCCTAGAGGTTATAAATGTCCTGGAGAAACCATAAGGTATAACAAAGAAAGCATGGCCATCTGGAGTCAGAGGATCAAAGCTGGGTTCGTTCTCTGACTGCTTGACCTCAAGTTATAAACTGACCCTTACTTAGTTTTATCAGGCAACAATGGGCTAATAACATCTGATTCATTATTGGGAAGTTTTTATGAAATAATGAATATGTTGCTGCTGTTACTGTTGCTGCTGTTAAGTCGCTTCAGTCGTGTCTGACTCTGTGCGACCCCATAGACGGCAGCCCACCAGGCTTCCCCGTCCCTGGGATTCTCCAGGCAAGAATACTGGAGTGGGTTACCATTTCCTTCTCCAGTGCATGAAAGTGAAAAGTGAAGTCGCTCAGTCATGTCCAACTCTTAGCGACCCCATGGACTGCAGCCTACCAGGCTCCTCTGCTGTGGGATTTTCCAGGCAAGAGTACTGGAGTGGGCTGTTAATACATGTAAATACTAAGCTATATTTCTTTAAAGTTATTGTGCCTGATATAGCCTTACTATGTTATAAGCCTTAGTGGAAAAGCTGTATAGTAAGGGTGTTTCTCTAACTCCTACATGTGTCAGAGACAGAGATACAGTTGTTCAATTAATAAAGCATTCACTGAGTGCCTAGTACATACGGTATACCTATTATTCTGTCCCTGGGATTAATTATCCAGAAACTGGGTAGAAATTTGTCATTGTGGCAGAGTGGAGACACCTGGGACTTTGAGTCAAAGACGCATGTGGCCTGACTAGTTTGTACTCTTCAATAAGCTATTTCCTCTATGAGTTTCAGATTACTCAGCCTTAAAGAGACAGGGATTGGACAAAATCATTCCTAAATTCTCTTTCAAATCTCAATTTCATTGTTTCTATGATTCTATATCATGGCTTATTCATTTTCAATCCTCTGATATAACATTTCCTAGGCTTAGACAGGACAATCTTCACTTTTTTCTTTGTAGTTGCCTTTTCAGGAATAATTGCCATTGTCGCTTCCTAAGCCCATGCACCAGAAAATCCTTATAGTATAACATAGGTATTGACATAGTTATGACCATACCGATTCTAGACAAAGAATCAGTAGATTGAAACTTTTTGCCTTATCCATAAGTCCAGCTATAGTCATCATGAATTGAGACCATGAATCACTGGGGTTGTTTTTAAGCAATTACGGTGTCAGTGGGATTTTCTGAATGTACCTGAAAGGCCCTTTAATCAGGAAATCCAAAGTCATAAGACCGTATCATTAAATGGATTCCACATTTTGCTATATTCAAACTCAACGTGAGATGCTATCACTTAGTTTATATACAGGACACAAGAATAGAGTTAGCTGTTTGCTATCTTTGTGAGCTATGTCAAATCATATTGTACACACCAGAGATGGCACACAGTTCTGTAAAACCTCTAAAATAAGAGAGTGGTGTCTGAAGAGATCTGCTGCTACTGTGCAACAGGCATTCAGCACAGAGAAAAAAACTACATTCTGTTGTGCTTCTTAAGCTCAGATTTCCCTTGCTGCAACAAAATGTGTCACACCAAAAAATAACCCTGCAATCATTATTACTTCCTCTTCCACTTGGCCAGGAATCCATATAAAGGATGGAGGTCTGTGATGTGCTGTAAGATATGGCAGGCAGTGGGATTTGTCCATGAGCCATGAGCTCTCCACCCTGCTCCTCTCAAGGCATATAATGTCACTTCCTTTCTTACTCAAAGTGGATACAAAATATCAGCTGCCTCAATATCACATCAAATCCTTAAAAGTCTGTCTGTCCCCCCTTTCTTTCATTTAACTCTGAGGGAGTTTCTCTCTTCTTTCTAAGGCTTATCTCTCCACATCCGCATTTAATCTTCTTGTTGGACGCTCTTCAGATTTTGCTCTCTTCTTTATTAAATCTTCTCCTGCTGGCACCTTCACTTCTCTTTTGTCTTCAAGTACGACTCCTTGAATAGCTTTGGTTTCCTGTATTTCCTCACCATCCATCTATTCTGTACTCTCCAAAGGCACGGCTCCCACCTGTGTTCCATTCCTAAAACATGTCAAAAATTACCAGAACTATTGCTGGTTCTCAGTCTATAGTCTTGACCTCTTTGGATGATTTTAAGAGTATTGATTGACCTTGAGTTCAGAATTTCCAGGCACAATTTTTTTCATTATTCTTGTTCTTCTATCTTTTTGCTGTTCTATCAATGTTTTTTGTCTCTGGTTGTGAACTAGAGGGGTTCCTTGAATTTTGAGCAACTCGTTGAATTTAACCGCTTAAATACCTTAAATATGAAATCATTGAGATTAGAAAAATATTTTAAATTGTTTGCCGAGCATCTGTTTGTGGAGGCTTGCCCTGACAGTTATTACTGACATGACCCCTACTTTGCATTATCTGTTTTCCCTCAAATCAGCTTTTCCTCCTTACACAACTACTAACAAAAGACATCAGCCTCATAGTCAATAGACAGAGACGCGTAGGCATCTTTGACTCTCGACCTCTTTTGTCCCAAGATCCAATCTGATGCTTCCTCTCTATCTAGACCATTGCCATGTCCAAACCACTTCCATCACCTCAGTTAACAGCTCAACTCTCTGTTACTTCCTGGCCAATTTCCTATTTTAATTTTACTTATTCTCATCATTTTCATCATATTCTTCCTACCATGCATGTCAGATCATATCAATCCCACATTAAAAAAAGATAAAAACAAACCAAAAATATCTCTGCAGTCCCCATAAAATGAAGTTTTCATTCTCCTGTCCGGAAGCTGAGACCCTCTGCTTCTGCATATGACCAAAATGTCTTCCAAACATTTCCTTTCTTTATGAAGCCTAAACTTTTATAAAACAACTCTTTCTCTAAACACATCTAGTGCATTTCAAATTCAAGTAGATCCCAAATTTTTTATAGATCATTCTTATACTAAAACTATTAGTTCTTGACTTGAAATACACATTTAACTGGGCATCCTGTATTTCATGTGGCAATCCTCCAGCCCTGCTGAAATGTCCTCTCTTCTTTATTCCCATATAGCTTCCCCTACTCCACCACTTCCTCATCTCTCTTCTTTCCTCAGAAGCCTCTCTCAAACCCCATTTTTTTTTCATGAGGACTTTTACAGTATTCTCAACCAGATAAAAACTTGTTCTCATCTGATACCTTATTTCACGTTAATCTCCTAAAGGCCCATGAGATTTACAACTCTCTTAGGATGTATTATCTTCCCATGTCTTATTTTCCTGTGATGCAAACAAGATCGTATATTTGTTGAAAATGCAAACTGTATTTCTTTCACCTTTGTATCCTCTTTCTCAAACCAAATAATGTTTGAAAAATTGAAATGAAAATTTGTAAGATGCAGTAACCTAACTCATGATAGTGGTCAGCTGCAACATTTCCTATGTCAAAATGATGGCTTTTAACCAAAGGGCCATTATCACTATTAATGACCAGATGTGTTCTGCCTCTTGTCCAAACATGATCCAGCTGGCTGAAAAGCACAGATTGTCTCTGAGGCCTTGCCCTGTGGGTGCTAAAAGATTGTGTTTATCTTTCCTCAAAGATAGAAGGCATGGAACAACCTAATTCTCAGAAGACGTTTAGTGGCGTATTTAACTGCCTTAAAATGCTCTTTGCCTCCCTCTCCTAACCCTTGCCTTGGCTTTTCTTTCAGACTTCCACAATGTTATTTTCCTGCATCTCCTATCAAAGGTGACCTTTCAAGGTCTACATGAGAATGAGGAATGGAAGGGGTAGTTTAAAGTCTTCCAGCTCAGTGTAGGCTCACACTGAGACTCCATACGTTGCAGAGTGTGTATGAGGGCTTGTGTGCACCCACTGTAAGCACATACAGAGTAGGATGTGCACGGCACATCATTCTAACTAATACTGATAACAACTGTATCAGGAATTCGAAGAATACTCAAGTATATAAATAATTGAAATTATCCTATACATCAAGCACTGTGCCAAGTGCTCTACCCATATTGTCATATTTAATTTTTACCATAACACTATGAACTTTGTACTATTATTATTTTAACTTTACAGATATCAACAGTAAGAGAGTGAACCTAATTTTTCCTGTCTCATAATTTGTTATTAACTTTTTAAAAGCAGCTCCAAACAAGTATACACCTTGCATTTGGCTGGTAAATTTTTCTAAATTTTCTTTTGCTCTAAATGTTTCCTATTCCTTTATTTTCTCCCTAGAAAGTTTTTTTTCTTAAAGATCTGTGCTGTTTTTTGTGATTGTTTTCACTTGTTGTACATGTGTTGTTTTATGCCCCATATATGAGGCTTAATCAGATCCAGATTAGTTATTTTGTTGTGCTTTGGTGAGACTGCTTCATAAGCCAGGCGTATTATGTACTTTTATCAGAAGACACAAAATGCCTGCCTATCTCTGTTTTTATGATGTGAATGAACTTTGATATGCTGATTTAGGCAATGACAACCTGCAGTATCCATTATCAAACTTCTATTAATTTTATATAACAGCATTTGTTTGCTAGGGCTGCTGTAACGAAATGAGTGACTTAGAAATTTATTGTCTCAAAGTTTTGGAATCAGAAGTGTTGATTCCTATCAAGGGCTGTGAGAGATGGATCTACTCCAGGTCCCTCTCCTTGGCATACAGATGACCAACTTCAGCCTATGTCACTTCCTTCTGGTGCCATCATGTCCCTTTTTATATAAGGACACCAGTCATATTGGATTAGGGCTTACCCTAGTGATCTACTTTAATTTGACTACTTCCGTAAAGACCTTATCTCCAAATAAGGTCACATTCGGAGGTACTTGGAATTAGGGCTTCAACATATGAAATTAGGGGGACACGATGCAGCCCATAACAGTAACAGTTTTAGCAGCCACTGATAATCTTTGCCCAAACCTATTCAGAGCTTACATAATGACTATATTCTACCACTCTTTCCTTATTTATTAACTAGATTATTCTCTAAAGAACTTCCTCTCACCAACTGTTTGACTGTCTGGAGGCCAAGTTGGTTCAGTGAAGGTAAAATCAATGCTTGATGGCTCCCTTTATTTAGCAGTTTTCAAAACAAGTTGTTTCTCTAGAACTCTCATGACCACTAGGTGTGGCGTTTTGTTCTTTGTGTGTTTATCATTATGAAGTCACTGGTACTAACAAGTATGTCTGTATCAGTCCACTGCAGCTATTGTTATTTTTGATCCTGTTTGTCTTACCTTTGGCCGGCAGAAGCCCCTTTGAGTTGGCACCTGCATTCTTTGAGCATGACCTCAGTAGTCGTTGATAGCTTCCTTGCCTTTTGGCACATTGGTTTGTATTGATAATTCTGTGTTCCAGAAGAGGATAAAATACATCAGGAGCTCATATTGATGTTTCTAATTCAAATTTAGAATTTCAGGGATTTTATTCAGCCTCTTTGATTTTTTGTTTCTTTTTTCTTCATCGAACACATTGATTCTTAAGGTAATAACATGATTATTTATGTTGTCCTGCTAATTGTAATTATATCTATATATGTATGAAAGTCAAAGTTGCTCACTTACGTCCGACTCTTTGCAACCCCATACACTGTAGCCCACCAGGCTCTTCTGCCCATGGAATTTTCAAGACAAGAATACTGGAGTGGGTAGCCATTCCCTTCACCAGAGGGTCTTCCCAACCCAGGTCTCCTGCATCGCAGGTAAATAGCATTGCTATTTACCATCTGTGAATAGCTAATAGTATTTATAGTAGCTTTTAAACAGAAATATCAATTGTTACTGTCCTGTATTTAGCATTTTTTCCTGAAGATCATTTCTAGGAAGACAGTTGTCCATAGAAGATGCTTTTGTTGCTTACCATCATAGAAATGGAAATAATTAGAAGGGGTACACAGCATAAATGGGAATAGTTCTGCCAAGTGTGTGCACTTTATGAAATGTACACAGCTTTGTCGGGTTCTCTCATACATATCAATGACTCCAAACTCCAAAGAGATGCTTCTTAAGCTTCAGGTTTCAGAAATGAATCAAATGTTTACCGAAAACTTGTGGCCTGATGGGGGTTTGGGGAACTCCATTGCTGTATTTGCTTACTAGCTCTACTCTGAATCGGGTTTTGTGATGTTCTTGACACTCCCTGACCATGAGCCGTGCATGAGAGTAAAATCAATGGCTACGCTTAATGAATATAAAAGAAAAACAGGGTTTCTGACTATTCCTTGCGGGATCATCTCTTCCTGCCTTGTTTTTCATGAGAAAGCCAAGTGAAAATTAGAAGCAATTATCTTGATAATATAGATTAAAAAACAACAAGTCACTACTATTGATTTTTAAAGCAGTTGAGGGGTCCTAAATGTTTTATATTAACTTTCTATATTGATTGTACACCCTGAAAAAAAATCTCTTTCTTATAGACTTTCCGTGTAGAGACAGTTATGATTACATTCTAGACTCCTGGGTAGATCTTACAGGGCTGATTGTGAGATAGGCTGGGAAAAAATATTGTTGAGTCGACTTCAGGGAATAAATATGTGGGCTGATGCAGTGTTTGCAGAGGAGGACTGGTTGATAGTGATAAATGCTTTCTGTTAAGAGAAAGAAACGAGTTACTTCAAATGGAAGAGAGAAAAAGCAGGGCATGCATAAAGAACAGGTAGCTCACTTTATTAGAAGGAATGCCTGCAGACTCTATAATTCCCACCAAGGAAGACAGTATTTTTATTCCCTTCACGATGTGGTTGACTTATATTTTAGAATTTCATCAGTGGAGTACAGAGAAAGCTACTTAAAATGTTCTCCAGTGAATAGGCTGTTATTTTTGCCTCTCAAAGTTTTTATTTTTAATACTCTTTATTCACTTATATATGAATAACTTTATGATTTAATGATTTTTGTTAGGGTCTCCTTTTTAATAAATATGGTATTATGACTAATTCAAATACTAAATGAGCAATTTAAATAATTATACACTACTGATACTATTTTGTGGTCATGTGACCTGTGGATATGCCATTATGATTAAACCTCCATCATTAAATTGATGTAAAAGATTAAGTAAAAACAGTGACCATAAATTATCTAAAAAAGAACTACATCTCCTCAAATTCTTAATCTTGATTGAGTCAAGATTAATGTGGAATAATGTTAAATGTATATGCTCAGGAAAGAAGAAAAAATGAAAGAAAGAATGAAGGAATGGAGAAGGAAGAAAGGAAAGATGATAAGAAGGGTAGGTGGGAGGGTGGAAAGGGAGACGAAAAAGGCAAGTAAACCCAGTATCTTAGAAATACGTCATGAACTTTAGATCTTTGCTATAATGTTACCAATGACACCATTTCCAAGAATGGTGGAATATTAGACTTTGATAATCACACTTCATTTACTTTGGAATTTTCTACCTGGCTTCTTCTATTCTCTTCTCTTAATTCTATCCTGCAGCCCACTAGCAGATTTTTTTTGTAAATAAAGCACCATTGTGTAACACCTCTCTACTGCTCAGGAACTTATTGACTTCCAATTACCCACCACACCAAAGCCTCTCTCCAGATATTCATGACACTTTACAATTAGATTACCCTTGCCACACAGCCTCATTTAAGATCTTGCCCAAGCATGAAGCTTTACACTGCAGTATGGTTTTCATTTCACTTTCCCTAATTAATAGACTGATTCTTATTTCCTAGCCTCTGGTCAGTTGTTCCCCTTCTTTTTAACTCAACAATGAAAAGTGTTTCCCTTTATTTTTAACTGTATATTGCTCATAGTCCAAGACCCAATTGAGAGATCACTTTTTTTCTTAAAATCTTCGGTACTTTAACCCTCATAGGTGTCCTTCTCCATAGTTATACAGATCTTGGAACCTCTTTCAATATAGCAATTATGAAATGTCCTCTCCAATTATCTATTGTTTCACATGTGTTAATCTCATCTCCCCCCAAGCTGTGTAATATTTTTTTAAAATAGTCCATTTTTTATATTTCTTTTCCCAAAGTGTATACAACAGTTAGCATATACTGAGGTGGCTCAGTGGTAAAGAATCTGACTGCCAATGCAGGAGACACGGGTTCCATCCCTGGATCAGGAAGATCCCCTGGAGAAGGAAATGGCAATCTAATCCAGTATTATTGCCTGGGAAATCCCATGGACAGAAGAGCCTGGTGGGCTACAGTCCATGGGGTCGCAAAAGAGTTGGACATGAATTAAACGACATCAGAGCAAATGGTACACTTACCATTTTACTTATTAATTTTTAAACCTCAATCTTGCTCTTAACAATATATCTCCCTAACTATGGTTTTTGTGTAGTCAGGTTTGCTAAATTTTAAGGAGAAAGCTTACCCCTTATATGAAAATAGAAACAGTATGAAAATGAAATCTTTACATGAAAAAGGTTAATTCTAATGCTTAAGATTCTGCTGTACCTCATGTGTAGAGGGCATCTGGCTAAGAGTGAGTGTAAAGCATGTTGAGATATGAGGAATATATACAATATTATGGGTGATATTTATTCTCTTATTCCCAGCCAATAAGTATGTGCATGGATGTTTTCTCTCCAGAATATTTCTTTTAGAAAGCTATATGGTTAGTCCATTCTAAGAAAATATTTAAAGTATTTTCACAACTTCTCTTTAGGAATTTAATTTGAACCCTTGTCTAAATTTAAAGTAGTAGCAAACCATGACCTTGAAGGTGACTATTAGAAATAAATAAGAGTGGGAAATAAGTGAAAGTGGGGCTTCCTTTGTGGCTCAGCTGGTAAAGAATCCACCTGCAATGTGGGAAACCTGTGTTCGATCCCTGGGTTGGGAAGATGCCCTGGAGAAGGGAAAGGCTAAAAGTAGTAGCAAATCATTACCTTGAAGATGATTATTAGAAATAATAAGAGTAGGAAATAAACTTGTGAACAATATTGTTGGTCAAAGCTGGGTGATACACACACATAACTAATTTTTGTTGTATTTCATCAAATAGCTATAAGTAGCTATATTCCATGGAGAAGGAAATGGCAAACCACTCCAGTACTCTTGTCTGGAAAATCCCATGGATGGAGGAGCCTGGTAGTCTGCAGTCCATGGGTTTGCTAAGAGTCGGACACGACTGAGCAACTTCACTTTCACTTTTCACTTTCATGCATTGGAGAAGGAAATGGCAACCCACTCTAGTGTTCTTGCCTGGAGAATCCCAGGAATGGGGGAGCCTGGTGGGCTGCTGTTTCTGGGGTCGTGCAGAGTCAGACACTGCTGAAGTGACTTAGCAGCAGCAGCAACTATATTCCAAATGAGAATTGAAAAGTGTTTTTAGCTAAGGAAGTACACAAGTCAAATAATCTTGTATTTCATCAATAAGATAAATTTTTTTCAACTTTTAATTTTATATTGCAGTGGTAAGGAACACACCTGCCAGTGCAGGAGACGTAGGAGACTTGGGTTTGATCCCTGGGTCGGGAAGATCCTCGAGGAGGGCATGGCAACCCACTCCAATATTCTTGCCTGGAGAATCCCATGGACAGAAGAGCCTGGTGGGCTATAGTCAATAGGATTGCAAAGAGTTGGACATGACTGAAGCTACTTATGTGCACACACGTAGCCAATTAACAATGTTATGCCAATTTCAAGTGGACAGCAAAGGAACTCAGCCATATATGTAAATGTAGTCATTCACTCCCAAACTCTTCTATCCAGGCTGCCACATAACACTGAGTAGAGTTCCCTGTGCTATACACTAGGACCTTGTTGGTTACCCATTTTAAATATAGCAGTGTGAACATGTCAATCACAAACTCCCTAACTATCTCAATAGGATCAGTTTAAGAGTCTAAACTTAACTGTATTTATTATACTTATTCTTTGCTTCCCCAGTAGTTCAGGTGGTAAAGAATCTGCCTGCAATGCAGGAGACCCCGGTTCAATTCCTGGTTTGGGAAGATCCCCTGGCGAAGGGAAAAGCTAACCACTCCAGTATTCTTGGGCTTCCTTGGTGGCTCAGCTGCTAAAGAATCTGCCTGCAGTGCAGGAGACCAGGGTTTGATCCCTGGGTTGGGAAGATCCCCTGGAGAAGGGAAAAGTTACCCACTCCAGTATTCTGGCCTGGAGAATTCCATGGACTGTACAGTCTGTGGGGTTGCAAAGAGTCAGACAGGACTGAGGAACTTTCACTTGCACACTTTCATACTCATTTTTTAGTTCACATGATGTAATATGACCAGAACCAGATAGAACTATTCAACTTCTGCCTTACTTCTATCCAATCAGATAAGATAACTACTAGAAATAGCACTGTTCTAACAGAAATGAAGGGTTCAGCACAAGGTCAGGTCTCATCTAGACTATTTTTTTCAGTCCTCAATAATTCATTTTGAGAACAACATTGTCAATCCAGAGAAACAGAACTAGGATGGCAAAGGCTTTGGTCCTCTGTCAATATGCAGATGATGAGGTTTAAATATGCTTTGAAGATTATCACTTTTAGATCTTTTTATCTTTAAAGCTATAGAGGAAATGCTAATATAGTCACTTGTGTTTAAAAATGCAAAAACACAGAAACTATGGTTTTCAATAATATTTGAAGAAAACAGGAGGAAAACATAGAGGAACTAGGGAGGAAACTCGTTTCACCCATGCTGAAAATAAGCCTAGATAAGGAAGAAATATGATAACACACCTGAAGTATTTGAAAATCTGCTATTTCAAGGAAAGCTTAAATTTACCATGTATTGCTTCCAACAGAAGATCAATGGCCAACATGTGAAACTTTCAAGGAACATTTCAGTTCTATCTGCCTACCTTGTGAGCCTATGTGGAAAAAGTTCACTATAAGTATTTATCTTATATTCAAAAATGGAATTAATGCCATGTTACTAGTATTTCTTCAGAAGTAGGTAGGCTAGTGGAAGGAAAAGACCTTGAGCTTTAGAACCAGAAGAACAAGCCTCACCACTTACTGACTGCATGCCTTAGGACCACTTACCCAACCTCTTTGAATCTCTCAACTTCCTCATTTATAAAATGTCTGTGATGGTATATCTTTCAGATTTTTGTGAGAATGAGTATGTAAGGTGATACAAACAGTGTTTGTGTGTGTGTGTCTGTTTTGTTTTTCTCTTTCCCTTCTCTCACACTAGTGTCTCCGTTACTAAAAATGTTTAGACAGAGCTAAAATACAGAGCTAAAATAGAGTATAAATACATGTCAAAGATACTACAAATGGGGCTCCACCCTGAATGTGAGATTGAGTAAGTGGATTACTAGGTGTATTATAACTCCACATTGCTATAGAACTAAGGGAAGCATTATTCATAGAGATTAAAAGCATGGGTGCTGGAGACATGCAGTCCTTGGATAAAATCGTGTACTTCTCCTCACTATTCAACCTTGGACATGTCAATCAACTTGTCTATGCCACAGTATATCCAACTGAATTATTATCTAATGGGGCATGATTGCTGATATAATTAAATGAGAAATGCATTTAAAATGCATAACAAAGGGCTTGTCATATAGTAAGCACCCAATGAAAGTGAAAGTGGCTCAGTCGTGTCTGACTCTTTTCCTGCCAGGCTCCTCTGTTGATGGAATTCTCCAGGCAGAATACTGGAGAAGAAAGCTGTTCCTTTCTCCAGGGCATCTTCCCAACCCAGGGATCAAACCCAGGTCTCCTGCGTTGCGTCTGACCCACCAGGGAAGTCCAAGAATACTGGAGTAGGTAGTCTATCACTTCTCCAGGAGATCTTCCCAACCCAGAAATCAAACCGGGGTGGTCTATTGCAGGAGGATTCTTTACCAGCTGAGCTACCAAGAAAGCCTGAAGCACTCAGTAAATGGAGTCTATTCCTGCGCAGGTTCTTCACCACTAGCGCCACCTGGGAAGCCCATTCCTATCCTTAGGAACTGCTCCATGGGCTAAGAACCTATCTCTTTAAAGTCTTGTCTCATTTCCTTGGGAGGTGCTGCTGCTTTTGCGATTAAAGGGAAAACTCTTTCATGGCTCTAATAGAATCATTTGGATTAACTTTAGTGATATCTGGTCCTGGCCCTTTAGAATCTAGGTTTGTTCAAACTGGACAATGAAGAGGCATTTCATTTTTTTCTATGCTCTGAGTTTTTTGAGTCATTGGATTAGTGGAGCCAGAAAAAAATGAAGCCATTATCTTCGTGCAGGAAACTGTTATTGTTCATTATTTTCAGTATTATGTACTTTTCTCTTTTGTGTCACAGGATAATTCTGTACCAAGGATACTGTATGTGCTGAGAATATAGAGTCACTTTTATTCACCCCATATAAAAAGGCAATGAGGGATGCCATTTTTAGAAAAAGATAATCTTTGAAGATCAGCCTCCTTTGTGTCTTTTATCTGGAAATACACATGCCAAATGAGATGCCAAAAGATTTGGTTTCTGCTAAGAAGCTTAAGAAAAGTAGGCACTATGGTTGAAAGTATATAGCATTTATGGTTTAATAAATACAGAGAAAATGTAGTGTAAGTTGCTTTGTTCCATGCTCCACTTTCATGTTCAATTTTATCTCCAACTTTATTGTCAAGAAATTTTAAATATTACTACTACTTCATGACTGTGGGAAAATAGACCATATTCTTGTCGTTTGCCTTCTCTTAAATGGATGTTTTACTTGTTTTCAGTGTCTGAGGAGGAGACAATAGCAAAATAATTAGCCTATATGATATGCCTTAAAGAAAATAGACAGCTAACATTCAGTCAAGTAGGTATGGTGCTAACAGGGTCATCTCTGGAATACCCCAGGGTCTGAAATGGTTTTGACCTTTAGGAGCTGCAAGAACAAATTTGGGAAGAGGTACCTGAATGCTCACCAGTCTGTGCCCTGATTCAGTTCCCTGGTTGTCTTCCCTTTCCCTAGCTCTGTTAAGGGAATCAAAAGTTGACATTGGGATTAAATAAGCCTAGACTCTGAATCACGGTGCATCTGCTAGGACTTTGGGATCCATCGACTAAGGGAAGATTATGAATTCCATTTCAAGTTTGGAATTTAAGGAGATCTCAATCCTCCTCTATAAGCCAGAGCCACTGATGAACACCTGGAACACAGCAAAACATGCTCCCCCCCTGTTGTATATTCTGTATTTTCTTTCTATTCGAAATGTTGTACAAGCAGAGTTGAAGCTCCTTATTGTTCTAGCAGCACTTCAGGAACAAAATCATAGGCACCGGTGGTAGTAATGTGGCTTCCTCTGAACTTACAATAGAATACCACAACTGGTATGGCAAATGAAGTCGAAGGTAATTCTAATTAAGTTATCTGGGCCTCTGCAGGGGACCATGCCCCTGCTTATTGCTATGTGCCTACTTTTAAGAACTGGGGGGCAGCATTCAGCAGTAATTACAAGCAAACCCTCAGCAGAAGACACAGAAAGGTTTAACCTGGCCCTGCTGCAAGGTAGGTGATCAGCTTTTGGCAATATTCTCAAACTTTATGAATCCCAGCTTTCTGGTTTGAAATGTGGAAATTGAAAATAGCAGCGATTTCATCGGGCTTTCCAGAGAACTAAAGGTGAAAACGCATGTAAAACAGTATATAGCCTGGAACGTTAGTAAAAATTCAACAAATAAGTATTGTTATTATCATTAGCTGGTTTATTATTTCCATCCTAAGATTGTTCAGTGGAAATAAGAGATGTGCTTTATCCATTAACTAGTCAGTTAACCTATGCATTTGTTTAATACTTCACTCTCCAAATGCTGTTGAGAAATCACTGTACTAAGTGCTGTCATAATGAAAAGTTTCAAGATCATTAAAAAGGAGAGGAAAAAAAGAGTAAGGCATCTTGTTTCTAGGGTGCCTCTTCATCCATCACCCAGCAGCATAGGAGAGACGCTCCTTATGGTTAAATCATCTCTTCCCCACAAGGAAAATGCATTGAAATCCCAAGACTGGCATTAACATCTCTGATGCTCTGAACAGACACTCTACTCCAACCCATGCAGTAGAGGGCAGGTACTTTTATATTATTTTTTCTTGAGGGTTCAGGTGCTAACAAAGAATGGCTAACACGTTTTAAAAGGATCTCCTTTCACAGATACACACAACAATAGCACAGAAGCACAGGGGTTAAGTCACAGTCGTTCGTTCTGCTTAAAATTTTTTATTCAAAGAAAGAGACTGACTCCCTGATAGAGGGAACATACTTTTATACAGGTGTATTGTGGTCACAGAGCTGCTGACCTAGTAGAAAAGATGACTTCCAGCAAA
This sequence comes from Capricornis sumatraensis, assembly GCF_032405125.1. Lineage (NCBI taxonomy): Eukaryota > Metazoa > Chordata > Mammalia > Artiodactyla > Bovidae > Capricornis > Capricornis sumatraensis. The sequence continues at coordinate 68,708,719 of NC_091075.1, forward strand.
CACTGTTCCCAAGTAAATTTCTACTGTGGATACTCTGCTTTCTCATTGACTTACTTGGCTGGAAATATTATTTTTTGGATGTAGTAAGCATCATGTTAAAATTGAAGCAACACATCAAGATGTTATATGTTCAAATGGAAAAAAATACTTCTGATAAAATAATATTAATGTTAAAAAAATGACTAAGGCGTCATTATAAGAATATCATAAGGTATTCACATCACAAGACAAAAATAATAACTATCCTCTAAAAAGTAGCCATTTGCCCCATATTATTTTCATTCTGTTTCTATTCTAGAGAAGGCAAACCTCCAAACAGTTATTTGGCTGTCTTTTAAATTCTCTTTGAATCAACTTAGCATTTGGAAGTTTACATTTAAATGGGTTTATCTTTCAGAGATTTCATTTGAGCTTTATGATGATATCTTTCTAAATATCTTATTGAGTTCTCTATAGTTTTGGATGGGAAGTAATAATGATTACAATAGTAACAGCTACTTTTATTAAGTGATATTAATTTCAAAGCATAATTATAATTTTGTTAATATTTGCACCAGTTCTAGGAGGCAATATTATACTTCCTCTTACAACAAATGAAGAAACTAGAGTGCAGAGAAGTTATATAACTTACTCAAAGACACTTTACTACAAAGCCCACGAACTTTACCAGAACAGTATCTGGTCTTATATTGGAGGTTTACCCCATTGTCTGTGAAAGTATCATTACCTGGCTATCAGCTAGTATACATCTGAAAGATTACAGATGAATAATTTATCATAGATATCATCTGCTCTCTTTCTAGTTTAGTTATTAAGCTATTGACCAGTATTTTCATCAGAGATTGTTAAGCCCTCACACATTATTAATCTTATCAAAGTTCATTTCATTGAAAGACATTAGCCAGCTTCTAGAATTTGTCTGTGATCAATCACTCCAAATGCTGCTAGTCATGTATTTGAGCAGTGCTGATTCTTTAGCTTATTCTTTTAGCTCAGAATCCTGAATTAAATTATCCAAAACTAAGTGTAAAGTGTTCAAAAAAAGGCAGTTTATACACTGTATGTCAAACCTTCAATACTCTGACGATCAAGTCTCTTTTGATTTTAGGAAAGTTCGTGAAAATAACAGAGTTTTCTGATGTTCACTTTGTAAGCATCTGTGAATGAGACTTTAGCATGGTAACTGTCCTAAGATCACTGCACATATTTGTTATATTATTACTAATATATGTTGTGTTCACTCTTGCTTCTTTAAATCCTCAACTTCGCTTTCATCTTATTTTTCTTCTTACTGGAATATAAGCAACAAGAGTCTGGTTTATACATCAGGGAATATCTTTATTTCATCTGGTTCCTTTGGGTATAGAATTCTACTTTTAAAGATAATTTTACTTGGCACTTTGGAAGTTCTTTTCCTCTGTCTCTTAAATTGTATTACTAATTATTTTAAAAGAAAACCTCATTCTTTTTGTTACACTTTAGAATTTTCTCTGTGTTATTGATTCTACACTGCTTTGACTATAATGTGCCTTGGTGTTGGGTTTTTTTGGTGATAATTTATTTTTTTAAGCATACTCACATTCTAAGATATTTTGTTTGTGTTGAATATTTTGTTAGTTCTAGTAAGATTTCAGTTATTTTATCTGAAAATATTAGTTTCCCACTACTCTCTTCATTCTCTCCTTCTATAACTTTTATCAGGCTTATGATGAAGTTTCTGAGTTTATTCTATTTATGTTTCTTAATATTTGTGTTATTTCTGTGCTCCTAATTTTATACTGAATTCTAGAGCATTTCCTCAACTCAATTTTTCAGTTCAACAGTTCAGGCCTCAGTTGTGTTCAATGCTCTTTGGCTCATTATTTGGAACTTTCATTTCAAAAACAACATATCTTTAACTTCCATTTTTTTCTAATGATTCTTTTTCATAATAATCTAAATAATTTTTAGTATTCCATCTATCCTTTTTCTCTTTTACCTATTTATGGTAATAATTATATATATACATATATATATATATACACTAATTATATAAACTGAAGGCCTTTCAGATTGCAGTAGAACGCAGTGGCTAAAAATATGAACACTGGACTTAGAATGCTGTGTTCTAATCTTGGTTCCACAGTTTAGAATCTTTCCCCTCTTGAGTAGTTCTCTTTCAGTTTCCTCATCTATAAGACAGTGAAAGTACTAGTATCTATCTCATATCGTTGGTAGGACAAGAACACACACATACACACACATTTATATATACAGTACAGTGCTTGGTACATAATTAGTGTTCACAACTAGCTGCTATTGTGTTTATTATGGGGTTGCAAAGAGTTGGACACAACTTGGTGACTTAAGAATAATAACTGCATTTATTATTATGATTATGGTTACTGTTTCCTCAAGTGTAATCTATTTATACTATGTACACATAGTATTTGTTTTCTCCGTGTTTTTAGTTAAGTTTGATTGTTGGCTTATCTTCCAAGGAGGAGTACTCCTTTAGGCATCCTGGGTTTGAATGACCTCACAGGAGAGGCATGTAGAAGCTTCAGTCCCAGACTTAATAGAGGGGAGTGGCTATATCCAGAAAGTAATCACATTTCCCTCTGTCTTCTGGACCAGGCACAATCTGCGTCTCCTCTAAACGCATGGAGAAGCAGCAAATTATTCTTCCACTCATTTCTTCCATGGAACCCCCACTTTTCCTCATTCTCCTAAACTTTGGAAATGGAGAGCCAGGTAAATATTGTCCTTTCCCCCAAATGCTGCTTATAAATAATTGGATGGCTCCTCTCTTTCAATATCTGTCTATACCATCTTTTTCCAGTCCTTACCAACATTGACTTATATCCCCATGAAATTATGGGTACTTTCCAACACAACTCACATTTTCACAATTATGACTTTTCATTCTAGTCTACCTTCAATCCAATAGGTTCTACATCCAATTAGATAATACTATGGACCACTTTGCTTATTTCTTTGATAGCAATAAGCATGCATAATAAATCATAGCCAAATGCTTCCATGTATAATCAAGTTATATGTAATTATAACTGAGGGTTGGCCTTTTGATTAATGTTTAATTAATGATTAATAGTTAAAAGTATAATGTGCAAAAATGAATTAAGACAATTTTGTTCATTGTTCAGTAAGCATATAGAATAATATACTATACTATGCGCAATGAATTATAGGTCTCTCAGGCAATGGCACCCCACTCCAGTATTCTTCCCTGGAAAATCTCATGGACGGAGGGAGGAGCCTGGTAGGCTGCAGTCCACGGGGTCGTGAAGAGTCGGACACAACTGAGTGACTTCACTTTCACTTTTCACTTTCATGCATTGGAGAAGGAAATGGCAACACTCTCCAGTGTTCTTGCCTGGAGAATCCCAGAGATGGGGGAGCCTGGTGGGCTGCCGTCTATGGGGTCGCACAGAGTCGGACACGACTGAAGCGACTTAGCAGCAGCAGCAGCACGGACCATTTAACTTCTATGTTCGTTGACCAATTCATATCAGAAGCATACCAGAAAGTCTATAATTGATCTACAACCCTTGTTACTTTAATCTCTTCATCCAGTTTTCTACAAGTCCTCAACTGGAAATTCTGCCTTAATAGTTATTCTAGTTCTTGGTCCCTTCCTGATTACTCACATCAGACTCTTATTCAGTCAGGATGCCATGATTCTCCACTAAACCTTCTACCCTATCCAGAAGGCTAGTGGCCAACCTTGGTTACTCTAATAATCTACTTCCTTTGTTTCCATTCCTAGATACCAAACCAACATTGGAGGAAATCACTATTTATCATCCACTTTTTCTATAACTCCCCCACTCTACCAAAACAGGAATCCTTTTACTCATTGGTCATTTCATAATATGTTAAGTCTCCAACTAGATTATCCAGGTTACTGAGAGCAGAGACTCTATTTATACACATCTCTATCTCCTTAAGAATTGGTATATTAAAATGTATATTGCTTTTAAATGAATAAATGAATGGTTACATGGATGAATGAATGGTTGGATGGACAGAGGAATAATTGGATTTTTCTCCAAAACAATAAGAACTTTGATGTTACACCTCACCTTACTTCCACCTCACAGTGAGTCATGCACAGTAATGGTAGAACAGCTTTTAGCCCTACACAAAAGCCATGTCAAGCCCTGCTCAGCTCAGTCCTTCCTCTGATTTAGTTTGGTTCCTTTTAACAACTTTGGTCGTAAATCTGTGAACTAGATCAGACTACAGAAGCTAGTCCCAGTTCAAAGGGTCAGATAGAAGATAAGCTATACTCAGCTGAGGTTACCTTGACTTGGTTTTGCTCCTTGATCAGCAAACCTTAAGGATACGGTTTGGTATAACTGTGGTTTCCAGGTGTCTCCCTTAACCATTACAATGATATAAAGTTTGGTGGCCTTAATGGTCCATGATGTAGAAAGAAACTTAAGACTAGAGAATCCCAGACATGCAGGGTTTTAAAATATTACATCTCTTAGGCAGTGTAGTTGCAGAGCATGTTAGGACTTGAAGATCCATCCTGTTACCACAAAATCACTACTTTCCTGCACTGTAGATATGTGTTTCACTTTTTACTCCTTCCTGAGCCATAGCTTGTGTTACAGGGCAGACAAACAGACCTGCTTTCATTCCTCTAAGCATTAGATTCATTTTTAATTTAGTTTATTTACATCGTGTCTAAAAGAATGTTCTGCTTATGTTCTCAATGTTCTTTTCATTTTCTTTTGCCAAGGAGTCATGTTCTTAATGCTTGTCTCTGTGAATCTCTAATGATGACCAGTCCTTAGAACATAAAAGTTAACAAGATCCTTCTATTTTTCCACTGGGCACAATTCCGCACAAAATCATTCACACTGCAGAGCTCCTCCAGCTCTTGCAGGATAAAAAGGATTATCTTCCTTATCTTAACCCTGTTCCTTCCTAAGTAAAGATCTAGAAGGAAGTAAGAATACTGCTTCTTGGAGAATGTTTGTACCTCCATTCCACTGTGGAGTAAAAGATCATGAATTCCATGAGATCAGTCATATAAAGGAATGAATTCAATTTCAGTCTCAAATCCAAAGAGAATCATTAAAACTTTTTGATAATATATGGATATATAAATGGAATCACCCACTGTTCACTCTTCTTGGTATAAGAGACAGTGTAGTATATTACTAAGCACTGTGATAGAATCACATTAAGGTATGTTCAAGTTTTAATTCTTATTACCTGTTAAACTTCTGAGCACAGGTTTTCCTGCTTTCTGAAAGTAAAATGTTCCTATGAAATTTCTCATAAGCCAGGAAGCAATTACCTTAGGACACATCTTACTAATGGATGCCCACAATCAATCAAGATAGAGCACAGATGTTCACACACACAGTTAAAAGCGATGGCAGCCTGATGCTGAGATGCGGAGTGTAGTTCCCAGGGAAGGGGCTTGGTGTTACCATTCTCTTTACTTAGATGTGGCTGCCTTTATAGGCTGCTGCAAAACCTTTGCTGAATGCTGTTTTACCTTTTTGCCTTTTTTTGTAAAAGCAAAAATCATCTTCAAATTTCTTTTGGTTAGTGAAAATAAGAGTTAATGTAGATCTTTCATGAAGTGGCATAAAATGAACCTTGAAAAAGTGGGGAATATCTGTATTCATTCTCCCAGCACTTCAGTTTTCTCATCTGAGGATGCTAATAACATCAGATCACAAGATCTTATATATCATGTTCCTTAGAAGAAAAGCTATGACAAACCTAGACAGCGTACTAAAAAGCAGAGACATCACTTTGTCGACAAAGGTCTGTATAGTCAAATTTATTATTTTTCTAGTAGTCATATATGGATGTGAAAGATTGACTATAAAGAAGGCTGAGCATTGAAGAATTGATGCTTTCCAAGTGTGGTGATGGAGAAGACTCTTGAGAGTCCCTTGGATAGCAAGGAGATAAAACCAGTCAACCCCAGAGGAAATTAACACTGAATATACATTGGAAGGACTGATGTGATGTTCCAATACTTTGGTCACCTGATGTGAAGAGCCAACTCATTGGAAAATACTCTGATGCTGGGAAAGATTGAAGGCTGGAGGAGAAGGGGCAACAGAGCATGAGATGGTTGGATGGCATCATCAATTTAATGGACATGAGTTTGAACAAACTTCAGGAGATAGTAAATGATAGGGAAGCCTGGCATGCTCCAGTCCATGAGGTTCAAGAGAGTTGGACATGACTTAGTAACTGAACAACAACAACAATCATATGTAAAACATCTGGCAATTAGTAAGAATTCCATGAGTGGTAGCTATCAACCCCCCTTTTAAAAAAATTCAAGGGATGAAAACAGTGATCAAAAATTGGCCTGCAAATCCCAGCTCTTAAAATGGCTCAGCAGAATTCCTGAGAACTGACAACAGCAGCTTGCTGATCTCTTTGGAACATGGTCCTTCTGTTCAGATGTCTCAGAAAGGAGTATCATGCATGAATATGCCGTACTTAACCAAGGGAAAGCACCAACTGGTCATGACTGGCTTATATATAGCTTTTTACAGAAGGTCCCCAAAGTATTTAACTGAATGTCTTTCAAGCACTGCATGAATCCCTAACATTGCACCAAAGCTGAGCATATCTCTCAAAATGCCATAATAAAATGTTGTTGCTGAGCCAGGAAAGGTGCTGGGATTCTTGGCCTCTGGAGGAGAGGAATTCAGTCTGGGGCCAGTGATGAGGCTTGATCGCTCAGAGCTTTAGTGTAATAAAGTTTTATTAAAGTACAAGAGAGAGAAAGCTCTGACATAGACATCAGAAAGGGAGCAGAAAGAGGGCCCCCCTGCTAATCTTTAGCTGAATGTTGCATAGCTACTAGCAGGGTGCTAATTAGAGAAAATAAAAGTCTCAAAACTCAGAGTGGCACCAGACCCCTCACCTTCAACATGCATTTTGAGATAACATTGGCACAAGGTAAGTCATCCCGGGCCATAAAATGATTGACATGAATCTTGAAGAAAGGCAGGTTTCCAAGCAAATATATGGTTTCATTAACATAGATTAGGAGAACAATTGTATGAGTGAAACATACTGGTTAGTCAAGTCTGTGAGTCTTAAGTGGAACCAACTTGAAGACAGAGTCTAGGGTAAATACATAGTTCATTTAACATAGCTTAAGAAAAATATTTCCATAAGAAAAATGCATTGGTTAGCTCAAGGTTTGAGAAAAGTTAAGTTCAAGTGGAACCCAGGTGTCCTCATGGCAACACAGACTTTTAAGAGAAATCTTTTAATCTTGTATAGAGAAGAGAAAAAAATCTGACACTTGTAGTTTGTTTCTTCCTGCTGCTTAAGAGAGAGATAAAAAAAAAAGTCTGACACTTGCAGCCTATTTCCTCCATTTGGAGATCCCTAGCTTTCCTGCCTATTACCCTCTTAATGACAGCATTAAATTCTATTCCAACAGTAGAATTTTTGACCAAAAATTCCTGCATGTACCTTCAGTTTTACAAAATCAAATAACTAACTGGTAGGAGAGTGTTTCAAAACATACATCACTAAAGTAAATCTGGGAAGTCAGTTCTGACCTCTCCCTTGTAATCACTGTGCTTAGATGATGGTTCAGTGGTCTGTCAGGAAGTCTGGTATCCTGAGCACACCAGTTTACATACTAACCATTGGAACATGGACCCCAAATTACAGAAAGGTCCCTCTTTGTAATTTTCAATTTGGCTAAAATTAGAAAGGTTATTTGATGCAGGAAATTTGTCTGAAAACTTTTTGGTGGCCTCAAGTGTACTTGAAAAGATTCCTAACAATTCTGGGGGTCTCATGTCTAATAACAAGAAACATCAGTGAAAATGGTCACAGATAGTTTGGAGGTCTCATGAAATTATGCATATTTCTAATCAAGTTACTTTTATGAATCTTTAAAGAACCCCACTTTTCCCAAAGTGACAGTTATACACAGGCAATAACCATGGAGCTCAGAAAATTATCTATCATGGAAAAGTAACTTAAAAGTAACATCCTACTTAACAATAACATTTTAACTAAAGAAGACAATATTAACTCTTTTATATTACTTATAGCAAGTCCCCTCATTAGAGAGACAGTTTTGACATGGTTGTTGATTAGCTCTTAGAGATGCTTTATCCAAACTATGAAAGCATAGTAGCTAACAACTGAATAAAATATTAGAATTTATTAAATGCTTGCTATATGCCAGACACTATTAAAAAAAAAAACATTTATTTATTGCATTCTCACAAAATTCCTCTGAGGTGAACTAATATCCTTACTTTAAATGAGGAAATAGAACATATCTATGAAATAGAAACAGACTCACACACATAGAGAACAGACTTCTGGTTTCCAAAGGTGAAGCAGTTGGCAGAAGGATGGAAGGTTGGAGATAGTAGATGTAAATTATTACATGGGGAATTGGTAAGTAGCAAGGTCTTACTCTATAGCACAGAGAATTATTTTCACTGTCCTCTTATAAACCATAATGAAAAATAAAATTAAAATAAGAATGGATGTATGTGTATAACTGAATCACTTTCCTGTACAGTAGAAATTAATACATTACAAATCAACTATACTTTAATTAAAAAAATAAAAGAAGTAAAGGTTAGAGGATTATTAAATAGCTTTCAAAGGTTGTACATGTATGCTAAGTTGCTTCAGTCATTTTCAACTCTTTGCAACTTCATGGAACCTTGTGTCCCACCAAGGTCCACCGTCCTTGGGATTTTACAGGCAAGAATACTAGAGTGGGTCGCCAAGCTTTCCTCTAGGGAATCTTCCCGACCCAGGGACTGAACCTGTGTTTCACGTCTCCTGCATTGGCAGGCGGGTTCTTTACTGCTAGAGCCACATGGGAAGCCCTGAAATTTGCACAGGTAGTAAATATTCGAAGCACTACTACAAAGATGTAGGAACTGTGAGATTCCAGTGCTTTCAGCACTGCATTCAACCTCTATACTAAACAACTTCTCCAGTCTACAAAGCACACTTACCTGTAGGGTACACATGTTCCTCGTAACAACCTAGTTTATAGATAAGAAAGTTTATGTCAGTGGATGGTAGGATCACACAGGTTGCCAGGGGTGAAGATGGACCCAAGTCCAACTTTCACTTCAAGTCACTCCAAATTATTAAGAAATTGGACTTCCCTGGCAGTCTAGTGGTTAAGACTCTAAGCTTCCACTGCTTGGGGCTTGAGTTCGATCTCTGGTTGGGGAACTAAGATCCCATATGCCTCACAGTGTGGCCAAAACATTATTATTTTTTTTTAATTTAAAAAATAAAAAAGAACACTTTTAAGAAACAAACAAGCAAAAAAAACAAGTTATTAAGAAATTAAACTAACTAAATCCATAACCCAGGTGTCCTACATCACAGGCAGATTCTTTGCTGTCTGATCCACCAGGGAAGCCCAACTAAATCCATGCTGCTACTGCTGCTAAGTTGCTTCAGTCGTATCCGACTCTGTGCAACCCCATAGACGGCAGCCCATTAGGCTCCCCCATCCCTGGGATTCTCCAGGCAAGAACACTGGAGAGGGTTGCCGTTTCCTTCTCCAGTGCATGAAAGTGAAAAGTGAAAGTAAAGTCGCTCAGTCGTGTCCGACTCTGTGCGACCCCATGGACTGCAGCCTACCAGGCTCCTCCGCCCATGGGATTTTCCAGGCAAGAGTACTGGAGTGGGGTGCCATTGCCTTCTCCGAACTAAATCCATACTAGGAAATAAATGCTTCTTTTTAGTGGGACGCACTGCATATACACATTAAAGATGACTATAAATTAAGTATATCCTCTGTGACTCCATCTACATGTTATCACCTATCTTGTTATTCCCCTCTTGTTGGAACCACCATCATTTCTCACCTGAACATGGCTGCCACCCTACAGCTGCACTCCTTTAGAGCCATAGATACCTCTGAGAAGCTAGTATAAGAAATAAACTTTGCCCTCCATGACAAAAACTGTTTACGCATTTTCACATATGCAGGTGTGTGCACAATGTAGCATGGCATTTTACAGAGCTTCCCCAGTGGGGGATCCTCTTTGAGGATTTCGGCCCCCCTCCATCATCTATTCGAAGAAGGCAATGGCACCCCACTCCAGTACTCTTGCCTGGAAAATCCCATGGATGGAGGAGCCTGGAAGGCTGCAGTTCATGGGGTCACTGAGGGTCGGACGCGACTGAGCAACTTCACTTTCATGCATTGGAGAAGGAAATGGCAACTGACTCCAGTGTTCTTGCCTGGAGAATCCCAGCGACAGGGGAGCCTGGTGGGCTGCTGTCTATGGGGTCGCACAGAGTCGGACACGACTGAAGTGACTTAGCAGCAGCAGCAGCCATCATCTATTAGATGCACAGCAGCCATGGTGATGGTTGAAACAGAAGTCAGGTCATGTCGTTTCTCGACTGAAAACCCACTGATGACTTACCTCACTCAGAAAAGAATCCAAAGCGAGACACCACATAGGCAGACTCCACAGTTCCTCACTTCCTGGTCCTTTCCTTCAATCACTTTGCTCCGGTCACAAAGGTCTTCTTGCTTACATACATCAAGCTGACTCCTGACTAGCACCCTGGTTCTTAGGATTCCTTCTGCCTTGAAGGCTCTTTCTCCAGAAGTCCACAAAACTGGCTCCTTCGTCCAGATCCCCTGGTTTCATCCGATCACAGAGATCCTCTAATCACTTTCTCACAACCATTTTTCAAATCATATCCTTGTTTCATATTCTGATCTTTTTCTCTGTACACTAAATGCTTTGTACCCTGAGTATACAAACTTTGTTTTGCTTACTGCTGTAATCCCAGTGACTAGATCATGGTTGGTATATGCTGAGCACTTGTGAAGTATCTGTTGGATGAGTCATGAGCTACATAAACAACTTAATAAATATGACACAAAGTATAAATATAAATAAGCCTCTTCACAACAAAGTTAGCCACATTTTTTTAAAAAGACACTGTTATGTATTTATCTTCAAAACTAGTTCAGAATTGGTTCACAGACCATTCAATGGGGTTGATTTCGTTACTTTATAGTCACATTTAGAGTTCTTAAAAAGTGTAAGATTGTTTAGATTGATAACCCATTCTACTCACCAGCTGTGTGTCTGGTTGATTTTTCGCCTGAAATCTAATTGACCTTCTAAAAAGAATATTGTATTTTGGGTACCCAGTTAAATGACTGTGCTTGTTGGACTCTGATCAATAGTTCCCTCTGAAAATTCATATATATATAAAATATTGTTACTCTTCAAGTTTGCTGTTTGTCAGAAATTCAATATACTTTAGAAGGAAAATCAAGAAATCATTCCCTCTGTTCCCTCTGCTATGATGTGTGACATTGAAGACTTATCCAAGAGTCTTTAAAAAGTATAAAGTATACTACTGAGCCAAGGTAGACTTCATCAAATAATAAAATTTCATCAATTAAACATGCTTAAAAATCAGTGATCATACAGAAATAATATATGCAAACTTCCTTTGTGCTGAGATCAGTAACTTTCTCACGTATATAAATTCAACCCGCTTTGTGTTTAGGGGTTACAATGTGTCGATCTATATCAGGGAAATACACTATGTAGTTAATCTCTGGTTATCCATCCAACCCCATCCAACAAACTTATGGAGAATCAACTGTGTGCCAGCAGCATTACCAGTTGCTAGATATACAAAGCTGAGTGATACACATATTTTAGAGAGAAAGAGAATCTAAAGATGAAATAACTGCAGTGCACTGTCAAAGTATCCTGGAAACGGAAATGTACAATATGGAATAGGACCACAAAAAAACAGGAGCCCAAGTCTTCCAAAGGAAATGAAGAAGAGCATAGAGGCTTTTAAAGAAAGCAAAATTTGAGCTTAATTTTGAAGGATGCTGAAAAGCTTCCTCCAAAAAGAAGAGGTCAAAGGAAGGAAACAACTATCCAGGCAGTGGAAGTGCTTGGAAAATCTTGGAGGAAATGGAGAATACATTGAATGGGTGAAGTGGAGGAGTTAAACCTATAAGGAGAAGTGCTGTCTTTACATAAAGTATTATGGCCATGATGAGCAATCCAAGTTGAAGAAATAGTCTAATGACTATTTCTGAATCATTTTTGAACAAAGTCCTTTCTGGGAGCAACATGGACGATGCAGTATAGGAAGGGCAAGGCTTTGCTGGAGTTTTAGTAGTCATCTTACATTTTGAAGGAGGAGAAGGGGACGACCCAGGATGAGATGGCTGGATGGCATCACTGACTTGATGGGCGTGAGTCTGAGTGAACTCTGGGACTTGATGATGGACAGGGAGGCCTGGCGTGCTGCGATTCATGGGGTCGCAAAGAGTCGGACACAACTGAGTGACTGAACTGAACTGAACTTACATTTTGAAATAGGAGTTTTGTTAGGAGCTAGACATTTTTATCCACAGACTCTAAAAGGTCTGCCTCCTGTAAAACATTAGAGGATGAGTTCGTTGTGGTAGAGTACCTGGTCTTATTCATCTTTCTTTCCCCAGAACCTGGCAACAGGAACCACAGATGCTCAGTAAATAATTTTCAGTTGAATCAGACTGTGTTTTGTTAATGCAGCGAGCTTTCAGGCTCTGTTGTATAACACACTCTAATGCAAAGATGGAGACATCCATAAGCCTTTCACTGGTGTCCAATGGCCTATCTTTGGTAAGAAGGTCTCTCTGCTGGCACTTGTGATCCAAGACAGCTGCACTGGAAAATGCAAGAAAGCACTTCAGTCCACCTCGCTTTGCTCTCCCTTCTTCATAGGATAAAGCCAGAACAAATATTTCAACCAGAAGCAACTTTGATTTCCTATTCAAACTGAATTCCATTTATTATGTTCAAGGAATAAAATAGCGTGGATATACCTAACAAAATTTCTCCAGAAAAGCAGCTGGAGTCATCATTGGGAAAATTTAGTTAAAAAAATAATTCTATGTGTCATATGGCACTTCTTCCAGCAGCTTACTGTAGCTCAACAACTGCAGTAGTAAGTACTGCCCACCCATTCTCTACTAACCCTGTTCAACTCTATTTAAATTAGTTAAATTGATAGTTAATTTTTAATTGATTTAACAAATAAGAGACATTTAATTATCATGTATTGTGCACATGCTGTAAACAAACAGACATTATGTGTTAATAGTTTTATGCATGTTATCTTATTTAATCTTTCCAGCAGACTTGATCATTGTCAATGCCCACACATATTCCCCTGTGTGTGCTTTTGAAAGCCATCACAACAATTTTCAAAGGGTTTTAAATTCGTTAACTTTAAAGCATAGTGAATATACTCTCTTGAGAACAAAAGAGAAAGGATACGAAACTATAATTCAGAACGGTTAAGGTGTATAAGACCACCTAGGTGGTAAGAAGTGGGACTATGATTTAAACCCCAGCCAGTCTGATTCCCAATCACCCTGGTCCTCAAAACTTACCTTCTTTCTCAGTTTTATTGAGAAATAACTGACATAGAACATTATATTAGTTTGCAGTTGGTTTTGTTCAGCCACAAAGTTGTGTCCGACTCTTTGTAACCCCATGGACTGCAGCACGCCAGGCTTCCTTGTCCTTCACTTTCTCCTGCAGTTTGCTCAAACTCAAGTCCATTGAGTCAGTGATGCCATCCAACCATCTCATCCTCTTCACCCCCTTCTCCTCCTGCTTTTAGTCTTTCCCAGCATCAGGGTCTTTTCCAATAAGTTGGCTCTTTGCATCAGGTGATCTAAGTATTAGAGCTTTAGCTTCAGTATCAGCCCTTCCAATCAGTATTCAGGGTTGATTTCCTTTAGGATCAAGTGGTTTGATCTCCTTGCTGTCCAAAAGACTCTCAAGAACCTTCTCTAGCAACACAGTTTGAAAGCGTCAATTCTTCAGTTGCTAAGCCTTCTTTTTGGTCCACCTCTCACATCCATACATGACTACTGGAAAAATCATAGCTTTGACTATACGGACCTTTGTCAGCAAAGTGATATCTCTGCTTTTTAATAGGCTGTCTAGGTTTGTCATAGCTTTTCTTGCAGTGAGCAGGCATCTTATACATGATGATGTGATATTTGAATACATTATAAAATGATTACCGCCATTACTTTACATCCATCAGCTCGTAATGTTGCAATTTTTTTCTTGTGATGAGAATTTTTTACATCTACTCTTCTAGCAAGCTTCAAGTATACAATATAGTGTCATTAACCATAGTAACAATGCAGTACATAATATCATTAGGACATACTTATTTTATAATTGGAAGTTTATACCTTTGACCCCACCAAGAACCCCAGGCTCTGGGAACCTCCAATATATTCTGTTTCTATGAGTTTGGTTTTTGTGCATTTGAATCACCTCAGGATCTTGTGAAAATAGGAGTGCTATAAGCCTAAGGCGAGGCCAGAGATTCTGGGGACCATATCTTGGTTATAAATACTAAACCACTATGATTCTAAACTATACTGGACTTGAGCATAGAAAATTCAGCCTGTGCCAATGCCTGTAACAGATATTTGATTGTTAGCTCTGCAAGTTCTGAAATTATACAGGTCTAATTTATACATGCAGGTTTCCCTTGTCCCGACATTGTATATTTTATACCCTGAATTTTCAGATTTTTAAAACAAAATTCAGGTCTTTTTGAAGCATTAAACTCTCAGCAAAATATGATCCACTTAATGTTCTTCTACTCTCCTGGAAAGAAAGCGTTTGCATAGAAGACAATTGGAGAATTAAAGAAAAGATGATCTGATAAGCAATTTCACTGTTGGGTATATAGTCAAAGAAAATGAAAACATGAAATCCAAAGGATACATGAACCCCAATGCTCATAGCAACATTATTTACAATTGCCAAGATATGGAAGCAACTTAACTGTCCTTCAACAGATGAATGGATAAAGAAAATATGGTGCACATATACAATAAAACATTATATACATATATACATAAAATGCAATATTACTCACCCATAAAAAGGGATGAAATTCTGCCATTTGCAGCAATGTGGGTGGTCCTAGAGATTAAGTACCATGTTTAGTGAAATAAGTCAGACAGAAAAACAAATGCTCTGTTATCACTCAGTGTTAGTTGCTTCTGATTTAAAGAAAAGAGTCATTAACTAATTCATTAACTTAATAAGTGAATATTAATTCATTTAATTTTTATAGAAATCATATGCTGTGAGTATTGGAAAAGGCAATGCAACCCACTCCACTACTCTTGCCTGGAAAATCCCGCCAACAGAGGAGCCTGGTAGGCTGCAGTCCATGGGGTCATTAAGATTTGCACACGACTGAGCGACTTCACTTTCACTTTCATGCATTGGAGAAGGAAATGACAACCCACTCCAGTGTTCTTGCCTGGAGAATTCCAGGGACAGTGGAGCCTGGGCCGCCGTCTATGGAGTCACATAGAGTCGGACATGACTGAAGTGACAGCAGCAGCAGCAGCAGCATGCTATGAGTATTAGTTTTATTTCTGTTTTACAGATAAGAAAAATGAGAGTAAAAACAGTTAAATAGCTTCCAGTTTACATGGCTGAGCAAAGAAGCTAGAAAGTCAAAAGGAGGTGCTAAGGCTTCAGAGCCCATATGACTAACCATGTATGGAGGAAGTTTGCAATCCACATGGTACCAGCCTGGCATAAAGAAAAACGAACTTTCTATGCAATATGTGATGTTATCCTATTTTACAAATGAAGAAATTAGGACTCAATTCAAGTTCCATACAGTCTGTTAGCCCTGACAATTATTCTCTCAAAGGTTCAGTTTCCTCATTTTTAAAATGAGTTAATCTCAAATAACTCCTACAGTTTGGAAGCAGAATTAAAAGAAAGCATATACATATAAGGTGTTTACCAAGTAATAGATTCTCTATACATGGCCTTATATTGAAGGTGTTATCTGAGTGTCTCCCCAGGAATGTCTTCCTCAGGACCTGGGAGCCATCCCTTTGAAATTGTTATCATCCAAGAAAGAAAGAATCTGCTTGCAATGTGGGAGACCTGGGTTCGATCCCTGGGTTGGGAAGATCCCCTAGAGAAGGGAAAGGCTACCCACTCCAATATTCTGCCCTGAAGAATTCCATGGAGTGTATAGTCCATGGGGTTACAAAGGGTCGGACGCAATTGAGCAACTTTGACTTCACTTCACTTTAAGAAAGATAGGAGCCCTATCTTCCAGTCTCTGTGGGAGGGTGAGAGCTTACATAACTTCTGTAAGTGTCAATTAGGAAACACCAATAGCATAAACACCTTAGACTACCCCACCAAAAAGGTCCTTTTGTAGTTTTCCACTGATTCACCTGGTCGCTTAAAAACTCTCCCACCTTTTCTTTCAGTGGAATTATAGTCAATCTCTCTCCCCATTGCAAAAGTATGGAATAAAGTCCTCCTTGCCTGTTTAAAATCAAGCAACCAACCTAAGTGATTTTCATGATGAAATAGTCGACATTGAAAGCATTTAGACTATATCAATATAATAGTTTGTACAAAGGGGAAACTGCACGTGTGTGTGTGTGTGTGTGTGTGTATAGTTAATTTAAATTAAACTATTTACTTATTTCACATTTTTTTCATTAGAGAGTCAGGATTTTCATCATTTGACCACGATAAGGAAAGATTATGCTAAATGTGATTGGTATCTTAGTGCCATTTTTATGACCAAGAAAAAGTCAGCAGCTTCTTTTTATCAGCTAAATTCCATGTAAAAATGCATTATTTCACTTACAATATTCAGGAATGAGATACAACAGATGATTATTTTGAAAATGATAGCATTAAACTGCACTCATCTTCTCTTAAATTTTCACTAGTTTCATTAACTATAAAATGATTTCTTCTTTGACTCTGGCACTCTCATCTCAAGCTCATTAATATACCTCTTTTATTTCTTGTAAAACTTATGTCAAACTGATTACACCAGGACATAAGTTCAACAATGCAGAATAGAATTGACATCATTTTATCAGATGGCCTCCTTGCCTGGAATGAGAAAAGAGCCTGAGCCATATATTCCAAATTTAGGATGTGTTTCATTAGCCAGCCTTAGGACCACACAATATGTATATTCTTTTAAACACACCTACTCTTTTTTCATTGGCTAAACTCTATTTAGAATAAGCAGTTGTGCTAGTCTCCTTGTTTTGCCTTTCCCATCTGCCATTTCTGTCATTAAAAATGAGTGAAAATAGATAAAGCTATCATTTGTATTTATTGTATCTCTCCTCCTCATTCCAGAAATGTTGTGCTAAACTTCTAATTTTCCTTGGCTTGCTTTATTTTAATAATGCACTGATTCTAAGTTCTTATAGCAAATACTATTTTTCCCATAATGAGTCACCAGCTAGGTGTTATTCAAACCAGCACATTCAATGTATAAAAGTTACCAAATAGAAGTATATTCTTAAACACTTAATAAAAGATTTTATTGAAGATTTGCTCAAAGAGGACCTTTCCAAGAGTCTCTGTAGAACTTAATAAATATACTCCAAAGAGAGAGGATTTGGTGGAAGTGAGAACTTGACCTGTGATTCTTTAATATGTGATATACTTAGCATCTCAAGGATATAGAGATCTTTGAAAAGCCACAGACACAGACTAAGAAGAGGCTTGAGACTAGGGCAGAGGCATAGCCAGGCTTTAGGAACCCCAAAGTTGTACAACTTGACATAATGCTAGGCTCTTTCTAGGGTGTTAGAAAGGGTCCAAAGAAAGTGAACAGCCTTAAGTGGTAGTTTCATTAGTTTCACTGAGAACCTATCTCTTGATTCCTTACCATCTGAGCCACAAGGGAAGTCCAAGGTGGGCAAAAGTGGGTGGCAATTATGCCTCACCTACATAAATTAATATCCTAAAGTATGAGCCCTAATTTTTAAATATTCCCATCACTTACTGCTTTAAATTGTCTAAATGTTGGTAAAAATTAAAATTTTAGATCCTAATATTTATATTCAATATCCTATATCAAAGATCTCTATATACCTGAGATGCTAAGGGACTATTCTCATAGAATTCTATATTCACTAGGACTCAAGCCACCAAATGTAACACAAAGATTTCATATATTTTGCATGTATGCACTTATTTAAGCATACGTGCCAAGAGTGTAAGCATTAAACACTTAGTAGGTTCAAGACATTGTCAAAGACTCTAACAAATTATTTCATCTAATTCTGTCAGCAATAGATGAAGAAACATGATTTTTAAAATTTTATTGTTGAGAAATTAAGACTAACCATTTAGGTAATTTGCTTATGGTCACCAGTGATTCAATGGCAAACTCTATCTAATGTCAACGTCTATGGTCATGCCTTCTCTGGCCCCAAAGGCAATAGTGTTTCTGTAGTACAGAGTGAATAATGAAAGTAAACACAGACGCTGATAGACATTCCTAGTTGTGTGGAAAGCTCAAGACATGTAACAGTAGTGTTTTAAGACTTTTAGAACAAAATTGATTGCATTGACAGCTGTTTAGGGCTTCCCTGGTAGCTCAGTTGGTAAAGAATCCACCTGCAATGCAGAAGACCTGGGTTCAATTCCCGGGTTGGGAAGATCCCCTGGAGAAGGGAAAGGCTACCCACTGCAGTATTCTGGCTGGCCTAAAGAATTCCATGGACTGTATAGCCCATACAGTCTCAAAGAGTCAGACACAACTGAGCAACTTTCACTTTCACCAAATAACAAATCCTAAGAGATTCCCCACCCCACCTCAAACTGACGTAACCCTGGAAAGCAAGGGACTATGGATTTGAATACTTGAGATGATAAACTATCAAATATTCATTCCCTAAGAGGTAATTCTTAGGTTGAAAGTAGATGTTTTGTCAGAGTGAACAACTCCTAAGTGAAATTTAAGTGAATTCTCATAATCTGAGTTGTAAGATCAGCTTCTTTAACAGTTTATTTTCAAAGACTTTCAGAAGTGTGCAGAGTCTATCTAGACCCAAGTATTTGGGGCTGGGTCTTCACAGGCTTGTGCACTAATCACCATGCCCATGGCAGAAGCACCCAGAACTAGTCCTGGTTGGATCCAGCCTAGCATCTTGCAGGCTGACGCAGGAACGGAGCAGGTGGAGCATGGAGGGCTCAGTGCATATGCAAACAAGAAAGCAAAATGGGCACAAAAGGAATAGTGGAGAAGATCTCCTTTCTGTCCCGGAATAGACCCAGATATTTCCCCAAAACCCCTTGGAATTCTAGCTTAGCAGAGAAAAGGGGTATCTTGGGGAGAAAAGGTGTGTGTATACGGACTAGAACAAAGTTCAGGTATGTTATTAGAGTTCTAGGAAAATATATGCCCAAATGAGTAAAAACTGAATATTATTATTAAACATTGTTATCAGAATGCTATTATTTAAGTAAAAATTTAAGTACTTTAAAATTTTAAGTACTTATTAGATTATTGTACAGTCAGAAGAAATATACTCTCAGTATTATTTCTGTACTTGGTACATAGATTTTACATAAAGCTCATTGTGGAACATTTCGTTGTTTCTTTGTTTTCACTCCCACGGGAAGTCCTTGAGGGCAGTGTTCACAACTCCGTATTTATAGTGCTTACGTCCTTCACGTGTAAACTTTCAGTGTGTTCTTGATGAGTTACAGGCAAGAAACTGAGGCCCAGTGATATCTAAGTATATTTATATTTATTGATATTTATTCGAGGTGGTAAATTAGAACTTGTTAGAACAAAGCTTATGACTCTTGGCCTGGGGTTAGAAGAGTCAGATTATTAGATGACCTTTGGAAAGAGCTGGCTGTCCTCTGGAGGTGGCCAGATGTCACTAAGAAGAGCTAGCATTATCTGAAAAAAGTGAAGGTCGCTCAGTCATGTCCAACTTTTTGTGACCCCGTGGACTATACAGTCCATGGAATTCTCCAGGCCAGAATATTGGAGGGAGTAATCTTTCCCTTCTCCAGGGGATCCTCCCAACCCAAGGAGGTCCTCGAACCCAGGTCTCCTGCATTGCAGGTGGATTCTTTACCAGCTGAGCCACAAAGGGAAGCCCAAGAATATTGGAGTGGGTAGCTTATCCCTTCTCTAGCGGATCTTCCCAACCCAGGAATCAAACAGGGGTCTCCTGCATTGTTGGCAGATTCTTTACCAACTGAGCTATCAAGGAAGTCTGAGGCAACCAGCATCATGATGTGAAAACATTATGTACTGTCTTCTACGTAGTTTGTTTTGCTGCAAAACCTACGACTTTCTGTATTCATGCTTCTTTCATAGTTGGTTTTGCATCATTTGAGTGTATGTGTTCATTGGATTTTATTCTTCCTGAATTACTCCACAGGCTCTGATCCCTTCCACTCTGCCCCCAATTCATTGATGGCAACGTGGCACAATAAATATGCCCCATCTGCTGGCAAATTTTTGTTGACCTCACCAAGAGGCTCATTAGATCTGTTGATGGTCCTTAATATTCACAACTTAATCCATTGAAGGCAAATCATGCTAAACTGTTCATTTTCCCGGGCTGAATCAGTAGGGCTGCTGCCATATTGCAGGCTCTAGGCTCATAACTCTATCACAGTGCTTTCCAAGTCACATTATTGATACCATATGTCTGAATATAAAAGCTATGATTTCCCCACTAAAATATAAGCTTTCGTGATGTAAGAGATCATGTCCTGTTTACCTTATTATTCCTAAGCACTAGCCTAATGCTTAGCTCATAATATGTATTATGTGTTTGTAGGGAAAAATTAATGTCTTACTATTTTGTCCATTTATATCGTGTGCATGCATTCATGATAAGTCGTTTCAGTCATGTCCAACTCTCCAACCATTTGGACTGTAGCCTGCCAGGCTTCTCTGTCCATGGGATTCCCTTTGCAAGAATACTGTAGTGTGTTGCCATGGCCTCCTCCAGGGGATCTTCCTGACTCAGAGATTGAATCCTCATCTCTTAACGTCTCCTGCATTGGCAAGCGGGTTCTTTACCACTAGCACCACCTGGGAAGTGAATACATGGTGTAATTCAATACAAAAGCCTCCTATAATCTTATGAATGATTTTATTTGTGAAAGAATTTGTGATATTTTTCTCATTCTGGGTATGTCATTCAGTGTGCCTGGCGTACCCTCAAGCCTTAATTTTGTATAGCATATATTTTCCAATATAAAATGTCACCATTAATAAACTTTAATCATAGCACACCTCAACTCTGCTTTTTCCCCCTTCCCAGCCTCCTATTCACATAAATCTGAATATCTGAGAGGACATAGAGAGATGTTATATTAAGATCAGAAATATTTCCTGGACAAGAGGGCAGGATAAAGGATATAAAAATCCCTATCTTTGTCTCACTTATATTCTATTGCAAAGGTTATGTATTAAAATAAATAATAAAGCAACAATATTTTGTATAATACATAGGAGTAAATACTCAGGAGAAACATAAAGAAAGGGAACTTGATGATAGCTAGAAGCATGTTTATTTGCAAATGGCAACATCCTGATTCTGAAGGAAAAAGTGATGATGGAGGAAAAATAAGGGAGTAATGTCTTCAAGGAAAGATATAAGCATCTGAATGCAGAGTTCCAAAGAATAGCAAGAAGAGATAAGAAAGCCTTCTTCAGTGATCAGTGCAAAGAAATAGAGGAAAAGAACAGAATGGGAAAGACTAGAGATCTCTTCAAGAAAATTAGAGATACCAAGGGAATATTTCATGCAAAGATGGGCTCAATAAAGGACAGAAATGGTCTGGACCTAACAGAAGCAGAAGATATTAAGAAGAGGTGGCAAGAATACACAGAAGAACTGTACAAAAAAGATCTTCACGACCCGGATAATCACGATGGTTTGATCACTCATCTAGAGCCAGACATCCTGGAATGTGAAGTCAAGTGGACCTTAGGAAGCATCACTACGAACAAAGCTAGTGGAGGTGATGGAATTCCAGTTGAGCTGTTTCAAATCCTGAAAGACGATGCTGTGAAAGTGCTGCACTCAATATGCCAGCAAATTTGGAAAACTCAGCAGTGGCCACAGGACTGGAAAAGGTCCGTTTTCATTCCAATCCCAAAGAAAGGCAATGCCAAAGAATGCTCAAACTACTGCACAATTGCACTCATCTCACACGCTAGTAAAGTAATGCTCAAAATTCTCCAAGCCAGGCTTCAACAATACATGAACCGTGAACTTCCTGATGTTCAAGCTGGTTTTAGAAAAGGCAGAGGAACCAGAGATCAAATTGCCAACATCCGCTGGATCATGGAAAAAGCAAGAGAGTTCCAGGAAAAACATGTATTTCTGCCTTATTGACTAGGCCAAAGCCTTTGACTGTGTGGATCACAATAAACTGTGGAAAATTCTGAGAGAGATGAGAATACCAGACCACCTGACCTGCCTCTTGAGAAATCTGTATGCAGGTCAGGAAGCAACAGTTAGAAGTGGACATGGAACAACAGACTGGTTCCAAATAGGAACTGTATATTGTCAAGCTGCTTATTTAACTTATATGCAGAGTACATCATGAGAAACACTGGACTGGAAGAAATATAAGCTGGAATCAAGACTGCCGGGAGAAATATCAATAACCTCAGATATGCAGATGACACCACCCTTATGGCAGAAAGTGAAGAGGAACTAAAAATCCTCTTGATGAAAGTGAAAGAGGAGAGTGAAAAAGTTGGCTTTAAGCTCAACATTCAGAAAACGAAGATCATGGCATCCGGTCCCATCACTTCATGGGAAAAAGATGGGGAAACAGTGGAAACAGTGTCAGACTTTATTTCTGGGGGCCCCAAAATCACTGCAGATGGTGACTGCAGCCATGAAATTAAAAGACGCTTACTCCTTGGAAGAAAAGTTATGACCAACCTAGACAGCATATTCAAAAGCAGAGACATTACTTTGCCAACAAAGGTCCGTCTAGTCATGGCTATGGTTTTTCCAGTAGTCATGTATGGATGAGAGAGTTGGAGTATGAAGAAGGCTGAGCGCTGAAGAATTGATGCTTTTGAACTGTGGTGTTGGAGAAGACTCTTAAGAGGCCCTTGGACTGCAAGGAGATCCAACCAGTCCATTCTGAAGGAGATCAGCCCTGGGTGTTCTTTGGAAGGAATGATGCTAAAGCTGGAACTCCAGTACCTTGGCCACCTCATGCTAAGAGTTGACTCATTGGAAAAGACTCTGATGCTGGGAGGGATTGGGGGCAGGAGGAGAAGGGGACGACAGAGGATGAGATGGCTGGATTGCATCAGTGACTCGATGGACGTGAGTCTGAGTGAACTCCGGGAGTTGGTGATGGACAGGGAGGCCTGGTGTGCTGCGATTCATGGGGTCACAAAGAGTCGGACACGACTGAGCAACTGAGCTGAACTGAACTGAATGTCTTCACTGTAGATGAGGAGGGCTGGGATCCACTGTTCAAGTCTTAGGTAGCTGGCATATGTAGATCATCTGCAGTTACGAGGTGAGATAAAGTCCATGAAACAGAAGCAGGGAAGAAGGATATGTGGTCTGAGAGTGTGCAAGTTCTCTTCTGATGGCTTCTAGTTGCCAGGTGAATAGGTAGGTACATCATCAACTGAGAGAAAGAATTGGAGGTGAACTTTCAATGGTGAGAGAATGAAGCAGAAAAAAGTTTCAATCATCCAGAAAAAAATGGAATATACTTAGACTAGATAAAGAGAGGAGGATTGGTTAGGCAGCATAATTAGGCTCATTCTGTCATCATGAATTTGAAAGGAGATTGATCAACTTGGTAGTTGTTTTTCTCTATCCATTTTTTTGCTGCACAGGATGCATGGAGTTAGCAGATAGAAAGAAACCTTTAACCAAAGTTCTACTTGAACCATTGCAATTCAACAAAGGGAGACACTGGGAAGAGAATTTGAGATGTATGTAAAGGAATGATTATAATGACCGAGCTTATAAATTAAGCTGAGAGGAGAGGAAAATGAAGACGTGGGGGAAAAAAACATACTGAAAAGGATTAGGATACTGTTGTCCTGGTGGGGTCAAAGAATTGTTGAGGGCTTCCCAAGTGGCGCAGTGGTAAAGAATCTGCCTACCAGTGCAGAAGATCCAAGAGACGTGGGTTTGATCCCTAGATTTGGAAGATCCCCTAGAGAAGGAAATGGCAACCCACTCCAGTATTTTTGCCTGGAAAATTCCATGGACAGTGGAGCTTGGCCGGCTACAGTCCATGGGTCTCAAAGAGTCAGACACGGCTGAGCTTGTACATCACATCACATCAAGTGGATGGTGGATATTTAAAGAAGATGGAATTTGAGTCTTACTTACAAAGGGTTTAATCCAAAATGGCAGTTTTGAGGTTTTCTTTTTTTGGAGGGGGGGTTGTTTTTGTTTTTAGTAAAGGCATTCAACACTCCACAGCAAAATGGCTCATCTTTGATTCACTTTATTTACAATTATTACAGCCAAAAACCAAGACAAAGCTTTATATCCGTAGACTTTATGTTGCGGGAGTGACTGCTGGATGAATACCATTAATAATAGAAGCATCACCCCTGAATTCAGAAGCTCTTTCCAAACAATTGGATGCCCAGAGCTTTACACAATGCCAGGAAGTAGTTATCCAGTGAATATGTGCTATTTTAATAAAAGTATGTATGATGTACCGAAAGTCTCAACTTTAGCTAAATTTATCTCATGTTAACCACATCTTTAGAAAGTCATTGCTAGTACATTAATTTAACATAAAGAATTTGCATAATGCAATGCACATACTTAATTTCTCCCTGTTACTTGCATTTTCAAGTGCTAGGCTAGTTAATAATGTATTAGTCAGCTAGTGTAGTCATTAGTTTTGTCATTTAAAATCATGTCTATAATTAGACATACTGCTGCTGCTGCTAAGTCGCTTCAGTCGTGTCCAACTCTGTGCGACCCCATAGATGGCAGCCCACTAGGCTCCTCTGTCTCTGGGATTCTCCAGGCAAGAATACTGGAGTGGGTTGCCATTTCCTTCTCCAATTAGACATACTACATTTCAACAAATATAAATCACTGATATTTAATTAGAGAAATGTTTCTCTTACACTGAATAAAGTTGATAGGTAATCATTCTTTATAAAATGCATCTGAAATCACCTGCTCTAAATCATACAATGTCTTTTAAGTATGTTAAATCTTATGAAAATGAAATTATGCAAATTTTGGAAGGATTATAAAATACTGAATAATAAAGGAGACCATCTCATACAGCCTATTATTTTGTATTTTTGAGTTGAATTTATCAAACAGCCAATAGAAAAAAAAATTTTAGGTCATTAAAGTTTAAGGAGAAACTCCATCTGCAAGAAATTGAAAATTAAATCTGCTTTTGGACACTAACTGCTTTTGCATAGCAAAGATAACAACATGCTTATCTGGATTGACTGTCTCGCCAGATTGAAAAATTGACACTTTCTAACACAGAGCCAGTGAAATACCATTTATTCTTTTGTATTCTTTCCTATAGACCGGAATTATGAGGAAAATAACATAGAACACACTCCTCCCGATAGTTACCTCTTAGGAAGAGACAGTGGATTCACACAGGTGGCTTCAGTCAAATTGGAAATTTGCTGTTTTTTAAGCTAGGTTATGGGTATAACTGTTTTATTATTATACTAATAATACATAAATGTATAAATAATAAATAAAGTATGGTTTGTTATAAATATTTTAAAATCTATGAACTATTTCATAATTTAAAATTGTAAAAACAAAAATAATGTAGCTAAAACCCTAGACATAATAGATCAAAGAAGAAAAATACTAACCAAAAATAGCATATGTACATGTTTTTGGTGGCCTATAATAGTGCCCCTTCTGTCCTGCCTGTTTCAACCTTTTGGAAGAGTATAAGCACCTTCTGCTTCATCCTGTTTTAGACTAATTGGCATAGAAGAGTATCCTTGTAGCCTTGAAGGAATTGACATGGTTCCTCCCATCCTAATCTAACATATAATGCCTTCATTCCATTAAGGCTGCTCTGTCTCTAGTCTCTCTACTCTCAACACCTTGGGTTCAAAATAGGTGGTAGAGATCATGACTCAATCTTCATCCATTTAATAAATATTTATTGAAAATCTCTCTTTTTTAACTTGATAATATTGTATTGGTTTTGCCATACATCAACATGAATCTGCCATGGGTGCACATGTGTTCCCCATCCTGAACCCCTCTCCCTCCTCCCTCCCCATACCATCCCTCTGGGTCATCCCAGCGCACCAGACCCGAGCATCCTGTATCCTGCATCAAACCTAGACTGGTGATTCATTTCTTATATGATATTATTCATGTTTCAATGCCATTCTCCCAAATCATCCCACCCTCTCCCTCTCCCACAGAGTCCAAAAGACTGTTCTATACATCTGTGTCTCTTTTGCTGCCTCGCATACAGGGTTATTGTTACCATCTTTCTAAATTACATATATATGCATTAGTATATCATATTGGTGTTTTTCTTTCTGGCTTACTTCACTCTGTATAACAGGCTCCAGTTTCATCCACCTCATTAGAACTGATTCAAATGCATTCTTTTTAATGGCTGAGTAATACTCCACTGTGTATATGTGCCACCGCTTTCTTATCCATTCATCTGCTGATGGACATCTAGGTTGCTTCCATGAAAATTTCATATGGATAAGTAAGCACAAGTTTTGATATCCTTTCCATCCTATATGGATAATCCACTTTGGGCTTAATGACTATATAAACTGTTTTAGCAGCCAACTGATTCCTGCAGAAAAATGGGATAATTGGAATACATTCTGAGAACAGAGCTAGTGACAGAAAAAACAAGCACAGAATTGACAAACTGTGTCAAACAGGTCATTTCCTTTGGGTGAGGCAAGCACTTAATTTCCAAGGAGTGGTCTGCACAGCCTTCTCAACCAGTGTGAATAAAACACTCTCTCAGTAATGGAAACATCCTATTTTAGAACTCTCCCAGGAACTCTCAGTGTTACACCAACACTTGTTCTTTTGAACTGACCACCTCTTTACAAAGAGAGAGGCAGACAATGGCTGACTGGTGGGGTGTCTGTCCATGTGAACAAGACAAGCCCATGGGGTCCATTAGTACCAGCGTCAAGGGCCCGAAGGACAGCTACTCCCCTCATTCTCTCCCTAACAGGACACATGTCATTGGTCTATGAAGTGGGCACACACAAAGCTTGGAACAGAAAAGAAATGAGACCTCTGCTCATGTGGACACCCTCTAAGCAGACTTTGCTAGAAAAAACATCTTGGTCCTGTAAGTATGTCATCCATAGGCACTCCTTGGCAGATTATGTCATTTCAGAAAATAAACAATCCCAAACACTCCTAACTATGGATAAATTATTTTCTCTGCCTCCCCACTCTGAGTCATTTAATGAGCTTCAAAATCTACCCCCTGTCCTGCCTTCTTACAATAGGAAGCAATTTGTGTGCTTCTCCTTTTTAAGGAATTGTTCCATCTATAAAGTCATTGCAATGCTTCACATCTGTTGGGCAAATGCCACTAAGTGCCTCTCCCTAAATCTGATCAGGGATGTCTGTCATTTTTATTATTTCAGTCAATAGCTAAGTTCTCCATCCCCAAATCCATTTCTTTGCTGAATACCAAGACATGTACAATGATGATGGGGTGGGGGCAGGAGGATGAGGAGGAATTTTTGAAGCAAGTGAAGCGAGAGAGAGGTAAAGAAATGGGAATGTCTGTTCCCACTGTTAAAACCATCATTCCTTCCCTTCAGTGACTGTGTTGATACAGAGATGCCTTGGTTGCTGGTGGCAACCTTCCTTTATGACACAGTGATGGCATGCAGCGTTATCTTCCCTCCACAGTCCCATGGGCACCACACCAGATTGCCATACATATTGATTTTTCTCTCATCCCGTGGAGACATCACAGCTGCCCCCTCAGAGCGTAGGTTGGAGGCAAAACCTCATTCCCCAGCAAGACAAATGCATGCTCACAGCTCTGCTTTTGGAACATCTCCATGCTGCTCTGAGTCTTTTCCATTTGCTTCTTCTGGGGTTGAGAAAATGAAAGCAAAGGCCTCAGAGGACCTTAGACAGGTCTGAAGCATAAACTAAAACAGCTGGGTTGAAACCAGCTCACTCATGCATCACTTTGGACTCTCCTCTTGAAACTCTGGCTGTGGAAGACACTGAGAAAGAGAAAATGGAGTGTGGCCTTGAGATTAAAGGAAGCAGATGCATCTGAATTTAAGGGGTAAATCACTGTGGGCTTCTTTATGAGATGACTAAATTATCCAAAGTGGATGCTTACATAGTTAGTGTTAGAACATGCCAGGCCTGGATCTGCGGTTGCATGCTGGGCAGCCATGTGGTCTTGTGTCTCTGCTCATAGCTGGCTGCATATTGTGATTTCAGTGTCTGATTTTGAAGATCAAGATCAGACACACAGGCAGGGAATATGGTGGCAACTGGTACTGACTGGTCAAGTCTTTTAGCCTTTCCAGGGCTACAAAGTCACAGTGATGTTTGGACCTCAGACCACAGATCAAATATTTAAAATTATTTTGGGGTAGTTTTACCCTGATTAAAAGGGATCTTGAGAGGATAATTCTTCTCAGTCTCCTTCCATGAGAAGTCCCCAAATATATTCAACAAGAAAATTGTTCATTTCATCAAGCACAACAAATCAAACAAGCCCTTCTCTTATCTCGGGCTTTAATCTGTTGATAAATCAGTAACCTCACACATAAGTGAATAAGTGAAGTAAATGAGCACCTGATAGACCTTAGGGACAGTTTCTCTGCCTTTCCTCTACTCACCAATTTCCATGCACATAGATACATGTGTACACACACTCAGGCACACAAAGGCAGTGTTATTAGGTTGCTAGTGTATGAAATCCCTTACCAGGGGGCTTCCCAGGTAGCTCTGATGGTAAAGAACCTACTTGCCAAAGCAAGAGATATAAGGGATGCGACTTCAATCCTGAGTTAGGAATATCCCCTGGAGGAGGGCATAGCAACCCACTCCAGTATTCTTGCCTGGAGAAACCCATGGACAGAGGAGCTTGGCGGGCTATAGTCCATAGGGTCACATAGAGTCAAACACAACTGAATCAATTAGCACACACACACATACATATGAAATCTCTGTAGTTATAGACTCTACTGTTTATTCCAAGGCTTAACTTTGAAATACTCCTGAGCAAGTTAATGCAAATTTACACTGATTGATACTAGATTGAGTTATAATAGTTTTTATAGAAAGAAGCCTCCAAGATTATAACAGGATAGAGAAAAATGTGGCAGAGAAGATAAAAGCTATTTCCTCATTTTCTAAGAAATACACAGATCCAAGAAACTGATCAAGCCACATGTCTAGATTTGGTTTTATGTCATTTTCATAAAGTATGTTGGCTTGTAAGAATTATGAGACATCTTTGATGTCTAAGTATTCAGTTTTTCCTTAACTTTTTTTTTCCTTTAATGGTTTTGTATAAATAAAACACTTGAACACATCTTGATACTACTTCAAATTTTAACAAGAGATCCAGTTTAAGGTTTCTGTATGTTCTGAAATATCTTCTTAAATTCTACAAAATGCTTTGTGGGGATGATTCTGGAAGTTGTACTCTTAAATTTTGGTATCACAGCGTCTTGACTGTTTTCAAATCCCATTTACCATCTAGAACAGAGGCTAGCAGTTTGCTTTGTCCATTACCACCCAGTTCTTCTTTTCTTTTTGAGCCACTGCAATTTTGAGACCAGGAAGAGTAATGCTAGAAAAGAAAATATCTTCTAGTGTAGTGCTAGGCCAAACATTTTTAAAGGAGTTCTTTAAGGGAATTTTGCTAAGCAAAAGGTATTTGGTGGAGATGAATGATTTTGATCAGAAATGTCTTTACTGTTCTCCAGATTTTTGCTCACTTTATCTGTGACTGCCTCAAAAACTAGCACAGAGCATATTCCCAAAGCTAGCTAAGATCTTGTAGGCTTAACTATAAAAGAAACTTGGGGATTTTCTTTAAAAAGACCACGTGTGAGCATTAGAGTCACTGGATTAAAACAAAACAAAACAATGTCTTAAAATCATGAATTGACCTAGAGGCTATAGGCTTTCGCTTTGTCAGGATGGGGCTTGTTCAATCTTTTTTTATTCAGACACTCTGATGGAAAAAAAAAAAACCAGCTCAGAAAGAAGGATTAGTTAACCTGGCAGGCAGGTGTAAAAGAGGTAAGGTGAAAATGCTTGGTGCTAGGTTTTTGTTCATTGCTCGTTTTAAAATTCTTGGAGGCTCTAAATTCTGTCACAGTCTAGAAATAATTCTAGTACAGAATGCCAAGGGTAAAATGGATTTCTCTACATAGAAGATGGTTGGCATTTGATCCTTTTAAATACACAATGATCTCACATGTCTTTCAAACATATATCTATTCCTGTTCAACTTTTACAACTATGTTTTAATACCATGGCCAATAAGATATCTAAAATACATTTATTTAATCCTTATTTTCAAGAGCATTTTCAATGAATATTACCACTGAGAAACAGAGTAGCAAACATTGTTTTTACTGCTTCCTGGGCGCTTCCCAGGTAGTGCTAGTTGTAAAGAACCCATCTGTCAATGCAGGAGACATAAGAGATGTGAGTTCGATCCCTGGGTCGGGAAGATCCCCTGGAGGAGGACATGGCAACCCACTCCAGTATTCTTGCCTGGAGAACCCCATGGACAGAGGAGTCTGGCTGGCTACAGTCCATAGGGTTGCAGAGTCAGATATGACTGAAATGTCTTAGCATGAACGCACGCATACAAAGCATAACCTTTACAACACCAAAGATCTAGGTTTTTATTATTTTTCTCATTTAACTGAGGAACCTGAAGGATTGGGGTTACTTACCCAAAGCTACAGAGCTACTGAAGAGCAAATATACTGCCCATACAGTCTAACTTACAACCAAACCCACAAACATTTTAACACAGGCCCAAATAGTGCACATTTTAGTGCACTAAGAGAATAGATTTTAGTTTATTGAATTGTAATTTCTATATATGTACTTCTCAGGTTACAACAGAACAAAAAGTGTCCTGAATTTAAAATTCTGTTCAGAAGCCTGAATGGCATTAAGCCAGCATGACGACATCTTCTGTGAGTTGATTTTCCATCTTCCCAGCAACCTATGATTCTTTGAGATGAGTACAAACCTCTTTCTTGACAGGGAAAGGAGGAACAAGGTTTTAATAGAGTTGACTAGAATTCACTAGAATATACCAATTGTTTTTGACAGGACATGTCAAAATTTGTTGCATCCTGACACAATTTGCACAAAGCCCATGTAAGTTTAGATCATTTATCTACATAGGCAACCCATTAACTTGATGTTAATATGGCATTACATTAACTTGTGCTTTTTTTCTCTCTCTTTTCCTTAAAAGGTCAGCTTGTGAGTTTGTTTACTTATTAATATGTGAACCTTGATTAGGTAATAGGAATAAAAAGCTATGCCAAGATAATGATTCTCCCAAAGTTAGTTGCTATCATTTACTTTTGCCATAATATTCTGCATCTTATACAAGTGAGAAAAGCAAGTGTATTTCTAAATTGTATGAGCTTTCACAATTCTCATACTCTTAATGCTTTTTAGGCTCTACATACAACTGACTAAGAGCTTCCCAGGTGGCTCAGTGGTAAAGAATTCGTCTGCCAATGCGGAGACATGGGTTTGATTTCCAGTCGGGAAGTCTCCTGGAGAAGGAGATGGCTACCCACTCCTGTATTCTTGCCTGGAAAATCCCATGGACAGAGGAGTCTGGCAGGCTACAGTCCATGGGGTCACAAAAGATTCAGACACGACTTAGCGACTAACCAATAACAACAGCTGACTAAAAATTGGCTAGCAGCCAACCTTTGTTTTATAAAATCTGGGTATTGCAGTTATTGAAAGTATTTTGCTGATGCTTTGATCCCGTGATTTCAAATGTGTAGTATTTTTACATTATGAAAGTATTCACAGCAGCCTGTTTTACACATTGATTTAGAACGGGTCTCTCTTCACATACTTAGCCAGAGGTTAAACTGCACTCAATCATGGGGTCACAAAGAGTCGGACACGACTGAGCGACTGAACTGAACTGACGCAGCTTTCTACTATAGGTCACATCTCTGTAACACATGGCACTCTAACCCATTTTGCCCCAAAGGTACCCAGGTAAATTTAATTGTGTATTTTCAATCAGGTTGAGAAACCGGAGTGCAATAGAGATACAGTCTTCAGATATTTTTCCTGGCTATGCCTCTTCAAGGATCTTGAGAGAGTTACTTAACTCTTAACCTGTTGGGCTTCCCTGGTAGTTCAGCTGGGAAAGAACCCACCTGCAATGCAGGGGACCTCAGTTTAATTCCTGGGTCAGGAAGATCCCCTGGAGTACAGTCCATGGGGTTGCAGAGTTGGACATGACTAAGCATGCACACATGCATAACCTGTTAAATCTATACATGTATGTAAGTAATTGGATAATGACTATAAAAATGGATTGTTCTGATTTGTACAACAACATTCATAAAATATTATTCACAAAATCCAAAAGATAAAAATAATCCAAATATTCATTAAAAGATAAAATATGCTGTATACAAACCATGGAATATTATTCAGCCATAAAAAGAAATGAAGTTCTAGTGCATGCAACAACATTATGAGCTTTGAAAACATTATGCTAAATACAATAACCCAGGCAAAGAAAGACAAGATATTATATAATTCTATCTCTACATTAGGCAAATAGAGAGACAGGAAGTAGATTAGAAGTCATCAGAGCCGAAGAGAGTTGGTGGCGAGGAAGGCAGACTTAATGCTTAATGAGCAGAGTTTCTATTCGGGATTACTTAAAAATTTTAGAAATAGTGGTGATGGTTACACAAAATTATAAATACAATATTATTGTCACTGAAGTATACACTTTAAATACCTCAAATGATAAATTTTATGTAATGTACAATCTTACATAATTTTTGCCACTCCAAACATTTTAATTTATATTACAAATGTTAATATCCATCACCAATCACTGTTTTAGTTTCAAAATTATGGAGCAAGACAATTAAGGCTTTGGAATTTTCTTTGGTTTTAACCCTAGAGAGTTCATATCACTTTTTTATGTCTCCTTGGATTGCATGTCAGTGAACTAGAATGGACTGGAATGGGTGAATTTAACTCAGATGACCATTATATCTGCTACTGCGGGCAGGAATCCCTTAGTAGAAATGGAGTAGTCATCATGGTCAACAAAAGACTCCAAAATGCAGTACCTGGATGCAGTCTCAAAAATGACAGAATGATCTCTGTTCGTTTCCAAGGCAAACCATTCAATGTCACAGTAATCCAAGTCTATGCCCCAACCAGTAACGCTGAAGAACCTGAAGTTGAACGGTTCTATGAAGACCTACAAGACCTTTTAGAACTAACACCCGAAAAAGATGTCCTTTTCATTATAGGGGACTGGAATGCAAAAGTAGGAAGTCAAGAAACACCTGGAGTAACAGGCAAATTTGGCCTTGGAATGCGGAATGAAGCAGGGCAAAAATAATAGAGTTTTGCCAAGAAAAAACACTGGTCATAGCATAGATGACCCCCTCTTCCAACAACACAAGAGAAGACAGGGCATGGCTTAGTTTCATTGAGTTAGACAAGGATGTGGTCCTAGTGTGATTAGATTGACTAGTTTTCTGTGATTATGGTTTCAGTGTGTCTGCCCTCTTGCAACACCTACCATCTTACTTGGGTTTCTCTTACCTTGGACGTGGGGTATCTCTTCATGGCTGCTACAGCAAAGTGCAGCCACTGCTCCGTACCTTGGATAAGGGGTATCTCCTCACCGCTGCCCTCCTGACCTTGAATGTGGAATAGCTCCTCCAGGTCCTCCTAGGCCTGCACAGCCACTGCTCACTCATTGGACGCAGGGTTGCTCCTCCCCGCCACCGCCCCTGACCTCGGACTTGGGGTAGCTCCTCTCGGCTGCTCCTGCGCTGTCGCAGCCTGGCAGTCTCGGCAGCTGCCCCTGACCTCGGACGTGGGGTAGGTCCTCTTGGCCACCGCCCATGGGGCATGGGGTCCTCCCGGCTTCTGCCCCTGATCTCAGACGTGGGGTAGCTCCTCTCGGCCGCGCTTGTGCGGCCCTCGCAGCCGCCTGCGCCTTGTGTGCAGTCGCAAAGAATGCTCAAACTACCACACAATTGCACTCATCTCTGCTAAGTCACT
Organism: Capricornis sumatraensis; assembly: GCF_032405125.1. Taxonomy (NCBI): domain Eukaryota; kingdom Metazoa; phylum Chordata; class Mammalia; order Artiodactyla; family Bovidae; genus Capricornis; species Capricornis sumatraensis. Next base: position 68,742,890 of record NC_091075.1, read on the forward strand.
TCAGTCGTGTCCGACTCTGTGCAACCCCATAAATGGCAGCCCACCAGGCTCCCCTGTCCCTGGGATTCTCCAGGCAAGAACACTGGAGTGGGTTGCCATTTCCTTCTCCAACGCATGAAAGTGAAAAGTAAAAGTGCAGTCGCTCAGTCGTGTCCGACCCTTAGTATGGACTACAGCCTACTAGGCTCCTCCGTCCATGGGATTTTCCAGGCAAGAGTACTGGAGTAGGGTGCCATCGCCTTCTCTGGCGCTCATCTCACATGCTAGTAATGCTCAAACTTCTCCAAGCCAGGTTTCAGCAATACGTGAACCGTGAACTTCCAGATGTTCAAGCTGGTTTTAGAAAAGGCAGAGGAACCAGAGATCAAAATGCCAACATCGGCTGGATCATCAAAAAAGCAAGAGAGTTCCAGAAAAACATCTATTTCTGCTTTATTGACTATGCCAAAGCCTTTGACTGTGTGGATCACAATAAACTGTGGAAAATTCTGAAAAAGATGGGAATACCAGACCACCTGACCTGCCTCTTGAGAAACCTATATGCAGATCAGAAAGCAACAGTTAGAAGTGGACATGGAACAACAGACTGGTTCCAAATAGGAAAAGGACTACATCAAGGCTGTATATTGTCACCCTGCTTATTTAACTTCTATGCAGAGTACATCATGAGAAACGCTGGGCTGGAAGAAACACAAGCTAGAATCAAGATTGCCAGGCGACATATCAATAACTTCAGATATGCAGATGACACCACCCTTATGGCAGAAAGTGAAGAAGAAGTAAAGAGCCTCTTGATGAAAGTGAAAGAGGAGAGTGAAAAAGTTGGCGTAAAGCCCAACATTCAGAAAACGAAGATCATGGCATCTGGTCACATCACTTCATGCAAATAGATGGGGAAACAGTGGAAACAGTGTCAGACTTTATATTTTGGCGCTCCAAAATTGCTGCAGATGGTGATTTCAGCCATGAAATTAAAAGACGCTTACTCCTTGGAAGAAAAGTTATAACCAACCTAGATAGCATATTGAAAAGCAGAGACATTACTTTGCCAACAAAGGTCCGTCTAGTCCAGGCTATGGTTTTTCCAGTAGTCATGTATGGATGAGAGAGTTGGACTGTAAAGAAAGCTGAGCGCTGAAGAATTGATGCTTTTGAACTGTGGTGTTGGAGAAGACTCTTGGGAGTCCCTTGGACTGCAAGGAGATCCATCCAGTCCATTCTAAAGATCAGTCCTGGTATTTCTTTGGACGGAATGATGCTAAAGCTGAAACTCCAGTACTTTGGCCACCTCATGCAAAGAGTTGACTCATTGGAAAAGACTTTGATGCTGGGAGGGATTGGGGGCAGGAGGAGAAGGGGACGACAGAGGGTGAGATGGCTGGATGGCATCATGGACTTGATGGACGTGAGTTTGAGTGAACTCCGGGAGTTGGTGATGGACAGGGAGGCCTGGTGTGCTGTGATTCATGGGGTCGCAAAGAGTCAGACACGACCAAGCGACTGAACTGAACTGGATTGGATGTACAGTTTTCCCACACAAATATTTTTTATCATTGACCATACTGCCTCTATTTTTAAAAGTTTATTCCAGATCTGATTTTTTTTAGTTAATAATGTCATATGCAAATACTTATTGAATTGTACACTTAAATAAATGAATTGTATGGTATATCTGTTGTATCTCAATAAAATGCTTAAAATAGCAAAAATGTATAGTTCTATGGTTCAGGTGCATGTCAGCCACTCAAAGAGTGAAAAGGTGTGAAAGAACTTAGGGACCACATAGAGAGGTCAAAGTAGTAATTGGGTGAGAGCTGGTACAGTCATAATCCCATAAAAAACTTGGGTTTGCCTCCAACTCTTTTCTGGGTGTGCTTTATATTCTTGTGGCATTTTCATATCCACCATCAAGATAGGTCCATTCTGGGAAGGCAATCATGACCTAATGGCTTAAGACCAACTACTTTGCCAAACTCTTGGTACCATCCATGTTATACCTTATTAAGAGTTGAGGAACTGACTCGATATTGACACCTCCTATCTCTTCAGATGTAACTGTCCTGAAAGCAAGGATAACATTGCTCAGGCTTGCCTGCCTGTCCCGTCAGTTATTCAGACCTCACTTCAGATCACAGACAGAGTTGACCACCATCGAAATCTTGACAGCATTTGTTATTATTTTTAGACCTCTCCATTTCCCCTCTTAACTGAAATATCCCTGGATACTTTATAACCTGGCAGCTGCAACTCTTTTCACTAAAGAAAGAAAATATCCAGAGCTAATAAGTCTAACCTCATATTTTATGCATTTGGAATCAACTTTGATTTTATATTCCAAGTTGTTCAGTAATCCATTGTTGTTTCTAAGTTAACAACACCTCCTGCCACTCCTTCGTTAGACTATTTCTGTACCATGTAACATTCACAATACCATCATAGTATTCATCTCATTGCACAATTTTTGACATATCTGTCAGTCTCCCCTAGTAAACCGTGAAATTCACAATGGCAAGGCCCATTTGCTTTTTATCTTCTTACTTGAGTGTAATGGTTCTGTAGTAGATGAACAAAAAAAGTGTTAGCTAAATGAGTCAGAAATGATCCAGTAAATGAGTGGTATTAAAAGAGCCCAGTAAATAAAATAAATTCTTTACTGATTTTTTACAGAGGCATTTCAGTAACAAATGTGTTCAAGTTTGTGACTAGTGAGACCTTGGCCTCCAGTGCTTATAGTGGGACTTGGGTTCCTAGCCAGGGACTGGGCTGGTTCACAGCAGTGAAGGCAGCAGACCCTAGCCACTAGACCAGTGATCAGTGACAAAGGCCTTTGGGCCTTTGGTTTTGCAGAAAAGAATTTCTATAAACTGAAAAGTAGGGAAGCAAGTCAAGTATCTATTAGGAGGGAAAAAAGTATAATACGTGTAGATAGACACATGGGCAGACGCAGAGAGTCCCTGAGTGGTGCTCTTATGCAGTTTGAATTACTTTTATGGAGTACTTCTTTCCAGGTTTCCTTTGGCCAATCATTTTGCCTTGCCTGGTTTGCAATCCATGTTTGGTGTATCTCAGGATCCTCCCACTGGTGTGCATGCTTCTTTTAGCCGAGAGAGATTTACTGGAAAGGCATATGGGTAGGGAACATCTTTTGACACAACTCTTCTTTGGCTTCCAAGGAGTTTTTCTGCATATGTGTGGTTGGGGAGATCTCCTGACTTCAAGAATAAGAAATATGTGGTCTGGGCAGGGCCCAGCCTCTTTCCTTAATTGTCCTGCAACTCTCATCTTGGAGTTTCAGTGGGTAGGAAATGAATCCCCAATCACTTTACCGTGGGAGGGCCTGTCTACCTTCTGCCTCAATTTCACAGGACAATCATCAGTTTACATATATATATATATATATATATATATGCTTTCCTGGTACCCCTTGCAGCCTCTAGCTACAATATGCCTTCCTTACTGGTTGTGTACACAAATTTACAGTCCAAAGTTTGCAGTCATATTAAGTAAGAGCAAAGCATTGTCTTTCAAAATAAGCATAATTTCCTGCTGATGGCATAACAGAAGTGGATCAAAGTCTAGTTAACTACTTTTTTCCAGGTCCATTAATGGTGTTTACCTTACTCATTTAAACTATTACTCAACTGATGTGCCACTAAGTATAAACCAGGAAGGCTAGAATGCAGAACTCCTGATAAAATCCTTAAAAATCCTGTCACTCTTGTGTAAGAAATACTGCATATTAACTATGTGCTCCAGATTTTTGGCCCACTTAATTCCAGTAGAAAATCTATGCAAGTTATTCAACCTTCTAGCTTGAACATTCACTAAAGCCAAGAGCTGAGATATACACAGAGCCTGTAAAACATGTAAATGAACCAAAGCTGGAATGTATTTATAGAATGACAAATTATCCACATTAAATTTAGATAGCGGAAGGGGAGTCTCTCAGGGATCTACAGATTTTAGATTTCATATGAGCATTTGTTTGATTCTGATGTTGGCCTGTTCCATTTAAGATGACTATTTTTATAATGTGGCATTTCCCCAGTATTATTTTTGTTCTATTGAATAAGACTACTTGGGACTATTAAAAACTGTTAATGTCAACTCCTGAATGGATAAAATGTAATACTGGGCATAGTGATGCTTATTGTGTAAATACTGATTTATGCAAATATGATATAGATTTAACTTTAGATGTTGCTTATTATTCACTCACAAAGAATTTATTAAGTATTTATTGAATCTATTTGCAAAGCAGAAATAGAGACACAGACATAGAGAACAAATGCATGGGCACAAATTGGGTAATAGGGGGTTGGATAAATTGGGATTAACATATACACACTACTATGTATAAAGTAAATAATGAGAACCTACAGTATAGCACAGGGGAAAAAAGAAGGTATCAATACAGTTTGTTCATAGGACATATATTAAGTTAACCTTAAAAATGCATTCCAGTATACATTAGGTGCAGACAAATACCATTTGATTGCACTTATACAAGGCACCTAGAACAGTCAAATTCGTATACACTCAGAAAGTACATTGATGGACAGTAGGGGCCCAGGGATTGGGAGGCAGGGTGGGTAGTTAATGTTTAATGTGGAAAGAGTTTCAGTTTAGGCAGGTGAAAAATTCAGGAGATGGATGATGGTAAGAGTTGCAAAACAACGTGAATATACTTAGTGTTCCAAGGTAAATTAATAGACAGTTCCAATATTTGATCAGCAAAGTGGAGATAATCACAGGAAGACTAATAGAACACTGCAAGTGGACACCTAATTAAACCTATGGATCATGGATGGCTTCCAGGAGGAGGTGGCAAATAGGAATTAGGAGCAGAGAAGAAAGCAAGAGCATTCTAGATAATGAGGCAGCATGGAAGAAACCCAGAGACATAAGCAAACCATCCCCAGTGGCAGAATATGATCCTTTTGGTCACTCAAGAGGTTCTTAGTGTCAAGCATTAGTTAAATCAGCTGCTGTTTTCTGTGCTTGGGCTTGATTTCTTTTCCACATCATCAGATTAATTTGCCTCTTCAGGTTTGTCCTGAGAGTCTTAATCAAATCTATTCTTGTGATTTGGATCTGGGCCTAATATGAGCAAATGACACCTTTATATCTATTCACTCTAGCTTGATTATCTATTCCAGGTGACTATCCAAGCAAGTGGCACCCAACAGTATGAAGCATGCAAAACATTTTCAGTTGAAAAATCTACATTACTTTATAAGTTTCAAACACGTGCTTACCTCATCAGCTCATTTGCCCTCATAGCCATCTTGGGTGATATGTATTATTAATGATCATACCCACTTTTAAAAGTGAAGAAAAAGGAAATTCATAGAGGTTTCTGACAGAAAACATATGGCACATTCAGAATGGGTAAATCAAGATAGTTTAACATAAAGATTACTTATATAATGTGGACAAAGTTTAGGATCACCAACAAGGGAGAGTGTGCCACCCTGGGCTATTGAAGCCAGTAGGGAGCCTTTATTATCCTAAGCCTGGGTATTAGTATCCTGCTGCTGCTGGGACAAATTACCACCAATTTAGTGGCTTAAAATAACATGAATTTATTAACATACAGGTCAAGGAGTCAGAAATACAGTATCATCATGCTAAGTCATGAGGTCGACAGAGACGAGTTACTTCTGGAGGTTCTAGGAGAGAATCCTTGTTCCGGCTTTTTCCCGCCTTTAGAGGCGGCCTGCATTCCTTGGGTCAGGTCCTCACATCACATCTTCTTTTCTCCCTGTTTCCAGGTTTCCATAGTTTCTGTGGTACAGCAAAGTGAGTCAGTTATACATGTACATATATCCTCTCCATTTTTAAATTTCTTTCCCAGTTAGGTCACCACAGAGCATAAAGTTCTCTGTGTTATGCAGTATGTTCCCATTAGTTATCTATTTTATACATAGTATCAATAGTGTACGAAGTCCCTTTTAAGGTACAAGGCAATGGTCCTGGGTTCCAGGGAAGAAGGTTACCTTTGGGGGCTGTCATTCAGCCCACCATGACCAGAGAGACAAGGGAAGGGAAGGTGATCAGAGCTCAGAGAGAGCTATGTAGAGAGGTTACCTGATGCATGATGCCTGTCTTTTTCAGAGAGAGACAGCTGAACATGCAGTCGTTCCAAGGAGGGCCTTGAAGAATAAATACCCTGTCTTCATGTGCTCCCACCTCTGACCTCCTTCCTAGCTCTCCTGTTGGCCAAGCTCAACCAGTAGCCAGAAGGCAGTGAGAGCCCACTAATCACACCTGCGCATGTCGGGCTCTCAGGTGCACAACCCGGTGGAACAGAGTAAAGAGAGGTCCTCAGGGCAAATGAAAGACATCCAACAATCTTCCTTCTGTAAAACTCTTCTTAATTTTCACTTGTTCTTGTAAAAGATATATGTGCTCATTAATTCAAATGCCTAATAGTAAAGAAGGATAAAAAATAAAATAGAAATCCTACCCCCAAACCTACACCAACATCCTCCATACACACTTCCTAACTCAACCTCCAGTTGAGAGCAGACACAGATGTCTGTATCAGAGGAAGAGTAGGTGTGAAAAAATTGATTACATACATAAAATCTTCTCTGACCTTTTTCCTGATGCAAAATATGCAACAATGCTATTCTTTCTGCCTGAAACTCATCTCCCTTCACTATTGTCTGCTTAAGTCCTACCCACCTCTCAGGTCTCATCTCAAATAGTGCTTCTTCATGAAAGCTGTGCCTAACTTCCCAATATAGACACCCATCTCTATATACTTTATACTCTTCTTCAGGATCTGGCATTTTCTTTTAGTCCATAAAGGTACTTTTATTTGTCTGTTTAATTGATTAATGCAAGTATGTTTATCTCCCCATCGGTTTCTGAACTCTAGGAGGCCGATACCCTGTAGCACCAGCAGTGGTTGACACGTACTAGAAATGAAATGTTTTATTTCTATGTGTATACCTTAACTTAAAATTTCACATCTACAGCAAAAGTTCAAAGTTAAGTACAAGCAAACTCATCAGTATTTCACATATTTTCACATCTGTTCTCTGTCTGGCTCATTCCCTCTTCCTTTCTCCCTCCCCCATTTTTGTCTCCTCTCTCTTTTTCTCTCTTGTTGATTTATGTTCTAAATATCTTGATTTCTAACTCATACTCTAGTTTGACATCTGAAAATGTTAAATAATACTTAACTCAGCCTGGGGAATTTTCTTACTGTTTTCTGCTGCTTCATGGTGGGTTTGGGGGAGCCTGTTTATCAGCTGACATTGTATGATTCACATTTCTGTTTTCTTCTTATATTAGCTTTGATTGCCATCTTCTGTTCATCGCAATGAAGAAGGAGATGGCAACCCACTCCAGTTCATTGCGAAATTCTTCTATTTTTCTGGGCCAGAGAACTAATGGTGTGGGTGGCTGAGCTGAAGAGAGCTTTTTTCTGTCAGTCTGGGGAAGCGCAGTCTCTAAAATCGATAGTGCTTTCTTTTGTTCTTTACAGGAAGTTTCAGTGTATCTTCTTACTTTGTGATTCTTTTATATTTTGGTAAGACTCTTGATTTTCATTGTTTTTTCCCCTTTTTCTCTTCATCAGCAAACCTTCAAGGTTGCTCCTCACCTTCGGATAGTGTCTTAATGAGACTCCAGCCTCTAGTCTTGTATATATTTTCAGTCTCTTTACCTTCAGTGCTATGAGCTATCAGGTCTTGGTCTGTCCTCAATATTCCCCCTCTCACGGTGGGACTCCTGTTGTCCAGAGTTAGTAATATTTGTGTTCTGTCAGCCCTATGCCCCTGTTACCTCCTTCTCTGTTCCTTGCAGCATGGGCTCTGTTGCTGGTCTGGAACTCTTTCCCTACTTACGTGTAAACTGTGGTTTCGGCATTCTCTATCTCCAGTCAGATTATAGCCATAGATTCTGAGTAATTTTCTCTGTTCTCCTTGGAAATCTGTATTGCTTTTTGGAGAATGTCTGGAGAAATTTGGATTTAGAAGCACTCCTTATATCATGGGAAATGAGAATTTCCATTGTGTTTTGAAAAAAATTTTGAAAAAATAGATATTAACAGCTGCTTTAATGCCAAATATGACCATGAAATCGGACTTCCCTGATAGCTCAATTGGTAAAGAGTCTGCCTGCAGGAGACCCCGGTTCGATTCCTGGGTCAGGAATATCTGCTGGAGAAGGTATAGGCTACCCATTCCAGTCTTCTTGAGCTTCCCTTGTGGCTCAGCTGGTAAAGAATCCCCCTGCAATGAGGGAGACCTAGGTTTGATCCCTGGGATAGGAAGATCCCTTAGAGAAGGGAAAGGCTATCCATTCCAGTATTCTGGCCTGGAGAATTCCATGAACTGTATAGTCCATGGGGCCCCAAAGAGTTGGACACAACTGAGTGACTTTTACTTTCAAATGGCCAGGGAAGTATTCAAGTATCAGATATTGGATTAACTCATATTTTTATTAGTAAATTTAAAAAACCCTTTCTCCCAAATTGATCTCTACCTAAAGGCCAGCCACATCAATATCAGTATCTTCTCCGACCCTTATTTTTTCTCCAGTCCTTACAGAATTTTTCTGTAATAGTAGAGAGCTAACCAGTGTTGTTGTTGAGACTTGTAAAAGTCCTCCCATATCTGTTCTTTACTTCCTCTTTGTGAATGGAAGCCTGTTTTAGCTAGGCATATGTCTGTGCTAAGTAAAGACTATACTTCTTAGCTTCCCTTGTAGAAACATAGGGTCATAGAACATGTACTCAATGGTATGTAACTGAAAATATCATGGTGTGACTTCTGTAGAGATCCCTAAAAGAAATGGGTACACTCTTATTTAGCATTCCTCATTTCTGCTGGATGGAATACCGACATAATGGTTGGAGCTCAAGCAGCCATCTTAAACTAGGAGGTGAAAAATCCCACATGTTCAATATAGAAGAATTACAAGATAGAAATAACATGGTTCATTGATAATTGCAGAGCTGTCATATCATTTTAGGAACGCTAAATTGTAAATTGCATTTAAGGAAGGGAAAACTAAGTATCTGTGATTTTAAGCCACTGTAATTTTGTATATCCTGTCACTTTTAGCCAGACCTAATTCTAAAAGTAAGCTGGAAATCTAAAAGTAAGTAGATATAGACAACTGCTCTGTATCAACTGTAGCTGCTAAATATAGTACTAAAATTACCTTTGGCTCGTGTAAGTGTAGTTCATTTCTGAGTCATCAAGAATAGCACTGCTTTATTTTACGCATGGAACTGTTTATATTATGTATAAATTTTCTCCATCTTCTTGTTTATGAAATTGATTCTATATGATAAGATTCAGTTCAGTTCAGTTGCTCAGTCATGTCCTACTCTTTGCGACCCCATGAATTGCAGCACGCCAGGCCTCCCTATCCATCACCAACTCCCGGAGTTCACTCAGACTCGCATCCATCATGTCTGTGATGCCATCCAGCCATCTCATCCTCTGTCTTCCCCTTCTCCTCCTGCCCCTAATCCCTCCCAGCATCAGTCTTTTCCAATGAGTCAACTATTTGCATGAGGTGGCCAAGGTACTGGAGTTTCAGCTTTAGCATCATTACTTGTCCTATTATCTTTACCTGATAATTACCATAATTTCTCCAACTTTGTTTCTTTAAAAAGCTCATGGATATTTTGTAAGATTGAGTCTTAAATACTTTATAGTATATGTTTCCAGTGAAAATGAATGCTTTTTTCATCTATTTTATAATTACTTATTGCTGTTGCTTTGTATAAGTTGGTTCAATATCCAACAACCTTGTTAAACTTTTATATTAATTCTAAAAGTTGCTTGTAGATAACTCAATTCTGTTTTTAAAGTGTTTGGGAAACATCACTGTAAATTAATTTATTTACTGTGCAATAGCCAGTCCAAAAGACTAAACTAGGTCAATGGAGAAAATTAAAAGATGGATAAGTAAACAAGGTATACCCTGAATCAGTAAAAAGTTAATACACTTTAATGCACCATAAGATATTGAATTTCTCTATTTCTGTAAATTAGCATAAGAATAAAAGAATCAGTCATGTCCTTAAAATAACCATTAATTTTTATTCCTCATAGATGTCAATAAACTGATCAACTTAATTTTTTGAATTCCTTTAGGTCAATATAGCAGCTTATTTATAGGGAATAAGCCCACTTTAGAAGTTTTGTTGACACTGGATAGATGATCAAACAGCCTAAAATAGTCTTGGTGAAGGAATGAATACTAGCACTTCAAAAGCCAGCTCAGTCAAATTCTTCATTCATATTGGATGACACAGTTCCTCTAAAATTACTCACACAGGAGATTTGCAACAGCATAAATTATTTTAAGTGGCTGATATCACATTCTATGAAATCTTTTACCATCAATGAATGGCTGGTGCGCCTGTCTGCTCTTGACAAATGAGAATGGAATATATTAGTCTAAAGAGGAATAAGCTCTCCAAGTTAAAAAATGGAAATAAATAAGAAAGGCAAATCATGAATAAATATCAAGCTTTGAGAAGAAAGTTGAAAAACTGCCAGATTTCATGAGAAACTTTTCTCTGTTTTACAGTTCAAAACAAGTCTTTTCAGTGATTCAACTGTTTTTCACCCTTCAGCTCATTCAGAGTCCATTTTATTATCTTATATTGTTAATTTAATTTTACTGTATTTTATATTTTAGCATTGCTCTAGCAGAGAAGAAAAGGTATCTTTGGCCTGTGTCTGAGACCAATCATAAAGTGACATACTATTGTTTTATATTCCATTAAGAAAAAAAAATCATGGTGATTGTAGAAAACATGTGATGGAAAGTAACCACTTATCTTCTAAAACAATTTTCCTTAGAATTAACCTTGGTGATAATGTTGACCTACAGAGGAACCACCTTGAGCCTCATTCAACATCAGTGTTTTTTACAATGTATAATGTGTAATCTGCTGCTACTTTTATTCATATAAATAATTCATTATAATAATAACTGTGATCAGAGTCATATCTAGGTCAGGAGTCAAAAATCACTCATAGATTTCTAATGAAAATTAGAGAATTCCAATGGCAGGTGGACACACAATAAAAAAGTCAACCCTGCTGGTAATTGAGGAGTTAACGTTTTATACCCACTTGACAAATTTTTGAAAAGTCTGTCAATAATATGTTGGCAATAGAGACTCTCAGGCATTACTGAAGGGGATATACCTTTGGGACAACCACTTTGATAAGCAAGTAATTCATACCTAACAAACTGAATTTATGCACTCAACCCATGAATTCTAGCCCTAAATTTGTCTTCTCACATATGTTTAAGAGCAAGTGCAAAAAAATGCTTATCACCAAACTGTTTAAATAGTGAAAAAAAATTGTAAATAACCTAAACATCCATCAACAGGAGACTAGAAAAACAAAAATGTGATATGATCATACAAAAAAACCACTGCACTAAATAATAAACAAGCCTAAACAGATAAAATAAACAAACTAGGTTTACAGATTATGATGTGTATAAATATTACTTTAAAAACTCATTGTAAAGAAAATGTTTAATATGAAACAATTTTCATATAAAATTTAAAAGGTGAACAACATACTATAGTTTATGATTGTATACTTGAAAAACGAAGACATTCTAGAAAATTACAGGCACCAATTCCAGCAGTGGATAAAGAATAGCAGTGTGATAAAAACCAGTATACAGGAATTTTCAGCTCCTGTAGTATTACACATCTGATATGGCAAATGAATGAATACATGCCTGTTATTCTCTATAATTCCTCATATTTGATTATAATTATAATAATTCATATAACCTTTATACCTCAAGCTGATAAGAAGCAGTATACATCTCAGAACCCTATACCCCATTGAGTAGGGTATAGGGTTTCTTTTTTTCTAATTAATTTTTATTGGAGTATAGTTGCTTAACAATGTTGTGTTAGTTTCTGCTGTACAAAAAAGGGAATCATCTTCTTTGGATTTCCCCTCTTCTTTGGATTTCCTTCCCATTTAGGTCACCAGAGAGAACTGAGTAGAGTTTCTTGAGCTATACAATATGTTCTCATGATTTTTCTATTTTACACATAGTATCAATAGTGTATATATGTCAATCCCAATTTCCCAATTCACCCCACTCCTCCTTTCCCCTCTTGATGTCCATATATTTGTTCTCTGCTTCTGTTTCTATTTCTGTTTTGCAAATAAGATTATCTGTACCATCCTTCTAAATCCACACATAAGCATTATTATGTGATTTTTTTTTTCTCTTTCTGACTTACTTCACTATGTATGACGTCTCTAGGACCATCTACATCTCTACAAATGATCCAGTTTTGTTCCTGTTTATGACTGAGTAATATTCCATTGCATATATGTACAACAACTTCCTTATCCATTCCTCTGCTGGTGGGCATTTAGCTTGTTTCCATGTCCTGGCTATTGTAAATAGTGCTGTAATGAACCTTGGGGCACATGTGTCTTTTTGATTTATGGCTTTCTCTGGGTATATGTATACGCCTAGTAGTGAGATTGCTAGATCATATGGTAGTTTTATTTTTAGTTCTTTAATGAGGTCTCCTGAAGACCTCCCCCTGGAAGATGAGAATTCCCAGAGGAAAGGAGGGGATGCTACTTATTTAGACTCTTCTACCAGCTCAGGCCACTGTCTAGAATCTACCTAGAAACTTGACTTAGAAGCAACATAGGAACACCACAAATTCCATGCGTGAGTCCTAAAGCTCAAACATTACTTCTATAAGCAAATAGTAGGAATTTTTCCCATGCCTCTCTGTATTTCCTCATTTCCATCTCTGGATAACTTGCTTTCATATCTGCTTTACTTACTTTAACAGGAAAGAGTGGCTTTTATTTTCTCTATAGATGTGATATGTTTGGGCATAGAGAAACTTCTGCCTTTGCGCACTCTATTTTTCTAATGTAGAAGGAAAGTAGAGTCTATGGTCAATAGACCTGGTTTCAAAACTTGGTGCTATATGTGATTAATGAGCTGAGTGATCTCTGAAGTTTTTAACAACCTCTTATCCTGCTTCATTTTACAAAGAAGAGTGGGAGACTCTACTCAGTGCTCTGTGGTAAGCTATATGAGAAAAGAAGCTGAAAAAGAATAAATGTATGTATAGGTATAACTGAATCACTTCGCTATACACCCGAAACTGCCACAACATTGTAAATAAATGATACTCCAATAACGTTTTTGAAAACTTAAAAGGAGTAGTATTTGTGGGATTCTTATGAAAATCAGAAGAAATTAAACAAGCATTTATTAGAGAATATATTTTAAAATATTTTATGGTACCTTGTATAGTTATGGTGACCATGTTAAAATCTGATTATATAATATTAAAGTTCAGTTCACTGAACACAATTTTATAAGAATCCAGCTAAGCTAATAGTCATATGGCTTTCCAGAGTTCCACAAATATGACGTTCCCATACTCCCTGCAGAAGTTAGGTATACTCCCTGCAGAAGTTAGGTACATAAGTACTTAGGCTACTACCCAATTAGGTACAGAAGTACCTAGCTTACAGATGTATTATAGATATGAAGCACAAAAATAAGTTATAAGTTATTATTTTCATTCCTCTCACTTGCTCCTATTAACCTGTAAAGCTTGTGAGCTATCATGCCTGAACTCATTCATTACAATCAGCCACTGCAAAATCTTTTAGATTCAGTGTTGATCACTTTTGGCTTATGATCCTCTCCTCAATTCTCTTTCAGTTGTTGTCCTTTACTAATGGTCTTAATGACTTCAACATGTATGTTGTAACCTTCCCTAAACCCTGATCTCAAGTTCTTCAATCTAGTGTCTGTGATCTCTATCTTATTTTATATGCACATCAGCACACCTGGAATTACTCTCCTTCCAAAATCAAAACCTAAGAAGTCTCCTCACTGAGTCAACCCTCAGGCTATAGTTTTTATTTCTTTTTCTTGATCTCACTGAATCGACTTCTTATCCCCAGTGTGCCTTTGATCTGGGTCTCTTTCAGTTCTTTCAGACTATCCCATCCATCAAGAATTACTTATCTTCCTACCCCAGCCTCAGTTTCATGATCAATCATTTCAGAATTGCTCTCATCAGAAACATAGAGTTCTTTATAGTCTTCATGCCAACTTTTCACTTTCTAAATCCGATTAAACCCATTGTGTTATTCATCCTCCTCTGTCCTTAAACCACAAAATATATCTTCTACCCTGGTTCTGAAGGAGTCATTTTCCTAAAGAAGCTTCCTCAGTTGAGCTGCCATACTGTCTTTTTTATTAGACAGCAAATATGTCTCAACCTGTTGCAATCTGACCTCTCATTCCAGTGTTCTTAAGTCCACTTCTTTATGGTTTTCAAAGACCTTGTGCTCATCCAATCTTTCCTGGGTAAACTGTTATAACTTGACACTTTCCTACTTTTTGGCTGTCTTTTACTTTGATGCCTCTATTTCACATTCTCCTGCTTCCTTCTGTTCAGTGGAGGCATTCTTTATACATGTACTCTATCCTCTTCTGCAATTGCTCCAGTTTTGCAGATCATCTGTAATCATGGTCTCACTAACTGCCTCTCAACAGATGGTTCCCAAATCTCTGCCCCCAGCATAACTTCTCCTGAATTTCCTACTTCCTAATGGTTCTCTCTTCCTAGAGTTCTACTAGAAACACAAATAGGCATCCCCCTCCAGATCCTGAAACCCTCCTAAAACCTCATCTTCCCAACTTCAGTAAATGCTGAAGTTGAGTCTGTTATTCAGATAAGCCCAGAGCCTCTTGTTTATCTTTTATTACTCTCCTATTCTACCGTTCATCCTCAGTTTGTGCATTAAAACTCTCCAATGTCTGTGGAATTCTCACCCTTCTTTTGGGTCCTAATGACCCTTTTATCTCTTTATCTGGCTCTTAGGATAATATGCTGTTTGCTCTTTTCCCTGACCCTCTTGTGGAAACTTCTTTCCAATTATATCTAATCCAACCTCTGCCAAAGGGAACTTTTGATCAAAGCATGCCTCTGATTAGATTACATCTCTACTCAGAAATCATCAGTTGTCTGTGTATTACAGTTGACTTTAATAAGTATGGAATTAAAAACCCCTTATGATCCAGGTCCAACTCATCTTCTCTGGCCTCCTTATGGAACTCCTCTCTGAAGTTGTTGTTGTTCAGTTGCTAAGTTGTGTCTGACCCTTTGCAACCCCAAGAATTGCAACATGCCAGGCTTTCCTATCCTTCACTGTCTCCCAAAGTTTTCTCAGACTCATGTTCACTGAGTCAGTGATTCCAACCAACCATCTCATCCTCTGTCACCCTCTTCTCCTCCCACCCTCAATCTTCCTCAACATCAGGGTATTTTCCAATGAGTTGGCTCTTCGCATCAGGTAGCCAAAGTGTTGAAGCTTCAGCTCCAGCATCAGTCCTTCCAATGAATATTCGGGGTTGATTTCCTTTAGGATTAACTGATTTGATCTCCTTGCTGTCCAAGAGATTCTCCAAAGTCTTCTCCAGCACCACAATTTGAAAGCATCAATTCTTCAGTGATCAGCCTTCTTTATGGTCCAGCGCTCACATCCTTACATGACTATTGGAGAAATCATAACTTTGACTAATGGACCTTTGTCAGAAAAGTGATATCTCTGCTTTTTAATGCACTGTTTAGGTTTGTCATAGCTTTTCTTCCAAGGAGCAAGGATCTTTTAATTTGGGGGCTGCAGTCACTGTCCACAGTGATTTTAGAGCCCAAGAAAATAAAATCTGTCACTGTTTTCACTTTTTCCCCTTATATTTGCCATGAAGTGATGGTACCAGATGCGATGATCTTAGTTTTTTGAATGTTGAGCTTTAAGCCAGCTTTTCACTCTCCTTTATCATCTCCATCAAGAGGCTCTTTTGTTTCTCTTCACTTTCTGCCGTTAAAGTGGTATTGGTTTCAGTCTTGGCTCTACTACTTTACTGTTGTCTTACGTATTGATCATATTGATCAACTCCTTATAGTCCTCCAGAAATTATTTAGAGAGCTGGAAATACATAAGTGGGCAAGAATACAAGGTTCCTGCTCTCACAGAACTTGTACATTCTTTCAATAAGTATTCATCAGGAATCTTCTGTGTGCCACAAAGGTCTATTGCTATTTGGGTACAGGGGATACAGCTGTGAATAAAACAGACAGATAAGTAAATAAATAAATGAATGGCTGAATATACAAACACAACTATATAACGGATAAATAAAAATCATTATAATTAGTTTCAAGATTTGATAGGCCATTTAGGGAAGGCCTGTCCAAGCTACTGACACTTGGGTTGAAAGGTGGGGAAAGACATTTCAGAAGAGGGATTAGCAAGTGCAAATGGCCTTGGCAAGAATGTCAAGAATGAGCCTGGACTTATCAGAGAAATAGGAAAGGATTATGTGAGGGAAGGGTGCTGTGACTTTAGGCAAGTTATACGCTGTCTATGCCTCAGTTCCTTCACCTCTGCAATGATACTGTACTGAAATGATACCAGTACTACATTTCATCATTTTTTAGTGAGAATAAAATGAAATAATACATGTGACATGCTTAAATTAACTGCTCAGTAAGTGGTGACTGTTACCACTTTTGGTGCAACCACTGCCCTAGGACTTCATGATACAGTCACCCCTCCCAGGTGCTCCAAACTTCCTCTCCCCATTTCAGCATATCTTCTGTCCCTGATGTTCTTTTCCTTAATACAGAAATTTCATTTCCCCTCAACTTTGTTTATGAAAATACCATCCATATTTCAATATCCTCTCTTCCATGAATCCTGCTCTGGTTTCACCACCAAATGCATTTCTCATTTCTGGGCTTCCTTAATACTTTGTGGACTTTCTTTTCTAGCCTAAATCACATTCCCTTCTGCCTCACTTCCTTCACTGGATTCTGAGCCTCTTTAGGATAAAACCAAGTGTTCAATATTGTCCCTACTCTAACACCTACACATGACATTACCTTGCCCAATTTTGTAAATGCCTCATAAATATTTATCAAATTGATTTGGAATTGAACTAATTCAATTCACTTTGGGCTTATCACTTGATCTTTTTCATTACTGCTTGATTTATCAAAAGTGATTTATGATTTATACTTTTCTTAGAAATAATATAAGCACACTACTCTACACTAGATAAGAATGAATACACTGTTGCGTATTGTGAATCCTCCTTGTTCATGGTGGTTATGTTCTGTCAATTCAGTTCAATTCAGTTCATTCGCTCAGTCGTGTCCGACTCTTTGCGACCCCGTGAATTGCAGCACGCCAGGCCTCCCTGTCCATCACCAGTTCCCAGAGTTCACTCAAACTCATATGCATCGAGTCAGTGATGCCATCCAGCCATCTCATCCTCTGTTGTCCCCTTATCCTCCTGCCCCCAATCCCTCCCAGCATCAGAGTCTTTTCCAATGAGTCAACTCTTCACATGAGGTGGCCAAAGTACTGGAGTTTCAGCTTTAGCATCATTCCTTCCAAAGAACACCCAGAGCTAGTCTCCTTCAGAATGGACTGGTTGGATCTCCTTGCTGTCCAAGGGACTCTCAGGAGTCTTCTCCAACACCACAATTCAAAAGCATCCATTCTTCAATGCTCAGCTTTCTTCACAGTCCAACTCTCACATCCATACATGACCACTGGAAAAACCATAGCCTTGACTAGTAAAGTTCTACAAATACCTGGTTAGCAAATACTGAGTCACTGTTCCTAGAAGTAATACAGGGTTAGGTTCTTGTGAATCTCTAGCTACAACTTTTTTGTCAGCTAGTTAAGGCATAAACTTATTTAATGTGGATTGATGATTAAAGACACCATAGTGAGTATGTATTATTGTCTCATTAACATTCAACTCACAGCCAACAACACTATAACGCATGCCTGGAAGAAGTTTCTCTAGTGCACCTATTTTTTCCGTAAAGCACCTCACAGCCTTCTTGCATTTAGGATTACCAGACAGCACTTCAGCTGTATGATTGAGGACCATGTTAAACAGCAACATCACCAGTGAAACACAAAAATATGAAAGATATGACACTAAATATATTACGAAAAAAACCACACTTGTTTACAGTATGAGCTGAAATGAAAAGACAATTCATTGACTTATTGAACCTAAACTGGGACTCAAATTTTTCTCTGTTCTGCACCAGTCCACAAATCATCATGAAAACGCTGTGAGTTTTGATCTGGGGGTTACAAATTTTTGCAAGTAAGCAAGTTCACAAATACAAAATCCATGAAAAAATGAGGTTTGACTAGATTGCCTCCATGGTGTGTTGTTACAGTCAGGGTCCCACATTAATTCATGTGAGGAAACCAAGACTATTGTGCTAGAGAGGAAGGGCAGCATCCCCCGCAAGACCACAAAGTGACTGCAGCATGTAAGTCACTCCAGGACACTCAGTAAGAAAGTTGACCAGCTCAGACCATTGTAAATTGCTGTCATAGACTGTAAGTAAATAAAATGCTGGGTGCTTTAAGCCACTAACAATTGCAATAAGTTGTTTAAAAATTGTTTCTAATAGATAACCTGTACAGCCTCTATTTTCCTCAAGTTTTTAATTTTAAGAAGATTTTTTAATTGTATATTTCAAAGAAATCTGAAGTTTATTTGGAAACATCTCAAATAATCTTAAATAATTTACTTCTCTCATATGTTGCATATTAGAATGATTCCTTCTAGATTTTCAAAGAAATCAAATGACATCTTGCCATCCAGATTCATCTTAAGCAATGTGATTGCCCAGGTTTACTATAGTTGTCAAGAGAGCAACATCCCCAAGGCAATCGCTTGTTCTTCTGATATCTCCCACTGGGAGCATTTCTGCAGTAAAGATTGCATCCATCTTTCTTCCTTCCCTCTCCCCTCCCTCCTTTCCTCTTCCTCCTCAACCTTCCCATCTCCTCTTCTTCCTTCTACTTCTCTCTCTCTCTTTCTTTCTATCTGCAACAGTAAGCCAAACCTCTCTGACTTGTAAGAGCGTTTCTTTTTTAACTTTCTTAACTCCCATCCAAGTTAGATTGTTAATTATAGACCTAACAATGTCTTATTTTACTATAGGACTTCCTGCAGTGCCTACACTAATGATTTTCATTTGTTATGGATGCGTGTGCATGCATACACAATAAAAGTTAAGAGGAAAACAGATCTAGGACTTCCTTTTCAAAAATGAAATTTGGAATGTAGGTTGATAAGAGGCATTGTGACATAAAATATGTACATTTATATCTGACCATAATAGTGAATTATTATTTAAAATCTTGCTTGTAAACTGTTCATACTATTTTCTTTATTTTCACTTTTAAAAGTTCTTTTATATTAAGCCTGACAAACTACAAACCATGCTAAAGATTGCTGTGCTTTTATGCTCATTTCTTGTAAAGAAAGGGCTATGAAGGGAATTAAGAAGGACATGATGTTTGGAACGCTCAAGAACAGACTTGTAGACTTTGGAATTTCAGGACTCTGTAAGAAAATGCCCATGGTATAGGAGGTTGGGGTTCTAGCCCATGTAGTTATGAATTCAGTTTTCTTTTAATACTCTGTGTGTTTAGACTATGATGTTTGGAAGTCAACTCATACAGAAAATGGAGAAGAGTGAAAAATTATAGAAATAAAAAGAAATAAAGAAATAAAAATTATAGAAATAAAATAAAAATTATAGAATAAAAAGTTGAGAAGTCTCTTCCTGACAGGAGTTTCCTTTCTAGTAAAGCAAGACATGACATTGTAAACCATAACAAATTTCTTATAAATCTCTCCTCTGTAGTCGCTATCTTATAGTTTTGAGAAGTACATAGGAGACTTAAAAAAAAAAAATCTCCGCATAATTTCTTCACAGATTGGCTAAATGTATAAAACTTGGCTAAACCTATAATTTTGAAAGTTGAACACTCATAGCAACAATTTAGAGACTTCATAAATTGAAAGTATTGAGTGTACGTGAGTCCTGTACTTTCAGAAAAGAACAATCATTGAGAAATCTCCCCATCATCATTTTGCCTTCCAAACTCCTCTCACCATTTTTTGCTTCAGGAAATGGTCAATGATAAATAATCCCTCCCCATGTGACTCAAATAGGACTCACTGTCCACTCTTTCTCATGACTCCCTAAATAGTCCAGATGACTCCTTGTTTATCTGCCTATTTTTAAAGAAAAAAATTTCTTACACTTTAAGATAAGACTTTATCACAATAGGTAAGGAAGAGAGATTGTGCTCAACTCCAATTCCAACAAGGATAAAGGGAGATTTGTAGCAAACAAGCAGGGTGAGAATATCAGTAGATGTAAAATTACTAAGAGGAAATATCAAGGGTAGAGGGACTCATGGGGAAAACTGGCCTAACAGTATTCTTGCTAAAAACAAAACAATGTCTTATGCATCAGAGGTGGGATGAAAAACTTCATCAGATATCAAGGGTGCTCTGATATCCAGGTTGAGATATTCTGCTTTGCTGACTTAGCAGGATTCTTACTAAAACTGGACTCAACAATAACAAACACAGAGGCAAAGGTCAAGAGTCTACTTAAGAAGAGGGCTCAGAGGAGCCTAATTCAAGTTTGGTCAAGAAGTATCTTTGACACCATACAAGACTCCAGACTGCTCTTCCTTTTCTTTGGGGCATATCTCACTAGTGAAATTTTCTACGGTATCATAACCTGAATAAAACCATCTCCCTGATCTGTCCATTCACTTCGTCTTTAATGATAACATTGGCATGTTTATCTGTTTCTATTGGAGCTTGTTCTCCTTGAAGCAGAGGTTCTCAACTCCAGCTCAGGGATAGGCTTCAGGAGTCCATGGCTGCTGGAGCTGGAGACCTGAATGATGTGAAGATGCAAATTTGGGGCAGTAAAGTGTCGTGCAGAGTGTTCATCAAATTTTCAGACAATGTGTGTCTCCATAACAATTTCAGAAATACCAATAGATGTCTTTTTTAATATTTTGGTTTGAGTGTGGGATGGAATTAGTTCTCTGTCATTTAACTCAGAATGGAAGAGATGG
Source organism: Capricornis sumatraensis (assembly GCF_032405125.1). NCBI lineage: Eukaryota > Metazoa > Chordata > Mammalia > Artiodactyla > Bovidae > Capricornis > Capricornis sumatraensis. The sequence continues at coordinate 68,763,895 of NC_091075.1, forward strand.
GTTCCCTTTCTCCTTCAGTTCAGTTCAGTTGCTCAGTTGTGTCCGACTCTTTGCGACCCCATGAATTGTAGCATGCCAGGCCTCCCTGTCCATCATCATCTCCCAGAGTTCACTCAAACTCACGTCCATCGAGTCGGTGATGCCATCCAGCTATCTCATCCTCTGTCGTCCCCTTTTCCTCCTGCCCCCAATCCCTCCCAGCATCAGAGTCATTTCCAATGAGTCAACTCTTTGCATGAGGTGGCCAAAGTACTGGAGTTTCAGCTTTAGCATCATTCCCTCCAAAGAAATCCCAGGGTTGATCTCCTTCAGAATGGACTGGTTGGATCTCCTTGCTGTCCAAGGGACTCTCAAGAGTCTTCTCCAACACCACAGTTCAAAAGCATCAATTCTTCGGCGCTCAGCTTTCTTCAGTCCAACTCTCACATCCATACATGATACTAGAAAAACCATAGCCTTGACTAGACGGACCTTTGTTGGCAAAGTAATGTCTCTGCTTTTGAATATGCTATCTAGGTTGCTCATAACTTTTCTTCCAACGAGTAAACGTCTTTTAATTTCATGGCTGCAGTCACCATCTGCAGTGATTTTGGAGCCCAAAAAGATAAAGTCTGACACTGTTTCCACTGTTTCCCTATCTATTTCCCATGAAGTGATGGGGCCAGATGCCATGATCTTCGTTAGCAGGGCTCAAATTCACAGGCATCTCTTCTCTTTTATGGAGGAAAAAAATTGAAACATTGGGTAGGGAAATAAGTTAATTGCATAAATTCTAGGTGTCTCAGGCACAGAATTAATGCATATGCTTAGTCAGTTGTGTCCGGCTCTTTGTGACCCCATGGACTGTAGCTCATCAGGCTTCTCTTCCATGGGGATTCTCAGGCAAGAACACTGGAGTGGGTCACCATGCCTTCCTTCAGAGGAATTTTCCCAAACCAGGGATCAAAGCCAGGTCTCTCACAAAGTCAGGTGGATTATTTACCATCTGAGCCACCAGGGAAGCCCAGAATTAATAATTCTGTGCTAATATTAAGAGGCTAAATAACCCTCATAAAACAGTTTAGATGAAGTAAAGGTGAAAGTAGCTCTCTTCAGGATGCTAGACAATAGAATTTCATTCCATGTGTATGAATGAATGATGGTTATCATTATGAATGAATGGGTGGTTATCATCACCCATTTAAATTCTCATTGGCCCTGTTAATTCCTGTGAACTCTTTCAACACAATTTAATAGTTCATGCAAATTTATTTCACCCTTCCACATAAGGTTCTTCAACTCAATGTTTATGCAGTGGGGTCTCAGTATACAACCACAAATCTTAATCAACAAAAACTGTCAAGTATTTCATTTTCTTTAAATCAGGATAAATCTAACTCAAACCCCCATCCCAGTGGACTGGGTGAGGATTCAGTCTTGTACATTTCCAGGGCCACGCTCATTCCCCAGGGATGGACAACAGTGCAGGGATTATGTCCATTCATTCAATACCTGCAATTAAGCCTGCTACCAAATATAATGTAATCCTCACTATCCAGCATTGAATGTTCATGAAATACTTTTTCTCCATGGTATTCATTTATTTTTATGATTTATTTCCCCACTCTTGAAATGTAAGCTCTTGAGACTAAAAGTGTTTCTTATTTTACTCTCCATTGTATCCACACTACTTACTAGCAGGCTTAATAGCAGATATTGAATGAATGGGCATTACACCTGCATTGTTGTCCATCCTTGGAAAGTAGAGATAGCCCTGCAAATGTAAGAGTTTGAATTCTTACCCAGAATCTGACTACAGATTCAGTTGCAACAGAGTAATGAGTTCAGCTCAAGGAGCCCTGGAACTGAGATGGCCCTGAGTTCAGATTTGTCCAGAGTCATGCCAATGGGTTTGGGCCTTTGTACCTCCTGGTAATTGAAAGACAGACAGTGTCTTAGTTTGTTAGGACTGCTATGAGAAAATACCACAGACTGAATGGTTTAAATAACAGAAATTTATTTTCTCACAGTTCTGGAGGCTGGCAGTCCAAGGTCAAGGTGTTGGCAGGTTCGGTTCTTCTTGATGCCTTTCTCCTTGGTTTGCAGGTGGCCACCCTCTTACTGCCTCTTTCCGTGGTTGTACCTCTTATGTACATACATCTGTGTGTGTGTGTGTGTGTGTGTGTGTGTGTGTGTATGTGTGTGTGTGTGTGTATGTGTATTATAATCTCTTCTTCTTTGGCCCAGATTGGATTAGGGCCCACCCTAATAGCCTCATTTTAAAATGTTTACCTATTTACAAACCTGACCCCCCAAAACAGTTACATTCTGAGGTACTGAGCTTAGGGCTATGACATAAGAATTTGAATACAACACAATTCAATCCATAACACTCAACCATGTGTACTTCCCAAATTCACATCCTTTGCACATGAAAAATAAATGCATTTTATGCCAACAGCCCAAAATCTTAACCCATTCCAGCAACACTAAGTCTGAAATCTCACCTAAATATCTAAACGGAGGGTGGAAGAGATCCATGATTCCTCTTAAGGCAACATTCTCCAGCTGTGAACCTGTGAAACCAGACAAGATATCTGCTTCTAAAATACAATGATGGGGCAGGCATAGGAGAGACAGTCTCACTCCCAAAGCGAGAGACTGGAGAGAAGAAAAAGGGACATGGGTCCCACGTGTGCGGAATATGCCACCTCCAGAATGCAGGAAAACCTACCAACTATTTCCCTTCTTTCTCAGTGATGAGAAATGTGAGATGAATAATCCCTCTTGGGTTGGAGGGGATGTCCTTGCATACTAGACTAATAGGCCTTTAAAGCTTCACTGATGTAGTAGCTCCCTGGATATTTGTAAGTCTGCCAATGACCCTTTGAAGGGTGTGTATCTTATAAAAAGTCTCCAAAGCACTCGGTACTTGTCACTGGTTAACATGATATCATAAAATAGGACTGGGCAGAGGAACAAGTTGAACTGTGGGGCAGTTGCAAGAGTGGCTTCAGCTAATTCCACAGGATAATCAGTGTTGTATGGGCTTTCAGAATTGACCTTGTATCTTCCCATGGTGTTGAGCAGTAATTAGAGGCTCCTGGTGAGGGTGGTAGAACCTTGGGTCACCCAGTTCACTTTCTGAAGATCAGTGCCAGGTGGGGGACCTGTGGATGAGTCCCTTGGTCCTAAAGGAACATCTCTGTGATGCAAATGTATCCACTACAACATGGATTCATGCTCTTACTCTTTATGGTCAATGTGAGATAACAAACCATCGTTTTAGCGAGGCTAAATAATTTGTCTCAGGCTATGCAACTAGTAAATGACAGCTGCATCTCTTGCATGGGCAGATAGTTTCTTTACCACTAGTGCCACCCAAGAAAACTCTCAAGGAGGGTTCAGGTATTTAATTGGGGGAAAAAAAAAAAAAAGAAGACAGAATATTTTCTACCTATTCCCACCATAGTGTTTTCACTATGATGAATTTTTTTACATTATTTCTCCTCCCACCTCAAACCCAAGATCCTTTTTCAGATTGTGGCTTAGGGCTGAGCTAATGTGTTTCTGTTGTAGACACAGTTTTATTAAGCAGTATCTCAAGACAGAGAACACTGGAGATCAGAGCATCTTCCTTCAAGCCAAGAAATCATCTGAATATCCAAGGCCCTTGTCCACGCTCTGGAGCAGCCAACACTTTTAAGATAATATTTAAATGTTCTACGTCAGTAAACAGCACATTCAATATAGGTTATTTGTAGAGTTTATTTGAGGGACTTTTCAAAGATGAGGCAGAGTTAAGGAATGTGTTAGTTGCTTAGCTGTGTCTGACTCTTTGTGACCCCATTGACTATAGCCTGCCAGGCTCTTCTGTCCACAGGATTTTCCAGACAAGATTATTGGAGTGGGTTGCCACTCCGACTGGAGTGGGTTGCCAGTTCTTGCCACTCCAATTGGAGTGAGTTTCCGGTTCCTTTTCCAGGGGATCTTTCCAACTCAGGGATCTTCCTAACCCAGGGATTGAACCCAGGTCTCCTGCATTGCAGGCAGACACTTTACCATCTGAGCTACCGAGGAAGCCAAGAGTTAGGGAAATGTAAATAGTGCAGTGCCTGGGATTAGCAGCAGTGGGGACCCTGACACTTGAAGGATGAGGTGAGGGAGAGAGTGGCTTTATAAGGGGGCCGCCTGATGCCCTCAACCAAGGACGCCCACAGGGAGGGAGCTGGAGTGACACACACCTGGCTTCACTATCCGCTTCCAGTCTCCTGAGGCTGCCACCCCTTAACCAGCACCAGAGAGACCCTCAAGGGGCGTGGGAGCCCTCTGAACAGTTCATACAGGGTAGCATCCTGGAGCATGGAAAAGGGTAGCAACTGGGTTTGGAGGAGCAAACTTTTTAACTCTATGATCATGTGCCTCAAATATCATCAGTTTGGGCATAATGGATCTTACAAGCCTAGTCCAAGTGGAGACACACCTAGAATTTTCTTCCGGCCAGCATAGGTGTGTGTGTACACAGTGTGGTAGGGGAGGGAGTGTAGGAAGTATGAAGGAGATGAAGAAGAGCAAAAGGAGACATCCGAAACTCAAATACACTATACTAAGAAGAGAACTGAGATCGACGGATGCTTAATTCAAGAACAAATGTTGGATAGTTTTTTTTTAAGGAGTTGTCCTTGACCAGAGATATTTGTGTCACTCTGTGATATTATATGATATAATATAGGTTCTTCTGGTTCTTGGGCTGCAACCCACAGAAACACTCTATCAGTGATGTTGAGTCTTAATGAGATTCTTCTCGAGTGATGCAGTGAACAGAGCAAAGGCTTAAGGTAGACACCTCTGGTAAAAATTTTTAAGACAAAATTAAACAGATCACTTAACCCCTCAAATGAGCCTAATTCCTTCTCCAAATGAGTGTAATAACAGCAGTCACCATTAATACGGCATAGCTAGGCACTTTGCTGGAGAAGTGGATGTTCATAGGTTCACCTTACACATGAGAAAACACACTTGGAAAAGTGAATTAATTCTCCCCTGGCTAGTAAAGGGTGCAGCCAGGATTTGAATCCAGTCTGTTTGACATCAAAACCTTAGATCTTTTTTTTTTTTAATTGGAAGCTTATTACTTTACAATGTTATGGTGGTTTTGGCCATACATTCACATGAAACACCCATGGATGTACGTGTTCCCCATACTGAACCCCCCTCCCACCGCCCTCCCCATCCCATCCCTCAGGCTCATCCCAGTGCACCAGCCCTGAGCACCCTGTCTCATGCATCAAATGGGACCTCATTAAATTTAAGAACTTTTGCACAATGAAGGAAACTATAAGCAAGGTGAAAAGACAGCCTTCAGAATGGGAGAAAATAATAGCAAATGAAGCAACTGACAAAGAATTCATCTCAAAAATATACAAGCAACTCCTGCAGCTCAATTCCAGAAAAATAAATGACTCAATCAAAAAATGGGCCAAAGAACTAAACAGACATTTCTCCAAAGAAGACATACAGATGGCTAACAAACACATGAAGAGATGCTCAACATCACTCATTATCAGAGAAATGCAAATCAAAAACCACAATCAGGCACCATCTCACACCAGTCAGAATGGCTGCTATCAAAAAGTTTACAAACAATAAATGCTGGAGAGGGTGTGGAGAAAAAGGGAACCCTCTTACACTGTTGGTGGGAATGTAAACTAGTACAGCCACTATGGAGAACAGTGTGGAGATTCCATAAAAAACTGGAAAACCCTAGATCTTAATCACTACGCTGAACTCTGGTTCAAATGGCTTTGGGGAAGATTAAGTGAACTAAATTTTTTGAAGTGTTTGACTCAAACCTGACATGTGACTGATGTTCAATACGTTTGCGAAAAGAAATTTAATGAATGAGTGGAACTCATACTGAAAGCCCATTCAGTATTGTTATAGTTTATTCAGTAGGAAAGGCCCAATGCATGAAGAAAATGGGTAAAGAAGTAATGTTTATTTGCCATTGATTGTACCACATGCATTAGATATGTGCAGTTTATTGAAAGGTTGGTGTGACCCAAGTGTCAAATAATTCTGTATTGATTTCTGGCAAGAAAATGAGTATCTCCAAGTAAAAATGGACTTTTGGTAACCATAATGTCTATGGTAGGCTGCAAGTAATGCCCCCTCAAAGATACAGCCACTTCCCAATCCCCCAACCTATGAATATCACCTTATTTTGCAAACAGTATAACGAAGTTAAGGATCCAGAGAGAAATTGTTTATCCTGGATTATCTAAGTGGGCCTAAAATGCTATCACATTGTAGCCTTATGAAGAAAGAGACTGGGAGTTTTGAGATAGACACACAGAGGCAGTGTGAAGAGAGGGTGATGATACCACAAGTTAAGGAACAGTTGACTCTAAGAGCACCAGAAGCAAGAAGACATAGGGAATGAACTCCACACTAGAGCCTCAGGAGGGAGTATGGCCCTGCCACCACTTTCATTTCAAGATTCTGGCTTCCAGAAAATGTAAGAGAACAGATTTCTGTTGGTTTAAGCCACCAAATGTGTGGTAATTGGTGATCACAGCAGTAGGAAACTAATACACTGTCTTTACAAGTGATTAGACTGTGCTAGCTTTCAAAGGTAATATTTGGCAAAATAAATTATTGTCACTATAATAAAGACTGAATTCTTCAGAAAATGTATTATTAATTGCTACAAAACATAGACAACCCAAATATTTTGTTGAACAACTGCTTTTCATTTCCCAAAGCTTTGAGGCTAAATGAGAGGAAGACGGTGCTACCCATGAATTACATAAGTGTGTGGTGCAGGGGAGGGTTAGATGATAGGAAAGAAGGAATTTGAGTCTTAAAGTAGGCAGGGCCAATGGGGAGCTAAATGGAGGGGACTGAGCATTAAATCTTTCCGTAAACCATGGCCAAGAGCTCAATGCTGTGGTTATCTGTGGAAAGTGACGAAAAGATATTCGTCCATAAAACCAGAAATTTCCTGGTTGATATCTGAAACTAACACCCAGACATGGTAGGCAAGGAGAGACCAAAGAAAGAAAGAGGCAGACCACTTCAGATTGGTAGGTGACAGTGATAATAAGCAAGGAAACTTACCTATGAAGCTTGTCCTGGACAGCCACGTCTGCACCTGTCCACCAGAGTCTTAAACATTTGTATAGAGGTCTTAACTGGGTTCAGTAGTATATTCAGTCCAGATGGTCCCAACAACTCCTTGCTCTCTCAAGGTTGCATCTGTGAAAATGCAAATGGTGAAATAAAAGCATTTCAAAGATGGGGAGGGGGAGGAGTCTCTGCATGCCTGGGTCCAGTTCATGGGTCAACCAGCAGCCACATCCTCTCAACAACTTCCTCCAACAGAAGACCACCCAAATTCATGCAAAGAGATAAGAAGAATCTCAAGCTTTTCAGTGATGGGGGATGGGAGCTTGGGGAGATACTCTGTCAGTGACTCTGATGACACACTTTTAATTCTGATCTGAACAGAGAGATACCATTTGCAAGAAGTTGACCAGGGGCACAGTTTCATGGGTCAAATCAAAGAAACTATGTATACCAGTGCTTAACATTGAGCTTGCTGAGTATTTTCTCTCATGAGCCTCTTTATCCCATATCAATGTGAGGATCTGCTCTACATTCCACTGATTAGACATGAAGTGAAGTGAAAGTCACTCAGTTTTGTCCAACTGTTTGCGACCTCATGGACTGTAGCCCACCAGGCTCCTCTGTCCATGGAATTCTCAAGGCTACAACAGTGGAGTGGGTTGCCATGCCCTACTCCAGGAGATCTTCCTGACCCAGGAATCAAACCCAGGTCTTCTGCATTGCACATGGATTCTTTACCATCTGAGCCACCAGGGAAGCCCTGGTTAGAAATACCAGTGTCTAAAACAAGGCTTGGAACCTGGAAGCATTCATTAATTATGTGTTGATGGAATGAACTTCCAATGGAATCCATCTGGGGAATTTGTGTTACTGGGATGGGGAAGGAGGTTCTAAAAAGAACCTCGAATGAGGGACCATTATCTAGAATCCAGCCTTTATTTTCTTAAGAATACCTTCTGAATATTCAATGGAAGACAGTCAAAGTGCTGTCCAATTTTATATAATGGATCCTCATTTTGAGGGTTTTGTCAGACTAGGACTCTTATCAGGGCTATATTTATAAGGTAAAAAGTGTTTAAGATTTCCCATTCCTACCAGTTCAGTCTACTGTTAAAAAACAGAATTTCTAGAACTAGGGATAAGCTTCGGAAGGCTGAACCAGAAGCCAAAGTCCTTGAGTTCCAATCCTTCACTCCACTACAGCCACGCTGGCATTGGTGAAGCTCTCGGAAAATTACTATCATTTTACTAACAATTATGTTAAAACAACAGGGCATGATGTTTAATAAAACTAATTTTTTTCCATAAGAAGTTTAAAATAAATTAGGTATTTCAAGAGACTTATAGAAATATTGTATGCTTAATTCATATCACAGTAATGCTCTGTGTTAGTCATTTGATTTCTTTGGATCTCAGTTCTTTCATCTATAAAATGAGGAGGTTGAAAAATAATTGTAGCCATGTTAATAGTTGCCAATGTCTAGAATCTATGACTCAATCACTAAAAGGTGGAAATATTCTGCTTTTATGATGATAAATCACTTCCCTACTGCTGTAAATATACTTAGAAGGAAATCAGAGAAAACTATAGTTTCTTACAAATTTTTGGCCTTGTATCCATGCACCACTCTGTTCTAGTTGTAATAAAGGTTTTTCATGGCAACACATAAGGTCTTCCCTGGTAGCTCAGCTAGTAAAGAATCTACCTGCAATGCAGGAGACTCTGGTTCAATTCCTGGCTTGGGAAGATCCACTGAAGAAAGGATAAGCTACCCACTCTAGTATTCTTGGGCTTCATAGGTGGCTCAGCTGGTAAAGAATCTTCCTGCAATGTGGGAGACTTGGGTTTGATCCCTGGGTTGGGAAGATCCCCTGGAGAAGGGAAAAGCTACCCACTTCAGTATTCTGGCCTGGAGAATTCCATGGACTGTTGCAAAGAGACATTGATGATGGTCATAATTATAGTGCATTGTATTTTTTAAATATTGCATCCAAGTTCCAAGTATCTTCAAGCTCTGTGTATAGAAAATCTTATTTTTCCAACAATTACCAGGAAAGTAATGGGTATTATTCTTCTAGTCTACAAAAATGGAGGAATCAAGCTTCAAACAGAACTGTGAATTTAAGTTTTGTCCGTGGTGTTGAAGTTAACTGATCTCTCATCTGTCACAAAGGCATCAGTACTAAAGGCCCTCCTGGTGCTTTCACCAAATGTTCAGCTCTAAGACCCCATAACCAGAACCACTTTCCTCCAACCTTCAACATAGTAGTCATCAGCTGGGTCCTTAAAATGTGATAAGACTGACTTCTGATAATTCTTTCACTGAGGTCACCAGGGGCTCTTAATTTCCAATCCAGATAAAAATTTTTAGTTCTCATTCTTTTAGGCATATTTTAGACATTTATATATTTATCTATTTTTACCATTCTTTGGCTTTTGAGGTAGAACTTTCTTAATTCTCTCCTTTACTTTATTGCCTATTCCTCATCCTCATGGCTCAGAGGTTAAAGCAGCTGCCTGCAATGTGGGAGACCCAGGTTTGATCCCTGTGTTGGGAAGATCCCCTGGAGAAGGAAATGGCAACCCGCTCCAGTATTCTTGCCTAGAGAATCCCATGGACAGAGGAGCCTGGTGGGCTATAGTCCACGGGGTCGCAAAGAGTGACCTCACACTACTGAGCGACTTCACTTTCATTTTCATCCTCTAACAATCCCTCAACTGTTAATCTCCAGGTTTCTTACCAACCCTCTTATCTGAGCCCTCTACAATCACTCACTTCTGTGACTTTAAGAATCACCTTTTTCCTAAAAATTCTGGTCTGTCATATGAACCCCAAACTTAATACACTTATCCCCATCTGTACTCCTTGCATGCATTTCAGATTTAGCACTTGATGTACACTGTAAGTTCCAAGATGGAACTCTTAAGTTTCTCCTGCAAGCCTGCTCCAGCTCCAGCAAAATACACTTCTATATGAGTAACCACCTCTATCCTATCCTCCAGACATCTTCATCAGGAAAACTCAACTCCTCATGGCACATCCCATGGATACTCAAATTTTTCAGATTCTACCTCAAAAATTCTCAAATTACTCTTATTGTCGCCATTCTCACTTCCTCTGCTATGACTCAGATTATCATCTCTGTTTTTATGTTTTGATAATCCCTGTCTTCTTCCCATTCTCTCGCTATACTCTTGACAGTTCTCCACACTGCTGACAGTCACCGTCCTACAAAATGAAGCCAATGGAATTAGTCTGTTACTCAAAAACATCAATAGAACCTTCAATAATTTGGAATAAAACTCTTCTGCTCTTGACGTGAGTGGGTTGGCAATCTGCCCCACCTCTTTCTAGCATCTTCTTTCGCTGCTCTGTCATACAGAACCACTGAGATTGAACTTCTTTAACTTTCCACTCATATACAGACTTTTTCAGGGTTCTACTTTTTTGAACAAAGTCTTTGTTTATGATGCATCTAACTTCTCAATAGAGCATTTTATTTGGGAAATGATCAGTTGCTCCTCTAAGTTTTTGGAGATTTTTTTAGCTCTTAAATATATGTAAGTGCTAACTTACCAAATTTTACTATAATTTCTTCATTTATGTCAACTCCCATGACTAAATACTGTTAATTTATTAATGTCTATGTACAAGATTCTTGACACATCTAAAAAGTGAAACCTGATATGCAGTATCTTTTAGAAATTACATGCTAATTACATTTTATGATGTGTTAAAAATACTATGGTTTCGAACGGGACCTGATTGAACTTAAAAGCTTTTACACAGCAAAGGAAATCATAAATAAAATGAAAAGGCAGCTCACAGAATGGGAGAAAAATATTTGCATACAATATAACCCATATGGGTTAATTTTCAAAAGATACAAACAGCTCATATAATTCAATATAAAAAAAGTGAAAAAAATGGGCAGAAGACCTAAATAGACATTTTTCCAAAGAGGACCTACAGATGGCCGCTAAGAGAAATGAAAATAAAAATCACAGTGAGGTCTTACCTCACCAGTGAGAATGGCTATCATCAAAACATCTACAAATAATACTTGCTAGAGGAGATGTGGAGAAAAAGGAAACTTCCTATTTTATTGGTGACAGTGGAAATTGGTGCAGCCACTGTGGAAAACAATATGGAGGTCCCTTTAAAAACTAAAAATAGAACTACCATATGATGCAGCAATCATACTCCTGGGTACATATTGGAGAAAACTATAATCTGAAAAGATTCATGCACCTCAATGTTCATAGCAACACTATTTACAATAGCCAAGATATTGAAGGAAATTCAGTGTCCATTGACAGATGAATGGATAAAGAAGATGTGGTGTGTATATATATATATGGAATATTATATTGGAATAGTCAGTCAGTTCAGTTGCTCAGTCATGTCCAATTCTTTGTGACCCCATGGACAGCAGCATGCCAGGCCTCCCTGTACATCAACAACTCCCGGAGTCCACCCAAACTCATGTCCATTGAGTCAGTGATGCCATCCAACCATCTCATCCTTTGTCGTCCCCTTTTCCTCCTGCCCTCAATCTTTCCCAGCATCAAGGTCTTTTCCAATGGGTCAGCTCTTCACATCAGGTGGCCAAATTATTGGAGTTTCAGCTTCAACATCAGTCCTTCCAATGAACACCCAGGACTGATCTCCTTTAGGATGGATTGGTTGGATCTCCTTGCAGTCCAAGGGACTCTCAAGAGTCTTCTCCAACACTACAGTTCAAAAGCATCAATTCTTCAGCACTCAGCTTTCTTCACAGTCCAACTCTCACATCCATACATGACTACTGGAAAAACCATAGCCTTGACTAGACCGACCTTTGTTGGCAAAGTAATGTCTCTGCTTTTTAATATGCTGTCTAGGTTGATCATAACTTTCCTTCCAAGAAGTAAACATCTTTTAATTTCATGGCTGCAGTCACCATCTGCAGTGACTTTGGAGCCCCCAAAAATAAAGTCAGCCACTGTTTCCCTATCTATTTGCCATGAAGTGATGAGACCAGATGCCATGATCTTAGTTTTCTGAATATTACTCAGCCATAAGAAGAATGCAATAATGTCATTTACAGCATCATGGATGGACCTGGGGAATATTATATTTAGAGAAGTAAGTCAGACGAAAACAAATATCATATGACAGTTATATGAAATTTAAACCATCTGATTTACTAAACAGAAACACTCATAGACAAAGAAAGTAAACAAGATTTCTCTGGTAGCTCAGTGGTTAAGAATATACCTGCCAATGCAGGAGACACAGATTCAATACCTGGTCTGAGAAGATTCCACATGTTACAGGGCAAGTAAGTTGTGCACTACAACTACTGAGCCCACATGACCCAGTACTAAAGCCCATGCACCCTAGAGTCTGTGTTCTGCAACGAAAGAAGCCCCCACAATAAGAAGTCCATGCACCAAAACTGGAGAGTCACCCTTGCTTGCCACAGCTAGAGAAAGACTACATGCAGCAACAAAGACCCAGGATAGCCAAAAATAAATAAATAACTTTTTTAAAGGAAACAAATTTAAGATTACCAAATCTGACTCTGGGTGACCCTATAGACGTCAGCCCACCAGGCTCCCCCGCCTCTGGGATTCTCCAGGCAAGAACACTGGAGTGGGTTGCCATTTCCTTCTCCAATGCATGAAAGGGAAAAGTGAAAGTGAAGTCGCTCAGTCGTGTGGGACTCTTAGCAACCCCATGGACTGCAGCCTACCAGGCTCCTCCGTCCTTGGGATTTTCCAAGCAAGAGTACTGGAGTGGGGTGCCATTGCCTTCTCTGCTACTACACACTACTATATATAAAATAACAAAGTCTTACTGTGTAGTCCAGGGAATTATAGTATCTTTTAATAACCTATAATGGCAAAGAATCTGAAAAATAATATAAAACTGAATCACTCTGCTGTATACCAGAGGCTAACTCAACATTGTAATTCAGCTGTGTGTGTGTGTGTGTTCATCCAGCTATATATCAACTTAAAAAATACTATGTTTTCAAATAGTGTAATTAATTTATTAGACATTTATAGCTTATAAACCTCAGACAAAAGTATTTAATGGTTAATCAGAAATTACATTTAACATAACTAATGTACTCTTAAAGAATAAACTCCATTATCTTCTTTTTTCCTGAAATATTTACTTTTTAAAACCTATAATTGCTACAAAATACTACTTGAAGTGTGACTTAATAATAACATTTTAACCATAGAACATCTTATTCCCTGGTTTTAATAGATTTCTTTGAGAGTTATAAATTACTTTGAATGCTAACTGCAGTTATTCAAAAGAAAATAATAAAACTAAAAGTGCTGAAGCATAATGCAATGTGTCTTTACTCTAAAACATGACAGAAACTCCATCATTTAAGGTTTGCTTTGTTTCTCCAAGTTCAAACACAAATGCTCTATTTAATTCATAGGCTTCATTTTTTTTTTAAGAAGTCCATTTTCTATTTCCGCAAAATTTTTCTTTGCTTTTTCTGTTTTGAATGACATTGTTGATGATAAAATTGCTGGTTTACCCTTAAGTTACCTAATTCAAAGTATCTGAAAAGGAAGAAAAAATTTTCCCCTTACCCCCATTAACATCTTAGATTGGAGAATGTATTTTGATATTGCCAAGACAAACATCCAAAGTCACCCACAGATGATTGATGATAGATTGACTCTTAATTTTACAAAATATCTCAATATTGTAATAGAACCCTACATGCTGTTAGACTTTTAAAAATTAGGAGGAAATGTTTAATGGAATAAGAATCAATATTTTAAATATATTCATTCTTTTATAAGCATTTTAGCAAAATTGACATAGCAGTGAATAATATTACTTTATAGTTTTGTATAATTGAATATTCATATGGAGAGTAATTAATCTGGATTCATATTTCACATTTTACATTACAATAAATAACAACTGAATCAAAAACATAATTAATTTTGTAAACTATAGAGGGAAATATAATAGCATACTTAAATGATAACAGAAAAAAGAAAAACTCAGTCTGTTCCAGACATGAAGATTATTAGAGGTAAAATTTATATGACTGTACATATAAACTTTTGTAAGGCAAAATGCCATAAAATAAAATAACAAAATGAAGAAATCATAACAGATAAACATAGTTAGCAAACTTTCACCATTCAAAGTATAGAGAAAACTGAGATTAATATGTGTGGTAAAAAAAAAATCTATTTAATAAATAATCAAAAATAGTACATTAATGAGAAATACAGAACTGTAGCTTATAAATTACCTATGACAGTATGAATAGAGCCAACCCTTTAGAAGTGATACAGCATTAAAACAGACTCTCAGAATCCACTTATGACCTTTGTCTGAATATATACCTAAAGAGATAAGCGGAGAACAGAAAACCAATGGCATCTGTTTATTCTGAATGAAAAATTGAAACATTCTAATAGTAGAATGGTCAAGTAATGCATAAGAATGTGTATGTGTGTGTGTGTGTATGTGGCATGTACATATGTAGGTACGTAGATATAGGTGTCACACACATATATGTATATAGATATACATATATATTTGAAAAAAATTATTTTAAAGAATGTCTATACACAGAAATAAGCTTCCCTGGTGGCTCAATGATAAAAAAAAAATCTGCCTGCCAAGTAGGAGATGTGGGTTCAATCCCTGGGTCAGGAAGATTCCCTGGAGGAGGAATGACAACCCACTTTAGTATTCTTGCTTGCAAAATCCCCTGGACAGAAGAACCTGGCAAGCTACAGTCCATGGGGTCTCAAAAGAGTTAGACATGACTTAGCAAAGCAACAGAATGACATACAGACAGTAAAATGCACACATACAGTAAAGCCAATATCAAGTATTTGATGTGAAGCAGTTTTCCAGATGCAAATGTCCATATATCCACACTCAGATCAAGATATTGAGTATTTTCAGCACTGTAGAGCATGCATGCCTTGTAACCCTTCCCAAACAATACTCCACCTGAAGAAGTATCCACTATTTTGACTTCTGGCGCCATCTGTTGGTTTTACTTGTGCATGAGTTACTTAAATGCAATCATGTAGTCATTAGTCCTTTGCACTTGTTTTCTTTCAAATCAGCATGTCTATGAGAGTCATTCATATTATTGAATGCATGAGTACTTCATTCTTTTTCATGGCTGTTTAATATTTCATTACTGTGTATGAATATACCACATTTTAATAATCCATTTTACTATTAGTGAACATCTCTGGGTTAGTTCCAGGTTTTGGTAATTAAGAGTAAATCTGCTTTTTAAATGGCTTTTGGTGAACATAAAGACATAGCTCTTGGATATTCACTTAGGATATGCTTAGGAAAAGAATGGCTTAAATGAGAGCTAGGTGTATGTTTTGATTTAGTAGTAACTGCTACATTGTTTTAGGGGAAAGAATTAGCAATATTGCTAATAAATAAATTTCTAATGGGACCCATTGCTAACCGGCATTACTTTATTTATTTACGGGTTTCTTTTTAATAGTTTACTTATATTGCTGAATCAAAAAGGTTTTGAGCTTGCAATTCCTAATGGAAAAATAATTTAGCACACTGATTCACCTGAAATTATAAGCATCACATTTTCAGTGGTAATGGCTTGTAAGTACTTCAGTTTGAGAAAAGTGAATTTTTCCAAATGTGGTCAGTCCGTCTTCTCAGGAGCCAGGTTACCTCAAAGACAAGAGCAATGGTTGTTTTCACATTCCCAGCAATGTGCACAGCGTGGATGCAGTCGTGTGCTCTAGAGCCAAGCCTTCCTGCGGCAGCGCAGCCCTGGTCCTCACTCTGTACTGTGGCACAGCCTGATGAGCCAGCCTAATTGGCCTTGCTCAGTCTGTACTGCCACAGGGCTCAGTGCTTAGGCCAAGGCAATCATCTGTGTGCACATTATACTGCAAGGATCTTTCCTTTTCTTGTATTTCACTTAATAAAATTAGTCACTACATATGGTGGATTATCAGCAACAGCAGCTCTGCTTCCTTGGATTTACATGAATTTATTCTCAGTGGAGAGATCAAGAAGCAATTTATTCAGTTCTTGGCCTTGTTAGGAGCTGTCATCATCCAACCCTGCAACTCTGTCTGAATAGCACGTTTGTGATTATTTATTATGTGGAATGATGATTCCCACTTTATCAGGCAATCATTCCCAGATCCTAAAATTTTCTAAGCTATTTTTATCAGAGGAAGAGGGAGCAAGAGCATAAGAGGGAAACATTTTAAAGAATGGGCTAAAATGTCAAAAATTTGATCCCAGAGTACTTCTGGAAGTCTCTATTTTTGCCAAAGCAACTATCAAGATATTTCTCTGAGTGATGGCAGCTGTTTTCAAATACACCGTGTCTATACCCCGTGCATGAATATTTAATAAATGGGAAATTCAGCTTTTCAAGAATGGCAGACGTAAATATTGTATAGCTAAAGAAGGAGCAGCCTCCCTGAATGCCTACAGCAGGTGAGAACTAGACAGGAAGGAAAAGGTGATAGAGCATCCCTCTCCTCTCCTCTTGCACACCTAAAGATATTTCTGTAGTGAAAAGAGCTGAATCCAGGACCACCAAGGACTAGATTACAAAGGTGCCTCTCCTTTCACAACTTCAGAATATACAGAAAGGCAGGCATGTAATTTAAATTTTGGTGCCTTAAATGAGCTCAGGCCCTTCAGGGGCAGAGCACAGGCCCTGGTGCTTAGTATATTCGCAGTCTAATATTCAGTAATGTTAGCTGTCACTATTCTTGTGACTATAACTGTCCTTGCCTTTCCTTCCCATCCCCCTCCTCCCATTCCTGTTCCTCCTCTTCCAGTCTCCAGTTCCTACATAAAAGAACCATGAATTGTACATACTCATTAGAGAGGTCTGAATGACTAGAAAGAACCCAGATATATAAACTCTAGCTTTGGGGGGTATATAACGAATCCAAATTCTTCATATCCCTTCAAACCAGTTTCAGACTTTTGCAGTTCAGAAAACTGTTACTTTCCTTCTTGTGTTTTAGCTCTACAGCATTATTTATAGTTTTACAGATTATCTTTCTAGTGAAAGGGGCTGAAAATCTGTGTACAGTGATTTCTGGTGGTGGGTGGAAACAACAGAGCTTTCGTGTTGAAAATGACATCTTATTTTTCAAAAGTAATTTGGGCTAAGAGGAAAAGTGCTAAAATGTTGTAGGATGGCATTGGCATTTTCATTCCTTTTCCCTTCCCCTTAGAGTGTGTTAACCAATTTAAATGATTATTGTGTACTTAGCCCTGGCTAATGAGAGGAATGTTCAATTGTACGGTCTTAGCCACAATTCTATGGAAGGCCACATATGTCCCCACCTGACTGTGAAGTGAGCAGACTGGCACACGATAGGTATGGTCTCACCTTGATGCACACCATCTCTCAGGCTTCTTCTTTAACCTTCATTACTGTAAATTATATTTGTTTAAGAGTACAGAATCTGAATCCACACAAGATCTAGCTTCAAATCATGGTTCCCCGCTTCCCAGCGGTGTGATTGGAGGCAAGTTATTTAACCTCTTTGTGTATCACTTCGCTCATATGTAAAGTGAAGACAGTCATTGTAAAACTTTCTGAGGTTACTATGAGGATTAAATAGTCAATGTATATTGACTATACTAATATATACTAAGTGCTATGAAAGTGTTTGCTATTATTATTTTTTTATGACATTGTCTTTGAGTTTCTCCAAGGGATTTCTAAAAATTTCTCTTTTTAAATTGTCAAAAAAAAAATAGTATGTGGACACTGTAAGCAATTTGAACAATAAAGAAATATGTACAATTTAAAGCAAAGGCAGCTACTGGTAATAGTTTCTCAGATATTCTTCTGGAGTGTTTGTTTCTATGCTACCTTTTTCTTCCTTCCCTCCTTCCTTCTTTCCTGCCTCCCTACATTTTCCCTTCCTTGCTTCTTCTTTTTTTTCTTCTCCTTCTCTGTATACTGTACAGTAATAGAGATAAAAGAAGACTGAAAGGTGGCAATTTTCATCCTTATGCACATGAAGAATTTAAAAGGGGAGGAAAATTCATTGGCTGTTTTTGTCCACAGAAACTGCATTTGTAATACATGAGCTCTAATTAAGCATAAACAAATGAATTTTATGTCTGAAAGAACTTGTCAGTGGAAGAAACTCTGGAATGGCAAACCAAGAAGGTGACTTTGAAAACATAGCATTTTTATTATTAAAAAAAAAAATCTCTGTAGAGTAATTGCGGTAATTAAACTGCCCATCCTCACCATTATCATTGTCTTTTGGGGGAAGCAATGTGCCTCATCTTCAAATTTCATTTCCGTAGTTTTATTTACAAATTGTTCCCCTCCAATGATCAAGTATATTCAAATGCCTTAAGGGATAACATCTCGAACACTATCCACCTTACTTTATTATACAAACAATTTCATTTGATTGGTCCCATTACTCTTGCAAGGATGAAATTAAGATGAGTAAATAAAACATGTAAAACAAAATCATTAGGGTATCTATGTGAAGTACACACAGGAAAAGTAATAAAGGGATATTTGAAGTTCAGTTTTTTAGGACACAATTTTCCAGTGCATAAGGAAATGGCTACAATAGTCATGTTTTCAAAAAACATGTCATAATGAAATTTATTTAGTAAAAGAGCTAATGGAGTGGCCATTGTATGCTTTATTGAATATACTTTTCATTAATGTGAGCCACAAAATGAATAGTATCTGACTTTATTGAGATTTGAGTAGTGAATGAACTAACAATGTTAAATAAAAACACAGACTATTGCATTGACAATCAGTTCAGTCACTCAGTTGAGTCCGGCTCTGCAATCCCATGAACTGCAGCATGCCAGGCCTTCCTGTCCATCACCAACTCCCAAAGTTTATCCAAATTCATGTCCATTGAGTTGGTGATGCCATCCAACCATCTCATCCTCTGTCGTGCCCTTCTCCTCCTGCCCTCAATCTTTCCCAGCATCAGGGTCTTTTCAAATGAGTGAGCTGTTTGCATCAGGTAGCCAAAGTACTGGAGTTTCAGCTTCAGCATCAGTCCTCCCAATGAACACCAAGGACTGATCTCCTTTAGGATAGACTTGTTGGATCTCCTTACAGTCCAAGGGACTCTCAAGAGTCTTCTCCAACACCACAGTTCAAAAGCATCAGTTCTTCGGTGCTCAGCCTTCTTCACAGTCCAATTCTGACATCCATACATGACTACGAAAAAACCATAGCCTTGACTAGACAGACCTTTGTTGGCAAAGTAATGTCTCTGCTTTTGAATATGCTGTCCAGGTTGGTCATAACTTTCCTTCCAAGGAGTAAGCATCTTTTAATTTCATGGCTGCAGTCACCATCTGCAGTGATTTTGGAGCCCAAAAAAATAAAGTCTGTCATGGTTTCCACTGTCTCCACAATTATTTGCCATGAAGTGATGGGACCGGATGCCATGATCTTAGTTTTCTGAATGTTGAGCTTTAAGCCAACTTTTTCACTTTCCTCTTTCACCTTCATCAAAAGGCTCTTTAGTTCTTCTCTTTCTGCTGTAAGGGTGGTGTCATCTGCATATCTGAGGTTATTGATATTTCTCCCAGCAATCTTGATTCCAGCTTGTGCTTCTTCCAGCCCAGCATTTCTCATGATGTACTCTGCATAGAAGTTAAATAAGCAGGGTGACAATATACAGCCTTCACATACTCCTTTCCCAATTTGGAACAAGTCTGTTGCTCCACATCCAGTTCTAACTGTTAGGGGGCATCTTTTTTTAGAAAGAAGAATGCTTTGAAACTCTAAAGTTTTGCTAACATGATAGATCATTTCCTCTTCTGATTTTCTCTATAGCCCATGATCAAGATGGTTGAGTCATGCCATTTCTGCACCAGAGAAGGTACTATCAGAGAATCTCCCTGCCTTTAGTGAGAAAATAAAACTGAGCAAGGTTTTCTCTATAACCCTGACCTCCCTGACCTCCACCCTATTATATACTCACTGGTTCTGTAGCATCGTACCTGACATTTTTCTCTTGCTAGAACAAATAAATGATGGATTATCCATATCCATAGTGATGGATGCTGTTCCTACACCCACAAATTGGCTGTAATTTTTGCACGATACTTTACCCAATACCTATACTGCCAACTTCTCTTTCTTCCCTTTACAAAAGCATATTGAAATGCAATAATCTGGGAAAGACATTATTTTATAGATAACCTCGAATCCTTCTCAATGCATACAAGGATAAGTCATAAACAAAATTTTTTATTTTAAATATTTTGTGTGGGAAATCTTATATGTAATCATTTTAAAGAACTAATCTGTCATGACAGTAAGAGAGAACTCACACTAGACCACATCTTAACAAGTCACCATTTGCTTAGTGATCAACTGGAACTATAATCCATTGCCTGCAAGAGAACAATGTTCTTTCTCTCTCTACTTTGCTTGAATTAAAAAAAGGATGCCTTGAGAGAAAAATGGAGGCACTTTCTCTCTCTGTATTTCAAAGATAATGTGTTTAAATACTTGATCTTGGAGGTCAGAATACCTGAGTTCCAGTCCTAGCTCTGCTGCTTGTTAGATTTGTAATTCTGAACAAGTTACATAACCCCTCTGAGCTTCAGTTTCTTCATCTATAAAATAAGGCCAATTAAATAGAGTTCAAACCATTAACTGTTATTAGTAAGAAAAGGAGTAGTTATTCATCATTGTCTGGCATGTTTTCAGAAGAAACCTGATTACATAAAAGCTCCTTCCTTTTTTCTAACAAATGTATCAACCCTTCTGAATAAATATTTGTACAAAACTATTTGCTTAAAAAGTTACCATAAAAGCTATGTTCATTCTTTTTAAGCACAAGCATTATCTGAACAAATTATTTCGATTCAAGGAAACTAACATTAATTTGTTACCAAGCAATGAGTAAGTCAATCCTGGAGTCTTTGATATCTGAACTAAGTCTTGAACCTGGAGTAAGCAGAACAGACATACCAAGAAGAGATTACGAGCATGATCCAAGACTAAGAGGCATGGCAGAAGCTCTTAAACCCAAAGGTACACCAGAATCACCTGAATGGCTTCTTAAAACACAACTTTCTGGGCCTCCTCTCCAGAGTTTCTGATTTAATAAGATTCAGATAGAGTCCAAGATTTTACTATTTTAACACTTTGTAGTTGATTTTGGTACTGCTGGTGGGGACAACACTCTGAGAACCACTGGAACAGGATGATGCATGGGGGACTGCTGGTACTGTGTTACTGATGAAGTAGTGTAATAAGCGCTTAGCCAGAGATGAGCTAGAAAAGAAAGGACCCAGAGCATCAAACAACTTTCTGAAATGGATGTAAGTTTAATCCAGTTTAAAAGGATCAATACTATAGGAATAGATTGGGGAATGAAGTTGGAAATCCAATTGACCCATTGAGAAGTGGGTGTAATAATCCAATGGAGAGATGACAAAGACTTGAGTTAAGTCAGAGTGGGGATGAAGAGGAAAAAGAACTTGATGAAGTTAAAGGACGGAAGAAACATAGCTTGAAGATGCTCTTCAAGGATTCATAGTGGACTCAAAACCTATAATAAACCATATTAACTATAAACTTTCTAATATACATTATACATTAAAATTGTGTAGAATTATTTCCCACATTTGAATTCATAATAAAATAGAACAGGTTTGAAAGGATTTATTAGGCTCCAATCAACTACTGACCACTTTGATAACATTTATCCATTTGGTAAAGAATTCCCAAAGAATCAGAATGATAGTTAATGAGAATTCAGTACTTGCTTTGCACTAAGAACTGTACCAAATACTCTAGTCTTAGTATTTTACTTAATTCTCATTTCATAATGTAGGTCCTATAGCTAGCTCCACTTTACAGACAGAGGGATTTCCCTTTTGGCTCAACTGGTAAAGAATGTGCCTGCAGTGGGGAGACCTGGGTTCAGTCCCTGGGCTGGGAAGATCCTCTGGAGAAGATAAAGGCTATCCTCTCCAGTATTCTGGCCTAGAGAATTCCATGGACTGTATAGTCCATGGGGTCCCGAAGAGTCAGATGTGAATGAGTAACTTTCACTTCACTTACAGACAAAGAGACTTGTGACTCACAGATTAAATCATTTGCTGTTTCTTCCATTTGTCCTTCCAGATATATTTTCCATTTTTTTATGCCTGCTTTCTGCCCCAGGAAGCTGACCTGTGTGGTCTAGCTTCCAGTTGGATATAGCCAATGAAAGAACCCAGCAAGAGACTAGAGGTAGGGAACAGAGAGAGGTCAAGTTTTATTTCCTTCTCAAATGTTGTCTCACACTGGCTATGTTACTCAATAAAATGTCATGGAGCCTCTGTATATGGCCCTGTCTACACAGCTTTCTCCTTCCTAGTTCCAGGAACCAACTCTTCCCCTCCAGTGACATATCTTCTGTTACTAGGACTGGGGTACTACACTATCTCTCATAGTTTCCTTACAAGATACTTACACTTTTAATATCAGTCCCTTTATGAATTTCTCATCAAATTATTCTACTTTGAGCTTTGAGTGCATTATCTCTTTCCCACAGGAAGCCTGCCTGATGTAATTGCTCAAAGAACACAAGGAAAGGGTAGGGGAGGCAGGAATTAGAAATCCCACAATCTGACTCTGGACACCAAGCTTCCAGAAGTCTGAATGGGGGACAGGGGAGAGGAAAATTAGTAACTCTCCCCTCTTTTGGAATGAGTACAGAGGAAGGCAAAGAAGGATCATCTAGCTAAATGGGTTTCTGCAAATTAAGAAAATCTAAGCTTCTGAAAAGATACTGATGAAAATCCTCTTTTTGACCTCTTGACCGGTTCACCCTAATTGGGGAAAAAAAAAAAAAAAAAAGACGACTCTGCTCAGTCCTCAACACCTTTATATGAGAATAACAGCCTGTTTAAAAATAGATAGGGTCTAAAGTACTGCCACTGGGAAGATAATAAGTGGCAGCCCTTGCTTTTCTCCATCTCACACCTTCCTCGGGTGCCTGCCCCTTCCATCAGCAAGACAAGCAATTAAAATAGTGTGGTGAGCAAAATGAGGCAGGGTAGAGTCAAAGCTTCTGTGAGGTTTTTGAAAAGGCTGTTTAAACTAACAACCTGTATATGATGTAGGTGACGATTTTTTAATGGGTGGAAGTACAGTTAGAGGATGAAAAGAAGCGCTCTGGAGTATATCCTTTTATCCTCTCATGTTCATGTCCTGTTCAGCTCAAAGAACTCATTTTCTTCCAGTGTGTGGCATCTTATTCTCGATTATGGAGCATCACATAGAGTGATATATACAATTATATGGAACAAAAGTTAATATACACAAAATCATCAGAAAACAGATCAATGTTCAATTTTCCAGAACTGATTAGAACTGTTAATCAGAGTTCAGAGAGGAGTGAGGGCAGTCTCAGCCAAGATAACAGTTCCACAGGTTTATGATAAGTTTCTTAACAATATAATCCTGTTCGAGCCATAGATAAGTTGAGGTTATGTGCCTACCATTTTACATTTAAATATATTAGTTCTTTAAGCTATGGGGCTGTTGCTGTAAAGTTAAAAGTTAATATCGAAAAATGGCAATCGTGACCACAATTGAGAAAATGATAAGGACTTGAGAAAATGAGAACAGATGAAAGTTACTCAATGTAGATAATCTAATTTTTCTAGGAAAATTGTGAAGTGAAAACATATATATATATATATATATATGAAAGAATTTCAAAAATTAAAAATTCAAAAGAATGGCAATTTACTAGTCTAAATGATTTCTTAATGAGTTACAATATTTAGCATATTTTTGTGCACAAAAAATTCAATTTTCTACAAAAATGCTGTGATAATCACTATATATATGTATACACAAATAGTTCATTTTTTTCCCTCAGAAAGCATCTTGTTAAATTGGAAATGAGTGATAACCAGTGCACCATCAGCATCTAGATTTAGATCTCTTGCTTTCTATTCTATTTCTATTCTAACAGATAACACAGAAACAATTAACAGAATGTCTTTGTTCCCATATCTTACTTAACTTTCTGCCTGTTCCCCTAGTTCTAATCAAGTGAATCTATTCCGTGTATGCAGCTAGCTTAAGTGGACCGCAGCCTTGAACTTGACTATCATTGCTTTCAACACTGTGATCAGTTCAGTTCCCAGAGCCAAACTGATCATGTAGCAACGGACATCCATCCTTGAGACAGTCACATTTAACATCTCTAGTGTGCCTCTCTTTACTCTCAGCCACAGATAAGTCTGACCCTCACATTGGGCAGGAGGTTTATGTAGGCAGGAGAGATAGATGCAGAGTTACCCCCAAACTCTGAGGTTAACAGTTTGGATGATCTACCATGTTTATAAACATAAACATGGCAAATGAGAGGGAAAAACACAAAAACTGTAAGAACAGTGAGCAAACCAAATCTGGTCTCTGAAGTAACAATTTTTTTTTCTGCAAAACTTGTAAGGTATGTTTGTACATTAAAAATAGCTAATATATAATGTACCCTTTGGGGGAGTTTTGTCACTTATAATCTTATTCAATTTTCTCAACATCCTAATGTTTTTCATTATTTCATTCAGTGTGCTCAACATCCTACAAAGGAGGTATTATTAGCACCAATGTATGTTGGGGCTAATGGAAGGTTAAATAATGTGCTCAAGGTCACATAACAAGTGACTGGAACTGGATTTAAACCCAGGTCTGAAAAGTGCTAGAGCAACATTGGGTTTTAGAACTGCAAACCTCCCATCATAGCTGAGGTCACCATCACTCTCCCTTGTGGTGACATACACACCACTGTTTGTGGCTCACCTTCTTAACACACTCAACTCCAGCTCCTACCAAACCTTGCAGAAAGGTTGGAATTTAATCCAAATTTTAAATAATGGGGAGGAATGTAAATGATCAATAAGATTCAAATTTTTAAGGCAAAATTAAATCTGATGTGAAGCATGGTTAGAGAGCTTTAATGGAGGAAAGGAGGATATCCTTGAACTGTTAAAATGGCCCATTAAGTGGTCTTCTCTGGTATGAGAACAAGTAAAAAGGTCACCGGGAAGGGAGGATGATTAATATTTTCTTGGAAGGACAGAGACCAGAAAATGTATGTTTGACTCAGCACTTCACTTTGAAGACGTCCTAAATATCAAACTACTTTTGCTGTTCTTCAGTCACTCAGTTTTGTCCAACTCTTTGCAACCCCATGGACTGCAGCACTCCAGGCTTTCCTATCCTTCACCATCTCCCAGAGCTTGCTCAAACTCATGCCCATTGAGCCAGTGATGCCATCCAAGATCTCATCCTCTGTCATCCCTTTCTCCTTCTGCCTTCAATCTTTCCCAGCATCAGGGCGTTTTCTAATGAGTTGGTTCTTAGCATCAGGTGGCCAAAGTATTAAAGCTTCAGCTTCAGCATCAGTCCTTCCAATGAATATTCAGGACTGATCTCCTTTGGGATTGACTGGTTTAATCTTGCAGTCTAAAGGACTCTCAAGAGTCTTCTCCAGCACCACAGTTCAAAAGCATCAAATTTTTGCACTCAGATTTCTTTATGGTCCAACTCTCACATCCATACATGACTACTGGAAAAACCATAGCTTTGACTAGACAGACCTTTGTTGGCAAAGTGATATCTCTGCTTTTTAATACACTGTCTAGTTTGGTCACAGTTTTTCTTACAAGGAGCAAGTGTCTTTTTGTTTCATGGTTGCAGTCACCATCTGCAGTGATTTTGGGCCCCAAGAAAATACTAAATCATTTCAAAAGTGTGGATTTTTCTTTCAAATTCTGGTTAAATATGGGGAATGAATACTGGAATCTACTTCTGCTTGCTTTTTTAATATCACCAAAATGAAAGAGGAGAAATAAAAGAGTAAAATTCTTCAATGACAATGCAATAAAAATCTGGAGAGGAGACAACAGCAGGAAGGAAAGAAAGACTATGGACAAATATTTTGTAGGTAAGAAGGTTGATAAAAGATAGCTTACTGGCTTAGCTGAGAAGAGAAAGCTAAACTCTGTGTGTCTATACAAGGAGATAATGATGAAGCAAAATATACAAGCCCTCAGAACCCAAAATGGAGCTCAGTGTTCCATTAAATGTCAGGTAAAGCTTAGGGCTGAAGAGAGCAGAGTAGGTGGAAAGCCTTCATAAAGAGTTAGACCTAGATTTCTTCCTGCAACTTTTGCAACCAGTCAAATATTCATTCTCAACTCTCAAAGACCAGAAGAGTTTTAGTCTAGTCTCTCAAGAAAAGGAACCAGAAAATTTAAACTCAAGATCGCTGTGTGATGCCATAGTGATGTACCAAACAGAAAGCAGAGAATTAAAATGAAAGTCTCCATAGCTTCATGCTAGAACTCCCAGCTCCATTCTCATACCTCTGCTCATAGGCCATTGGCATCCCAAAGTATATATACTGCTTAAGGATTTGTCTCTGAAAAAATTCAGAGAAAACTTACAATTAGTAACATGTAGAATGATGTCTGAATCCAAAAGGCAAGTCTCATATGTAAACCATTTGCTGAGAAGCCATGGTTTTAAAATGAACAAGCAGCAAATAATGAGAGCAATATAAAGAAATTCTTTTACATTAGAGACAGAAAAGAGAAATGGAATTTAGAAGAAATAGGCAGCAAAAATGACAGAAAATAGTTACCAAAAGAGAGGTATTTAAGAAGAGATTGTACTCATAAGACAAGAATTGGGGGGCTATTTTTTAAAGAACAACAAAAAAAATAGCTAATATAAACATTGTGCGGCTCTTGGGGAAAAATACCAGCAAAAGAATAGAAAGAACATTCATGAAAACCTCACAGAAAATGGAATACAAAGCAAAAAAGAAAAAGGAAAAAGTGGACAGTGAGACAAAAAGAAACTCAAGTGTTGAGGTCAATCATCAAAACAATTGCTCCATAGAGAATGAAAAAATAATGGAATGAAGAAAATTATCAAATTAATTCAGAAAAGTTTCAAAGACTAGAAAAAATAGTTTTCAGTTCTTCCAAATTCCCAGATCAGCAAACAAAAAAAGAAGATGCATTCCAAAGCCCACAAGATTGAAATTACAGCCTCCTAAAGCTAAATATAATCCCTGAGAGTTCCCATGAAGGAAGTTTAAGTCATATGCAAAGAATAAGAATCAGAATGACATCTGATTGGTATAGTCTATGGGGTCGCAAAGAGTTGAACACAACTGAGCTACTAAAGCTTTAACTTTCTTTAGACAGTTGCTATAGCTGAGAATCCCAGGGACGGGGGAGCCTGGTGGGTTGCTGTCTATGGGGTCGCACAGAGTTGGACACGACTGAAGTGTCCTTTTCCAAATAGAAAAAAGAGTACGTCAAGGCTGTATATTGTCACCCTGCTTATTTAACTTCTATGCAGAGTACATCATGAGAAATGCTGGGCTGGAAGAAACACAAGCTGGAATCAAGATTGCCGGGAGAAATATCAATAACCTCAGATATGCAGGTGACACCACCCTTATGGCAGAAAGTGAAGAGGAACTAAATAGCCTCTTGATGAAAGTAAAAGA
Source organism: Capricornis sumatraensis (assembly GCF_032405125.1). NCBI lineage: Eukaryota > Metazoa > Chordata > Mammalia > Artiodactyla > Bovidae > Capricornis > Capricornis sumatraensis. The sequence continues at coordinate 68,791,559 of NC_091075.1, forward strand.
GGAGAGTGAAAAAGTTGGCTTAAAGCTCAACATTCAGAAAACGAAGATCATGGCATCCGGTCCCATCACTTCATGGGAAATAGATGGGGAAAGAGTGGATACAGTGTCAGACTTTATTTTTTTGGGCTCCAAAATCACTGCAGATGGTGACTGCAGCCATGAAATTAAAAGATGCTTACTCCTTGGAAGAAAAGTTGTGACCAACCTGGATAGCATATTCAAAAGCAGAGACATTACTTTGCCAACTAAGGTCCGTCTAGTCCAGGCTATGGTTTTTCCTGTGGTCATGTATGGATGTGAGAGTTGGACTGTGAAGAAGGCCGAGCACCGAAGAATTGATGCTTTTGAACTGTGGTGCTGGAGAAGACTCTTGAGAGTCCCTTGGACTGCAAGGAGATCCAACCAGTCCATTCTGAAGGAGATCAACCCTGGGATTTCTTTGGAAGGAATGATGCTAAAGCTGAAGCTCCAGTACTTTGGCCACCTCATGCGAAGAGTTGACTCATTGGAAAAGACTCTGATGCTGGGAGGGATTGGGGTCAGGAGGAGAAGGGGACGACAGAGGATGAGATGGCTGGATGGCATCACGGACTTGATGGACGTGAGTCTGAGTGAACTCCAGGAGTTGGTGATGGACAGGGAGGTCTGGCGTGCTGCGATTCATGGGGTCACAAAGAGTCGGACACAACTGAGCGCCTGAACTGAACTGAACTGAACTGAAGTGACTTAGCAGCAGCAGCAGCATAGCTCCATGCATGGGTGCTAAGTTACCTCAGGCCTGTCCGACTCTGTGCGACCATACCGACTGTAGCCCGCCAGGCTCCTCTGCCCATGGGATTCTCCAGGCAAGAATACTGGAGTGGGTTGCAATGTCCTCCTCCAAGGATATTCCCAACCCAGGGATCGAACCCTCATGTCTTAGGTCTCCTACATTAGCAGACAGGTTCTATACCACTAGCACCAGCTGGGAAGCCCTAAAGCTCTTGCTATGGTGAAGTGAAATATCTAAAATAATAAAATAGAGTGCTAGTGATAATATAATAATAGCAATAGTGGTAAAATGATAATAATAATTTAAAAGAAACACATGCAATATAAGTGAGATAATAGACCCTGATAGGAAAGACTAAATGAAGTGTGTGAGAAGTCTGAAGATGACTGGTTTGTGCCAAACCTGGAAAGCAATTGGCCTACACTGAAACAGAAAGAGCTGTGAGAGGAACTGACTGGGATGTGGGCATGCAGAAGGAAGAGCTATTTGAGTGTTTAAAAATAGTATAAATATTCATGGGACAAATAGTAATGGAATTTTAAAAAATATAAAAGCAGAAGAATTTTTTTAATGAGGCAATTAATAAAGAAGAACACAACTTGTACAAGTAAAGAAGTGAACAATATTTTATTACTTATAAAAATAATAATAATACAAACACTAACCTCTAATTTAAACTGATGTGTATATATACACACCAGTTTAAAAATAATGGAGGTGGGTATAAAAGCTAAACAGTCAACTATGATACAAGGAAAGAAATGGAAAATCAAATAATATAAATATATAAAATATATTATACCATGTAAATACATAAAATAATAGATAAATATGTAAATATAAATATTCAGCCAGTAAAGTATCCACTGGCCAGGAGACCCTGGTTCGATTCCTGGGTCAGGAAGATACCCTGGAGAAGGGACAGGCTTCCCACCCCAGTATTCTCGGGCTTCCCTGATGGCTTAGATGGTAAAGAATCTGTCTGCAATGCAGGATACCTGGGTTTGATCCCTGGGTTGGGAAGATCCCCCAGAGAAAGGAAAGGCTACCCACTGCAGTGTTCCTGCCTGGAGAGTTCCTTGGACCAAGGAGCCTGGCAGAATATAGTCCAAGGAGTCGCAAAGAGTCCGACATGACTGAGCTGAGCCACTGTTCACTTCAAGTGATAGAAGTGTCTTTTGTTTCTCATATAAAGCCATTTTCATTCATCCCTGAATTTATGCTAATTAGACAGATTTCCTAAATAGCTTTGAGATGGGGCTGATTGGCATAAGAAACAGCTAAGTAACTAGAGCACTAGAACTTTCACTCCCATCGCATGACCTCCAGAAACAGTTCAATCATGTGACTAGTGACATTAACCGATCATGCTTCATAAGAAAACTCTGATAAAAACTCTGGTCAGTGAGGCTCAGGGAGTTTCTGGGTTGGTGACCACATGGATGCGCTGGGAGGGTGGTATGCACAGACTCCATTAGAAGAGGCCATGGGGCCTCTGGGGCCTCCCTCCACAAGACTGTATCCTATTCATCTCCTCCATTTGGCTATTCTTGAATTGTATCCTTTATAATAAAGCTGCAATTGTAAGTATGACGCTTTCAGTCAATTCTATAAGCTCTGTTAACAAATTTTCAAACATAATGGAGAGTTATGACACTGTCAAATTTGTGGGCAAATAAGTAGACATGCAGGGGACTTGGGGACATCTGCACGTGGGAGCAAGTGAGAGCAGTTGTGTGGGACTGAGCCCTTCAACCTGTACTAATTCCAGATTTAATTGAATTGTGAGACATTAAATCAGTGTTAGAGAATTTCCTTTGGAAATACAGTGGTAGAAGTATATTGTTTAGAATATGAAAGTTAGCACCAGAAGGAAAAGACAAAATGGTTCAAAGTTATCTCTCAAAAGAGCTGAGCTAAAGAATGGAAAAGAATGGGCAGAGGCTGCTTTATTTCCTTAAAATCTTTAAATTTGTTTTTACTATTGTATGTATTACATGGATAAAAAGGAAGTTTGATTTGAACAAGAAGTGAAAGTATCATTTCTAAGAAGTGAGAATATCATTTTATTATTCACTAAGCTCAAATCATAATGCTTATTACATAGCCCTTCATTCATTCGTTCATCATACCATATTTATTACCTTACATTCTGTGCTCAGTGGGAATAAGGAGATTTGAGGAATGTGTAGTTTGATTTAAAAGAACCATGTGAAAAAAGTAAGAGAATAAGTGCAGAGTATATAATAAATTATATACTATAATATTATAAAACATTAATACCATTAATTATTATTATTAACACATTATCAACTGCCAGGAGCAGGCATTTTTTTCTACCTGGAAAACTTCCCTAACATATATTGGCATAGAATGATTGATTAAGTCATGAATAAAATTTGCATTATACAGATTATAAATTATTATTATGCAAAAGTCTTCAAAAATTATCAAAATGTGTTTATGAAAAATTATTTTATGAGTATAAGACAATTTATGTTTCATAAAAATTATGAACCCAAGCTATTTTATTTTCATGCCTAGCTCCTCATTTGGCATCCACTTTTTAGTTTTATGGGCTTCCCTCATAGCTCAATTGGTAAAGAATCTGCCTGCAATGCAGGAAACTCCAGTTTGATCCCTGGATTGGGAAGATCCCCTGGAGAAGGGAAAGGCTATCCATTTGAGTATTCTGACCTGGAGAATCCCTTAGACTCTATAGAACATGGGCTTGCAAAGAGTCGAACACGACTGAGTGACTTTCACTTTCATATTCTTTTAGTTTTATATTGAAATTGTGATTTGTGTTACAATTTGTTTTGATGGTTTCCAAAATCATTGAATTTGATCTGGTTTTGTGCACTCTTCAAGGTTACTCAGTGATATTTATGCTGCTTTCTTTTTTATCCATTTGCATCATTCAATTTATTACTTTTAGCTTGCAAGAATGTACAAATGTATTTTTCTTCACTGTTTAAACTCCCAGGAGAAATATAATTCTTTTATGATAAGGCTGAAACTCCCTCATCCCAAATCTCTTCTGCCCTATTGAAACAAGGGTTTTTGTTATGCTCTTCTTTATCACCTCAAGGTGTCTTTGGCAAGAGTACAGAACAGGCATTCAAACATTTAGGAACACAAAGCAGATAATGAAATAATGGGTAATAGATAATGAAGACCACTGTGTTAGTCCAACAAATTTTGTCAACTTGTCTCATTTAGTTGCATCCAGTAAGAGATGGGATGCAGTTGGGTCTAGAGCTGGGGCAGAAATTTGCGCAACATCCAATAGCTGAGGTACCTGGTAGTGATACTGCCTTATGGCAAGATGCACCTCATTCCTCTATGGTCCTTTCCCTCTCTTTGTTTTCAACACTATCTTTTATTCTTCTTTGTTTCCCATTACTCCTGTCTTCCCCTATCCCCTATACCTTTATCCTGCCAAACATTTCAGTTCAGTCACTCAGTCGTGTCCGACTCTTTGCGACCCCATGAATTGCAGCACGCCAGGCCTCCCTGTCCACCACCAGCTCCCAGAGTTTACCCAAACTCGGGTCCATTGAGTCAGTGATGCCATCTAACCATCTCATCAACTGTCATCCCCTTCTTCTCCTGCTTTCAATCTTTCCCAACATCAGAGTCTTTTCAAATGAGTCAGCTCTTCGCATCAGGTGGCCAAAATATTGGAGTTTCAGCTTCAACATCAGTCCTTCCAATGAACACCTAGGACTGACTTCCTTTAGGATGGACTGGTGGTCAGGGCTGATAAGGAGTATATATGTATTAACTTATTAATCTTCACTACAGCCCTATGGAATAGCTGTTATCGATTTTCCATTATACTAATGAAAGCAAGAGATTAGATGAACTCCCCAAGTTCATGCAGCTGGAAATCTCACTTTCTTGATTATCATGTGTGTGCTCAGTCATGTCTGACTGTTTGTGACCCCAGGGATGGTAGCCCTCCAGTCTCCTCTATCCATGGCACTTTCCAGGAAGGAATACTGGAGTGGGTTGCCATTTCCTCCTCCAGGGCTCAAATTCCCGATCCAGGGATAAAATTCATGTCACCTGTGTCTCCTGCATTGGCAGGTGGATTCTTTCATCGTTACTTTATACACTGCTTAACAAGCCAGATATTGTTAGGTACCCTTTCAGCTCCTTCCCCCATATATACATAAGGCTTCTGTGTCTGGGGACACTTACAGAAACCCAACAAATTCCAGCTTTAACTAGTTCACTCCAAGTGGTCAGTCCTTTCCTGCAGTGCAGTTGTTGGTTTTCCAATGTGTCTCTGGATTCTTAGACCACTTCTATCTTCCAAAGCAATGTGATGAGCTATTACAGACAAATAAGAAGTCAGGTTTGCTGAATCTGAATTTACCCATGTGACGTGGCTGTTTTGGTTTTAGCCTTAGGGTGCCTACTTCCTAAAGCTTACCTGTGCTTTATAAGCTAGTGTGGGCAGACGGTTGCTCCTAAAATAAGGAATAATTCCTGCCTATTAGCAAGTAAGTTTACTCCAGGAAACCACTGAAAGTCAGTACAAATCAGAAGAGTTTCAGCAGGAGTCTAAATTAACCTGCAGGAGCCTTTGAGAGCCGTGAGCAGTATTACTCCCAAGCACAACAAGGTCAGCCCAGTCATGATTTGACTCTGCTTCTCAAGTGGGAATGATTTTTGAAAGAGAGCTTGCCTGTTGCTTTATGTTGTAGAAAAGAAAGAAAACATTAAGAATATGTGACTAATCAAGGGCTAGAAGACTTGAAAACAGAAGTTTTCTGATTAGTAATGCAAAGCTGGGATCATGTCTTTCTGTATTTGTCAAAGTGGGGAACATAAAATCCTGATAACCTATTCAGCTAGCTAAAAAGGTTTCCATGACAACTGTGGGAACGTGGCACATTCGGTACTCTTGTCTTCAAAAATAACCTTTCCGTATAGGCAAGAGATTGTTAAAAGCACTAACCTGCTTCACCTTTCTAGTCCAAGGTAACTATCTGACCATTACATTGGTCTCTTCCTACCCTAGAAGAACTTCAAATGTTCTGTTTGCCCTACAGCCCAGGGATAAAAATTCAGATAAGTAGCCCAGGATAAACTGTGTTTAATCTCAGCAGTTGTAGCCTGTTATAACGCGCTCATTAGTTTTTCTGGGGGAAGGTGAACTTACATCTGTGCACGGTATTATAGATATAAAGGTTGTTCTTTCTCTCCTTTTAAAGTCAGTTAAGTTGAAAATAGAAAATATAGTTCTCTTTTATAAAAACTTTTTCCTGAAAAACCAGCAATACATTCTCATGATAGATAATATAAGAAATATAGAAAAAAGCTAAGGAAAAAAAAATAATAAAGCACCTATTCTCTCTCGGGACTTCCCTGGTGGCTCAGATGGTAAAGCGTCTGCCTACAATGCAGAAGACCCGGGTTCGATCCCTGGGTTGGGAAGATCCCCTGGAGAAGGAAATGGCAACCCACTCCAGTATTCTTGCCTGGAAAATTCCATGGACTGAAGAGCCTGGTAGGCTACAGTTCATGGGGTTGCAAAGAGTCGGACACGACTGAGCAACTTCACTTCACTTCACTTCATTCTCTCACACCCTAGAGAGCCTAACCATTGCTAATTTTTTTTTTACATATTTTCTTTTAGCGTTTATATCATATCTCATCTCTATTTTGTTTGTTCACTGTTTTAATGGAACTGTTCTTTAAGTTAGACCCACAGAGATAATGGAGGGTTTATTGCAAAAACAAAAAGAAACACATAATAGATGGTCACTTGGGTGGCAGTGCCTCTAAGACTGACTCCTTAAAAAGCCAAACCAATAGCTTTATAAATACTCAGATGTAAGTAACATATCTTATCTGAGAAATGGCATTCGTATTTCTCTAGAAACAAGTTCTAATGGTCCATTGGCTCTTATCCAGTATGGACTATCACTCTCTTTGGTTTATTCCATCCTTGTCCAGGTTACATGTTTAGTGTCAGATATCATAAATGGCACAAGCTCCAGACAACTCATGGACCATCTGAGACTTCCTTATGCAGAAGGGAGACTCCAAGGCCCCTTACCAGTATATATTATATACAATTTTATATCCCTTTCCCCCCTGAGATTTATCATCAGTGGCATTTCAGGAGGGGAAGTATAAAAGTGGTTCACTCCAGGTGCAGGTAACAAGGGAGTGGGGAGGGCATAACAGAGAGATTAAAATTAATAATTAATAAATAAAAGGGCTTCCCTGGTGGTGCAAAGGTTAAAGCGTCTGGCTGCAATGTGGGAGACCTGGGTTCGATCCCTGGGCCGGGAAGATCCCCTGGAGAAGGAAATGGCAACCCACTCCAGTATTCTTGCCTGGAGAATCCCATGGACAGAGGAGCTTGGTGGGCTACAGTCCATGGGTTGCAAAGAGTCTGACTGAGCGACTTCACTTTCACTTTCTAGCGATGATTCAAGGGTGGGCTTGTTGATAATATTAGGGTGTGTGCACTGCCAACAAGGGAGTGGGGAGGGCATAACAGAGAGATTAAAATTAATAATTAATAAATAAAACCTACTAAAGTTTCAGTCAGTTCACTTGCTCAGGCATGTCTGACCCTTTTCTACCACATGGACTGCAGCCCAGCAGGCTTCCCTGTCCATCACCAACACCCAGAACCTACTCAAACCCATGTCCTTTGAGTCGGTCATGCCATCCAACCATCTCATCCTCTGGCATCCTTTTCTCCTCCCGCCTTCAATCTTTCCCAGGATCAGGGTCTTTTCAAATGAGTCAGTTCTTCGCAAAAGGTGGCCAGAGTATTGGAGTTTCAGCTTCAGCATCAGTCCTTCCAATGAATATTCAGAATAGATCTCCTTTAGGATTGACTGGTTTGATCTCTTTGCAGGCCATGGGACTCGGAAGAGTCTTCAAACCTCAGAGTTCAAAAGCATCAGTTCTTCAGTGATTAGCTTTTTTTATGGTCCAACTTTCACACCCATAAATGACTACTGGAAAAACCATAGCTTAGACTAGGCAGACCTTTGTCTGCAAAGTAATGTCTCTGCTTTTTAATATGCTGTCTAGCTTTGTCATAGATTTTCTCCCAAGGAGCGAGCATCTTTTAATTTCATGGTTGCAGTCACCATCTGCAATGATTTTCGAACCCAAGAAAATAAAGTCTGTCACTGTTTCCATTGTTTCCCCATCTATTTGCCATGAAGTGATGGGACCAGATGCCATGATCTTTGTTTTTTGAATGGTGAGTTTTAATCCAGCTTTTTCACTATCCTCTCTCACTTTCATCAAGAGGCTCTTGAGCTCCTCTTCACTTTCTGCCTTAAGGGCACTGTCATCTGGGTATCTGAGATTATTGATATTTCTCCCTGGAATCTTGATTCCAGCTTGCACTTTATCCAGTCTGGCATTTCACATGATGTACTCTGCATATAAGTTAAATCAGCAGGGTAACAATATACAGCCTTGACATTCTCCTTTCCCAATTTTGAACCAGTCCATTTTTCCATGTCCAGTCTAACTGTTACTTCTGTACCTGCATGCATACTTCTCAGGGGGCAGGTAAGATGGTCTGGTATTCCCATCTCTTGAAGAATTTTCCACAGTTTGTTGTGAATCACACAGTCAAAGGCTTTGGCATAGGCAATAAAACAGAAGTTTTTCTGGAACTTTCTTGCTTTTTCTATAATCCAACGGATGTTGGCACTTTGATCTCTGGTTCCTCTGCCTTTTCTAAGTCCAGCTTGAACATCTGGAAGTTCACAGTTCACATACTATTGAAGCCTGCCTTGGAGAATTTTGAGCATTACTTTGCTAGCGTGTGAGATGAGTGCAATTTTGCAGTAGTTTGTTTCTGTCCTTTATTGTGCCCATCTTTGTATGAAATGTTTCCTTGGTATCTCTAATTTTCTTGAAGAGATCTCTGGTCTTTCTCATTCTATTGTTTTCCTCTATTTATTTGCACTGATCTCTTAGGAAATGTTTCTTATCTCTCCTTGCTATTCTTTGGAACTCTGCATTCAGATGGATATATCTTTCCTTTTCTCTTTTACCTTTCACTTCTCTTTTCTCAGCTATTTGTAAGGCCTCCTCAGACAACCATTTTGCCTTTTGGCATTTCTTCTTTCTGGGGATGATTTTGATCACCACCTCCTGTACAATGTTATGAACCTCCATCCATAGTTCTTCAGGTCCTCTGTCTATCAGATCTAATCCCTTGAATCTACTTGTCACTTCCACTGTATAATCATAAGGGATTTGATTTAGGTCATACCTGAATGGTCTAGTGGTTTTCCCTAAAGCTTAGCCTGCTTTATATTATCACAATGATTCAGCAATTCTAAATATCAAGAATAAAATACTTCTCCCAAAATATGTTTTGTTGGCCTAATTTCTAAAGAATTAGTGAAGGCAAGGATGGATTTTCCTTATATAATATATACTTAAGCTTCAGATTAGAACATTTTAGTTCTTACACTTTAATTAACTTTGTGATCTACATGGGAGTTAATTCAAAGGATTCCCTATGTGGTGTGACAGAGAATTAGCTACTATGTTCCTCTCCTCTCAAAAATAAGTTTTATAGTGTTCATAATCATTCAAGCTCACTTGGAGGGCAGTTAATGTATTCAAGTCTTATGCCTTGTACACTTCTGGATTCAGTCAATAGATTTAAAGTTAAAAGTGGTAGCATAGTCGTAGCATAGTGGCTGTAAAAATAAAGTAATAAAACTTAAGTTACTTCCAGTCTGCCATTCTATCCTCTGAAACAAGGAATTCAACCTTCTGGAAGTATTTCTCCATATCTTTTGCCCACTTCCTTCCAAAAAATAGAACTTTAAAATTATTAATTTATTGCTTTTTCTTCTTTGTACCCATAATATTCATTTTAAATTATACTTTACTCTGCTTTCCACATTGGGGTGTAACCATATAAATGTCAATATTAGAAGAATTTTACTGTTCATATTTCTGGCCATTGTTACTGTTTGCTACACTTTATGATTATTACTGAAAATAATTTTGTCCTATAGAAGAGGAAAGGTATTTAAAATGATTCACTGCAGATGTCAAGATAGTCCATGGTCTATCATATTTTAAGCATTTAATCATATTAGGTTTTCATTATAAACACTATTTTATTATAATAGTATTCCTTTATCCAGAGATGCCAAAAACTTATTTATTAATAACAACTAATTTATTATTGGATAATTTAGCTTGTCCAGGTTTCACTTTTATAAATAGTGCTATATTGAATATCTCTGCACACATTTTATTTCTACCTTCTGCCTTTGCTTCAGTCTAATTTTATGGACTGCTTATAGACAGTAAACAAAGCCAAAAACCAGGACAAGAGGCCCACAATCGATTATCCTCAAACTAGATGATATGACTCACCACTGTGGTGAACTCTAACTTATTCAATAGTTAATTATCCACAAGTCTAGTATCCATAATTCATATGACCTACCTACAGCATCCTAGAAAACAGCAAAAATATAAAAACAAAAAATCTGATGGTGTATTGTCTTTAAAAACCCTTAAGAATCTCCCTTTTTTTGTACACACATCTATTATTTATGTGCAGTATTCTTGAACATTTCCATCTATCATGTTATGCAGAGATTCTCCCAAATAAAATCCTCCCAGGCAGCTCCTAGTCATCTAGGGCATCCTAATCTGCTCTATTTATTCATGTTTCGATGCACATGCTAAATAAGGAACTGGCAAGATGATGCAAGAAGCTATGGATACTTGGCTTTGTTCTTACGCTCAGAATCAGGCAGCATTTCTCTGGGTAATTTATTCCCTACCAAACTTATGTGAAGAATATAAGGGGAATCTGATTTACACCCACACCAAAGAAGTAGCCGTGCCCTAAAATCACTATTCAGTGCGTTCAGGAGAGGATTGTTCTGTAAGAGACATGACAAAGTCATGGGAAAGAGTTTGGCTCTAGTGCGAGATTGCCTGAGTTTGAATCCCATTGGCTGCTTGGGTGACCCTGGGCTGGTCAGCGGCTGTACTAAGCTCTGGGATAAAAGAATAGACAAGTTATACTCATTGCCTGATGGAAACTTTCAGTTTGGAGAGAGAGTCAGACAATTAAAAAGATCATTATATAAGAGATTGCAGTCATTTCATCCCTCTAGACTCAGGATATCTGCCGTTATTATTATATTGAGATTGATGTTACCTTCCACAGAAGATTAAATCTCTTTGAAAGCAGACCATAGATTCACAAACATTGAAGATAGCTCTCCTCTCTCCCTCTTTCCATGTATATGCTGTGCTTAGTCACTGAGACTCTTTGCAGCCCCATGGACTGCAGCCCGCCAGGCTCCTCTGTCCATGAGAATTCTCCAGTCAAGCATACTGGAGCGGGTTACCATGCCCTTCTCCAGGAGATCTTCCCAACCCAGGGATTGAACCCAGGTCTCCTGCACTACAGGCAGATGCTTTACCATCTGAGCCACCAGGGAACCCCAAAACTATTGTAGCTTATCCCTTCTCCAAGGGATCTTCATGACCCAGGAATTGAACCAGGGTCACCTGCCTGGCAGATGGATTCTTTACCAGCTGAGCTATCAGGGAAGCCCAAACTGGAGTAGGTAGCCATTCCCTTCTCCAGGGGATCTTCCCAACCCAGGGATTGAACTCAGGTCTCCTTCACTGCAGGCAGATTCTTTACTGTCTGAACCACCAGAAAAGCCCTGAAGCTCCATGTATATATATTTGTATATACACACACACACATATATATATGCGTGTGTGTATACATACATACATATTGAAGATAGAGTCTCTCTACACAGGCACATACGCATGTGAACTTTCATGTACATATACACATTTGTATGCATACAAGTATGTAAACACATACAAAAACATATTTTTTTCTTCAGGAAAAATGGATGGATGCTCCCACCATCCCCCTTTACTACGTGACCTTCTTATTCATTATTTTTCTCCTTCTTGCTCAACCAAGAATACCTGACTCAAATCCAGATTCGGCCTCCGGCCAGTTTTCTGACTTCGGCTAAATTTACATGACTTTACAAAGCCTCAGTTTCTCCATCTATAAAATGAAGAGTAAAAGCAACATCATCTCATAAGGATTTAATGGCAATTATAAGCAATCAGTTCAGTTCAGTTGCTCAGTCGTGTCCGACTCTTTGCGACCCCATGAATCGCAGCACGCCAGGCCTCCCTGTACATCACCATCTCCCGGAGTTCACTCAGATTCATGTTCATCGAGTCAGTGATGCCATCCAGCCATCTCATCCTTGGTCGTCCCCTTCTTCTCCTGCCCCCAATCCCTCCCAGCATCAGAGTCTTTTCCAGTGAGTCAACTCTTCGCATGAGGTGGCCCAAGTACTGGAGCTTCAGCTTTAGCATCATTCCTTCCAAAGAAATCCCAAGGTTGATCTCCTTCAGAATGGACTGGTTGGATCTCCTTGCAGTCCAAGGGACTCCCAAGAGTCTTCTCCAACACCACAGTTCAAAAGCATCAATTCTTCAGCACTCAGCCTTCTTCACAGTCCAACTCTCACATCCATACATGACCACTGGAAAAACCATAGCCTTGACTAGACAGACCTTTGTTGGCAAACTAATGTCTCTGCTTTTGAATATGCTATCTAGGTTGGTCATAACTTTTCTTCCAAGGAGTAAGCGTCTTTTAATTTCATGGCTGCAGTCACCATCTGCAGTGATTTTGGAGCCCCCCAAAATAAAGTCTGACACTGTTTCCACTGTTCCCCCATCTATTTCCCATGAAGTGATGGGACCAGATGCCATGATCTTTGTTTTCTGAATGTTGAGCTTTAAGCCAACTTTTTCACTCTCCTCTTTCACTTTCATCAAGAGGCTTTTTAGTTCCTCTTCACTTTCTGCCATAAGGGTGGTGTCATCTGCATATCTGAGGTTATTGATATTTCTCCCGGCAATCTTGATTTCAGCTTGTGTTTTTTCCAGTCCGGTGTTTCTCATGATGTACTCTGCATAGAAGTTAAATAAGCAGGGTGACAATATACAGCCTTGACGTACTCCTTTTCCTATTTGGAGCAAGTGTGTTGTTCCATGTCCAGTTCTAACTGTTGCTTCCTGACCTGCATACAGGTCTCTCAAAAGGCAGGTCAGGTGGTCCGGTATTCCCATCTCTTTCAGAATTTTCCACAGTTTATTCACCCACTCCAGTTAGCCAAATGGAGGGGTGAACACATCTTAGGGACATAGACAGGCATTGCTCTAACAAGAAATTTAAGACAGTGCACTGGCTGTTCTCTCTGTGGAATTCTCACCAGTGGGAGATGAGAAGAGGCGCTGAAAGCCTGGGTTTTGTCCATGTCCACTCACAAGGCCACGGAGTCTCATTGCCAGTGTTGCTGGCCAACTGTACCCACTATGCAGAGTTCGGCGATCCTTCCTTTTGGACTGACCAAATGGCTACCCTCATTCAGCCGAAGAAGACTGGTTTCTCAGTCTGAGGAAGAAGGTCCGAAACTAGATTATTGTTTTCAAATAAGTTCTCAAATTGTTTTGATGTCTTACTTGAGATAAAGTCTTTGAAAAGTCCAAGAGTTAAAATATGCAACTTTGATCTCTGGATCTATTTTAACAACTTCCTTTAAAAAGCAATGAGTGGTTGACATCCAGCTACCTGCCCAAAGAAGTGAGGAAGGACTAGGCTACAATTCAGTGAAGCATGAACAGAAGAAACCACGAAGGGTACTATTGGCGTTTATTTCCTCTTCACATCTACAGTTGCCCTTTGTAAGAGAAACAATCACTCCAGAGTGGTTGAGCCCCTGCACCCTTAGTCCAGCTGCAAATGCAGTACCTAAATAGTCACAGCATTGCTGGGGCAGGGAAGAGACATAGGGTGAGATTAGGAGAGGTGGTCTTTAGTAGTGGCTTAGACCATGTACTTTCAAACCAAAAAGATCTGGGTTCGAATCCTCCTTCAGCTACTTACAAACTAAGTGACCTTGGGCAAATTACTCAACGTCTCTGAGCAACGTCTCTGAGTTGATAAAGTGGTGATAGTTCTGACTTCACACGGTTATTCTGAGAACTAAATAATAATAAAATCTTGGCATAAAAAAGCCATCAGAAGATGCTAGCTTCTGCTACTATTAAGGGAGGTGGAGGGAGGTTAAGTCAAGAAAACTTTACAGTATCTGTTCTTGGCTTGTGTCGACTCTGTGTCATTAAGTTTCTGAGATTAGGAAACCACTGGATGCCTTGTCTAATGTAAGCAACTCATTTTTGTTGTGCAAAATTCACATTTGCAGACCTCCCAGAAACCTTTACAGAATGAAGCACATAAAAGATTCATACGCATTCGGCAGTTACCTCCCCAATAACACTTCTCAGGGGATTGATTAAGGAATTTAATTTAAACCAACAGAACCAGTAGTATTTCTGCTGATCCCTATGTAACTGTGTTAGTGAACATAAATATACATGGACAGGCTTTGGGTAGTCTGTGATTCTTACAATTATCTAGTTCAAAGGAAAGCAAACTGATTACCATATGCATGAAAGGGAGAAACAGAAAGTTCTGTTCTGTGTCAGCAGTAGGGGAAAAAGGTGGTTGTGAAATATGAATGTCTTGCTACTTTTATTTGATGTGTTTCCAGAGCTTGTAAAAGAAAATAATCACCAAAATATGACACATGGAAGCAAATTCAGAGAGTAGTTTTCTTCTCAAGTTGCTGTGTTCAAACTTTGAACAAAAGGAATGTTAGCTAACGTAACCTTTACAGTAGTATGTGCATCCAAGGGATTAAATGCTAAATAAATGATCCTTTTCTTATATTTGGTTATCATGATTTATTTCATAATTATGTCTATGTTCTATGGGGCTTTCCTGCACATCATAGAATACTTAGCAGCATCCTTGGCCTCTACTCGATGGAAATCAGTAGTCTACTATTCCTGAAATGACAATCAAATATGTCTCCAGACATCACCAAAGGTCTCAGACACTGGGATGAGGGGACAAAATGGCCCCATTGGAGAACTAACGCTCTTAATCTAGTGTTCATGGACCCTGGAAGAGCCCATGGATAGGACTCTAGGGGTCCTTGAACTTGGTGGGAAAGATTTGAATTTCATTTTCACCAACCTTTATTAGAAATTTAATATGTCTTTCCATAATATATGTAAGTAACAGACCTTAATTTTGAATTATCAAATATAGAATTACCAGTATATGGTAATTTTTAACCAGATAAAAAGCACTAATACACCAGATTTTCTGTCTAACTTCCATTAGTACAGGTAATTCAAAATATCATTGAAAATTGAGGTAAATGTCATGACATATTCAGTGTAAAAAGCAGTTTCCAAAGTATACTTTAAAAGCATTTTGTTAAAAAAAGAAAATCCTAGCTGGTTATATAGCAGAGTGTTAATAGCTTTCTCTGAAAGATGAAATTATAGATAAAATTTCAACTTCAAGATTTTTGCATTGCTTGAATTTTAAAACAAGAATGTATTAAGTGTGAAAATTTGGTAAAATGTTTTTATTTTTTAAAAAAGAAAATTAGGCTTAATGGCTCTAATTACTAGTTCAAAATTATGCTAGATATTTGACCCGCTGCCTGATCTTATTTAAAATATTACCAAAGAAGTACATATATTACTATATTTCTTAAACTTTGCTAATTATATTTAACAATGATTGTTTTGTAATTCTTTCTTTGCATTTTTGCACCTACACCTTTTCTGAGAAGGTGTCCACAGGTTTAACTTGACCATGAATAAAGTCCACGACACAGAATTTACCAAGTCCTACTATAAAACTTCTGCATTTTACCAGTTATATTTGGGAAGACATGTGGCAAAGTTGTATAGTGGCTCAGAGCACAGACTCTGTTCTTCCTTCACTGAAATTACTGGCTGTAAGCTTAACCAGATTAAGCAACCCTCTAAACCTCAGTTTCTTCATCTGCAAAATGAGATTAATATTAGTATGTGTCTTATACCGGCTTTCATAAGGTTAAGTGTTTAGTAACACTGCCTGGCACATAGTTGACACTTAATAACTGCAAGTTATTATTATTACTGCTTTAGTATCTTACAACATGGCTTCTTCAGAAATAATTGTCTAGTAAGTATTTTGCCAGAGACAGGGGCATTGACAAAGCACAAAAATCTCTGAAATATATGCTAGGGAATATAAAATACTTAGTCTCTCTCCTGGCCAGTGGTGCTTAGCATTTTTCATTTGTAGGAGATATATAAGAAGTTCATTTTCTTTAAGAAGGATTTGAAAGTGCTCAAAATTTCATTTGTTCCTGGACACTGTGAGGATGGAAACAGCATTTATTTCAAGTGTAGGGCTTGAAGGATAAGAACACAGCAGGAACAATGAAGACAGAAGTCAGCTAGGAATTGCTGGACTGGGTGGCGCTTCAGTCCCCAGGTTTCTGCCTTTTACTTGCCCCTCAGTGCCAATTACCAACAAACCCCCACTGATCACACTTTTCCATCCCTGCCTGATTCACACTTGAAAGAATTTCTTTTCCCATGTGATGCCAATTCATGATAAATATTCACAAAGGCATGACAATTTCAATTGCCAGACCATCTGGCTACTGGATATTTTACCGTGGTTTTTCGAGCCAAGAGCTTTACCAGTTGCCCTGTTTCTAAGGAAACAGAAGCTATGGTAACAATTCGTGACTTAGATGAACTGTCTCATTGCTCATTAAAAACGGCCTCTGGGGGTCAGCAAGCACAAGCTGTACTCCTGTTCCTGCAGCCAGAATACTAGGTACTATATTGCTCGTTTTCATTATTCTTATTTGCATCTTCTTTTCTGAATCACTTGCAGAACCAAGCTGAAGTGTGATCTGAGCATAGAAAAGTCCATATTCTACCTACTTTTTCTGGGATCTTTGTTTGAGTGGATGAATAGATGGATGGAAGGATGGATGGATGGTTCAATCATTCATTCAGTCAGTCAACAAACAAATACTGAGCATTTGAGTATCAGGTCACGCCTATGCTTAAACATTTCAGGGTGAAAAGTCCAAATTTCTTAGTTTAGTAATAAATAAACAAACAAAACCTAATGTGGGTCAAAATGCAGCCACTCATTGATGAGTAATACTAATTTAGTCGATGATGAGAAGCATTTTTACAAATGAGTGAAATAGACTAGGACAGAAGAGAACAAAGCGCATTTTAAGTATTAAGGGTAAACGTTGCTTCATGAAACTTTTCTTAAATATGTTTTGTGTGTTTTATTGAGTTAAAAAGTAAAATGCATTTCTTATTAGAGAGTCAAGTTATGAAAAAATTTTAAAATCACTGACTACAAAAGCCCTTTTACCTAACTCCCAGTCCCATCTCTAACTGCTGCATCAAAATTCATTTTCTAATCATGCTGCACTGCTCAGGTTCTCTAAAAGCACACTTTTTTTTTTTTCTTTCATAAATCTCTTCAATGTCCATCTTAATAGAATATGGTTGGATTCTCAAACTGCTACTGCTTTTTTAAAAGTTATTTATTTATTTGAATTTTAACAATGTATTTTATTGAAGTATAGTTGACTTATAATGTGTTATTAATTTCTGCTATACAGCAAATTGATTCAGTTTTACATATATATATAATATACACTCATTTTCATATTTTTTTCCATTATGGTTTATCACAGGATATTGAATATAGTTCTTTGTGCTATACAGTAGGACTTTGTTGTTTATTCACTTTACGTATAATAGTTTGCATCTGCTAATCCCAACTCCCAATCCATCCCTCCCCCATCCCCACCTCCCTCCCCTTTAGCAACCATGAGTCTGTTCTGTATGTCTGTCAGTCTATAAAACCACACACTCCTGTGGTTCTAGATGCTTGCACAGGGCACTTTTACTTTATGTTACAGTGTATCTATCAGTTCCTGCCTCACTGCTCTTTGTCCCACTTACAGCCTCCTCCAAGAAGCCTCTCTCACATACCACTCCCCTCCACCACCCAGCCTGGATCAAGTCCCCATCTAAAAGTTTGTAAGATCCTCATGCATACCTTATGACTGATATTGGCTTGTCTTTCATCTTTTCAACTATATGTCTCTTAGAAATCACAACTAAGTATAATTGGTTGTTGTAGCTGCAAATTTTAACTTCCAAAGGTGACCTAAAGTGCAGACAAACCTGAGAGATAATATCCAGTTCAATGTTGTCAAAGTGTGAGCTGCTTATTAGTGGTGGTGGACACTGCGTGACTATAGTCTGGAGAGTGAATTCTAGAACATTAAAGGACAATAATATTAAATAGTATTGAAACACTCAGTGAGGAAATTTTCCATTTGCAAGACTTACCCATCTTTCTAATAACAAAAGGGAAAAAAATCTGTTTGATGTGTTGAAGGACAGATTTTGTAAAAAGTAAAATGATGACTCTTCTACCAATATGAATGATGCCTTTGAATTGTGTGCTGAAGACTCCTGAAAGTCCCTTGGACAGCAAGGAGATCAAACCAGTCAATTGTGAGGGAGATCAACCCTGAATATTCACTGGAAGGACAGATGCTAAAGCTGAAGCTCCAGTATTTTGGTCATCTGATGTGAACAGATGACTCATTGCAAAAGTCCCTGATGCTGGGAAAGACTGAGGGCAGAAGGAGAAAAGGGCATCAGAGGATGAGATGGCTGGATGGCATCACCAATGAAA
The DNA here is from genome assembly GCF_032405125.1 of Capricornis sumatraensis. Taxonomy (NCBI): domain Eukaryota; kingdom Metazoa; phylum Chordata; class Mammalia; order Artiodactyla; family Bovidae; genus Capricornis; species Capricornis sumatraensis. The sequence continues at coordinate 68,810,023 of NC_091075.1, forward strand.
TAAAGATGAACTTGGACAAACTTAGGGAGATGATGAGGAACAGGGAGGCCTTTCGTGCTGCAGTCCAGGGGGTCACAAAGAGTCGGACACGACTGGACAACTATACAACACCACCACCACCAATATAAAATGAATGTATGTGAAAGATTTAACTTATTGATTAATAAGGGAACCAGTCAGATGCTACAACCAGTTCAGAGGAATGTTCAAAGAACTCCACATATATAGACAAATACGGAGTGCTGAAATGAAATTACAAGTAGAAGCAAAACGGGTCTGTTCACTAGGCAATAGCAATTTCAGTTTGCTCGACACAATCAATTTGTGTTTCCGTGGATCAGAACCATTTGCATTATCATCATTTTCTACAATTTATTAAGTTGTAAAGTAACTGAAAGAACAATACAAGGCTGAGATAACACAGAAAGGTTATCTATTTGGCCCATTTCAGTCTTTTGTAATTTTTCCCAACCTGCACAAATCTTTCATCTCCGTCCAACAATTGCTAACCTTCTTTTGTAATATGTAAAAAGCAAGCCACTCTCTCTGAGCCTTTGGTATATAGCATTGACTAGCTGCTGCTGGTGAAGATTGAAGGCAAAAGGAGAAGGTGACAGAAGATAAGATGGTTAGATACCATCACTGACTCAGTGGACGTATATCTAAGCAACCTCCGGGAGATACCAAAGGACAGGGAAGCCTAGTGTGCTGCAGTCCACGGGGTCTCAAAGAGTTAGACATGACTTAGCAGCTGAACAACAAACAACAACAATTGACTAGCTGAAATTGGAAAATATTGTTATTTCTATTATGACCACCTTACACTTACCTTTTATTATTTAAAATAAGTTGTTTTTATTCGGTACAATGGTGTAAATTTTTGTTAAAATGTATTAATATAATGAGGCTATTAGAAGAAAATAATGAGAAAATCACAGCACAGTGATAAAAATATTTCATTTCAGTTCAGTTGCTCAGTCGTGTCCGACTCTTTGTGACCCCATGAATCACAGCACACCAGGCCTCCCTGTCCATCACCATCTCCCGGAGTTCGCTCAGACTCACGTCCATTGAGTCAGTGATGCCATCCAGCCATCTCATCCTCGGTCGTCCCCTTCTCCTCCTGCTCCCAATCCCTCCCAGCATCAGAGTTTTTTCCAATGAGTCAACTCTTCGCATGAGGTGGCCAAAGTACTGGAGCTTCAGCTTTAGCATCATTCCTTCCAAAGAAATCCCAGGGTTGATCTCCTTCAGAATGGACTGGTTGGATCTCCTTGCTGTCCAAGGGACTCTCAAGAGTCTTCTCCAACACCACAGTTCAAAAACATCAATTCTTCAACGCTCAGCCTTCTTCACAGTCCAACTCTCATATCCATACATGACCATTGGGAAAACCATAGCCTTGACTAGACGGACCTTAGTCGGCAAAGTAATGTCTCTGCTTTTGAATATGCTATCTAGGTTGGTCATAACTTTTCTTCCAAGGAGTAAATGTCTTTCAATTTCATGGCTGCCGTCACCATCTGCAGTGATTTTGGAGCCCAGAAAAATAAAGTCTGACACTATTTCCACTGTTTCCCCATCTATTTCCCATGAAGTGATGGGACCAGATGCCATGATCTTCATTTTCTGAATGCTGAGCTTTAAGCCAACATTTTCACTCTCCTCTTTCACTTTCATCAAGAGGCTATTTAGCTCCTCCTCACTTTCTGCCATAAGGGTGGTGTCACCTGCATATCTGAGGTTCTTGATATTTCTCCCAGCAATCTTGATTCCAGCTTGTGTTTCTTCCAGTCCAGCGTTTCTCATGATGTACTCTGCATAGAAGTTAAATAAGCAGGGTGACAATATACAGCCTTGACGCACTCCTTTTCCTATTTGGAACCACTCTGTTGTTCCATGTCCACTTCTAACTGTTGCTTCCTGACCTGCATACAGATTTCCCAAGAGGCAGGTTAGGTGGTCTGGTATTCCCATCTCTTTCAGAATTTTCCAGTTTATTGGGATCCACAGAGTCAAAGGCTTTGGCATAATCAATAAAGCAGAAGTAGATGTTTTTCTGGAACTCTCTTGCTTATTCCATGATCCAATGGATGTTGGCAATTTGATCTCTGGTTCCTCTGCCTTTTCTAAAACCAGCTTGAACATCAGGAAGTTCCCAGTTCATGTATTGCTGAAGCCTGGCTTGGAGAATTTTGAGCATTACTTTACTAGCATATGAGATGAGTGCAACTGTGCAGTAGTTTGAGCATTCTTTGGCATTGCCTTTCTTTGGGATTGGAATGAAAACTGACCTTTTCCAGTCCTGTGGCCACTGCTGAGTTTTCCAAATTTGCTGGCATATTGAGTGCAGCACTTTCACAGCATCATCTTTCAGGATTTGAAATAGCTCAACTGGAATTCCATCACCTCCACTAGCTTTGTTCATAATGATGCTTTCTAAGGCCCACTTGACTTCACATTCCAGGATGTCTGGCTCTAGATGAGTGATCACACCATCGTGATTATCCAGGTCGTGAAGATCTTTTTTGTACAGTTCTTCTGTGTATTCTTACCACCTCTTCTTAATATCTTCTGCTTCTGTTAGGTCCATACCATTTCTGTCCTTTATCGAGCCCATCTTTGCATGAAATGTTCCCTTGGTATCTCTAATTTTCTTGAAGAGATCTCTAGTCTTTCCCATTCTGTTGTTTTCCTCTATTTCTTTGCACTGATCACTAAAGAAGGCTTTCTTATCTCTTCTTGCTACTGGAACTCTGCATTCAGATACGTATATCTTTCCTTCCTTTGCTTTTTGCTTCTCTTCTTTTCACAGCTATTTGTAAGGCCTCCCCAGAGAGCCATTTTGCTTTTTTGCATTTCTTTTCCATGGGGATGGTCTTGATCCCTGTCTCCTGTACAATGTCATGAACCTCATCCATGGTTCATCAGGCACTCTATCTATCAGATCTAGGCCCTTAACTCTATTTCTCACTTCCACTGTATAATCACAAGGGATTTGATTTAGGTCATACCTGAATGGTCTAGTGGTTTTCCCTACTTTCTTCAATTTGAGTCTGAATTTGGTAATAAGGAATTCATGATCTCAGCCAGTCAGCTCCTGGTCTTGTTTTTGTTGACTGTATAGGGCTTCTCCATCTTGGGCTGCAAAGAATATAATCAGTCAGATTTCAGTGTTGACCATCTGGTGATGTCCATGTGTAGAGTCTTCTCTTGTGTTGTTGGAAGAGGGTGTTTGTTATGACCAGTGCATTTTCTTGGCAAAACTACCTGGTTAGGACAAACATTTCAAACCAGACTCTCTGGGATCAAGTGACTTTAATAAGTTATTTAAACTCTTCATGCCTCAGTTATTTTACCTGTGAAATATATTTATCTGTAACATGGACACAATTATAGTATCGACCCTGGTAACTCAGCTATTAAGGAATCCGCCTGCAGTGCAGGAGACCTCAGTTTGATTCCTTGGTTGGAAGATCCCCTGGAGAAGGGAAAGGCTACTCGCTTCAGTATTCTGGCCTGGAGAATTCCATGGACTGTATAATCCATGGGGTTGCAACAAGTCAGACACAACTAAGCAACTTTCACTTTACTTTCATAACATTATGGTGAGGATTAAATTATTTAAAGTTTAGAATAGTATCTGCATATAGCAAATACTGAATATAAATTATCACTATTATTATTTTTATTATTATAATTATATGGCAAAACCTGTGAAGATAGTATACATGTGACTATAGTTTGGGAAATACTGATATCTATAGCAACAGCCATTTTATAGGATTTTGTCTCTACCTGAGAGTGCTTCCAAAGAACATCAAACTTCTTAGAGTTTCTCTCTGCTAGTTAACAAAGTCAGTAACCTTATATCTCTCTAATTCCTCCCAGCATTCCAATAAAAACTCTTCAGTAATCAATCTCATCGACCTTCAAATTCATTGACCCTCCTCCCAACAATGAACTCAATTTGCTTCTTACCAAGCTTAGAATTCATTGTTCATCACTCTGATCATTCATTTACATATGTACTCAACTCCCTTATTCTTGTTCCATAATATTTGCCTAGAAAAATCTCTAACCTTGAATAAACACGATTACCCCATGCCTGTATGAATGAAGAAACATGACTTAGAGGGAAAACCTAACAGTAATAACCAAATTATAAATGTCTAATCGAACTCTAAGAGGCCGTTAGCGCTGCCCAGCAGTCCTACTGCTTTTTCTGAAATGCCTCTTCATTGCTCTGAGACTGCTATTTCGCATCTTTTCTTCTCTCCTCAAGTCTTCAATATTCACCCACTTGTAGCACTTCTTCTTGCCTGTATTTCACTGATAAGCAAAGTTAGAAAACAATGACCACATTTTTTCCAGCAGCAAATTTACCAAGTCTTTGAAAACATCCACACACAGACTGACACCCTACAGTTACGAGGGATGAAGAGTATGGGCTTCAGTCATCTAAAGACAAGGGCTCTACATAGGCACTGGCTCCTATCCCCTCTGTCTACCCAAGGACTTAGATTCTACAGTACCCCCCTCCCTTTTTTCTAAATCACCAACTTTCCCTTTTTCTACTGGACTACACCTTACATAACACAGAATGCTGTAAAATATTTCTGACTCCCCGCATACTCCAACTAGCACCTCACATCGTATAGCCAAAACCACTGAAAGAGTTGCTTTCACTTCCTCTGGATATCCCACTCACCCACAAGCCACTTATCAAGGTGATAGTGAAACTTCATCTTGCTAATGTCAGTGGAATGCTATCCATCTTCTTACTAGACCTCTGAGGAGCATTTATTCAAACTCTTTCTCTTAAAATATTATATTCTCTTGCTCTAAAGATGTCACACTCTCTAACCTTTAATTATATCTTTCTAACTGACTGACCACTTCTTCTCAATATCCTTACTGATTCTGTATCCTCTGCCAGATCTGTGAATACTGAACTCCCCTTCAGTGCTAAACATTGTTCTCACTCTACAACCGGTTCCATTCATGGCTTGAAATTTCACCTACCCTCACCTCTCTCTGAGACCCAGATTTGATGAGTCACCAGTTTATCTCAAATCTTCACTTCAGTGTCAGTAAGCACCTCAAATCAATATGTCCAAAATCATCATCATCATCTCTTATTAATAAAGATACAGATTAGATTCATGTATCAAAGAAACTCAAAAATATACTGCCTTAATCAAGAGAAAGATTGTTTGTCTCTCACATAAAAGTCCAGCTAGGTGATTATGTCAAACAAAGTGTAAACAAAGTTATGAGTGTTGGGGAATAAGGGATTTATTAAAGGAATAAGGCCTTACTCATTTCAAAGAGATAGTGTGGAAGTTAGATTCTAGATGGGAATGCTGGAGCATCACAGAAGTCTCTACTAGGGTCTCCTGAAGCACTGCTTGAGTTGACAAGTTGAAGATTACTGGAGAATCTGGAAAGCCAGATACTTTCAGAAGCCAATGTGGGACAATGAAGAGGAGCTGGTGAAAAATGAGATTGAAATATGTTATTTCTGCCAAAATATTACTTCTGTAGTTCCACACACAAGTGTTAGTGTCGGGCCTGTGGCTACTATTGGTAAATTTGGCCATTAATCAGGAAGAATAGCCAAATGCAGGGCAGGGGAGAGCAAGCAGGAAATCAAACCTACCGTTACTTAGAGAACAGATGTGTACAGGATGAGCAGTGGGCCTGCGAGGACACTGAGGGGAATGTCATCATTTGAAGAATAGACAAAACAGAGTGAGTTCACTGCAAAAAGCAAAAAAGAAATGGGAAAGTCAGGAAAACAATAAGGAAGCAGTAGAATGTAAACCAAGAGAACTGCGAGTTTTGTGAAGCAATGAGTCATCAAGCAAGTCCTGCCCTTCACAGAGATTCATAGGGGAAGAACTGGAAGGCGGCCTTGGAAGTGGCAGTGAGACAGTCAGTGGTGACCTCAGAGTACAGAAGGCCAAGTGCAGTGATTGAGTTGTGTGTTAGGAAAGCTACTTCCAAGAAGGGTAGGAAAGAGAGAAGGCAGTGGCTAGGACAAGAGGCATGGCCAAGAGAATAGTTTTGTTATCATTATTTGCAGGTGTTTGTTTGTGTGTCTATTTGCTTGTATTGCAAAGCCTGGAACATGTTTATAGGATATAATGAAGGAACTATTTCAGAAAAGGGCAAGTAGAAATCTGAAAGACAGGATAAATAATTGACTGATTAAAGCCCTGGCATTGGTGAGAGGGGGTAAGAATTCTGGAAACAATTGAGGGTTTTACCTCAAACAAAAAACTAGAAATGAGTAGGCAAGCATTGTAAGGAAGGGAAGAGGATCCCTTTTCTGGTGTAGATTATCTGATAGGCAACATCCAGTATGTAGTGGCTATCATCCAGAGAACTTAAGAATAAAGAAGATATGGAATAGCTGCTTGAATTCAGTAGGAGAGAGTTCACCAAACATAACTGAAAAGAGTATGGAATGAATTCATGGTCTGACTGAGGTTGACAAAACTGTAGTGGAACTGTACTGAATAATTGTGCCACACTGTCCTTTAATATTTGGCCAAAGTGTACAGATGGATCTTCATTCCAAGGCTAGTGCTCTTCTCATGGTGGGTTCAGTCAGTTAGGATGGATTCTTCTTGCAAGAAATAGAAAATGGAACGAGGTTTTTAAGCAACTGAGGCTGTTTTTCTCACACAATAAATCCTAAAGGTAAATGGCTATGGACGCTGGTTTTAGCAACTCAGTGAAGGTCCTACAGCTGTTCTCTGTAATTCTTTCTCCTTTTTGACCACATTTGCATTTGATCCAGTAGGAAAAGAGTGAAGGAGGTTGGTGCTAATTTATCAGTGCCTCAGTCGTGTCCGACTCTGCGACCCCATGGACTGTAGCCTACCACGCTCCTCTGTCCATGAGATTTTTCAGGCAAGAGTACTGGAGTGGGTTGCCATTTCCTTCTCCAGAGGATCTTCTCGACCCAGGGGTCGAACTCAGGTCTCCCACATAGTAGGCAGATGCTTTACTGTCTGAGCCACCAGGGAAGTCCTTTAATAGGAAGGCAAAACTTTCCTAGAAGTCCCAGGCTTGCTGCATCTCAGACTCTCTTAGAGGAACTGCAGTACCTCCAGTAAGTCAGGGAGAGGCTGGCAACAGGCTAAATGTGTACCACCAAGCAGCGTCTACTCTAGGATTCAGAGAAGTTGAGTCTAGATGAAAAAAGTTATTCAAATGATAAGTAATAAGATCTGGATAAAGAGAGAGGTGGCCAGTACCTTAACCAAGTGATCTCACTTAGCACCAAAAATAATAATATAAATTTATACTAAGTGACTTTTAGTTTGAAGCAATGGGAAGTACATATCCCTCAAGCTGTTTTCTTACTAAGAGTGTGAAAGCTGTACGTAATCTTGCAAAACAATAAAATCAATCCAGATTGTGAGACATTTTATAAAAAAGCTGACCTGAACTCTTCAACTATGCCAATGTCCAGAAAGGAAAAAAAAAAAAGGGGTGAAGTCTCAAACTAAACTAAAAAGACTAAACTGGCAATAAAATACAATATCTGATCCTTGATTCAATTCTGAACTGTTCACAAAAGCAACAGTTATAAAAGTTTTGGATTAACTTGACAATTTTTAGTATAGATGAAACAATCAAAGTTAAATTTCTTGGATGTAATAATGATTGTATTATTTTGTTATAGTGTGAAATATATTTATTCTTAAAGGATTCATGCTACTGCATTTAAGAGTAAACCATCATGAACACTGCAATTACTTTCAAATTGTTCACAGAAATACTATCTATATTGTATGATTACACACACACACATGCACACACACACACACAGAGGCATAGAGAGAAAGAGAATGAACAAATGTGGTAAAAGTTAACAATTGTTGAATCTAAGGGAAGAGAGCAGGTGTTTGTTGAACTGTTTTTTTAACTTTCATATAGCTTTTTAATTTCTCTAAAGAAAGCTAGAGATAAAAGAGAAGAAAAGGGAATTTTGGAATTTCCAATTTATTTTATGGAGTGCTACTTGAATTATTCTTGCTGTGAGCATGAGTGTGAGTGGTTTAAAGTAGAAGTAAGTGTCAAGAGCATTTATATAAAACATACTCAGGCCATAGGTCTTAGGTTCAAATCCTGGTTTGGCAACTTGTGCTGGGAAAACTGGACAGCTACATGTAAAAGAATGTGATTAGAACTTTTCCTTACATCACATATAAAAACAAACTCAAAGTAGATTAAAGACCTAAATGTAAGACTTGAAACCATGAAACTCCTAGAAGAAAAGAAAGAACAATCTTTGACATAAATTGTATATATTTTGGATTTGTTTCCTAAGGCAAAAGAAATAAAAATGAAAGTAAACAAATGGTACCTAATTAAACTTAAAAACTTTTGCACAGCAAAGGAAACCAGGAACAAAAGGAGAAGACAACTGATTGAATGGGAGAAAACATTTGCAACTAATATGATCAATAATGGTTAATATCCAAACTGTATAAACAGCTGAAAACAAAACAAAACAAAATTGATTTAAGAAAAGAGCAGAGAACCTGAATACACATTTTTCCAAAGAAAATATACCAACGGCTAATGGGCATATAAAAATATGCTCAACATCTCTCATTATTAGAGAAATGCAAATAAAAACCACAGTGAGATATAACCTCACATCTGTCTGAAAGGGTATCATCAAAAAGAAAACAAATACCAAATGGTGGTGAGGGTGTGGAGAAAAGGAAACCCTTGAACGCTGCTGGTGGGAATGTAAATCAGTGCGACCACTGTGGGGACCACATGCAGGGTCCTCAAAAACTAAATGTAGGACTACTACATGATCTAGCAATTCCACTTCTGGGAATACTTTTTTAAAACCTGAAAACACTAATTTGAAAAGATATGTGTACCCCAGTGTTCATAGAAGCACTATTTACATTTGCCAAGATATGGAAGCAACGTAACCTAACCTCACAAGATGTCAGTCCATCAAAAATGGTGTGTGTGTGTGTGTGTGTGTGTGTATGTATGTATGTATGTATATATATATATATATATATATATGCAATGGAGTATAATTCAGAAAAAATGAAATTCTGCCATTTGTAACACAGACATATTAGAGAGTATTATGCTTAGAAATAAGTCAGACAAAGAAAGACAAATACTGTAGGTTATCACTTTTATGTGGGATCTGAAAAATAAAACAAATGACTGTATATAATAAAACAGAAGTAGACTCACAGATATAGAAAGCTGACTAGTAGATACCAAAGGGGAGAGAGTAGATGGGGCAGGGGCAAGATAGGGGTATGGGATTAAGAGATACAAACTACTATGTATAAAATAAATAAACAACAAGGATACACCATACAGCACAGGGAAATATAGTCATTATTTTGCAATAATGGAGCATAATCTATAAAAAATACTGAATCACCGTGTTGTATACCTGAAACTAATATTCCAAATTGACTATACTTCAATATAAAAAAAACAATATCAGATTTATAATGCAGTAAATTATCCATAACTGTTGACAAATTCCTTTTTAAAAGGTCCCAACTGTGAAGTCAGAGGGTAAGAAGTGACCTTATGGCATCTTGTGACGTGCTGCATTATAACTTTCACAAAGACATCCAGGTCCTAATCTCCATAACTTATAAATCTAGGAATATATCACCTTCCATGACAAAAGAGACTTTATAAATGGAGTACGATTAACTTTGGAGAAAGAAATGGCAACCCATTATGGTAGTCTTGCCTGGGAAATCCCATGGACAGAGGAGCCTAGCAGGCTACAGTCCCTGGGGTCGCCAAGAGTCAGACACGACTTAATGATTAAACAACAACAGTGACTGAATTTAGTTCAATATTCAACCTGCAGAATCCATGATGATGATATGTTTGTCACCCAGTCGTGTCCAACTCTCAAGACCCCATGGACTGTAGCCTGCCAGGCTCCTCTGTCCATGGAATTCTCCAGGCAAGAATACTGGAGTGGATAGCCATTCCTTTCTCCGGGGGATCATCTCAACCCAGGGATTGAACCCAGGCCTCCTGCATTGAAGGCAGATTCTTTACTGTCTGAGCCACCTCAAAGTCTCAAAGTTCATATCAGTCCTCAACACAGTACTATTTAGACAAGAATATCTATAATTTTATTTCTTTTCTTCCAAGCAGGAACTTATTTTTCCCTTTTGTCTGTATAGTTTTGTATCATATAATTCTGGATGACCAATATTAATTTTATTGCACCATTAATGTTGCTTTTTCTAAGAATTTCTAAAGACCAGAGCTAAAGTGGTTTTCCAGCTATTTTCTTTTGTCAAGGTCTTACAACCTAAGCCAAAGAGCAACCATACTTGGTATTCCCTCTTGTTTCCTGTCAGCTTTGAATCTAAATCTCATAAAGATTGGATTGTGAAAGCACAACATAAACAGTCTCATAATTAAACAGATATTCTTACAGCAGACTGCTCCCAAAGACTAAATAAAACGTTTATTTTGTAATGAAGAAAAGAGTTAATTGGCTTCAAAAATACCTAACCAAAATGTATGAAGCAATGGCACTTTGTAAGATGTGTCATATGGTAATATTTTAGAATGGACAACAGAATTTGGAGGCTGGCATCTCACCAAACAAGGATTTCTACTATCAGCATGTGTGAGTAGGTCTCCCTCTTTCTGAAAATATCTTGTAAACATTCTGACACAATGTAAGAGTAGCTGCGGAGAAGATTTTGTTCTAGGTACTAAAAGTAGCCTAGGTTTTTTCTTTTTAATTGAGATTATAAAGTCTTCCTTAATAGCTCAGTTGGTAAAGAATCCACCTGCAATGCAGAAGACCCAGGTTCAATTCCTGGGTCAGGAAAATCTGCTGGAGAAGGGATAGGCTACGCACTCCCGTATTCTTGGACTTCTCTGGTGGCTCAGCTGGTAAAGAATCTGCCTGCAGTGTGAGAGACTTGGGTTCGATCCCTGGGTTGGGAAGATCCCCTGGAGAAGGAAAAGACTACCCACTCCAGTATTCTGGCCTAGAGAATTCCATGGACTGAGCAACTTTCAGGGAAATAAATGATGTACAGTAAAGCCTGAGGCTCTCCACAACACAAGAGTTGTAGCTGACTGGTGTGCTATGCTCACTACCATCAAAGACCCTTGGCTTACACAAGAGACAAATGGTCCCCAGTTCTTAGAAAGATAAAAGCTTGTTTTCCTCCAGATCACATTCCCGTAAGAGTCTGAAGTTTACTATGCACAGCTTTCTCACAAGATTTTAACTGAAGTTCTAGCTCTTATTTTACAGATTTTTTTATTGCCTCAGAACTCACTAAGATGGCTTTAAAAATCAATGGTTACATTTCTTTATATATCATATGAAGGATTATTTCACAATGGATTTATAAGCATCTTGTTAATTTTACTTTTGTCTTTTAGTTTATATAAACCTTTTAATAGCCAGGCACCAACCATTACTTTCTTAGACCTCTTCACCTTCTCTTCACTTCCACTGCCAGCACCAACTGTGGAAGGTTGTTTTGCATAGGGATTAACTGCTGGACTATAGCATCAGACTAAGTCCAAATCCCTACTCTTGCATTTCCTGATTCTGTGATCTTGGCCAGTTCACTAGATCTTTTCCATCTTCAGGTTCTTTGGCTACTTGTAAGGATTAATAATATATACAACATCTTAATACAACTGGTACATGGTTAAAAGTGTTCAATGTTTTTGGAGGTCCATCTTTTACCTTAGTTCAGTTCAGTCGCTCAGTCATGTCCAACTCTTTGCAACCCCATGAATCACAGCACACCAGGCCTCCCTGTACATCACCAACTCCCGGACTTCACTCAGACTCACATCCATTGAGTCAGTGATGCCATCCAGCCATCTCATCCTCTGTTGACCCCTTCTCCTCCTACCACAATCCCTCCCAGCATCAAAGTCTTTTCGAATGAGTCAACTCTTCACATGAGGTGGCCAAAGTACTGGAGTTTCAGCTTTAGCATCATTCCTTCCAAAGAAATCCCACTGGTCTTCAGAATGGACTGGTTAGATTTCCTTGCAGTCCAAGGGACCCTCAAGAGTCTTCTCCAACACCACAGTTCAAAAGCATCAATTTTTCAGCACTCAGCCTTCTTCACAGTCCAACTCTCACATCCATACATGACCACTGGAAAAACCATAGCCTTGACTAGACAGACCTTTGCTGGCAAAGTAATGTCTCTGCTTTTGAATATGCTGTCTAGGTTGGTCATAGCTTTTCTTCCAAGGAGTAAATGTCTTTTAATTTCATGGCTGCAATCACCATCTGCAGTGATTTTGGAGCCCCCAAAAATAAAGCCCGACACTGTTTCCACTGTTTCCCCATCTATTTCCCATGAAGTGATGGGACCGGATGCCATGATCTTCATTTTCTGAATGTTGAGCTTTAAGCCAACATTTTCACTCTCCTCTTTCACTTTCATCAAGAGGCTTTTTAGCTCCTCTTCACTTTCTGCCATAAGGGTGGTGTCATCTGCATATCTGAGGTTCTTGATATTTCTCCCAGCAATATTGATTCCAGCTTGTGTTTCTTCCAATCCAGTGTTTCTCATGATGTACTCTGCATAGAAGTTAAATAAGCAGGGTGACAATATACAGCCTTGACATACTCCTTTTCCTATTTGAAACCTGTTGTTTCATGTCCAGTTCTAACTGTTGCTTCCTGACCTGCATACAGATTGCTCAAGAGGCAGGTTAGGTGTTCTGGTATTCCCATCTCTTTCAGAATTTTCCATAGTTTATTGTGATCCACACAGTCAAAGGCTTTGGCATGGTCAATAAAGCAGAAATAGATGTTTTTCTGGAACTCTCTTGCTTTTTCCATGATCCAGTGGATGTTGGCAATTTGATCTCTGGTTCCTCTGCCTTTTCTAAAACCAGCTTGAACATCAGGAAGTTCCCAGTTCATGTATTGCTGAAGCCTGGCTTGGAGAATTTTGAGCATTACTTTACTAGCATGTGAGATGTGTGCAATTGTGTGGTAATTTGAGCATTCTTTGGCATTGCCTTTCTTTGGGATTGGAATGAAAACTGACCTTTTCCAGTCCTGTGGCCACTGCTGAGTTTTCCAAATTGGCTGGCATCTTGAGTGCAGCACTTTCACAGCATCATCTTTCAGGATTTGAAACAGCTCAACTGGAATTTCATCACCTCCACTAGCTTTGTTTGTAGTGATGCTTTCTAAGGCCCACTTGACTTCACATTCCAGGATGTCTGGCTCTAGATGAGTGATCACACCATCGTGATTATCTGGGTCTTGAAGATCTTTTTTGTACAGTTCTGTGTATTCTTACCACCTCTTCTTAATATCTTCTGCTTCTGTTAGGTTCATACCATTTCTGTCCTTTATCAAGCCCATCTTTGCATGAAATGTTCCCTTGGTATCTCTAATTTTCTTGAAGAGATCTCTAGTCTTTCCCATTCTGTTGTTTTCCTCTATTTCTTTGCACTGATCGCTGAAGAAAGCTTTCTTATCTCTTCTTGCTATTCTTTGGAACTCTGCATTCAGCTTGGGGTATAGCTCAGTGGTAGGGTGCATGCTTAGCATGCATGAGGGCCTGGGTTCAATCCCCAGTACCTCCATCTTTTACCTACCCATCACCAAAATAGTTTTGCTTTAGTTCAGTGAAAATAGTACTTTCCATTCAGATTCTATTGCTAGGAGAAGAAAGAAGTAAGTCAACTACTTAATTTACACATGACTTAAATTTGGGTTAAGTTAGAAATTAACAACTGGAATAAACCCTTGTTATTTCTGGGGAAAGTGAAGTCTCTCAGTCGTGTCCGACTCTTTGCAACCCCATGGACTGTAGCCTACCACATTCCTCCGTCCATGGGATTTTCCAGGCAAGAGTACTGGAGTGGGTTGTCATTTCCTTCTCCAGAGGATCTTCCCGACCCAGGGATCGAACCCAGGTCTCCCACATTGTAAGCAAAACGCTTTACCATCTGAGCCACCAGGGGAGTCTTTCTGGGGAAAAGAAGTCAAATTCCAAAGAAAACATAGACAGAAAACCATGATGGAACAAATAAGAGGGTTATTTACAGAAAGAAATAGATAGAAAGATGAAAGTCTTGATCATCAATTGACAACTACAATTCCCCCAAACTTGCCACCCATTAACACTCTGAACACTTGTTTTGGCCCCACATGTGCTCTATTTCAAGAAATACAAATAAAACTCATGGCTGGTCAAGGAGCTAATTGCCATGACACGGTTGTAGCAAGACACAATCATGGAGATATATATGTTCTGTATCTCTCCCTCTATTTCATAGGCCCAGAGTACCTTCTGAGGACTACCTTGCTTGTACCTCAACTCTGTTCTTCATAGTCAAACCACTAGTTGGGGAATCTGAGGTGGCAAAGAGAGAGGGTATATATGAACATTATATGTTCTATAACTCAGATAGTGAAATTCTTACACTTACTTACACCCTAAGTGTAGGTTGCCCCATTTCTTTCCCTGTGATTTTCACTTTTATTTGAAATTGACTTAATATGTCATGTAACTCAAGTATTTTAATTTAGGCATTCCATGACCTCTGGGAGGTTTTCTTATTAGCAAATGTCAAGATAATCCCTAACATGATATCTGATCACATAACATTCTTTCATACGCTTTTATGAATGTTTTATTCTTAATACTTAAATGCTTCTCCCCTAAATCTTTTTGTGAATAATAATATGTGCTTTAAAACCCAGATCATACTGGTCTTACATTTAAAGTCTTTCCAGCTCTGATTTTTGTTTCAGCACTGTACTCTGTGCAGACATCCTCTAAAAGGAATCTAAGTGAATCTCATTTCCTAGTAATTGACATCATGTATAATTCCCTTCCCTTGAGTATGGCCCTACCGAGTAACTCACGTCAAAGATAAAGAACATAGCAAAAGTGATAAGATGTAGGTTTCAAAGTAGGATTCAAAAAGACTTTCTACTGTCCAGCTGGCCCTTCTTGCTATTTCTCACTTGCTCTAAGGGAAACCAGTTGAGAATTACCTCATGGAAATGTCTTTTTGACAAAGAACTGAGGGAGCACTCCAATGAACAGCCAGGAAGGAAGTGAAACCCTTAATCCAGGAGTATGTGAGGAAACTGAATCTTACCTACAACAATTTGAGTGAGCTTAGGAGTAGCTCCTCCTTCAATCGAGCTTTCATAGAAGACCAAAATCCCAGCCAGCACCTTTATTGCAACCTTGTGAAAGGCCTAGAAGCAGAGACATTAAGCACAGATTTCTGGCCCACAAAATCTGTGAGATAGCAAATGTTTGTTGTTTTAAGCAACTAAGTTTTGGGGTAATTTGCTATACAGCAAGAAATAGCTAATACATTCCCTATGCAGCAGACCTGGATATGGCATAAGCCCTCTTGGAGGATGTCACCATAAACCCCATCATAGAGCCACCAGAACTTACACAGGACAGGGGAAACAGACTCTTGGAGGGCACAAACAGAACCTTGTGCATACCAGGACCCAGGAGAAAGGAGCAGTGACCCCACAAGAGACTGACCCAGACTTGACTGTGAGTGTCAAGGAGTCTCTGGCAGAGGCATGGGTCAGTGGTGGCCTGCTGCAGGGTTGTGGGCACTGAGTGTAGCAGGGACCTTTTGAAGGAGGTCACCATTATCTTCATTACCTCCACCATAGTTTGTTGCTAAGTCGCTTCAGTCATGTCCGACTCTGTGTGACCCCATAGACGGCAGCCCACCAGGCTCTGCCGTCCCTGGGATTCTCCAGGCAAGAACACTGGAGTGGGTTGCCATTTCCTTCTCCAATGCAGGAAAGTGAAAAGTGAAAGTGAAGTCGCTCAGTCATATCCGACTCGTAGTGACCCCATGGACTGCAGCCTACCAGGCTCCTCTGCCCAGGGGGTTTTCCAGGCAAGATTGGCCCCAGGTAAATAACAGGGAGGGAACACAGCCCCACCCATCAACAGAAAATTCCATTAAAGATTTCCTGAGTACGGCCCCACCCATCAGAACAAGACCCAGTTTTCCCCTCAGTCAAATCTCTCCCATCAGGAAGCTTCCATAAGCCTCTTATCCTTCTCCATCAGAGAGCAGACAGACTGAAAACCACAGTCACAGAAAACTAACCAATCTGATCACATGGACCACAGCCTTGTCTAACTCAATGAAACTATGAGCCATGCTGTGCAGGGCCACCCAAGATGGATGGGTCATGGTGGAGAGTTCTGACAAAATGTGGTCCACTGGAGAAGGGAATGGCAAACCACTTCAGCATTCTTGCCTTGAGAACCCCATGAACAATATGAAAATGCAAAAAGATAGGACACAGAAGGATGAACTCCCCAGGTTGGGGGTGCCCAACATGCTACTGGGGATCAGTGGAGAAATAACTCCAGAAAGAATGAAGAGACAGAGCCAAAGCAAAAACAACACCTAGTTGTGGATGGGACTGGTGATGGAAGTAAAGTCTGATGCTGTAAAGAGCAATATTGCACAGGAACCTGGAATGTTAGGTCCATGAATCAAGGCAAATTGGAGCTGGCAAGAGTGAACAGTGAAATAAAATGGACTGGATTGGGTGAATTTAACTCAGATGACCATTATATCTACCTCTGTGGGCAAGAATCCCTTAAAAGAAATGGAGTAGCCATCATAGTCAACAAAATAGTCTGAAATGCAGTACTTGGATGCAATCTCAGAACTGACTGAATGATCTGTGTTCGTTTCCAAGGCAAACCATTTAATACCACAGTAATCCAAGTCTATGCCCCGATCAGTAATGCTGAAGAAGCTGATGTTGAATGATTCTATGAAAACCTACAAGACCTTCTAGAACTAACACCCAAAAAAGATGTCCTTTTCATTATAGCAGACTGGAATGCAAAAGTAGGAAGTCAAGAAACACCTGGAGTAACAGGCAAATGGACATCACCAGATAGTCAATACAGAAATCAGATTGATTATATTCTTTGCAACCAAAGATGGAGAAGCTCTATACAGTCAACAAAAACAAGACTGGGAGCTGACTGTGGCTCAGATCATGAACTCTTTATTGCCAAATTCAGATTTAAGTTGAAGAAAGTGGGGAAAACCACTAAACCATTCAGGTATGACCTAAATCAAATCCCTTATGATTATACAGTGGAAGTGAGAAATATATTCAAGGGATTAGATCTGATAGACAGAGGGCCTGAAGAACTATGGACAAAGGTTTGAGACATTGTACAGGAGGCTGTAATCAAAACTATTCCCAAGAAAAAGAAATGCAAAAAAGTAAAATAGTTGTCTGAGGAGGCCTTACAAATAGCTGAGAAAAGAAGAGAATTGAAAGGCAAAGGAGGAAAGGAAAGATATAAGCATCCGAATGCAGAGTTCCAAAGAATAGCAAGGAGCGATAAGAAAGCCTTCCTCAGTGATCAATGCAAACAAATAGAGGAAAACAATGGAATGGGAAAGACTGGAGATCTCTTCAAGAAAATTAGAGATACCAAGGAAACATTTCATGCAAAGATGGGCTCGATAAAGGACAGAAATGGTATGGACCTAACAGAAGCAGAAGATATTAAGAAGAGGTGGCAAGAATACACAGCAGAACTGTATAAAAAAGATCTTCACGACCTGGATAATCACGATGGTCTGATCACTCATCTAGAGCCAGACATCCTGGAATGTGAAGTCAAGTGGGCCTTAGAAAGCATTACTACAAACAAAGCTAGTGGAGGTGATGGAATTCCAGTTGAGCTGTTTCAAATCCTGAAAGATGATGCTGTGAAAGTGCTGCACTCAAGATGCCAGCCAATTTGGAAAACTCAGCAGTGGCCACAGGACTGGAAAAGGTCAGTTTTCATTCCAATCCCAAAGAAAGGCAATGCCAAAGAATGCTCAAACTACTGCACAATTGCACTCATCTCACACGCTAGTAAAGTAGTGCTCAAAATTCTCCAACCAAGGCTTCAACAATATGTGAACTGTGAACTTCCTGATGTTCAAGCTGGTTTTAGATAAGGCAGAGGAACCAGAGATCAAATTGCCAACATCTGTTGGATCATGGAAAAAGCAAGAGAGTTCCAGAAAAACATCTATTTCTGCTTTATTGACTATGCCAAAGCCTTTGACTGTGTGGATCACAATAAACTGTGGAAGATTCTGAGAGAGATGGGCATACCAGACCACCTGACCTGCCTCTTGAGAAATCTGTATGTAGGTCAGGAAGCAACAGTTAGAACTGGACATGGAACAACAGACTGGTTCCAAATAGGAAAAGGAGTGTGTCAAGACTGTATATTGTCAAGCTGCTTATTTAACTTATATGCAGAGTACATCATGAGAAACGCTGGGCTGGAAGAAACACAAGCTGGAATCAAGATTGCCGGGAGAAATATCAATAACCTCAGATATGCAGATGACACCACCCTTATGGCAGAAAGTGAAGAGGAGCTAAAAAGCCTCTTGATGAAAGTGAAAGAGGAGAGTGAAAAAGTTGGCTTAAAGCTCAACATTCAGAAAACGAAGATCATGGCATCCGGTCCCATCACTTCATGGGAAATAGATGGGGAAACAGTGGAAACAGTGTCAGACTTTATTTTGGGGGGCTCCAAAATCACTGCAGATATTGACTGAAGCCATGAAATTAAAAGACGCTTACTCCTTGGAAGAAAATTTATGACCAACTTAGATAGCATATTCAAAAGCAGAGACATTAGTTTGCCAACAAAGGTCTGTCTAGTCAAGGCTATGGTTTTTCCAGTGGTCATGTATGGATGTGAGAGTTGGACTGTGAAGAAGGCTGAGCGCCAAAGAATTGATGCTTTTGAACTGTGGTGGTGGAGAAGACTCCTGAGAGTCCCTTGGACAGCAAGGAGATCCAACCAGTCTATTCTGAAGATCAGCCCTGGGTTTTCTTTGGAAGGAATGATGCTAAAGCTGAAACTCCAGTACTTTGGCCACCTCATGTGAAGAGTTGACTCATTGGAAAAGACTCTGATGCTGGGAGGGATTGGGGGCAGAAGGAGAAGGGGACGACCGTCGATGAGATGGCTGGATGGCATCACGGACTCGATGGACGTGAGTCTGAGTAAACTCCGGAATTGGTGATGGACAGGGAGGCCTGGTGTGCTGCAATTCATGGGGTCGCAAAGAGTTGGACATGACTGAGTGACTGAACTGAACTGAACTGAATGTTAAGCCAGCTTAAAAAGAAAGAAACGGAGTCACAGAAAAGTCAGGTAACTTGTAACATGCCCAGCATCAACAGCTAAAGGAGCCTAGCTATAAAAACAGACAATCTCCATAGAGTTCACATTCTCCACCACAAAGATTACATAGATACCTTATATTTCTGATATTATATATCCTTTGTATACATCTTACATGTTTTTATTTCACACACATTCACCAGCACAGTGCCTTGCATGTGTGCTTGTGCTAAGTCACTTCAGTCGTGTCTGACTCTTTGCATCCCTGTGGACTTTAGCCTCCAGGAGCCTCCGTCCATGGGGATTCTCCATGCAAGAATACTGGGATGGGTTGCCATGCCCTCCTCCAGGGACTCTCTGAGCCAGGGATGAACCTGAGTCTCTTACATCTCTTGCACTGGCAGGTGGGTCCTTTACCACTAGCACCACCTGTGAAGTCCCAATATCTTCCATTGAAAGGATCAATAAATATGAGTGAGTGAAGAAATCAATACCAGAAATTTTCTATTCTGGCTAAGTTTTTATCTTCTGAGCCAAGGAGATAAGCACATCAGCCACAGAGGAATTCTCTGACTGTTCCCTGAGGATCCATTATCATCTGTGATGATGTGAAATAGAGACCAGTAGTCCACAGAGACCCTTTCAATTCCCCATTCTGTCTGAATGGAAAACTAGAGAAATGCTACATTTTTTTACTAGCCTTTGTTTTTTTTTTTTTTGCTCGTTTTCCATCCTGAGACCATTGCTTTAAATGAACTCATTCAGAAAAATAAATAAACAAATAAATAATGCATTATCTCCAAAAAAAGATGCAAGTGCCATGTAGCAATTTCATTGCATCATAGTTATAAGTCAAATCTGAAGTGGTGGAAATCACAAATCAAAAACTTTTGCTATTACTGTTAAGGATGGGGACAGTTTCTCATAGACTGTAAGAGATCAAATGATGTGTGCAACCTACACATTCTGTTCTCAACCTTCATTCTGGTTGCTGCTGCTACTGCTAAGTCGCTTCAGTCATGTCCAACTCTGTGCAACCCCATAGACAGCAGCCCACCAGGCTCCCCCATACCTGGGATTCTACAGGCAAGAACGCTGGAGTGGGTTGCCATTGCCTTCTCCAATGCATGAAAGTGAGAAGTGAAAGTAAAGTCGCTCAGTCGTGTCCGACTCATAGCAACCCCATGGACTGCAGCCTACGAGGCTCCTCCGTCCATGAGATTTTCCAGGCAAGAGTACTGGAATGGGGTGCCATTGCCCTCTCCTTCATTCTGGTAGTCTGGGAAATTAAACTCCACCACAAGGAATTCATTTTCTGTTGCTCTTTTATCTGTGACCACTATGGTAAATTGGCTACTGCCTAAAATAGTATACACCTTGTTTTTAGTAGTGTAGTTAATTTACCAAAGTAGATGCAACTGTCAAAATTATAGAGAAATACTAAGTGAGTGATGGAAGCCTGGCTGTGTGATATGACAGTTTACTGGCTTTACTGCTCCTCTATGTGGACTAGGTCGGTGAGTTAAATCATAACAAGAGACAAAGTACCGGAAAACCTGACCCCACCAGTGCTTTAATTCTTTTTGTTTTGAGGCTTTTTAAAGATATCCAATGTAAACTATGCTACAGCTCTGCATTACCCAGAAACAGAAATGAGACAACAATGAATATTGGGAGCCTTCAAGGAATGAGCCTTCAGGGAACGGGACTCAGTTGTGCTGAGATTGGGAGGATCTGCCTGGGAGGTATCTGGCCTCCAAATGCAGTGGCAAACGCAGAAAGACTGTCATCTCTGCTTGACAGTTTTGTCTAGGAGAACATATCCATAGCACGCGCGGAATCAGAATGAGACCTTACTGTCTAGAAGATGCTTGATTAAAATTAATGAAGGAAGAGTGTGGAAAAGTAAACACTTGTAAATAATACTTGAAATTATGACTGAAAATACTAAACTTTTGTTATTTAATATCTTCAGGCAAAGCACCATCAGGACTCTGGTAAAAGTAGGAAAACTAGAGAGAGCTATTTGGTAAGTTTTAAGTAGTGTTTCTCCTGAGGTTGATATATGTTATGGAAAGTGCGGGCACTGACAAAATTCCAGGGTCTTACCATAAAGCCTGCGCTTTCTGAAATATTTATAGTAATAACATTTTATCTGTAAAAATTTAATTGGGGGCAGAATGAGAATATCCTGTTACTTGACACCTCTTCACATGTGATTCTTACAAAATTACTCAGTGGTTTTTTTCAGAGGCCTTCTGGGGAAACAAGTTTTGCATGTAAAAGATTAGATACAGGCATCGAGGATATAGATATAGATTAGTTTACATTATGTAAAAGGCATTAAATCAGTAAGTCAAGTAAGCTTAGCTCAGTCGGTAAAGAATCTGCCTGCAATGCAGGAGACCTGGGTTCGATTCCTGACTTGGGAAGATTCCCTGGAGAAGGAAATGGCAATCCACTCCAGTATTCTTGCCTGGAAATCCCATGGACAGAGAGCCTGTCCAAGTAGCCATGAACAGGGCTACAGTCCATGGGGTCACAAAGAGTCAGACACGACTTAGCGACTAAACCACCAAACCACCAAGTAAGCAAATCCATCAAGGTCAGTCAAACTGCTAAAATTTTATTACATTTCACAGCTTATTTTCAGACTCAGGTATTATGAATAAAAGCAAATAAAATTCACTTTTTGAGTTTTCATGCTCTTTCATTTTCCAGAATGTACATAGAATTCACTTTGGTATGGTGCTTCTTTGTTTTTTCTTCTTTCTTTTTTATTTTTTTTGAATTATGAAAGTAACATAACAGATACTTATCAAGAGACTTGGAAATTACAGAAGAAAATTACATGTAGGTCCACTATATACGACACTTATTTTTTAAGTAGATTAACTAAGAGTTTATAGTTGGAATTTTAATGTCAAACTCTCAAAAATTAATAGAATGAATATGCAGAATATAGTAGACCTGAAAAGCACTATGAACCAATTCAACATAATTAAGATTTATACAATTTTCCCACAATAGTAGGGTACAAATTCTATTCAAGCTCCCATAGACTATAATCCAGAAGACACTGGAACATATCCGGGAACATAAAATAAGTTGCATAAATTTCATGATCTAAAAGTATTGCTGGAGAAGCAAATGTCAACCCACTCCAGTATTCTTGCCTGGAAGATCCCATGGACAGAGGAGCCTGGTGGTCAGAGGAGTTCATGGGGTCACAAAGAGTCAGACACGATTGAATGACTGAGCATGTGAAAGTATTGAAATCATACAGAGTCTGTTCTCACCATGGAATTATGTTAGAAATCAATATCAAAAAATATTTTAAAATAACCCACATATTTTCAAGTGCTGTGTGACATTTACCAAGAGAGATCTTTGACTTAACCACTGAAAGCCTCAATAAAATCAAAAGAATGAAAAAACACATAGGGTGATTTCAGAGAATGCATTTAGATGAGAAGTTGATAACAAAGATACTTTAAAAACTCCATGTATTTGGAAATTAGATGTCCACTTTTAAATGATAGGTGTATCTAAGAAGCCATAGCAAAAAAATTAAAAAATA
This sequence comes from Capricornis sumatraensis, assembly GCF_032405125.1. Classification (NCBI taxonomy): domain Eukaryota; kingdom Metazoa; phylum Chordata; class Mammalia; order Artiodactyla; family Bovidae; genus Capricornis; species Capricornis sumatraensis. The sequence continues at coordinate 68,832,826 of NC_091075.1, forward strand.
TTTGTAACAGAATAAAAATGAAAAGAGAATTTATAAGAATTTGTTGTAGCTGAAGATGCCCAATGCAACTAAATACAATATGGAATCTTGACTAAGGTATGAAAACAAATAATGGACCCTAGTATATCACTTTGTGAAATTTGAACAAAATTACTGGAGTGCTTCTTTATCAAAAGGTCTATACAGTCAGAACTATTCTCATAATAACACTAAAACTTTAACATGCAATGCATTCATCATTGCTCATGAATCAGTAAATCCACAAAAAAAATTTTCTTAGTTTTAATTTCAATTATAGTAAATACTGATGAGATTTAAGAGTGTAAATGGATCAGGAGACCAAAAAATTTGAGTACCATGGCTTTAGGATAAAACTAATTTTTTCTTGAATAGGACACACATACATGTGTATTTCTTTGTCACTATTATTCCTAGAATAGTCTCAGCAATCCCTATAAATTATAACTGTTAACTCAAGGAAATGAGGTTGTATTTCACAAGGAAAAGTAGGGAATGGAAAATTGACAGCTATGTGTCATTTTAAATGACTACAGCAGAGTAGCAGAGCTCATAAACACATATAATACAAATTTTACAGATATTTACATTTGCTTTAACACCGAAGAATTGATGCTTTTGAACCTGTGGTGTTGGAGAAGACTCTTGAGAGTCCCTTGGACTGCAAGAAGGCCCAGCCAGTCCATCCCAAAGGAGATCAGTCCTGGGTGTTCATTGGTAGGACTGATGTTGAAGCTGAAACTCCAATACTTTGGCCACCTGATGTGAAAAGCTGACTCATTTGAAAAGACCCTGATGCTGGGAAATATTGAGGGCAGGAGGAGAAGGGAACGACAGAGGACGAGATGGTTGGATGGCATCACCGACTCAATGGACATGGGTTTGAGTGGACTCCGGGAGTTGGTGGTAGACAGGGAGGCCTGGCATGCAGCAGTTCATGGGGTCGCAAAGAGTTGGACACAGCTGAGCAATTGAACTGAACTGAACATATTTTTAAAGTGGCAAAAATGAGCACATTTATTAACATCCCCAAATCTATAGCCACTCCATTGCACAAAATAATAAGAAGCAAAGGTATGTGCTGTACTGCTGATCTGTGCTATGCTAAGTCGCTTTAGTTGTGTCCGACTCTCTGCAACCCTATGGACTATAGTTCACCAGGCTCCCCTGTCCATGGGATTCTCCAGGCAAAACACTGGAGTGGGTAGCCATTTCCTTTTCCAGAGGACCTTCCCAGCCCAGGGATCAAGCCAGTGTCTCCTGCATTGCAGGATTCTTTACCACTGAGCCACCAGGGAAGCCCTAAGCAAAGGTATATAAATTTTAAATTATGCTTAGAAATCAATGTTTAAGTATTTCCTTAGAAATTATATGGGTATTCAATGACTTAATTAGCTCAATTTAATATCAATCCAAGGTTTTAAGCTAGATATCATGAAGATTTTCTCCAAGCTGACATACTACAGAACATAATGACTGTTGAAGAAAAGTTTGTCAGAATAATGATATAATTTATTTGAACACAAATTGCCATTTTTATGATCATGTTTAAGGAGTACTGTGTAATGTCAACCTATTTGATCTGGATAAAATGTATACTTGTGTTATATTTAATACTGATAAGTTGAAAAAGACATGGCTGTTTTATATTAAACCAAAATTATTAAACTAGGTATGTTTATCTTAGTTAGGTGAACTTGCATCTTTAAAATGTTTCTGATTTAGCTTATATAAGAAAATATTTTATTTAAGTCTAGAACATTTAAAATATTTGAGGTACAGTTTTCCTTTTTCTGGGAATTTAGGAGCATTTGATTTTTATTAACACTTATTTATCTAAACAAATCAGTTGGAATAGAGCACTATCATATCAAGACTTTGTACCCTAATTTATTAATACTCTCATGCAATGAGTGATAAAGCCCTTTCTGAATTATAGACACAAAGAAAGAGTGTTTATAAATTCAGATCTACATTTCTGACACAGGTTGAAAGCAAATATAGAAACACACAAAGTCATGGTCCAGATATTAAATAGCTGCTTTCCATTCCACTGGACATAATACTCTTAATTGAGCGCAAAATGGACAAATAGATAAAACAAACTAAAAAGACTAACAAACCAGACTCTCTGTTGTCTCTCATCCAACAGAGTATAGAACTCTAACTCTATTATTCATTAGCCTATTTACAGAAATCATTGAATGGTCAGACCATGAAATCAAATCCTCAATCATTGCTGTCACTAGTCGGGAATAACTGGCTGTAAGCAAACTAGAAACAAAAACAAAACAAAAACATCAGTAGACGGTGGTGGTGGAGGGCGGGGAGAGAACCAGAAAAGTTATCTGCTTGGGTTTCACCTTAAAATCAATCAATAGATATTGAAATTACACCCCTGGGAACAAAGAAAAGACATGCCTAAGCTGAACGCCGAAGAATTGATGCTTTTGAACTGTGGTGTTGGAGAAGACTCCTGAGAGTCCCTTGGACTGCAAGGAGATCCAACCAGTCCATTCTGAAGATCGGCCCTTGGATTTCTTTGGAAGGAATGATAATGAAGCTGAAACTCCAGTACTTTGGCCACCTCATGTGAAGAGTTGACTCAGTGGAAAAGACTGATTCTGGGAGGGATTGGGGGCAGGAGGAAAAGGGGCCGACCGAGGATGAGATGGCTGGATGGCATCACTGACTTGATGGACGTGAGTCTGAGTGAACTCCGGGAGTTGGTGATGGACCGGGAGGCCTGGCCTGCTGTGATTCATGGGGTCGCAGAGTCGGACACAACTGAGCAACTGAACTGAACTGAAGCTTAAGTGACCTGTACACTTTTCTGGCAATATATTTTCAGTTCAGTTCAATTCAGTCACTCAGTCATGTTCGACTCTTTGCAACCCCATGGACTCAGTATATTTTATCTGTCTCTATTAGGTAAATTAATCGGGCATCTGATAGATTATCTCCAAACCTATTTAAGGGCAATCATTCAAAAAAATGATAAAATCATGTAAAAATATAAAACAAACGGGGATCAAAGATTTCAATAACTCATTAATTAATGAGAGAACTAGTGAGATATTGTAACTAGTTTCAAGGAGAATCCAAGGGATGAAAGTGAAAGTAAAAGTGAAGTTGCTCAGTCATGTCCAACTCTTTGCCACCACATGGACTGTAGCCTACCAGGCTTCTCCGTCCATGGGATTTTCCAGGCAGTGGGTTGCTATTTCCTTCTCCAGGGGATTTTTCCGAACTAGGGATCGAACCAGGGTTTCTCACAGTACAGGCAGACGCTTGACCCTCTGAGCCACCAGGAAAGCTTGTGGAGTAGACATACTGAAAAGGCATAATATAGCGAAACTATATCACAAATAGATGTAAACTGGCAAAATTGGTCAGTATTCACAGGGCAATATCAATACCATTGCAATTCTATGAGTAAGAATTATTTGCATTACCATCACTTTTCTATAGTGCACAGTATTGCAAAATAGGTCTCAATGAAAGGTGAGATGACCCTAACCACTAGGCAAAACTTCCAGTAATCTTTCTGATTCATTTCAAGTGTTAGTCACTCAGTCATGACCAACTCTTTCTGACCTGATGGGCTATAGCCTGCCAGGCTCATCTGCCCATGGAATTCTCCAGGCAAGAATACTGGAGTGGATAGCTTTTCCCTTTGCCAGGGGATCTTCCAAACCCAGGGATGGTACCCAGGTCTCCTGCGTTGCAGGCAGATTCTTTATCATCTGAGCCACCAGAGTTCATTTCAAAATCTTTCACAATTTTCTCTACAAAAGGAGAAGTAAAGTCCTTTCTGAATTATAGATACAGATACACATAGAGTGCTTATAAATTCCGATCTACACTTTTGCCACAGGTCAACAATAAACTTAGAAACACAAAACTAAGGTCATAATACATTTGCCTCCTTTGATAGAACAGGTTTTTCTTCTGAACCCCAAACAATTCCCAACACAGAGGGATACTGTGGAGACCTGAAGAGATATATATGCAAGATGGCGAGTACTGTTCTTTGCACTCTGATACTTCTATTTGCACTATTAAGTGTGCATTAAATTTATCTATTAAATATAGCAATTTATTTGTGGAAACTTGAAAGTGAAATTTAAGAAATGATTCTTAAGAGGGAGCTGTTACTTATACCATCTTCTATTTGCATTTGTTGTTCAGTCGCTAAATCATATTCGACTCTTTATGACCCCATGGACTGCAGCACACCAGGCTTCCCTGTACATTCACTGTCTTCCGGAGTTTGCTCAAACTCATGTCCATTGAGTTGGTGATGCCATCCAACCATCTCATCCTCTGTCGCCCCCTTCTAGTGGGCTACACTTTGTGGGGTCACAAAGAGTTGGACATGACTGAGTGACTAACACTTTCATTTTCTATTTACATAAGTGAAATTAAAAGTTGTGAATGTTTTCAAATACACCACTTACTATGTTACTGATAATTAATTAGTACAAAATTCAGAAACAGTAAGCCAATAAACTGCATTCAAACATTTAAAAATATATAAAATTCAAGAATTGTTTACTATGAGGCATCATGTTGTCTAAACCTGTATTATTGTACATATGAAATATTCAAAATTAGGTTTTATATGTTTATTGCACAATATTTTCTTAATAAATAATCAGAATTTAAATACAAGATTTATTGGGTGTAGCATTTTGAGTTTACTCAGTAGGATAATGGTCTCTACTAAAATGCAGTTCTAATTTACACAGTTTATAATAGGGATAATAAGACTGTACCATTTGTTTATTCATTTAAATGGTCAAGGTACCAAAACAGCCTTTGTTCAGAGTAAGTAATTGCCACAGTTAATTGGAACACTCAGTTTTCCATAAACCTGAAAATGGTTATAATGAATTTCATTGTTCTCGAGAGTAATGGTGACAGGAATTACTTTGTTTAATGTAACATAGGCAAAGCTCTATATATCATTTCCCTTGTGTAGGAGAATATATTTTAACTTCAACAATCCATATATATGCTCATGTATGCTTCCTGAATTAAGTGTATTTAGAGGGGTTTTTTTTTCTTAATTTTTATTTTGTGGGGTGGTGATGGAAAAGGAAAGAAAAGAAGAAATTTACATTTATTGAATTTCTAGGGACTAAAACTTTCTGTGCTTAAAAGAGGACTACTCTTAAAATGTAGGTAATTCATGGAATTATACAATTTGCTTACACCTGCCTTAATTTAAATGTGTTTTAAGCATCTTCATAACCCTAGAAATTACCTAACTGACAATAGTCTGTGGTTGTTTTTCTAGCAAACACACTCAAGATAATCTCTAGTAATAAACTGAATTCAGTGGAGGAAATGGATCTTTATCTTAAATCTATATTCCAAGCAACACTGGCATAGTTTTTTTAATAAACACAGCATACTGTTCTTTTTCTGTCTTCTTTCAGTTCAGTTCAGTTCAGTCGCTCAGTTGTGTCTGACTCTTTGCAACCCCGTGAATCGCAGCACACCAGGCCTCCCTGTTCATCACCAACTGCCAGAGTTCACTCAGACTCACGTCCATCAAGTCTGTGATGCCATCCAGCCATCTCATCCTCTGTCATCCCCTTCTCCTCCTGCCCCCAATCCCTCCCAGCATCAGAGTCTTTTCCAATGAGTCAGCTCTTCTCATGAGGTGGCCAAAGTACTGGAGTTTCAGCTTTAGCATTATTCCTTCCAAAGAAATCCCAGGGCTGATCTCCTTCAGAATAGACTGGTTGGATCTCCTTGCAGTCCAAGGGACTCTCAGGAGTCTTCTCCAACACCACAGTTCAAAAGCATCAATTCTTCAGCACTCAGCCTTCTTCACAGTCCAACTCTCATATCCATACATGACTACTGGAAAAACCATAGCCTTCACTAGACTGACTTTAGTTGGCAAAGTAATGTCTCTGCTTTTGAATATGCTATCTAGGTTGGTCATAACTTTTCTTCCAAGGAGTAAGCATCTTTTAATTTCATGGCTGCAGTCACCATCTGCAGTGATTTTGGAGCCCCAAAAAATAAAGTCTGACACTGTTTCCACTCTTTCCCCATCTATTTCCCATGAAGTGATGGGACCGGATGCCAAGATCTTCGTTTTCTGAATGTTGAGCTTTAAGCCAACGTTTTCACTCTCCTCTTTCACTTTCATCAAGAGGCTTTTTAGCTCCTCTTCACTTTCTGCCATAAGGGTGGTGTCCTCTGCATATCTGAGGTTATTGATATTTCTCCTGGCGATCTTGATTCCAGCTTGTGTTTCTTCCAGTCCAGCGTTTCTCATGATGTACTCTGCATAGAAGTTAAATAAGCAGGGTGACAATATACAGCCTTGATGTACTCCTTTTCCTATTTGGAACCAGTCTGTTGTTCCATGTGCAGTTCTAACTGTTGCTTCCTGACCTGCATACAGATTTCTCAAAGGAAGTAATGATTTCACTGCTTCCTTAAGTTACATATTAATATCATTAATTTACACATTAATTCTATGCTAGACACTGGTTTGGACATTGGTAAATGGCTCATTGTGAGGTTACTTCTCTTGCATTATTACCATCTATTCAAGAAGCACACAAGAACAAGTTATCAAACAAATAAATATATAGTTATGATGAGAAATGTATATATATTTCTCTATATATATCATTTATAAGGAATGATACACACACACATACATATATATATATATAAGGAACTATATATCATTTTCAAGTACCAAAATCTATCCTGTTTCAACAATTTAGGAGTAAACCTGACCAAGGAGGTGAAAGACATATACATGGAAAACTATAAAACATCAGTAAAGGAAATTGAAGATGATTCAAAGAAATGGAAATACATTTCATGCTCTTGGATTGGAAGAATTAATAATGTTAAAATGGCCACTCTACCCATACCAATCAATAGATTTAAAATAATACCTATCAAAATACCCGTGACATTTTTCACAAAATTAGAACTAATAATCCTAATATATAGAGAACCATGAAAGACCCAAATTGTCAAAACAATCTTAAATAAAAAGGACAAAGCCGGAGGCATAACCCTTCCGGACTTCAGACATTATTACAAAGCTATAGTAATCAAAACAGTGTGGTATTAGTATATACCATACAGATCAATGAAACAGAATAGAAAGCCCAGAAATAAACCCAGATATCTACAGCCAATTAATCTACAAAAAGAATACAAGAATATAAAATGGAGAAAAGCCAGGCTCTCCCACAAGTGGTGCTGGGAAAGCTGGACAGGTACATGTAAATCAATGAAATTAGAAAATTACCTAACACTATATAAAAAATATAAACTCAAAATGGTTTAAAGACCTAAATATAAATCATGACACCATTAAACTCCTAGAAGAAAACACAGGCAAAATATTCTCTGACATAAATCATAGCAATATATTCTTAATCTCTCATGGTAAAAAAATAAATAAAGCAAAAATAAACAAGTTTGACCTAATCAAATTTAAAAGCTTTGCACAGCAAAGGAAACCATCAAGGAAACAAGGAAATAACCTGCAGGGTGGGAGAAGATATCTGCAAACTGATGAAATGGAAAACCCCTTAAATGTCCATGATGATGTAGTTTTCTACTGAAAAATGTGCAATCCTGACATATTAAGATTCGAAGGGAAGAAGAGAGAACCCTAAACATAGTTACAAGCATACAAAAGCCCCACAGCCATTGGGAAGGGGCGATGAAAGTATATATACCACAATGCTGTTGGTAGTCATATTAAGAGTAATATTTCCCTACTAATTTCAAAATATTTTTAATGTTTATTTGTTTAATGAAAAAAAAATGATTTCACAAGCCCTGCTCTTAGTCTCATGGGGAGCTGGAAATTTCCCACAATTTATGCTACTGCTTTACTTGTATTTAAGTGGGGTTCTGTTTTACTCCTCTACAAAAAGCCATTGTCCTAAGACAATGCAGTATTTTAATGTTCTGTTGCTCTTGAATCTTATTTCACTCCTTCAATAATATTTGGAAATTACTTTGATTACCTTTCACTAAATGTGTCAATTCTTTGTTCTGAGAGAAATTGTCATGTGGCAGAGCAACAAAGCAGTTTTGCAAATAAGCCAAAAAAATGAATAGCTGTGAAAGTCCATTTGCTTTATCTCCTAATTCTGAGTCCTTATTTAACTATCCTGCACTTATTGATTACCAAATCATGGCATTCCATCAAAAGTAAACGTTTACTTTGAATTTGACTTTTACTATAATTTCTAAGTCCATTTCACTTGCCATTTAAGGGCTTATTATTTTAATTGCTCACAGTTTGTCCACTACAGATATTGCTGCTTATCAAGATAATGACAAAAAAGATGTTATAATTTAGAAGTGACCTTCTTTTTTCTGCCACCTAACACTTATCTCAGCTGACTGTTATTAGGAAACATTAAGCATGGTAGAAATTTAACATATGCCTTTATACTCCAAAGATATGTGAATATAGTGATATAATCTGGGAAAATAGTCTATTTTGAATTCAGCAATACATCTATGTAAAACATAACTGAGATTATCACTGGGTCCTTGACAAGGGTCTATTAATTACTATTGCCCTATGAGTACTTTCTGTTATTGCCCCTGCCCCAGGCTGCTCTGATTTATGAACAGCTTTTCATATTCACAAAGTGGCTCATGAATCACTCTGGCCCAACAGAAATGAATAAAAATGAGCCCATTTACACAACATTTGGTATATAGCTAATTACCTGAAAATGACTGCTTGGGATTGCACTGAGAAGAGTGTCTTTAACATTCAGCACAAAGAGTACAAAACGGAGGGAGAAAAGAAAGCAGAATCAAAAAAATAAAAATATAAGAGGAGCAACAAGAATGCTGTTGACACAGTGTGAGTAAAGTGAAGTGTTAGTTGCTCAGTCATGTCTGACCCTTTGAACTGTAGCCAGCCAGGCTCCTCTGTTCATGGGATTTCCTAGGCAAGAATACTGGAGTGGGTTGCCATTTTAAGGGATCTTCCCCACTGAGGAATCAAACCTGCATCTCCCACATTGCAGGCAGATTCTTTACTGTCTGAGCCACCAGGGAAGCCTTCAAAGCATCACCAAAGAGTACCTAATGACATCATCCAAGAGAGGAATGGTTAAGTAAACAGCAGTAAATGTAAAGATTAAATACAGTGTAAGTTCAACTTTATTAAACAATATACTTGGAAAAAAGGAAATTACTAATCAGATTGTGGCAATGAGACTGTGGCTCATCTTTATTCTGTGTATAGTTTTCTGTGTTTTTCAGATGTCTTACTGTATTGTTGTTTAATCACTCAGTCGTGTCCAACTCTTTGCCACACCATGGATTATAGCCCATCAGGCTCCTCTGTCCATGGGATTTCCCAGGCAAAAGTACTGGAGTGGGTTGCCACTTCCTTCTCCAAGAGATCTTCCTGACCCAGGGATTGAACCCACATCTGTTGCTTGACAGGTAGATTCTTTACCACTGAGTCACCTGAAGTCTTTTGTTTTACTATGACCCTACATTAATCTTACAATGTACTTGTGTTAGTAATCTTACATATTATTGCTGTTGTACAGTCATTAAGTCATGTCTGACTCTTAGAGACACCATGGACTGCAGCACACCAGGCTCCCCTGTCCTTCACTATCTCCCGGAATTTGCTCAAATTCTTGTCCATTGAGTTGGTGATGCTATCTAACCATCTCATCCTCTGCTGACCCCCTTCTCCTTTTGCCTTCAATCTTTCACAGTATCAGGGTCTTTTCCAATGAGTCATCTCTTGGTATCAGGTGTCCAAAGTACTGGAGCTGTAGCTTCAGCATTAGTCCTTCCAATGAATACCTTATATGTATGTATGTAATATATTTAGAAGCATACAGTTTAAAAATAATAATGGGGCTTCCCTAGTGGCTCAGATGGTAAAGAATCTGCCTGCAATGCACAAGACCCGGGTTTGATCCCTGGGTCAGGAACAGTCCCTGGAGAATGGAATGACTACTCACTCCAGTATTCTTGCCTGGAGAATTCCATGGACAGAGGAGCCTGGTTGGGGTTAACTGAGAGATTATTATGTACCAAGCATTGAATTTGATTATTCATATGATAACCCTCTTCTTCTTGCCTGTTCCATTCTATATTCACTTACATAATACCTCTGTTGTGGAATACAACAAACTTAAGGCATCCAAAAGCTAACCAAACACACCAATCAAATAAGAGTAGGATTGAACCATCTCCTTCCTGAGTGATTGTCATGCTTTTGTGATAATGTATACATTTGTCTAAGGTGATATATTTGTATTTCTAGAAAAAATGGCAGAGCTAGTAGTCCCAATTGAGACATAAGCATGTTCTCCCTGGCTATTTCATTAAATCAATAGACAAAGGCTCTGTCAGGTAGCAGAAGATAGAAGACAGAGCCTTTGAAAAACAACAAAAAATTGTGACAGCAGAAAGGTGCAGCTGGATATTTGTAACTGCTGTAGCTTCCATGCTTACAGTATTGCCTGATTCCTACTAAGTCTTCTATCATTTTTATACCCATTATTGAGTGGCTAAAAGATGCCCTAAATTAGTGATAACTAAATGAATACTGAAAATATATAGTAAGGTCAACTCTTAGTTGTTTAATATGTTTTACTGCTTATGGGAGAAATTTTACTGAACCAGTTGTTCTCTGCTTAGATTTATCTGACCTGAATATAATAACTGGAAATATAATAAAATTTAGCTCCTGGGTCTAGAGTATCTGAATTTGAATCTCCTTTACAGACTGTGTCAACTTGGAAACATTTTCTAACCTCATCAGATATCAGTTTCCTTATCTTTGAAACTGGCATAAAATGGCATCAACATAATCAGGCTTTCATAAATAACAAATTAAATAATGCTTATATGGTAGTCAGAATAACAGCACCCTAAAGAGGTCTATGTCCTGATTCTCAGGACCTGTAAATACGTTTCCTTAGGTTTCAACAGGGATTTTGCAGACAGGATTCATATAAGGATTTTGAAACAAGATTATCCTGGATTATCTGGGGTGAGCCCAATATAATCACAAGAGTTCTTATACAAGGAAGGCAGGAGAGTCAGTGGGGAAGGAGATGTGAGGACAAAAGCGGACGTTGAAGTCATGGAGGAAGATGGAGGAAGGGGACCTGAGCCAAGGCTGCAAAGCAGCCTCTAGAAGCTGGAAAAGGCAAGGAAATGGATTCTCCTGGAGAGCCTCCGGAGGGAACACAGCCCTACTGAAACCTTGATTTTAGAACTTCAGATCTCTAGAATGTAGGAGCATAGATCTGTGCTGTTTTAAACTACTAAATTTATGGTAACTTGTTGCAAGAGCAATACGTAATTAATACAGTAAGTATGGTGCTTAGCACAGTCCTGTCATGGAGGATTCTAACATAGTATTATCTAAGATCACTCTGCCTCTTAAAATCTAGATAAAAGTAGTTTAAACACACAACCCATTACTTGTGGGAGTCCAATACCTTCTGCAGGGTTGTTGAGGCTTCCCAAAGGGCTTTCTGATTTGACCATCTCTGGCTTTGAAGTTCCAGTTTGGCTGAATTGATTTGATTTATAGAATACTGTTTCATGAATGTTATCAAGATATGGAATTCAGTCGTTTTACAAGAATGAAAATAAAACATTTACATAAGACTTTACTGGGCTGGGAAGTATTGGGGAAAACCTTTATTTAGGTAAATAGAGAAAAATTTTATTATAATAGCAGTGTAGAAATCTTAAAGTTGAATACTGTCTTACAAAATCCTTTGCTATTCCATCGTGTTGCTTTTCCACACCTAAATTCCTCACAAATCTCACAGCAGTTTACCTCCTTTTGTTTCTTTATCGTTCATGTCTTTTTTTTCTCAGGATTTCACCTTTAAATACCAAGGTATTTTCCTAAACATAATAGCTTACCAAAAGCAAAATTTGGTGCCAGTTATGCAGATGGTGACTGCAGCCATGAAATTAAAAGATGCTTGCTCCTTGGAAGAAAAGTTATGACCAACCTAGATAGCATATTCAAAAGCAGAGACATTACTTTGCCAACAAAGATCTGTCTAGTCAAGGCTATGGTTTTTCCAGTGGTCAGGTATGGATGTGAGAGTTGGACTGAAGAAAGCTGAGCACCGAAAAATTGATGCTTTTGAACTGTGGTGTTGGAGAAGACTCCTGAGAGTCCCTTGGACTGCAAGGAGATCCAACCAGTCCATTCTAAAGGAAATCAGCCCTGGGATTTCTTTGGAAGTAATGATGCTAAAGCTGAAACTCCAGTACTTTGGCTACCTCATGCAAAGAGTTGACTCACTGGAAAAGACTCTGATGCTGGGAGGGATTGGGAGTAGGAGGAGAAGAGGACGACAGAGGATGAGATGGCTGGATGGCATCACCGACTCGATGGACGTGAGTTTGAGTGAACTGTGGGAGTTGGTGATGGACAGGGAGTCCTGGCGTGCTGCGATTCATGGGGTCGCAACGAGTCGGACATGACTCAGTGTTAGCTACGGGAAAAAACCTATGCACACATTGGTAATGACTTAGGCTAACCCATCCATCATCTTTCATTGGTTTCTTTGGATGATGAATCTAACATGGACTAAGGGTACAGCTTAGGGGCCAGAGGCAGCCATGGGACATTCTCCAAACAAACTTGCAGAGGGATACTGATATCAATCTTATACTGCTACTCACTATCACTCTCAACAATCTTAGGAGTATGATTAGGAAATAGAATTTTCAGGCTTTCTTCCTCTCTACTTTTTCATATTCATTTTATATGTGCATGTTAAGTCAATTCAGTCATGTCTGACTCTTTGCGACGCTGTGGACTACAGCCGTCCAGGCTCCTCTGTCTGTGGGATTCTCCAGACAAGAATACTGGAGTAGGTTGCTATACCTTCCTCCAGGGGATCTTCCCAACCCAGGGACTGAACCCGAGTCTCCAGCATCTCCTGCACTGGCAGGTGGGTTTTTTTTTTTTTTTTTTTTTTTTACCACTAGTGCCTCCTGGGAAGCCTCCTTTTATATAGATTATGTTAAGTTGTACAGTTATACTCTACAGAGATCATGTTTAAAACCTGGAGCTCCTCCCTATAAGATTGAAGATTATAGGAAAATCTCAACATAATTCATTCATTTACTTAAGTCTCCATTCTTACTTGCAAAAATGCACACTCCATATGTATATATGTATACATGCTTGTATGTGTATATGTGTGTGTGTGTGTGTGTGTGTGTAGCTTGGTTTTAAGCTACTTAAGGACCAGGACTTCCTGGATGTCTTATCAGCAATGACAGTCATGTTGCTCTTGGACATCAAATATACATGAATTATGATTACAGTGATGCTTGGGGTAAATGAGCATGCAGCACACAAATTAATACATAAATACTATAGCAACATGATTTCCATTCATTCCAAAGTATCATGGGGCCATAGTTTCTAACTAACAGCCTATTATAGTGTTCTGACCTAACCTTCAATATGTCAATAAATTGGATTATAATGTAAGTCATTCTAAATGTCTTTGAAAGAAGACAGATGAGTGTTATGCCATCATGAATCTGTACCTCTGGAAAGTCTGAGTTCAGAAAAACAATCATTTGATACTTTTGCCTTTTGCTGGTTCTACCCTACTGTACTTTCATTTGCCAATAGCCAATAGTCATATCTTCACACACTGAGAATGAATGATTAAGTGTGAACATTTTTAAAAATTCAAAATATGCTTCAATTTCAAAGCCCTCAACCTATCCAGTTTTGTGATCTTTGGCACCTTTAACTCCGTAGATTTTTAATATCAGACTGCTTCACAATGTTGGGAACATTTCCATGAGGATGTGTTAATTAGTTGTAGAGGTGACTTAACCACTGCTGAGCAATCGCAAACAAATGGAAACATAAAGAACAGTCATTTTTCAAGATGTTCATTGTTGCCTCACACCCAAGACAAGAGCCGAACAGCACTCTGCCCAACAAAATGACATCGTTTTGTTGATGCTCCTGAGAATTCTCGCTGAGTAATTTTTCTCACAAAGAGCTCAGGATTGTCAACTCACTTAGCCATATGTATTACAAAATCTAGAGACACCAAACTCTTCAATTAGCAGAGACTGACATTCTGTTGCATAAATTTCTATGGGTCACAACATGAATTTATGAGTACCTGCTTGTATAGGGGTCCCTGTCTGAGTTTTAGTAATTCGCCTCTTGTTAGATGAAAGACCCTTTCTGGTCCCTGGTGATAGCATTTGTTTGTGCCTAGCTTTCTTTCCTGCCCTTAACAATAATTTGGGAAGTGTTGGCACATAATCCAAGTTGAGCCAGTGAAATCCTCTTGAGAATTCAAAATTTGGAACATCTAGATTCGAAGAAGGACGTTGTTCCACTAATGTCAGTGCTCTGTAGAGGAAGTCAGGAATTTCGCACAGCTCGAGTTCTGGAAGCCTCCTTGATCTCCTCTTTCTGAATTGTGATGACTTAGTTCTCTTTGGTATCTTAATGGGATTTGGGGCAGGAGAAATGAACTCACCCAAGCAATCACAGTTGAAAACTCATCAGGTTATAGGTAGAGTTCTGGTGTGGTATACAGATTTCCTATGTGATATCAAAAAAATTCTCATATGTATTGATTGCTGAATGGATTGATCATAACAGATAGCAATGGTCAATTCCATTATGCTTTCCAAAATTCGTTTTTTGGTTTTTTTTTTAATCACTCACAACTGTAGTACCCATAAGCATGAGACATGTTATTCATTTTACTGACAATGCTTTGTTGGCATTTCAAACTGCTTTGTAAAACCTCCACAGCCTTACAATGTGTGAATCAGTGGTTCAGCATGTCCTGATATTGATATGATGTGGTAAACTAACCATATGACATGTCAAAAAATGATGTCAATTAAGTTAGAAAAGCTGACAAGGGGGTTCATGTAGTGTTCTTAAGTATCCCCAAAGTTGCTTTGTTCCACACATATCTTATTTTAATTTTATTTAAATATTGCATTTATCTTAAACTATAAGCATGTACACTATAATGTGTCCTATGCCACATTTTAATGCATTCTAGGCCATCATAATATCAACTTGTGCTGCCAGGTTAGTTTATGTGGAGCATGGAACACCAAGTAGTTTCCATTTTTTTTAGCTGGAGGAAAATTGCTTTACAATATTGTGCTGGTTTCTGCATACAACAACACAAACCATATATATATATATATATGCCCACCCTCTTGAGCCTTCCTTCCCTTCCTCCCATCCCACCCCCTAGATCATCATCACAGAGCACTAGGCTGGGCTCCTTGTGATACACAGTAGCTTGGCACTAGCTACCTGTTTTACACATGATAGTGTATATATGTCAATGCTACTTTCTCAGTTCATTCCACCCTCTCTCTCCTTTTAATCAGTTTCTAAGGAGAAGGCAATGGCACCCCACTCCAGTACTCTTGCCTGGCAAATCCCATGGACGGAGGAGCCTGGTAGGCTGCAGTCCATGGGGTCGCTAAGAGTCGGACACAACTGAGCAACTTCACTTTCACTTTTCACTTTCATGCATTGGAGAAGGAAATGGTAACCCACTCAAGTATTCTTGCCTGGAGAATCCCAGGGACAGCAGAGCCTGGTGGGCTGCCATCTATGGGGTCACACAGAGTCGGACACGACTGAAGTGACTTAGCAGTAGCAGCAGCAAGTATCTATTAGAGATCAACCACCTATGCTGCTGCTGCTGCTGCTGCTGCTAAGTCGCTTCAGTCATGTCCGACTTTGTGTGACCTCATAGACAGCAGCCCACCAGGCTCTGCTGTCCCTGGGATTCTCCAGGCAAGAACACTGGAGTGGGTTGCCATTTCCTTCTCCAATGCATGAAAGTGAAAAAGGAAAGTGAAGTCACTTCTTTGTGTCCAACTCTTAGCGACCCCATGGACTGTAG
Organism: Capricornis sumatraensis; assembly: GCF_032405125.1. Taxonomy (NCBI): domain Eukaryota; kingdom Metazoa; phylum Chordata; class Mammalia; order Artiodactyla; family Bovidae; genus Capricornis; species Capricornis sumatraensis. The sequence goes on from NC_091075.1 coordinate 68,848,800, forward strand.
CTTACCAGGCTCCTCCATCCATGGGATTTTCCAGGCAAGAATACTGGAGTGGGGTGCCATTGCCTTTGAATGTATCTAAAACATCTGCAAAGGTGTCATTGATTATACAGGTGATTACAAAGCAAATGGATATTTTTTCTCTGAATTCAGGGTAGCCCATGACTGGTCATGTAAGATTTTAGAGGCAAGTGTTTCCATATTTGTGAGGATTTTCTCAATACCACGCAAATAAAATACAAAACAAAAATAACTGGCACTGAGGAAGATTGAAGACCATAACTCTTATCATAATTCCTGCTTTCATGTGTGCTCACATGAAGATAGATGTCAACATTTGAACTTATATAATAAATCTGTATTAACAACATATGGCTTTCACTTATTTCATTTGTATTTTATATATTGAGGTTCTCTGTAAATTTCCATTTTGTTAAAAGTCTCCTTAGAGGAAAAATGTTTGAAAGCACCATTATAGCAGGGTATTTCCACTGTGGCACTACTGACATTTTGGAACATTGTTAATTGTTGGGGAGGTACTGCACACTGTAGGATGTTTAGCTGCATCCCTGGTCATACCCCCACTAGACACCAGTATCAACCCTCCACCCCAAGCCTGATAGTCAAAGCGGTCTCCAGATGTTGTCAAATGTCCCCTGTTGGTAAAAACAATTCCTGGTTGAAAATAATTGGCTAAGTCATAGGATCATAAGGATGGCTGCACTTTAGTAATTCCTAGAAAACATTCACATTTTCACAATCCTTTTTATCCATAAGCAGCAGTTAAACAAAGAATATGGTAGAGAGATGATGTTTTTAAGTGCTTTTAAATATTTATTATGTTGTCTTATTGAAGATGTTTGAAACATTTAGTGTTAGTTTATCAGTTGTATCCAACTCTCTGCATCCCCATAAACTATATTCCCCAGGCTCCTCTGTCCACAGAATTCTCCAAGCAAGAGAATGGAGTGGGTTGCCATTTCCTCCTCCAGGGGGTCTTCCCACCCCAGGGATCAAACCCTGGTCGTCTGCATTGCAGCCAGATCCTCTACCATCTGAGCCACCAAGGAAGCCCCCACTATGCAGACCAAAAAAGAATGTGGTGGAATTGTATTTTCAGACAATGAAAGCTATTCATGATATATTGTGAAATGAGAAAAATCAATCAAGTCACATGATTATGGGAGCAGAAAGCAAAAAGTAATCTAGTAAAACCCTTTTATGTGCTAATTCTAGAATACAACCACAACTTTTGTAAAACATTTGAAATTCTTTAAATTAAACTTTAAAATTCCTTTTACTCTTGCCTAATACTCAAATAAATCTGATTAACTGACCAACATTTTATCTAAGAGAGGCTTAAAAGAGAATCTTCACTTTTAACTTTCACAAAGAAACCCAAAGAAAAATTAGGATAGTCTAAGGTTTATGCCTAATACTGTTTTAAGGAAGAAGGTGCCTGTTAGTTTAACACAAATCACCAAAACAATAACTTGCCTTGACAGCTTCACAAAACACAGGTATGAAAAGAACTTTTTCAAATTTACATACACTGTTGATGAGCAGCAATGTTGCAAAATTTTAAATGCATATACCTTTTTTTCTAACAATTCCCTTTCTAGAAATAGCCAGTCAACATACTCAAGTATCATAGAGTATACCAGTATATTCAGAGCACCTCTATTTATAAAAGTAAATGATATTAAACAACATAAATTCCCACTAGAGGGTGGTGAGGAAAATAAATGATGGTATTTCCATACAACTCAATACATTGTAGTAAATTTTTTACAGATGGCTTATTATTTACTAATATAGAACCAAATCCAAGATGCGTCATCAATGTAAACATGCTAGGTTCAGAACACGGTGTGCAGTAGTCTTCTAACAAAGAAGTTCCCCCATAAGAACATATAGTTGGACTTCTACTTATATTTGGGAATTTTCCAGTGCTGTAACTCCTGGGCCTTAAGATTAAAAGGAAAGCTTATTATTAAGTTTGAATTTTGAATTTTTTAAAAAAATCATTATTACACCTTATTTTGTGAAAAGAGGACAAGGTAATTCACTTTTTTTAAGAAAAATATTTTGTCAGTCCCAAAGTGATATCAAATGTATGTGTGAGTGGACTAGCCATAAGATTTCAGTTCCTCTCAAACACTCAGCACAGTCCACGAAACTAGCCCAGCCATGAGGAAATGGAGGGATCGTGGAAACCCAGGTAGGATATCTAGAGTCAGGATCCCTGGGTTTGCATAAATACATAAGCCAAACTGTAGTTGGTAAATAGGGTGTAAGCACTAGGATAGTATTTCTTTACTGGCTATATGCTATGGGCCAGGGACTCAGAGATGAATCTAACAAATCTCTCTAATAGTGGAGAGTGCGAGGCATTAAAAGTCATGCAGGACAAATTTTGTTGTTTTTTTGCTTTTGCTGTTTTATCATTAGGTTGTAGCAGGAGAGGGAGGTAGGCTTTGATGCATAACATAGGTAGATGTTCTCCTCCTTGTAAAGCCAGCCATGCTGCAGATATTGACAAAGACATTGCTACGATGCTAGTGAATATAGGAAGGGCTGTGGGATAATTTATAGCTATAATAACAGCCATCCTTCATGGGGCACTTACTAAGTATGAAGCACTTGGTTAAGAGCTTCATATCCATTATCTCTTTTAATCTTCACAGCCATTCTGTGCAGTAGGTGTTTTGATTGATGGGTGAACTGAAGCTCCTGGAGATATATTAACTAGCCCAACCTCACATGGCTAGTGAGCAGCAAAGAAAGACTCAAATTCAATCTGCTGTCTTCAATTTTTATCTTTTATTTACTTTTATTTTTTAGATCATTTTACTATATTTCTTTTTTAAACTTTTTAATTGGAGGATAATTGCTTTACAATGTTGTGTTGGTTTCTGCCATACAACACCACAAATCAGTCATAACTATATATCTCTTGCCTCTTGAGCCTTCCTCCTTCCCCATCCTCATCCCACCCCTCTATGTTGTGATAAAGCACCAGGCTGGGCTGCCTGTGTTATATAGAAACTTCTACTAGCCTATATATGAAATCTAGAAAAATGGTACTGATGAACCTATCCCAGGTAAGGAATGGAGATGCAGATTTAGAGAACGGAGTTTTGGATACAGAATGGGAGGGAGAGGGTGGAACAAATTAAGAAAGTAGCATTGCCTATCTTTAAAATTTTTTAATCACAAAGCTTTGATGCCATCTAGTAGGCATGATTCAGGGCTAGAAAGCCTGGAAATGAGAGTCACCATCTTTACGATGTTCTTTTCTCTCTCTCACCCCGACAGGATCACAACCACAGCTGCGTGCATGATGGATCTACGGAGATATCCTCTGGATGAACAAAACTGCACCCTGGAGATTGAAAGTTGTGAGTTAACTTGGACAGGGGGACAAAAAAAGAGGGATGTTTGCTTGACCTAATTAAGTGCAAACTCTCACTGAGTAATTGGCACCGGGATAATTTCAGCTACACTCCCCTGCCGACTTTTCAAAGGGTTCACAGTCTAGTAACATTTTCCTCTGTATTGGCAGTTATCTTTCTGAATCATTAAGGAAAGTCCACTCCTTTTAGCTGGACAATTTATAAATTCATGCTTTCTCCTTCTCAAAATCAAGTTTCTTCCAAGACATTCCAATACCCAAGCTGCACTAGAGAAGGGAAATATTTAGTTTGAAAAGACTTTGTGAGATTGTCTTTGGTTCTATAGTCTGTCTGCCTGAAGGACTGTAAATTGTTGTCTAGAAAAACACTATGGTAAAGTCTTCCTTCATGGAAGAATGAGATGACAAATGGTATTGTCCATTTCTCATCTTGTGGCTTGTAGTTTAGGTTTGTCCTCTTGGGCTGTTTTTCATTGATTAACAATTAGGATATTTTAGTCACTAAGAGTTAATCTGATTGATTATCTTTGTTTCATTGTTTCTCAGTCATCAACATGCAGACATTTGATTCCATTTGTTGTGAATACAAGGCCAAGGCCATTTCCTGGTTTTCAGGGACAGAGAAAGTGCAGTAGGTAATTCAGAGCATTGTAATACAACTTAATGTAATGTAAGAATAGACAGATATTTATTTAGATCATTTAAAATGCTTTCCAAATCTAAACTTCAAAATGGTAAAGAAAAATGGGAAAATTCCAAGTGATCCTCTAGTATTATTGAACAATAAATGTATTCCCCATTGTCTGACTATTGAGTAATTACATTCATTTTCTAGTTTTACTGAATATAAACGTAGAACTAGATAAAGAATGCTTATGTAGATATAGATTCAGATATAAATATTGATTTATTACCTCTAGAACCTGGAATGAATAACATTCATCAGCTGTTCTTTAATTAATATTCTAATTTTAAAATATATAAATATGTTGGCTGAAAGGTATTAATATATGAAAGTATTAATAGTGACTTTTGGTTTAAATGCCAATGACAAGCAAATTCAAACTATAGGAATGAAATATAAACCCAGTCATTTGTTATTGGCTAATAATGTTTTACAAATAAGACAGAACTTTAGCTAAGCAGGTAAACCGTTAGCTGTTGGAACTGACATGGAAAGAGAAAGATGCTCATTTATATAGGTAGCCTTTTACCCTCAGTCTCCTTCCACTGATTGTGATTTTTTTTTGCCTTTGCTTCTGTTGAACCACGTTAGGATATGACAATCTGTTAAAATTCTAACATCTTATGTTTACAGCATGCACTTAAAAAAGCAATGAATTTTGACAAGTACTGGAATTGATTTTGTGGATAAATTGCTAGTGCTAAAGTTATCAACATTCTCTCCCCCAAAATATTTTATTTTATAATGCATAGTGAGTCTTTCTATTATTACAAGTTTACATTTTTCTTTAAGTAGGCAATTTCTTTTATTCCTATTTAGAAAATAGATTACCTTTAGGACCAGTTATCATATCATATCATGAGCCAAACCAAAACTATAAATGAGGCAGAATTAACCATAACTTTTGTGGGGCAAAGATTGGGGAAGGCCCAAACAATCAGAGAGTCCAAAGTTATCATAAGATATGATGTCAGGCAATAAGTAGTGACCCAGGCATGTGATAATCTTTGAGGCAACTCAGTAAGATGCAATCAGTTGTCTGGGTAGATAGATGAGGCATGGTAACTGAGACCCTAAAATCGGTTAATATATAGGACTGTACAGAATTACCATCATCAAAAAAGTCTACAAAGAATAAATGCTAGAGAAGATGTAGAGAAAAGGGAACCTTCCTACCCTGTTGGTGGGAGTGTAAAGTGACACAGCCATTTGGAGAACAGTATGAACATTCCTTAAAAAACTAGGAATAATCTACCATCTGACCTAGCACCCCCATTTCTGGGCATATATACCCTGAGAAAACCATAATCAAAAAAGACATATGTGCCCCAATGTTCATAGCAGCACTGTTTACAATAGCCAGCACATGCAAGCAACCTAGATGGCTCTTGAGAGATGAATGGATAAAGAAGATGTAGTGCGTATATACAATGGAATTTTATACATATATACTCAGCCATAAAAAGAATGAATTTGAATCAGTTCTAGTGAGGTGGAAGAACCTAGAGCCTGTTATACGAGTGAAGTAAGTTATAAAAAGAAAAACAAATACAGAATATTAATGCATATATATGAAATCTAAAAAAAATAGTATTGATGGACCTATTTACAGGGAAGAAATGGAGATGCAGATGTAGAGAACGGACTTATGGGCACAGTGGGGGAGGGAGAGAGTGGGACCAATGGAGATAGTAGCATCAACATATACATACTGTCAAGTGTAAGATGGATAGCTTATGAGAAGTTGCTGTGTAGCACAGGACGCCCAGTCTAGTACTCTGTGACGATGTGGAGGGATGGGATGTGGGAAGGGGAGGGAGGCTAGGGAAAGTGGGCTAGGTGTATATAATTATGGCTGATTTGCATTGTTGTAGGGCAGAAACCCGGCTTCCCAGGTGGCACTAGTGGTAAAGAAACAGTCTGCCAATGCAGGAGACGTAAGAAGCAGATTCGATCCTTGGGTAGGGAAGATCCTCTGGAGGAGGGCATGGTAGCCCACTCCAGTATTCTCACCTGGAGAATCCCATGGACAGAGAAGCCTGATGGACTACCATCCATAGGGTCGCAAAATGTCAGACACAACTGAAGCGACTTAGCAGGCATGATGGCAGAAACCAACACAACTTTGTAAACAAATTTTTAATATTTAAATTAAAAATAGAAAAAAAAGAAATAGAGTCACAGATGTTAAAAAAAAAAAAAAACAAGCTTACCAAGGGCAAAAGAGGGTTAGGGATAAATTGAGAGACTGGGATTGACATATACACACTACTATATGTAAAATAGGTAACTAATAAGGACCTGCTGTATAGCACAAGGAACTCTGGTCAATACTCTGCAATGACCTTTATGGAGAAGGAATCTTAAAAAAAAAGAGTAGATATATGCATATGTATAACTGATTCACTTTGCTGTACAGTAGAAGCTAAGTCAACATTGTAAATCAATTATACTTCAATAAGTTAAATATACACATATAGGACTGTGTGGGCAGACTGTGGCCATCATAAAGTGATCCAACAGCAGGTCACAGAACTCTAGTCCCTGAAGAACCTAAAGCAAAGAAGTAATTCAGTCAGTAAGAACTTGTGTAATGAGGAGTCTATGAAGTCAGGAACTCGGGAGAAAGGGAAAAGAACAGGGAACTGCATTCTATTTGCCAGGCAAAAGCTAGGCACTAATCTAACACCTCCATAGCAGAAGATAGACCTGTCATCTCAATGACTAAAGGTCTATCTCTAACAGCATTTGAGAGATAATGTGCGTTTCAGAGAAGTCAAATAACTTCCCCAGGGCCATAAGGCAAGGATAGTGGTGAAGTGGAAATTCAAACCCAGGTAATCTATTCTCTATAATAGAATCCTGCAATTAACAGGTGAGCAAGGAAGCAGGACATCAATGATTAGAATATAGCACCAGTCAGAACCACTCTCAGTTAGACTGAGGGTGCTAAATCAACCAAAGATGGGTTGAAATAATCCCTAATAAAAGTCGATTCCAGAAGCTGAAACAGAATTTAGCTCTTTGGTCAAGGGTCAAATGATTGCAACTGTGGAGAAAGCATAGTCTGTGGATACAGGAAACCAAGTAATCCTGATTCCATTGGTGTTGCTCCTGCTGCTGCTGCTAAGTACTACCCCCCCCCCCAAAAAAAAATTTAAAGCTTCAAATGACAACATTGCTTAGCGCCAATACTTTCCTTGAAATGTATCTCTTCTTAACAATAGATAAACCAATATAAAGAGATCTTAAATCTTAAGAGGAATAACTCCCAGCAACAAGGTAACATATGGCAATAACAGAGTCCAAATGAGCTTTGTTTGTTCCTGCCATAAGTACATAATCAATATGTGCTAAGCATTAATAAATACTGAATCTATTATCTATTTTTTAACTCTTCAAGAAGAAATGTGTGTTGCATTATTTACTGAAACAGATCTCCCTGAATTGTCATTTTATGAAGACCATAACTGAGCTTTATTTATTTTTTTAAATGTAACATTGTGTTTACTTAAGTCATTAATTAGTATCAATGATAATGATTCTTTATATTCTTAGATATCCAATACATTATTCATTTCTCCTTTGGCTGATATATGGGAAAAAACAGAGGGACAAGTTTTTATGTAGTGACATAGGAAAAATAGATTATTCATTAAGATAATAGGTGAATGTTAAATGGAGGCATTGTTGCTTCACTGTTTATTTTTCCTGATGGTTTGTCAAGCTTCTTTACTGTTCCTTTTTTTCTCTTTTAATAACTTAATGTCTTCATGTGAAGTTGAGGGTATAATGAGTGTGAATTTCAGTATCTTCAGGATATATCAATACCTTAAGTGGAAGTTCAGCTCATAATAATTTATGTGGCCTCTTGTACTAAACTTTTCATATGGATTAGTGCACCATGAAGCTAAGTAAAGAATTAATAATTCCTTCTTGGAAGTCACAAGTGATTTGTTTTGCTTATTAAAAGTAAGTCTACTGCTAGAAAAGTGGGATACTTAAGTTATTGGTCCCCAAATATCTTTCCTTGAATATTAAAATCTACTTATTTTATGTCAGCTTCTTTGACAAATCATTTTCTGTCATCTTTAGTTTTCTTCACTTCCCAGTATGTTCCGTTTATTCAGTCACTCACTGCATTACAAAAGGTGTGATCAAGACTACTAACACAGATAAACCATTCAGTTTGAAGCTTCTACTTGCCAAAATAGTTCACTGCAGATGGTGACTGCAGTCATGAAATTAAAAGATGCTGCTTACTCCTTGGAAGAAAAGCTATGACAAACCTAGACAGCATATTAAAAAGCAGAAACATCACTTTACCAACAAAGTTTCATATAGTCAAAGCCATAGTTTTTCCAGTAGTCATGTATGGATGTGAGAGTTGGACTAAAAAGAAAGCTGAGCACCAAGAACTGATGCTTTCAAGCTGTGGTGCTAGAGAAGACTCTTGAGAATCCCTTGGACTTCAAGATCACACAGTCAATCCTAAAGGAAATCAATCTTGAATATTCACTGGAAGGACTGATGGTGAAGCTGAAGCTCCAATACTTTGTACTCCTGATGCAAAGAGTTGACTCAATGGAAAAGACCCAGGTGCTGGGAAAGATTGAGGGTAAGAGGAGAAGTGGGCGGTTATCATATCATGTACATGAATTTGAGCAACCTCCAGGAGATAGTGAAGGGCAGGGAAACCTGACGTGCTGGAGTCCATGGGGTTGCAAAAAGTCAGACACGACTTAGCAACTGAACAACAAAACTGCTGCTTGCTTCTGATATTTCAGGAGCTTAAGCTAGAAGAAGCTCAGACTTTAGGACAAAGAAACAAATAACCTAGCTGTAGATCTTGTATTCTCTAGTTTATGGTCTTGTAGTCATAACGGAGCTTTAAAGGGATTACAAATGAAAGGGCCTAGTGTCAGTTGGGGAACATGATTGATAAAGTAGACATTTCACCAATGTAAGATTGAATTGACTAGTTTTCTGTGAGTATGGTTTCAGTGTGTCTGCCCTCTGATACCCTCTTGCAACATCTACTGTCTTACTTGGGTTTCTCTTACCTTGGATGTGGGGTATCTCTTCACAGCTGCTCCAGTAAAGTGCAGCCACTGCTCCTTACCCTGGACGAGGGGTATCTCCTCACCGCCGCCCCTCCTGACCTTGAACGTGGAATAGCTCCTCTAGTCAATCTAATCACACTAGGACCACAGCCTTGTCTAACTCAATGAAACTAAGCCATGCCCATGGGGCCACCTAAGACGGACGGGTCATGGTGGAGAGGTCTGACAGACTGTGGTCCACTGGAGAAGGGAATGGCAAACCACTTCAGTATTCTTGCCTTGAGAACCCCATGAACAGTATGAAAAGGCAAAATGATAGGATACTGAAAGAGGAACTCCCCAGGTCAGTAGGTGCCCAATATGCTACTGGAGATCAGTGGAGAAATAACTCCAGAAAGAATGAAGGGATGGAGCCAAAGCAAAAACAATACCCAGTAGTGGATGAGAGTGGTGATAGAAGCAAGGTCTGATGCTATAAAGAGCAATATTGCATAGGAACCTGGAATGTCAGGTGCATGAATCAAGGCAAATTGGAAGTGGTCAAACAGGAGGTGGCAAGAGTGAACATAAACATTCTAGGCATCAGTGAAATAAAATGGACTGGAATGGGTGAATTTAACTCAGATGACCATTATATCTGATGACCATTATATCTACTACTGCAGGCAGGAATCCCTCAGAAGAATGGAATAGCCATCATGGTCAACAAAGGAGTCCAAAATGCTGTACTTGGATGCAATTTCAAAAATGACAGAATGATAACTGTTCATCTCCAAGGCAAACCATTCAATATCACAGTAATCCAAGTCTGTGCCTCAACCAGTAATGCTGAAAAAGCTGAAGTTTAATAGATCTATGAAGACCCTACAAGACCTTTTAGAACTAACACCAAAAAAAGATGTCCTTTTCATTATAGGGGACTGGAATGTTAAAGTAGGAAGTCAAGAAACACCTGGAGTAACAGGCAAATTTGGCCTTGGAATGTGGAATGAAGCAGGGCAAAGACTAATAGTTTTGCCAAGAAAATGCACTGGTCATAGCAAACACCCTCTTCCAACAACACAAGAGAAGACTCTACACATGGACATCACCAGATGGTCAATACTGAAATCAGATTGATTATATTCTTTGCAGCCAAAGATGGAGAAGCTCTATACAGTCAACAAAAACAAGACCAGGAGCTGACTGTGGCTCAGATCATGAACTCCTTATTGCCAAATTCAGACTTAAATTGAAGAAAGTAGGGAAAACCACTAGACCATTCAGGTATGACCTAAATCAAATCCCTTATGATTATACAAGGAAGTGAGAAATAGATTTAAGGGACTAGATCTGATAGATAGAGTACCTGCTGAACTATGGACTGAGGTTTGTGACATTGTACAGGAGACAGGGATCAAGACCATCCCCATGGAAAAGAAATGCAAAAAGGCAAAATGGCTGTCTGGGGAAGCCTTACAAATAGCTGTGAAAAGAAGAGAGGTGAAAAGCAAAGGAGAAAAGGAAAGATATAATCATCTGAATGCAGAGTTCCAAAGAATAGCAAGAAGGGACAAGAAAGCCTTCTTCAGCGATCAGTGCAAAGAAATAGAGGAAAAGAACAGAATGGGAAAGACTAGAGATCTCTTCAAGAAAATTAGAGATACCAAGGGAACATTTCATGCAAAGATGGGCTCGATAAAGGACAGGAATGGTATGGACCTAACAGAAGCAGAAGATATTAAGAAGAGATGGCAAGAATACATAGAAGAACTGTACAAAAAAGATCTTCATGACCAAGATAACCACGATGGTGTGATCACTCATCTAGAGCCAGACATCCTGGAATGTGAAGTCAAGTGGGCCTTAGAAAGCATCACTACGAACAAAGCTAGTGGAGGTGATGGAATTCCAGTTGAGCTATTTCAAATCCTGAAAGATGATGCTGTGAAAGTGCTGCACTCAATATGCCAGCAAATTTGGAAAACTCAGCAGTGGCCACAGGACTGGAAAAGGTCAGTTTTCATTCCAATCCCAAAGAAAGGTAATGCCAAAGAATGCTCAAACTACCGCACAATTGCACTCATCTCACATGCTAGTAAAGTAATGCTCAAAATTCTCCAAGCCAGGCTTCAGCAATACATGAGCCGTGAAATTTCAGATGTTCACGCTGGCTTTAGAAAAGGCAGAGGAACCAGAGATCAAATTGCCAACATCTGCTGGATCATGGAAAAAGCAAGAGAGTTCCAGAAAATCATCTATTTCTGCTTTATTGACTAGGCCAAAGCCTTTGACTGTGTGGATCACATTAAACTGTGGAAAATTCTGAGAGAGATTGGAATACCAGACCACCTGACCTGCCTCTTGAGAAATATGTATGCAGGTCAGGAAGCAACAGTTAGAACTGGACATTGAGCAACAGACTGGCTCCAAATAGGAAAAGGAATACGTCAAGGCTGTATATTGTGACCCTGCTTATTTAACTTCTATGCAGAGTACATCATGAGAAATGCTGGGCTGGGAGAAGCACAAGCTGGAATCAAGATTGCAGGGAGAAATATCAATCACCTCAGATATGCAGATGACACCACCCTTATGGCAGAAAGTGAAGAGAAACTAAAAAGCCTCTTGATGAAAGTAAAAGAGGAGAGTGAAAAAGTTGGCTTAAAGCTCAACATTCAGAAAACGAAGATCATGGCATCCGGTCCCATCACTTCATGGGAAATAGATGGGGAAACAGTGGAAACAGCGTCAGACTTTATTTTGGGGGGCTCCAAAATCACTGCAGATGGTGACTGCTGCCATGAAATTAAAAGATGCTTACTCCTTGGAAGAAAAATTATGACCAACCTAGATAGCATATTCAAAAGCAGAGACGTTAGTTTGCCAACAAAGGTCCTTTTAGTCAAGACTATGATTTTTCCAGTGGTCATGTATGGATGTGAGAGTTGGACTGTGAAGAAAGCTGAATGCCAAAGAATTGATGCTTTTGAATTGTGGTGTTGGAGAAGACTCTTGAGAGTCCCTTGGACTGCAAGGAGACCCAACCCGTCCATTCTGAAGGAGATCAACCCTGGGATTTCTTTGGAAAAGAATGATGCTGAAGCTGAAACTCCAGTACTTTGGCCACCTCATGTGAAGAGTTGACTCATTGGAAAAGACTCTGATGCTGGGAGGGATTGGGGGCAGGAGGAGAAGGGGACGACCGAGGATGAGATGGCTGGATGGCATCACTGACTCGATGGACGTGAGTCTGAGTGAACTCTGGGCGTTGTTAATGGACCAGGAGGCCTGGCATGCTGACATTCATGGGGACGCAAAGAGTCAGACACGACTGAGCGACTGAACTGAACTGAACTGAAGATTGAATTAATTATACATTTATGACCAATAGAGTAGAAATTTTACCTACCTTAAAACATTTACTAGTTTGTATTTTCTTCCATTACAATCTCAAAGATGAGGAAATGTTTTCCTTGGTTAGGTCCTTTGAGACAAATTAAAGATGTGTTTAGATGTTGTGTTTTTCTTTAATGTCATCTAATTGAGTAAAATTAGGAAAGCCATAAAGCCTTGTTAAATTTAAATTTTATTTGAACTTGGAGCACATTAATGAGTTCATAGCCCTGGGATGCTTCATAGCCCTGGGATGCTACAAAATGAGTTAATGGCACATGGAAAAAAATCAAAAAATTTAGTATTAGGAGGATTTGGAATTTGAAATCAGTAAAGCTATCACTTGAAGGTTTGAAGCCATATGGAAATATAGAAAGACTTTGGGACAACAGTCATGAAGGTGTCTAATGCCTTTTGCAATATATTTTTGGCAACAACTGTTGAAGAAAATCAACCCTAATCCTACCCTCTCTCTGTCAGCCCATAGTGCCAACTCTCACTACCTGCCTTCCCACCCCCAAATTGAAGCCATTTTGGGTCTGAAATCTCTCAGCAGACTCACCCCTTTTTCTAAATGTCCTTATATCCTCACCATTCTAAGTTAGCCCCCTGTATTTAAGAGGAAGAGGTATTCCTCTTTCTTTTACAGACTGATCCTGGCCCCTGTGCTCAGGATTTTCATTTCTTTCTTCCTCCTCCGGTAAATGATTTTCTCAAGTTAATACACACCTCCACCCCTGATTTTTCAGATCCTCAGTCTCACACTGTCTGCTACCTCTTTTTCCACAGTTTAAAAAACAAGCTGAAAACTCACAAAACATGGCTACTCTACTTCACCGCTCCCCTTAAGCTTTTCCCAATCTCTTACTTCCTTTCTCTCAAAACTTCTTGAAAGAATGCTACAAAATGCTTGTAGATACTTCCCTGGTGGTTCAGACAGTAAAGCATCTGTCTACAATGCAGGAGACCGGGGTTTGATCCTTGGGTCGGGAAGATCCCCTGGAGAAGGAAATGGCAACCCACTCCAGTACTATTGCCTGCAAAATCCCATAGATGGAGGAGCCTGGTAGGCTACAGTCCATGAGGTCGCACAGAGTTGGACATGACTGAGCCACTTCACTTCACTTCACTTGAAAGAATGGTCTATCTCTGTTAAGATAAGGTTCTTTATTGAGCCCATCTTTGCATGAAATGTTCCCTTGGTATGTCAAATTTTCTTGAAGAGATCTCTAGTCTTTCACATTCTATTTTTTTCGTCTATTTCTTTGCACTGATCACTGAGGAAGGCTTTTTTTATCTCTCCTTGCTATTCTTTGGAACTCTGCATTCAAATGGGTATATCTTTTCATTTCCCCTTTGCTTTTTTGCCTGAACTTCAGACTGAGACTTTCCATTGTAAACTTGATATTTCCACCTAGAAGTCTATTTAGAATGTCTAAAATCTTTCCTGGGCTCTACCTGATGCTGTCCTCAGTTCAGCAGATGGCATGTCCATGCTTCCACTTTCTTAGAATTTTGATTCAGAGAAGACCATTTACTTATAAGGGTAGATCTTTACTGTCTAAGAAAGAATGTTCCACAGAAAAGATGCTTCTCCTGTGAATTCTTTGGGGCTGATGTGTAAGTCTCAGAGCTGGTGTTCTATGTTAACTTTGTCATGTTTAAACCTTCTGTGTGCATTCATGCCTCCAGGTGTACTCAACATACTGTCACCCTGACCCAGGTGGGCTGCTTTTTTCATGGTCTAAATTGTGGTAAGTGAATGTAGTATCTGAGACATCCTGTCTCAGCACTCTTTTTCTTTATATCCTAGCACTTCTATTCTTAGGAGTAGTAATCATTATAGTATTCAGTTATTATTATCCTTTGATTATTATCATAGTTCAGCCCCAAGTGGAACAAAATATGGAATTTTAAATAGTGTATATGCATAAAATTCACTTCAAAGTAAAATTTTAAGAAGAGTAACTATGACCAGGTATCACAGTAGCAGAAGGATACTTCTTCCTAAACTTCATGTGACCTAGGAAGAAAATTTAATTTTATTATAATTCCACACATTGGTTAGGAAACTAAAAATTTACCAAACTCAGGCTTGACCCTTTGATTATGCTATTAAAGTTTTGAAGTAAATAATCAGTAGGACAATTGGGAGAGTATTATTTTACATTTCTTTGGGGAGACACTTTTTAAAACTTCCCCTCTACAGTCAGATGACGATTATGCAAAATACCTTCCCTCTAAAACCAACATACTGTTTTGGCATAGAGAGCACATAAAATTCAAAGAGGAAGAGAAAAAATAATGGCAGCACCAGTGAGAATAGGATATTAAATGTAAAAAAAAAGAAAAACCCTGTGTAACTCAGTAAATGGACAGTGCATGAATGCAGATGACCTAAGAACACATCACCGTGGCAGTCAGGATGAAGGAAGGTGATGAGGGGGTGACACTGAGGACCTAGATAATGGCTGAGACTTTGAAATGAATGATTCACAAAGAGCTATTACTAATCCCTAATGAAGAGGCCATGTTACCTAAAATGAGAACTTTGCAAGGAAAACACCTTTTTGAGCTGTAAAAATATGCTTAATTGACTAAAGATGTACTTTTTTTATTGACACTAATTATGTAGAAAGGCACCCTCATCACTCCATCAAGGAAGACACAAAAAGGTAGGTCTTAAATTAGGTCATGGTGAGGATCAGAGTGCAAGGCCTTATACCTCCTTTTTCTTGAGATGAAGTTAGACCTTCAGCACATCATAAAAGATAATCAGTTTTGACCCCAAATCATCAGAAAAGAATAAACGATTTTAGAACTCTCTACTGGGAAAGGTTTGCATCAAAATAATTAAACTAAAGTCTAGCAAACTTGGGTTCCTCAGAATGACTGGTTAAATCTCAGATCTCTAGACAGTGAAGGCATAACTATATGCTCCTTCCATGAAAACCTCTAATTTGCAGAAATGAAAATCAAATAGAATAGTTTTCATCATTTTTTCCTTCATCAAAATTAAATCCTAAGTAAAAAAAAAAAAAAAAAATCAACAAATTTTGTTTTTAATGTGGGCTTGAAAGTACTAATGACCTATTACATCTGGGAATCTTTCATATATTAAAGAGTAAGCCAGGAATGTTACATGCCCAGGGTGACTACCAGCAACTAAGCCATTCAGATTTCAGTGTATGGGAATTATTCAGGTCATCTGAAAATGACTTTTCTGCCTCAGTTAATTTAAAACTTAAAACTCTTGGATTAAGTGCTGAGCAACCACTGTGGCAATGGCTAATTATTTAAATTTCAGTAGGAAGCAAACGGACTGGGAAAGAAGATTGAGGAGGAAAACAGATGAGACAGTGTTTTTTGTTTTTCATTTTTGTTTTATTAATTTTTATGGGCATACATTGTGTTCATTGTGTTCATCTCTGCTGTACAGCAAAGCGATATACATACATCTCCTCTTTCTTGAATTTCCTTCCCAGTTAGGTCATCACAGAGCACTGAGTAGAGCTCCCTATGCTCTACAGTAAGTTTCCATGAGTTATCTATTTTACATATGTTATTTACCCGCTAAGTTGTTTCTGACTCTTTTGTGACCCCATGGACTGTAACCTGTGATGCTCCTCTGTTCATGGGATTTCTCAGGTAAGAATACTACAATGGATTGCCATTTCCTTCTCCAGGGGATCTTCTCGACCCAGGAATTGAACCTGTGCCTCCTACATTGGCAGGAGGATTCTTTACCAATGAGCTACCTGGGAAGCTACCATTTTATACATAGCAGTGTGTATATAGGGCTTCCCAGGTGGTGCTAGTGGTAAAGAACCCCGCTGCCAATGAATTAGATGCCAGAGACTCGGGTTCAGTCCCTGGGTCAGGAAGATCCCCTGGAGGAGCGCGTGGCAACCCACTCCAGTATTCTTGCCTGGAGAATCCCATAGACATAGGAGCCTGGAGGGCTACAGTCCATAGGGTCACAAAGAGTTGGATATGATTGAAGTGACTTAGCACACACTCAATGTGTATATATGTCACTCCCAATTTCCTGATTCATCCTGCCTCCCCTGCCTCTCTGGGTATCCATAGTTTGTTCTCTATACTGATATCTCTATTTCTGCTTTGCAAATAAGTTCATGTGTACCATTTCTCCAGATCCCACATATTAGCAATATTATATGATATTTGTTTTTCTCTTTCTGACTTATTTCACTGTATGACAGTCTCTAGGTCCATTTATGTCTTTGCAAATGGCACAATTTCATTCCTTTTTATGACTTTAATATTCCATTGTATATATGCACCACATCTTTTTTTTTTTTAATTTACTGTGGATTTCTACTACTCAAAGTGTGTTCCATAGGCCAGTAGCTCTAGCATTACTTGGGAACATGTTAGAAACGCAGACCCTCAGGCCTCAGCCCAAGCTCATTAAACCAGAATGAATCTTAACAAGATCCCTGTAAAGGCATGGCCATTTGACAAGCACCTCAGGGAGCATATCAGACAACAGATGGGTTTCCACTCTGACAGTTTTTAAGGTAAGAGCAGGCAACATTTTGGCTCTACTCAGTGAGATTGCGTTTCTGAACTGTAGGTTTACATACTCTCAGTACTTGGGAATACAGTCTATTTGGAATCAACAGTCATCTAGTGAGAGCTCTGTGACAAATGTGCTTGTTCACACAATAAATGAGGACAGTCAGTGCCTGTGAGACGGGTGTGGGAGATGAAGATGAACACCAAACTTGTTATTTCATTTTTTTTAAGTTTAAAAGAAATAGACTTTGCTCAATTTTGGTTTGCTAAAACCATTCCTATAAAAATCACCATATGATATTGCTTATCATGTAAAATCTAAAAAAATACAACAAACTAGTGAATAAATCAAAAAAGAAGCAGACTCACAGATATACAAAGAACAAACTAGCGGTTACCAGTGGGGAGAGGACAGGAAGAGAGGCAATATAGGGGTGAGGCAAAAAGGGTTATTATGAGATTATATGAAATCATGTATGAGAAACTTTTGAAAATTTTAAAGCACTACAAAATTTTTTTAAATCTTTCATCAGATTAAAAGAATAAAATAAAGAACAGAACAAAAACTATTTCTCTATTTCTGTAAAACCTGTTGCTATGTATTCATTCAAGAGTAAATTGTAAAGTATTGTAGCTTATCTTTTGACATGACTGATAATGTTATGAAAACAGCTGATGCCTATGCATCTCTTTCCCAAACAGATAATTCCATTTACCACAGCATCATAATACAAATTAAAGTTTCAATGATTGCATTCGTGTCAACATGTGGTATATATATATCAAGGCTTTTAAAATAGAGTAGTGTCTTGGAACAGCTTATTATTACATGGATTTGAAAATCTGACTGAAGCACTTAATTCCAGTGAAAGACATGGTCTATTGGTCTACCTATTTATTTTAAGGCACATACTTTGAAAGAAAAATATTGGAGACTTATGCCTGAGGGAAGAAAGGAAAGAAAAGTTTAAATTTTTTCCTTTGATCATTTCAGTGATTTTTTTTTTCTTTGAAAGAAATGATGCTATTTTCTGTTATTTGCTGTACTTTCTTCTTTCACTTCTATGTTTCCATTCTGTTTCCCATTTAGAGGACTGGGTCCACTAGAAGCGATGGTGAAAGAAAAAGAGAAAAGCAAAAATTTAAAGCATGGCAACCTTAAAGCAGTGACTGATACATGGAGAAAATTAAAATTAAAATCACCTGGGGAGTTTAAAAAATGCTGGCAGAAGGGCTCACCTTCTATAAATTCTGATGTTATTGGTCTGGGGTGGGGTCACAGTATCAGTTGTTTTAGAAACTCTCCCTTCTAAAATCTTTGATCTTAAGAATAAAGCAATTTAAATGTGGATATTGACACTGAAGTGAAAATTAAGTTATCTGTATTGACACAGGATTTCTATATGGATGTGGTTCACAGAACAAATCAAGTCAAGACCTCTCAGGAGAATATGTCCATTTTCAAGGTTATGGATGTTCATGCATCACACAATTATGAGTAATGAATGGACTTTTTGAAACTACAGCACCAGTGCAGTCAGTCAAGCCTAACGGTGTACTAAAATGCTTTTGGGAAGAGTATCTAACTATTGTATGATCTATTGCAATTGTAGAAGTGACCTGGTAAAATAAGAATTGTTCTTAAATTATATATCAGTGTTCAGTTTCATTGACAGGAATGTCAGAAAATAAATGCTCATGAGGAACTGAGTTTAGACTGATTCAGTAGAGAGGGGAAGGACCAGTTAAAACCTGCTTTGTTCTCAGGTATCTGCTTTGCATTCAGATATAGCATCTTCCCAAGTCACCCAAATCCCACATTTTGGAAGTTAGAAGATGAACACAAAAATTGTTATTTCATTTTTATGTTCTAAGGACACTGTGGGGTGGGGGTGGGGGCAGCACTGGTAAATCTTAGAGGTTCAAGTCAGATTGCTTGAGTTTAAATTCCTTTTGGACCACTATAGTTTTGTGAGCTGGGCGAGTAACTACCATGGTCCTTTGATTTCCTTCTCTATAAAATGGAGTAAAACAATTGGGTTTTGGTGAATATTCTATAGGAAATTTCTGTTAAGTGCCTGGTCCATAATATATAGTCAATAAATATTAGCAGTCATTATTATCAAGTTTGGATCCTAACTGAACCAAACCTTTGGTTTAGCATGGATGTTCAGTTCTAGAAGATCAAAGTTCCATTCAAAATTGTGTCTTAAAGTGTTTGGTTAATACCTAAAGCCTTTAGACAAAACAATGCACTGTATTTTGACTTCCTCTAAGGAAGTTGGAAGGAAAATGGTCATCCATCAGAGCATCAAGAAGAAACTTATGGAAATCTAACTGTAAATCCAAGATTTTTTCATCTATCTACATAACCACTTAGCTATGCATGGAAAATAAATAGTCTATATGGTACAAGTGAACAGCAATAAGGCTAACTTTATAGACAATTGGATTGTGAAACCAATTTTCATAAAAGGAAGTCCACTTCCCACTGCCTTTTATTTTCTAACTTTTAAAGATCAGAGAGTTTTCAGAAAGACTGCTTTTCCACAGTTTCAGAAAAGCAGCCTGGGAAAAGGAATAAATTAATTCAGGAAAGATTCCCTTCTTCCTACACCCACCACTCTACAGATCAAAAAAGCTAAGGGTACTAAAATTCATTAACATTTCTATGAACATAAATGTGAAATATTCATTTTCATTAAGTAGTCTACTGAATATAGCAAAATCAAATTTATCTAAGGAGATATCCAATGCTGCTAATTTCCTTGACAATGGGGACATAAAGCAAGGGAAACCATGAATCATTCATGAAGTTCAATTTACTTCTGTTATTTTGGGTGTTTAGCATCCATGAATAGAAATTGTGCAGCATGTTGTAGGTGCTATTTTTAAGTTATTTCAGATCAGAATTAATGATTTGGCAGACAGCAATAAAGTAAGAATGATTCAAAGGCTTTGCTTGTAATTGTCCTACATTGCATATTTTCCTGCGAGTATATGTTCATGTATTCATAACTTTTTTATTGGTCCAATGTCCTTGATAAATCAGAATCACTTTATAACCAGTACTTTAGGCAAGCACATAAAGTAATTTATTGGTAATGTTAGTAAATTAAAGAAACTCTTCGAGTTCTGGATTTTAGGGCTGAAAGAGATCTTCACGGTTAGTAATTAACAGCCCTCTGCATTAAGACTGGTAGGTGGCCATTTACAATTAATTGAAGTGTCTTGTAGGAGGGGAAATCTTTCTTAAGGAGGGACCAGTTCCATGAATGGGTCCTTCTGCTCATTGGATAGGATTTTCCCTTTAGTTCCACATCTACTTTCTGGCTACTTGTTACCTGTCAGCTTGGTTGCTGCTGTATTACAAGCACTTACTTATTTGCATACAGAGTGGCTTGTGGTCACCACTAAAAAAGTGCTATTTGAGTTGAATGGGTTCAAGTCTAGCACTCTGGGTGTGATGATTCATTTTATCTGTCAACTTGACTGGGCCACAGGATGCCCTGATACTGGTCAGGCATTATTCTGGGTATTCCTGTGAGGGTGTTTTTGGATGAGATTAGCATTTAAATAGGTACAATGAGTAGATTGCTCCCCTAATGTGGGTGGGCCTCACCCAGTCAGCCAAATGCCTGAATTAAAAGGAAAAGACTGACCCACTACAGAGTAACAGAGACTTCCCCTTGCCTGTCTGTCTTTGCATTGGGACTATCAGCTCTTTCCTGCTTTCAGACTCAAACTGAAGCATCCACTCCTCCTGAGTCTCAGGGCTACTGGCCTTCAAACCTGAAGTGTATCAGCTCTTTAGTTTGCTGACTCATCCTGCAGATTTATGGTTTATCAGCTTCCATCATCACATGAGCCAATTCTTATAATAAATCTTGTTTTCTCTATATATCCCATCGGTTCTTTTTCTCTGGAGAATCCTGACTAACACACTGGAAAACACCAAACATAAGATTTCTCTTTTATGATAGCATTTAAAACATTCAGAAATGGTCATTATGCCTCCCTAAAATTTTCTTCCCAGATATCTTGGTCTCCTTCTCTGAAGCGAATTATCTTTATATGGCATTATATGTGGATTTGATCCCTGGGTTGGGAAGATTCCCTTGGAGTAGGAAATGGCAACCCACTCCAGTATTCTTGCCTGGAGAATTCCATGGATGGAGAAGCCTGCTGGGCTACAGATCATAGTGTCTCAAAGAGTTGGACAAGAATTAGCATGCATGCATGCATGCACACAAGAAAAGGACACAGTTCTCCACATGTGACTTTACAAGGGCAGACTTTTGTAGAACAGCTCCTGCCTCATGTCTGGACACTATACTTACATTATTTTCAGGTGATAAGGTAACACATTATATAAATAAAAATTAGCAATTCAACTCTGTAAATAACACATTTTTTACAGAGAAGTTTCTATAGTTAAGTTAAACCTATTTTCATTCTGATCCCAAAGAAAGGCAATGCCAAAGAATGTTCAAACTACCACACAATTGCAGTCATCTTACACGCTGGTCAAGTAATGCTCAAAATTCTCCAAGCCAGGCTTCAACAGTACGTGAACCGTGAACTTCCAGGTGTTCAAGCTGGATTTAGAAAAGGCAGAGGAACCAGAGATCAAATTGCCAACATCCACTGGATCATCAAAAAAGCAAGAGAGTTCCAGAAAAATACCTACTTTTGCTTTATTGACTATGCCAAAGCCTTTGACTGTGCAGACAACAACAAACTGTGGAAAATTCTGAAAGAGATGGGAATACCAGACCACCTAACCTGCCTCCTGAGAAATCTGTATGCAAGTCAGGAAGCAACAGTTACAACTGGACATGGAACAACAGACTGGTTCCAAATTGGGAAAAGAGTATGTCAAAGCTGTATATTGTCATTGTGTTTATTTAACTTAAATGCATAGTACATCATGAGAAACGCTGGGCTGGAGGAAGCACAAGCTGGAATCAAGATTGCCAGGAGAAATATCAATAACCTCAGATGTGCAGATGACACCACCCTTATGGCAGAAAGCGAAGAAGAACTAAAGAGCCTCTTGATGAAAGGGAAAGAAGAGAGTGAAAATGTTGGCTTAAAGCTCAACAGTCAGAAAACTAAGATCATGGCATCTGGTCTCATCACTTCACAGCAAATAGATGGGAGAACAGTGGAACCAGTGACAGACGTTATGTTGGGGGGCTCCAAAATCACTGCAGATGGTGATTGCAGCCATGAAATTAAAAGACGCTTACTCCTTGGAAGAAAAGTTATGACCAACCTAGACAGCATATTAAAAAGCAGAGACATTGCTTTGCCAACAAAGGTCTATCTAATCAAAGCTATGATTTTTCCAGTAGTCATGTATGAATGTGAGAGTTGGACTATGAAGAAAGCTGAGTGCTGAACAACTGATGCTTTTAAACTGTGGTGTTGGAGAAGGCCCCTGAACTGCAATCCTTTTGACTGCAAGGAGATCCAACCAGTCCATCCTAAAGGAAATCAGTCCTGAATATTCATTGGAAGGACTGATGTTGAAGCTGAAACTCCAATACTTTGGCCACCTGATACAAAGAGCTGACTCATTTGAAAAGACCCTGATGCTGGGAAAGTTTGAAGGCAGGAAGAGAAGGGGATGACAGAGGATGAGATAGTTGGATGGCATCACCAACTCAATCGATGTGAGTTTGAGTAAGCTCTGGGAGTTTGTGATAGACAGGGAGGACTGGTGTGCTGCAGTCTATGGGGTTGTAAAGAGTTGGACACGACTGAGTGACTGAACTGAAAAGTACAGCATAGAACTGAAAGTTGCACTGAAAACTGAACTGACAGTTCAGGGTAGAGGTCCTTTCTGGAAATGTAAATTTATAATTCATGAGCTTCTAGATGTATGTAAAGCCGTACATCTAGATGAGGCCACCAAGGTAATTAGTGTAGCTAGAGAAGAGGTCCAGTGCTGACCCTTGGCCAAATTAATACTTAGAGTTTAGAAAAATGATAGAAACACAGGTATGGCAATTACTATGTGCAAATACATTGCATATAATAATTCGTTTAATCTCAACCATGATTCCTTCATTAGGTACTATTATTGTACCCATTTTACCAATAAGGAAACTAAATCACAGTGGCATTACCTGATTTGTCCATGTTCACATCTAGTAAGTGGGAGAATCACATCACTAGAGGAGACTGAAAGGGGTGATCAATGAGGCAGAGGGAAGCCTAAGAGAGAAGAGTGTTCAGGAATCAAAGTAAAAAGTATTCTAGAAAAAAAGAGGTGATCATCAGAGTCAAATACACATGGTAAAACAATATTGCGTTTGGCAACATGAAGGGCTGGGAGTGAAAATCTAAATGCAGCAGATGTAAAGGAGGATAGGAGAAGAGAATGTGATCTTACATGTAAAGTGCTTGGTGCAGTGCTTAGCATAGTTTTCAGTTCAGTTCAGTTCCGTTCAGTCACTCAGTCGTGTCCGACTCTTTGCGACCCCGTGAATGGCAGCACGCCAGGCCTCCCTGTCCATCACCGACTCCCGGAGTTCACTCAGACTCACGTCCATCGAGTCAGTGATTCCATCCAGCCATCTCATCCTCTGTCATAGTTTTACTACTCAATAAATAGTAGTCACAACAATCATCAAAGTACAGAGCAAGCAGCTATTTGCTCTCAGAGAATTCTGAACTGCTCCAACTTTTGTATCAGTTGTAAAAACCCTTTTCTTCAGTTCTGTCACATCATCACTCTGTTGGCACTGTTGTTGTCAAAGTCATCATCACTTTCCCTTCTTCATTTCCAACCATTTTCTCCCATCTCTTGGTTTTCACCTTAAAAGCTGATTTTGTACATCACTAGCCAATCAAAGCTCTCTTCTCCTCTCCTCTTGAGCTGATTGATGACAGAGTGCCAGGAGCAACTGCTTGTCTCACTCTTGTTGGCTCTATTTGTCTCTTTCTAGGTTTCTAGAGGTTTCTGATTCTTTCATCATATCCAAGTGTTTATTATTCACATACCATTCCTGACACTGTCAATACTTCTGGGATGGCAAGAAGACTATATCATAGTCCCCCAAGGCTCATTCCTAAAGTAGCATTTGTATAAATGCATGAATGCCATTCTCGGGAGTTTTAGATTATTAATAGAAGCTAGATCATTCACCAGCAGCATTCTGTTGCTATTCTAACTTAGCATCAAAGTCCAATGTATTTTTTGTCAGATTTATAGTCCAATGACTCAATTCCTTTTAAATTAAGTTTGGATCACTTGAAAAAACTCTGTGGCCACCTCTCTCTCCCTAACATTGGCAGTTTAAACACAGCTACTGGTTTCAGGATACTCCTGTGCACCTCATTGCTAAACAGAATATTTTTGAACATTCTTTTGTGTGAACTATGGAGCACCATACAGATAATTTATCAACCTGCTTTACAGACAAGGAAGTGATGTGGCAAAGAATTTGACCCACAGTTCCTCTCCCTAATTCTCAGGAAGGAAATCACCGTTATCTGTTGCATTTGAAAAACTGTGGCCCCTGTACAACTATAGGTAGAGTCTCCATTTCCTTAAGTGAGTAAAGGGGTGGCCCAACCACTGGTAAACTTTTCAAAAATGTCTTTTTGTTGGTTTAAGTCTTTACCTAAATGTTTGAGGAATCCAGCAGAAAATCAAAAATACTAGGTTAATAATTCAAATGTTTATTCACCCATACACTTCCATTATTAACTATCCCAGGCAGAACAAAGTCTCTCTCCAGATGTACCTTACAGTAGATTATAGAAGGATGCGGAAAAAATCAAAACAAAGTCACTGATATAAAATATAATGCAGGAGTATGATATGCTGTGACAAGTATGCTGAAGAAGAGAAAGATGGGGTGGAAGGATGGAGAGGCATGTGGAGAGAGGCAGACACATGCACATGCTGTTTGTGGATCAGGAGTTATACAAATCCAATAATGTTAGCACAAAGGAAAACAAGCCAAAGTGTATCTACATTTCATAGGCACAGGTGTTGAAAGATCTGTTCAATGCCAGCAGATGCTCAGCCATTACCAACCATGGGCTCCTGTCTTCCCCTGGCTCTTGTCCATTGCCCTGTCTTGCCTCATTGCAATGAATTAACAGGGTCCACTTTTAATAAATCACATGTGTGAAATCCTAACCATGATCATTCAATAACTTCAGGATAGCATAATTGCCAGTAAGGATGGAAAATTAAAAGTTATGTCGTTGGTTTTGGGAAGCTGATTTGATGTATTCCTTCCCAATACTCAAGATCAAGTATGACTACAGCAGTGACCTTCTGAGTGGAGAGCAGTTTGCACCTCCATTCTATGGGTTCTGAAAACCATCCTATGCTGAAGCAATACAGATTTTCTCAGTTGTTCCATGGAGTCTCAGCCCCACAGTATGACACCCTCTCTCAGTCACTGCCCTGTTTGTTGACAGCCACGTTGGGTTAAGTCTCCCAGAGGTGGGTGTGCATGTGATCGCCATATTTACACTCAGGCATAGTAGAAATGCTTTAGTTCTCTAGAAGTTACTTTTATTGAACTTTTATCAATCTCCATTATTATATGCATTTAACTAGTATGTGAATGTGAGTCTAGAGAATAATAACATATATACACAATGCTTTCATAACATTTTCATTTGACTCCCCCAGACTACATTCCTAAAGTAGCATTTGTACAGATGCCTGAATGCCATTCTCAAGGGGTCTCAAGAAATATAGATGTCATGACTCCCATCATGATGATACAGTCACCAAACCCAGGAGAAGTTAAATGAATTTGCCAAATATGCAGGGCTAAAAAGCAACCAAGTCCAGACTAAATTATGGACAATATGAGTTGAGAATCTGTTCTTTTCACTCTAGGAAATTGTGCCCTTTTGAACTGAGTTCTTCTAAGAGAGCAAAATAAGACACCTTGGAAAGCTTCATCAACTTTCTTAGGCCTCAAAGATATTGCTGAATGTTGAAGAGCAATTGTTTACTAAATAATGCCTAGAGCTCAGTTGCTCAGCCAGGCTCCTATGTCCATGGGCTTTTCCAGGCAAGAATACTGGAGTGGATTACCACTGCCTACTCCAAAGGATCTTCCCCACCCTGGGATTGAATCCACATCTCTTGCATCTCCTCCATTGGCAGCTGGATTCTTTACCACTAGAGCCACCTGGAAAGCCCAAATAATACCTAGATGGGTTGTTAAAAAAAACTCATGGTTTTCCCCCTTAGGTGCTAACTATGTATATAAATGCATTTAGTTGAAGCTTGAAAGTGAAAGTGAAGTCGCTCAGTCATGTCCTACTCTTTGCGACAATCCCATGGACTGTAGCCTACCAGGCTCTTCTGTCCATGGGATTTTCCAGGCAAGAATACTGGAGTGGGTTGCCATTTCCTTCTCCAGGAGATCTTTCCAACCCAGGGATTGAACCCGGGTCTCCCTCATTGTAGGCTTTGCCACTTTACTGCCTGAGCCACCATGCTCAAATTTAACATTTGAGATTCTATTTCTAGTCAAATTTCTATCAAGAAAACAGAAGAGCTATTCAACGTATTCAAGATAACATAGGTTTTAACATAGAGAAGTGAGCATACATGAAGACTGGAAAAGCTGGTGAGCCAAGGTGAAAGAAATCAACTGCAGCAATTTCAGCCTGAAGCACCCAAGCAGAAGAAGGTGTTGCAAGACTCAGGATCTCTAGGAAGACCCCACCAATTATCTCTGACTCTTTATTAAAGTAGAGGTACTCAAGAGCTCCCCAGCAAGTCACTGAATCTCACATCTACCCATGAATCTAGCAGCAATTGTCCCCATAAAATAATGGTCTCTCCTCCTCCATCTTCCAATGCTGACACGAATGCCTCTCTTTGGTAAACTCTAAACTGGATAAGAAGATTCTGGGGAAATTGTTCTAGCTTCTCTTCTATGATACTTGGTGTTGTGATGTCAAGTTGACAACAGATGAACAAATACTGGCATTTCGAAGTGATCTCAGAATTCTGTGTCTCACTATGTATAAGTTTTCTGAAACACAACCTGGAATCTTGTGCCATAACTGAAATAGGAAAGGAGCAAGACACACCGCCATGGAGGGTACCTCATCATTCATCCAGCTTCCCCTCCATGTCGTCAACAAATGTTTGACTTGATCTTTTATGTCCAGTGAACAAAGTAGACATGGATACAGACCTTGTGGTGTTAGTATTTTGATAAGACTTTTTCCTCAACTCTAATGAAGTTGTATTGGGAAGCAGGGAGATTTATATGTTGTTGAGTCATTCACAAATTTGGGAAACACAAAGAATCTGAGATTGGCTCAGCCATCTCAACCACCAACTTTACAAAATCATCCAATTTAGTCAAAAGCAATCCAAAAATACTCACTGAGTCATCAGAGGTCATCTCTTGACTCATGGCCATCCACACATATACAAATGTATATAGCATTTTGTACTTATTGAATGGGGTTATCTAGCACTGTCTTGCTTGACCCTCACAAATCATCTTGCAGGTATGGGAAGATAATTTTTCTCTTTTCATTACTGAAAAATCAAGGACACAGAGTCAGGCAATCTATTGTTTCTTTGATTAATGACCAATGTTGGACTTGAAACTAGGTCTCCATTTAGGTCCCCTCTGCAACATTCCCCAGCCTCTTTTCTACTAAAAGAACTGGAATCTGCACTTTCTAGGTATGAAACTACAGAATTAAAAAGGCATAGGAAAATGCCATGGATGGAAGAGCCTGGCAGGCTGCAGTCCATGGGGTCGCTGAGGGTTGGACACGACTGAGCGACTTCACTTTCACTTTTCACTTTCCACTTTCATGCATTGGAGAAGGAAATGGCAACCCACTCCAGCGTTCTTGCCTGGAGAATCCCAGGGACAGGTAAGCCTGGTGGGCTGCCGTCTATGGGGTCGCACAGAGTCGGACACGATTGAAGTGACTTAGCAGCAGCAGCAGGCCTTCTAAATCATTTTTATTACCCATTTGTGATTATTCTTCCAGCTTAAATTCTGAACCAAGTGTCTGGAAGTGTCCTCTTTGTTAATGAAAAAGTGAGTAAATCTCCCTTACACAGATCCCTTCTCTTTATGGACATCTTCTGCAATAAATAGGTCACTTGGTCATATTCATATCTGCAAGTAGTTTACTAAGTCAGACCTGTCTTAAAATATCTTGTGTCAAGAACGTTTTTTAAGAACTCAGGCAATTGTGACAGAATCTTAGGACTAGAAAAGGTCAATGAAGATTACTTCAGGCCAATTTTGTCAGATACAGATGAGGAGAAAGAAATTCTGCAAGTTTCAATGACATTAAGGTCAAGATCACACAGCTGGTTACCTAGAAGCAGACCTTTATCCAGAAGTCTGATTTAAAGATTCAGTGAGCATATGCTATGCTGCCAGTATGTGGAGGGATATAGGAAAATTTTAAGGATATAATCTGGATTAAAACCAAGTTCAGTTCAGTCACTCAGTCCTGTCCGACTCTTTGCGACCCCATGAGTCGCAGCACGCCAGGCCTCCCTGTCCATCACCAACTCCCGGAGTTCACTCAGACTCACGTCCATCGAGTCAGTGAAGCCATCCAGCCATCTCAACCTCTGTCATCCCCTTCTCCTCCTGCCCCCAATCCCTCCCAGCATCAGAGTCTTTTCCAATGAGTCAACTCTTCACATGAGGTGGCCAGAGTACTGGAGTTTCAGCTTTAGCATCATTCCTTCCAGAGAAATCCCAGGGTTGATCTCCTTCAGAATGGACTGGTTGGATCTCCTTGCAGTCCAAGGGACTCTCAAGAGTCTTCTCCAACACCACACTTCAAAAGCATCAATTCTTTGGTGCTCAGCCTTCTTCACAGTCCAACTCTCACATCCATACATGACCACAGGAAAAACCATAGCCTTGACTAGATGGACCTTAGTCAGCAAAGTAATGTCTCTGCTGTTATGGAGACATAAAACAATGAAAGAAAAATACGAGTCAGGAAATAATTGAGGAATAATGATCTGTAAATTATAATTGCTATAATTATTTTTAATCTTCAATGGCAACTCACTCCAGTATTCTTGCCTGGAGAATCCCATGGATGGAGGAGCTTGATGGGCTACAGTCCACGGGTCGCAAAGAGTCAGACACGACTGAGCTACTTTCACTTCACTTCACTATTCTACTAAAGATATGAGGCACTTAACAAAACATAGTTTTGGTGTAAAAGGATTAGAGTAAACAGCTGTGGTGACCAGGACAAAGAGAAACTATGGGTGGAAAAATATAAAGCAAAACTTGTTACTAAGGTGGAACATACAGTTGAGAGAAATGAACCCCAAATTTATCAATAAGGTTTTTAATGGCCAAAGCAAGGAAACACAATCAACTTACAAATTTCAAATTGTCCATAAAACCAAACCTAATTTACTATTCTATAGTATTTCTCCAGTAGATATTCAGAACAGGGGCTCAGAGATTTGTCTAGTTCTCTCTTATGCAATCATCAGTGTGGTCTGCTGGCATAACAACAAAGTACAACTCAGTAAGGCAATTCTGTTACATCTAAAATGATGCTGCTAAAGGATCCAGCAGTCTTGTGGTGTGGCTTGATTCAAAGTCATCGTTTAGGGCATGTAGAAAAACGAGTCAATTACCTGACTCTGTAGTATTTCTTCCAAAACATTATTTATGTGATATGGAAAGCAGAGAGTTTATGGTATATATACTATTTGTCAAGAGCCATTGGTGTGTTTAGTCTGTCATGCTGGTTTGTGGATGCTTCACAAGCTAGTTAATCAACGAAGCAGAGTTTAGTATCATTAAGAGCATCTGTGAAAATGGAAGAGATGAATTATGTTTAATGCCTTGTACAGAGCCAAATAAAGTCAAAACCACACTTAGAAAAATATATATAATATATTTATTACATTATAATATATTTTACATACACACACACACACACACACACACACACACACACATTTATATAAATGTCCTGTTCTGGGTCAAGAGCAAAGCAGACCCGAGACCAAGGATTAAATAATTTAGAAATGGCTTACTAAAGGAAATGGGACTTCAGACTTGGATGGACAGAGAGAAAAAGTGAGGAAATTTTAGACTGAAAGAATCACATGATCACATGGTGATGGGGGTTACAGATAGGAAATAAGTTGACTTGCCATCAAAATTTGTGACTTTAAAATGTAGCAACAATAGAGCCTATCTAAACATAATTTAGCTTCATTTTTTAATGGAAATACTGCGAGTAGAAAGTGCTTTAATTTAATACAACAGCACTGGTTTGATAGGATTTCGAGCCAATGAATTCAGTAAGTGGGTTTGTTTTGATGACCTTTGCTAATTTGTTGAATGCAGTGAAAAATCCCCTGCAGCTTTCTAACGGTTCCAAAGCTAAAAATAATGACCTCACTGAAGATTCTGTCAGCTGCTCTGATTCAGAGAATGGCTGAGAATGACTGATAGACTCTGGTTGCAAAATGAGGCTCAGAAATTTGCAGCCTGACACAACTCATGGATACCAGAAAACAAAGTCTATCTTACTAGAGAGCAAACATAGGGTCAGAGGAGCCATAAGCACTATCTCTTTTAAATAAAAGTAATTACATCAGTGCTTCATTGTAGGGTACAAAGTATTGTGCTTCACATGTATTACATATTTCATATTATCCTCACAATGTCTCCATGAAGAAAGAAGCATCACTAGCTTCTAGATGTAGTAACAAAGATTCATAAGTTTTAAAGTAACTTGCTTAAAATTACATAGCTCATTAATGCCAAAGGTTTTGAACCCAGGTCTTTCTGATTCAAAAGCTAGTGTTTTTCACTTCTACATAATATAGATTCTCAGTCTTGTAGGGGTTGTTGCTTTAGATTATATCACTAAAGCACTTTATTTGGCAGTGTAAGGCATAAGTTTAAAAAAAAGATCAAATCCTTGGTGAAGAATCAGGGAATTTGAAGGTTAACTAAGGGCCTCTAGAATCATTAACACAATCCTCTAATTTGGGATTCGAGACACCAAAGGGTAATACCCTGTGTGAGCTGTCAAGAAATGTGAGGGCTTCTCCATTTCTAAATAGGTTTAGGAGATTCACATGCTTCATTTCCAAAATGTTTCTGCAGAGATTCAGTTGACCTAAAAAAGATGGCGGAGTAGAAAGACATGTGCTCATCTTCTCCTGTGAGAACTCCAAAATTGCAGCTAACCACTAAACAACCATTAACAGGAGAATGTTGGAAAGGAAAGGAAAGAGTCACTCAGTCATGTCCAGCTCTTTGTGACCCCCATGGACAGAGGAGTCTAGTAGGCTCCTCTGTCCATGGGACTTTCCAGGCAAGAATACTGGAATGAGTTGCCATTTCCTTCCCACCCAAAAAAGATATCTGACATCCAGGGACAAAGAAGAAGCTCCAACAAGACAGTGAAAGTGAAGTCATTCAGTCATGTCCAACTCTTTGTGACCCCGTGGACTATAGCCCTCCAGGCTCCTTCGTCAAGACAGTAGGAGGGACACAATAGTGTTTAGAATCAAACCCATACCTCCCAGAGACACTCAGAGGGCTCAAAGAAAATCTTGTGTGCACCAGGAACCCCACAAGAGACTGAGCCAGACATGTCTTTGAGTGTCTGTGTGTCTCCTGTGGAGGCATGGGTCAGCAGTGGCCTGCTGTGGGGACAGGGGCTCCGGCTGCAGCAGACCTGGGAGGCATGCCATGTGACATAAGTACTCTTGGAGGAGGTCGCCATTAGTCCCACCACAAAGCCACTAAGCAGACAACCCCAAAACTGGAGAACAATTCTACCAAAGAAGTTCTTACACTATTGCAAAAGTTCTAGGGCTCACAACAGATTTCCCAACCTGGGGATTCAACAAAGGGACTGAGAACCCCTAGGGAATTTGACTTTGAAGGTCAGTGGGATTTGATTACAGTACTTCCACAGGATTAGGGAAACAGATTCTTGGAGGGCACACTAGGACACAGGAGAAGGGAGCAGTGACCCACAAGAGACTGAACCAGACTTGCCTGTGAGTGTCCCGGAGTCTCCAATAGAGGCATGGGTTGACAGTGCCATGCCTTGGGGTCTTGGGCACTAAATACAACAGTCCTTGGAGCCACAGCATGCTGGCATAAGTCCTTTTGAAGGAGGTCACCATTACCACCATTACCCCTACCATAGGTTGGCCTCAAGTCAAACTACAAGACAGGAACAGAGCACCGCAATTGAATTAAAGATTTACTGAGCATTGTCCCACCCATCAGAGCAAGAACCAGATTCCCCTACAGCCAGTCTCTCCCATCAGGAAGCTTCCATGAGCCTCTTATCCTTCTCCATCAGAGGGCAGAATGAAAACCAAAATTACAGAAAACTCTAACCAAACTAATTACATGGATCACAGCCTTGTCTAATTCAATGAAACTATGAGTCTTGCCATGTGGGGCCAACCAAGACAGATGGGTCATTGTGGAAAGTTCTGACAAAACATGGTCCACTGAAAAAGGGAATGAAAAACTACTTTGGTGTTCTTGCCTTGAGAATCCCAAAAACCATATAAAAAGGCAAAAAGATATGACACTGAAAGATGAATTCCCCAGATCAGTTAGTGTCTACTATGCAATGGGAGAAGAGTGGAAAAATACCTCCAAAAAGAATGAAGAGGTTGAGCCAAAGCAAAAACAATGCCCAGTTCTGGATGTGACTGGTGATGGAAGTAAAGTCCAATGCTGTAAAGAACAATATTGCATAGGAACCTGGAATGTTAGGTCCATGAATCAAGGTAAATTGGAAGTGGCCAAGCAGGAGACAGCAAGACTGAACATCAACATTTTAGGAATCAGTGAACTAAAATGGACCAAAATGGGTGAATGGAATTCAGATGACCGTTATATCTACTACTATGGGCAAGAATCCCTTCGAAGAAATGGAGTAGCCCTCACAGTCAACAAAAGAGTCCAAGATGCGGTACTTGAGTGCAATCTCCAAAATGACAGAATGACCTCTGTTCATTTCCAAGGCAAACCATTCAGTATCACAGTAATCCAAGTCTATGCCCCGACCAGTAATGCTGAAGAAACTGAAGTTCTATGAAGACCTAAACAACCTTCTAGAACAAACACCCACAAAAGATGTCCTTTTCATCATAGGAGACTGGAATGCAAAATTAGGAAGTCAAGAGATACCTGGAGTAACAGGCAAGTTTGGCCTTGGAGTACAAAATGAAGTAGGGTGAAGGCTAACAGAGTTTTACTGAGAGAACGCACTGGTCATTCACAGTGCATTCATTTCAGAGGTCAAACACCATGTTCCAACAACACAAGAGATGACTCTACACATGGACATCACCAGATGGTCGATACCAAAATCAGATTGATTATATTCTTTACAGCCAAAGATGGAGAAGTTCTATACAGTCAGCAAAAACAAGACCAGAAGCTGACTGTGGCTCAGATCATGAATTCCTTATTGCAAAAATCAGACTTAAAGAAAGTAGAGAAAACCATTCAGGTATGACCTAAATCAAATCTCTTATGATTGAATATACAGTGGAAGTGACAAATAGATTCAAGGGATTAAATCTGATAGATAGAGTGCCTGAAGAACTATGGACAGAGGTTCAAAACATGTTACAGGAGGCTGTAATCAAAACCATCTCCAAGAAAAAGAAACGCATAAAGGTAAAATGGTTGTCTGAGGAGGCCTTACAAATAGCTGAGAAAAGAAGAGAAGTGAAAGGCAAAGGAGAAAAGGAAGGATATATGCATCTGAATGCAGATTTTCAAAGAATAGCAAGGAGAGATAAGAAAGCCTTTCTCAGTGATCAATACAAAGAAATAGAGGAAAACAATAGAATGGGAAAGACTAGAGATCTCTTCAAGAAAATCTGAGATACCAAGGGAATGTTTCATGCAAAGATGGGCTTAATAAAGGACAGAAATGGTATGGACCTAACAGAAGCAGAAGATATTAAGAAGAGATGGCAAGAATACACAGAAAATGAAAGTCTCTCAGTCATGTCTGACTCTTTGTGACCCCATGGACTGTACAATCAATGGGATTCTCCAGGCCAGAATACCGGAGTGTGTAGCTTTTCCCTTCTCTAGGAGATCTTCTCAACCCAGGGATCGAACCCAGGTCTTCTGCATTGCAGGCAGATTCTTTACCAGTTGAGCCACAAGGGAAGCCCAGAATACACAGAAGAACTATACAAAAAAGATCTTAATGACCCAGATAATATGATAGTGTGATCACTCACCTAGAGCCAGACATCCTGGAGTGTTATGTCAAGCGGGCCTTAGGAAGCATCACTACGAACCAAGTTAGTGGAGGTGATGGAATTCCAGTTGAACTATCTAAAATCCTAAAAGATGTTGCTGTGAAAGTGCTATACTCAATATGCCAGCAAATTTGGAAAACTCAGCAGTGGCCACAGGACTGGAAAAGGTCAGTTTTCATTGCAGTCCTAAACAAAAGCAATGCCAAAGAATGTTCAGACTACCACACAATTGCACTCATCTCATATGCTAGCAAAGTAATGCTCAAAATTCTCCAAGCCTGGCTTCAACAGTATCTGAACTGAGAACTTCCAGAAGTTCAAGCTGGATTTAGAAAAGGCAGAGGAACCAGAGATCAAATTGCCAACACCTGTTGGATCATAGAAAAAGCAAGAGAATTACAGAAAAATATTTATTTGTGCTTCATTGACTACATTAAATCCTTTGACTGTGTGGATCACAACAAACTGTGGAAAATTCAAGAGATGGGAATACCAGACCACCTTACCTGCCTCCTGAGAAATCTGCTTGCAGGTCAAGAACCAACAGTTAGAACTGGACATGGAACAATGGACTGGCTCCAAATTGAGAAAGGAGTACATCAAGGCTATATACTGTCACACTGCTTATTTAATTTGTATGCAGAGTACATCATGCGTAATGCTGGAATGAATGAAGCACAAGATGGAAGCAAGATTGCCAGGAGAAATATCAGTAACCTCAGATAGGTAGATGACACCACTCTTATGACAGAAAGCAAAGAGGAACTAAAGAACCACTTGATGAAAGTGAAAGAGGAGAGTAAAAATGCTGGCTTAAAACTCAACATTCAAAAAACTAAGATCATGGCATCCATTCCCATCACTTCATGGCAAATAGATGGAGAAACAATGGAAAGAATGATAGATTTTATTTTCCTGGGCTCCAAAATCACTGCAGATGGTGACTGCAGCCATGAAATTAAAAGATGCTTATTCCTTGGAAGAAAAGCTACAACCAACCTAGACACCATGTTAAAAAGCAGAGACATTACTTTGCTGACAAAATTTCATCTATAAAAGCTGATTTTCCAGTAGCCATGTATGGACGTAAGAGTTGGACCATAAAGAAAGCTGAGTACCCATGAATTGATGCTTTTGAACTGTGGGGTTGGGGAAGACTCTCAGGAGTCCCTTGGGTAGCAAGGAGATCCAACCAGTCAATCCTAAAGAAAATCAACCCTGAATATTCATCTGAAGGACTGATGCCAAAGCTCCAATCCTTTGCCCACATATGTGAAGAGCCAACTCATTGGAAAAGACCTTGATGCTGGGAAAGATTAAAGGCAGGAGGAGAAAGGAACAACAGAGGATGAGATGGTTGGGTGGCATCACCAACTCAATTGTAAATTAAGTTTGAGCAAGATCCGGGAGTTGGTGATGGACAGGAAGCCTGGCGTGTTGCAGTCCATAGGGTCACAAAGAGTTGGACATGACTGAGTGACTGAACTGAACTGACTAAACCGTCCAGAGTTCTGCAACTGGTTAATCAGGCCATCCAACTCACAACATGGTGCTCCTGATTTCTGCCTCCTGCTGTCTACTCTGGGGCAGGTCAACAGTAGTAAAACATGAGAAGAGAAATGAACCTGAGTGTAAAGGGACACCTAAACTTTTACCATACTCAGGTGCCACTGTCTAGCATTATATGGTTAGAGTATTATACAGTTTTTATGTGGTTAGGGTACTACAAGTTGTCTTTCTGCTTTTTTACTGAAAACACCCTGAGGACCAAGAGAATACTAAAGGATAATTAAGAATTTGGGTTAGGGAGTGGGGAACTCACATATGGAGAATCTTATATAACCTGGTTAAACTCTAACTTACTGATCTGCTTCAGGCCTCCATGTCTTTGAACTCAGCAGTGAACATGAGCATAAGTGCTAATTTTCATGGTTGGACTGAAAAATTCTTAAAATCTTCTTAAGTGTCAGTAGGGTATCTCCAACCCACTCCTGTTACTCAGCATTCTCATACGTGTTACCCTCATTATGTATATAGTCTTTCAGTGCCTGGTGAAACTTTCATCTACATTATTAAAATGTACATCTGATCTTACCAAAGTACATGACTTCCTTCCTTCTCTGAACAATTGAATATCTTTTCTTAGAAACATACATAGTTTCTAGAGTTGGTATCAAACAATCAGAAATATTTGGTTAACTAGGAAATTATTTCAGTAATCCATTCAGCAAGTACATCACAGCCTGGGTGGTACCCAGCACTGTGCCTGCTAAATGCTAAATTGCTTCATTCGTGTCCAACTCTTTGTGACCCTGTGGACTGTAGCCCACCAGGCTTCTCTGTCTATGGGATTCTCCAGGTAAGAATACTGGAGTGGGTTGCCATGCCCTCGTCCAGGGGATCTTCCTGACCCAGGGATCAAACCCACATCTCTTACGTTCATGGTGAACAAAAGTAAAGAGTGTCCCTACCCTCCCTAATGGCAGAAAGTGAAGAGGAACGAAAAAGCCTCTTGATGAAAGTGAAAGAGGAGAGTGAAAAAGTTGGCTTAAAGCTCAACATTCAGAAAATGAAGACCATGGCATCTGGTCCCATCACTTCATGGGAAATAGGTGGGGAAACAGTGGAAACAGTGTCAGATTTTATTTTGGGGGGCTCCAAAATCACTGCAGATGGTGACTACAGCCATGAAATTAAAAGACGCTTACTCCTTGGAAGAAAAGTTATGACCAACCTAGATACCATATTCAAAGCAGAGACATTACTTTGCCAACAAAGGTCCGTCTAGTCAAGGCTA
Organism: Capricornis sumatraensis; assembly: GCF_032405125.1. Taxonomy (NCBI): domain Eukaryota; kingdom Metazoa; phylum Chordata; class Mammalia; order Artiodactyla; family Bovidae; genus Capricornis; species Capricornis sumatraensis. The sequence goes on from NC_091075.1 coordinate 68,885,961, forward strand.
TGGTTTTTCCTGTGGTCATGTATGGATGTGAGAGTTGGACTGTGAAGAAGGCTGAGCACCAAAGAATTGATGCTTTTGAACTGTGGTGTTGGAGAAGACTCTTGAGAGTCCCTTGGACTGCAAGGAGATCCAACCAGTCCATTCTGAAAGAGATCAGCTCTGGGATTTCTTTGGAAAGAATGATGCTAAAGCTGAAACTCCAGTACTTTGGCCACCTCATGTGAAGAGTTGACTCATTGGAAAAGACTCTGATGCTGGGAGGGATTGGGGGCAGGAGGAGAAGGGGATGACAAAGGATGAGATGGCTGGATGGCTTCACTGACTTGATGGACGCGAGTCTGAGTGAACTCCGGGAGTTGGTGATGGACAGGGAGGCCTGGCATGCTGCGATTCATGGGGTCACAAAGAGTCAGACATAACTGAGCGACTGAACTGAACTGAACTGAACTGAACTGAACCCTCCCTAATGGAGCATCCAGGCAAGGGAGGGAGAGAGCAATAGTTACTTTTATTGCTGTGTTTGGTAAATGCCTATGCACTAGTGATACTTTATGTTATTAGAGGGCAAATCAGGGGGGATGGACTTATGAAGGTCAAGAGAGTTTCCTTGAGGATGTGTCTATTGTTTATAGGCTGAGTAAAGAAATAACAAGGGTTTCCTTGGTGGCTCAATGGTGAAAAAAATCCACCTGCCAATGCAGGAGACACTGGTTGGATCCCAGTGTCATATTCAAGACTCTGTAGCAGGAGGAATGCTGGCAAACATGGTGGCCAGAAGTACATATAATGTGGCTGTAGCAGCAAAAGAAAAAAGACCACGGTATGAGTGGAAGCTGGAAATGTAGGTAGAGGACTTGCCTTGGAGGATCTTATATTTAAAAAAAAAAAAAAAAAACAAGTTTTATCTTTATCCTAGGAAGAGTGGATCACTGGTGGATTTTTCACCTGGGGGAAGCAGGGTTGACATGGTAAGATCTGTGTTTGGAAAATCACACTAGCTGTAGTACTGAGAACAGACTGATGCAGGTAGAGAAAGGAAGTATACCGTTTTGAAGACTAGCAGAATGGATTAAGCAGAGAAAGATGCTAGCTTGGATCAGGATAGAAGTGGAAAAGAGTAGATAGATGCAAGGGAGAATTAGAAAGAACAATAGATGGGATTTAGTGAAAAAGTCAATAAGAATGAGAAAGAGAGGAATGAAAAATGACCCTTATGATTTCCAAGGATTTTTGCTTGGATTAGTACATAAATGAGGATGTCATTCACCCAAAATGAGAAGAATGAGAATGTTTTAGGTTCTCCTCATGTGCGTGCATGCTCAGTCTCTTCAGTCGTGTCAGACTCTTTGCAACCCTATGGACTACAGCCCACCAGGCTCCTCTGTCCATGGGGATTCTCCAAGCAAGAATACTGGAGCGGGTTGCCATGCCCTCCTCCAGGAGATCTTCCACACCCAGGGATTGAACCTGCAGCTGCTGCAGTTCCTGCATTGCAGGCGGATTCTTCCCATCTGGGAAGCCTTTAGATTCTGAGTGGGGGGCAAGGAAGAAATCACAAGTTTAATTATTATTTCTTGATGTATGATACAGGTCTGGAGCACACAGAGAGCTTTACCCTGAAGGTATAAATTTGTGAATCACTTGAATATTTTGATAATTATAACTATAGGCATATGTGAATATCCATGGAGTTGATGCAGAGTAAGGAGTGAAAACTTAGGAGGCCTGAGAAACTACAATATTTAATGACTGGGTAGAGCAAGATGTGAACAGAAAAGAGACAAGAAAGGAACAGCCAGAAAAATAGGAGGAAAACTATGGAGTGTAGAGCTGCAGAAGCCGAAGAAAGGAAGTAAAGTAAAATCTGGGTTCAACAAATTCTAATCTAAAAATATATATATTTATATGGTACATATGGCTTTTTCTCCTTAGGAACACTGCACAAACTTCTAGTCAAGTTCAAAGTGGAATAGAGCAAAAAGGGTGGATTTTTAATTCCAGTTCTGATACTCTCAGACAGTTAAGTCTCTGTGATATATTTCTCTCATTGAAATTATGAAATATGTCAGAATACATTTACACAAATACACACATCTTATAATCCTCTCACATGTAGTGATCTTTGCTTCTGCAAGTTGTTTGTCAACTTTAGAAATAGTCCTGACCTTGTGTCCATGAAAGTGCTAAGGATGGAATATAATAAACTATAGTTTTCAGAATATAAGAAACTCTTTTGTGAGATGACTACAATGTGCTTCATTGGTCTCACCTAACTTAATGCTTGAAAATATATATTTCATTTATTACTTTACATCAGTTCTTAGGTTTTCACTTAAAATGTTTCCCTCTTGGGCTTTCATATATACATTATGTAATCTAGATTACATTACATATATATATATATATATATATATATATATATATATGGGCTTCCCAGGTGGTGGTGATAAAGAACTCGCCTGCCAATGCAGGAGACACAAGAGACGCAGGTCTGATCCCTGGGTCAGAAGGAAGTGGCAACCTACTCCAGTATTCTTGCCTGGAGAATCCCAAGGACAGGGGAGCATGGTGGGCTACAGTCCATAGGATCACGACGTGACTGAAGCAACTTAGCAAGCACACACACACGTACATATATATATATATATATATATATATATGTATGTATATATATATATGTATATATATACGTAAAAATGAGGTTTTAAGGTAAGAGTATATATATCTAAGTCTTTTAAAGATAGGGTTTTCAATATATATTTCTTTTTAAAACTTTATTTTATATTACTGTGTTTTACTTTTGTGCTAGCTTCAGCAGCACATATACTAAAATTGGAACAATACAGAGAAGATTAGCATGGCCCCTGCACAAGGATGACATGTACATTCGTGAAGTGTTCCATATCTTGGGGGCTTCCTTTGTATATCATCTGGTAAAGAATCTGCCTGCAATACAGGAGACCCCGGTTTGATTCCTGGGCCAGGAAGATCCGCTGGAGAAGGGATAGGCTACCCACTCCATTATTCTTGAGTTTCCCTGGTGGCTCAGTTGGTAAAGAATCTGCCTGCAATGTGGGAGACCTGGGTTCAGTCCCCGGGTTGGGAAGATCCCCTGGAGAAGGGAACGGCTACCACTCCAATATTCTGACTTGGAGAATCCCATGGACTGTATATCCATGGGGTTGCAAAGAGTCAGACATGACTGAACAACTTTCACTCACATAGCCAATTAACAATGTTGTGATAGTTTCAAGTGGACAGCAAAGGGACTCAGCCATAGGTATACGTGCATCCATTCTCCCCCAAATTCCCCTCCCATCTAAGCTTCCACATATCATTGAGCAGAGTTCCCTGTGCTATATAGTAGGTCTTTGTTGGTTATCCATTTTAAATATAGCAGTGTCCACTTGTCAATCCCAAATCCCCTAACTATCCCTTTCCCTACTTCTTTAACTAAGTTAAACTTTTGTGTATAATATCAATATATCTGGGCTTAATTTATTACAAAGATCACAAGCCCTACAGGCCAACTCCTATAGATCATAGTAGAAAAGGCATGGGATAAGAATCAGACATCACTGGGTTTCAGCCCAGATTTGCTACCTGGACAGGTTGTCAGTATACCACTCTGTGTACCATTTGCTTCTTCTGTGAAATATGGACAATAATACTTACCTCATGAGGTTGCTGTAAAGAACTGTCTACAACATACAAGCACTCAATAAATGTTAATGCCTTCTTGACATCACAGTGATAATACAGAGCTAGAGTATTTGCCACCTGAAATCGTAACCAATTATGACTGTAGTGCAAGCTGTTGAACTAGCATACATGTCATCCAGAAACACAATCACATGTTTTTCAATATATTCAGAGTGCTACGAACTCTGATGACATAAAAATAACAAATCAACCTTGGGTTTATGGTCATCTCATAGCTTATGAATTAAAACATTTCATGATCCTTGTCAATGTAGAGAGTTAACTTCCCTATGATTTGAGAGAAAAAAGAGATGATTTCTCCTGTACTAGTTTTTAGTAAAAAGATGCCCAACTAAGAGGCTTTCACAGAGAATTCCTTCAATAATAATGCGCTGAATAAATGAATAGAGTAAAATGGAAGAAGATAAGAGTTCATTTTCGTGTTTTAGGGAATGTATTGAAATTAGAGATTATGATTATTTTTGCAAATTAACAGTTCTTGGAGGAATTAGTGTTATGCTGGGCTCTGCAGTCATTTGTTTACTCAATAGATAAGGTACTTTACTATGTTGCTATGATATCTGGTTCTATGATGGTCAAGAAAAGAGTCATGTCTATAGATCACTGCCCTACAGATTTATAGCGCCAGATAGGAAAATCATGAACCAGATAATCATGAGATTATTTCCAAAACTAGTCAAATAAAGTAGACCCCTCATCTAATCTTCATCTAATCCTTCCATTTTGGGCCAAGAATGTCTATTGTGTTTCCCCAACAAAACAATATTCAATCCAACCAAACCAAAAGTCAAGATGAATTGTTGATTTTTTCTTTTAACTTCACCGTATGTATCATCCTCTTTAAAATATAGTTTTCTTCTCGATTCTGAGCATATATGTACATTCTAATTTGCCTATTGCCTAGCTGTTACATTACATTCACATTTTTTTGGCTTGTATGTTTGGAATTGCTTATTTTGGATATTTTGTTTATTTTATTATAGTAGTAAGGGGGAGAAAATATAGATGGTTCAGAGATCTTTCGTGTCATACTTCTCAAACCAGTTTCTTTTCAATGTTTTTTATTTAAGCAAAAACTACTAAAAATATAAAAATGTAATATGGAATTCCATCAAAGTTCCTCCCACTTAAGTATTTTTTTCCCAATAATGAGGTGAAACTACGTTTCAGGAGGTTTCATGTTAAGTGATTCCTTTGATATATCCATCACAGGAACATAACATAGTTATTACTAACTTACTTTAAGGTGAATCAAGATTAATCTTGAGGTTAATGCTTTTGTAAGCCTTCCTGCTATAAATGCCTTGAATTTGTCTTCTTATATGTAAAAGAATATTCCCTTTCCTGCCTTTATTGTCAGTAAAAATAGAACTTGGTCTGCACTACTCTCATCTTAGGATCTCTGTTCAGATCATCCTAAGGATTTCTTGTCTATCTTTTGCATGGGAGCTTGTTTTCTGAGTTTCACAGCATCTTCTTCCTTAATTTACATCTTAGTGGAGCCTTCTGCTGTAGCTTCCTGTGAGTAGCTGAGGGAAGATAAATGTTTTGAGATCTTACCTATCTAGCAATGCCTTTATTCACTCTTGACAATTGAATTTTTATGTGTATATACTCCTGTGTAAGAAAACAATTTCCCTTGGGTTTTCTAAGGCAATATTTCAGTGTCTTCTAGCTTTGGATATTGCTTCTGAGACAGTCAATGCTATTCTGATGTTTGAATTTGTATATATGAATAGTTTCTACCTTTGTGACATTTTGGAATATTCTCTGCTTCCTAAGATTCTAAATTTCATAATGGCAAACCTTATTGTGACCCTTTTTGATCATATTAAGTATCAGATTGGACGTTCAGTGTTGACACACCTAAAATGTCATATGCTTGGAATCATAAATATTTCAGTCCTTTGGGTTGCTTTAACAAAATACCATAGACTGGATGGCTTACAAACAATAGAAATTTATTTCTGACATTCTGGAGACTGGGAAGTCCAAGATCATGATGCCAGCTAATTTGGTTATCTAGTGAGGGTCTGGTTCCTGGTTCAGGTGGCCATCTTCTCTCTGTGTCCTCACGAGGTGGTAGGGTCAAGGAAGACCTTTGGAGAATCTTCTGTAAGGGCACTAATGCCATTCATGAGAACTCTGCTTTCATGGACTAATCACCTCCCCCAAGCTCCACCTTCTCATACCATCACATTGGGCATTAGAATTTTAACATATGAATTTTGCAGGCACACAATCATTGAGCCTGTAGCAATATAGCATGTAGCCTTTCCAAATTTGCTTCTTTCACTTAGCAATATTGGCTTGACAGCTCATCTCTTTTTAGCACTGAGTAATATTCCATTTATAAATACACCACAGTTTATCTATTTACCTACTGAAGGAAATCTTGGCTTCTTCCATGTTCTGCAATTACAAATAGAGTTGCTATAAACATAGATGTGCAGGTTTTGTGTGGATAAGTTTTTAGCCCATTTTGGCAAATACTGAGGAGTGCAATTGCTGGATAGTATGTTTAGTTTTGTAAGAAAATACCAAACTGTCTCCCAAAGTGGCTGTACCATTTTGCCCACTAGCAATGAATAGAAGTTCCTTTGCTCCATATCCTTACCAGCATTTCGTGTTGTCACTATTTTGGATTTTAGCCATTTCAGTAGGTGCTGTAGCATCTCACTGATGTTTCAATTTGTAGTTTTCTAATAACATATGATGTTGAGCATCTTTTCCATATGGGGCTTCCCTGGTGACTCAGACAGTAAAGAATCTGCCTGCAATGCAGGTGACCTGGGTTCGATCCCTGGGTCAGGAAGACCCCTGGAGAAGGGAATAGCTACCCACTCCAGTATTCTTGTCTAGAGAATTCCATGAACAGAGGAGCCTGGTGGGCTATAGTCCATGGGGTCACAAAGAGTCAGACACAACTGAGCATGAGACTCCTTATCTTTTCATACATCTATATTCCTTCTGTGTTTCTTCTTTGGTGAAGTCTTTGAGATCTTTTGCTCATTTGTTAATTGAGTTGTCTGTTTTCTCATCATTGAACTTTAAGAATCTTTATGTGGAGAAGGCAATGGCACCACACTCCAGTACTCTTGCCTGGAAAATCCTATGGATGGAGGAGCCTGGTAGGCTGCAGTCCATGGGGTCGCTAAGAGTCGGATACAACTGAGCGGCTTCCCTTTCACTTTTCACTTTCATGCACTGGAGAAGGAAATGGCAACCCACTCCAGTGTTCTTGCCTGGAGAATCCCAGGGACGGGGGAGACTGGTGGGCTGCCGTCTATGGGGTCGCACAGAGTCGGACACGACTGAAGCGACTTAGCAGCAGCAGCAGCAGTTCTTTATGCATTTTAGACCACTCCTTTATCAGTAAAGTTGTGCACCACTTTACTTTCAAATTTTAAAAATAGTAATGCATTTACGTAGCTAAAACATAATAATGAAGTTAAAAGGTAAATATTGGGAAGTCCCACTGTTCCCACTCCTTCCAAATTCATCCTTTTCCTTCACCATTTTTATTTGTTTCTGACTTATCCTTCTCAAGTCTCTTTATATTGCGCTGTGCTATGCTGATTTGCTCAGTTGTGTCCGACTCTTTGTGACCCCAGGAACTGTAGCCTGCCAGACTCCTCTGTCCATGGGGATTCTCCAGCCAAGAATAGTGGAGTGGGTTGCCATGCCCTCCTCCAGGGGATCTTCCCAACCCAGGGATCAAACCCAGGTCTCCCATACTGCAGGTGGATTCTTTACCATCTGAACCACCAGGGAAGCCCTCTCTTTATACAAGTACAAGCAAATACAAATATACAATTTACTTTTCCCGTTTCTTAACAAAAGTGGCATTTCACATACATTATTTTGAACCTTGATTTTTCACTTAACACTGTATCATGGACATCTTTCCATATCTTATCATAGAGCTCTTCCTTATTTTTTAACAGCTGTATAATGTTCCATTGTGGGGATATACCACAGTTCAGAAATTCCTTGTTGCTGGACACTTATCACGCTGACTTTTAAAGGTACCTGGTGCTCTCAATCTATGAGATTTGTAAGGCTCTGTAATGAAAAGTGGGTGCTTCTTAATTTTCTTCCATTGCCACCCTAGGTTCTGGTTTCTTGCATGTTATAGACACTTTCCACTTAACTCTCTGCTTTATAGCTTCCAGAATTTATTTTGTTTACCACTCAGTAGCACAGCACTATCATCTTCAAACTGAAGGAACAATTCCTTGATTGTCTAGACTCTGTAAGTCTTCTCTTGCCTTGTATACTTCTCTTGTACCTTTCCAGACTTACTCACACCCTTTCAGAATAAAGACACTCAGTTTTCACAAATGAAAATAATCTTGGAAAGAACTAGAAGGTGGGGCATAAAATTGGTTCCTTTTTCAGACCCCCCCTCAAAAAAAAAAACCAACAAAACAGAGAAACAGTATGGTCTAAAGATCTCCTGGAATCATTTAATAAGGCAGTGGATTTCTATGTTTTTTTCCTCCCTTCTAAGGCGGTAACTATTACAAAAGCATTTCTGTCCCTGGATTTCAACTTGGTAGGCCTGATGACTGTTTTCCTAATTTATAGGCACCATTAGCACCATCAGTCCTGGTATCAAGGGGCCTTGAGGGGTCAGCAATTCTCCTGCTGTACACTTCAACTGATATAGTCATTTGTTTCATCAACTGTATGAGTCACAAGATGGACCTCTCTTATAAGGCTGTAAAGCAGTGATTGAGATTTGTGCCCTTCATTCAGAGAGAACCCAGAACTCTTCCACTTTCTATTTATGCAACCTTCAGCAAGCTATTCAACCCTTCTAAACATCTATAAAATAACATGCACTTCATAGGTTTGTTGTGAAGATTAATCACATATAAAACAGATAGTACAGAGCCAAGCAATTCTCCAACACCAGCCAATGTCCTACAACTCAATTCTGACACTATTTCCCTGGAGATCCTGCAGATCCTACAGATGAGGAGCTCTTCAGCACCAGTCCTTTCATGGTTTTTTAGAGGCTTCATTACATAGGCATGACTGATCAAATCATAGGCATTAGTGATTGATTCAACTTCCACCTCTTCTCTTCTCCCCAGAGGTGGAAGAATGGGACTGCCTGAAATCTCCAACCCCCTAATCTCATGGTTGGGCTTCCCTGCTGGCTCAAACAGTAAAGAATCTGCCTACAATACAAGAGACTTGCTTGCATTCAATCCCTGGATTGGGTAGACCCCCTGGAGGAGGGCATGGCAACTCACTTCAGTATTCTGGCCTGGAGAATTCCATGGACAGAGGAGCCTGGTGGCTACAGTCCATGGGATCACAAAGAGTCGGACACGACTGAGCGACTAACACTTTGACTTTTCAGTCTCATGGTTTGCTTCACAGCAACCAGTCTCATCCTTAGGTGCTTTCCAAAAGGCAGTATGTTAACAAGAACCCAGCTTGAGAACTGTCTTTTGTGAATAATAAGACGCTCGTTTCACCTTTAGGGTTTCAAGAACTGAGGACTAAACACTAGTTATTATAATAAAAGATGCTCCCATGGCTCTTATCACTCAGGAAATTCCATGGCTTTGGGGAAGTAGGAGCTAGATGTGAACCATGAACCATGACAAAAAAAATATATGAAATATATTTGGTCACTTGAACGATCAAATATGCATTTCTTATAAATAACATTATTGTCATTTGTTTTCCCGACTGGTCTAAAAACTCTGTGAATAAAGAGATACTGTCTGTATTCCTCCTTTTGTCTCCCAAAGGTCGAGCAAAGTGCCTGGTTCACCGAAGAAATTGACAAATACTCATTAAATGACTCTTTCAGTAAAGGGATGAGTAAATAGATATATCTTGTTCACATTAATTCTCAGGAAACAAAAAAATGTTTTTTCAAGAAAATTATGGAGTGCATGTATATATTTAAGAAAGTCAGCTTGTTTTTGTAGGAAGATCTGCTATTCCCCCAAATTTGGTCTGCAAACACTCTTCCAAGGAGTAAATTTTAAGGAAATATTTCTTGACTGGCCATGGCCTAACAGTTATCCACTTAGTCTTGGGTACTATGTCCTCTAGCTGCATTTATGCCTAAGACAAAAAGCCAAATGGGAAAATGCTGTGTTTAGTAGTTGGAAAGTATCTGTCACAGGTAAGATGACCTTTGTGCTGGTGTGACTTGGCAGGGGAGAGTGGGTCATAAACCTTAATAAAAATGCCTTGGGAGATGTTGATCTAAATGTTGATCATTTATTTTTTAAATGGGATTTTTAACCAGAGAGATTCCATCATGTAATGTTCAATAATAATGCCATCCAGAAAAAAAAAGAAACCACTCAAAATAAGTGACATTTATTTGACCTTGTCTTGTAGGTAAACATCTGATAAAATCAGATTTAAAATATTGTTTCATTGGCCTTTCTGATACCCCTGAAGGCTAAAAATCATTACAATAGGTCCTCTTTTTGCCCAGTCCTACACTTCATGATTATGTCTGATTCTCACAAACATGCTTCAAAATCAGCAGTTTACTGTCATTCCTATTTTACAAATAGAGAAACAGAGACCCAAGGTTTAAAAACTTGCCACTAACCATTATAATGCTAAGCAGAAAGGCAGGATACAAAGCCTGTTCTTTCTGATCCGAAAACTCATGTTTTTCAATACTTTCTCTCTTGCAATGGGGTGTTTTTCCCTAGCAATCATAACGAAATATCTTCATAGGCCGTAATATAATGTTAGACCCTTTCATGTCACCATTATGACAACAAATTTCCTAAGCCAAGTCAACACATACAAAAAAGATATGTTTAGGAGTAAGAGTTTGGGAGTCGTCATAGGTGGTAGTGGTTATAGAAGGAAACAGAGAGGATTAGAAAGCATTATTAAAAAAAAACAGAAGACTTTCTGTGATTAGAGGTCGCCTGATTGTAGTGTCCATTCATATGTGGTGAATATTGGTCACATTTTGAATATCCAGCATTCCTATGTCTTATGTATCTCTGACTCCTGTGTATCAAATAGAGCTTGTCTCTCACTATCAAAATAGAAAACACCTGATTCCTTCCCAGGACTCCTTGCATCTGGGAATGAGACAGACATAGGTTCCACCATTCATTCACTCATGCTTATGGCAACCATCAAATCAAAAGTTAGTGATTAAAAAAAAAAAAACAGTGAGTGATGTAAAGAAGAAAGGAGCACAGAGAAACCCATCATGAAAAGACTAGCTCCATAACACAGCTGATGGAGTGGTTCTGGTCTCCAGGCTCAGTGCTGTTAACTGTAGGAGTGATGTCGGAGTACAAGCAGCGGGGCCTCGGAGAGTCAGTTCTACAGCGTCAATTTTGGCAATGGTTTCTAGCTTTATGACCTCAAGCCTGGATCCCTGATACTCTCAGGGAACCTGTGAGGTTCCCATCATTCTTTCATTAAATTACTTTTTATTTAACTTAGTTCCTACTGCCTAAGAATCCTGACTGGAAAAAAAAATGTATAGTAATAATAATAATGACAGTAACTAGCATATCTTGAGAACTTATGATTTAATTCTGCTAAATGCTTTAAAAACATTTTGCTCCTTAAATTCTCACCAAAACCTAGTAATTTCTATATTACAGATAAAGAAATTAAGAGATTAAGTGGCTTGAGCCAAGACATCTTGCTGGAAAGTGGCAGAGTCAAGATTTGAACCCACTATCTCTATCTATCCCTGGGTCAGGAAGATCCCCTGGAGAAGGAAAATGGTAAAGCACTCCAGTATTCCTGCCTGGAGAATTCCAATCCATGGGGTTGCAAAAGCGTGAGACATGACTGGGTAACTAAACATCAATTCTAGCTCCAAAACCTAGTCAGTTCAGTTCAGTCACCCAGTCATGTCTGACTCTGTGCGACCCCATGAAATGCAGCACGCCAAGCTTCCCTGTCCATCACCAACTCCCTGAGTTCACTCAAACCCATGTCCATCGAGTCAGTGATGCCATCCAACCATCTCATCTTCTGTTGTCCCCTTTTCCTCCTGCCCTCAATCTTTCCCAGCATCAGGGTCTTTTCAAATGAGTCAGCTCTTCACATCAGGTGGCCAAAGTATTGGAGTTTCAGCTTCAACATCAGTCCTTCCAATGAACACCCAGGACTGATCTCCTTTAGGATGGACTGTTTGAATCTCTTGCAGTCCAAGGGACTCTCAAGAGTCTTCTCCAACACCACAGTTCAAAAGCATCAATTCTTCGGCACTCAGCTTTCTTTATAGTCCAACTCTCACATCCATACATGACCACTGGAAAAACCATGAACCTTTGTTGGCAAAGTAATGTCTCTGCTTTTGAATATGCTGTCTAGGTTGGTCATAACTTTCCTTCCAAGGAGTAAGAGTCTTTTAATTTCATGGCTGCAATCACCATCTGCAGTGATTTTGGAGTCCAGAAAAATAAAGTCAGCCACTATTTCCCGTTTCCCATCTATCTGCCATGAAGTGATGGGACCAGATGTCATGATCTTAGTTTTCTAAATGTTGAGCTTTAAGCCAACTTTTTTCACTCTCCTCTTTCACTTTCAAGAGGCTCTTTAGTTCTTCACTTTGTGCCATAAGGGTGGTGTCATCTGCACATCTGAGGTTATTGATATTTCTCCCGGCAATCTTGATTCCAATCTTCCAAGATTCTAAATTCCAATCTTGATCTTGCGTTTCCTCCAGCCCAGCGTTTCTCATGATGTACACTGCATATAAGTTAAATAAGCAGGGTGACAATATACAGCCTTGATGTAGTCCTTTTCCTATTTAGAATCAGTCTGTTGTTCCATGTCCACTTCTAACTGTTTCTTCCTGACCTGCATACAAGTTTCTCAAGAGGCAGGTCATGTGGTCTGGTATTCCTATCTCTTTTAGAATTTTCCATAGTTTATTGTGATCCACACAGTCAAAGGTTTTGGCATAGTCAATAAAGCAGAAATAGATGATTTTCTGGAATTCTCTTGCTTTTTCAATGATCCAGTGGATGTTGGCAATTTGATCTCTGGTTCCTCTGCCTTTTCTAAAGCCAGCTTGAACTTCTGGAAGTTCATGATTCACATATTGCTGAAGTCTGGCTTGGAGAATTTTAAGCATTACTTTACTAGCGTGTGAGATGGGTGCAATTGTGCAGTAGTTTGAGCATTCTTTGGCATTGCCTTTCTTTGGGATTGGAATGAAAACTGACCTTTTCCAGTCCTGTGGCCACTGCTGAGTTTTCCAAATTTGCTGGCATCTTGAGTGCAGCACTTTCACAGCAACTGGAATTCCATCACCTCCACTAGCTTTGTTCATAGTGATGCTTTCTAAGGCCCCCTTGAGTTCACATTCCAGGATGTCTGGCTCTAGGTGAGTGATCACACCATCATGATTACCTGGGTCGTGAAGATCTTTTTGTACAGTTCTTCTATGTATTCTTGCTACTTCTTCTTAATAGCTTCTGCTTCTGTTAGCCAGCCACTAAACTTGAATATATAATTTAGGAGTAGTTTGTACAGTATGTCTTTTTTAGAATATAAACATCCAAAGGTAGTTGTTCAAAGGTTTTCCAAAGAAAACAAACTGGATTAGTGTACATATATAAAAGAACTGGTTTATGAAATTTTGAGGGCTATCAAGTGTGAAATCTGCCAGACAGACCAACAGGGCCGAGGTCCCAGGGGAGGATTCATATTGCAGCTCAAGTCCAGAGGTGGTTTGGAGCAGAAGTCCCTCTGTAGGTGCCTATATCCAAATCTCTTCTTCTTAGAAGGACGTCAGTCCTATTGGATTAGGATCCACACTAATGACTTCATTTTAACTTAGCTACCTCTGTAAAGACCCCTGTCTCCAAATACAATCACATTTTGAGATACTCAGGGATAGCACTGTAAAATATGAATTTTAGAGGGGACATAATACAGCCCCTAACAGTAGTAATTTCAACACGACATTTTAGAAAGTGCCCTGTATGTCCATGTAGTCTCAGGGACTTTCTAAGTTTGTATGACACATCTGTAGAGTATTTGGGGGCCTCTTCAATTTTTAAAATACCAGTCCTGCCCATAGCCAACATCAAAATGATAACCATAATATTATCTGTAACCAAAGTCTCTTATGTCTTAGCTTAAAGATGATGATATCCAGCTACAAGGAAATTTTAGGTTGTGTTTCCCACCAGAAGTACAAAAACTGGTGGCACTACAGCTTTCCAGTACTTAAACTCATCAGAAGAATCAAATGAAATAACCTGCTCCATGGTAAAGTGACACAGCTCCTAAAAATGTTCTTCTCCTTCAAGGACTGATGGCTTTTGGCTGTACTCACAGTTTTTGCAAAGATTTCAAACCTCGAGGGGGCCAGATAGCACTGTGAGGTCTGCAGTGTGCCTGTTAGCAATGAACATCATAATGGGAACACTTGTCATTTTTTTTCACCTGGAGATTTCTTATTCAATGGTTGAAAGTGAAGGTGGAGTGCTTGGAAAGCCATCTTAACTCCTCCATCAGTTATTTAACAGCAGTCACACCATCTTGCATTTGTAGAACTCTTTGTACTTCTTAAAGTACTTGTACATGGTTTAGTTCATTTCATCTAAATGGTCCTTGATTGGCCTAAAATTTAAATCAGCTTCCAAATGTGCCTAGCAATCTTAGAGGGCACTTTATGAGCTGAAAAAACATGACCCAAAGTGGAGAAATTGCTCTGAAAGCATTCTGTAAAATCAAGCCACCGTTATTCTACACATTCATAAATAGTGAAGCTAACTGAGTTAAATCCTTAAAGGAATTGTGGGGATTATCCAAAGATTTTCAATCCTTTACAGTTTACTTTGTTTTTAACACCATTTTCTATAGGGCTAAGCTCTTAAATCCAATGTTACCTTATTAAAAATTTCAGACAAAAACATGCCTCCATTCTCATTCTGTCTTTAAGAGTCAAATCTACATATTCCCTTTAAAGAAAAACTGAAGGTAATTTGTTGTCAAAAGATCCTGAACTAAAAATGCATGTCACAATTAGACAGAGCCTGAATAGTTCTCCCTACACAGAGCAGATGGTAATCTCTTTTTAAAATAAAATGGTGATCTGTGTTTCTGACTGTGTGCCTTCTACATCAGGCATGAAGTAAAAATGAATTTCTATTTTGTTTCACTCTAGGAGCCTATTACATTGACCAACATGGGTGGTGGGGAGGGAGGGAATCACCTAATTTGTTCAAATATAATCACACAGTGACAACAAAAGCATTGGCTGCTTCAACTCTCTGCAGGAAAGCTTTTTAAAAAAATGAACAGATGCAGAATAATCTTGAGAATGCTCTTGTTATTCTGCTGGTAATGTCTGTAGTTAAGAAGACATCTGTGATGGGGGATAAAGAAGATCATTTTCTTTTCTGAAGCACAAAGTGTGGAGTAAAAATATCATTTTGGGGATTTAAAACCTAAGAAATAACCTGACTCTTTACCTATATGTTTTTTAAATGATTGATTGTAGGAGTACTGTAATTCAGAGTTGATTTTTTTCTATTTATATGGTGTTAGAAAGTAAAAAATGAAACTCAATCTCCTAAAATATGTAAGGAAAGAGCTAGGTTCATATAAGAATGTGGAAAACACTGCCTGTGCTGATACAATATAATGATATATGATGTTAATATAATATGGTGGTGGTTTGGTTGCTAAGTCGTGTCTGACTCTTTACAACCCCAGAGACTATACCCCATCAGGTTCCTCAGTCCATGGGATTTTCCAGGTAAGAATACTGGAAGGGGTTGTCAATTCCTTTTCCAGGGAATCTTCCCCACTCAGGAATTGAACCTGGATCTCCTGCATTGCAGGCAGATTCTTTACCAACTGAACAAGCCCATAACATAATGACAATAAGATAATGATAATATAATGTGTCTCTAATCCTGGTTCTAAATTAGGGTGTGCAGCCATATTTCTATTGAGGCCGAAGTGCAGATATACCCTTGCTTCAAAGATATTTTCTGCCTGTGTTTTGATTATACAGTTCTATGGAGCAAACCATAATGCCTTTACCATTAGTCCTACAAATAACATCTCTCCCATTTTTTCATTTTTATTGGAGTATAGTTGCTTTACAGTATTGTGTTAGATTCTGCTATACAGCAAAGTGAATCAGTTATATGTATACATATATCCCTCTTTTTTAGATTTCCTTCCCACTTAGGTCACCACAGAGCATTGAGTAAAGTTTCCTGTGCTACACAGTAGGATCTCCTTATTTATCTATGCTATACACAGTACTACTGTGGGGAGAGACCGAATTAGCCAAGATGGTGTGTTCAGGCTCTCTTGCCCCACGTTCTGTAAATATTGACCAGTAACAGCTGAGATCACTGATAGCACTGCACGTGCACATCACAAGATACTCAGTTGGTCATGGGTTACTTTGTGCAGTACACATATGGGAGTTCCACCTAGAAAGTGGTGGCTTTCTGCTGCAAAGTGGTTACTGCTACATCACGGTTGTGACCACTGACTCAGCCATGAGAGGAGAGAATACTGCTATGGCTGCTGTGCCAGCCAGGAGAGAATAAATGTGTCTGCAGTTCCTATGGCTCTTTGTGTCTTCTTCCAACCTCTTGGTTCACACATTGCCTACTCTGGATTCAACAAACGGTGTGCAAAGTGTGAACAGCAAGACAGTTGGCATCGTGAACAGGATAAGCAATACAAGCACATATATGTCAGTTCCAATATCCCAATTCATCCCTCCCCTTACCCACCTTGGTATCCATTAGTTTGTTCTCTATATCTGTGTCTCTATTTCTGCTTTGCAGATAGGTTCATCTGTACATTTTTCTAGATTTCACATGTAAGTGATATTATATGATATTTGTTTCTCTCTTTCTGACTTGCTTCACTCTGTACGACATTCTCTAGGTCTATCCACATCTCTGCAAATGGCACTATTCTGTTCCTTTTTGGGACTGAGTAACATCCCAATGAATGTATGCATCACATCTTCTTTATCATTCTTCTGTTGATGGACATTTAGGTTGCTTCCATGTCCTGGCTATTGTAAATAGTGCTGCAGTGAACACTGAGATGCATATATTTATTTACGTTATGCTTTTCACCCAGTATATGCCTAGGCATGGGATTGCTGGGTCATATGGGAGCTCTATTTTTTAGCTTTTTGCGAAATCTCCATACTGTTCTCCATAGAGACTGTATCAATTTATATTCCTGCCAACAGTGTAGACGATTTGCTTTTCTCCATACCCTCTCCAGCATTGTTTGTAGATTTTTTGCTGATAGCCATTCTGACCAGTGTAAGGTGATAGTTATCACATTATAGTTTTGATTTGCATTACTCTACTAATTACTGATCTTGAGCATCTTTTCATGTGATTGTTATTCATCTATATGTCTTCTTGAGAGAAATGTATGTTTAGATTCTCTCTCCATTTTTTAAATTGGGTTGTTTTCTGTTTTTTTTTTTTCTTTCCTTTTATATAGAGCTTCATGAGCTGTTTATATATTTTGGAGATTAATCCCTTGTCAGTTGCTTTATTTGTAAATATTTTCTATCATTCTGAGGGTTGTCTTTTTGTTTTGCTTATGGTTTCCTTTGCTGTGCAAAAGATTTTAAGTTTAATTAGATCTCACTTGTTTATTTTTTTGTAATTTTTATTATTCTAGGAGGTGAACCAAAAAAGATCTTGCTGCAATCTATGCCCAAGAGTGTTCTGCCTATTTTTCCTCTAAGTTTCAGTGCCCAGTCTTACATTTAGGTCTTTGATCCATTTTGAGTTTATTTTTGTGTATGGTGTTAGGAAGTATTCTAATTTTATTCTTTTGCATGTAGCTATCCAGTTTCCCACACTACTTATTGAAAAGACTGTCTTTTCTCCATTGTATATTCTCCCCTTTTGTCATAGATTAGTTGACCATAGGTGGGTGGGTTTATCTCTGGGCTTTCTATCCTATTCCATTGATCTATATTTCTGTTTTTGTGCCAGTACCATACTGTCTTGATGACTGTAGCTTTGTAGTATAGACTGAAGTCAGGGAACCTGATTATTCCAGCTCCATTTGTCTTTCTCAAGATGGCCTTGGCTATTTGGGCTTTTTGTGTTGTCATGCAGTTTGTAAAATTTTTTGTTCTAGTTTTGTGAAGCATCTCTCCTATTTTAATATAAAATATCTATTATTACAATAGGGAATCACATGTATTTCCTTAGAATCTGAATCTGAATTATCAAAATTATTCATCAAATACTATACATGTTATTACATACAAAGTATAATAGGGCTTTGAGCCAAGAATTCATGCATTAAAACCCAAAAGTCATTTTCACATGAAGCACCCTGGCAACTCAAGCTGTGCTGATATCAGTTCAGTTCAGTTCAGTCACTCAGTCATGTCTAACTCTCTGCGACCCCATGGACTGCAGCACATCAGGTTTCCCTGTCCATCATCAACTCAAACTCATGTCTATTGAGTCGGTGATGACATCCAACCATCTCATCCTCTGTCATCCCGTTCTCCTCCTTCCTTCAATCTTTCCCACCATCAGGGTCTTTTCAAATAAGTCAGTGCTTCACATCAGGTGGCCAAAGTATTGGAGCTTCAGCTTCAACATCAGTCCTTCCAGTGAACACCCAGGACTGATCTCCTTTAGGATGGACTGGTTGGATCTCCTTGCAGTCCAAGGGACTCTCAAGAGTCTTCTCCAACACCACAGTTTAAAAGCATCAGTTCTTCAGCACTCAGCTTTCTATATAGTCCAACTCTCATATCCATACATAACTACTGGAAAAACCACAGCTTTGACTAGACAGAACGTTGTGGACAAAGCAATGTCTCTGCTTTTTAATATGCTATCTAAGTTGGTCATAGCTTTTCTTCCAAGGAGTAAGCATCTTTTAATTTCATGGCTGCAATCACCATCTGCAGTGATTTTGGAGCCCCCCAAAATAAAGTCTGTCACTGTTTCCACTGTTTCCCCATCTATTTGCCATGAAGTGATGGGACTGGATGCCATGATCTTAGTTTTCTGAATGTTGAGTTTTAAGCCAACCTTTTCACTCTCCTCTTTCACTTTCATCAAGAGGCTCTTTAGTTCTTCTTTGCTTTCTGCCATAAGGGTGCTGATATAGGAAATATCAGCTGACACACAAAATAATAAAACTACTAACTTTTATTAAGTATTTGTTATGCATCAGGCACTATTTTAAATGCTTTATACCTGTTAATGTATTTACTTCTCACAACAACCATTTGAGAATAAATATTGTTTCTGGGCTTCCCAGGTGGCTCAGTATTAAAGAATCCACCTGCAATGCAGGAGATTTGGGTTTATTCCTAGGTCAGGAAGATCCCCAGGAGAAGGAAATGCAACCCACTCTAGTATTCTTGCCTGGACAATCCCGTGGATCAAGGAGCCTGGAGGTCTACAGTCCTGGAGGTCTGGAGGTCTACAGAGGGTCGCAAAAAGTAGAACAAAACTAAGCAACTGAGCACCCACTCATTATTATCTCTATTTTATAAATGAGAAAATAAAATCATAGAAATATTAAGTAACTTGACAAAAGTCAAACAGGAGCCAGAATTCAAATCTAGTTAATTTAGTTCCAGAACCCAGGCCAATAACCATTACCCAATGCAGACAATGTTGAGAAGCTAGTGGCAGCAAGTAAACATGGTACATTACACGATTCATCATGTCTGCAAGATTAAAATAAAACAAGGATATTGAGAGAACTCCAATGATTTTGGGGAGAGGAGGGCTTAATAGCCAAAGAAACTTCTCCTGGGAAGTTAATGAAAATTTGCCTATGAAAATATCTTATGGCTTGATAGTAACCTAGCCAAAGGGACCTGTAAAAAATTCCATATTCAGGTATAAACACCAGCATGTGCAAAGGACCTGTGGCAAGAAGAAATATGGGTGTTTGAGGAGCTGAAACTGAAGCCAGAGTGGCTGGAGGCAGAGTGAGGAGATCCTTAGGAAGAAGAGGCTGGAAAAAGGGGGAGCATTTCACTCAGGGATTTGGGGGCTATGTTAATGGCCTTGGTCTGTGTCCTGAGAGAAGTAGGAAACCACTGAGAGAATTTAAGCAGAGGGCTAACGTGAACAGATGTGCATTTGAAATCAGTCACCTGGCTGCCACCTTGGAAAACAATTTGGGGAAGTCTAGAGTATAAACTGGACTTCCTTCATAGCTCAGTTGGTAAATAATCTGCCTACAGTGCAGGAGACCTGGGTTCAATCCCTGGGTTGGGAAGATCCCCTGGAAAAGTAAATGGCAACCCACTCCAGTATTCTTGTCTGGAGAATCCCACGGACAGAGGAGCCTGGCAGGCTACAATCCATAGGGTCGCTAGAGTTGGACAGGACTTAGTGACTAAAGAGAGAGAGAAAGAATAGAAGCAAGTAAACCAGTTTTAAGAATATTGCAGTAGCATTAGCTAAAAATAATAAAAGCAGAGGTGTGAGTGGGGGTGGAGAAAACTGAACTGATTCAAGAGATGTTTCTGTGTTAAAATTTTTAAATGATGAAAATTAGATGTTGGAGATAAGGAGGAAAAGGTCAAAGATGACTCTCAAATTTATGACCAGTGCAACTCTGTGGATGATAGGTTTAGATGAGGAGGCTAAGAGATCCTGTTGAAGATACTGAACTTGAGGTGGCTTTAGTTATCCAATGAAGTCAAGTTCACAGTGATACTATGGGTCTAAAGTTTAGAGGAGAGGTCTAGGCTGTATGTATACATTTGGAGTTTATCCAGGCAAAGAGAATTGTAAAATCCACTGGCCTGAATACCTCGTCCAGGGACAAAATACAAAGTAAGTGAGAAGAGAGAAATGCCTAAGACCAGTTCTGGGGAGAAGATAAGTCTACAAAGAATTATAAGACAGAGGTTCCAGATAAGTAGGAGCATGACCAGCAGAAATGGCATCAGGAAACTTAAAGAAGTAGAATTTCAAGAAAGAAAACAAAGACAATGGGGTCAAATACTGCTAAGGAATCAAGTAAAAATGAGGACTGAAAAAGTGAATATAGCAAAATGAGGGTAAGGGTCATGGTTGTATTAACATAAACCATTTGGAGGTGATGAGGCTGGAGGTCAGACCAGAGTGGGGTGAATGGATAGCAAAGCAATGCAGGACAACTGTGGACAACTCTAGAAATTCTGCTGTGAAGCAGAAAGAGGGGTTAGAGTGGCAGCAAGAGAGAGATAACAGGATACAGAGAATGACCATAACCACCAGAGGAGGAACCAGAAGAGGCTTTACTGCGGTAGATTGTTTTCTTTTTGAGAATTCTGGAGTGAGGCTTTGAGGAGGGTTGTCATTTAATGAACTGAGAGGTCATTGCTGCTGCTGCTAAGTCGCTTCAGTCGTGTCTGACTCTGTGCGATCCCATAGACGGCAGCCCACCAGGCTCCTCTGTCTCTGGGATTCTCCAGGCAAGAACACTGGAGTGGGTTGCCATTTCCTTCTCCAATGCATGAAAGTGAAAAGTGAAAGGGAAGTCGCTCAGTTGTGCCCGACTCTTAGTGACCCCATGGACTGGAGCCTACCAGGCTCCTCCGTCCATGGGATTTTCCAAGCAAGAGTACTTAAGGGATATTAATAGCAGAAAAGTAGCTGCAGGACAGGTGCAGGGAAGAAAACCATTGAGTTTATTCTATGGGTTTTCTTCATGTTGCCAAGCTTCTTGCCGTCTTGTGATGACAAAAGCAAATTACAAAGTAAAGTAAGAAGAAGAGGAGGAGGAAGAGGAAGGGAGAGGAAGAAGTTGGAGAAGAAGGAGAAAGAAGAGGAGGAAGGAGGAGAGAGGAGGAGAACTGATAACATTACAGTAAAATGATGAAGGCAGAGAAGAAATTTCAGGGGCAAATCAAAGCATGAAATTAAGTCTAAGCATAAAATTAAAAGAATAAAATAAAGGAAAAATTAGCCTAAGCAATATAAAGTTCAAACAAGATTAAAGGCTAGAAGGAAAGAAAACCTAAAACCAGTGAGATTTTTTAAAAAATCAAAACATGAAAATAAGAGGGATAAAAGATTAAAAATAAAACCAACATAAACAAAAAACATAAAAGGGCTAGAACCAGTGAGATAAAAAGCTGAAAACATGAAAGTCAGAGAGTTGAAAGATAAAAGCTAAGACAAGTGCATCCAAGTTAAAAGGATTACTTAGAAGTTGAGCATAAAATTCTTTTAAAGACTGTTGAAAAGTTCTTTTCTTCTTAGAATAGAAAAAAAAGAATTTGAGATAGAAAGTGAAGACAAGGGAAAAACAAGAAATCTAAAGAATTAAGCAAAACAAACTAAAATAGAAATAGGGAAAAATTAAGTAATCAACATATACCATGGCAACAAGAAATTCTAAAATAATATTGAGATGCTGATTTATACCTCAGCATATGTTCCTGATATAATAAGGAAATAAAAGTAATCAGCCAAAGAGAAGGAGGTGAACTTCTATAACCACACCTCTGAAAATTTATTCTTGGTTCCTGTCCATTCCTCTACCTCTCCAGTCCTCATCTGAAAAAAAAAAAAAAAACTTACTATTTTTCTTTAATCTTCAGCTTAGCCTTCACATCTGCTTACAATAAGAAACACAGGCTGATGAAGTATGGCTAGCCCTTGTAAAATTGCAAAATATAGAGTCCGTTTTGTTTTTTGTTTGTTTATGCTTTGAATACCTTCCAGTCCTTTAATCTATTGTTCATTCTTTCATTAATTACCACTTAGCTTGAATTACTTTAATTCTATCATTTCCAGGATAACTTTCACTTTAAAAGAAGGCCCATTGGATAGATATTTTGGACAAGTATCCCTCCTGGTTTTTGGTGACTAGCAACACCACAAAGATTTCTGTTAGATGTCTTCCCTTTTGCTTTACCCTCAACACCCACTCCCACCTCCCACTCTGCTCTCTCTCTCTACCCTTCTCCACTGTGCTGTGTGTTCTGGGAGACTGACTTTTATGGACTGTTTCCATGGATTTGCTTACTCTCAGCCTTCTGGTTGACTTTACCAATGGGAGGCATGGGCAGGAAATCAGAGAATGAGAGGAGAGTGAGATGAAGGTATTTACTCCTGTGGTTCCCTTACTGCCATGGATTGACTCCATTCTCCTACAAGCCCCCATTCTCCTGCCCCATGGCCTTTCCCTACAGCTCCTCCCTCTGGATTCTACTGCATTATCCAGAATGTGTCTGACTTCCTCCTCCATCTAGACTCATCTGTACATGCGTGCTAAGTCGCTTCACTCGTGTCTGACTGTTTGTGACCCTATGGATAGTAGATTGCCAGGCTCCTCTGTCCATGGTGTCCTCCCAGCAAGAATACTAGAGTGGGTTGCCATGTCCTCCTCCAGGAGATCTTCCCAACCCAGGGACTGAACCCACATCTCTTACATCTCCTGCATCATTTCTTTACCACTAGCACCAACTGAGAAGCCCCAAAACTTATCTGTATATTGAGCCATTTTCCTAAGACCCAGATCTCTTTGGCATGTAAGCTGATGAATCCATAGAGCTAATCTCTGCCAGAAAATGAATTTTCTCTTATCCAGGTAAGCAGAATGTTTCCTAATGGCCTTCAAATTACCTCAGAGTGAATTATTGCAAAAACTTTTTAAGTAGCATTTCTTCCTCCAGTTTTGTCCTCCACTCATTTATTCTAAGCAGTGAAACTGGATTAATTTATCTATAAAGACATTCTTGTTATGCTCCCCACTGATTTTAAAAGCCTCAATTGTTTCTCATTGTCCATGGGATAAATTCAAGCATTTAAGATCCACAGTCTGACTCCAATCAAATCTTCAACTTCGTCTATCACTACAGAGCATCCTAGTGTGTACTCTGAACAGAAGAAGGTGGATATAGGAAAGAATCTGAATATTACCCCCAGTTCCCCAAAACATTTTCTCCTTGTTTTCTTCAATAACAGAAGAATAATTATGTAGCAGGGATGGAGTAAAGTTTATACTGCCATGGAGCAATAGTACTGTGTCTTATGCTTCACAGTTTATCTAACTGATTCCATGTGCTATTATTGTTTTTTAAACTGTTTTTTATTAAATTGTTTTCTGAGATTTCATGACATTGGGTTGGCATTATAAGGGAATTATAATCTGTGGTACCAAGGTTGTGTGATATCTCCCAAACCCACCACTGCATAAAGTCTTCTTTCAGCAAAATCTGGACATACCTATCAGGTACATTCTGACATCCTTCCTTCCAAGACCTGACGTGTATTATCTACTCCTCAGCTCCATGGGGTCAGGCCTAATACTCCAGGCCTGTTGTTGCTCAACCAGAGCACTTTTGCATGCTGCCCCTACCCCCTACCACCCCCACCAGGGGACATTTGACAGTGTCTGGAGACATCTGTGGTTGTCATAACTGAAGAAAGAAAGTACTACTGACCCAGGAGGTTGCTACTATACATGTTACCATATACCAGAGAGCTCCCCCACAACAAAGACATATCAAGCGCAAAATGCAATGGTGTCAAGGCTGAGAAAACTTGCACCAGGATAATTCTGATCCTTCCCTGATATCTCACAGGGAGCTAGGCCCATGTTCCCAGCACCATAGATTCTTGTAGCTGGCAATATGCTTTTTATCCACATTATGGCCTGCTTTTCTCACCATACATTGCTTCAGACTTTCAGTCTAGGTTCTTACAAAAGCTAATAATTTCAGTGGTCTACAACAACAACTATCGTGTTTAAGTAGGTCCTTTTTAGTGAAATAAAATTGTATTATATTTTAGAGAATATTAAAATTTGTCCTCAGGGCTAACAAAAAAGGAGTAACAGTTTGGTTAGTGGATAGAGCACAGGTCTGGTGGCCAGGTTCTTGAACTTGTTCTTCTATGAACCAACTAAGTGATCATGAGCAAAGCATAGTCCTTCTGAGCTTAAGTTTTCCCTTTCAGTGAAATGAAGAGTTGGACTCATTTAAGACATCAAATTATTCTTACAGTGTCTAGTCCCCAGTTGCAATATTTACCGCTTCACTTCTCTTTATTTTCTATTTACACACACACACATCCTCTTTTCTACAAAAGAGGTTAATTTCCTCAGTTAAGTTTACATCCCCTAGAATTAAACCAGCAGCAGTTTGCAACAGCAGTTATTAAGGCAACAGTCAAGGCTACACATATCCTCATCTGATTTTTCTTTTTTTCTAATTTCAAACTTACCATTCCTTAATTTAATTGTGTGAGCTCAGTCAAGTCTTAACTCTCTCTGGGCCTTGGCTTCAGTGAGAGAGTTAATTTCCAAATTCCCTTCTAGTTCTAATATATTTTTCCTACCCAGAACTTCTTCTGGCTTAACCTTGCACCCTCTTAAGTATGTGTGATGATTAGTGTCATGAAAATATAATAACACAAGTGAAGATAGCAGAATTCTATAAAATGGTAATGGAAAAAAATGCTTATTTTTCACAACTTTAAGAATAAAGACTGATCATAAGCAGGCAAAAAGAGGCAGCTACTTTGTGACTTGATCTTTTCAGTTTTTGTTTTCCTTTTTACTGTATTTTACAGCCCACACTAAAGAAACAGCAAAAATTCAAATTTGAGTACAGACATATCTCAGAGATTCTTCTCTTCAATTTCCTAAATAACTCACCCCAAACTGATTTCCTGTATCATAAAAAAATGACACACATATAATTTTATTTCTGTCCTCAAGCTACACAAAAACAGTTGTTTCAAATTTGGAAAATAAATCTTTCTGCCTCCCAGTAACTCCCCTTTAGTTTAAAGCTATATCACCAAATCCCTGGGTCGGGAAGATCCCCTGCAGAAGGGAATGGCAACCCATTTCATATTCTTGCGTGGGGAATCCAGAGGAGCCTGGCAGGCTGTAGTCTATGGTTTTGCAAAGAGTCAAACACGACTGAGTGACTAACACTTTCATTTTTCATATCACTGAAGGCTTCAGGTGATGCTAGGAATAATGATTAGGTTAAAGATTAAACTGGCTAAAATTAAGGCTAATGACAAAAGAAACGTCACAATATTTGTGACATCTGGGTTTCTAGGAGGTTTCTGGGTACATCTGGTAATAAGCAGGTGTGTTCTGAACTCCAAGGTGGGTAAACATCTGGGACATAACAAACAGACAGCAGTGCTTAACAACTTCTCTTTCAGCTTGTCTTGATCCAGTAGAATTAGATTGTTTCCTCTAAATTTGGGGGCTTGACCTCCCAGGGACAACAGCAAGCTGCTTATAAGTGGGTCATAATCAATGAATAAGAATGAGTTCTCAGATGTTCCCCTAAGGAGAACACAAAAGTTTCTTCCACATTCCACTAATTCCATTAAATTCACTTTATGTGAGGCAACCCAGGCTATCACTTTAAGTCTGCTTAGGTGCCTAGTTAGATGAACAGACAGAACTTAATTGGATACAAAGGAGAAGGTCTATTTTTCCCCCAGTCCTAAACCCCTGCATGCTAATAAAGCTCTCTTTACTATTCTTGCACCTCAAGCGAGATCCATAACATTCTAGCCACTTTCAGTCATTTACCAAAAAATCTCAGTCCTGTTTAAAATTCAGATTCTCTCCCCGCTCACCCCACTTATGCATGCTGTAGCTTAAGGAACTACAAGAGGGAAAAGGGTGAGGTCTGTCAGCTTGCCTTCCTCCCAGGACTCCAACAGTTTTCAGTCCCATGGACTACTCCAGGCAAGAATGCTGGAGCCGGTTGCCATTTCCTATTCCAGGGGGATCTTTCCAACCCAGGGATCAAACCCTCATCTCTTGTGTCTCCTGCATCGGCAGGCAGATTCTTTACCACTAGTGCCACGTGGGAAGCCCCAGAGGAAGACAATAGCCATTGCTTAATGGCTGAGTGATTGCAGTCCTGTGCCAAATATCAGTGCTCTTCCAACTAACCCTGTCTGATCAAACATGCCGTTTGTATGGCAGGCACCCAAGGACTGGATCTGTCTTTAGGTATGTGAGTGAGCTCTGGGCAGGTGTGCGGCTTCCTCATTACACAGTTTCTTTATATGAAGATGAACAGCTATTGCCACTAACTACCACCTTCCCCAACCTACTCCCCATACACACTCACACACTGACCCTAGGAATCACCAAACTTCTTTCTACTTTGTCCACTTGCCCTGTAGGGCAACCTTCATAGATGGGCCGCTTAAGCTGCTAGAAACCTAACACTGCAAAATAGTGGAGGGCAGGCTCCTCCCCTGCTGGCCCTCTTTCTACCAGGATAGCAAGCTCACAGCCTTTTCCCTACCAGCACAGGGTCAGGCATATCAGCGAGTCTGTGCCTAAGCAAACAATCACTATAAGGAAGTGAGGTGCAGAGTGTCCCTGACTTGCAGGTATTCCCAATCTTTGAATGATTTTCCCTTTTCTCTCCTTAATGAAGTGAAGAGAAAGCCAAAACTTTCCTTACTAGCTAACTTACACCCTGACGATTTTCTCAGTCTTTCCTTTCCTCCTGTACTTCCTCTCTCTTCATACCCTCTTTCTTCTTCCTTCCATTCTATTTGTTTGGTCTGGTGCAGCTATGGTGATTAAAATTACGATCAGCTGCCTCCCAGGAGACCCAGGAATGGACATGCAGTCCCACCTGCTTGTGGTTATCTTCAGAATGCATGATCCTTTGTTCCTCTTTTCGCCCGTTTCAGATTCCATTCACCACCTTGGGGACAAAGGAAAATTCTCGTTTGCATGAGTTTTATTTTCACATCACCAAACCATTTGGCCCATCGCAGACTCAGTGACTGAGCAGTTTATCCATCTACATATAAAGATGACAGTGTTAAGGGATATACCTTGGCCATGATCCAGTTCTGCCTCTTAACAGGTTATATGGTCTTAAGGCAGATTGCTCAATTTAGGTTCAAATTCCTCATCTCTAGGACAAGGGACAATACCAACCTTGTGGAGCCTTGAGCTGTGGCTTGTAGAAGTGCTCAAAAGATATGTTATTTAATATTTTCATCAGATTCACAAGCAGCACTGTAGCAACAAATTGCAAGCACTAGATAAGTAAGGTCTGGTGTCCGACATCAAGGAGTTCACACTCTAATATAGAGACCAACACGTAAAGACACAGTTACGATGAAATGTGGTGAGTCTAAAGAAAGATACATACAAAGTGCTAATGGGGCCAGACTGAACTAGATACGAAATCAGATGTATAGAAAGGTCTCTGTTTTAATCGCCTCCTATTCATTCTGTTGGCAAGGGAGATATTCCTGCAAAAGGGCATGAACATGTGACATCTGACAGAGGACTGAAGACATCAGCAGCAGTTGATCAGTCACTTAGGGGAGGACACCATATACTATGCAAGGCTACATGAGGATTTCACTCAGGAGCACAGTGAACCATCAGGGGCTGTGGGAAGCAAGCTTTGTAGTATTAAGAGAGTGAGATGTCCCTGGTTTCCACAGGGTGGGGTAGACATGACTGGTTTGTTTGAACAACTCCACAGGCTGGCAAGGAGCCACAACCCATTACTCAGGGATGTGTAGGACCTTGCCTGGTCCCCATGATGAAGAGGGTTATTTGTCTAGGGGATCTTATCCACAGGAGCAGATCAAAGCCCTCCTGATTTCATGAGATGTCAAGGCAACACACAATATAAAGCTTTAATTTTAGGTCTTACATGACATCTTCCTGCAGCAAACATCCTCTAAATTCAGTATGAAAGACTAACCATGAGATATGTGAGTGACTGGCATGGGGTTGGGGTCACCATGTTCCAGTTGAAGTAAATAGCACTGCCAAATGCAAACTTCTTCCATGGATAGTGTGTGCAAGATCTGCACACATTCAATGTTGCTGAAACATAAACGGTGCAGTAGAAGGTGGTAGAGAAAGACCCTCAAGGCACAGACAGAGGGTGATCCTAAAAAGCCTGGAAGCCAGGGAAAGAGCTTAGATAATATTCTGCTACTCTGATGCTAGAAGGTATTCTTCTAAACTGATTAGGGGTCCCATAACTGAGGGAAAGGACTATTGAAAACAAATTATACTAATGTCTTACTTCACGATATTTTAATATCCCACTACAGTACATTTGTAAACCTCTAAGATGATGTGCATTACCATACAATCTTCTTGAACCTGGGGACATAAGTCTTTTAGGAATTTTTTTTTCCAGATACCAATTAACTGTTCCAGGGAACAAACTTTTTAAATTACTGTTATATCCCTAATGAGGGATCATTTAAAGATTCAGGCTAGTGACATTGTCATATTTGTATTTGTATTTTAAATTAAGCACCCTGGTAGATGTGTAGAAGATGAATCTGAAAGGATATTTGACTGTTTAGCGAAACCAGCTAGAAGGCTGTGGAAGCTATCCAAGAAAGCACCGGTGAATAGAAGTAAGAAAATAGAGACAGGAGAGAAGGAAATTTGAAAGATGAGGTTAAATGTATCAGTGGGAAAGCTAGGTCATGCTGCAGTCAGAAACACTCACCAAAATTTCAGTGACTTACAGCAGAGGCTTCTACTCTGTTTACATCGTCTATCATAAATTGATATGGAGGAGGGGTTCTGCTCCCCAGAATTACTCAGGGACCCAGCTGATGGAGATTCTATAATCTTGTAGCAACACCATCTTGAAGAGAATGCTTCTTGGGTCATTACAGAAAGGGAAAAATCATTCAGACATTGGCTTTGGCCTGAAGAATACATATCATCTCTTTGTTCTTGTTGGTATAGCCCACTGACTAGAAGTAGTCACGTGGCCCTAAGTGCAGTGGGTCTGGGAAATATGATCTTCCACGTGTCCAGGAATGGAAAACAAACAAACAAACAAATATTTGTAGGATCATTCACAGTAAGGGACAAAACAGAATCAAGGATGGCTCGCACAAGTGACTAGTTGAATGGCAGTGCCATGAACTGGGAGTGTGGGGCTACCAGAAGAAGGACAGAGTGTTTAGGAGATGAAGTGATAAACATTTTGAGTTTTAAAGGAGGAATTTTCATCTGAGGATGACAGGTGGATTGTGGGAAATTTGAAGTCTAAGTCTCAAATGAGAATTATATCCTAGAAATATTTAAGGTTTAGAAATCATTATCGGTAGTTAAAACCAAGAGTGGAAGCATTACCCAGGAAGACTAGGATATTCTCTAAGGATCATCGCAGTTTTTGATTTGAGAGAAAACCCCAAAAAGGAGAGAAACTGTCAGAGACAGACAAGAAGAGAGCAGAAATGTTCTTTCAAAAAATTGAGAAAAGGTGAGGTTCTGAGAGAAAGTAATCAGCAACAATAAGTACACCTAAGAGATCAGGTAAGATAGAAGCTTAAAAGGGCCCAGTTGATTTGGGAATTAAGCCATTAATTCCACATGTGAGATCAGGTGATATTTGTCTTCCTTTGTCATTATTTCATTGAGCATAATATCTAGCAGGTTCATCCTGTGCTCACAAATGGCAAACAGTATCTAGGTACGTGTGTGTGTGTGTACAATGAACATGGGAATGCAGATATCCCTTTGAGATAATGAGCTCATCTGCTTTGGATAATACCTGAAAGTGAAATTGCTGGATTGTAAGGTATTTTCTTTTTTTTAATTTTTTGAGAAAACTCCATAATATTTTCCATATCATACGTATCAATATACTTTCCCATAAACAGTGCACAAGAGTTCTTTTCTTCCCCCCACATCCTCACCAAAATGTATCTTTCTTTTTGATAAAAGCTATTCTAACAGGTATGAGGTGGTATGTCCTTGTGATTTTGATTTGTGATTCCCTGATAATTAATGATGTTGAACACCTTTTCATATATATGTTAGCCAATTCTGTGTCATGAGAAAATGTATATTCAGATTCATTGCACAGTTTTTAAATTGGATTATTTGGCATTTTGCTATTGAGTTGTATGAATTCCTTGTATATTTTGGATATTAACCCCTTATCCAGATATATGATTTGTAAATATTTTCTCCCATCCTGTAGGTTGCCTTTTTTGTTCTTTTGTTTTCTTTGCTGTGCATTTGAAGTATTTTCCAGTCTTGCCAGTTTAAAATCATACCAGGAATACATTTTTCTTCTTTGTTGAATACCATAAAACATGAAACAAACTATTGCAGAAAGAAGTTCATGAGAGGAGGAGAGAGACACCAGTTAGGCTGACATGATTTGACTAGTGAGAGGACAGCGAGGATATGAAAGAGGCAAAGAAAAGTTTTCTTCCCAATCTTCTTCCTCAACATCCATGAATCCTTCATTTATTCAACCAATATTTAGTAAAAAGCTTATTAGAGTATGAACATTCAAAATCACTGCAAATGGTGAATGCAGCCATGAAATTAAAAGATACTTGCTCCTTGGAAGAAAAGCTATAAGAAACCTAGACAGCATATTAAAAAGCAGAGACATTACTTTAGCAGAGACATTACTTTACCAACAAAGGTCTGTCTAGTCAAAGCTATGGTTTTTTCAGTATTCATGTATGGATGTAAAGAGTTGGACCACAGAGAAGCCTGAGTGATGAAAGATTGATGCCTTTGGACTGTGGTGTTGGAGAAGACTCTCGAGAGTCCCTTGGACTATAAGGAGATCCAACCAGTCCATCCTAAAGAAAATCAGTCCTGAATACTCATTGGAAAGACTGATGCTAAAGGTGAAGCTCCAAGACTTTGGCCACCTGATGTGAAGAACTGACTCACTGGAAAACTCACTGGAAAGATTGAAGTCAGGCGGAGAGGGGACAATAGAGGATGAGATGGTTGGATGGCATCACTGACTTGATGGACATGAGTTTGAGCAGCTCCGGGAGTTGGTGATGGACAGGCAAGCCTGGCGTGCTGCAGTCCACGGGGTCTCAGAGAGTTGGACGTGACTGAGCAACTGAACTGAACTGAACTGAATGACACATGAGCTTTCCACACTCAAGTTGCCCTAGTGGTTGACTGTTACATTTCCTCCTGCTGCTTCTGTAATATTTTGTACATTCCATTGTTTTAGCACTTTTAATATTATATTGTATTTATTTCTCTTGTCTCTGATAGTGATGAACTCCTTCAGGATAAAAGGCAGAGTACAGATTTTATTGATCTGTGTACACCAAAAACTCATCCCAATGCCTGGGCATAGTAAGCATGCAATAAACACTTTTGTTTTTAATTAAATCTTTCAGTAATCACATCTCTGTGAGATCATTATGATTAGCCTCATTTCACAGAAAAGGTAGCTGAGATTCAGCATGGCTCCCCCTTAGGAGAGGTCAGAAGCAGTAAGTGGCAGAGCTGAGACCAGAATTCCATGTCTGTTTCTCTCCATCACATAAGAACTGCTCCGACATCTTTTCCTTCTGCGGTGATGGATTCAAAATGACTTACACATATCTTTCAATTCCTCATTCTATTCAAGATTACAGATTAGCACTACAATCTAAGATATGAATGGGGTAATAGATCAAAACCAGTCCACAGACTCACACTTTTTTACCTGAGCTGAGCCACTGCATGCTGAAATTGCTGGCTTTGGTCCATAAAAGGTCAAATATTAGCACTTTCATAAGCTTCAACCTAGTAAGGTACAGAGTCATTCTTTCTATAGCATATAACTAGAAGTATGAATTCAGAGAAGGCAATGGCATCCCACTCCAGTACTCTTGCCTGGAAAATCTCATGGACGGAGAAGCCTAGTAAGCTGCAGTCCATGGGGTCGCTAGGAGTCGGACACGGCTGAATGACTTCACTTGCACTTTTCACTTTCACGCATGGGAGAAGGCAATGGCAACCCACTCCAGTGTTCTTGCCTGGAGAATCCCAGGGATGGGGAAGCCTGGTGGGCTGCTGTCTCTGGGGTCGCACAGAGTCAGACACGACTGAAGCGATTTAGCAGCAGCAGCAGAAGAAGAAGTATAAATTAGTAGTATAAATTAACAAGAATGAACCTAGGCAGTGTGGTAGGGAAGAAAGATTTTAGAAATGCTGCCCTAACATGGTTTGTGACTGTGTTCCCTAAACAGACTAAACCTCAGCATCCTAATGATTACTATGGAGATAATAATGTCTTCCTCACTGGCTGTTGAATGGGTTGAATGACATGTATTGCTTGCCTCAGAATTAAAAGGTCTTACTTCATGGAACATCTAATCAGGTATCAACAAACAGTTGCCTACTAATACTTTTTAGTAAAAAGTAATCTTCAACAAGAAACAAATAGGCAAGCTCTGGGGTTTTAAGATGAATGTGATATGGAATTTCTCAAAGAATTCTCAAGAGGATAGACTGGTTTCACCTGTAGAAAAAATAACCCAGCTAAAGACTTCCTTTAGAATGAAAATTAAAAACCAGTGTACCTGCTTAAAAGCAATCTAGATCAGTGGACACCATTATCTTCAGTTTCAGGGTCCTTTGGGCAGCATCATGTGGGTTAAACCAAAGTACAGCTGAAAAATCCCAAAGTGTAGCATAAAAAAAGGCTATGCTAAAGGATTCTTCTAGTACAATTTTAAAATACATATTTTGATAGCATGAACTTCTGGAAACTGAGCACCAATTCCTAATATTGAAAACATCTAAATGGAGATTCTTTGGGAAGAAAATTTCACCCATTCCACTCTTACAGCCCCAGCTATGTTGTTTTATGAGATGCTAACTGTGCATCTTTTTGCTCAAGTTCTAATGTGGCCTTTAGATATTGTGTAGAGTAGGAACAAGACGCTAGACTTCGTAATCTCTGTACTTTTTTCCACCATAGATACAGCTAATGTAAGTAAAAATTTCAATCTATAAACTAAAATGTACCCATTTAATTTTAAACTGTATAAATTTAAAAATTTATTTTAAATTTAAATTACTCTCGTAATTTCTACATAATCCCTCAAGTTCAGCACTTCCTCAGACACTCAGGTGTAGACTCAGGAACACCAGGACTGTTTCTTTCTTCCTGCTCTTCCCTGGATGTTGACGGCGAGCTCGGAAGACACCAGAGTAAATGCCAGGGGAGCGGAGGGGATGTGACTTGGTCTGTCGGCAGTGTCGCTCTTTTGTGCCACTCCTCCCCCTGGGGCTGATCCTAAGCTCTGAAAGTACTTAGGGTACATTGCACAGGGGGTCAGAGAGGAGCTGTTCTACTTTCATGCTCCATCGTTGGGTCCTAGGCCAGCCTCTGACCTCAGAGGTAACTTTTCCTGTTTGCATCACAGCCCACACATGAAATCAGGTCCCACTCTAATGGCAACTAGGCATTCTGTGGGTGCCAGCCCAGGTACCACAGAACGCTTGCAGCGCTAGCGACGTGCCCAAGACTTAACTGGGTCTTCGAGCCCTGTCCATGCTCTATCCTTCCAATGAGGTAACACTGAGATGTCTTTCTTGACCACAAGTTTTCTCCCAGGCCACATCTCCCAACCACAACCCTTCCCCCCTATTAAAAACCCACAAGAAACTCAGATGGAGCTGTCTCTAGCACTCTGCCGCTTTAACAAAGCACTGTTGTCATAAATAGTGGGATGAATAATGCTTTCTGCAATACTTGCTTGCCTTCAGCATAAAGCACAGGCTCTACTCCTATCCAGAACTTTAAAACAGCTGTCTAGCATCATACCCCCACCACAGAACCCAGCATGAAGGGGCAGAGGCAACCGGGGCTTCCCAAATTCACATCTGATTCTTCCTTCCTCTCTGCTCTTTTCCCCCGTTCCCTTCCTTGAAGTGTCTTTAAATTATGTTATGTGTTGGGAGAGTTGAGGGTGAAAAGAATTCTTCAGAAAGTTTGTGTATATGGACATCCTTCTTTCAGGCTGCTGCTGCTGCTGCTGCTAAGTTGCTTCAGTCGTGTCCGACTCTGTGCGACCCCATAGACAGCTGCCCAACAGGCTCCCCAGTCCCTGGGATTCTCCAGGCAAGAACTCTGGAGTGGGTTGCCGTTTCCTTCTCCAATGCATGAAAGTGAAAAGTGAAAGTGAAGTCGCTCAGTCATGTCCGACTCTTCGCGACCCCATGGACTGCAGCCTACCAGGCTCCTCCGTCCATGGGATTTTCCAGGCAAGAGTACTGGAGTGGGGTGCCATTTACTTCTCCTCTTTCAGGCTAGTATCTTTTAAACCGAAGAGTCAAGAATTTGCCATGCTTGTTAGTCAGGTTACCCAAGGGTCAATTTTCCCTCTACCCAGCCCTCGGTAGCATGTAACCACAATCTTACTGTCTTGGCCTGAGGCCCTTAGATTATAAGAAACTCTATTTGTGATTTGAGAACAAAAGAAATCTATATCTTCCTTTCATGAAAGATCTGTCTGCTTAGAATGAAATCTAAGTAAATTATGAACCAATTGCCATATCATCAATACAAATAGCCTTTTCTTTTTTTACCTCTTAAGAAACTTTATTATTAGCTATATGCTAATAATAAAGAACTGTCTAGCTATGTGCTAGACAGTTCTCCGAGAAGGCAATGGCACCCCACTTAGTACTCTTGCCTGGAAAATCCCATGGACGGAGGAGCCTGGTAGGCTGTGGTCAATGGGGTCACGAAGAGTCGGACTTGACTGAGCAACTTCACTTTCACTTTTCACTTCATGCATTGAAGAATTTGAAATTCCTTTTCATATTCTTTTCCAGTCTAAGTTAGTATTAATACATAATATTGAGCAGAGTTCCCTGTGCTATACTGCAGATCCTTTTGGTTATTCATCTTAAATATAGCAGTGCATCCATGTCGATCCCAAACTCTCTATCCATCCCTCCCCTCCCCCATAGTCTTAATATGACCTTCTACCAACCACATTCTACCCTCTAGCTATGGACCAACGTGTCCCAGCATCAGCATTACTGGCATGCTGGGCTGGCTAATTCATGCAGAGCACGGCCCTGACTATTGCAGAACGTCAAGCATCATCCCTGGCCTCTAGTCACTGGATGCTAGTAGCATCCATCCCGCAAGTTGTGACAGCCAAAATGCCTTCACCTGTCGCCACCTGTCCCCTTGGCAGAGGAAGCCACCCTTGGTTGAGAACAAAGCTACAAACCTATCCAGAAGCAACAGGTGATGCCTGTGTAATGCTTTAAGTATTTTGAAGATAGATTGCTTCTAAGAAGCACTCTGTAGCTATAACTTTGCAAAAACAACCTTTTTTTACCTTCCCTATGGGTCAGATACAGCAGATTATTGGCCCCTTTTCCACAGATAGAAACTTGGAAGCATTCAGCTTTCCCAATCAGGTCATGGTAATCTGTACTTTCATTTCCCTCCTCTGAAAATGAAAATGATACTCACTGTATTTCTTCCCTGGCCTGAGATCAGGCAATAACATTAGGACAATGCCCTTTCCTAACTGCTGTTCTCAGACTTCTACATCAAGCATCTTCACAGATAAATTTATATTTGCCTATCTCCTTATTTCATGGACATCAGAAATAAAACCCTCAACATAAAAAAAATGGCAGTGAGCCACATGTTTCATCAGTGTAACTGCCAAGTTACAGGGAGTGAAAAATCAATTCCAGCAAAACCAGTAATAATCTGATAGTTTTTTTTTTTCCGTCATGCCCAGACACAATGCAATTTTTAAAACACAGATATTAATGTGCCCAACAAGCCTACCACAATAACCTCCATGACACCAATCTAGCACTTGGGAATGAGCACAGATAAATTGTAGATACAAACAACTGTGAACTGTCAGCTCTTCAACATTCTATTCACAAGGATTTCAAAAGCCAAGAAATTATACAAAAACATATAATAGTTTACGAGCCACAAAAGCACATGGCTTCCTAGTTGCTAGAGCTATCCAACTTGATCCTAAAGGAAATCCAAAAGAACACGGGATATTCAAAAATGGTTGAGAACTGCAAGAGAAAAGCTATCTTGTTGGAAAATAAAACCAACCACCTTTAGACACTAGAGCTTGGTTGTTGTTGTTGTTGTTGTCCAGTCACTCAGTTGTGTCTGACTCTTTGCAACCCCATGGACTGCAGCATGCCAGGCTTCCCTGTCCTTCACCAACTCCTGGGGCTTGCTCAAACTCATGTCCATTGAGTCGATGATGACATCCAACCATCTCATCCTCAGTCGTCCCCATCTCCCCATGCCTTCAATCTTTCCCAGCATCAGGGTCTTATTTCTAAAGAGTCAGCTCTTCACATCAGGTAGCCAAAGTATTGGAGCTTCAGCTTCAGCATCAGTCCTTCCAGTGAATATTCAGGATTGATTTCCTTTAGGTTTGATCTCCTTGCAGTACAAGGGACTCTTTAGAGTCTTCTTCAACACCACAGTTCAAAAGCATCAATCCTTCATCGCTCAGCCTTCTTTATGGTCCAACTCTCACATCCATACATGACTACTGGAAAAACTGTAGCTTTGAGTAGATGGACCTTTGTCAGCACAGTAATGTCTCTTCTTTTTAACAGCTGTCTAAGTTGGTCAAAGCTTTTCTTCCAAGGAGCAAGCATCTTTTAATTTCATGGCTGCAGTCACCATCTGCAGTGATTTTGAAGCCCGAGAAAATAAAGTCTGTTACTGTTTCCATTGTTTCCCCATCGATTTGCCATGAAGTGATGGGACCAGATGCCATGATCTTTATTCTTTTAATGCTGGGTTTTAAGCCAGCTTTTTCATCTTCCTCTTTCACTTTCATCAAGAGGCTCTTTGGTTCCTCCTCACTTTCTATCATCTGCATATCTGAGATTATTTATATTTCTCTCAGCAATCTTGATTCCAGCCTGTGCTTTATCCAGCCTGGCATTTCGCATGTTGTACTCTGCATAGACATTAAATAAGCAGGATGACAATATGCAGCCTTAACGTACTCCTTTCCCAGTTTTGAACCAGTCTATTGTTGTATGTCTTGTTCTAGCTGTTGCTTCTTGACCTGCACAGATTTCTCAGAAATCAGGTAAGGTGATCTGATATTCCCATCTTTTTAAGAATGTCCCACAGTTTGTTGTGATCCACACAGTCAAATGCTTTAGCATAGTCAATGAAGCAGAAATAGATGTTTTTCTGGAATTCTCTTGCTTTTTCTGTGATTCAGTGGATGTTGGCCATTTGATCTCTGGTTCCTCTGCCTTTTCTAAATCCAGCTTGAACATCTGAATGTTCTCAGTTCATGTACAGTTGAAGGCTAGCTTGGAGAATTTGAGCATTACTTTGCTAGCATGTGAGATGAGTGCAATTGTGGGGTAGTTAGAGCATTCTTTGGCATTGCCTTTCTTTGGGATTGGAACGAAAACTGACTTTTTCCAGTCCTGTGGCTACTGCTGAGTTTTCCAAATTTGCTGACATATTGAGTGCAGCACTTTCACAGCATCATCTTTCAGGATTTGAAACAGCTCAACTGGAATTCCATCGGCTCCACTAGCTTTGTTCATAGTGATGCTTCCTAAGGCTACTATGCTGCTGCTAAGTCGCTTCAGCCGTGTCCGACCCTGTGCGACCCCACAGACGGCAGCCCACCAGGCTCCCCCGTCCCGTCCCTGAGATTCTCCAGGCAAGAACACTGGAGTGGGTTGCCATTTCCTTCTCCAATGCATGAAAGTGAAAAGTGAAAGTGAAATCACTCAGTCGTGTCCAACTCTTAGTGACCCCATGGACTGCAGCCTACCAGGCTCCTCCATCCATGGGATTTTCTAGGCAAGAGTACTGGAGTGGGATGCCATTGCCTTCATATTTATTACTATATGTTGTGTGCAACACATTTGTGAAAATCCAGGCAGGGACTACATACTCTTCATTCACAAATGTAGAAGGCATCATTTAGAAACTGAATGGAATGAGACAGTAAATGGTGTCTGAATGTAATTGATATGGTATATGAGACTAAAAGACATAGCTTATAGATAAAAGAAATTAGGAACTAGGCAAGTTAGTTAATATAAATTAACTTTGACCTGATAGAAGGCTGATTTTTAGTTCAATGCATTTTATTGCTACCAGTTGCATAATAATAATAATAAGATATGTGAAGGATGGGTCCATTTTCTACACATAAATGTTTGTTAACTCATGTGCATGGCTAAACTAGCATAGGGTGTACTTTTGAAGATGTAGTGAGATTACAACTTAACCATTAAATATACCAAAACAAGTCATTTGTTATAGTCATTCTAGTAACAATTAGAGTTGTATGTATTCAAATACAAATAGATATTTCTAGCTAAAAATATGAATCTGTGACTAGATATATTAATCAGAATTGTTCTAGTGTTATTTAACATAAATGAATTTTAAAATAAAACCTTGTGGGATCAGTGATCCAAAGCTAAAATAGTCAGGAAAAATGTAAAACTTCTGCAATTGAAAATAATAAACTGTTCAGACAATATCCTGTCTCTGCCTATAAATCTGGAAGGTCTTGACTGCCCTCTACAGGGCATACAAATAATTTTCACAGATTTGAACTTACATTTAGGCATTTTTTAGAACATTAAAAAAAATTAATTTACCGGGGTTTTATTTTTAAAAGATTTTTATATATTCACCACATAAGATTTTTAAAATAAAAAATCCATTGTCAGCACATAAAGAGATACCACTATTAACTACATTGAAATTAATGTAAGTTAAAAAGAGATGGATAAGAATTTTTTGAGATATAAAATATTCTCCTTTGACTATTAAGACAATAAAATGTAGATGGCTAGTAGTTGTTTGTACTGATTAACTTCCACTGGTTAAAAAAAAAAAAACACATAAGACAAACACTTAATAGTAAGATTTTAGCATTTCCTAGTGTGATTATCTTTTACTTCACCAGTGATTTTGGCCATACAGTAACCCTGATTCTGACCTTTAACCAATAATTTGCCTAAAACATATGCACCCACATATATTAATTCAATATAGCTCCATTAGCTGGGCATTGTGAAGGGAAAGTTATTATCAGGAGCCTACACACCATTAGTACACTAAACAAGTATTAGTGTTGACAGAATGGAATACACCACTCCATGTTCCAGAAGGTTAGAAAGAGAAATTCAAAGACATTTAGGCTGATGAGGCTGATTCGGTCTGGGAAGGATTCTAGCCCGGGAACCCATAGAAAAGTTCTCAGTAATCCACAGAAGCAGCTTGATTTCTCCATACACAAGTCAAAATAGACTTGATACTGATACATATGGAGATACAGGCTCAAAGCTAAAACCATTAGGTGAATATTAAATGAATAGATGATGATGCCACCCTGCAAAATGCTGATTAAAGATTTTTTATATCAATCTAAAGGAACATTGCAAATAGACTATAACAGAGCTCTATCTTTGTCTCTGACATCCCACATTTGTCTTAATCAAGAGAATGATAAAAAGGCATGTTTATCAAATTTGAAGAGAACATGAAGCGCAGGTGAGCAAATAAAAAAATTTTTTTTAAAGTCTCAACAGCAAGTCAAATTGAATTAGATCAATTTAATGGAGACTATATTAGACTATACTAGATCCATTTTGAAGGAGATCAGCCCTGGGATTTCTTTGGAAGGAATGATGCTAAAGCTGAAACTCCAGTACTTTGGCCACCTCATGCAAAGAGTTGACACATTAGAAAAGACTCTGATTCTGGGAGGGATTGGGGGCAGGAGGAGAAGGGGATGACAGAGGATGAGATGGCTGGATGGCATCACTGACTCGATGGATGTGGGTTTGGGTGAACTCCGGGAGTTGGTGATGGACAGGGAGGCCTGGCGTGCTGCAATTCATGGGGTCGCAAAGAGTCGGACATGACTGAGCGAATGAAGTGAACTAAACTGATATTAGATCCTGTGTTTGAATCCAAAGGAAAAAAATAATGTGACTGTCAAAAAGCTCATTTAAACTTGTGCTGCTTTAACAGGTGACTAGAATAAGAAAAGTATTGCTCTTTGCTAGCCAGCTATACCAAGAATACTGTGATTTGGACAGGTAAGGCAGAAAGCATGTAGGAACTTCATCAATATGAGGCCAAAAAAAATGGTAGGGGAAAGAGGTCAGACAGGATCAGACAGGCTCAGCCTCAGAGAGGGCACCTGAATAACCCATGGGGATGGCTAGAGCATGCAGTCCAACCTGCCAGACAATTTCATCTTGAGAAATTCCAGGTGGGGGCCAGTTTAGAGTCAGGACAAGCCACAGTCAAGATCAGAAGATCTGATGATGGCAGCAGAATTCCCACCAGTGGTAAATTTAGGAGAAACTGGACGTATTTCCAATAAAAAAAAGCATAGAAGGGGATCTTAGGCAGTGTACTAGAGCCCAGTTGGTATCTAGGCTCCAGCAAAATCATTTCACCATCAAGTAGTATAGGCAAAATGTATACATACTATGAGTTTATCAAGGATCTTAAATTATTGGATCCAAAATACATTAAGGAAAAGTGAAAGTGAAAGTCACTCAGTTGTGTCCAACTCTTTGCAGCGCCATGGACTGACTCTTAGTGACCCCATGGACTGCATCATGCCAGGCCTCCCTGTCCATCAGCAACTCCCGGAGTTTACTCAAACTCATATCCATTGAGTCGGTGATACCATCCAACCATCTCATCCTCTGTCATCCCCTTCTCCTCCTGCCTTCAATCTTTCACAGCATCAGGGTCTTTTCAAATGAGTCAGCTCTTCACATCAGGTGGTCAAAGTATTGGATTTCAGCTTCAACATCAGTCCTTCCAATAAACACCCAGGACTGATCTTTAGGATGGACTGGTTGGATCTCCTCATAGTCCAAGGGACTCTCAAGAGTCTTCTCCAACACCATAGTTCAAAAGCATCAATTCATCAGTGCTCAGCTTTCTTTATAGTTCACCTCTCAATCCATACATGAATACTGGAAAAACCATAGCCTTGACTAGATGGACCTTTGCTGGAAAAGTAATGTCTCTGCTTTTTACTATACTGTCTAGGTTGGTCATAACTTTTCTTTCAAGGGGTAAGCATCTTTTAATTTCATGGCTGCAGTCACCATCTGCAGTGATTTTGGAGCCCCAAAAAATAAAGTCTTCCACTGTTTCCACTGTTTTTCCATTTATTTGCCATGAAGTGATGGGACTGGATGGCCAACTTTTTCACTCTCCTCTTTCACTTTCAACAAGAGGCTCTTTCGTTCTTCTTCACTTTCTGCCATAAGAGTGGTGTCATCTGCATATCTGAGGTGATTGATATTTCTCCCAGCAATCTTGATTCCAGCTTGTGTTTCATCCAGCCCAGCGTTTCTCATGATGTACTCTGCATATAAGTTAAATAAGCAGGGTGACAATAGACAGCCTTGATGTACCCCTTTCCCTATTTGAAACCAGTCTGTTGTTCCATGTCCACTTCTAACTGTTGCTTCCTGACCTTCATACAGATTTCTCAGGAGGCAGGTCAGGTGGTCTAGTATTCCCATCTCTTTCAGAATTTTCCACAGTATGTGGTGATCCACAGAAAGGCTTTGGCATAGTCAATAAAGCAGAAATAGATGTTTTTCTGGAATTCTCTTGCTTTTTTGATAGTCCAACAGATGTTGGCAACTTATTCTCTGGTTCCTCTGCCTTTTCTAAATCTAGCTTGAACATCTGGAAGTTCTCGGTTCATGTATTGTTGAAGCCTGGCTTGGCGAATTTGAGCATTACTTTGCTAGCATGTGAGATGAGTACAACTGCGGGATAGTTTGAGCATTCTTTGGCATTGCCTTTCTTTGGGATTGGAATGAAAACTGACCTTTTCCAGTCCTGTGGCCACTGCTGAGTTTTCTAAATTTGCTGACATATTGAGTGCAGCACTTTCACAGCATCATCTTTTAGGATTTGAAATAGCTCAACTGTAATTCCATCAGCTCCACTAGCTTTGTTCATAGTGATACTTCCTAAGGCCCACTTGCC
Source organism: Capricornis sumatraensis (assembly GCF_032405125.1). Taxonomy (NCBI): domain Eukaryota; kingdom Metazoa; phylum Chordata; class Mammalia; order Artiodactyla; family Bovidae; genus Capricornis; species Capricornis sumatraensis. Next base: position 68,928,463 of record NC_091075.1, read on the forward strand.
TTCACATCCAGGATGTCTGGTTCTAAGTGAGTGATCACACCATCATGATTATCTGGTTGATGAAGATCTTTTTTTCATAGTTCTTCTGTATATTCTTGCCACCTCTTCTTAATATCTTCTGCTTCTGTTAGGTCCATACCATTTCTGTCCTTTATCAAGCCCATCTTTGCATGAAATGTTCCCTTGGTATCTCTAATTTTCTTGAAGAGATCTCTAGTCTTTCCCATTCTGTTCTTTTCCTCTATTTCTTTGCCCTGATCATTGAGGAAGGCTTTCTTATCTCTCCTTGTTATTCTTTGGAACTCTGCATTCAAATGGGGTATATCTTTCCTTTTCTCCTTTGCTTTGCACTTCTCTTCTTTTCACAGCTATTTGTAAGACCTCCTCAGACAGCCGTTTTACTTTTTTGCATTTCTTTTTCTTGGGGATGGTCTTGATCCCTGTCTCCTGTACAGTGTCACGAACTTCCATCCATAGTTCATCAGGCACTCTGTCTATCAGATCTAGTCCCTTAAATCTATTTCTCATTTCCACTGTATAATCGTTAGGGATTTGATTTAGGTCCTACCTGAATGTTCTAGTGATTTTATATTTTTATTAGTACTTTTATTAGTGACACATAAATTAAGTTTAACATAGAATGTGAATACATTTTAATATATTGAAAATAAAGTGAGAAGCTGTCTCTAAAAGCCAAGGTACTTGGGATCTAAAAGGCTTTAAAAGGGGATGACCAAGTATAGACAACATTAATGGATTATGCAGCATTAAACAATCAGGTATGAAGGAACAGGTCTTTTGGAAAGTCATTCTTGAAATTTACACAGTGGGCAAACATAGGAACTGGCCAGGGTTGACCAGCATGAGAAGACTGAGAATCCTGACTCTGCTTCTTGTGCATCTTATATCTGGCTGGAAATAGTGGAGGGTCTCTCAAGGAATGCTTAAGAAACCAGCAGACAACCCTGGACTTGAAGATTTCAAATCTAAGGAAGTGACATAATTCCAAATCTGATGCTGCTGAATTTCTAAATCACTCAGGAGCGGCTCAATGACCAGGGCAGGTTTAATCTTGGGGCTGAGTCAGTTCAACACGAAAAGTTGCCAGATAATGCAAAAGGAGGGGTAAGGGATGAGGTAGACATGGCCACCCCTCAGTTGGGGTTCCCATGGTTCAAGGAGTATATCAGCAACCTGGGAACTACTGAGAGGAGAGGTTTCATGGGTTGAGTATATCCTGGGGAGGACCAGAAGCTAAAGAAGGAAACAATGAAAGGGATGACGAGACGTGTGCTCAAACATAAGAGGTACTGTCATGTAAGAAATGTACTTGGCTTGTTTTCTATTGGCACAAGGGATAGATAAAGATCAGATGGTGAATGCTCTCAGAAAAGATGAATTTTTACTTATTATACAGACATATTTTCTAATGATTACCTAGAAATCTAATTAAATGTTGAGCTGACTAAGAAAATAGTAAGAAAGCCGTCCCTAGGGACAGGATGACCACTCAAATGGTGAGTCATCAGGAAGGAGTCACTTATAAAGTGGCTTGTTGCCTAGATTTGTACCTACAGTTTCTTAATACTTGTGAGAATGCTTTAAAAATCTGGCTTCCCTGATTGCTTTACTGCTTCTTAGGATACAGAGATAAGTGAGAAAAGAATCCCAAGTAGCCTTTAGAGTAAGTGCTACAATAGGCTTGGAGCCACTTAAAGGATTAGATCCAACTAGCTTTCTAGTGGTTTAGATGGTAAAGAATCTGCCTGCAGTATGAGAGACCTGGGTTCAATTCCTGGGTTGGAAAGATCCCTTGGAGGAGGTCATGGAAACCCACTTAAGCAATTTTGCCCGTGGACAGAGGAGCCTGGCAGGCTATGGTCCATGGGGTTGCAAAGAGTTGGAAATGACTGAGCGAGCAACTAAGAACAGAGACAGGTTTTTTATCTGCTTCAGAGATGCACCATTACAAATATCTAATAACTTTGTAATAGGAAGGATCTACACAGCTCCTAGACCAGAGATATTGATAAATTCCTAATATTTTGGCCTTCATGTGGAAGATAATAGAGAGGGGCAGACTACTAAATCTATTTCAATAGGTCAACTAAAATCTTGATCATGAGTGATTTCAGTTAGGTGCTAATAATGACTGGCATAAACAAGAAGGGAAGAAACCAGCTTTTATAGCTAGACTGGCCTCTCTCCACTGAGCATTTTTTGTTTACCTACAGCTAAAAGAGAAAGGGAGAACTTCTCTCCTCCAACTTTTAAACACAATTCCTAGCTTTCTCTAGGACAGGACCAACTTGGGTCACAGGCCTATTTCCAAGCAAAAAAGGTGGCCAGGAGACTGCTATAACCTAATTGTTTTAAATGTGACTTATTGCTTAACCCTGAGCCAATCACCATAGCAAAGAGGATGATGGAGTTTTAACAATTGGCTTAAACCAATCAAACCTCACACTGTGAAACTTGTGATAAGGCTGTGGCCACACCACAGAGGAAAATATATTCACTTATGTCCACTTGTGGATTAGAAGCTGAAATCTCTCCATTCTCTAAAACACAGTTCAGTACAATTTTAGACCATCCTCCCAGCTCTATTAAGCACAGCAGGGAGTAATTTTTATTTCCAAGTTAGAAAATGCATCCAAAATAGAGTGTTTCAAGAAGTGAAGAGAAATACTAGCAACCAGTTCCTTGGACATTTATACTAGCTCCCTGCATCTTTATCCACTGACATCAACTTAATTTTATCTGTACTTTCTGCACCACTAAGAAATCCCCAGGGACTGAGAGGGAATTTTGAGAGCTTCTGTGTAGTTATTGTTGCTAGGAAACAATATCCTTGGTATCCAAGTGTTCAGGCTTTGAGACACTGTGTGAAGTCACTGGTTCATAAAGGGAACCTTTGGTAAATAGGTTGTTTGGGTGTGAGTAAATTGATGTTCGCTTTCTGTGGCAAAATGTTCTTGTGTAATCTTTGAATAATAGTTTATTTCTAGGCCTCTCTTTTTTCCTTTGGATCCAGCTGCCATTATTGTTCCCATGAGAACTCACTCACTCACACTTGTACCTTGTACTTATCTCAGTGCCTTGAACACTAAGCCTATGAGGTTTTAGTTAAACAAAGTCAAGTGAGCTTGGGAATACAGACCCAGACCACTGACTGTATAGATCATTAAATGCTATTAAAAGCCACAGTGATTGACAGCTGTACTCCTGCTCTGCTATTGGGCATGGCACTGAAGAGTTCTGCTGCTCTGCAGAAGAGGGGGCAATGAGAAGTTCTCAGCTCACTACTATCTTCTCCCCTCTCAATCCCACACTGAACTATCTCTGGTCCTTCACCTCTAGATATTGCTACATATTTCTCCCATAGAATCCCACAACTTGAAGATCAGTCTGAGGTTGTAATTTATCACCTAGTTACTCAATAAGCCTAAAATTAATAAGCAGCTTTTTCTATTTCCTTGGGGCCCAGACCCACCTGTAAGGCTCCTGCAGGCAGAATCACTGTAATCAAGAGTGTATCAGGCTCAAGAATGCTACCAAATAAATTATATATCAGGTTACCAGTTTGAGACAATAAATTCAGACCCCCTAAGCAGCAAACAGCATTCATAAATTCATTTATTCACAAATACATATATTGGATGCATAACTATGGGCAAAATATGTTCTAGGATTTGAGAATTGCTTTAATGAATAAAAGAAGGTCTGTGTTTTCAAAAAGCACATAATATAATGAGAGATGGAGGAGATAAAAGGCAGAGATAAATACAAAACTATGTAAACAGATAAAATATTTGTACAATAAGATGTACTATGTGTTGACAGAAACTCAGTGGGAAAGCAGAAACCACTCAAGGTTTTTCAAAAAGGGAATGAGGTAGATGGAACTGGAGCCTATTATACAGAGTGAAGTAAGTCAGAAAGGAAAACACCAATACAGTATATTAATGCATATATATGGAATTTAGAAAGATGGTAACGATGACCCTATATGCTAGACAGCAAAAGAAACACAGATATAAGGACAGACTTTTGGACTCTGTGGGAGAAGTTGCGGGTGCGATGATTTCAGAGAATAGCATTGAAACATGGGTATTATCACATGTGAAATAGATGACCAGTCCAAGTTCGATGCATGAAACAGGGCACTCAAAGCTGGTGCACTGGGACAACCCTGAGGGATGGGGTGGGGAGGGAGGTGGGGGGGGGGTACAGGATGGGGGACACATGTACAACCATGGCTGATTCATGTCGATGTATGGCAAAAACCACTACGATATTGTAAAGAAATTAGTTCCCAAAAAAATTAATTAATTTTTAAAAAGGGGAACTTAATAGAGAGAATTGATCACAAAGACTGGAAGAGCTGGAAAAGCAAGAGAGAAAAAAGAAAAGAGTGTTAAGGGAGCAAAAGCCAGAAGCAAGCGCCCATGAGCCTAAATCTGTTGGATCCTATTAGAAATGCTGTCCTGGCTGTTTGTGGAGGTGCCAAAAGAGGTGCCGTGAGAGTCTGGAATCACCCCCACTGTCCCAGCAGTGATTGCCAGCAACAGCAACACTGCCACCTTGTCAGAGACAGAATCAAGGGCCTTTCCTTCCCCTTCTACCTTCTAATCTTCAGCCCGTTCTTCCTAGGGGCATCTAAAGGAAGCAAGAGAGACAGAGAGTCCACCCCCGAGGTACAGAACAGAGTTTAGAAAGCAGGATGTGAGACATAGAAACAGCGAATGAATGACCAGCAGAGGCCACAGCAGAGGTTTTAATGGAAAGCTCTGGTAATCCCAAATCTGGAGGAAATCTTCCCTAGAAGAGAAAGACAATGTATAGATCGAGATTTTTGTTGCAGAATTGTTATAGAAGCCCATCTGGCAACAAGCAGAAAGAGATTTAATAAGGAAGTGCTGCTTACCAAATTAAAAACAGAAGTAGTAGGCTAGTCTAGCCCAGGCAACTAGAAATGACTCCCAGCACCACGGTGCAGACTGGCCCTACCATGGGGAATGAGCGCTTCACTACAATCAGGAAGCTGGTGATCAGGTAGCTCCCGCCATCATGTTGACTCCAGAACCACAGAAAGTTAAAACCAGGATTCCTGGCTCCAGAGCCCTCTCTATAATGTATGAGCTGCACCAAAATGAATGCTCAAATATATCACCTTTGACATCACTTAAATTCATTTAATAAGGGTACCTATATCTTTACCTTGGGAACTGTAGCTTTTAGCTTTCCTAAATATTAGAACATGTAGTAAAGGAAGCCAATCCACACAGATTTAGAAAGGAATTTTGTGGTGAAATATGTTACATTTTACATGAAATATGCAATCTCCAAGAGGGCAGGAGCCAGGTCAGTTTTATTCACTACTGTAACCATGGTAACTTTCCATTCCCAGCACATAGTCTGCACTCAGTAAATACCTACTCATCCAATGAGTAACACACACGTAGGTTTGTGCCTGGTTGTCAAGCTGTTAGTAGCACAAAGTCAAGAGTCTTAATTTTTACAGTTGTCTTAGATGGTCTAATCTGTTTATTTTAATTTTAGAATCACTTTTGTCTAGTTCCACCTCCCACACACACCAAAAAGCCCATTGGTATTACTAGGCAATCACATTAAATTATAAACGAACTTACGATGTTGAGTCTTCCTATTTGAAATATGGTATGCCTTTTTATTTGCTCAAGGCTTCTTTTGTGCTTTTCAAAAGTGTTTCAAATATTGCTTTATGTAAGTCTTGCTTGTTTCTAAATTTATTACTAGATATTTCTTGTCTCTATTTTAAAAACAGTCATTGTAAATTTTTGTCTTTATATATGAAAACCAATCATTTCTGTGTAGTAATTTTGTACCCCATAATCATACTAATTCTATTGTTTGTAATAGTCATTCAGTTAATTCTTTAGGGCTTACTGGATATGCAATTGTATAATTAATCTTAATACTTTAACCAGCAATTTTCCAACTTTATAGCTCAAAATTTTTATTCACTTACTTAATGGCTAGTGTTTCCATAACAATGTTAAAAATAATAGCAATGACAGTGGACACTCTTATTTTGTTCTTAACTTTCATGGGAATAGTCCACTATTTCCACAATAAACATGATTCTGGCTTTGAGACTGAGAAAGTTATATCTTACCACATTATGGAAATATCCATATAGTCATATTTATTGGGTGGTGTTGTTTGTTTTATTAAAAAAAAATTAAAAAAATTAAAAAAAAACAGACTGGCTATTAAATTTTGTCAAATGCCTTTTTAGCACCTGTGTATATAATCATATGCTTTTTTTCTCCTTAGATCTGTTAATATTATTACTAGATTTTTCTAATATTGAATCATTTGCACTCCTGGAATAAGCATTGTTTATTTAATTATGTTATGCATTGTTATTTAATGTCCTGCTGGATCTTGTTTCACTAATATGTTCTGTTTATGAAAATAATTTGGAAGTTTTTATTCTTAGCTTATACTTTGGATTATTTAAGTAGAAATAGAATTATCAGTTCTAAAATGTTGGAATCTGGTGCTTGTTTGTAAGGGGTAACATCAAGCTTTTTGTTTGTTTGTTTGTTTAAATTATTTTATTTTATATTGGAGTATGGCTGTGATAGTTTCCATGGACATCAAAGGGACTCAGCCACACATATACATGTATTTTGATCTTCTATCTCTCCTGATTCAAGCTTTAGCAAACGCTTTTCTTATAACAAAATTATGTTTTATTCAAATTTTCAAATGTCTTTCCATAGATTTGAGCAAAGTTGTCTTAAATTCTTCCCCCCTGTTTCCAAAGGGCTTTCCCTGATGATATCCTAGTTATCCATCCTGATTCCTTTGTTTGACTGGAGTCCTCTGTAGAATAGTTTCCTCAAATAGGTTCCTGGGTATTGTTCTCGGATCTTTATATATCTTCTTTTGAAGGAAGTGGTATTTCAGCAGAGAATGGGACACTTGAGTCTCTGAGTTGCTGCCCTTTTGCTTTTACACTAGCTGTTCTGAATTGTTATTCTATAATCCCTTCCTTTCTAAAGCTGTATATCTGAAGTCCAATAGCTTTTCCTGTGAAAACACCCTCTATTCTGTGTCTGGAAGTTTGTAAAATTATTATTTTACCTTGGAGTTCAGGAATGATATCAGGGTTGCCTGATATAATGAGCCCCTCAATAGGCAAAATAATTTAGTTGTTAAATTCAGGGAAATTTGTATTTTGGTTTTATGTGTTACAGCTCTTCTTCTTCTTTCACTCATGCCCACTATTTGTATTTCCACTTCTCTGTAATTTGTTCAAACTGTCGTCCAAGCCACTAATCTGGCCTCATCAGTGGCATCTTCTCGTCAATTCATCTAACACACTTTTTTATTAAAACCTATGGGTTTCAGAACAAGGAAGTAAGGAACTTTTTCCATGCTAATCATATATCCTTATGTGTTCTCAAATTTTGAATAAGGGTGGGAAATGAGAAGTTCACACTCTTGTCTGCTCTCTCCAATGGTTCTTCTCATGAGATGACATCTATTTTGAATGTTCTGCTTGTTTTGCTTCCCTAGGATGACTGGGTTTTCTTACAAATATTGTTGTGTTTTTCTTGCATATCCCTTGGGGTTTGGACCCAATAGCCAGAGCCCCCTAAATGGAAACAGTGTTCTAAGTGGAAAGCATGGTGGGCTCCAGGCAAGCTGTCATTCCCCTACTGATGCACAAGAGGTAGTCTTCTCTCTCTCCATTTTTAAAATTCTAACTCTTATTAAGGGAATGGCTCAAATGGTAAAGAATCTGACTGCAATGCTAGAGACCTAGGTTTGATCCCTGGGTCAGGAAGATCCCTTAGAGAAGGGAATGGCAGTCCTCTCCAGTATTGTTGCCTAGAGAATTCCATGGACAGAGGAACCTGGCAGACTACAGTCCATGGCATCGCAAAGAATCGGACACAACTTAGCAATTAACACGTTCATGTTACATCTTATTAAGAGCTTCCCAGGTGGTGCTGGTGGTAAAGAATTTGCCTGCCAATGCAAGAGACATAAGAGATATGGGTTAGATCCCTGGGTTCAGAAAATCCCCTGGAGGAAGGCATGGAAGCCCACTCCAGTATTCTTGCCTGAAGAATCCCATGGACAGAGGAGCCTAGCAGGCTATGTTCCATAGGGTTGCAAAGCGACTTAGCACACACATACACACACATCTTATTAGAGGACTGTGAAAGCATCAGTTACTCTAAATAGTCACACAAGTGGTAGCAGTCTTCATTAAATAGGCCCCAACAAATCCCCACACCCAGCTTTCCTCCTTAATCTCACTGTTCTAACCCCCATCCAAGTACCTAAGCTTCTAGTCCCCGGTTCTCTCCTTTCTAAATGGAAAAGAATTTGATGCTTTTTTTATTTGAGGTGAATATAAATAAAAAATAAACTTATCAGGTAAACATATTTATACACAGACCCCTCCCCATAAAAAAAAAGCTCAGGAATTGCCTAATTAAATAGCTTTGGCAGGAGGGATGCAGGTGGGACTGTTAACAGAAAAGCAGAGAGTCTAAGCAATCAAATCTCCAGGCTCCTGGTCCCACATGGAGGTCCCAGGCCTCCACTCCATGACCAGAGGCTTCTACTCTGAAGAGAGGAGAACTGCAGGTCTTTGGGATAGGTGGATATCGGTGCAGAGCTTGAAGATAAGAATATAGGCTGAGAACAAAAGGATTGAATAAAAAAGAAAAGAAACTTAGAAAGATCCTCTTTGTCTCTAGAAGATAGAAAGATACAAATATAGCCTTCTCTATGTCTTAAGCGAATTTTAGACTTTTGGATATATCAATTCATTGTTTTTATGCAAGCTATTCTATGATAATATATGGTCTATTCTATAACCTTAAATAGACTACTGGCAAGTGGGAGCAAAACTGAAAGGGAGAATAGATTTCAGGATAGACCCTTCTGCCACAATCTATAATCCTCTTCACGTTCCCCTTAACTTACTTAAAGCTCACTCTCATAAGGATTAAAAATGTCATCAAAAGATCATATGGTTCCTAAAATTTTCACATATATATTAGCTATAATCAAAAGATATAAATAGAAGCTTGCCTAAGTTTATTTTTTTAAAGAGACTGCTATCTTGAATGTCTTGATCATTTAACAGATCTGTACCAATTTGCTCTTTCATTATACTTCATCCCTTTATTTTGCTCTCTTAACAAACATGTGCTCTATTATTATACTTGTTGTGATTAAATGTTGTTCAGTCACTAAGTCGTGTCCAGCTCTTTGCAACCCCAGGGACTGCAGCACACCAGGCTCTTCTATCCTTCACTATCTCCTGGAGTGTACTCAAATTCATGTCCCTGGAGTCAGTGATGCTATCTCACCGTCTCATCCTCTGTTCTCTCCTCCTTTTGCCTTCAATCTTTCCCAGCATCAGAGTCTTTCCCATTGTGCTGGATCTTTGCATCAGGTGGCCAAAGTATTGGCACTTCAGCTTCAGCATCACTTCTTCCAATAAATATTCAGGGTTGATTTCCTTTAGGATTGACTGGTTTGATCTCCTTGCAGTCTAAGGCACTCTTAAGAGTCTTCTACACCAAAACACCTAGAATCCAGGTATCCTCCAATCTACATTGGTAGACACCATGAGAGTAAATATGCAGCAGTGATAGTGGATATCAGTGAATGATCACAGAGCTTATGTTCACCAAGGCCAGCTGTGTCCATCTGCTCAATGCAACCACAACCAGCCTATCAGAAATAGCACTCAACAAATCTCTTTTGTCGTCCTGATTTAACACATCATCCTATCATCAATCACTGGGAATTTTTTCTCAGGTCCCCAACTGTCTTCAAAATGAATTTCTAGCCAACTGAACTCTATCTAACTATGCTGTTTCTTCATTTCAGATGGCTACACCACTGATGACATTGAGTTTTACTGGAATGGAGGAGAGGGCGCAGTGACAGGAGTGAATAAAATTGAGCTCCCTCAGTTTTCAATTGTTGACTACAAGATGGTGTCCAAGAAGGTGGAGTTCACAACAGGTGAGAAGTTTCCCCCCAAATGTACTAGGGGTGCTGAGAAAGAAGATGGAGCCAACCAAATGACCATCTGATTTTTTTTTATTTTTTTTCCATTCAGGGGCATACCCACGACTGTCACTAAGTTTTCGTCTAAAAAGAAACATTGGTTACTTCATTTTGCAAACCTACATGCCTTCTACACTGATTACAATTCTGTCCTGGGTGTCGTTTTGGATCAATTATGATGCATCTGCAGCCAGAGTTGCACTAGGTAATGCATTCCAGCACCCCAGAGGGCTGGTGGGATTTCACCTCAAATAACAACCAATGAGAAGCATTACAGGCAAGGGCTTCTCACATAGAGAGCCAAAGGATGAGAGTACCCTAAGGGTGCTTGGTAATAAAACATCTCCGTGTAAGCACTTAACAGAGTGCATGTTTTACAACATAATGTCTTTTTATCACTTTACCAAAATTAAAAAAATATTAATCTTGGAGTACATTCAACCATATATAAGTGCTTCTTAGAGCATATTTTAAAATTCTCATTACACTAATTTTTAATAACTTTGTGATTTCTTCCTTGGTTCCTGCTTTCTTTGGTGAAGAACATTATTACATTATTCTCAAATGGACCTGAAGAAAGCTAAATCTTGTAACCATTCACAAGCTATGTCAATACTATCTTTTGAATATTAAATGTAGTTAAATTGTATCTATCTGAATTTCCCTTAAATGGAGCTTCTTGCACTTAAGAAAGGTACAGATATTCATCAGCTGTATTAATGATCTGTAATCAGGACAGAATAAAAATGGTTTCTTTCCTGAAGAACAAAATTCAGAATTAATCTTGCCATGACTGAATAATTGCTCCAAGCTGAAGGGCTGTATTTAATTTTAAAGGATTCCTTGGAAAGTTAGAATATGTACGATCTGTCTGATGAATCTGGGTATGTGTGGGTCGGCCTTATTATTTGACCCAGAGCCATTTCATTTATCACCTTTCGGGATTATTCATGCACGTGCACACACACGCGCACACACACACACACACACACATGCATATGTGCATGCAAAAGAGCATCATTTGTGACTAAGCTAACATGCCTAGGTCTTCTGAGACTACAGAACTAGATTAAATAATCAGCATAACCTTTTACCCCTAGACTAGTCATCATGTCTAAAGCTCATTTCTATTGGTTGAGTATTTAAGGCTCACAAAGTCAAGTGCTAGCAGCCCCTCATCAACCTTTGAACATTCCAAGACTAAGGAAACTAGACAAATAGTTTATCATATCATACATATGTATGTGCACATATTATTTGAATATGAACATGAATACATATATATGCCATGGTTAAAGAAAACCACTGGACAATGTCCACAGCAGGGAATATGAACCATCAAGGTCATGAATTGCAGTTCTTTTTTACACATCTCTCCTCAAAGCTAACAATATTTTGATTAGAGATGTCAGAATATAAAGATAATGAATAAAACTGTCTTTCGAAATGTAAAACCTAAGATAGTTTAAAACCTAATTAACTAGAAAATAAATTTATTTACCACTCCCCACCTTGCTTAAAAAAATTTAAGCCAAGGACTAGAAGCAGAAGTGGAATTGACGTATTTTAAATGAATTGTTTGTTTCTGTATCAGAGGTTAGGTAGAATTATATTATGAAAAATTTAAAATTTTATACAAAAAAGTAAATAGGTCCACTCATGAGGGCATTTCATATCAGTCCAGACATTAAAATCTATTACTGATGTCAACGATTTAAACTTTGTGTACAGTAGTTCTGACTACCTCTGTTCTCCTAAAACTGGGCAGTCAAATCAGGGAATCCAAATAGAATAATCTCACTTGCAAATGAGGTTGAAACTATTTTATTCCCTTATCATTTTCAAACGTCTATGCCCTTTGCCAGTTCTCCTTTGTCGTTAGTATCCATTTTGCATTTCTTGTATTTATTTTTAAGAAACTCCATCAAGTTTTAGGTTTTGCTTTTATTTTAAATGCCTTTGCTTCATACCTCCTTGCCTTTTTGCCCCTAAATCAGAGATCTACAGTAAAATAGCTAATCTCAGAGTCTCTGTTTACTGAGCTATAAAATGGAAATAATATACCTGCCCTATCCCACTCAGCAGGCTGTTACGACTGCATAGAATTCAGAGATGTGTTCACAACTGTAAAATCACTATGTGTGTATATTAGTTACTCAGTCATGTCCAATTCATTGTGACCCCATGGACTGTAGCCCACCAGGTTCCTCTGTCCAGGCAAGACTACTGAAGTGGGTAGCCATTCCCTTCTGCAGGGGATCTTCCCGTCCCAGAGTTCAAACCTGGGTCTCCCACATTGCAGATTCTTTACCATCTGAGCTGCCAGGAAGTCCTATACAGGTGTGCAATATCAGTATTACAGCATAGTTTAGGATTCAATAGGAACATCACTTCTTATTTTCCCCAATCATTGTTTCATCACCATCATCAACACAAAATGTTATACAGACACACACAGATTATACTGTTAAGAATGATACGTTTAACAAAGTAAACAAAGCAAAAATCTTCCTTCTAAAAGACTACAGTCTTAAATTTCTTTAACAAGTTGAATTTTTAGGAAGCCTTTTCCTGACTCCAGGGAGCTAACTCACTCTAGTCTCTGGAATCAAGGAACTAGAGGTAATATTTGAGGGGGAAAAGTCAGTAAGATTTTATTATATTTTAAAATACATATATCAAATAATTGATGCAAATCATGAACTTTATTAGTTTCTTCTTTCCATGTCAACTCACTATGAATGTTGCATTATCCTTTTAAAAAGCAATATTGACCCTATGACCTGGGTATATTAGTTTCATGCAATGAAATAGTTCTCCTTAAACTGGTCACTGACTTTCAGTTTGGTAGTGGCTGCCGTGGGGATTAGTATTACAAGAACAGATTTAGGATGGACATGACAGATGCTGAGAGAAGGAAAGAAAGAAGGTGGCATGTAGCAGAATGAGGGGCATGTGACAGTAAACAGTGGGTGAATCAATGAGATTTTAATATTTCCATCCTTTCTTTCTCCTTTGTGCATTATTTTTTAAAACACAGTTTTCAACCCAACACTCACAAAACATCCTATTTTATGATTCACTCATGAACTACGTAAGGAGCTTGCAGCTTTGTCTTTTAAATTGTTTGCTCTTTTCGCCCCGTGGTTTATTGTATCACTGCTGTCATTCTGGGATACTAACAAGAGAATGGCGTCCGTCATCTGTCTTCAATGGGAAACTTAACAAGTGCATTCAGCTGAGCTGTGTTTTTCTGTTTCATAGGAATCACCACAGTGCTGACAATGACCACCATCAGCACTCACCTCAGGGAGACCCTGCCAAAGATTCCTTATGTCAAAGCGATTGACATTTACCTGATGGGTTGCTTCGTGTTTGTGTTCCTGGCTCTGCTGGAATATGCCTTTGTAAATTACATCTTTTTCGGAAAAGGCCCTCAGAAGAAAGGAGCTGGCAAACAAGACCAGAGCACTAATGAGAAGAACAAACTGGAGATGAATAAAGTCCAGGTAATCTATTAAACAGGGCTTCCCTGGTAGCTCAGCTGGTAAAGAACACACCTTCCATGGAGGAGACCCTGGTTTGATTCCTGGGTAGGGATAACGGATAAGCTACCCACTCCAGTATTCATGGACCTCCCCGATGGCTCAGATGGTAAAGAATCCTCCTGCAATGTGGGAGACCTGGGCTCGATCCCTGGGTTAGGAAGATCCCCTGGAAGAGGGCATGGCAACCCATACCAGTATTCTTACCTGGAGAGTCCCCATGGATGGAGGAGCCTGGCAGGCTATAGTCCACAGAGTTGCAAAAAGTCAGATGTGACTGAGTGACTAAGCACAGCACAATCTATTAAATATCCCTAACAATCTTCTTCTGCAATTTAGCAGCAGTATGGTACTCAGGGCTGCCACGAGAAAATACAATATCATAAAATACTAGTTGATCTTTAACAAGGCTCAAAGTACCCTTCATGTTGCATAACTGGAAACAGAATCAGAGATGTTTGGTGGAATTTTACAAAGATAAATAACATACATGGGCCTGCAACTCAACTGCAAGTCCATGATTCCTTATTCTAAACTATATAGTTGTGAGACTATATGCAAAGTAATTCCAGCTCTACTTTATAAATAAATGAGAGAACTAAAGAAGTAAGGACAAACTCTTACTCCTAAGTGGCAATGAGGCACGACAGCACAGTGGTCACAGCCACAGAATGGAATCCAACTGCTTGGGGTTAATTCCCAGCTCTGCCACTTACTAGCTTTAGAAAGTGAAAGTGAAGTTGCTCAGCCATGTCTGACTCTCTGCAGCCCCGTGGACTATAGCCCACCAGGTTGCTCTGTCCATGGGATTTTCCAGGCAAGAGTACTGAAGTGGGCTGCCATTTCCTTCTCCAGGGGGATCTTCCTGACCCAGGGATTGAACCCAGGTCTCCCGCATTGTAAGCAGATGCTCTTACTGTCTGAGCCACCAGGGAAGTCCAGTTACTGGCTTTAGGACTCCAGGCAAATCAACCTATGTTACTCCTTATCTAACTCCTGTTCTCAGTGTTATCAACCAGAAAATGATGACTATAGTATACCTATCTCTCAGTTACCATAAGGTCTAAATGAGTTTTGGTATTTTTTTTCAAAGTCTAGTATTTGATAGTTTATATTCTAGTATTTTTAAGGTCTAATCTAGTACACAGTAAATACTCAATAAGCTCCAATACTTTGGCCACCTGATGCCAAGGGCTGCTGCTGCTGCTAAGTCGTGTCCAACTCTGTGTGACCCCATAGATGGCAGCCCACCGGGCTCCCCCATCCCTGGGATTCTCCAGGCAAGAATACTGGAGTGGGTTTGCCAAGGGCTGACTCATTGGAAAAGGTCTTAAGGCTGAGAAAGATTGAGGGCAGGAGGAGAAGGCAGGGAGAGAGTATGAGATGGTTGGATAGCATCACCAACTCAACAGACAAGAGTTTGAGCAAACTCTAGGAGATAGCGAATAACAGGGAAGTCTGGCATGCTGCAGCCCATGGGCCTGCAAATAGTCTGATACTAATGAGCAACTGAACAGCAACAATTATTATATTCAAGACACTGTCAATATTTCTCCTTTGCTTTTCACTGGTAGATTCTATGACCTGTGCTCTCACTGTGTAATTAAATTGAAAATAATGCTTTGTTTATTCCTTTGAAAAATCCCTGCTCCCTAGTCCCTACTTTCATCCCATTTATCAGTAAAACCGTTTGACAATTATGTGCATTGAAATACTGGATCCATGACAAATTGTTTTGAAGATGGCACACAGTTGGGTGACAACTCAATATTCATTCACAGTTCTGAGCATTGAGGATACTGCTGTTAATGAAAGGAGTTTCCTTGCCCTCCTGGAGTTTAGACACTAACATGGGAAGACAGACAGGAAGCAACCAACCAACTATCGAGAGAATAATTTCAGGTAAAAGGAAGTGCTACAAAGAAAGTGGGCTTTCCTTGTGGCTCAGCTGGTAAAGAATCTGCCTGCAATGCAGGAAACCTGGGTTTGATCCCTGGGTTGGGAAGATCCCCAGGAGAAGGGAAAGGCTACCCACTCTAGTATTCTGGCCTGGAGAATTCCATGGACTGTATAGTCCATTGAGTCACCAAGAGTCAGACACAATTGAGTGACTCACTTTCACAAAGAAAGTAAAACAAAGTAATAGGCAAGAGAATGTCAGGGGAACATTCTCTTAAACAGGGGAATGTTCAAGGGAACAGGAAATATTGATCAGGTGATCGGGAAAACCTCTCTGAGGAATTACCATTGGGTCTGACAGATGGGTGATGAAAGTGGCAACCACACCATGTCCATTCTAGGCAAAGAATTGCATGATATGTAAAAGTACTGAAAAAAGACCAATGTAGCAAGAGCATGGTAAGTGAGGGAGAAATAAAGTAATATGTCCTGTGGCTGAAGAATCAGGGAGAAGTCAAATTACTAATCTTCAAGGTCCATCTTCGTGCTGTTTAGTAGGATATCAAAATTTGACAAGCAATGTCAAGTAACTAGAAAATTATAAATGAAGAAAACCTATAGATTCAGCCAAATGGTCAAAATTCAAACCAACACACTCAAATAAAATTTTACTCCTGTGTAAAGCACTATGTTCAGTCCTACAGGGAAAGGGGTTGTCATGATCCTTGCCCTCAAGAATCTTCTGATCTGGCTGGAAAGAAAACTATGATTGAATTATAAAATAAGACAGGAAAGCGTTTATCTTGGATAGATCTGAAAGGAAAAGCTTCCTATTATCTGATTGTAGCCAGACCAGCTTTAGAAGTGTCTTAGCAGTGGTTTTCAAGGCCACCTCTTTTCTACTCCCATTGCCATCTCAGTTACTTCTAATCTACTGGTTGGTCCTCTGCAGAGCTTGAAATGTGTGTGAACTGATTTATCATAAGTAAAAACCCTACATAGATAAAATGGTAGAGATTCCTTGGTAGGAAAGTTCAGAAGATATGAACTGGATGAACACTCAAAGGTACATAGCATTTGGAGTAATAAGAAGAAGAAAACAAGGTCTTTCAATTGGCCAGAAAAGCAACATTCTCTAGAGAGTAACTAGATGGGTAAGTCAAGCAACCTGAAGTCAGATTATTCAGATAAAAGAAAAATATTATAAAACAAACTTTAACCATACTCTGCCTTGATTCTATCCCAGGATATCGAAGAATTTTCTAAGGTGCTAAGGCTTCCCAGGTGGCTCAGGGGTAAAGAATCCACCTGCCATGTAGGAGATGTGGATTCAGTCCCTGGGTTTGGAAAATGCCCTGGAGACGGACATGGCAACCCATTACAGTATTCTTGGCTGAGAAATCCCATGGACAGAGGAGCCTGGCAGGCTACAGTCCATATGGTCTCAGAAGAGTCTGACACAACATAGTGACTAAACAACAGCAAACAGACAAATAAAGGCTGGCAGAAAGGCTCATATGCCATATCAAATCTAGAGGTATAACATATATTGCTCTAAAGGGGACTTACTGACTAGCTAATAAATAAGTAAAATGTTTCCATCTAACTGACCTTTATCTCATAAGCAGGTGTTTTGAGCAACACCAGGCTTAAAGTAAGGTTTCATTGGATCTCAAATCAACAAATGTTTATTTGATTTTTAAACTGACTTTTTAAATTTGATTTCAAAGAGAAATTACGGAAAAATCCCTCAGTTGTCAGAAGATGAAATATATAAAGAAAATAAAGATGTATTTTTATCCATGGAAAGCTAGACTTGGAATGCCATAGAGGCTTTTCATAGAAACATAAGTAAACACATTTATGCCAAAATTCAAAAACAGATCGTGTTAAGACATGGAAGAGTTGTTTAAATCAAACTGACCTTCTGATAGATTAAAAATCATAAATCCTGAGAAAAAAAATTTTTAATCTGCTTGAAGACATGAGAGAGTAACTGAAAATAAGCAAAAATTAGGAGAGAATCAAACCCCAATGAAGGGAATCTCACTGTATAAATGAGTGTTTATACAGCTTCCTCCCTGAGGGCTACTCCCCAGTCTGGAAGATGCAGGGCAGAGAAATATCAGCAAAAAAAAGTGCAGTTTTGTTGATCTGATAAAGCAGAGCATGGAGTTTGATGCTTCCAGAGTTCCTAGAAATTTTAGGAGGAAGTGAGCCACAAGAGAAACTCAAAATCTAAGTATATACTTCCCATGAGTCCTTGGTTGATCCTTGAATTACAAATGTAGGTAAAATGCCAAGAATGCCAAAGAGAGAAAAAGCAGCTGAAAGGCTAGGAGAGGGAGAGAGATGAACAGAGATTTCAACTGTTATCTGCCGTATGGAAGTCAGGTTGGAGTCTGAATCTAGCCATTTAGGGCAGTCGGTAAATATGTTAAGCTTTCCATTAAAACCCCTAAAAATATCACACCTTAGAAAGACTAAGTCGCAAGAATAAGAAATTCCCTTTGAGTTGAGGGAAAAATAGACTCAGCCTGCTGCTAAGTCACTTCAGTCGTGTCCGACTCTGTGCGACCCCATAGACGGCAGCCCACCAGGCTCCCCCATCCCTGGGATTCTCCTGGCAAGAACACTGGAGTGGGTTGCCATTTCCCTCTCCAATGCATGAAAGTGAAAGTGAAAGTGAAGTCGTAACCAACTCTTCACGACCCCATGGAATGCAGCCTTCCAGCCTCCTCCATCTATGGGATTTTCCAGGCAAGAGTACTAGAGTAGGGTGCCAGATTCAGCCTAACAACACATAAAACCAAGTCTACACATTCTAGGGGATCTGTCAGTAATTTAACTTAATTTCAAAACAAAACTCAGGAATTGTCAGGGAGGATAACAAAATCCAGTCTCTATGGTATATCACCAACATGTCTAGTTTAATAATAAAAGATTTCTGGACATGAGAAGACATAGGGAAAAAAAATGCCCATAATCATGAGAAAGAAACTTAGTCAATAAAACAAACCTGCAAAAATCTCAGATGTTGGGTTAAAAATAATGGGTATAATTAATAATAATAACTATAATTAATATATTTAGAAGTTCATAGGAAATAGCCAAAATATCCTATAAAAGGTAAACGGCTGGGCTTCCCAGGTGGCACTAGTGGTAAAGAACCCACCTGCCAGTGCAGGAGATGCAAGAGACGTGTGTTCGATCCCTGGGTCAGGAAGATCCCCTGGAGGAGGGCATGGCAACCCACTCCAGTATTCTTGCCTAGAGAATTCCAAGGACACAGGTGGCTGGTGGGCTACAGTCCATAGGGTCGCAAAGTGTTGGACACTGAAGCAACTTAGCAGGCTTACAGGTGAATGGTTAAACAAACTATTATACATTCACACTGTGAAGTAATAGCCCAATAAAAAGTAAGAATCGTTGATACAGGCAACAACTTGGCTGGATCTCAAGGGCATTATGCCAAGTGAAAAAAGCCAATCTCAGAAGATTACATCTGTATGATTGTATTTATATAATACTTCTGAAATGACAACACTATAGAGATGAAGAACAGATCAGTGGTTTCCAGAACTTAATGACAGTGGTGGGGAGGGGTCAGTGGATGCGACTGATTATAAAGTGGGAGCAGGAGGGAAACCTTTGCAGTGGTAGAAGACTTTTGTATCTTGGTTGCAGTCATGGTTACGTGGAACTAATGTGTAGTAAAATTACATAGAACTATGCATATTTTATATTAATATCAGTTTCCTGGTTTTGATATTGTACAACAGTTAAGTAAGATGTGCTCAGTGGGAGAAACTGGATGAACATGGGCTCTCTCTGTGCTATCTTTGCAGCTTTCCAGAAATCTACATAATTTCAAAATTAAATGTTTAAAATAAAGGCCATAGGAAAAGTTTAACATAATACATGAAGAGATGAAAAGTATTAACTTCTCCGACTCTTTTGTGACTCCATGGACTGTAGCCCCCAGGCTCCCCTGTCCATGGAATTTTCAAGGCAAGAATACTGGAGTGGGTTGCCATGCCCTTCTCCAAGGGATCTTCCCAAGCCAAGGATCGAACCCAGCTCTCCTGCATTGCAGGTGGATTCTCTAATGTCTAAACCAAATAAAGAGATGGGAAGTATCCAGGTAGGAATTAGTTTATATTGGTGCCCTTGTGATTTGTTCTCATGACATTCTGTACTTTTCCACCTTAAGACTTACCATAATATTGAGTATGTATATAGTTAATTCATTTGTGTAGTTATTTTCATAACCTCTGTCTCTTTATTAGACTCCAAGCTTCCCCAGGATAGACTCCACGGTCCAGTCTACTATCTTATTGTTCTTTCCTCAGTGACTAGAATTGAGAAAATACCAAATAAGCACTTTTTGAATGAATGACTGACTGCCAGAGAAGGCTTTTCCAGTCAAGATGAGTTCTTAGTTACCACAGAGGGTAGTGAGTGTTATATCACAATGTTTTATGAAGTTCTTATGTGTTTATAATAAGCAAGAAAAAGACAGCCTCTATGGTTCATTTTAGCTTCTACTCCAGACTTACTGTTTCTATCAGTTTGATTTTTAATATTTCTTCAAGTGTACTTTCTATCAACCTCTGCTATTCTTTCTGAATCACAGTGATATAACATCAGAAAAATAGAATCTTCAAAGGAGTGTTATGGATAAGATTTTATAAACTTCTTCAGATTTAAGTGGGATAATAATAGGCCAGTACTATCTCAAGGAAATTATAGGCATCCCTGTGGCTACTTGGGTTTTCCAGTTCCTGACTCCTTTGTCCTCTTCTAAAATGGGCACAGGCAGACAATGTGTCAGTAACAAAGCAAGTGTATCACTTCGTCTCTTCAGCGCGTCATCTCCAGCAGTGATGTTAATAATACAACCTGAATGGTATTTTAAAATGTTACCCTCTGGTTAAATTTAAAAAATAGAATATATTAGATTTTTCCTTTAATATAATGGTTGGATGATCTCCCCCTTTCCTTTTAGATGCTTATAAACAGTTGCATTCAAATGAAATATATATTCTAGTCCCAGACACTTTTTATTTAATAATGGCCTTGGTACCCTAGAGCTTTGACAGGCATTGATCATTTATCACACATTACTGTCAGAGTCACGGCTGGGCAGTACTGTCAAGGAGTATCTGTATTGAAGCTTCAGAAGTATTTCCGTTATCTTGATTTATATCTCTACCACTGAACTGAAGCATCTTTTCATATGAGTCCAGATGCTCAATCCAGACATTAGGAGAGTTTCAACCTGTTAGGTGATAAAGACTGCAGATTCATAAACCCCTCAGGCATCATTGAAATAAGAGATGGTATTTAGAGTTTTGAAGGACAGATTTCTCAGTACAAAGAAGTTGTAAGTAAACTACTTCAGAGCCACTTTTATACTAACTTGGAACAAATATGGTTATATTGCTAGCCACAATGCCCATTTGCAAATAGATCCACCCAAAATGGAATGATTGCATGGGTGGTCTTTGACAAAAAACTGATTCAGAATCATTCTAAGTCATGGAGGACACTGGTGGAATCTGCCAAAGAATTATGCCCAATGGGCAGGTGGAACCCTAGTCAAGAAAGAATGTTTCCCTTCACAGCCAGATGTTGATACTGTAATCTGGCCTGTTTCCTCCCATTCCTATTCTCTACAGTTAATCATCTACACTTTCAGACCACTTTCTAAATGTAAATAAGCTCTGTATTGTGATTAATTCCAGAATATAAAATGCATGTAAAAACAGGCTTCATAAAGGTAAACAGCTCTCCTTGGACCAGCTTGATATGCATATATTAGCCTTTGAGCCAGGGCCCCACCCCACATCACTGCCTTGCCCTCAGCCTTCAATGAAAATTTAACTATTCCAATTTAGCAGCTTGGATTCTAGAGAAATCCAGACAGGGCCTTTGGTTTCTGATAGTTCATTTTAACAGTTCACAAACTTCTGTAGCCCTCAGACCCCTGCCCAAATCTAGTGTGGTCCATATTTTGCTCTCTAGTCTTGACTTGACATACCTAATCACCAGAGCCTTCAGCAGTTTAACAGTCTAATTTTCTCCAGAAATGTCAAAATCTCTCTGTCACACATACCTTCTTTCTGGCATCTAGCCTCCAATTTCTTCTACACTCAAACAGCTAGGATTCTTCTGTGAATGAGAGAGAAATCTAACATACTGACTTAAGAAAATCTAACTGGCTTTAAAAAAAAAAACAAAACAGAGGTCGGAGGACTTTGGGGGCCCACACAACTGGAAGGTCCAGCAAAGGCTTTAATTTTACGTGTGGCCAAGTCCAGATGTTTAAGCAATGTCATCAGAGAGCATATCTCTTCATGTCTTAATATTTCTTTCCTTTATATTAGTTTTATTTTAGTAGATCCTTCTTTCGTGGTGTCCCCAAAGTTTATAGTATCAAAGCTCTTCAACCTCAGTGCAAAAGTACTTTCTTATACCAGATAGTTCCAACCAAAAAAAAAGTTCCAGGGTTAAGTCTTTTGGCACCAACGTGAGTCACATTCTCGTGCAGAAATCGATCCCTCTGACCAGGAAGATAGAAAACTAAATACCCAGGTCTAGGTCAGAGGTCTGTCCCCAGAGCCTAGGAGATGCAGTCAGGCCCTCCTCAGTCACAGGCAATGAGTGAATGTCCAGAGGAAGGGGGAATGGACTCAGACAGGTCACACCTACAGGCATCCAGCAGACCCATCCGGACCCTTTGCCTAAAGAAAATATCCGGACTCCTCAACATGGAGTCCAAGGCCCA
This sequence comes from Capricornis sumatraensis, assembly GCF_032405125.1. Classification (NCBI taxonomy): domain Eukaryota; kingdom Metazoa; phylum Chordata; class Mammalia; order Artiodactyla; family Bovidae; genus Capricornis; species Capricornis sumatraensis. The sequence goes on from NC_091075.1 coordinate 68,950,789, forward strand.
GTGCGATCTCCTGCTTTCCTCCTCTGCCATACTTCTCTTTCCTCTTCTTTTCACCAACACACTCTTTGCTCCAACAGTACAGCTCACAGTTTTTCCTAAATGCCTTGTTTTCACTCTTCAGAATCTCTTCATGACTTGCTCCATACAGAACTCTTGGCTGAGGGTTTTTCTCATTCCTCAGGCTGAGCTGGTTCTCCTCTGCTATCTTTCCACCGCACTTTATGCTTACCTATTTTTAAAAACAAATATGTTTTAAAACATATGTTTTATGTAATGACTTTATACTATATGAATACTCTGTGCATTGGGGATATGATCAGCAATGAACAAAACAGAAGCTTACATTTGGATGAGGGAGATAGGTAATCTCACACACACAGCTATATCACCCATCAACAATGAACATTACATACACAGAAAAAAACACACATAATGCCAGGTAATAATAAATCCATAAAGAAAAATAAGAAGGCCTTGATGCAGTACTGTCTTCTATCTTTGATATTCCAGTGCTTATCATAGAACCTGCACAAAATAGGCATTTAAATGACTTTTAAAATAATAAGTAAACTAATAAATTTATTTTAAAACCAAACAGGCATGACCTTAGAATTCATGTGTAATTGGTAACTTTTTTCCTGTTATATTCCAATAACTACAAAAACAAAAATTAACCCTTTCTCAATATGAGCACTACTTGGTACTTTGTAGAATATATATATATATATATATATAATATTTTTTAATGAAGGACCTTTATTCTAATGAGGGACTGTTAGTGGTAACAATAATGTATGGTATCAGTGGATACTGTGGACCTGTGTTAACACTTTAAGTGGCCCTAACAAAACTTTTCCTAGTAATTTCCTTCTCCTGAAGTCCTTATTTAGAATCCAAGCTGATTGATAACTCCTCACAGCCTTTCTTCCATTGTCCTCTCTGATTGGGAGGGATAAAGTGGAGAAGTGGTGGGTTGATTGCCTTGGGAAGCCTTGGCTAATGCAGTAAGAAGATTCTATCTGATGAGATGCAGTAACAAGGACTTATTCACTTAGATGTCATATCCACAAATCCCAAGATGTTCACACACATAAGGACATTACACACTCTAAATATCTCCTTAACAGCTGTGAGAGAAACAATTATTACTCTGGCCAAAATCACTTAATCACTCTCTTCTATAACTGAAAAGTACAATACTACCTTTGACATTTTAAATGAATATCTAAAGGAATTTCACTGAAGATGAATTAAAAAAAAATGGCCCTTATTTGCATCATTCGAAATAGACTGAATTTGCTGGTTATAAATTTTATATTTAATTGTAAAAAGCAATCATCTCAAATATTGGGCCTCCCTAAGCAATTAGTCAATGCTTTACCTAGGTACAAAATGCTTCCATGTATAAAACAGTTTCTACTTTCTTGTTTCCCTCATTTTCCACTCAAGCTCAATAAATTCCCACTAACATCAAGGGAACATTTCATGCAAAGATGGGCTCGATAAAGGACAGAAATGGTATGGACCTAACAGAAGCAGAAGATATTAAGAAGAGATGGCAAGAATACACAGAAGAGCTGTACAAAAAGGATCTTCATGACCTGGATAATCACTATAGTATGATCACTCATCTAGAGCCAGACATCTTGAAATGTGAAGTCAAGTGGGCCTTAGAAAGCATCACTATGAACAAAGCTAGTGGAGGTGATGGATTTCCAGTGGAGCTATTTCAAATCCTGAAAGATGATGCTGTGAAAGTGCTGCACTCAATATGCCAGCAAATTTGGAAAACTCAGCAGTGACCACAGGACTGGAAAAGGTCAGTTTTCATTCCAATCCCAAAGAAAGGCAATGCCAAAGAATACTCAAACTACCCCGCAATCGCACTCATCTCACATGCTAGTAAAGTAATGCTCAAAATTCTCCAAGCCAGGCTTCAACAATACGTGAACCGTGAACTTCCTGATGTTCAAGCTGGTTTTAGAAAAGGCAGAGGAACCAGAGATCAAATTGCCAACATCCGCTGGATCATAGAAAAAGCAAGAGAGTTCCAAAAAACATCTATTTCTGCCTTATTGACTATGCCAAAGCCTCTGACTGTGTGGATCACAATAAACTATGGAAAATTCTGAAAGAGATGGGAATACCAGACCACCTGACCTGCCTCTTGAGAAATCTGTATGCAGGTCAAGAAGCAGCAGTTAGAAGTGGACATGGAACAACAGACTGGTTCCAAATAGGAAAAGGAGTACATCAAGGCTGTATATTGTCACCCTGCTTATTTAACTTCTATGCAGAGTACATCATGAGAAATGCTGGACTGGAAGAAACCCAAGCTGGAATCAAGATTGCCGGGAGAAATATCAAGAACCTCAGATATGCAGATGACACCACCCTTATGGCAGAAAGTGAAGAGGAACTAAAAAGCCTCTTGATGAGAGTGAAAGAGGAGAGCAAAAATGTTGGCTTAAAGCTCAACATTTAGAAAACGAAAATCATGGCATCCAGTCCCATCACTTCATGGGAAACAGATGGGGAAACAGTGGAAACAGTGTCAGACTTTATTTTGGGGGGCTCCAAAATCACTGCAGATGGTGACTGCAGCCATGAAATTAAAAGATGCTTACTCCTTGGAAGGAAAGTTATAACCAACCTAGATAGTATATTCAAAAGCAGAGACATTACTTTGCCGACTAAGGTCTGTCTAGTCAAGGCTATGGTTTTTCCTGTGGTCATGTATGGATGTGAGAGTTGGACTGTGAAGAAGGCTGAGCGCCAAAGAATTGATGCTTTTGAACTATGGTATTGGAGAAGACTCTTGAGAGTCCCTTGAACTGCAAGGAGATCCAATCAGTCCATCCTGAAGGAGATCAACCCTGGGATTTCTTTGGAAGAAATGATGCTAAAGCTGAAACTCCAGTACTTTGGCCACCTCATGCGAAGAGTTGACTCATTGGAAAAGACTCTGATGCTGGGAGGGATTGGGGGCAGGAGAAGAAGGGGACGACCAAGGTTGAGATGGCTGGATGGCATCACTGACTCGATGAATGCGAGTCTGAGTGAACTCCAGGAGTTGGTGATGGACAGGGAGGCCTGGCGTGCTGCGATTCATGGGGTCGCAAAGAGTCGGACATGACTGAGCGACTGAACTGAACTGAAGGAAATCACTTTCTATTTGCAAAGTAGATTGAACCTGGAGGTATTTCTTAAAGGAGCTTTTAAATTACCAGTGAAAACAAGATTATACTTTATTCCAACTATACTGTAATGAACTCAGTTATTGAAAATATCCAGAACAGTTCAATTCAGTGAGTGGCAACATTTTTAACAACCCAAGGGACTCTTTAGGAACTTTGGGGGCAGAAAGAAGCAGAGGGTGAATGAGATGAAAGGGGTGGGATAAAGGTTAAACCCAAACTAGAAAATGAATGTCTACATTCACTTGGGGTTTCTGTGAGAGAAGAAACACAGCCAGCAAGTCAGTGTTTCCTGGGCTATAGTCCCTCCTGATTTTTCATATCAGTCAGGGTTCTCCAGAGAATTGGAACCAATAGAAACAGAACCAACATACTTGCAAAAATAGATTTACTTTAAGGAACTGGCTCATAAAATTGTGGAGGTTGGAAAGTCCAAAAACAGTAGAATGTGCTGAAAACTCAAGTGGGATTTCCGTTTCAGGTTTGAGACAGAATTTCTACTCTGAGAAACTTCTGTTTTCACTCTTGAAACTTTTAAGGGATAGGATAAGGCCACCCAGATCATCAAGCTGAATCTCCTTATTTAACAGTAGTTGGTTGAAAATTTCAATCACATTTACAAAATACATTCACAGCAACATCTAGACAAGTGCTTGACCAAATAACTGGGCACAACCTAGTTAAAAAGCATATTAAAAAGCAGAGATATTACTTTGCCAACAAAGGTCCGTCTAGTCAAGGCTATGGTTTTTCCAGTAGTCATGTATTGATGTGAGAGTTGGACTGTGAAGAAAGCTGAGCATCAAAGAATTGATGTTTTTGAACTGTGGTGTTGGAGAAAACTCTTGAGAGTCCCTTGGACTGCAAGGAGATCCAACCAGTCCATTCTAAAGGAGATCAGTCCTGGGTGTTCATTGGAAGGACTGATGCTAAAGCTGAAACTCCAATACTTTGGCCACCTGATGCGAAGAGTTGACTCATTGGAAAAGGCCATGAGGCTGGGAGGGATTGGGGTCAGGAGGAGAAGGGCATGACAGAGGATGAGATGGCTGGATGTCATCACTGACTCAATGAACATGAGTCTGAGTGAACTCTGGGAGTTGGTGATGGACAGGGAGGCCTGGCGTGCTGTGATTCATGGGGTCACAGTGTCGGACACGACTGAGCAACTGAACTGAACTGAACTGATAGACTGGTCACGTTGACACATAAGATTAACCTTCATTCCCCTTTATCCCATTTACTATCATCCATTCATTCAGTAGATATTTACTGACCGTGCATATAAGTGCCAAGCACTTTTCTCAGGTCTGGAGAACAGTGAATAAAACAAAGTCCCTGCCCTCCTGGAGTGACATTCTAGTGGGACATTGGGTGGGGGGAACCAAGAAGAGAGAGAATCAAGAGTTCTGCTCTAGCCTGAGATACCTTTGAAAGTGAGAGTGGAAGTCACTCAGTCGTATCCGACTCTTTGCGACCCCATGGACTATAGAGTCCATGGAATTCTTCAAGCCAGGATACTGGAGTGGGTAGACTTTCTGTCTCCAGGGGATCTTCCCAAGCCAGGGATTGAACCCAGGTCTCCTGCATTGCAGGTGGATTCTTTACCAGCTGAGCCACCAGAGAAGCACAAGAATACTGGAGTGGGTAGCCTATCCCTTCTCCAGCAGATCTTCCTGACTCAGGAATTGAACCAGGGTGTCCTGCATTGCAGGTGGATTCTTTACCAGCTGAGCTATCAGGGAGACCCTTTAAACATACATAAGCTGCCCTATGAGAAGGGCCTTGCAACCCACTCCAGGATTCTTGCCTGGAGAATCCCATGGACAGAGGAGCCTGGGCTACAACCCATGGTGTTGGACACGACTGAGCAACTATCACTTTCACTTCACAGGAGATAGGGGCCAGTCACAGGGTTTGTAAAGGAGAATACAAGATTAAGGAGCTTTATTAGTAACAATTTTTAAATTCTAAAATGTGGGGTGTGATGCTCTATTGCTTGTGGAGGAACTAATTCCTTCATCAGTGTCTGGAATAGTGCCCAACACAAAGTAGGCACTCAATAAACATTTACTAGATAAAGAGCACAGTAATGTTGATTTAACTATATAGTAATGAAATATGCTTTCAATGGGTAGCTATAGAAATGGACTCAATATTTTATATGTCAAACCACTTAAAGCTATGATTTCTATCCAATAACAGAATACTTAAGGGATATGCACAAACTAATAAGCCTCATGCAATTTAAAATTGTTAATATCTTTGAGTTTGCACCAAGGTTAACAAAATATCTTAATAAAATGTACCTTGTTTGCAGTGACTTGTGCTTAATGAGCTTTGGAGAAGGCAATGGCAACCCACTCCAGTACTCTTGCCTGGCAAATCCCATGGACGGAGGAGCCTGGTAGGCTGCAGTCCATGGGGTCGCTAGGAGTCGGGCATGACTGAGCAACTTCACTTTGACTTTTCACTTTCATGCACTGGAGAAGGAAATGGCAACCCACTCCAGTGTTCTTGCCTGGAGAATCCCAGGGACAGGGGAGCCTGGTGGGCTGCCGTCTCTGGGGTCTCACAGAGTCAGACACGACTGAAGCGACTTAGCAGCAGCAGCAGCAGTGCTTAATGAGCAGTATCTGTATGCTTCACTGGCTGATTCTAAAATTCTAGAAACTTGTTTACTTTAAAGGGATTTCATAATAATGTAACTTAATGATGCATACAGTACAGATCAAGTGATTCCATTTAACAAAAATATTTTTTTTTAGAATGCTGTGTCTTCTGCCTGGAATATTCTCCATAATCAAAGTCTGTCAAAAATTAGAAACAAGCCATGAGATAACCTAGTGAAAACCTCTCACTTATGGATGAGGAAACTGAGTTAATAACAAAAACAAAATGAGAACAGTTTTCAACTCCTAGTCCTTTGTTCTGTCCTCTCCCCACCTTCTAAGATTCAATACAAGCCCCAGGTCCTCATGAAGCCTTCTGCGAACCCCAATGATTTCTCACTTTTATGAACCCCTGATCATGGTCTATACTATACCATTGAGCATTTGCTTAAAAACTTTTGTCACTTTCAATATTATGTCTTATTCTTGTATCTCTAAGGAGATTATTATCTCAAGGACAAAATGCATGTTTGACGATTCTCTTGAATGTTTCACCATCAAATCACATGCATTACCTTATTTTCCAATGTACTTGTCCTTTCTTTAATGAATTCAAGACTTTTCTCTTTGTCATTGCAACTCCTGCTATCCTCTTTAGTATCAGAAACTTCCACATGCATGACTTTTTCAACCATAAATTTACACTACATTATGTGTGTGTGTGTGTGTGTGTGTGTACACATCCTTGACACCTAGCACTACAGCTGGCACATAGTAAGCAATCAATAAAGGTTGGGAGAGAGGGGGAGAGAGAGAACATTCTTGAGGTTACTATCACAGCTACACAGAGGAAGTAAAATTTAAATTGAGCCTTGAAGAAAGGAGAGTTGGACATGATTTTGTGACTGAACAACAACAATCTGCAAAGAGGAGAAAAAAATGATATTTGAGATAAAGAGTATTCTATGTTTTAACTCTAGATTGGTTGCTTATTTTTTGTTAAATCTTAGGCAATTTACTTAACCTGAGTCTCAGTTTCCCCATCTACTGAACTAGGAAAATGTTATATATTTCATAGTGTTTTGAAAAATACTGAGATAAGTTACACAGTAGGATTTAATAAATAATAGTTACTAACAACAATATCAAAACATAATAATAATTCCTTGAATAAAGAAACCAATAGGTGTCCTGGGTGAGGGCATAGTGGGGAGGCTCATTATACTACAGCAAAATGCTTCACAGAGAGAAGTGATGACAGATGAGAATGAGAGTGAAACAGAGACCAGATTCCATCACCATTTCTCTCTCCAACCAACTAAAAGCTTAAATCTATCAACTGCATCACTAAACTCACTGCAGGATGTGATGATGGTCAAGGACTGTGAAGTGGTTCATTCTTAGCAAAAACCACATGAACTTTGAATCAGACAAAACATGGGTTGTAATCTCAGGTCTGACACCTACCAGGGTGTAAACTTGAGACCAGGTGTTGTTGTAAGACTAAATGAGTAACATAGTGAAGCATCTACCATAATGCTAGGTACATGGTGGACACAATAAATCTTAGTCATCTTGTCTGTGATACACCACGATCACATCTCACCTTCTGTACTTTTCTTTCTCCCGTTTGTCTCTGCCTCTTCCCAAGGTTTTCTCTATCTCTCTTCATGACCAGGTTCGCTGCTTGCCTACTAAAACCTTTCAACAGTGTTTACTGAGGTCAATGTCATTGATAGAGCATTTATAGAGCACTGACTGTAAGTCGGGCACTGTGCTAATAACTCTAAACTTAGAGTTTTTATTTATTTACTTACTTATTTACCTGCTATATTGTCCTTGGAGGTACTTTAGACTCATCTGCATGAATGAGCCATGTCCCCTTCAGGTAAGTTAGTTTTCAAGTACATCAGTTTAAAGTTAAAGCCACAATGTGTTAGGCCAAAGGTATTCACAATTCTTGTAGTTCCAAAAGTGTGTGTCTGGGCATAGCCTAGAGAAAAACCAGGAAACCTGGATTAGGTATCCGTGGAATGCTAGGAAGCAACAATGAACAACAGTGGAAAGATAAAAGTCAAAGCATAGCCAAGCATATCCTTTTGACTAATGAATCCGTTCCACTTCTGGCAATTTAGTCTGAGGAAATAATGATGGGTATGAACAAAGATTTAGCTAAAAGGTGTTCTTTGCAGGCTTACTTTTATTTATTCATATTTTATTGGAGTATAACTGCTTCACAGTGTTGTATTGGTTTCCGCTGCACAACAATGTGAATCAGTTAAATGTATACATATATCCCCTGCCTCCTGAATCTCTCTCCCAACCCCCGACCAGCCCAACCCTTAGGCCATCACAGAGCACCAAGCTGAGCTCCCTGTGCTATACAGCAGGTTCCCACTAGCTGTCTATTCAGGTTTGTTTATGTAATAGTATGAAAGCAAAGCAAGCCTTAACATCTAAAAATAGATTGATTCAGTTATGGTTTATCCATCTAGGCTATGAATACATTATGTCACAGAGGAATATTTATTAACCAGGTTATACTATTGCCTGACGAAAGTAGATTGCAAGATAAAATATACTAGCTGAACTTGTGTCTGTAAGCATAAATGAATTAAAAAGAAGACTAAAGGTTTAGCAAGATATTAAAAATAATGGGCACTGAAGGTGAAATCATGAATTTTTAGTTTTTGTTTTAGTTTTGTTTCCTGATTGCTTTCTAGTTTTGAATGTTTCCATGTATCACTTTTGTAACAAGGAAAAATACCATGTATATATACACATATATGGTATTTTTTCACATACATATGGCATTTTTTGTTTTATATGTAGTGTATTTCTATGGATTCAATGAATGGTAGTCTTGAAAAACAAAAATTACATAATTTATATATAGCATATATATATTCTCTATATATGCACATATATGCACATTCTATATATATGAATATATATTCTATATGCACATAGTGTTTTGTGAGTCCAGAAAAAAGATGGATGGGTGGATGGATTAGAACAAACTGTAGATTACATTGATTGATAGATGATGGATTCAATAAATAGATGGTAGACAACAGGTAGGTAGATAAATGATAGATAAATGTGCTAAATAGCTTCAGCTGTGTACGACCCCTTAGACTATAGCCCACACGTTAGACTATAGGCTCCTCTGTACATGAAATTTTCCAGGCAAGAATACTGTAATGGGTTGCCATGCCCTCCTCCAGGAGATCTTCCTGACCCAGGGATCGAACTCGTGTCTCTTAAGGCTCTTGCATTGGCAGGCGGGTTCGTTACCACTAGCACCACCTGGGAAGCTTAAATAGATTAGATAGATAGTTAGATTAGATAGATAGATAGATACCCAGGGGACATGCAGAACCAGATGTCTAGCAAAACAGTGTAATGAGCCCGACTCAGTATCATTAGTTGCAGGTTAACTAAAACAAGCGAATGTCCTGACAGCTGTGCCTGAGGCTTTTTCTCTCGGTCAGGTCGACGCCCACGGCAACATTCTCCTCAGTACCCTGGAGATCAGGAACGAGACGAGCGGCTCGGAAGTGCTCACGGGCGTGGGAGACCCCAAGGCCACCATGTACTCCTACGACAGCGCCAGCATCCAGTACCGCAAGCCAATGAGCAGCCGTGAGGGGTACGGGCGCGCGCTGGACCGGCACGGCGCGCACAGCAAGGGGCGCATCCGCAGACGCGCCTCGCAGCTCAAAGTCAAAATCCCCGACTTGACTGACGTGAATTCCATAGACAAGTGGTCCCGAATGTTCTTCCCCATCACCTTTTCTCTTTTTAACGTCGTTTATTGGCTTTACTATGTACACTGAGGTCTGTCCCAATGGTTCCTAAACGACTTCTTTCCTCTTCTTTTGATTTTTAACCCCACAGGTCCCTAGCAGCGATACTGCTGTGCTTTTTGAGGTAAGAGATTCAGCCATTCAATTGGTTTTCGGTCTTGCATATCAATTTTATTACTGCACCATGTTTACTTCAAAAAGAAACAAAAACTATTTTTTTCCAGTCTACTGTGGTCCAGGTTATTGGCTCTTTCAGAGCTTTGTTAATTGCCATGTTTACAAACAAACACACACAAAGAGAGAAATTAGATAGGTAGATCTTTAGCAGTTCTAGTCGCCCTGGATTTTATTATTTTTTAAATGCAAATGAAAAGAGGGCTTAGCTCTCGGTGTGCATGGCCTCCTGGTAAACTGTAACAATCTCATGCTGCCAAAAAACAATACAATTTCCAGGATCTCAGAAGAAAAAAAACAAAGCCATTGATAAGTTACAGATTTCCAGGAAGAAGGGAAAACAAAAAGGAGCCCAGAAGAAGAAGGAAGATTCCTTTCCACTCTTCATCTTCCCCAGGTCCATTGTAGGAGTCCCTGCTCCACAGAGAAAGAGGGAGAGATAGGCAAGCTGGAACCCAGGTTATACAAACTCAGCCTGCCATCTTCAACCCACCTTTAAGCTGGATATTCTGAAAAAAGCTTCCTTCTCAGACCTCCAGGGAGATTTTAAAAATTAACATGAGAATCCAACCTGGTAGCCATTGGGAACATTTTTCTTCTCTTGTTAAGAATGAGTTTGGGGGGCAGTGACTAATTTTGTAAACTATTTCAAATAAGCAGCCCTGAACTTATTTCCTTAGCCTGGAATCACTTGACCTCATGCCATGAAGCTCTGGCATCACATTGTCCTAGTTCCTCCTTCAGAGATTGAGAGAAAGGGGGCTGGGGCAGGTGGGCTTTGAAGAAGGGAGTGGTAAGAATTTTTGCTTGAGAAAAATATTGCCCTTTCCATGAGGAAGGCAAGACTTATGTGCTGTGAAAAGGGTGCCTGGGCAGTTACCTGAGCTGCCAAATCTTTAATCAAATAGTATATATTTCTTAGCCTTCCAGAGAGCAGTTATCTATTGGTGACAAGCTAGTTGCACAGCGCTAGTTTCTCAGCTAGCACAGTATGCCTCTGCTCTCTGAGCTCTGCATTCCAACATATGAAATGAGTGAGTCAGGAAATGCACATATACCCACTTTAGTATCATTCTCCTTCAAGGCCAGATTTCTGTTTTAAAGAAAACCTTCAAAACAGCAAAACCAATAACAATATCACTGAGCCTTCAGACATTTACAACAGCCCCTAGATGACAGCCCTTCATTACTGCTTCTGCCTTATCTCTGCTCATGGGTTACTTTGCTCATCATAGAAGGAGTATTCCCTCAAGAGCTCAACACAAAATTCTAATTAAATCCAACCAACTACAGTTGAGATTCATCTCATTTATGTCATTAAAGCCTCATTATTTTTGTGCAGTGTGTGTTCAGCCTGAGTATGTATATAAGAATTCTATATATTCATTTCCAAGACTGAGTGAAACCCAAGGTTGACCGACTAGTCATAAAGGCAATTTGGGACCTGATCTACGAATGTGGTATGAGTTGAAGTAGTAATAGGGAGGTTTGCCTCATTTGATGACCTGGCTTTCTCCCTAAGGCTGATGAGGGGCCCTGTTTACAATAGCATCAGCTGCTAGAGATTATAATCTTAATTGAAAAGAGGAGGCTGAATTTGCACTGATAAATCCAAGGAGAGAGAGTTATAAAATGTTCTTTTAGAAAGCAAGAGGAAAAGAGAACCCTCAAATTTAAAATAAAAATGGTTATGCTATAGATAATATATGTTAGTAAGAAAATAAAAACACTGCTTTTAATTGGATAAATCATTTCAGTGGTTTCATGAGAAATGAATCAGGCATGGGGACCAAATTTCATTTGTTTTAAGTTGTACAATCATAGTTCCCTGGTCTAGGAAATCTCCATCCTCTGGGGATGAAGCGATCCATTTCAGAACTCTGATTAGTTAGGTCCTTGACAGGGTGAGATGCTTTTCCATAGTGAAATGTCCAAACAGAGTGGGATGTAGCCATACCAGTGATTGTAAGGTTAATATTCCCAATGACCACCCAGGAACCACCATGTAGTCATTTATTTAAAACACAGGAAGGAAGACTTTTGGCTGATACCTAACAGGAATGAATCATTTTGATATAAAAACTCTTTTAAAAAGTGTTTAAGGATGAAATGCTAATTCAGAAATCTGTTTTTGAATATCTGTTGATCCATGTTCCATAGCAAAACAATTTCTCTTTACTTGTGTGGCTCACTCTTCTTGGGAAAGATTGAGTAATTTATAATTTTATTATTGTGATCTTGCCTTAAAAGTCTGAAGAATTTGATGCTTGTAGTTTTAGATGTAAAGAATCTCAGAGAGAAAAAGAACATTATGAATTCTTATCTCTTATCCTTTGTAAAATGTAAAACTAGTAAGCCTGAATCTATTATCAGGCACAAAATGCTGTTGCAGTATGTCCCTCTGGATGTAGACAGGCACACAAGTAAGACACAAATCCTGTTAAATATCTCTGATTTTAGAGGCAATGACAGCCAGAAAAATTGAAAAGGTGCCCTATTGCTAATTAATAACCTCTGTCCCCACTTCCTTCATCTGGATACTTCCTAGCCAAATCCTCTCCTCCTTGGCCCCCACCCGCTCTCTTTCCAGGCTGAACAGTACACAGAAAAAAATTCTTCTCTGCCTGTCTGCCTTGTCTTGCCCAAACTGATGGACATAAAACATAAAAGTTGCTAGACTTTCTTAAGTACCCTCAAACTGGCCCCCATTCCTAAAAGATTCATTACCTTTTAGAGGTGTTATTGTTTAAAGGTTGTTTTCTTTTAGCCATGAAAATAGCCATAGTCTCCTAAATTATCCAAGTGGCAATAGAGGCTAAATATTCCATGGACTCACTCTCTCATGCCACAATCATGTCCAGGGGACCCGATGTTCACAAACTGTGATATAAATTGTCATAGACTTAAGCTGTGTGGACCCAGCAGAAATCTCATCATTCATTTAACAATGATGACTACACACTCATTTCTACCAGTCAAGTTTCTTGACTTAAAATACCAGGGGTGACGTGTGCGTTATACTCACCAGCTTTGCGAGGCAAAGACCCAGGTAAAGACATATTTTGGGCTTGAATTATCCAGGATTGTTGCCTCCATCCTCTCCATTGCCAAATAGAAACAGCAGACTGGTTGGTAATTCTGTTGACTAAATGATATGTATTTTCATATATGCCATGTTTATTGTGCATTACAATCAATGAAGGATCTTGAAAATGCAAAGAGAAAATGTGGTGCAGAGAATAAAGTTTGGTTTATGGATCCAAGGATAGGCTTTCCTTAAAAAGCACTATGTACAATACACAGAAATGTTGACTAAATTCCATCTTTCTAAAATCAATGACTGCTTTATAAATATTCATTTCAGAAAGAGCTCAATCAAAATTTGCCAAGTGAAACAAACAAACAAACTAAAAAAAAAAAAAAAAAGATCTATTTATAATGCTAGAAGGAAAAGATCGCCAAGATTTCTTATACGGACCATTTTGAATAGTATTTTACATAGGGTGGTGTGCCACAGTTTTTTTCTTTTTTTTCCTTTTCTGAACAAAATGTAATCAAATATTTATCCCAGGAGCTAGGGTAAAGAAATGGGCAAGCATTTGTTCATGTTGGCTCCATCAGCAGTTACTGGGATGAGGAGGACAGAAAAACAAACAACAAGATCAGATGCTTGAAAGCAAACAGTCAACACAGAGGTGAAGTTGTTAATGGAATGTAGAATATTATGTAAACTTCCTTGTAAATTCTGTACATAGTTCATTGAACTGTTCCTTGTGGTGTGGTGGTCCTCTGCTTCTGGGTGGATGTCTGAAAACTCTGAGCATTGTAAATATTGTCAGCTTAAAAGGCAGTTGCTTTGTTTTCCTGAAGTGAAATGACTAGTGATTTGGGCCCCAACCAGAATCCTTTTAGCTCTTGCTCTTTCTCTGCCATTGTGTGTATGCAGTTGTGTGATTCTGCCAGGTGTCTCTGATCACTGCCTCATGCTCCAACCCCACTGAAAGGGACTGGAGCTGCTGAGAAGGCTGCACCCCTATGGGCCTTGGGAATCACACACCAGCAGAACCTTAGTGAGCCACTCCTGGAACTACGCCATGAAAAGTAAACGTGTTTTTATCACTTATCCATGGCTACTCATATATTCAGATGCTGAATTACCCAAGCTCTTGAGGGGGTCAGGAATGAAAGATGTGGTCAAAATCCGCAGGGAATCCAAAGCTTCATTTGCACCAGTAGCTTTAGCTTCTACCTTCTTTCCTTCCACAAGGTTTCCCAGAACTTTTAACAAGAATATAAATGGATGGATGGTTGATCAGGGTAAACAGTCAAATGTACAAATGATGGGAAGGAGGAAAGGAAGAGATAGCCAACAACATTGATAACACCAACTGGCTGACTCAAGCCTGAAAGATCCAGAGGTAACCATGTCACTGTTTTTGAAAGGTAAAAAGAAATACTGGTATAAATGGACTGGGTATTAAGACAAGTCTTTTTCAACTGCTGTGTCAAAGATATGTTTGGTATGTGCTAGTCAAATTTAAGAGAGAATCTCGTAATTAAATGTTCTCAAATATATTTCTCCCAAGTCCTGGTATTCTTGAAAAAGCCTTCAGAATGGTGGGATTTTATGCCATAAGATGTGTTTCCATGCAAACTGGCAGTCTCATAAAGGGTGATGGTGTCTTCAGAAATTCCGAGCAAGGAGGGGCATAGATTGGTTTCTTGGCAATATTTGAGGGCAAACAACGTTTTTCTTCCAGGTAGGAATTTAGCAAGGCAGGGCTTTTATTGCCAGCATTTTGAGTGCAAGGCGTTATCATGAGACATTTTGACTCCAAAATGTACCACCTAGGATCCTCCATCGATGGAGTAAGAAAAATGCCCTATTGAAACTAATCAAGTCAGTTTCTAGGTACAGAACACATTATGATTTTGCCTAAATCCTGCTTTTTCCAAATAACTGACATCAACTGAACTGTCAGAAAACTTCATTATTAGAGGCTGCGATTTCACAAACATTTGAAAGGAAATCCTTTTCCTTAGACAAATTGCAAACTAGAAAATACTAAGTGCCTGTAAGGATATGCATCATTTTGTGTTTGTTTTTATTTTTCCAAAGCAAGAATTCCCTTATTCAAACTGAAGAAGTCTAACAGTTCTTTGTTTTGTTTCATTTTTCCTACTTCAAAAGTTCTTGGTACATCAAGGGACTGGCAACCATTCCTAGTTGGCCTCTGTACTTTGCACACCCTAGAGCAATTAGCACTCATCACCAAGGCTTCAATAGGAATTCAGTGTGGGGGAAAAAGGAAGTATGTTTCTGAATCAGTTGGGTTAGAAGCCAAAGGAAAAATAAGAGCAACCAGTATTACAGTCTGGCTCCTACTTCTCCCTGGGTTTCCTTTTGAAGAAAAGCAGGGAAGGGGGAACATTTTCTACTGTAATTTTTTAGAGGTGAAAATTGTTCAAATATAATATGTTAATGCATTTTGCAAGTCTGGCAATGAAAAGCAGATTACCTCTTTTGTGTCCATTCCTTCCTGGTGCCACTGCCATTATGCTGCATGCCTTAACCCAATGAAATCAGTTTATTTATTTTTCTTTTTTCATTTCCAAATCCTCATAAGCTGTCTTGTCTGTAAATAGCAGAAAGCTTAAGCTTCTTTGGACTTACACTGCAGATCTTCAATGAAATCTATAGAAACAATGAATGTTAATAATTTCCCCAAATTCTGACTCTTATTGCCTTTGACAGGGCTGTAGAGGTAGGCTGCATCATCACGGCAACCTCTCCTGAAAGGCCTTGGATCATTTCTCTTTTCTGCTTTCCTGCCCCTTATATGAAGAGTACACATGTTAATCTAAATCTCTCTCCCAGACTGATTTAAAATAAACTGTAAATAAAAATCATTAGCTCAAACCTAGAAAAATTATCTACGCCAAAGTTTGATGATAGGACCATCTCCTTACAGTTGTAATGTGGGGGATTCACACTATATCAATTCCTTTTTTTAGTGTTTATTTATTTGGCTGCGTGAGGTCTTAGTGGGCAGCACTCAGAATCTTTGTTGCATCGTGCGGGATCTTTCATTGTGGTACAGGGACTCGCTGGTTGTGGCACATGGACTCAGTAGTTGTGGCATGATTGTTACTTGCCCACAGGCATGTGAGATCTTAGTTCCTGGGGAGGGATTGAACCCGCGCCCTCTGCATTGCAAGGCGGCTTCTTAACCACTAGACCGCCAGGGAAGTCCCTGTATCAATTCTTTTACACCAAACTTGTTTATTCATGTACTTCTTCAGTATTAATTGTACACCATTTAAAAATCTACTATTATTCCTCCCAGAATGTCTAAACATTTACATAGCATACCACCAGTTACAGGCTATTCTCTAGGAACTTGACCTATTTCCTCCTTTCTGTATCTGATTCCCATTACAGATTTCCACTTCTATGTATTACCCTACCTTCAGCCTTCTAGCAGATATTAAATATAGTTAGTAATTGGACAGGTCATAATGCAAACTGTCTAAAGCGGCCTGATAAAATATGTAGAACATCTTTTTCCTCCAGACAACATTTCTACATTTTGAGAACAGAAAGTTCTCCAAACACATACCAAGTGATATGTAGCCTAACATTAAAAAGTTAAGTACAAATGAGCTGCATGGTGGGGAGAAGGAAATTATAGTGAACAGAAAATACCTTGGAATTAGGATTTTGTGACCTTGACTTTACAGGCCAGTTGTGTAACTTTGGACATATCACCAGATGACCTCCAATTCCCCTTCCAGAACTAAATTTCAAAGGGAATTTTAGGGAGGTGCGTTTGTACAAGAGGTTACCAGAAAGATAGAGGCATCCCATGGCCCCTGCTAACACAGCCCCACAAATTTAGTAATAGTCCTTGTCTCATGTCTTTGGGAGTAAGCCATCTGGTGTAAAGTGAACTGAATGCAAAACTTGTTTATATTCCTCTAAATATATATATAGAGAGAATATACAGTTAAATTTTCAGGCAAGTGCCAAAAACATATTTTATGATTTTAGTAATGATCTCCACTACAATATTGCCCTTTCATAGCACTGGAGAGTCTCAGATAACATAAATCACCATGCTTTCTATTTTCCGGTATCTGGAAGATGTTGACTCCTTAGACCATTCTTTCTCATTCAGTCAGGAAGTGGTCATGAAATGCCCCTCCTGAGTGGAAAAGCCAACTTCTAAGCTGCATCTGAGCAGAAATACTGTTACAGCGCTCATCAGTGTCCCTTCCCCTCCTAGACACCATTGCTGTAATGTACGGGGAATAAGCAGATAGGGCTGAGTTCTCAGGCGAGAAACAGCTGCTCCTCTGTTGGAAAAGATTTCAGGTCTGTTATCCACTCTCTTTGCCCCACTTCTCCCACCTCTTCTCATCCCCCACTAAATAATTAAATCTGCCAAATGTTTTAGGCACAGCCATGGCAAAAACTGAACGTTTACTTACTGAATTGCAATCAGCATCTCTAGCTATTCATATTTTTTAGAGCATGCATCCTCCCCATTCCAATCTCTGAACAAGATCCTCATTGAGCTTTCTGCACTGGGATGATCTTAACTTTTTTTCCCTATTTTGTAAGATAACTTTCTACCTCTCAACTTCCATGATTCTCCTGAGAGCCCCTGGCCATTCAAAACTGTTAAGACTGCCTAGAAATTCTTCCCTTCCATCATCGTAGGCCAGTCCATGAAGGAGACAGTCTCTTTTTTGTAAAGTTAACTTAATATTCTGCTCCTCAACCTCATATACTCTATAAAAATTTCCTATGTACAGGTGTACTCATCACTGGGGCTTCCCAGGTGGCTCAGTGGTAAAGAATCCACCTGCCAAGCAGGAACTGTGGATTCAGTCCTTGGGTCGGGAAGGTCCCCTGGAGATGGAAATGGCAACCCACTCCAGTATTCATGCCTGAACAATCCCATGGACAGAGGAGCCTGGCGGGCTACAGTCTATGGGGTCGCAAAAGAGTCAGACATTACTTAGGGACTAAATAACTACAACAACTCATCAGTTCTCTTAAAGAAGTGAGCAAATACTACTTTTTCTGGTTTCCCTACTTTTTACCTAGAGATGGTTTCATATTTAATTTTATCTTTTTCAAAAAGAGAAGCAGTCCTAAATCTTCACATTTTCACCAAGTTGAGATTAGTGCTTATTAACATGTATATCAATTAGAATTCATTCAGAAGCAAGTTAACAAAAGATACTAAAAGTAACTTTAGCAATCAAAATATT
This sequence comes from Capricornis sumatraensis, assembly GCF_032405125.1. Lineage (NCBI taxonomy): Eukaryota > Metazoa > Chordata > Mammalia > Artiodactyla > Bovidae > Capricornis > Capricornis sumatraensis. Next base: position 68,968,861 of record NC_091075.1, read on the forward strand.
ATCTCATATAACAGTAAGTTAGAAGTAGGGTAGTTACTGGATTCATTGTTTCAATAGCCCAATGGTGTCATTTAGGACCCAAGTCTCTTCCCTAACCAGCTCTTCTTAACCCTGTATGTTATCAGCACCCATTATGGTTGCAAAGTAGCTACACTGATGCACTCATCTCAAGTGGAAGAAATATAGGAAAGCTCTGCTTTGGGTTTCTTTTTAAGAGCAAGGCCATCTTTCCCAAAACACCTTCCCCCACCCCTTCAACAGTTTTCTCTTTTGTCCCATTTGCCAGGGTTGGAGTACGCACTCATTCCTGGACCAGTCTCTGGTAAAAGGAATGGGATTATCATGACTGGTTTACAACATTAACCACCCCTGCTCCCACCTACCCCACCCCACTCCCAGCCCCCCCACCCCACGCCCACCCCCACCACCGCACCCCCGTCTGGGGCAAAGGGGTGGGATAGAAAATATTTAACAAAAAGATGGAAGAATGGCTTTTGGCTAGATACCTAATAACTGTCACACATTGGTCTAAGGCATCAGAAAATACTTTCCCACCCATAATTTCCTAATATGACCTTCACTACAATGTTGTGAATATGATGACAATACCAGGATCTGGAAATAGAGGCTCAAATAGGCCAAGTGATTAACCCAAGATCTGATAACTAGTTACTGATGGAGTTAGTATTCAGCCTGTTTTTCTTGGCTCCAAAGGCAAAGATTTTTCCACTCACTACACTGTCTGGAATTAATCTTTTTACCATGATGATCCAGGTTGTGGGCAGTCCAAAGATAGTGGAGAATAGGCGAAAAGAGAGTAATTTCCCCTCTCAACAGCTCTATACTATGCCCAGTAAACATTCTTGCTCTGTTTTTTTAATCCTTCTCCTCCATGCTTCCTCCATCCCTCACACAAAGCCTTGCATTATTCTCTTGACGGAACATGCAGGACTAGTTTGTGCCACAGCTAAGTAGCCTGAAGTGTGCCCGTTTGCTGAGTTAGTGTCAACGTGCAATTATTAATAGATCATTTCATTCTCAAAACTGTCCATTTAGATGAGCTATACAGTCATGCTAATTATGAGGTCTCATAATTCCCACATCTGGAGGGTATTATCTGGTGTTAACATTAACACCTTGGAGGAAATGTCCTGGCTCCCTATGAATCCTTCATTCATGATGGACCTCAGTCTTCTTCATCACTCACGCTCACTTCATTTCTCACCATTCCCCTTCCTCAGCTTCAAGCAAGCTAACCCTCAGGCTTTCCCTTCCTTTCCAAAGCAAGGGTCACCTATCATCCCAAAATGTTCTCCTTGCTGTGCTTGAATTTTTACATTTTGCCTTCAATGCCCAGATTTGTCTCCTCCCGGCCCCTCCTTTATGTTGGAGTATGAATCAGGCCAATATCATCATAGCATCTGTCCTACTGTCTGTCCATGGTAGAGTCTGTACCTGCTTATTTAATAACTTATGTTGCTAAATGCAGCCATAGAGAAGCACATTTCCATAACGGATGTCCAGTTCAGTTCAGTCAGTTCAGTCGCTCAGTTGTGTCCGACTCTGCGACCCCATGAATTGCAGCACGCCAGGCCTCCCTGTCCATCACCATCTCCCGGAGTTCACTCAGACTCACGTCCATCAAGTCCATGATGCCATCCAGCCATCTCATCCTCAGTCGTCCCCTTCTCCTCCTGCCCCCAATCCCTCCCAGCATCAGAGTCTTTTCCAATGAGTCAACTCTTCGCATGAGGTGGCCAAAGTACTGGAGTTTCAGCTTTAGCATCATTCCTTCCAAAGAAATCCCAGGGCTGATCTCCTTCAGAATGGACTGGTTGGATCTCCTTGCAATCCAAGGGACTTTACTTCAGGATTATATGTAATACCTGTGAGACACGTGCCACCTACACCCTCCCCCAAGTTATTTTTAGTTCCATAGAGCCTATGTCTACAACCTCTAAATGGATTTTTTTTAATGCAGTCAAAATTGCAATTGAATCCATGTTAGGGTCTGTGCCAAGTGGTCACTGAGATTTTTTTCATTGCTTATGACTATACAAATCCTAACACCACCATTCTCGATCTTGCCAGTCTAGCAGATCTTGACTTCCTAGGATAATTACTACTGCTTTTCCTTTATGGAAAAAGGAAATTTTTATTCAAAGTTTCGTTTTCCCCTAATTTACCCAAGGCTGGCTTATTAAAAGCTTTGAATTTAGATTCTGTGAGGTGTTTACTCTTGAAGCTGTGACTATACTGCATAATCAGAACATTCCAATGTGAATTCTAGAGAATCCTCCCAGAGTATGGCATACCAAATTCCAAGAAATAAATAGAAGGTTTAAAACTATCTAAGGGGGGTGGGCAGTTCTTGACATGCACCACTGTCCCTCAAGACTGCATAAAATAGATGTGCAGAGAAATACCTTTTCTGCTCCTCTCCTTTCAACTGGTAACTTCCCTGGTCTCCTGTTACATATAGTATTTACTTATTTGCATAAAAATATCATCTGCAAGCCTTACCTCAGAGTGGCAACCAGCCATCCCAGTTTTACTAGATAATGTATTTTTCCACTTGATATTTCCCCAATTACATTGAATTGCAGTATATCCGCTTTTTTTTTAAAGCTAATCAATTTCATGTTAATATATTTCCTACATCTTTTGAAATACTCACTGGATAAAGCTTGAACTATTTTGTATTTTGCAACAATGTCCCCAAGACCCTTAGGGGGAATCCCTTGATTATGCATATATTCATTGACTGTGTTGCTCAACTCCTTATTTTAGACAGGATCAATAACTCCCTTGATAAAAATAAAGTGGCATTCTTACAAAGTCAAGATTGCATGAGGGTTTTGGAAATCCCAAATGATATTAATGTTTACAGGGACTTTTTTTTTTTTTTTTACATCTTTAAGTAAGCTTTTTGTTTTTGACCACCAGGCAGCATTTTGTGCCATTGTGATGGAATCCTACTAACTAATGTGAAATAATGTGTCATGTCATTTAAAAGGTTAATGAAAATGTAAAGTGGAAGTTTTAATACCATCTCAATACAAATAAAACTGTTTTTGAGAGAAACTCATCTCGGTTAGGGTGGCTTGCTTGAAAATTCTCCTGGCTGTCGGTCATCTCTGAATAATTATTTCACTCCTCTGATTTTACCCAAGGAAACTCAACTTGAGGCAAAGATCTTTATATGATGATTTAAGAGGTTTGGGAAAGCAGGACTCCTTAGGGTAAAGATTGGGAAAATTACTATCTTGCCAGCAATGGAACACCTCTTTGGCTACCACCCTATCTAAAACTTGATTGAATCCAAACATGAGCTGAACTTTCCTGCTATTTTAATTCACAGCCCACTGTACTACATAGCTGGATCTTTCAAAAGCAGGTGCTACATGTATACAGAAAGAAATGCATACCTTCTGTTGCCTCTCAAAATCCATTATGCTAAACTCACCAAATATGTTAGAATATGTTACATGTTTTGATCCTTGTGTTTTTTTCAGTCTCCACTAATCATTTTGCTGAGTTGTCTACTACCCTGCTATTGAACAGGAATTAGCTAATTCATTTCCTGAATGGTATTACAGTTCTTGTAAATAACCCCTTTCTCCATCTCTATTTTTCAGCTGGCAGAACTTTAATTACAAAGGTATATAAATTATACTATTTTAATGTTCTTTTGCTCTTTCGACATAAGCATTTGCTTTCATACATAAGCAGATATTTTGTATACCTACCAGACCACTAAAAAGCTAAATGGCAAGAATGAGTATTTCTGGAAACTTATAAAAATCTTAATGCAGTGAGACAGGTTTAACCAATGTCAAGAAAGAAAAGGTAGACTCCTTACTTTTATAATTCAACTTTCTATTTTGTATCAGTATATGCTGTATTTTCTGATTGAAACTGCTGTTCTAATGAAACTTGTGATTTTCTGTAGTTTGCTTTATACATTTGAAATCAAACTTTCATACAGTGTGCTTGATTTGTACCCTTTCTGTTAGGGATTTGATTAAATATCCTAACCATTTCCTTTATTCCTTTTTACATGCTTAAAGTATTTGACATTAGGCTTTCTCAGAAATGATCTCTGGATAAAATCCATGAAGCCTCTAGACTGTGATTTATACACATGTAAGAAATAGGTTTTCCTCTTAGCAGTGAATCAGTGACTAAGAAGCGGTTCAGTGTCTTCTGATTCCTGACCCTTCTACCCTTCATGGCCTTTTTTCTATTCATCACTCATTGAGTAATCGTGTATTCTTCTAAAATGCAAACTCAACTTCATGCAATCAGGTATGGACACAAGAAATGCTTGTGCTCTCGATTTCAGGACTAACAGTCTCATACCCTAGCAGTCAAGGGACTGCAGTTTACTCAATATTTTGTTAATAATGTGGCTTTGCTATAAAATAAGTTGCTGTTTTCTTTGCTTTGGTACTACAAGGTTTTCAATGTTGCAGCAAATGAAAGGAAGAAAACATGTTTCAAGGCTGGTGTCAAAACCCATCAGCTATAGTTAACAAAAGCCGTTGTGCAGCTTCTGAAATGTAGTTTACTGCTGTAAATATGTACAATTTATGTTAGCCTGTTAATTCCTAAAACACAAATAAAACTTTTTTTATTAAAAATGCCTACATATAAAAAGTTTACTTTGTACTGTTTAAAAACATGCAAGATTTCAGGCATATCTTTTTATAATCCTTAAAAATGTTTAGAATTCTGAATCTATTGTTTAGGAGCTTTTATTATAAAATTTAATACAAAACAAAATCCCTTTATTTGGAAGAAATTATTTGCAGTATTATCCAACAATTGGGGAAAAAAATACCAGCACTTTTCCAGGAGCTTATTTCTATACCACTTTGATTTTTTTTTTAAATATTCTTTAAGATAACATGCCTTACAAACATTTGAACATATGAAGTGTTTATATATTAGGGAATTAAAAAGAAGAAATGAAGTTTCCTTGTATTTAAAAAATGATGCCTAAAATGAATTTTAATAGCATCCATTTGTGAGGTGCATTATGTCATTTTTCTTTTAAAAATCTCCACTGTAAATAAGAATAGTAGAGTCGGCCTATTTGTCAGTCTTTCCTAATTTGAAGACTTCCAACTTCTGAACTCATTCTCTCCCTTCACCAATAATAATATGTTGACAATAAAATAATGAACTGACAAAAGGTGTGAAGCTCATTTATCCATTAATTGGTGATTAGTAGAACAGCTTTTCAGTAAGAGTTTAAATTCCAGCCTAGAGATAGATGGCTTTAACTTCCATCCAGCAAAAACTGAGAATCCGCACATGTATCATCAGAGATTTGACCTGCAGAGTGACAGGGTTTAGACATTCAACACTTTGCTACTATTTCCCGAAGATGATGTAATACAATGGGAGAAATAAATGGCCACCCAATTTTTTAAACTAGAAAATAACAAGCGTATATGTAGCATGTTTAGGAGTTACTATAAGGATTATAGATATAAGAAGCTAGCGAAAGGTAGGTATTTGTGTGTGTGTGTGTGTGTGTGTGTGTGTGTGTGTGTGTGTGTGTGTGTGTGGTCACTAGTACCAGCCAAGGATATGGAGAAATTAGAACCCTTGTGTACTGTTGATGGCAATGTAAAATGATGTCATGGTTATGGAAAACAGTATGGAGATTTCTTAAAAACAGACCTACCATGTCATTCAACAATGTCAAGGTATTTATCCAGAATAGTTGGAAATAGGCTCTCGAAAAGATATCTGTGCTCCTATGCTAACTGCAGCATTTGTCACAATAGTCAAGAGGTGAAAAACCACTTAATTGTCCATTGATAGACTAATGGATTTTTTTGTAGTATATACATATAAAAGGATATTATTCAGCATTTCAGAAAAGAAGGAAATCCTGGAGACATTATGGTAAACATATGAAATATGCTAGCTATAGGACAAAGGCTGCATGATTCCACTTATATGAAATATCAAAAAGTAGTCCAATTCTTGAAGCAGAAAGCAGAATGGGGATTGTTAAAGACTGGAGGAGGGGGAAACAGGGAGCTGCTGTTCAGGGACAGTGTTTCAGTGCTGTGCCGCAATGCAGGTAGAGTTAACGATACTGTGAAAAAGTAAGTCACTCAGTCATGTCCAACTCTTTGCAACCCCATGGACTGTAGCCCACCAGGCTCCTCGGTCCACGGAATTCTCCAGGCAAGAATACTGGAGTGGGTAGCCATTCCTTTCTCCAGAAGATCTTCCTGACCCAGAGATCAAACCTGGATCTCCTGCATTTCAGGCAGACTGTTTACCATCGACATGTATTGCAAGCTTAAACATTTGTTAAAGAGAGTATACTTTTTGTTTATGTTTTTTAACCACAATTTTTTTAAAAAAAGAAAGAAATGCAAAGTGGTATGGCCACTTTGAAATAGTCTGACAGTATCTTACAACATTAAATACGGTTGTGCAAAATGGTCCACCCAATCACATTCCTGGGTATTAGTTTGAAAACTTATGTCCACATAAACACTTGCCTGTGCATGGTTACAACAGCTATATTCATAACTGCCCCCCAAATGAAAAGAACCAATTTCCTTCAATAGGTGACTATAAATGGTGGTATATCTATACAATGATGTATTATTCAAAGGAAAAACAGAAATGAATTATTGAGGCAAAAAGACCTGGAAGAAAAGCATACTTACTGCTAAGTGAAAGAAGCCAGCCTGAAAAGACTATACACTATATGATCCCAACCACATGACATTCTGAAAAAGGCAAAACTATAAAGACTTTAAGAAAAATCACTAGTTGTCTGGGGAGCAGAGGAAGGTGGAGAGGGATGAATTGATAAAAACATTTTTAGGGTGTTGAACTATTCTGTGAGTCAGAACACGTGTTAGTTCACAACCTCAAGTGCAATCTGAAACCAGCCCCCCAACTCCCATCCACACAGGGCAAAGAGAGAACTAAGAAAGAGATGAACCACTCCAGAGTGGCAGGTGATGGCTTCAACAAACAAGGCAATGTATGAGACTTGTCCTGGGCAACTCGATCTCTGCAACCCACCCAAATCTTAAAAGTTAACACAGAAGCTTTAACTGAGTTTAGTCACATATACCATCCAGGCAGTCTCAATACCTCATTATCATCTCTAGGTAGGATCCTTGGGGCCGCTTCTGGCAGTGGAAAAAGCAAACAGAATGCATATTTCAAGGGCAGGGGTAGGGGTAAGGAGACTCTTGTTTCCTGGGTCCAGCTCTCAGATCAACAGGTGGTCACATCCTCTTGATGACCTCCCTCAGCAACATGACATCAGGCATTCGTCACAACTCAGAACCATTCAACACAAAGAACAAACCTTAATATATGCAAATTTAAATTTAAGAAGTTGGAGGATCCCAATAAAGAAGATAGAGTATGGCCAAAAAAATCTAACCGTGTTACAAATGTATACAACCACCTCAGGAAGGCAGTGGGAAGAAAAGGTATTGACCTCAGTGGCTTAGAAATGAGTGAAGTCTGTAAGACTAAAGCCAAAAGGAGTATATCCTTCTAAAAAACAGTTCTCTCCACCAAAGGGGTACAGATTAACAATTTGAATACTGCTATGTACATTCTGGAGTTGAACAACTAAGCGAATGGCTGGTGGATAGTGGGAGTCAGGTTTCTCACTGCTGGAATGTGAATTTATGGATAAGGAAGGGTAGCCAACTAGAACCATCCCTGTGCTAATGAATTAGAGTTGGAGGCATCAGGATGAACTCACATGCAGCTTAATATACAGATGATTAGATAAAGAAATATTTCCAGATATATGCTTATACATAGGTTAGTTTACATGCACGTATTTTTTGTTCGTCAGCTGAGAGGACCCAAAAGAAACAACAGTGAGCACACATCTCATTCGGTTTCTAATCCCATTCTTCAGTGAACTGAACCAGTGCTTTTGGAAGAAATGGTTGATTCTGGGACTGAGCAGGACACTGACAAGATGAATGTGGAGCATCTTGTATTGCCAGAAATACAAGGAGATAATATAAAACAAATAGATAAAATCCACCTCCACTGACAGGAGTACATCAAAAGGACAAAGGAACCAAGTGGAGAGCTCCACATGGCCGATGCTGGAACAATTTAAGTAATAATATAAGTGATACCGGATTATAACCCAAAGTATAAAATAAATATCCATGAGTCCATACTATAGAAGTAAATGATCAAATTAATAAATAGGAGAGAAGAGACAAATCTATGTAGAAGAAACCCAAAAGATTTATGTAAATATTCTGACTCAAGGAGAGAGAACCCAATTCCTTTAGTTTGAGCAACAGTGACTTCCTTCCAAGAAGACAGTATGGAAGGAGGATAAATAAAGAATAACTTAACAGTGAAAAAAACTTAACAAACACTACCTCAGCCAGGTGATCAAGGTCAATGTCAAGTAGTAAATATTATTAAGAGCATGTACCCTTGAAATGATGTGATGTAAATGGCATTTTACCTCTGTGATCTTCCTCCCCAAAACCCATAACTACAGTGTAAATAGGAGAAAAATTTTAAACTCCAATAGAGAAGCATCCTGCAAAGTATCTCAGCCACATTCTTCAAACTGTAGAGGTCATCAAAAACAAGGAAAGTATGGGAAATTATCACAGCAAGAGATGCCTAAGGAGACATGACAAACATGAAATGGAATTCTGGAACAGAAAAAGGATATTAGGTAAAAACTTAGGAAATCTGAATAAACCATGGAATTTAGTTAATGATAATGTACTGATATTAGTGCATCAACTATAACAGAAAGTGAAAGTTGCTCAGTCGTGTCCGACTCTTTGTGACCCCGTGGACTATACAGTCCATGGAATTCCCCAAGCCAGAATACTGGAGTAGGTAGCCTTTCCCTTTTCCAGGGGATCTTTCCAACACAGGGATTGAACCCAGGTCTCCCCCAATGCAGGCGGATTCCTTACCAGCTGAGTCACAAGGGAAGCCCAAGAATACTGGGGTGGGTTGCTTATCCCTTCTCCAAGAATTTAATCGGGATCTCCTGCATGCAGGCGGATTCCCTGAGCTATCAGGGGAGCCCAACTATATCAAATGTACCATAACTTGTATAAAATGTTAATAATAGTGGAAACTAGATGTGGTGTATATGAGATCTCTTTGTAATATATGCTTGATTTTTCTATATATCCAAAACTATCCTAAAAAATAAACTATTAGAGAACAAGATGGTGGAGGAGCAGGTGGACGTGGAGTACATCTCTCTCCACGGATACATCAGGAATACACCTTCAGACACAGAAGTGCATGCAGGACACCAGCTGACAGCGGACAGGAGTGCCTGACCAGAGGAAAAGGATATATAGAACCACGCAAAACTTGGCAGGACAAAAGAACCAGGGGGAAGAACAGGAGTGTTACTAGGACTGGACCTGCCCTCAGTGGGTGGGGGAACTGAAGCAGGGGTCCGATGCCCACATCGGGGCAACTGGCTAAGTCAGAGGAGAAACATTTAAGGCTGAGAGTGAAACAGCTGATCTGTGGCAGCCTGAATGGAATGAGAATCAGACAGTCCTCACCGCAGCCATATGTACCCAGGGATGCAGGGCCCCTAGAAGGCGAAGCGGCTGGGAGCTGGAGCTTAGAGATTGAGGAGCAATCCCAAGGCAAGGGCTACTGTTGACTGCTGAGAGATGGACGGAGGGGATGTGAGGGAGGAGACTGTGGAGGGAAATGCCTGTGGAGGAAACCAGACAGCCAAGGAAGCAAGGCAATACTGCTGAGTCACGAGTAGAGGGTAGAGCATCACCCTAGCCTCTCTGTCCCCACATGCCAGCACTGGCAGCTGAATCATAGAGGTTGGTCCATCAGGAGCCTGACACACCCAACTATAGACTAGGACCCCACCCAGTTTAGTTCAGTTTAGTCGTTCAGTCATGTCCAACTCTTTACAAGCCCATGGATTGCAGCACAGAGGATTCCCTGTCCATCACCAACTCCCAGAGCTTGCTCAAACTCACATTCATCTACTCAATGATACCATCCAACCATCTCATCCTCTGTCCTTCCTGTCTTCTCCTGCCTGCAGTCTTTCCCAGCATCAGGGTCTTTTCCAATGAGTTAGTTCTTCACATCAGGTGACCAAAGGATTGGAGTTTCAGCTATAGCATCAGTCCTTCCAATGAACATTCAGGACTGATTTCTTTAGGATTGACTGGTTTGATCTCCTTACAGTCCAAGGGACTCTCAAGAGTCTTCTCCAACACCACAGTTCAAAACCATCAATTCTTTGATGTTCTTTATGGTCCAACTCTACATCCATACATGACTACTGGAAAAACCATAGCTTTGACTAGATGAAACTTGGTTGGCAAAGTAATGTCTCTGCTTTTTAATATGCTGTCTAGGTTGGTCATAACTTTTCTTCCAAGGAACAAGTGTCTTTTAATTTTATGCCTGCAGTCACCATCTGCAGTGATTTTGGAGCCCAAGAAAATAAAGTCTCTCTCTGTTTTCCCTATTTCCCCATCTTTTGCCATGAAGTGATAGGACCAGATGCCATGATCTTACTTTTCTGAATGTTGAGCTTTAAGCCAACTTTTCACTTTCCTCTTTCACTTTCATCAAGAGGCTCTTTAGTTCTTCACTTTCTGCCATAAGGGTGGTGTCATCTGCATATCTGAGGTTATATATTTTTCTCCCAGCAATCTTGATTCCAGCTTGTGCTTCATCCAGCTGGGCATTTCACATGGTGTGCTCTGCATATAAGTTAAATAAGCAGGGCGACAATACACAGCCTTGACATACTCCTTTCTGATTTGGAACCAGTCCATTGTCCCTGTCCAGTTCTAACTGTTGCTTCTGGACCTGCACACAGATTTTTCAGGAGGCAGATCAGGTGATCTGGTATTCCCATCTCTTTCAGAATTTTTCACAGTTTTTTGTGATCCACACAGTTGATGGCTTTGGCATAGTCAATAAAGCAGAAATAGATGTTTTTCTGGAATTCTCGCTTTTTCAATGATTCACCAGATGTTGGCAGTTTGATCTCTGGTTCCTCCACCTTTTCTAAAAGCAGCTTGAATATCTGGAAGTTCACAGTTCACGTATTGTTATAGCCTGGCTTGGAGAATTTTGAGCAGTACTTTGCTAGCGTGTGAGATGAGTACAATTGTGCAGTAGTTTGAGCATTCTTTAGCAATGCCTTTCTTAGGAACTGGAATGAAAACTGACCATTTCCAGTCCTGTGGCCACTGCTGAGTTTTCCAAATTTGCTGGCATATTGAATGCAGCACTTTCACAGCATCATCTTTTAGGATTTGAAATAGCTCAACTGGAATTCCATCACCTCCACCAGCTTTGTTTGTAGCGATGCTTACTAAGGCCCACTTGACTTCACATTCCAGAATGCCTGGCTCTACGTGAGTGGTTACACCACCATGGTTATCTGGTTCATGAAGATCTTTTTTTTTTTGTATAGCTCTTCTGTGTACTCTTGCCACCTCTTCTTAATATCTTCTGCTTCTGTTAGGTCCATACCATTTCTGTCCTTTATTGTGCCCATCTTTGCATGTAATATTCCCTTGTTATCTCTAATTATCTTGAAGAGATCTCTACTCTTTCCCATTCTATTGTTTACCTCTATTTCTTTGCATTGATCACTAAGGACGTCTTTCTTATCGCTCCTTCTTATTCTTTGTAACTCTGCATTCAAATGGGTATATCTTTCCTTTTCTCTTTGCCTTTTGCTTCTCTTCTTTTCTCAACTACTTGTAAGGCCCCCTCAGACAACCATGTTGCCTTTTTGCATTTCTTTTTCCTGGGGATGGTCTTGATCCCTGCCTCCTGTACGATGTCATGAACCTCTGTCCATAGTTCTTCAGGCACTCTGTCTATCAGATCTAATCCCTTGAATCTATCAGTCACTTCCACTGTATAATTGTAAGGGATTTTATTTAGATCATACCTAAATGGTCTAGTGGTTTTCCCTATTTTCTTCAACTTAAATCTGACTTTCATGCCCTTTTAGAGCACTATCATTTCCTGCTGCTGAGCAGCCAACTCCCTTGAGTACCTAGTGCCGCTAGATCCCCTGTGACCCAAGCAGCTGCACCACCTCCACACCTGGCCCTCACTGGGGCAGACCCAAGTCCTCCAGGGAAGTCTCTGGAGCAAACCCCATTGGACGACCCACATGCAGAGATGGAAATAAAACCACAACTGAAACCCAGGTGCAGTGTGGCTAAGGAAGAAGACCCAAAACCTTCCCACCAGCTGTATAAGCTACAGATTAAATCCACATGATCAACTAGGCAGACTCTGTGTTTACAGAATATATAAAAGAACACTGAGAGCTCACACAAAAGAAAATGCACTCGTTCTGATAGCTGTGCACATTGGAGGCAAGAACACACAAGAGTAGGACCAGCTTAGAATCTGAGCGGGCCCCACAGCAGGTCCAGAGACCAGCAGTGTTGGAGGGCATCCCAGGGAGGTGAGGTGGACTGTGATTTCCAGCAAGGGAAATGATCTGACAGCAGTGACTCAAGAAAAACATTTACTATTCTTTTGACTTGTTCTGTAGTTTCTTTTGGATTTCTTTTTCCTTTTCCCACCACCCCCTCTCTTGTACCTGTCAATTTTATTGGCACTATGAAATCTAGTTGAGCTTTTGAGTTTTTTTTTTTCTTTCAATCACATGTTTTATTGTTGTTATAAATCTCTGCCTCTACATTGGGCTTTTGTAGTTTTGTGGGCGTTTCCTTTTTTTTTTCTCTCTCTTTAATTTTTTTAAACTTATTTTTTTACATTTATCCCTTTGTTTGCTTTTCCTATTGTTCTTTTCCTCTTGCAGTTAATCTGTTATGTATATAAATCTTTATTTAATTCTATTTAACTTTGCATATCTATTCTTTTTCTTTCTTTCCTTTCTGCTCAACATATTTGTTAGTTTTGCTTTCACTGCTTTATTCCCCACTCAGCACCTTGCTTTAGTTTTGTTTTCCAGTTTGTGCTTTAGTCAGTTTTGTTCTTAACTGGTATATGTAAATTTTGGTTTCCTTAGTTTGCTGGGTCAATCTATTGTACTTTATTTTTGTTGGATCGTTTCGATTTTGCTTATGGATGTGTATGTGTATATTCCATTATTTTAATCATTGTTTGCCTGATTTTCTAACTGTCATTTCTCTGGGGTTCATCCTTGGTTTCTCATTTTGGGTATTTGTTTTAATCTCACTTAATGCCATAACAAACCATTTGTAGAATCTCCGTACCTGACCAGAGATCAAGCCCTGACCCTTTGGAGTGGGAGCACTGACTCCAAGACCCTAGACTACCAGAGAACTAACCGTAGGGAGTATCAAATAGTGAGAACTCATACAAAGGAAACCACTTGAATACAAGACCCTGCATCACCCAACCACGAGTAGTGCCCTGTAGAGGAGGCCTCATCCAAAGAAAAACAGAACAAAAATACAAGCCCAATCATCAGCAGACAGGATTACCACCTTACTCAGCCTGGCTCATCAGAAGAAGAAAAAAAAACAACTCAGCACAAATCTCACCCTATACGAAGCTTACACAAACTACTGCACCAACCTTCAGTTCAGTTCAGTCATTCAGTTGTGTCTGACTCTTTGTGACCCCATGAATCGCAGCACACCAGGCCTCCCTGTCCATCAACTCCCAGAGTATACCCAAACTCACGTCCATTGAGTTGGTGATGCCATCCAACCATCTCATCCTCTGTCGTCCCCTTCTCCTCTTGGCCTCAGCCTTTTCCAGCATCAGGGTCTTTTCAAATGAGTCAGCTCTTCGCATCAGGTGGCCAAAGTATTGGAGCTTCAGCTTCAACATCGGTCCTTCCAATGAACACCCAGGACTGATCTCTAGGATTGACTGGTTGGATCTCCTTGCAGTCCAAAGGACTCTCAAGAGTCTTCTCCAACACCACAGTTCAAAAGCATCAATTCTTCAGCGCTCAGCCTTCTTTATAGTCCAACTCTCACATCCATACATGACTACTGGAAAAACCATAGTCTTAACTAGACAGACAATTGTTGACAAAGTAATGTCTCTGCTTTTTAATATGTTGTCTAGGTTGGTCATAACTTCCCTTCCAAGGAGTAAACATCTTTTAATTTCATGGCTGCAATCACCATCTGCAGTGATTTTGGAGCCCCATAAAATATAGTCTCTCACTGTTTCCCTTTTTGCCATGATGTGATGGCACCAGATGCCATGATCTTAGTTTTCTGAATGTTGAGCTTTAAGCCAACTTTTTCACTCTCCTCTTTCACTTTCATCAAGAGGCTCCTTAGTTGTTCTTCACTTTCTGTGATAAGGGTGGTGTCATCTGCATATCTGAGGTATTGATATTTCTCCTGGCAATCTTGATTCCAGCCTGTGCTTCTCCCAACCCATCATTTCTCAGGATGTACTCTGCATAGAAGCTAAATAAGTAGGGTGACAATACACAGCCTTGACATACTCCTTTTCCTATTTGGAAAAGTCTGTTGTTCCATGTCCAGTTCTAACTGTTGCTTCCTTCTCAAGAGGCAGATCAGGTGCTCTGGTATTCCCATCTCTTGAAGAATTTTCCAGATTATTGTGATCCACACAGTCAAAGTCTTTGGCATAGTCAATAAAGCAGAAATAGATGTTTTTCTGGAACTCTCTTGCTTTTTCGTGAACCAGCAGATGTTGGCAATTTGATCTCTGGTTTCTCTGCCTTTTCTAAAACCAGCTTGAACATCTGGAAGTTCACAGTTCATGTATTACTGAAGCCTGGCTTGGAGAATTTTGAGCATTACTTTGCTAGCACGTGAGCGCTACTGTGTGGTAGTTTGAGCATTCTTTGGCATTGCCTTTCTTTGGGATTAGAATGAAAACTGACCTTTTTCCAGTCCTGCAGCCACTGCTGAGTTTTCCAAATTTGGTGGCATACTGAGTGTGGCACTTTCACAGCATCATCTTTTAGGGTGTAAAATAGCTCAACTGCAATTCCATCAGCTCCACTAGCTTTGTTCATAGTGATGCTTCCTAAGGCCCACTTGACTTCATAATTCAATATGTCTGGCTCTAGGTGAGTGATCACACCATCGTGATTATCTGGGTTGGGAAGCTCTTTTTTGTACAGTTCTTTTGTGTACTCTTGCCACCTCTTCTTAACATCTTCTGCTTCTGTTAGGTCCATACCATTTCTGTCCTTTATTGAGCCCATCTTTGCATGAAATGTGCCCTTGGTATCTCTAATTTTCTTGAACAGATCTGTAGTCTTTCCCATTCTGTTGCTTTCCTCTATGTCTTTGCATTGATCGCTGAGGAAGGCTTTCTTATCTCTCCTTGCTATTCTTTGGAATTCTGCATTCAAATGGGTGTATCTTTCCTTTTTTCCTTTGCTTTTCTCTTCTTTTCACAGCTATTTGTAAGGCCTCCTCAGACAGCCATTTTGCTTTTTTGCATTTCTTTTTCTTGGAGATGGTTTTGATCCCTGTCTCCTGTACAGTGTCATGAATGTCCATCCATAGTTCAGCAGGCACTCTATCAGATCTAGTCCCTTAAATCTATTTCTCACTTCCACTGTATAATCGTAAGGGATTTGATTTACATCATACCTGAATGGTCTAGGCATCAATCTTAGGAGGGCAGAAACCAAAAGTAAGAAACAATTCAACCCTGAAACCTGGGAAAAGGAGAGCTCAAACAAAGTAAGTTTAAAGATATATATATATATATATATATATATATATATAGAAAAGGCAGAGATATACTGCACAAATGAAGGAACAAACTAGAAGCACAGAAGTCCAGATAAATGAAGAGGAAATAGGCAAACTACCTGAAAAAGGATTCAGACTAATGAGAGTAAAGATGACCAAAAACCTTGAAAACAGAATGGAGAAAACACAGGAATCAATTAACAAAGACCTAGACGAATTGAGGAATAAACATACAGAAACTAACAACACAATTACTGAAATTAAAAATACTCCAGAAGGAATCAAAAGCCTCCTAAGGTTGGTGCCTAGACCATTCAGGTATGATCTAAATCAAATCCCTTACAATTATACAGTGGAAGTGAGAAATAGATTTAAGGGACTAGATCTGATAGAGTGCCTGATGAACTATGGATGGACGTTAGTGACATCGTACAGGAGACAGGGATCAAAATATCTGAAGAAGAACAAATCAGTGAGTTGGAAGATAAAATGGTGGAAATAATTTCTGAACAGCAGAATAAAGTAAAAAGAATGAAAATAACTGAGGATAGTCTCAGAGACCTCTGGGTCAATACCAAATGCACCAACATTCAAATTACAGGGGTCACAGAAGAGAAAAAGAAAGGGTATGAGAAAATTTTTGAAGAGATTATAGTTGAAAATTTCCCCAACATGGAAAAGGAAATAGTCAATCAGGTCCAAGAGGCACAAAGAGTCCTATACAGGATAAACCCAAGGAGAAACACTCCAAGACACATACTAATCAAACTAACAAAGATTAAATACAAATAAAGAATATTAAAAGCTGCAACTGAGAAGCAACAAATAATATACAAGGGAAACCCCACGCACTTAACAGCTGATCTTTCAGCAGAAACCTTGCAGGCCAAAAGGGAATGGCAGGATATATTTAAAGTACTGAAAGGGAAAAATCTACAACCAAGATTACTCTACCCGGCAAGTATCTCATTCAAAATTGAGGGGAAAATCAAAAGCTTTTCAGACAAGCAAAAGTTAAGAGAATTCAGTCCCACCAAACCAGCTTTACAAAAAATCTTAAAATGACTTATATAGTCAAGAAATACAAGAGATGAAAAGGATCTAAAAAATCAAAACCCCAAACAATTAAGAAAAATGACAATAGAAACGTATATATCAATAATTACTTTAAATGTAAATGGATTACATGCTCCAACCAAAAGACACAGACTGGCTGAACAGATACAAAAACAAGACCCATATATATGCTGTGTACAAGAAACCCACTTCAGACCTAGAGACACATATAGACTGAGAGGATGGAAAAATATATTCCATGCAAATGGAAAGCAAAAGAAAGCTGGAGTAGCAATCCTCACATCAGACAAAATAGACCTTAAAATAAAGAAGATTACAAGAAATAAGGAAGGACACTACATAATGATCAAGGGATCAATCCAAGAGGAAGACATAACAATAGTAAATATCTATGCACCCAACACAGGAACACGAAGACAAACACTAACAGACATAAAGGGAGAAACTGACAGTATACAATAGTAGTACTAGGAGACTTTAACACCCCACTCACACTAATGGACAGATCATCAAAACAGAAAATTAATAAGGAAACACAAGTCTTAAATGATACATTAGATGAGGTGGATCTCATTGATATCTTCAGGACATTCCATCCAAATGCAGAAGAATCCACCTTCTTCTCAAGTGCACATGGAACATTCTCCAGGATAGACCACATCTTGGGTCACAGATCAAACCTCAGTAAATTTAGAAAAATTGAAATTGTTATCAGGCATCTTTTCTTACCACAATGCTATAAGACTAGATATCAATTACAATTTAAAAAAAACTAAAAAACATTGAATACATGGAGATTAAGCAATACGTTTCTAAATAACCAACAGGTTACTGAAGAAACCAAAAGGGAAATAAAAAAATTTCTAGAAACAAATGACAATGAAAACATGACAACTCAAAAACTATGGGATGCAGCAAAAGCAGTTCTAAGAGGGAAGTTTATAGCAGTACAGTTATACCTCAAGATAAAAGAAAAACATAGAATATACAACCTAACTTTACACCTAAAACAACTGGAAAAAGAACAACAACAAAAAAATCCCAAAATCAGTAGAAGGAAAGAAATCATAAAGATCCAAGCTGAAATAAATAGTAAAGATTAATAAAACTAAAAGCTGGTTCTTTGAGACGATAAAGAAAACTGACAAACCTTTAGCGAGACTCATCAAGGGAAAGAGAGAAGAATCAAATCAACAAAATTAGAAATGAAAAAGGAGAGGTTACAACAGACAATGAAGAAATACAAAGGATGTAAGAGACTATTATGAAGAATTATATGGCAATAAAATAGATAACCTGGAAGAAATGGACAGATTCCTAGAAAAGTTCAATCTTCCAAGACTAAACCAGGAAGAAATAGAAATTATGAACAACCCAATTATAAGCACTGAAATTTAAACTGGGAACAAACATCTCCCAAAAAACAAAAGCCCAGGACCAGATGGCTTCACAGAATTCTATCAAACATTTAGAGAAGAGCTAATGTCTATCCTTCTAAACCTCTTTCAAAAAATTGCAGAGGAAGGAACACTTCCAAACTCATTCTACGAGGGCACCATCACCCTGATACTAGACAAAGACAACACAGAAAAAGAAAACTACAGGCCAGTATCACTGATGAACACAGATACAAAAATCCTCAACAAAATTTTAGCAAACAGAATTCAGCAACACATCAAAAAGTTCATACACCATGATCAAGTTGGGTTTATTCCAGGGATGCAAGGATTCTTTCATATATGTAAATCAATAAATGTGATATGCCATATTAACAAATTGAAAGGTAAAAACCATATGATTATCTCAATAGATGCAGCAAAAGCCTTTGACAAAATTCAGCATCCATTTATGATTAAAACTCTTCAATAAATGGGCACAGAAGGAACCTACCTCAACATAGTAAAAGTCATACACGATAAGCTTACAGCAAACATTCTCAGTGGTGAAAAACTGAAAGCATTCTGCCTAAGATCAGGAATAAGACAAGGGTATCCACTTTCACCACTATTATTCAACATAGTTCTGGAAGTCCTAGCGACAGCAATCAGAGAAGAAAAACAAAAGGAATCCAGATGGGAAAAGAAGAATTAAAGCTCTCACTGTCTGCAGATGACATGATATGGTACATAGAAAACCCTAGTGTTAGAAAATTACTAGAGCTAATCAGTGAATTCAGCAAAGTTTCAGGATACAAAATCAACACACAGAAATCACTTGCATTTCTATATACTAACAATGAAAAATCAGAAAGAGAAATTAAGGAATCAATCCCATTCACCATTGCAAAAAAAAAAAAAGAAGAAGAAGAAATATCTAGGAATAAACTTACCTAAGGAGACAAAAGAACTGTACACAAAAAATTATGAGACACTAATAAAAGAAATCAAAGATGACATAAACAGATGGAGAGATATTCCATGTTCCTTGGTACAAAGAATCAATATTGTGAAAATAACTACACTACCAAATGCAATCTATAGATTCAATGTGATCCCTACCAAATTACCAATGGCATTTTTCACAGAACTAGAACAAAAAAATTTCACAATTTATATGGAAATGCAAAAGACCCCAAAGAGCCAAAGCAATTTTAAGAAAGAAGAATGGAGCTGGAGGAATCAACCTTCCTGAGTTCAGATACTACAAAGCAACAGTCATCAAGAAAGTATGGTACTGGCACAAAATCAGAATATAGATGAATGGAACAAGACAGAAAGCCCAGAAATAAACCATGCACCTATGGGTGCCTTATTTTTGACAAAAGAGGCAAGAATATACAATGGGGAAAAGACAGCCTCTTGGGAAAACTGGACAGCTACATGTAAAACAATGTAATTATAACACCTCCTAACACCACATACAAAGATCAACTCAAAATGGATTAAAAACCTAAATGTAAGACCAGAAACTACAAAACTCTTAGAGAAAAATACAGGCAGAACACTCAATGACTTAAAGCAAGATCCTCTGACCCATCTCCTAGAGTAATGCAAATAAAAACAAAAGCAAACAAGTGGGACCTGATTAAACATAAAAGCTTTTGAACACCAAAGGAAACTATAAGCAAGGTGAAGAGACAGCCTTCAGAATAGGAGAAAATAATAGCAAATAAAACAACTGACAAAGGATTAATTTCCAAAATATACAAACAGCTCATACAACTCAATACCAGAAAAACAAACAACCCAATCAAAAACTGAGAAAAGACCTAAACAGACATTTCTCCAAAGACATACAGATGGCTAACAAACACATGAAAAGATGCTCAACATCGCTCATTATTAGAGAAAAGCAAATCAAAACTACAATGAGATATGACCTCATACCAGTCAGAATGGCCATCATCAAAAAGTCTACAAACAATAAATGCTGGAGAGGGTGTGGAGAAAAGGGGATGCTCTTGCGTTCTCTCTTGGTGAGAATGTAAATTGATACAGCCACTATGGAAGATGGTATGGTGATTCCTTAAAAAACTAGGAATGACCCAGCAATCCCACTTCTAGGCATATACCCTGAGGAAAACAAAACTGAAAAAGACACATGTATCTCATTTTTCCATGCAGCACTATATACAATAGTTAGAACATGGAAGAAACCTAGACGTCCATTGACAGATGCATGGATAAAAGTTGTGGTACATATACAGAATGCAATATTACTCAGCCATAAAATGGTACACATTTGAGTCAGTTCTAATGAGGTGGATGAACCTAGAACCATTATAAAGTTAATCAGAAAGAGAACGATAATATTGTATATTAATGCATATATACAGAATCTAAAAAGATGGTACTGAGAATTTATTTGCAGGGCAACAATGGAGAAACAGACATAGAGAACAAACTTATGGACATGGGGAGAGGGGAGGAGAGGGTGAGATGTATGGAAAGAGTAACATGGAAACTTACATCACCATATGTAAAATAGATAGCCAACCGGAATTTGCTGTATGACTCAGGAAACTCAAACAGGGGCTCTGTATCAAGCTAGAGGGGTGGGATGCAGACGGAGATGGGAGATTGAAGAAGGAGGGGATATATGTATACATTAGGCTGATTCATGTTGAGGTATGACAGAAAACAACAAAACTCTGTACACCAATTATCCTTCAACTAAAAAATAAACTATTAAAAACAAACAAAAAAAATGATAAGCCACAAATTAGAATATTTAAATATTTTCAAGGCATATATGTGATAAAATTTATATTCAGGCTATGTAAAAAATTCCCCAAATTCAAAAATAAGAGAACAATCAAATTTTAAAATGGCAACAGATCTGAACAGAGACTTCACCAAAGATGTACAGATGACAAAAAAAGCACATTAAAAGACATTCAACATCATTAGCCATTAGGGAAAAGAATATTATTAAAACCACAATAAGATACCACAACACACCTATTCAGTTCAGTTCAGTCTCTGTCGTGTCCGACTCTTTGTGACCCCATGAATTGCAGCACGCCAGGCCTCCCTGTCCATCACCAACTCCCAGAGTCCACCAAAACTCATGTCCATCGAGTCAGTGATGCCACCCAGCCATCTCATCCTCTGTCGTGCCTTTCTCCTCCTGCCCCCAATCCCTCCCAACATCAGTCTTTTCCAATGAGTCAACTCTTCACATCAGGTGGCCAAAGTATTGGAGCTTCAGCTTCAGCCATCAGTCCTTCCAAAGAACACACAGGACTGATCTCCTTTAGAATGGACTGGCTGGATCTCCTTGCAGTCAAAGGGACTCTCAAGTCTTCTCCAACACTACACTTCAAAAGCATCAATTCTTCAGCACTCAGCTTTCTTCACAGTCCAACTCTCACATCCACACATGACCACTGGAAAAATCATAGCCTTGACTAAATGGACCTTTGTTGGCAAAGTAATGTCTCTGCTTTTGAATATACTATCTAGGATGGTCATAACTTTTCTTCCAAGGAGTAAGCATCTTTTAATTTCATGGCTGCAATCACCATCTGCAGTGATTTTGGAGCCCAAAAAAATAAAGTCTAACACTGTTTCCACTGTTTCCCCGTCTATTTCCCATGAAGTGATGGGACCAGATTTCTTTTTTTTAACACACCTATTAGAACAGTTGAAATTAAAAAGACTGACCATACCAAGTATTAGCAAGGAGGTGGAGGTGGAACTCTCATAGACTGTGGCATGGAATATAAGATGGTAAAAATTAGTTTGGAATAGTTTGAAGTTTCCTGAGAAGATAAACATACACCTACCACATGATCCAGCTATTTCACACCTAAGTATTTACTTCCAAAAGAAAGCATATGTCCATACAAAGACACATACAAGAATGTTCACAGCATTCTGTGTATTTTAACAGCCAAAAATTTTAAACAATCAAAATATCCATTAACAGGTGAACAGATAAACAAATGATGGTGGAATTCTACAACAGAATAGTTCTCAACAATAAAATGGAAATCAACTACTGTTAAATGTTGTAATATGGAAGAACTCAAAATAATAATGAAAGAAGCCAGATTACACACAAAAAAGAACATGCTGTATGATTCCATTTAAATTCTGGAAAATGTGAACTTCTATAGTGGCAGGAAGTAGATCAGCGGTTGTCTAGGAGCAAAGTGGGCAAGAAGCAAGGATTACAACGAAATAGGATGACACTTTCAGGAATGACTGGTTGCTCCCCATCTTGATTGATGTGATGCTTTCCCGTGCTCAGGTGCTCTGTCATCTCTGACTCTTTGCAGCCCTGGGGACTGTAGCCCACCAGGTTCCTCTACCTGTCGTATTTCCCAGGCAAGAACACTGGAGTGGGTTGCCATTTCCTACTCCCGAACCTTTCCTGGGTATGTATACGTCAAAACTGCTCGGACTATCCACTTTAAATGTGTGTAGTTTATTTCAGTCATATTTCAATAAAGTATTTAAATATGCTAATATAGTAATAACGTACTGAGAGGACTAAGAAGAGTAAGGTCTTTTTCCTTCTCAAAGGAAGGACTGTGTGGAGCGTTGAAATTCAGAAGGACCAGTCAGTATTACTGGAAGTGCTTGTCTGCAAGCTGTTACTGGTGGTGGTGGTGCTTTAGTCACTAAGTCCTATCTGACTTTTGTGACCCCATGGACTGTAGCCCACCAGGCTCCTCTGTCCATGGGATTCTCCAGGCAAGAACACTGGAGTGGACTGCCATTTCCTCCTCCACTGTTACTGGTACACAACATCATAAGGAATCTGCACAAGAAGGTAAATCAACTACTACCTCCCTAAGCACACTGGTTAGTTCAACTGATGTTTTTTTTTTTATGGCCTAGATTTCTCAATGAAAAAAAGCAGTATATTGAAGAACATTCTGGCACAAACTCCACATCTAATCACCAAGCTGTAACAAACGGTTCAGAGTGGCATTATCTAGACCACACTGACATTTATTAATCTCCCTAAACCTATATACTCATCTGTATGAGAATAACAGGGATTGCTCTGGACACCTCAAATAGCAGTCTGATGCTCTAATGAGTTATAAAGCTTGCAAAACAGCAGGTACCAATGATGCATCATACTGCATTATGTAGGAATGAATTTGAAAATACAGCAAAACAAAGACAATATATTTTTATTTGCTCAGAATGCTTGTTTCTAAAGGTCACTGAAATTAAAAATGGTTTGCTTTCCAATGAAGTTGTTAACATCCAGAACTTCATTAAGTTTACACCAAATTAAGAATTTACAATAAACAGGGACCTATATAGTCTTAGCAGATATCGGAGTAATAAGGTAAACACTATACAGTGACACATATTCTTTTTAACAGAGCAGTCTCCTGAACAGACACAGAAATGCAGAAATAAGTAACAGTGTTCTTTTCACTTTTATCTATGCTCGAATATAATATTTTAGTTCCTAGAATTCAAAACTGTTCACCCAGATTTAGTTTTATTTTTTTTTTCCTTCAAGTCTGGAGAGCTTCTCTATAAAATTTTACATTTTATAATTTTCCTTTGAAATATGAGAAAAACATGGAATCTCCTGAGTTAGATGCAGCTTATACATTCTTTAAAAATTACCTTTAAAACACATTACAAGTGAATGACCAAATATATCCATAATAAACATCCTTGCTATTCACACAGTTCTTTAAGCAATACTCAAGTATATTTGTGCTTGTATGTTTACATTAGTCTATTTTTAGCTTACCATAAAACTGTATCTATAAAGCCTTTACAAATATTTAATAAATGAAGCAATACAGTCATTATGAAAATATAAACTGTGTTTACAGCCTTTTCATCTTTCATGTTTTTATGCATTTCCTGTCAACCATATAATTTCCTTTTCTTTAGGGATGCTGATAAATTGTTGTCTTTGTAATCTCAACACTGCTGCTTTCTCAGCTGGCCATTCAGATTTTCTGAACACATGGTATTCTCTCAGTGCATCAGTTGTACCAGTGGAATCTGATAATGTTGGTATTCATCATTTCCAGTTATTTCAACTGCAGGACCACCTTCAAACACAAAATGGAAGGGCAGCAATCAGATTATACCAGAATGATGCCAGTAGATGCTGAATGAGATGCTTTGAAATCTCTGAAGAAAGGCCTGGAGAACTGACAAGAGTAACACAAAAAACACAGGCCTGCAAGGATCCACGGTTCAGACTCATTCAACATTTACACCAGAACCTGCCACACACCCCTTCAGGCATGCAGCCCCATCAAAAGGCAAGCCAGGCTACCAGTTTATTACTGGGCATGTGGACAAGTCATCAAGGCACTGTGTTGCCCAAGTGACTGCAGAAGATGAAGTATACCGGGGTTTCAAAAAGATGGAGACAAGATGGGTTAGTGTCAAGAGAGGTGCTAAGAATAACTGACTTTAGTCCTTGAGACACAATCACTAGAGATGATGCTCAGAAACAGGGAAAGAACATATATAATGCAGATAATTATTTTTATGTCTTCTTCACAGCAGCAGTTTCTACTGTTTAAATATCATTGTTCTCATTAGTTAAACATCAGAACTATTACTGTTATTTAGCCATTCCTTTGTACATGCAAAGCTTTTGGTCCTTCATTAGTTTATCTCAAACTGATATTTTCATAACTATAAATGATATTTTGTCTCCCGAACTTAAATTATCTACCATTTGTCCAGTTAAATAAAACAATCTTGTCTTCAAAATCATAACTATTTTTAACCATTAAATCTCTTCAGAACTAGCTAATTTCACAGCCCGAAGATTTAAAAAAAATATTTTATCATTAATGAGACTAGAGCAAAACAAATTTAGCTGTTATTCCTTAAAATATAACTACTTGACAAATTATGTTCTATAATGCAAATCAATAATAAATGTAATATCTAAAATGAGAGATGCAGAACATATCAACAAAGCATCTTCTGTGCTTGACAAAAAATATCAGGAGCAAAGCCAACTTTAAATGCAAATGATTAGCTTTTCTTATATTGCTCCAGTGGTATCAATCAAAACTTAAACATTCTGAAGCACACAACAAAATTAAAACGCATACCTTATTAGCTGCTTCCAAGGAATTTATTAGCTTCTGCAGCTCTTCTTTACTCATTTCAACAGAATATGGCTTGACTTCACCATTTTCTTTTACATCTAGATAAAGGTTTAAAAGTGGCATTTGTAATGAAGCAATCTTGTCACTAGAAAGTGCAAGCTGTTTAAAATGAAAGAAATAGTAATTAAGTAGTTTTAAAAAGGAATATACTAAATATGCATCAGAGCTTATGAACAACACATTAAAAAAAAAGTACTCTTGTTTGCTATGAAGTACAGGAAAATATGAAAGGGATAAAGGGAATTAAATGCATGCCAAACCAGCATATATTTGAACAGAAAAAGAAAGGACAGTGAATGAAAACAAGACAATAGTTTAGGGACAACTAGTTGGGATTCTGTAGTAGTAGATAGCTAGAGCAGTGCTATGGCTCAGAAGTACCAAATGGGTCCAAGAAACAGAGAATTCTTAAAGAAGTGTAATGACACCAAGAGGACCGAAGTCCACGTACAAAGATTAAACTAAAAACATGGTGCAGCTCAGAAATTAAGATGCATAAATAATGAGTAGTTAACTCTCCATTAAACTACTGACAAATGTTATCAAGATACCACCTTCAATTAGAGCCAGTTAACAAAAATATGACACTTTTCCCTCTTACACTCTCTGTCCAAAATCAGTAGCTGAGAGGAAATGGAAGAACCAAATGTTTATGATACTAAAGCTTTCTGAAACAAGCATCATAGCTTCACTGGCAGATGGCAAAGAGACACTCAATTTTCCTGGAATTTGAGCCAGGAACCCCATAACAACTGAATTTTGGAGTGCAACCACTTGTAAAAATTGACTGGGGCAATGATAAAGGGCTCCTTCTCTGTGGTATATACACTACAGGACCAAATAAACCTTCACACAACTCCTCCATCTTCTCTCTCCAAAATACAGGACTCAGCATATCTGAGATCACCTTCAGGTCGCCCACCTCATCGTTAATTCTCTTCAGTATTTCCAGTAAGTGATTTCTTAGCCTATGCTTGAGTACCAGCAAGGAGGATGAGTGTGCTAACTCAAAAAGAGGTTAGAATAATTTTCAGACACTCATAGGGGTTAGATTATTATTTCTTAAGTTGAAATTCAACCTATTTCTCTGTAAAACATATACTTTAGCCCTGTCCTATCCCCCAAAGCCACAAAGCACATATCTATTCCTTCATCCACGTCTTAAAACTTCAGTTAATTAAATTCATTATAATTGTAATGTTATTATACAGGGTTCAGATGTCTGCAGTGCAAGTTAACACAAAAGACGTGATTTTAATTATCTTTGATATATTTTTAAGAAAATGTATCTCAAAAACAAATTTTAGATATCAGTTCAGTTCAGTCGCTCAGTCATGTCCAACTCTTTGCGACCCCATGAACTGCAGCATGCCAGGCCTTGCTGTCCATCACCAACTCCTGGAGTTCACCCAAACTCATATGTCCATCAAGTCAGTGATGCCATCCAGCCATCTCATCCTCTGTCATCCCCTTCTCCTCCTGCCCCCAATCCCTCCCAGCATCAGAGTCTTTTCCAATGAGTCAACTCTTCACATGAGGTGGCGAAAGGACTGGAGTTTCAGCTTTAGCATCAGTCCTTCCAAAGAACACCCAGGATTGATCTCCTTTAGAATGGACTGACTGGATCTCCTTGCAGTCCAAGGGACTCTCAAGAGCCTTCTCCAACACCACAGTTCAAAAGCATCAATTCTTCGGTGCTCAGCTTTTAACTCTCACATCCATACATGACCACAGGAAAAACCATAGCCTTGACTAGATGGACCTTTGTTGGCAAAGTAACGTCTCTGCTTTTGAATATACTATCTAGGATGGTCATAACTTTTCTTCCAAGGAGTAATCGTCTTTTAATTTCATGGCTGCAGTCACCATCTGCAGTGATTTTGGAGCCCCCCAAAATAAAGTCTGACACTGTTTCCACTGTTTCCCCATCTATTTGTCATCAAGTGATGGGACCAGATGCCATGATCTTCGTTTTCTGAATGTTGAGCTTTAAGCCAACTTTTTCACTCTCCTCTTTCACTTTCATCAAGAGGCTTTTTAGTTCCTCTTCACTTTCTGCCATAAGGGTGGTGTCATCTGCATATCTGAGGTTATTGATATTTCTCCCGGCAATCTTGATTCCAGCTTGTGCTTCTCCCAGCCCAGCGTTTCTCATGATGTACTCTGCATAGAAGTTAAATAAGCAGGGTGACAATATACAGCCTTGACGGACTCCTTTTCCTATTTGGAACCAGTCTGTTGTTCCATGTCCAGTTCTAACTGTTGCTTCCTGACCTGCATATAGATTTCTCAAGAGGCAGGTCACGGTGGTCTGGTATTCCCATCTCTTTTAGAATTTTCTAGTTTATTGTGATCCACACAGTCAAAGGCTTTGGCCTAGTTAATAAAGCAGAAATAGATGTTTTTCTGGAACTCTCTTCCTTTTACCAGGATCCATTTTAGATATATAATATTACAAAAAAATAATGTATTCAAAAAGTGAAACAGAAAGTGTTCTCCTCCTGAAAACACTCCTGTCTGACTCTTTGTGACTCCAGGGTCTGTAGCCCACCAGGCTACTCTGTTCATGGGATTCTCCAGCAAGAATACTAGACTGGGTTGCCATTTCCTTCTCCAAATAAAAAATATACTCATAATTAAATATATTCTCACCTTTATCTGCCAATCAAAATCCTGTAGTTGTGCAGAGGAAATATCAACTATTTCTGCCAAAAGAGTCTTCTTGATTTCATCTTTCCTACTTTTTAAGCATTTCATGATAGCTTCTTGATGAGATGAATTCAACTGATTCAACTGTTGAGATATCTATGAAAATAAAAATAAATGGTTAGAAAATAAGTGAAAAGGCCTTTCTGTTTAAAATGTAAACAACAGTTACATTCTTATTTCATATAATCTTTAAAATGGTAGTAAATGGGGG
Organism: Capricornis sumatraensis; assembly: GCF_032405125.1. Lineage (NCBI taxonomy): Eukaryota > Metazoa > Chordata > Mammalia > Artiodactyla > Bovidae > Capricornis > Capricornis sumatraensis. The sequence goes on from NC_091075.1 coordinate 68,997,143, forward strand.
AAAATACTAATATAACTATAAAAAGAATAAGATGAGAATGCATAACCAGTAAACAAGAAGTTTTAACAAGGTTTTGCAAAACAGAAAGGAAAAGGGCTGATTGATGAACCAACATGGGAGTGAATACATTGAAAACCACTAAAGCTGATTTACCTATATTAATATATAAGACAAAATAGACTTTAAGGCAAAAAGACTTACAAGAAATAGAACAAGATAGTAAAGGGGTTGTTCAACAGAAATAAACAACAATCACAAATTTGTGTTCACCTAGTAACATGGCCTCCAAATATATAAAGCAGTGAAACTCAGCAGAAAAAGCAAAATGGGTAAATCAACTTTCATAGAGATGCTAACACACGTCTCAGTAATGGATGGAAAGAGAAAGCACTGTAAAGATACAGCACTGAGAAACACTTTCTACTTAATCTAACTACACATAGAACACTACACCCTACAACTGAAAAGTACATATTATCTTCAAATATATATGGAACATTACCCGAAAATGAACCATATGTTGAGCCATGCCACAAATCACAACAGATTTCAAACACCTGGAATCATATTAATTATATTTTTGAGTCATTGTGTAATTAAATTAGAACTGAACAAAACTTTTCCAAATATTTAAAAATTAAGCAGCATGGTAACACAGTACTAAGTGACGAAGTAAATCTTGCATAAACTCTTTCATAGAAAAAAGAAAACAAACAACAACAACTTCCTAATTCATTCCACAAGATGGGAATAAAACTTGATATTTTGACAAAAACATTATAGGCAAAAAATTATGGGCCAAGATACTCAAACATAGATGAAAAAAATCCTAATAAAATATTGGCAAACCAAAAACAATTTTAAAAGAATAATATATCATGACCAAGTTGGATTTATTTTGGTAAAGTTAGTTTAACATTCAAAAATCAATGTAAGACATCACATTAACAAAATAAAGGTGAAGATATAAATTCAGGAAAAAAACAATTTTATAAAATTCAATACCTATGAATTCTCAGCAAAGTAAGAATCAGTGGAAGCTTCTTTAATCTAATCATTGATATCAATAAAATCATACAGCTAACATATTAAATTGTGAAATACTGAACACATACATTCCCCCTAAAGTTAGACAAGGCACTGCTTTTTTTCTTCTTTTCTTTTCTAAAACTGTCCTGAAGACATTAGCCAATGCAATCAGAGGGAAAAAAGAAATAAAAGCTATTAAAATTGAAAAAGAAAATGATTACATACCAAAAAAACTCCCCCTCAAATTTATAAACCATTATATATAGTAGATAGGGGCTTCCATGGTGGCTCATATGATAAATAATTTGCCTGAAATACAGGAGACCTGGGTTCGATCCCCGGGTCAGGAAGATACTCTGGAGAAGGGAATGGTTACCCACTCCAGTATTTCTTGCCTAGAGAATTCCATGGACAGAGAAGCCTGGTGGGCTACAGTCCATGGTATTGCAAAGAGTTGGACAAGACTGAGCAACTTACACTTCTATATAGTAAATAAATTTAGAAAGATTGTTGAACACAGAGTAAGTATACAAAAACCAACTTGGGTTTCCACATACTAGCAATATGCAATTGGAGAACAAAATTTAAGAACATCCTAAACATCACTTAAAAATAAATACAATAAAACATTTGCGAGACCTCTACACTGAGAACTACAAAATATGAGAGAGAAACTGAAACTAATCTAAATAAACAGAAGGTAACACCAAGTTCATAGATCAGAAGGCTCAATAATGCTGTCAGTTCTCTCCAAAATAGTCTAGAAACTCAGTGCAACCCATGCTGTGGACTTAATGTCCCCTCAAAATTCATATTAAAACTCTGACCCTCAAGATAGTATCTAGAAATGGGACCTTTGACACAAAATCAGGCTTAGATGAGGTGATGAAGGTAAGACCCTCATGATGGGATCAGTTCCCTTGTAAGAAACATCAGAGAGTTTGCTCCCTCTCTCTCTGCACCTGCCCCACGCCCCCCACAGCCATCAGAGGACACAGTGAGAAGGCAAAAACCTTCGGCAAGGAAAAAGCCCTCCCTCATCAGGGGCCAGAATCAGCCAGTGCCTTAATTTTGTGCCCCTAAACTCTAGAACTGTGAGAAATTAATTCCTCTTATTTAAGCTATCCATTTTAAGGTATTTTGTTGTGGCAGCCCAAGCTAATACTCTCCATCAAAATTCCAGCAAGTGTTTTGGTTAAAATTGACTGATTTTAAAATGTACCTGAAATTATGGAGGATATAGAAAAATCAAAGCTATCTTGAAGAAATACAAGGTTGAAGGTCTTCTACTATCAGATATCAAAATTTAATGTAATGCAGCTCTAATTCTACCATAATTTAAGCCATTGTGATATGGGTAAATACAGGCAAACAGACTCATGGAGTAGAAAAAGAGTCCAGATACAGACCCAAACATATATGGTCACCTGCATTTCCCAGAAAGGCTGCACAGCAATTCTGTGGGGTAAGGATGGTCATTTCAACAAGTGGATTTCATATGGAAAAATCTCAACTTAATACTTACTCCATATACCAATAGTAATTCAAATATATCACTGACATAAATAAAAGCTAGAACAATCAAACCACTACCAAAAAATATATGAAAATGTTTTCATGATTTTGGCACAAACATTCCTTAAACGCAGCATTAACATTACCAACCATCAAGAGAAAATACTGACAAATTGGACTTGATTAAAATTCAGAACTTCTATTCAACAAAAGACACTAGGAAGAGACTAAAAAGACAAGCAACAAAATAGAAGATATTTAAAATACACATATCCAAGAACTCATATTCAGAATACCATCCAAATCAAAATGATAAATATATGTAACTTCATTTCTCCCCAAGTGGGCAACCTACACAAACATGCCCAAATTACTTTTGACAAAGGTACAAAAGCAGTTTAATGGAAAGATACCCCATGACCCTGCAGTTTTACTTTAAGACTTCTAGAAAAGCTGAGCAATTTATGTATGACAAGACACACACAAAATGTTTGCAGCAGCACTATTCATAATAATGAAAGGGGCAATGATCCAACTGGTCATCAGTAGGGAGACAGAAAAATAAGTCTTACTAATGCCTATCATCAAATACTACAAGGAGATGAAACACATAAACCAGATCAATACTTTTTAACATTGATAAATCTAAAACACAGTATTGCTGAAAAAATTATAAATGTATACATACATTACCACTCACAAGTTACACATTTAAACAGCTCAAATAATTGTATATATTGCTTAAAGATGCAAACATTCACACATTAGGGAATACGAAACATGCATACAAATTCACTAGTGGTTTCTTCTATTCGAAGGGTGATATTTACATGTATCTACAATGCCTTGTTTCTAAAACACACACACACACATACACACCTGAAATACATAAAGTAAAATGTTAACAATTGTTTAATTGTGGTAATGGGAATATAGGTATCACTTATATACCTTTTAATTTTCTTCCACGATTTAAATGTTTCACAATTTAATATAAGACAACCAATCAGAAACAAAAGTACAAAACCCCAAAACTTCCACAGATTTTTCCACTTACTCACAATTATTAGGTTTTTATTGCTATCACAAAGAGTCGGACACGACTGAGCGACTGAACTGGAACTGATTTTATACACTTGGACCTCCCTGGTGGCTCAGATGGTAAAGAATCTGCCTGCAATGCGGGAGATGTGCATTCAATCCCTGGGTCGGGGAGATCCCCTGGAGAAGGGAACGGCTACCTACTCCAGTATTCTTGCCTGGAGAATTCCATGGGCTGAGAAGCCTGGCGAGTTATAGTTCATGGGGCTGCAAAGAGTCAGATAGGACCGGAGTGACTAACACTGTCACTTTTCATTATACACTTCCTGAGGATGTATTACACGGTACCCTAAACACCAAAATTTAAAAAAAAAATCTGAACATGAATTATCAAGGTATTGAAATCTGGAGCAAAGTTACCTCTTCGTCAGATAAATTTTTACCAACCACAGCTTTGAAAAAGGTGGTAATGTCTTCTAGAACATGCATCCATTCTGTTGAATCCCAAACACTGTGATAATCCTGGTAGAGAGGATAAGTTCGGCCACAAATGCCATCAATTATTTTGTGAAGAAGCTAGAGAGAAAAAACAAGAGAGAGTAATAAATGTAATTATAAGTAAAATTATAAAATAGATTTATCTTCCTTGTAGCAAATAAATGTTATTGGCAGAAGTTCATGTTATCTGCAGAAAAGCTGAGGCTGAAAAGCAACTATCTTTAACATTATTTTATTAACTAAAAGTCAGAGCTACACACACACACACACACACACACACACACACACACACTTTCCATAATTTTGTCCACCTTCAGAAACTAAAATAATTTTACAGACATGCTGTTGTTTCTCCAATGTTCCTAAAAGGAAGATGGTGAGTGCAGCAGTTTCTCCTTGGGATTCCTTAGACTTCATATTTATACCAATAACCAAAATACAAGGTATGAGTCTTAAAGCAAAGTCTTTCAACTGTAAATCTACAAACCCCTTCTCTCCATTTTCCATAGCACCCATACTTAACTTCTTTCAGTCCACTCCAAAAAACCTCTCATTGACTTACTTTCTCCTTTTCACATTTCTTTCTCTCTACCCTAGCTTAATGCCAGCAATGGAAATCCTAACACATATATAACTGAACATGTGATTAAATCTGTGGCTTTTAGAACTAAACTGGCTAGTCTGAATCTTATTCTCACTATTTACTACTTTTGCCAAGTTACTTAAAGATTCTTTGCTGGTTTCCTCATGTGTAAAATGAGGGTATCATCTACCCCCATAATGTTGTTTTAAGGATTGAAGAAGGATACATGCAAATCACTTGGCACACTCCTGACATTAAACATTGCTTCCCATTGTTATCCTTCTTCTTCTTACTAGTTGTAATTATCATCATCACTATTACTACTGGTACTATCATAACATCCACACCTCTAACATATATTAACTGAGTACCTACTGTATCACCACTACTCTAGGCAAGTGATCAATACAGTTTTCTTTCTCAAGAGATATTGGTGTGTTGTAAGAAGAGTACCTGAATCCAAATAACTTGGAAATGCATTTAAACAGCAAAGAGGCTTCCAACTCTTTTCTCCTGGATCATGTTCCAGTGCATTTTAAGCAGAAACTCCTTCTCTGTAACACCATACTTATTGGAACAGAGATGAGTAATTGGTGACCCTAATGCCAAACGAAGGCTAATGCACTGTGAACAGAACTTTTATTTACCATAAATTAACCAACAACATTTTCAATTTGAAATCATTCAAAATTCTCTACCTACACTTCACCTTATCCCAAACTGTCCCCAATGCTAAAGTAAAACCCAGAACTCAAATTGAAAACTAAGAGCACTATGTTTTTGGAACATAGTCTTTTTAAATTAATTCACAAATATGTAACAAGCACTTCATCCCAGTTATTAAACAGGTTAATGCAAATACAAAGAAAAAATAACTATAATAGCTAGCATTTATAGAGCCCTAATTATATACCAAACACTGTGCTGATCTTCATTACAACCCTGTAAAGTAAGTCTTGCTATTATCCCCATTTTACAAATGAGGAAACTGAGGATAAATAAGATAAGGTCCTATCATACCAGAGCCTCAGGCCATTAGAGAAAACTAATATAATCAATAAGTATATGTAATTTAGGATGATAGGAGTTATAATTAAAGTTTACAGAGGGTACGAAGGAGCACAGAAGAGAAAAGTATGCCTTAAAATAATGAATAGTTAGCCAAACAGGAGCAGGGTATTTCTAGTCACAACAGCTGCACGCTGACAGGATAAACTGCATGGCGCAGTTTGGGAGATGGCAGCATACAAAGCTGGAGAGGTGGCAGAGACCAAACCATAAAGGGCCTTGTATACAATGCAGAAAAGCCCAGACTGTAAGCAACGTAATTCACATATTTGCATTATGTTTCCATAAATCAGCCAGCAGATCAGGAGATACAAGGAAAGAAAAGGGCAAGAGGTTGTGACCAAAGACCACCCCCTACTTCCATTTACTTACCATCAAGAGATTAAAAGGGAGGTGATAAATTGTTAGGGACACTCACCCTGGAGGCAGCAGAGAGGTAAAGGAGATCTGAAAAGGATGATACTCACAATTTCAGGTTTAATGACAGTAAGTGGTGGTATCACAAACCAAATTTGAGGCTACAGCCACAGAAGGAGAAAGTCAGGGGGAAAGACAAGAGCTAAGCCAAGTATACACTGAATCTGAGGTATCTGCGGGTGTATCTAAGCAGAAGCCTGATACTCAGAAGAGATTTTTAGATCCAGAGATTCAGGAGTCAACCACGTACCTGGCAGCGAAGGTTACGGGCCTATCTAAGTAGTATGCAGGTAGGATGAAGACAGGAGCAGAAAGCTAATACAAGACTTAGAGTCAACAGATCTGATCATCTGTTTCCACTTTGCCACTTACTAGTTTGATAACTTTGGGTACGTTACCCAAACCCTCTATAGACATTTCAGTTTTCTCATTTGTACAGTCAGAGAAAAGTTAAGATTTTTTTTTATCCTGGCAAGATAAGTAAGTTTATTACTTTCTATCTCCTCCACACTATTCCCATTATAAATGGAACAAAGAAAAAAGAAAGGCAGAGATTTGGGGCTTATAAAAGCTGGCTACCACATAGCCCTCTATCACATTAGTAGGCTAAGCCCTCGTCCCAAGTGGGCTAAGCCCTTGTCCCCAACTTTCATCCACTGTAAATGAAACAGATTTGGGATTTATTCAAAATTACATATCATAGAAACTAAAAGCCAGCCCACCAGAGCCTGGGATCCAGATCTTGGTCACAACGATAAAGCTGAATTTAGTAAACATTAATTGATTCCTTTCTTTAGCAAATACTGATTAAGAACCCACCTGGGGCCAGACATAATTCTCAAAAACAGGGTATATAAACAAAGTATCTACCCTGAAGGAGTTCAGAATAAGAGAGACTAGTGGCAAGAGGACCAGTTAGGAAGTTGTGTTCAAGGAAGACTTGATTAGGCTGGAACTTTGGGGAACAGAAAAAGATGGGAGTAAGCATAGTAACATATTAATAATAATACAAAGCTTTAGTCAGTTCTCTGAAGTCAGAGGGCAAAGGACCACAGCTCCCAGAGCTCAGGCTGAAACTCTATTTTGCATACGTTGCCTTTTCTTTTACAGGGCTGGCAAATTTCTTTCGAGTCTTATACTTGGGGCACCAAGGGTTTTTTAACTTGAAAGTTCAAGGGAGGAAAAAACACTTCTCAGTTAGATTTTCCTCTTACAGTAACCATTGGGTTTTCTTCCTTTCACAGTTCACAGACAAAATTTCGCTGTATGTATTTACTGTCTCCACATTGCTCTCACCCTTCAAACTAAAAATCCGCTGCTGTCAAAAACAATTATACACTGCCAGTACCTTTGGTATTAAGGCTAAACCCAGGAGTATAGTATACAGAGGCTCCTGACTGCTCCTCACTTGTTCAGCCAGTCTCCCTGCTCTACTTCTCACTCTGAACTTTGGCCTCTAAAACTACAGCAGGTCCTAAAGCTCCCTGGGGCTGCCTTTCTTCTAGTCTTCATAAGTGCTGTCCCTTGGCCTGAAATACTCTCTCCCCCCAGCCCATCTGGTTCCTCCTCATCCTTCAGGAACTCAACGTAGAAACCTAGGCAGATGTTCTACAAAATGTTCCCGTGCCCCTTTTAACCAGAGTTGCTACCCCTCCTACAAACTGATTACTGGATAAATCATTAATTCAGTTATCCATTTACTCAGTTTGGTTTCCTCATTAGTTGACAAGGTCCACCAGGGTGTGGGCTGTCTCATTCACCATTTTACCTTATCCCATACGGCATTAAGCACATAGTTCAGTGAAGTGTTGGCTGAACAAGTGAATAAGGCTGCTTTTTGCCAGATTCTCATAAACTAGGTTCCTTCCTAGACAGGAGGGGCCGACGTATATGTCACGTCTTGAAGTAAGGTCCACGTTGGACGACCCTACCTGTAAGTCTCCCAGTCTGGAGTAACACATCAATTTTTTTCTGCCACTCACAAAGAATTACGGCCTGCCTCTCTAGGTCACCACGGTTATTCCCATCACCTAGCACCAGTGTTCCTGGCGCATGGGGAATGTTGTGGAGGTTTTGCTGAAACAGTGAATGAATGAATGAAACATGTACAAGAGGTCTGTAAACCACCCCCTCCAGCTTTCAAGCTGGCGACTCCGCACTCCCCAGTCCAGGGTCACTTGGTCCCGGCCGCTCCCGGGGAACGGATAGGTGGTCCCCGCTAGGGTGCGGGCGCGGCCCAGCGGGCGTCTGCATGCAAAACCCCTGGAGGGGCCACTGGAAGCCGAAGCGCTGACGAGGCGTCCCAAGCCTCGGACTTCTCCAATCTCCAGAGAACACGGGGTGGGGCGAGGGAGCACCCAAAATCACACCCGGTCCTCTTCCCCTGCCCGGGCAGCAGGCGCGAGCCTCCCAAAAGCATCGGGATGAGGCCTACTCTTCACGCCAGGCCTTCCAGGAGCCTGGCCCGCGCAGCCGGCCCCTGCGCCCTCCTCACCTGCAAGCCCCGCTCTGCGGGAAGCTTCTGCAGCCGCCACAAGGGTGTCCCCTCTTCCGGCTCCATCCCTGCGAGAAGCTATGGGCTGGGTCACATGACCAGTCCCGGCGTAAGAAAGGCTACGGCTCGTCCACGTGACCAGCCGGCCCGGATGGGCGGGGCGGGCTCGGAGACGCTGGAGCCCTTGTGCGCGTGCGCAGAGGAGGAGGCTTCGCTTTCTCCGAAATCAAAGAAAATCCTTTCCGCCTGTGGCAACGTTGGTTAAACACCCTTCTGGTATTACAATGAAGATGCATTCGCAAATCTCTCAGAGCAATTTGGCACCTTTATTCAGAGCTGTATTAAACTTTCTATGCACACTTAGAATGCGAAATAAGGGTAACTATATTTGGAAGGCAAATTGATTTGGAAAGTATCCTGATTTGGAAGGTCAATTTGCCTCCTACCGTGCGCGAGGTTCTTCATAGATTATCCTATGAAGTTACTCTTTTCATCCTTATTTCCAAATGAGACCAGAGAAATTACTAGGGTTGTCAGATTTAGCAAATAAAAATACCAAATTCCCAGTTAAACACGAAATTTCAGATAATATTTTCTTATAAGTGTGTCTTAAATATTGCATGGGACATACACTAAAAAAAGTATTCTTTATATGAAATTCAAATTTAACCAGGTATCTTGTATTTTATGTCAACCCTAAAAGTCCCCGTCAAACCTAAGCTCAGCCTGAAGTAAATGAAATCAGATTCTAGAGCCAGACTCAAAGTTGGACTAAACCTAAAACCCAGAGTGCCTGTGATTAACTCTCATTATAGCTTTTACTTCAGTCGGATTCTGGAGAATTCGGTAATAAATAAGATAACCTCTGCGAGCCAGAAGTTTCCAGGAGCACAGTAAATAAAAGACAGAAACAGGAATTACAATCTAAACAATAGTAAAAGTGGTACAAGCTGCTAAAGCATACCGCTGGAAAGTATCTTAATCTGTGGATTATACAGAAAAAGAACTACTTAATGACATCCTTCAAAGGTTAGCACAAAGGCTCTTTCTCTACTTTATGCCCACCTCTTGAATTTCATGGCTGCCTCTCTCTTTAAAAATTTACCACTTTCTAGTTCTTAATATAGGTAGACATATATAACCTTCATTGTCCTAGCTGAAACATAATTATCTTAACACACTTTGTCTTTATGCATAGGTGCTCCCCAAGTAATAGTTAATAAGTGAGAAAGAATCTGGAAAATGGGCTCATATACATCAATTAGTAAGTCTGGGGGTGGGGTCTGCTTTCAAAAAAAAAAAGACTGAATTTTATATGTTGTAACAATAAAAATATTTATCAAGCATCTACTATATGCCAAAAATTATATATTTCATCTTATTAATCTTCCCTACAACCTTGTGTTGTAGATATTCTCCCAGTTTTAAAAATGAAGACTCAATATTGGTGACATACTATCAACCCTGTTCAAGGTCACAAAGGTGGTACTCATAACCTATTTTATATCCATGGACTGATAAGGCCTATGACCTTGAGTTATAATCCTAATGGCAAAGAATAAAAAGCAAAATTATAAATATAAAATATCAATGAAACTTTGAAACAGCATTCCCACATATTGCTGTTGAAAATATAGAATAGTAACATTTTCCTGGAGGGTTGTGATTGCATATATAAAGACTTCAAAATGTACCTACTCTTAGACCCAAGAATTTCAGTTTTAGAAATATAAGAAATGTTTTGCTCTGAGGATATGGGTCTGTTAGTTACTGTAGTAATAAATTATTGGCCTAATAAATTACAGTGCAGCATAAAAATCCACAAAAAAGTGATTATGTAGAAAAATATTTGGTAAACTTGCTTGCTCTACACTACTGGGAAAAAAGATTAGTTTCAAAACTACTTGTACAATGGTATGATTTGTACTGTATATGGTATGACATGGATACTTGTAGTGTATAAATTCCTGGCATAGGAGTACACTAAATATTAGTTATAGTGATCTTTCATTTTGGGGATTACAGGTGACTTTCACTTTTAGTTTTTCTAAACTTTTATTCAAAGTTTAAAATGGTTTAATGGTAACTATGATAAATTATAATTCCATCTATTCCCTTTAATTTTGGTTTGAAAATTAGACAAATCTTACCGGAACTTATCCTCTTCTTTCAGCATCTTGCTAAATACCACCAATATACCTTGATAGTAATGTTTTCCGATCTCATTGCCTAGAAGAGTTTCAGTTGGCTCAGATTCTGCCTTCCAGATTTTCAAAGGCACTGCATAACATGAATTGTAGCTTTTCAGCCTGCCGCCATCCACTAACCATAAATCGAATATTCTAGAAGATGTTACAGTACCTCTGGGGTCTCCCCAGGTGGTGCTAGTGGTAAAGAACCCACCGGCCAGTGCAGGAGACAGTAAGAAACTCAGGTTCGATCCTTGAGTCTAGAAGATTCCCTGGAGGAGGGCTTGGCAACCGACTCCAGTATTCTTGCCAGGAGAACCCCATGGACAGAGGAGCCTGGCGGGCTACAGGCCATAGGGTCTCAAAGAGTGAGACATGACTGAAGCAGCTTAGCACACATGTATAGTACTTCCTGCTCCTCATATCGATTTCTGCCTTTGTCAGAGTAGGTTAATTACTTTAACAAAACAACACCAAAATTTTAGCAGTTTATCATAACATTTATTTATTTATTCCTAAATGTATGTCAGTTTAATACAGGTATCGGTTGTTAGGTGGCTCTTTTATTCTCTAAGACCTCAGTTCTGTCTGTTCAGTCAATGGGGAAAGATCATAAAGGAAATGTATATGTGTCAGATTTAGGAATGGGAAACATCATTTCTACCTGTGTCTATTAGCCAGAACCCATCCAGTTTCATGGCAACAGTTAACTGTTAGAGAATCTGGAAAATATAGTTTAGCTGTGTGCCCAAAAAGAAACGGAGTTTGGCAAACAATTTCTCTCTACTACAATCATGCTTTTTAAAAGACAGCTGAGAATTTCTAATAGATATGTCAGCAGTGTTATCATTCTCCTTCACATTTCTATTTGGAACAATCATGCTTGATAGCTTCCTGTTAAAGTGGAATATAAAACCAGGCTCCAGCTGGCATCTATATCTGCCTCACATTAGTATGGATTCAGGTTCATATTAAGAGGAGAATCTGAGAGGTTAATAATTCAGTCGACCCCTTTTTGTGTTATTGCCACAATCAGGTTAGATTAAAATCTGTGATTCTAGAAGTTATATCTGAGAGAAATCAAGAAGGTGAAACTGACTAGTTGGCTATTAAGGTAAAGCTCTGGGTTATACTTATTTCGAGTTATTTCAACAAAAGTTCCAGTCTTCGATTTTTTTAGGTCCCCAGACTGTATTTTGTCTTTTCACTCAGAAGATACTGACTTACTCTAACTGAACTCTCGAGAGACTGATAAACCAGAATGTTACACAATAGGAATTCCTTCTCCTCAGTGTATTCTCTCTTGAAAAGAATTTTTTTCTTTGGATCGTCTTTCCATTAAATGCCATACCCTTATCATTGCTTCTTATAGACTCTTAACCAAGATTTAAGAAATACTCTGTTCTGAGGGTTATTCTGGGAATTTCTGTTCCCCATCATTGTGGGTCAAATCTTACTGGTAAATTTCAAATCATAACTTTCTATTGTCCCTAAATTCTGAGCTCCCTACTTTCACCCATGAACTAGCATTAGCTTCAATAATTACAATTCCTGAAAAATGTTTTGAGGAATCAAGAAAAGCAATTAACTCATTATCCAGAGTTGAAGACATCCTTATCCTTTAATAAAAGACATTGTAAATTTCCACATCTATTTCTCAGCTCATACCTGCTTTTCAAGTTATCCTATGCCTTAAAGTTGACTAATTTGTTCATCTTAATTAAACATGTTGCAATATAGATGTGCTTAGTGATTTCCATTGCAATCTGTGTAAAATTATTCCTGTTCATAAATTTCTGAAAGCAAAGAGGCTTCATGTTTAAATAAGTTTAATTACTACCTTATAACTATACAGGAAATATTTAACTGTTATGTTGGTATTGGTTCTATTACACTGAAATAAGTTATAGATAGCTAATTTGTAAAGATTTGAAAGATATTGGGTTTTATTTTGTCTCTATAAACTCAGATTTGACTGCCTAGAAAAAGTTTCTTATAAGTCAACTCAATAAATGTCTCATTTCATTCTGGTGAATGAGCTTAATAAATGGAAAGTGTCTTTCTTTTTGACCTTTATATAATTAAGAAATCCTTTTTTTGTGTTAGTCGCTCACTCTGACTCTCTACAACCCTATAGACTGTAGCCTCTGTGCGTGGAATTCTCCAAGCAAGAATACTGGAGTTGATTGTCATACCCTTCTCCAGGGATCGTCTCCACCCAAGGATTGAATCTACTTCTTTTATGTATCCTGCCTTGATAGGCAGGTTCTTTGCCACTAGCACCACCAAAGAAATGCTTTTGTGTGTTAGTCACTTAGTTGTATCCAACTCTTTTCAACCCCAAGGACTGTGTAGCCCACCAGGCTTCTGTATCCATTGAATTCTCCAGGCAAGAATGTTGGAGTGGGTTGCCATTTCCTTCTCAAAGAAATGCTTTTAACATTTCCTTGAAAGTGAAAGAGGAGAGTGAAAAAGTTGGCTTAAAGCTCAACATTCAGAAAACGAAGATCATGGCATCTGGTCCCATCATTCCATGGGAAATAAATGGGGAAACAGTGGAAACAGTGTCAGACTTTATTTTTGTGGGCTCCAAAATCCCTGCAGATGGTGATTGCAGCCATGAAATTAAAAGACGCTTACTCCTTGGAAGAAAAGTTATGACCAACCTAGATAGCATATTCAAAAGCAGAGACATTACTTTGCCGACTAAGGTCCATCTAGTCAAGGCTATAGTTTTTCCTGTGGTCATGTATGGATGTGAGAGTTGGACTGTGAAGAAGGCTGAGCGCCGAAGAATTGCTACTTTTGAACTGTGGTGCTGGAGAGACTCTTGAGAGTCCCTTGGACTGCAAGGAGATCCAACCAGTCCATCCTAAAGGAGATCAATCCTGGGTGTTCATTGGAAGGACTGATGCTAAAGCTGAAGCTCCAGTACTTTGGCCACCTCATGCGAAGAGTTGACTCTTTGGAAAAGACTCTGATGCTGGGAGGGATTGGGGGCAGGAGGAGAAGAGGACGACTGAGGATGAGATGGCTGGATGGCATCACCGACTCAGTGAACATGAGTTTGAGTGAACTCCGGGAGTTGGTGATGGACAGGGAGGCCTGGTGTGCTGCGATTCATGGGGTCGCAGAGTCGGACATGACTGAGCGACTGAACTGAACTGAACTATAACATATTTATCAAAGAAATATTCTTGTAACTTAAGTCATCTGAGTTCTCCATTAAAGTGATCTTTGAAACAAACAGACATTTCGTTTGAAATAGGGCTATAAAGATTGCACATAACAGTTATTCCAATGTAGCACTAAAGGATACAGTAGACTAAAAGCTTTGAAATCATTCTGTTAAAGTGAAATATTTGAGTGAACTGCAATTTTGGATCTTAGACGTAATACACTGTAATCCACACTTTGTCCTCGAGGGTTGGCAGTCTTAGAATGGCATGTCAAGTGCTCCATTAGTCTTTCTGATGAAGGTTCTATGCCTGCAAGAGCTCCCTTTTCTCAGTTGCCACCGCTTTTAATCACTGTGCTGAAAGCCTTCACATCTGTGAGCTGTTATGATTTTAGCCAATGGTTCTTAATCAAGATAGCTCGTTAGAGTCACCCTGGAGAATTTTTGAGTGATGCATTTTTTTACTTTAAATGTGCTATACTTTTGTTTTTGAAATAGCGTTGTCACTTTCATACCATATATTTTGCCACAGTTCACTGGGGCTTTCCAAATTTGTACAGGTCTGCAATCAATACCACAATTTAGTTTGAGAACACTACCATGGCCCCCCAAAATGTCCTTTGTGGCTGTTTGTAGATAATCAAATGCATGTATGTGCTGACACTTCAGCCTGGCTGGACTTTTGCGACCCCATGGACTGTAGCCCACTAGGCTCTTCTGTCCATGGAATTTTCCAGGCAAGAGTACTGGAGTGGGTTGCCATTTCCTCCTCCTGCCATGGGATCCTCCTGACCCCTGGATCAAACCCACGTCTCTGGTGTCTCCTGCATTGGCAGGCAGATTCTTTATCCTCAGTCATCTGGGAAGCCCGGATAATAGTGTGAGGGCTTTCAAAAAAATAATAGCCAAACCTAACCCCTAGACCAACAACATCAGAATCTTTCTGTGGGTAAAACACCAACATTATTTTGTTGTTACAAAACAGCCCAAATTATTTTAATGTAAATCAGTAAATCCACTGATTTGAACAAAACTTAGTAGAAGAGGTGAGGAACTGGAAAATGTAGTGCCTGCCTGTGTGCTTAGTCACTTCAGCTGTGTTCGACTCTCTGCCACCCATGGACTGTAGTCCGCCAGGCTCCCCTGTCCATGGGATTTCTCAGGCAAGAATGTTGGAGGGGGGGGGCATTCTCATCTCCAGGGGATCTTCCTGACCCAGGGATCGAACCTGGATCTCTTGCATTGTGGGCAGATTCTTTACCATTTGAGCCACCAGGAAAGCCCCAGAAAGTGTAGACATGACCCCATACTAACCCAGAGATCTGGCCAACTTAGACCAATGTTGTCTCAATAAAAGCAGAAGCACAGTAGCAAAAACCTTTAGAACATCAAGGGACCGGTGGTGTTTTTGTTGATCACGCTAGGTTGTTTTTTTTTTTCCTATTGTTTAGTTTGCTTAGAATCTTCTCTCCATCCACCTGCAGCTCCCTCCATGCATATTTAAGTGCACAAAATGAAGCCAGACACATTCCCCAGAGAATTTTAATTGCTGCCTCACCTGTGTTTCCATAACTCTTTTAACAAACTTTGCTTATCGTCTTTTGCATTGCACTGCAGCTGTTTGTATACAGTCTGCTTCTCTCACTTTTCCCAGAGCTCCTTGAAAAGCAGAGGCCATGACACATTCATTTCCATATTCCAGACAGTGTCTGGCATGAAGCAGACTCCCCATAAGTGTTGAATTCAGAAATAGAAGAGGAGATTAAAAAGAGAAAGTGCGAAAAGCTTAGGCAGTGATTCAAGTGAACCTTAACTGCAAATTAGAATCAACTTAGGAGCTTTGCACACTCCCTAGGACCAGATTGCACCCAGATAATTAAGTCAGAATCTCTAGGGAGGGAACTGCCTGTTCCCCCAGCAGTATTTTTTTCAGCTGCCCATGTGATTCTCCTGATGTGTAGCTGAAATTGAGAACATAGGTTAAAGACTTAAAGCAGCAGTCTTTAAACTTTTTGGTACCAGAGATAGGTTTCATGGAAGACAATTTTTCAACAGACCGGGGGTGGATGGAGGGAGATGATTTGGGGATGATTCAAGCACAAAATATATATTTATTGTGCAATTTGTTTTTATTAGTATTACATCAGATCCACCTCAGATCATCAGGCATTAGATCCCAGAGGTTGGGGACCCCTGCCTTAAAGGATGGTCCAAAATTGCCCCCTTGACCAAAATAGTCTGCCCCATTGCCTGAGATGCTTAAATTAGTTGCTGCTAGTTTACCAGAAGTGAGCTCAGAAATATAGGTGGATTAATAGATATCTGTTTAAAATATATAAAAACCCCTAGAAAGCCCAAGAAAGAACACTGGGATTCATATAAATTACTAAAGTCTGAGTACTTCCCATCTGACATCTCAAGAACCGTTATGAGACATATAGGATAGGAGTCAACTTGGGTAGAAAACTGAAAGTGTCAAAGCAAAAACTGCACAGAACAATGTTGAGCAGGCAAAGAAGACTTTATTCAGGGCTGTTACAATAGGAGAGGGAGAAACCAGAATTCAGCTCCACTGACACAAAGGGCAGGAGGATTTTTAAGTGCTAGAGTGTGAGTCAGAACACACGACATCTGTATTTGCTAACGGGCTTTACCCAAAGGAAAAGTAAACTTTCTTGTATCTTTGCGACAAGAGGCAGTTCTCGAAATTGGGCTCCTACCCTTTTACAGAGAAGGAGAGATAGTAATACTGCCTCTTTTAATGATTACATCCCAGAGAGATGGCTCACAAGCTCTTAAGAATGATATTCCTAAAATGTAAAACTGCCAAGAGACTTTTTCTTTTTTTTAATTACGTCTCAATGGGAAGAGAGAGTAACTATAATAATAACAAGTTTTCTAAATAAAATTCTCTCTGAAAGTGGAAGTCAGGGGCTTCGTCAGGAGGAAGCCTCTCTCAAGCTTAGCCAAGCTGGGGAATTTTAAGGCTGCTGCTGCTGCTGCTGCTGCTGCTGCTGCTGCTGCTGCTATGTTGTGTCTGACTTCAGTCGTGTCTGACTCTGTGCGACCCCATAGACGGCAGCCCACCAGGCTCCCCTGTCCCTGGGATTCTCCAGGCAAGAGTACTGGAGTGGGTTGCCATTGCCTTCTCCAAATTTTAAGGCAGTCTTGGTCAAAAGACTAACAGATCACTTTGAAACATGGAGAGTGAGAAGCCCAGTATGGCTGCCCAAGAAATGCCTCCAGACAGAGCTTGCAGCAGCAAAGTGTAGCAATGAGAGTGTTGGACAATCGGAAGAACCAGGAGAGGTTCCCTGGTGGCTCAGACAGTAAAGAATCCGCCTGCATTGCAGGAGACCTGGGCTTGATCCCTCGGTTGGGAAGATCCCCTGGAAGAGGGCATGGCAACCCTCTCCAGAATTCTTGTTTAGAGTATCCCCATGAACAGAGGAATCTGGTGGGCTGCAGTTCATGGGGTCACAAAGAGTCAGACTTTGCACACAAAAGGGGAAGCCAGAAAAGGACTTAGGAGACTTTTGGAAACAAAATATTTTGCGGTTTTCCTCTCCCTGCTGCTTCTGCTGTTAAGTCGCATCAGTCGTGTCCGACTCTGTTGGACCCCACAGACGGAAGCCCACCAGGCTCCCCTGTCCCTGGGATTCTCCAGGCAAGAACACTGGAGTGGGTTGCCATTTCCTTCTCCAATGCATGAAAGTGAAAAATGAAAGTGAAGTCGTTCAGTCATGTTCGACTCTTAGCGACCCCATGGACTGTAGCCCACGAGGCTCCTCCCTCCATTGGATTTCCCAGGCAAGAGTACTGGAGTGGGGTGCCATTGCCATTGCCTTCTCCTTCCTAGTCAGGTTGATATTCAGCAAATGCAAAAAGAAATGCTTCCTTTCTAACCTCCTTCTTCTTGAAGGAACTCTCAAGTTTACATTCCACCCTGCCCTTCAGCTGTGCAGGAAAATACCCACGACTGTAGTCACCAACTAACCTGAAAAGGTCATTCTAGCTGGTTAATTGGTTTACTTGGTGAGGTCCATTCAAATGTTGTATCCATCCCCATACTCATTCCAAGATTGGTTTGACAAAAGAGGAAGTCATAAGGAAGTCTGCTCTACACTTGTTCCAACAGTGTGAGCTGTTGGGGAGACTAATTTTGATTTTATTGCAGAATCGTTGGAGTTTTGTTTTTATTTTTTGTAGGTTCTGATTTTTTCCCATCTTCTGTCTTCCTGCTTCTCCTTCCTCATGGATGATTCATGATACTACTGATACATACTCTCTTCTGCCTGAGTACATCAGTTTTTAACCTTTAATCAGCTTCACTCAGCATTCCTCAAACTCAGTTGTATGTCTTCAGGGGTATAATCTTTCAAGCCAATTTACTATTCTTATTTGCACTTAAAGATATTTTGTCATTTTAGTTCAAGCTAGATTTAGTTAGGGATTCCCTGGTGGCTCACTGGTAAAGAATCTGTCTGCCAATGCAGGAAATGTGGGTTTGATCCCTGGATCAGGAAGATTTCCTAGAAAAGGAAATGGCAACTCACTGCAGTATTTTTGTCTGGGAAATCCCATGGACAGAGGAGCCTGGCAGGCTACAATCTATGGGGTCACAAAAGAGTCAGACATGACTAGCAACTCAACAACAACAAACAACAAATTTAGTTAAGTAAAACACTATTTTTGTTTTTCTTCCTGGGAAAAATAGATTATTCAGCATATTTTTAAAATTCAAGGAATTGCAATAGGGGAGTTTTTGTTTTGTTTTAATGAACTAATTACCACAATGTAAAGAGCATTTCATCAATAGAGGAATTATAAATTAAATAATGTATAGTCATATACAAGAATGCTGTATGTACTTTAAAAAATGAACTTATTTATTACATCAGTGAGAATAGATGTCGATTTTAAAAATATACTGTTCAGTTGAAAAAAAAGGATGTGGAACTTGTTTACATACCACATAACCATCATTTACAGTAAAGTACAAAAAAGTAGCAACATATATATATATGGATGTGGAAGGTTACACAACACATACATGTAGCTTCTGGAAATTAGACTTCAAGTAATATTAAAAAGGACTTTAGTGATCACTATGAAAAGAACCGAGATTAGGAACACATAATCCAAAACGGTAATTATAATTCATTCCGAAAGGTAGGATAGGTAAATCTGTTCTACAACCTTTGTATTTTTCTAGATCACTTAAATTTTACAGAAAGAAAACCAAAATGAAAACAGAGCTCACATGATAGATCTAAGCCAGGAGCTCAGAAGAAGGGAAACTCACTGTCAAGATGACCAGAGATGTTCTGGTAATGGAATAAGCAGGATTTGGAAGATGGATAGAATGTCCACAGGCAGAAATGGATGAACACAGCAATTTGGTTGCAAGGAATTATATGAACCAAAAAGGCAGATAATAAAATCCCATGTCAGTCTATATCCCCAAATTAGTAATTTTTAAATCAAAATTTGATACTAAAAATAAAGAACTTTCTATATAGAGTATTAGGAATATTTAGGTCCAAAGTGAAGCAGATAATTTTCTAAGCTAAAACTTCTTTTCGCATTGTGGCTAAATTATAGAGCAGAGCAAGAGGAAACAAGAACTCAAATAATTATAGTGTGAGAAGCCAAACTAACCTTGGAAGGCATCTAATTCAACTTACTTTTACAAAAGAGGAAATAGAGGCCTTCAGAAGTTCAAATCACCCAGTGGTCCAGCCCAATACAGACTCAAAGTATAACAACAACATCAACTGAACACAGTTCAATAAGGCTAATCATGTCTTGACTGTCTTTGATGGTAAAGTAGTTATCCACTTGACATGCTGGAATGTAGGGAGAATGATGAGGAGTAATTGTAGTGTATGCCATAGTAAGTTTTAAGTTTATGGATAAAACACAGACACTTATAAATTCATTTTTGTTAAATTCACTTTAATCTATTTTAGGCAAAGAAAGATCATTTTAAAATTCAAAGAGATTTTAGCAGAGATTAAACTATGTAAATTGAGAGAGAAAAAAGGGTCATAATATAAGCCCTCTGTCTTAGCATCTATAAAAGCTCATTTAATGGAATTGTGTACATTATATAATATTTTTAAGAATTCTTATAAAAACTCTATACCAATGACAGCAGATGGATTTTATGCAAACAGCAATAACCTATCACAGCTTTCCTGGTGGCTTAGTGGTAAAGAATCCACCTGCAATGCAGGAATGAGAAGGCAATGGCACCCCACTCCAGTACTCTTGCCTGGAAAACCCCATGGACAGAGAAGCCTGGTGGGCTGCAGTCCATAGGGCCGCTAAGAGTCAGACATGACTGAGCAACTTCACTTTCACTTTTCACTTTCATGCATTGGAGAAGGAAATGGCAACCCACTCCAGTGTTCTTGCCTGGAGAATCCCAGGGACAGGGGAGCCTGGTGGGCTGCCGTCTGTGGAGTCGCACAGAGTTGGACACGACTGACGCAACTTAGCAGCAGCAGCAGCAGCAGGGCAGGAGACGTTGGTTTCATACTCAGGTTAGATCCCTGGGTCGGGAAGATCCCCCTGGAGGAGGAAATGACAACCCATTCCAGTATTCTTGCCTGGGAAATCCTATGGACGGAGGAGCCTGGGGGGCTACAGTCCACAGTGTTGCCAAGAGTCAAGCATGACTTAGCGACTAAATCACCAAATAACCTATTGAGAGACCATGTGAAAGATCGCTCAGAACCTAGCAGGCCTGAAAGGCACACTGCACATCATTAGCGCCTTCTTTTAAGAAAAGAAGCATTTAAAAATCTGATATAGTAATAGGATTCATTACCAGGCTCCTCTAGTAATGAACTTCTCTAGGGTATTTGAAATAAAATTGGACATACGGAAATTCAATAAACACAATTATTAAGAAACATTGTTTTGGTAAAGAAATAAATATTGAGAAGGCAATGGCAACCCACTCCAGTACTCTTGCCTGGAAAATCCCTTGGATGGAGAAGCCTGGTAGGCTGCAGTCCATGGGGTCGCTAAGAGTCAGGCAAGACTGAGTGACTTCACTTTCACTTTTCACTTTCATGCATTGGAGAAGGAAATGGCAACCCACTCCAGTATTCTTGCCTGGATAATCCCAGGGACAGAGGAGCCTAATGGGCTGCCATCTATGGGATCGCAAAGAGTTGGACACGACTGACGCGACTTAGAAGCAGCAGCAGCAGCAGCAGTATTTGTGGGTTCAGTATTTGTCTCCTTGATGAACGATGGTTCAAATTAGTCTAATATTAAACACTATACCTTGGGTGAACTTAAGCAGTAACTATTTTCAGAGGAGTAATCAAGGCCAGCATGTGTCAACAGAGCTGTCTCAGGCCCATCAAGGGAGTGAGCCCCTTGATGGTCTAGCCAGCCTTCTTTCTGCCTCTCAGTTCTGCCTGTTTCATCTACAAAGGCAATTGTCAGGATATTTTTAAGATTCTTTCCTTTCTTCCCCTAATACTTCAGCAGATGCCCTGAACTTCCAATTGGTAGCTCATTAAGAACGTTTTGAATCAATTAGAGATAAAATAAGGGGTCATATCCAGCATGTGAGAATACAATCAGTTCAGTTCAGTTCAGTCGCTCAGTCTTGTCCGACTCTTTGCGACCCATGAATCACAGCACGCCAGGCCTCCCTATCCATCACCAAATCCTGGAGTTCACTCAGACTCACATCCTTCGAGTCCGTGATGCCATCCAGCCATCTCATCCTTGGTCATCCCCTTCTCCTCCTGCCCCCAATCCCTCCCAGCATCAGAGTCTTTTCCAATGAGTCAACTCTTCGCATGAGGTGGCCAAAGTACTGGAGTTTCAGCTTTAGCATCATTCCTTCCAAAGAAATCCCAGAGCTGATCTCCTTCAGAATGGACTGGTTGGATCTCCTTGCAGTCCAAGGGACTCTCAAGAGTCTTCTCCAACAACACAGTTCAAAAGCATCAATTCTTCGGCGCTCAGTCTTCTTCACAGTCCAACTGTCACTTCCATACATGACTATTGGAAAAACCATAGCTTTGACTGGATGGACCTTAGTCGGCAAAGTAATGTCTCTGCTTTTGAATATACTATCGAGGTTGCTCATAACTTTTCTTCCAAGGAGTAAGCGTCTTTTAATTTCATGGCTGCAATCACCATCTGCAGTGATTTTGGAGCCCCAAAAAATAAAGTCTGACACTATTTCTACTGTTTCCCCATCTATTCCAATGAAGTGATGGGACCAGATGCCATGATCTTCATTTTGTGAATGTTGAGCTTTAAGCCAACTTTTTCACTTTCATCTTTCACTTTCATCAAGAGGCTTTTTAGCTCCTCTTCACTTTCTGCCATAGGGTGGTGTCCTCTGCATATCTGAGGTTATTGATATTTCTCCCGGCAATCTTGATTCCAGCTTGTGTTTCTTCCAGCCCAGCGTTTCTCATGATGTACTCTGCATAGAGGTTAAATAAGCAGGGTGACAATGTACAGCCTTGATGTACTCCTTTTCCTATTTGGAACCAGTCTGTTGTTCCATGTCCAGTTCTAACTGTTGCTTCCTGACCTGCATACAGATTTCTCAAGAGGCAGGTCAGGTGGTCTGGTATTTCCATCTCTTTCAGCATTTTCCACAGTTTATTGTGATCCACACAGTCAAAGGCTTTGGCCTAGTCAATAAAGCAGAAATAGATGTTTTTCTGGAACCCTCTTGCTTTTTCCATGATCCAGTAGATGTTGGCAATTTGATCTCTGGTTCCTCTGCCTTTTCTAAAACCAGCTTGAACATCAGGGAGTTCATGGTTCATGTATTGCTGAAGCCTGGCTTGGAGAATTTTGAGCATTACTTTACTAACGTGTGAGATGAGTGCAATTGTGCGGTAGTTTGAGCATTCTTTGGCATTGCCTTTCTTTGGGATTGGAATGAAAACGGACCTTTTCCAGTCCTGTGGTCACTGCTGAGTTTTCCAAATTTGTTGGCATACTGAGTGCAGCACTTTCACAGCATTATCTTTCAGGATATGAAATAGCTCTACTGGAATTCCATCACCTCCACTAGCTTTGTTCGTAGTGATGCTTTCTAAGGCCCACTTGACTTCACATTCCAGGATGTCTGGCTCTAGATGAGTGATCACACCATCGTGATTATCTGGGTCATGAAGATCTTTTTTGTACAGTTCTTCTGTGTATTCTTGCCATCTCTTCTTAATATCTTCTGCTTCTGTTAGATCCAGACCATTTCTGTCCTTTATCGAGCCTATCTTTGCATGAAATGTTCCCTTGGTATCTCTAATTTTCTTGAAGAGATCTCTAGTCTTTCCCATTCTGTTGTTTTCCTCTATTTCTTTGCATTGATCACTGAAGTAGGCTTTCTTATCTCTTCTTGCTATTCTTTGGAACTCTGCATTCGGATAGGCCAGCCTATACCTTGCTCTTCTGTTTTAGCAGTGCTTGTTTACATATCTGATCCCCTTGCATTCCACAGGGCCCTTGATTTGCATATCTTTAAAGTCTATTTTCTTATTGTTGGCCTACATGGGCTCTCACAACTGTCTGGGCCAATCTTAAGTAAGATCTTATGTTCCAAACTGTAATCTCAGTGTCCAAGAGGAAGAAAGATACTGATTTTGTTTTACTTTTTAATGTGTATTTACAGTTTAAAAGCAATAATAAAAAGAAGACCCATATACCCACCTGTTAGGGTAAATTTTATGTGCCAGCATAGCCAGGCCACAATACCCAGATGCTAGGTCAAACATTAGTCTAGGTGTTTCTTTCAAGATTATTTTTTAGATTTGATTAACTGTAAATCACCTTACTTTGAGTGAAGCAAATTAACCTCCATAATGTGGGTGAGCCTCATTCAATCAACTGAAAGCCTTAAAAGAAAAACACTGGTCTCCCGCAAAAGAGAGAATTCTGGAAGCAGACTGCCTTTGGTCTCAAACTCCAACATCAGCTCTTCCCTGGATCGCTGGCCTGCCAACCAAACTTGCAGATTTGGGATTTAACAGCCTCCACATTCACGTGAGCAACTCCTAAAAATGTTTCAGTCTCTCTCTTTCCCTCATTATGTATTTATACCCATTGTATTGGCTCTGTTTCTCCCCAGAATCCTAACACAGCACCGCTGAGTTTAAGAAACAATGAAACATCCTCAGTACCTTTGAAGTCCACTGTGTGCCCGCCTCCTGCCCCAGTTTTATTGACTTTCTATTGTAATTTTCTTAGTAATGGAATTATTTTTTAATATATTTAATTTTTGGCTGTGCCGGGTCTTCACTGCTGCATGGACTTTTCTCTAGTTATGGCGAGTGGGGGCTACTCCCTAGCTGTGGTTCAAGGGCTTCTCATTGTAATGGCTTTCCTTGTTGCAGAGTTCAAGCTCTAGGGCACAGAGGGTTCAGTAGTTGCAGCGCGTGAGCTCCGTAGTTGTAGTTTGCGGGCTCCAGGACACAGGCTCAGTAGTTGTGGTGCACAGACTTAGTTGCTCCGTGACATGCGGAATCTTCCTGGACCAGGAACCCAATAGGTGTCCCATGCATTGAAAGGCAGACTCTTAACCATTGGCCCACCAGGAAAGCCCCAGTAATGGAGATTCTTGATCAGCAAAATCACTCAAAGAAGGAATTTGCTATTTTATCCAGTAGATGACAGGAAAGTCACTAGATTCAGCGTGGAAACTTGCCCTATTTAACAATATTGTGTTAGTTTCAGGTGCATAGCAAAGTGTTTCAGTTATACATATACAAGTATATGTTCTTTTTCAAATTCTTTCCCATTTAGGTTACTACAGAATGTTGGGCAGAGTTCCCAGTGCTATACAGTAGGAGCTTGTTGGTTATGTATTTTAAATATAACACTGTATACATATCAATCCAAAACTCCCAATCTATCCCTCTCGCCAACTTCCTCCCCCCTCACCATAACCAAGTTAGTTTTCTAAGTCTCTGAGTCTGTTTCTGCTTTGTAAATAGGTTCATTTGTATCATTTTTCTTAACAGATTCTGCATATAAGCAATATCATATGATATTCTCTTTCTGTCTGCCTTACTATAATAATCTCCAGGTCCATCCATGTTGCTGTAAATGGCATAATTTCATCCTTTTTAATGGCTAATACTCCATTTTATGTATGTACCACCTATTTTTTATCCATTCATCTGATGATGGACATTTAGGTTGCTTCCAGGTCTTAGCTATTGTAGACAGTTCTGCAGTGAACATCGGAGTGCATGTATCCTTTTGAATCATGTTTTTTTCCTGCTGATAATGTCACTTTTTAATCACCACTTAAGTTGCATATTATCTGTCAGACCAAAAGTTCAGCAGCTAGAATTCTGCTTGTCAGCCTGCCCAGGTTGGGGTTCTTCCCAAGGGCTCAGGACCGTTTGAATGACCCCATTACTCAGAGCAGTATCATCCCTGCAGGCCACACAACCTCGATTGTCAGCTGGAGCTCTGACAAGAAAGGAACAAGAAAGATTGGACCATGCAAAGACTCTCAAATGCACCACTTCCTTTCCACACCACTTCCTTGTTTCAGGCCTCCGTTTCATCTCTCTCACTCTGCAGTATCTCTCCTGCCCATCACTTTTAGATTAGCTTATTATAGCACAGGTGTGACCACATCACTCACTCTTCTTGAACCCTTCAGAGTAGAGTCCTAATTCTCTTTCTCTCCTTCTCTACTGGTCACATAAGACTTAAAACAGACACACACACACACACACACACACACACACACACGAATGTGTCATATATGCCACTGTCTTTGTGTTTTTCCTCTTGTTTGTTTTGTATTTTGTCAGAGGTGGCATTCCAGCTCATGATATCCATTCAGATGACATCTCATATAAAATTTTTGCTAGTTCCCTATCATTTACGCTCCCATAACACTTGAATCATACCTCCGTTATAAACACTTACTCTATTAGCACCTTGCAAGCTGGTGTTAAAGTTCTGTGGTGGTATTTAAAGGGTGAGGGTAGAAGATGACCCTTAATGAAAAACATCATGCTCTACTTGGAATTATCCAGCCCTTACAAGGGTTTAATTTTATTTTATTTTTTTCTAGGCCAATCAAGTGGGTCTGGAATTTTCTTTTCTAATGATTAGTCCCAAGATGTTCCAGGGTCTCTTGCTAATCAGCTTCTAGTGTGCTGCCCCACTAGTTTCCAGAGCTGCCTTGACATGAGTGAACCCCAACTGTGGGAGTCTCAGAGCCTGAGAGAGATATGGGAAGGAGAAACAAAAGCAGCAGGGTAGAAAGAAGGGGACACAGCCTTGGAGGTACCAGGATGACTTTGCCATCAGGAAGAAGTGGTGAGCTGACAACTGGAAATGTACATATAAAGCTCAGTAGAGGGTAAAAGAAGTTTGGAAGTCCTCAGCCTAGAGACCAAAACTAAATTCAAGAGGATGAATGAGATTATCAGGGTAGTCTTTAGAAATATCACTTTGTTTTTGTTGTTGTTTAGTTTCTAAGTCCTGTACGACTCTTTGTGACCCCCCCCCCCACCCCGCCCATGGACTGTAGCCTGCCAGGCTCTTCTGTCCATGGGATTTCTCAGGCAAGAATACTGGAGTGGTTTGCCATTCCCTTCTCCGGGGGATCTTCCTGACCCAAGGATCAAAACCATGTCTCCTGCATTGGCAGGTGGATTCTTTACCACTGAGCCAATAGGGAAGCCCCAGAAATATCACTTATATCTAGGATAAAAGAAGATGAGCCAAACAAGTCAATATTTTTTCTTTAAAGGCAGAAAGAACACCAGAAACTCCTTGGGGGAGGAGTTCCTGTAATGTGGAATGTGAGTTCTGACAATGGAGACTGTGAGAAAGACAGTGAATTGGACAATTGGAATTGTGACTTTTGATAAGTTTCAAGGGAGAAAAAAGAAACCAGACCACAAGGGCTTAAGAAGTTAGGAAGTCTTTAAGACATGTTCCAGTGAACTTTGGTAAGGTAGCAAAGAGATTAAAAAAAGATAAAAATCATAGTTTGTTCTGAAGGAACAGCAGAATCAAGAGAAAGATTTTTTTTTTCTCTCTTCTTTCAATAAACTTCCTGCCTTCTCTTCCTCTTTCTTTCTTTTTTCTCCTCTTCCTCCTTCCCTTCAGTGTGAAAGTGCAAGTGAAGTCGCTTAGTCATGTCTGACTCTTTGAGACCCCGTGGACTGTAGCCTACCAGGCTTCTCCATCCATGGGATTCTCCAGGCAAGAATACTGGAGTGGGTTACCATTTCCTTCTCCAGGGGATCTTCCCGACCCAGGGATCAAACCCAGGTTTCCTGCATTGGAGGCAGACGCTTTAACCTCTGAGCCACCAGGGAAGCCCTCCCTTCAGTGTAGAGAACCTATATATTCCACCTCTAAATTAAATATTTGTAGGCTGATGGGAATAATCCAGAGAAAAAGTAGAGATTGAAAGAGAGATAATAGTTGATAACATAAATCCCTGGCCAAGAGCTGGCAGCCAGAGATAATCAACTTCTTTCTCTAAATAAGGAAGGATACTTCACATTGAAATCTAGGCATCAGCAAGATTCCCACACCAACGTGTCTTAGATCCATTTCAGTACATTGCATAATTGCCTGTCATGAATGAAGATGGTGAGACTGGGTTTAGACTGGTGCCTGGCATTTGATGGTGCTCAGTAAATATTTGTTAGAAGAGGAGGGCTTGGCTCAGAATGTGATAAGGAATTATTTAAAGACAAAAGCAAAACCAAAAGAGTGTGGATTCTACTGAGTTAACTGAAGTTTTCAGAGGAGCCATTTGGCTTATTTTCATCACGTTCTCCTGCAATACAATCCAGAATCATACAGGGAAAAGCAGCTGGTTGTCTCCCCAGGATTGAGGACTGACAAGGTAGATTTGTGACAAAGAAAAGGGGTAGTGGAACCAGGAGCTGACTGTGATCCTGTAGGAAGTCCTTGAGATACGGAGCCAAAACTGTGAAACCATCATAGAGATGACCAACTTTGTCAGACCAAAGTCACCAATACCTGTAAAAATCTCCATGCTGATCACATGAAGATAAATGTAAGTCCTGCTCTGTGGGAGAGGGCAAGGGTGGGATGATTTGGGAGAATGGCATTGAAACATGTATAATATCATATGTGAAATGAATCGCCAGTCCATGTTTGATGCATGATACAGGATGCTTGGGGCTGGTGCACTGGGATGACCCAGAGGGATGGTATGGGAAGGGAGGTGGGAGGGGGGTTCAGGATGGGGAACATGTGTACACTCATGGCAGATTCATGTTGATGTATGGCAAAACCAATACAATATTGTAAAGTAATTAGCCTCCAATTAAAATAAGTAAATTTATATTTAAATAAATAAATAAATAAAATATTCTGATCAGGGATTTTAAAATATGCTGGAATTTTAAAATAAAAATCTACATTAAAAAAATGTAAGTCCTAAATATGATAGCCATATAACCTACTGAATGTTTCCTCTATCCGAAATACTTCCTCTTATTTCTCCTTTCATTTGGCTGATTTCTTTGCATCCTGCAGATATCAGGTTAGGTATCATTTGCTCCAGGAAGTCTTACCTGCCCATATCTAGCACATAAACTTTTCCCATTATAGCAGTTTTCATAATACATTACGATTGGCTGACAATTGCTCTTGTTTTTGATGAGGCTACATATTAAAGCTGAAACTCCAGTACTTTGGCCACCTCATGTGAAGAGTTGACTCATTGGAAAAGACTCTGATGCTGGGAGGGATTGGGGGCAGGAGGAAAAGGAGAAGGCAGAGGATGGGATGGCAGGATGGCTTCACCAACTCGATGGACATGGGTTTGAGTGAACTCTGGGAGTTGGTGATGGACATGGAGGCCTGGCATGCTGCAATTTATGGGGTCGCGCCGAAGAATTGATGCTTTTGAACTGTGGTGTGGGAGAAGACTCTTGAGGGTCCCTTGGACTGCAAGGAGATCCAACCAGTCCATTCTGAAGGACATCAACCCTAGGATTTCTTTGGAGGGAATGATGCTAAAGCTGAAACTCCAGTACTTTGGCCACCTCATGAGAAGAGTTGACTCATTGGAAAAGACTCTGATGCTGGGAGGGATTGGGGGCAGGAGGAGAAGGGGACGACCGAGGATGGGATGGCTGGATGGCATCACGGACTCGATGGACATGAGTCTGAGTGAACTCTGGGAGATGGTGATGGACAGGGAGGCCTGGTGTGCTGCGATTCATGAGGTCGCAAAGAGTCGGACACGACTGAGTGACTCAACTGAACTGAACTGAAAGAGTCGGACACGATTGAGTGACTGAAGTGAACTGAACTGAACAAGCCAATGACATCAAAGACTTCTTTTACTTTTGGGTCCTTAGCACTTAGCCATCCACGCAGTAAGCTATTGGCAAGTATTGAATAAGTATACAAAGACCCTGCACACTTTTTCTAGCTGGAAAAGACCAGTGCGAGGCTCCCAGAGGGATATATTCTAAACCAGGGGTAATGAAACAAGAATTATGAGGTTTAGACATCCTCCTGGATTGGGGCTCAGTCTCTGGCAGTGTAAAAGGAGACCTCTTCCAGGGTAATAGACTCCCACATAGAACGGTATAAAAGAAGACCACTTCCAGGAGGTCTCCAACATGGAACTGAAGTCCATTTTTCCATTTGCAAGGTGCCCATCTCCCAGTGGTAAGTATAAGAGCTTGAGTTTGAAGAACAGGGAATCCCTGTTAACTTCACAAAGCTTCAGCCTTGTCAAGAAAGCAAGGGGTATGGCTGAATTTGGTCATCTTTCTCTCCTCCTAAGAGTGGAATTACCTTGATATACCTCATTTTTTAAAATTCTGGTATTGAGGTATATACATATAAGTCAATGTATCTGGCCCTCTGTTTCATTTCTGAGCATCTAACTTTAAAAAAAAACCTCAAGATGTCTGAAATCTACATTTGTCCCCACAATACTTATGCTTTGAATGTGTCATTGAACTGCCTGATGAGTGTCTAGGCTGGGAAGCAAGTGAGGTTCTGAAAAGGTTAATAAAGGAGCAGGATATATGAGTCTGTGGCTACAGGTGGTGGTGATTTTCAGAGTTCAGAACTTGGATCATTCCACCTCCAATATTGACAGGATGATGGAAACTAAGGCATACAAGGGTGACAGTTCTGCAAACTTCACTTTGAACTTTGAAATCATTTTTAAATTTTGGTATATTTTACAAGATTCAGTAAAGATAATAGGTTTAGTTGCTAAGTCATGTCCAACTCTTGCAAACACATGGACTGCAGCCTGCTAGGCTCCTTTGTCCATGGGATTCTCCAGGCAAGAATACTGGAGTGGGTTGCCATTTCCTTCTCCAGGAGATCTTCCCAACCCAGGAATCGAACCCGAATCTCCTGTATTGCAGGCATATTCTTTACTGACTGAGCTATGAGGGAAGTCTTAAAGATAATCAAAGACTGAAGCATTTCTTAACTTACTAAAATAAATGAGAGATAGAAGGCAAAGTAAAAATTTACAACTATATAATAGGCAATCCCAGCTGGTGACATTGCTTCATGTTTATCATCTTTTCTCTGGTTGCCTCCTCTCAGGCATAGGCATTCCTCTTCAATTCTCCTGATTCTATTAAAATAAGCCAGTGAACATAACAGACTTTTTTTTTTTTAATAAAGGTTGGAGGATAATACAGTACAGATTTTTGTCACTTTTCCTGTGTTGCATACACAGAAAATAATACTTGTACAACCTAATGAGATAAAATAATTTGCTCTACATAGGGCTTGGTACAAAATTCCATTGCATTTTAAACTATAACAGAATCATAATAGATTTTAAAATTCCAAGTATTGGGGAAGATTTTTAAAACTTTGACTTTATATAAAATTTTTATGAAAGATTTAAAATTTTTATTGAATATCTCTTGCTTGATTTGAACCTTTTTTTCCTTGTAGATATTTTTTAGTTGGGATATAATTCAGGTAATATAAAATTCACTTGTTTAATGTAAATATCCCTTTTAAGTATTTTTAGTAGACTCATACAATCACCATCACTATATATTTTCAGAACATTTTTTTTCACTCCAGTTAGAACTCTTGTAGTCATTGGCAGTCACTGCCTATTCACCTCTCTTCCCAGGCCCTGGCAACTACTATTCTACTTTCTGCCTCTGTGGATTTACCTATTCTGGGCATTTCATAAAAACAGAATCATACAATATGTGGCCTGTTATGTCTGGTCTCTTCCTATGAGCATTTTTATAAAAGGTTTTCTGTTTGAAATGGTTACATATAATTTTGGGTAAATGTACAGTTTCTCCAAATTCTTGATAATTGCCATCAGTGAGAAACTATTTTTAAAACCATATAAGAATTTGTAAGAGTAGAAATTATATTTCAAGGCACTGATAGTTTCCCCTTTAATTAGTCTAACCATATGAAATTGCTATTTTAGGATGTCAAAACTGATTGAATATTGGCAGTTGTATATGGATCAACCTTGTATTTCACTGGAAAATGTTGAAATTCTTTGTGATAATGTGAATGGATTTTGCATCCAGTTCAGTTTTTCATGTCAAGCTCTAATTTGCAGAGCATATGTCTTAAGGACCACATGGGCCACAGCCTTTCCTTTTCTTTTCTTTTCTTTTTTAGCCTTTTCTAACTCAAAGAAACTATGAACCATGCCGTGTAGGGCCAGTCAAGGTCGACGGGTCATGGTGGAGAGTTCTGACAAAATGTGGTCCACCGGAGAAGGGAATGACAAACCACTTCAGTATTCTTGCCTTGAGAACCCCATGAACAGTATGAAAAGGCAAAAAGACAGGACACTGAAAGATGAACTCCTCAGGTCAGTAGCTACTCAGTATGCTACTGGAGAAG
Organism: Capricornis sumatraensis; assembly: GCF_032405125.1. Taxonomy (NCBI): domain Eukaryota; kingdom Metazoa; phylum Chordata; class Mammalia; order Artiodactyla; family Bovidae; genus Capricornis; species Capricornis sumatraensis. Next base: position 69,029,035 of record NC_091075.1, read on the forward strand.
AGTGGGGAAATAACTCCAGAAAAGAATGAAAATACGGAGCCAAAGTGAAAACAATGCCCAGTTGTGGATGTGACTGGTGATGGAAGTAAGTCTGATGCTGTAAAGAGCAGTATTTCATAGGAACCTGGAATGTTACGTCCATGAATCAGGGTAAATTAGAGGTGATCAAACAGGAGATGGCAAGAGTGAACATTGACATTTTAGGAATCAGTGAACTAAAATGGACTGGAATGGGTGAATGGAATTCAGATGACCATTATATCTACTACTATGGGCAAGAATCCCTTAGAAGAAGTGGAGTAGCCCTCATAGTCAACAAAAGAGTCCAAAATGCAGTACTTGGATGCAATCTCAAAAATGACAGAATGATGTCTGTTCGTTTCCAAGGCAAACCATTCAATATCAGAGTAATCCAAGTCTATGCCCCAACCAGTAATGCTGAAGAAGCTGAATTTGAACGGTTCTATGAGATCTACAAGACCTTTTAAAAATAACACCCCAAAAAAGATGTCCTTTTCATCATAGGGGACTGGAATGCAAAAGTAGGAAGTCAAGAGATAACTGGAGTAACAGGCAAATTTGGCCTTGGAGTATGAAATGAAATAGGACAAAGGCTAACAGAGTTTTACGAAGAGAATGCATTGGTTAGCAAACACCCTCTTCCAACAGCACAAAAGAAGACTATACAAATGGATATCATCAGATGGTCAGTACCAAAATCAGATTGATTATATTCTTTGCAGCCAAAGATGGAGAAGCTCTATACAGTCATCGAAAACAAGATCAGGAGGTGACTGTGGCTCCGATCATGAATTCCTTATTGCCAAATTCAGATTTATGTTGAAGAAAGTAGGGAAAACCCCTAGACCATTCCATTATGATCTAAGCCAATTCCCTTACGATTATACAGTGAAAGTGACAAATAGATTCAAGGGATTAAATCTGATAAACAGAGTGCCTAAAGGACTATGGATGGAGGTTCCTGACATCGTACAGAAGGCAGTGATCAAGACCATCTCCAAGAAAAAGAAATGCAAAAAGGCAACATGGTTGACACCACCCTTATGGCAGAAAGTGAAGAGGAACTAAAGTGCCTCTTGATGAAAGTGAAAGAGGTGAGTGAAAAAGCTGGCTTAAAACTCAACATTCTGAAAACTAAGATCATGGCATCCAGTCCCATCACTTCATGGCAAATAGGGTAACAATGGAAACAGTGGCAGACATTACTTTCTTGGGCTCCAAAGTCACTGCAGATGGTGACTGCAGCCATGAAATTAAAAGACGCTTAATCCTTAGAAGAAAAGCTATGACCAACCTAGACAGCGTATTAAAAAGCAGAGACGTTACTTTGCCAACAAAGGTCCGTCTAGTCAAAGCTATGGCTTTTCTAGTAGTCATGTATGGATATGAGAGTTGGACCATAAAGAAAGCTGAGCACCAAAGAATTGATGCTTTTGAACTGTGGTATTGAAGAAGACTCTTGAGAATCCCCTGGACTGCAAGGAGACAAACCAGTCAATCCTGGAGGAAATCAGTCCTGAATGTTCATTTGAAGGACAGATGCTGAAGCTGAAGTTCCAATACTTTGGCCACCTGATGAGAAGAGCTGACTCATTGAAAAAGACCCTGATGCTTGGAAAGATTGAAGGCAAGAGGAGAAGGGGACAACAGAGGAAGAGATGGTTGGATGGCATCACCGACTTAATGGACATGAGTTTGAGCAAGCTCTGGGAGTTGGTGATGGACAGGGAAGCCTGGTGTGCTGCAGTCCATGCAAAGAGTTAGACATGAATGAGGGACTGAATTGACTGACGTCTTAAGCAGCAGTGGGCCTCCACATCTGAAAATGGAGAGAGGTATCAAAAGAAAGAACTGGGAACAGGCCTATGCTTCCTTACTCTCCTCACCAGCACCACCTAACATTCCCTGAGGCCAGCTGCTGTGTTTTTTGAACCTTGCAAACAGGTTACCCTTTCATCAGCTCCATGGGTTCCTATTCCATGATGAGTTCTAGACCCCATAGGTCCCATGGAGCTGCTCAGGGGCCAAGAGATTATCTCACAGTACAACCATAGCCTATTGTCTGGGGAACTCTGATTTGTAAGGTATATAGCACCACAGCAAAGGAAACAGCTTAATAGTGGGTTTTAGATGTCACTTTCTTAAAGTCTATCAGTTGTAGCTGCTCACAGAATTTGTCATTGGCCTTCTTACACATCTGACTCAAGATTGTATGCCATTCCTTAGAGGCCAGATCCCGTCTTCTTTCTCTCTGGGTAGAGTTATTGCTTATCCTCTTATCTTTCCAAAGCCCTCACACTCCTACCTGGTCTGGGAAGTGGGGGAAATACATCATATTTAGAGAAATGTATATGTACTTCTTTATCTCAATTACATCTAAATTCAGAATAAAGCTCTGGAGCCAACTTTTGTATAAGTAAGGGACTGAGGAATTGTCTTCATTGCAGGTGAATTCTTGACCACTGAGCCACTGGGAAAGCCCAGATTATCTTTCTTAAAGTAAAAGACCATCAATCCATGTGAGGAATTCTGCTACCATCCTATCAGGCACTTTTCACATTACAAACAGTTTCCAGAAGGAGTTAATGGACCTATCTAGAAGTCTGAGACCAGCTTGAATCACTGCCATTATGGAGATTCTCTTGTTGATATTCTGTGTGATCATTGCATTTTAAAGGTTTTTATAAGATGAAAAGCCAATGTTCTCATGTGGAACAAAGTGATTCAGCTGATGAAAAGGGAAAGAGAGTGTTAGTCGCTCAGTGGAGTTCAGCTCTTTGTGACCCCACGGATTGTAACCTGCCAGGCTCCTCTGTCCATGGGATTCTCCAGACAAGAATACTGGAGTGAGTTGCCATTCCCTTCTCCAGGGGCCTTCCCCACCCAGGGATCGAACCAGGGTCTCCTGCATTTGCAGGCAGATTCTTCACCATCTGAGCCACCAGGAAAGCCCATGTAAAGGGAAGGAAATGTGATTCCTCTTTTTAACAAATGCACAAATATAAAATTAAAGCATAAGTTTATAATCAGTAATAATGATGTAGATATTGTTATTTCTTAAAAATATAGAATTTCTACTCTCATCAAGGCAGTTATAGTCATAGCATGGTTTTCACCTCTCCCTGTCCCCCAAAATCATTTAATATGCCCCTTCCTAATTCACCAAATGCTATGCTGAATAGTCCACAATAGAATATGGGTTCTCCAGCTTTTCACTTACTAGCTTTTCTGTCTTGGGGAAGTCACTTTATCTCTCTGTACCTCAGATTCTTATCTCTAAATAAACACTGAACTCATAGGGATAATATGAGGATTAAAGGAGGTAGCAGATGTTCTCAAACTCTTGAGAACAGTGCCTAAAAGAATTGTTTTTACTAGTGCTCAGCAAATATTAAGGAAAAGAAAAAAGAGAGAAAAAAAAATCTGGTGATGATGTGACCAAAATCAGGGCTCATCTATGAGGCATAAGCCCTTATGGCTTGAGGCATTGAACTCTTTTTTTTTGGTCAAAAGTTGGAAAGCCAATCCTGGGAAATACTCATCTGCGCTTGAGTCATACTTTGTTAATAAGATAACTAATACAGAGAAGAAGTGGTTGATGAATCCTGAAAAATCAACTGTGTCACTTTAGGGAACACTGTTACATGTGAAATATTTGGAGGCAAACAAAAAACACACACATAGTTTCATATATTACATGTTACAGTAGTGGTCTAAAAGGATGAATGTTTCTCTTTCACATCTATCTGGATAAGAGGTGTCATCAGTCATAGGAAGAATCATGATTACTGTTTTGTTTGAAAAGAAAAGTTTTCTGATAAAGTCTAAGTCAGTTCACTGCTGCCATGATAATCTTTGAGTATGTTTGAGGGGAAAGTAGAAGTCAGAGAATTGATAACTATCATATATTACGTTCCTACTTTTTGCTTTACACAGTGATAAGCACTGCAGCTATATGACTTGATGTAATCTTACACTGAGGTAGGTATTATTGGAATCATTTCACCTGTGGAGCTTAGCGATGGTACCCAAGAATATACATCTAAAATTAACAGAGCTAAGATTTAAAGCCAGGTTAAACCTAGACACTTGACTCCTATGCCATGTTTCCTAATGGCAGTTAGTTACAAAGTTGTTGATACTGACGTACTACTAATTACAAATAATTTTCCAGTTGGAAAAGATGAAATTTCCTTACATCCATACTATATATTTTGAATATTTTCTCCTAAAACTTCATGAGGAGATGGGCACATAAAATTGGAAAATATTTCTGAAATTAAAAGAAAATAAACATTTTAAGTTTAGCAGTGGTGTATGGATTAATACTTACATTTTGGTAGCCAATGTATTTAATCAAAGATTTTATGGAATTTTTAAACAAAATGGAAGCAACCCTATGAGAAATGTTAGATACTAGAGGAACATTTGGAAAAAAACTGAAACTCACATTAATCATGGTTATTTGCAAATATATTCATAAGTATTGATTTCTTCTTCCAATTTTACTGAGACACAATTGACATACAGCGTTGTATAAGTTTATGGAGAAGGAAATGGCAGCCCACTCCAGTGTTCTTGCCACAGACAGAGGAGCCTGGTGGGCTACAGTCCATGGGGTCTCAGAAGAGTCAGGCACAGACATAGGGACTAAACGACAACTGCAACAACTGTATAAATTTAAGGTGTGCAGCATAATGATTTGACTTACACACATCATGAAATGATTACCCCAATAAGTTTAGTGACCATCCATCATCTCATATAGGTAGAAAAATAAAAGAAAAAAATCTTTTTTCTTGTGATGAGAACTGGTAGGATTAGCTTTTAACAACTTTCATGTATATAACATGCAGCCATGCAGCCATGTTACATGTATTAATCATGTTGTTCATTACATCCCTAGGACTTAGTCATCTTATAATTGAAGGTGGTACCTTTTGACCACCTTCATCACTATACAAAGATATTACATTATTACTGACTATATTCCCCGTACTGTGCATTTCATCCCTGTGATTCATTTCATAACTAGAAGTTTGTACCTCTTAAATTCCCTCAACCATTTCACTAAAGTATTAATTTTTAAAACTTAATTAAATACATTTAAATCAAATGGGACACATGCTCCTTGCATTCAGTCAAATGTTACAGAAACAAAAAGAAAGCTGGTAATGTCCCCGCTTCTACTTCCCCTCATTCTTCATCCTTTCCCTCTGAGTAAACAATTTTGTGTGTCTTAACATCATATTTTATGTTTATATTAAGTTCCATTTATAATACACTTTATATTTAATATACATTTAAATTAAATATATAAATATATATGAACAAACTGTATTACAAAGTGTTTTACATTATCCTGCTACTGCATTTTTAAACTTAAATATAATGTAGATTTTCATCTAAGACAATTTAAATCTAAGCCAGTGATTCTCAACCTTTGCTGCAGATTAGAATCACATGGAGAGCTTTAAACAAATAAAAGAGATTGCTTGAAGTCCATCCCCAGAGATTCAGATTTAATTGGCTTGGGTGGGGCCTTGGCATCAAGCTCCTCAGTTGACTGATGTGTAACTTGTTAGAACCCGATTTAAGCAATCCAAACTGGCTGCAAATACCAGCTCCCTGCCTGAATTGTCCTGGTATGCATCCTCTCAAGAAAGCACTCCACTGAGATTATTTCAGCATCAGTGCTGAGGGGAAATTACGGAAAGCTCTCCCCAGGAAGTTTGGCTATCAGAAAAATTGCTTCATCTTTTATAATCATTTAGAGAGAGTCTAATGACTGTAAAAAGGGTTACCAGGGCCAGGAATTTGAGAGACCACGAGATTGACTCTGGTCTACTAGGCTAGGCTTATCCCAGAACGGAACAAAACTTGCCTGCAAGAAAGAGTTTCCTGAATTGGCCATCGCAGGAAGCCACACCCAGAACTTGTTTCTCCTTGTCTGGGAGAGGCACCTACTCTGTAGGTGCAGGAACTTGTTCAGCCTCTCCAGCTTGACCTTGCAAATCTCCTAGCTCCATGGTTCTGTCCTGATGGGCTCTTCACTATTAGGGAAACGTTCATACCATCATTTAGTTTTCTTCACTCTTGCCACGTATTTAAACATTTGAGAAAATGGAAGATAACTATACAAAAAAAGTTGTGGAGAGATTTGCCCCTCTTTATCTTTGTGGGATAAAACAAGTGGCAGCCAGTGATTCTTACTATTTGGTCTGAATTATTGTTCTGCCTTCTCTGTATCCCCTTTCCCTTTCTCAAGGCACTTTGCAGGTGAGAAGTGTTGATAGAGTTGATGGGTTGTTGGAATTTACTTGGAAGTAAAATATATTTTTTAAGCTGTGAGTTTTAAGCTAGCAGACCATGTCAGCACAAAGCCACATCATTCTGGGTGAAGAAGGGGATAGAAGGTCAAGGAGTGAGGAAAAAAGACCAAATAATTTTTCTTTTTCTCAATATCTCTTTTCTAGTTAACATCAATATTAAGTATTTAGATTTGACCCTTTTACCCTCCAAAAATAATTCCCAAGAGTTTCAAGTTTAGGTAAATGAATGAACTGTTAAAACAGAATTTCAGCGATACAAAAATAAACCAAACACCTGAGCAGGCAGGTTCTGGGTTACTGGGAGACATCTGCATCAAGCAGACAGGAAGCTCCCGCCAACAGCTGGAGCTGGGAAACCCCTCGGCGGCCCTGCCCGCCCCTTGCACCTGACGTCACGAGAGGCGGGGCGGCTAGCGATTGGCCTTCCGCGGAAGTTCGGGCCACTCTGCATCCCAGCGGAAAGCGGAGGCGGAGCCGCGGGGGCGGGCCGCCGGGAGCAGAAGGTTGCCAGCTCGGCCGGGGCTGGGCTCGGGTTTTGGCAGCTGACTTTGAGAGCCGTCTGAGAAGTGTTTTGTTGGTTTTTTTCCTTCCAAGTCAAATGGCTGGCGTAGAAGCATAACCCGCCTCCTCTCTTCGGACCTGTGCTTGGTTCTTCTCTTGCATCTTGGGACTTGTGACCATCATGCTGTGATGTGTGCCCAGAGAGAAGCTGGTAAGGGTGAACGAGCGAGCCTCTTTGACGGTTTCCCTGCCTGCCTTTTCACTACTCTTTTCCTCTGTTTCTTTACTCTCTCTGTCCTCTGCCTCCCGCAATAGTGGTGTTCAAATCGGATGAAGTACCTCAAAACTGGACTTTGTAGCTTTGTTAAACTTTAAAAAGAAGAATCTTACACCATTTTCAGTCACTTGATTACAGGAGAGGGATGACTATCTTTTCTGAATGCTGGGTTTTATGAAAAGATAAGTTATGCACACACACCCTTTGTCATCTCATTGTGAAATCGAACAGTTTAAAGCAATTTTGGCTCTGTTTCAAATATAATGAATAGAATAGGGATTGAAATTTTTACCCAGTGGGTAAACCACGGATTGATTCCTTAGGAAGAAAAAGGTGTTTGTGTTGGAGCTTGCCCAGAAATAGTTTTTACAGGAGCCCTACCAAAAAGCCCTCAATTTTCCATGCAAACACTAATTTTGCAGAGCTTCATTGTTGTTTGGGGCACCCTTTACTTTACATTGTAAAACCTGTGATTATACTTTATACAGAAGAGAGACATCTGGTTGGTTAGTGAAACCCTCCATTCTGGAAGGTCAGGCTCCCTGTGCCTTCAGAAATCATGTATTTAAACTATTCATAATCATAAGGGCACGTCTACTCGGGTATTTAGAGTGTTATCTAAATAAAACCAAAGATTTTTCTTGCTTCTTTTCACATAAGTTCTTTTCAAGGAGAAAATTTTGTAGTCTGAGGGCAAGTCTCTGACTCTAATCAACCTTGAAAGAGGACCCACAAGGATAGGGCACTCCTTATCCACCAATGTTACTATATCCGAAAAGTAACTCCAGAGCAGATAAATATTTTGAAATTCGGCTAGGTCACCGTTTCTGGGAAGAGTACCATCAGAAAGAGAGATTTGGTGGCTTGTTTAGAGCCAATGTGTAGCACATGATCATTGTAATGGTAAATTCATTCAGTGCCCGGGTGTAAGCACTCATTCCAGTTTACCCCACAAGGTAATCTCTCTCCTTCTGAACTCTTCTGTCCATGATACAGATACCTATTACCTACATTGTGATAATTTATCACAAGGAGATCATGCTATATAATTTGAAAAACAACTCTCCAACATTCAAAAACTTTTAGACAGTTTTAAAAAGTAACACTGTAACTGCTAAACATTTGTTAAGTTGTATGAAAAAGATGGAGAATCTGAGCAGTCTAAAATAGGATGTCAGTACTGTTTGACCTTTGCCTAATAACTGAATATTTGTTCAATACGATTGCTTAGTGACTAAATAGAATTTGAATGGGCTATCATTTATTTTGATGTTAGTTAATGGAGGAAACGTTTAGAATTTGATTATAATTTGTAATAGAACAGAGATGATACATCTGTTAGACAAATGGACTTAGAATTAACTTGAAAAATTAAGAGGTAAAAAATGTCCACATATTCAAGCCGTCTCTACAGACCTTATTGTCTGATCTAGTTGAAAGTAGTCTTTTTAATGAGGCAAAACCAAAGAAAATGCTACAAACAAGATCACTTGAGGATCCTCAAAACTCAAAGCATTAGCAGCTGTGCAGGTTTCCTTTTCAGCTGAAATAGGTTTGTTGTGAGTATATTCTCTTAAAACATCATTCCCTTCCTCCCTGCTGTGAAAGAATTTCAATCTGAAATTGATAGAATGAATGATTTCCCTCATGTGCCTTTAGGAAAGCGAAGCTTAAAGACTGGGAGACCAATTTCCCATAAATGCCTGATTTACAGAGGGCTTCCCTGGTGGCTCAGACGGTAAAGAATCTGCCTGCAATGCAGGAGACCTTGGTTTGATCCCTAGGTTGGGAAGATCCCCTGGAGGAGGGCATGGCAGTCCACTCCAGTATTCTCGCCTGGAGAATCCCCATGGACAGAGGAGCCCGGCGGGGTACAGTCCATGGGGTCGCAGACAGCATGGAGCGACTCAGCACACACACACACACAGAAGTCAATAATTTGGAAGTTTCTTAAATGTCAAGGAGTTAACCAGAAGTTTTGCCTTTTATCAGCATTGGAAAGTTTTTGCTTGTGATTTCCAGAGTAAAAAATAAATGACCCAGGTCAGGTTGGTGTCCAAAAAACGAGTTACATTGAGTTTCTCTTGTATGATTAGACTGGTCGTATCTGCTCAGGGAATTTTCAAAGCAGGTCTCCGTTTATTTTGACTTTTTAACAGATACTCACTGAACTCTCTCGTTACATGCCCTGCCCATAAACACAGCCTATTCCAAACCCTGCCGGCTTCCTCAGTGGTAAAGCCTGTGATGCAGGAGATGTGGGTTCAATCCCTAGGTGGGGTAAATCCCCTGGAGAAGGAAATGGCAACTGACTCCAGTATCCTTGCCTGGGAAATCCCATGGACAGAGGAGCCTGGTGGGCTACATTCCATGGGGTTCCAAAGAGTCGCACACGACTAAGCTACTAAACAACAACATTCCAAATCCTCAATGAACTCACTTCTGGCTTGCTATATAGTTCAGGTGTCCCAAATTGTAATTCCTCTGTTATTCCCAAATAAACTCGTTTCTTTGAGCATGCGTCTCAATTTACGTCTTTACTAAGATGGAGGACATTTCTACTGTAGATGGATTTATTTCATTTTAGAAACCATCTTAGTCATAGAAACAGTACTTTTCACAAAGCTAGTATCACAGAGGAAAAGTAATGGTGGTACCAGTTTTGTAAAAGAGTGTGTCCCTGTGGACTACAGCTCATCAGGTTCCTCTGTCCATGGGATTTCCTCCCTTAATTTATTTCGCTAAAATCTACTTCATTTAAGGCCATTCTGAAAGAGGAAGATGGGAACAACTACAGTTCTGTTAAAAAACAAACTTACAAAATTTTAACTCTTTAGGTAGGATAAATAATTTTATAAATCTTATTATTTTGGTTATAAGGAAGGTGAAAATTAGCTTTCCATTATCCAAAAATGTGAAGTCTTTCTTCAGTTTAGTGAGTGAAGTCGCTCAGTAGTGTCCAACTCTTTGCAATCCTATGACCATAGCCCACCAGGTTCCTCAGTCTGTGGAATTTTCCAGGCAAGAATACTGGAGTAGGTTGCCATTTCCTTCTCCAGGGGATCTTCCCCACCCAGGGATCGAACCCAGGTCTCCCGTATTGAGGACAGATACTTTACTGTCTGAACCACCAGGGAAGCATTCTTCAGTTTATAGTACTCGTAATTACTTAGCACTATGTTTAAAAATTCTCATTCCTCTTACAGACTATAATAATACATAGAAAGTTCTACTAAAAATCTTAACTGTCCTTTCTTCTTTGCTAAAGTCTTCCATAGAGAGGTATTCTCAGATAGTTTAATGACATATTCTACTAATCTGTGATGTCCTTCAGCTGACAAATTAACCTTGCCATGTTAGAAAAATGCCTGTCTTTTAAAAAATTTTTATTGAAGAATAGTTGACTTACAATATCATTAGTTTCAAGTGTGCAATATAATGATTCAATAGTTTATACATTATGCATGAAGTTGTTACAATAGTATTGATTGTTTTCTCTGTGCTATGCATTATATCCTTGTGACTTATTTATTTTATAAGGTAGTTTGCACCTCTTAATCCTCTTCACCTGTTTGATCCATTCCCCCTCCCTTCCTGCAACCACTAATTTGTTCTCTATATTTGAGTCTGTCTCTGCTTTGTTATATTTGTTTGTTGCTTTATTAAATTTCATATATAACTAAAAACATACAGCATTCATCTTTTTTCTGACTTATTTTACTAAGAAAAATAACCTCTAGGTCCATCCTTGTTGTCACAAATGGCAAGATTTCATTATTTTTTTTTATGGCTGAGTAATCTTCCGTTGTGCGTATATACCACATCTTTTGTATTCATTTGTTTGTTGAGGAACACTTAGGTTACTTTCATATCTTGGCTATTGTAAATAATGCTTCAGTGAACATTGGGGTGCATGTATCTTTAGTGTTTTAATTTGGGGGGATAAATACCTAGAAGTGGAATTGCTAAGCATGTGGTGGTGATTGTCATTCAGTCACATCTGACTCTTTGTGACCCCATGGACTGCAGCGTGCCAACCTTCCCTGTCCTTCACTATCTCCTGGAGTTTGCTCAAACTCATGTCGATTGAGTTGGTGATGTCATCCAGCCATCTCATCCTCTGTCACCTCCTTCTCCTCCTGCCCTCAATCTTTCCTGGCATCAGAGTCTTTTCCAATAGAGTCAGCTCTTCGCATCACCAAAGTGTGGAACTTCATCATCAGTCCTTCCAATGAATATTCAGGACCGATTTCCTTTGACTGACTGGTTTGATCTCCTTGCTGTCTAAGGGACTCTCAAGAGTCTTCTCCAATACCACAGTTCAAAAGCATGATTCTTTGGTGCTCATGCTTCTTTATGGTCCAAGTCTCTCATCCATACATGACTACTGGAAAAATCAGAGCTTTGACTAGATGGACCTTTGTTGGCAAAGCTATGTCTCTGCTTTTTAGTTCTGTTTTTGAGAGGACTCTGTATTGTTTCCCAGAGTGGCAGTGCCAATTTACATTTCAATTAACAGTGCACAAGCATTCCCTTTTCTATACATTCTCACCAATACTTGATGTTTCTTTTCGATGATAGCCATTTTGATAAGTGTGAGGTAATAGCTCATTGTGGTTTTGATTTGCATTTCTCTTCTGAATAGTGATGCTGAGCATCTTTTCAAATGCTTGGTCATCTGTATGTTTTCTGAAAAATACCTATTTAGATTCTGTGCATTTTTTAGTCAGACTGGCTTTACTTTTTGATACTGAGTTGTATGAGTTTTTAAAAAAAATATATTTTGGATATTAACCCCTTATCAGACATATCATTTACAAATACCTTCTCCCATTCAGTAAGTTGTATTTTCATTTTGTTGATGGTTTCCTTTTTTGTGAAATAGCTTTTTCATTTGATGTGGTCCCACTTATTTTTGCTTTTTGTTGCCCTTTCCTAAAGGGCACTAGTTCCACTAGTTCCCTCTGTTCATGGGATTCTCCAGGTGAGAATACTGGAGTGGGTTGCCATTTCCTTGTCTAGGGGATCTTCCTGACCCAGGGATCAGACCCAAGTTTCTTACATCTCCTGCATTGCCCAGCAGGTTTTTAACCACTAATGCCACCTGGGAAGCCCCCTTTGTCATGGAGTAATCAATTGATCAGATGTGGGTGGGCTTCTTTCTGGGTTCTCTATTCTGTTCCATTAATCCATGTGTCTGTTTCTGTGTGAGTATCATACTGTTTTTATTACTGTAGCTTTGTAGTATACTCTGAAGTTAAGGAGCATGATGCCTCTAATTTTGTTCTTTTTCTCAAGATTGCTTTGGCTAGTCAGGATTTTTTGTAGTTCATACATGTTTTAGGATTACTTATTCTAGTTCTGTGAAAAAATGCTGTGGATGAATTGATAGATACTGCATTGACTATGTAGATTGTTTTGGATAGTACGTTCATTTTAACAATATTCTTGTGATCCATGAACACAATATATCATTCCATTTATTGGAGGTCAACTTCAGTTTCTTTTATAAAGGTCTTATAGTTTTCAGAGTACAGGTCTTTCATTTTCTTTGGATTTATTCCTGGCTATTTTATTCTTTTTGATGCAATTGTAAATGAGATCAGTAGCTCATTTTTATTGTATAAAAATGCAACAGATTTCTGTATATTAATTTTGTATCCTACAATTTTACTAAATTTATTCTAGTTTTTCTTTTTTTTTGGTGGAATTCTTAGAATTTTCTGTATATAATATTATGTCATCTTCTACTAGTGATAGGTCTAATACTTCTCTCCCAGTTGTATGTCTTATTTTTCTTTTCTGATTGTGTAACTTGGGACTTCCAGTACTATGTTGAATAAAAACGGGAGCATGGTCATACTTGTCTTATTCCTGATTGTAGAGGGAAAAGTCATAGCTTTTCACTATTGAATAGGATTAGCTGTTGGTGTGTCATAAATGGGCTTTACTATGTTGAGGTATGTTCCCGCTATACTCACTTTGTTGAGAATTTTTATCATAAATATATATTTTAATGATATCCTATTCCTTTGAATATAATTTTTTCACCTTAAAGACTTATTACTAGATATCCTTCTTAATTTCCCATCATGCCTTAATTTGTACTTGAAACGCAAACCATATTGAACTACACAGTGTTATGTAACACTGGGTTACAGGGTTTTCCAGCTGCCTTACCTTTATTCATATTTTCTTTTCTAAAATTTACAGATCTCATATCTGATTCTCAACATTTCCCAAGACTCAGTTAAAGTTCTGTCTCTTGGGCAGCCTACCCTACTTTTCTGTCTTCCAGTCTCATGTCATGTATTCTCCTAAGATGTTCTAGTTCCGTAAAGGTATGTACTGCATGATTAATGTGACTTATTTATTTTATTTTTGTCGAATTGAGTATTTTGACTGGTTCTGGGCATGTTTATTCATTCTCAAAGTACCAGCACTGTGCCTATAAGACAAGGTAAAGGAAATGAACACTCAAAGGTAAGCTCCTAGAAGACAAATTTTTGTCTGTTTTGTTCTCTGATTAATCTCTGTTACCTGTTATAATGCTGGCATAATAGTGGAAGCTCAGCAAACATTAGTTGGAAGAATGAAGTTGAGCACTTTCAGTGTGCTGGACAATTACTGGTACATTGATTTCATAAACCTCCTTTTAAAACAGTGTGAGGCTGAGTAGTATTCCATGGTATATAGTACACATAAAAAGGATCACATGTAAGTCAGTGCTCATGAGGTGGATGGATCTAGAGCCTATTATGCAGAGTGAAGTAAGTCAGAAAGAGACAAGCAAATGTATATTAACATGTAAGAGTGGAATCTAGAAAAATGGTACTGATGAACCTGTTTGCAGGGCAGCAGTGGAGATGCAGACATGGAAAACAGACTTGTGGACGCAATAGGGGAAGAGGAGAGAGGGTCACTGAAACTCGTACTTTACCATATGTAAAATAGACAGCCGGTGGGAATTTGCTGTATGATGCTGGGAACTCAAACCTGGTGCTCTGTGATAACCTAGAGGGGTGGGTTGGGGTGGGAGGAGCAGGGGAGGCTCAAGAGAGTGGGGACATATGTATACCTATGGCTGATTCATGTTGATGTTTAGCGGAAACTAACACAGTCGTGTAAACCAGTTGTCCTCCAGTTAAAAAGCAAAAAATTGTCATTTAAATGGAAAGAAAAAAAAGTATGAGGCCTATAATTTTATTTCCATTTTACAGATGAGGGAACTGAGGCTCAGGCTAAGAGCTTGTGATACAGACTGAGAATCTGAGCGTCAGTACCATTGGAACTCTTTAGAGCCTGTGTTCTTTATACTAACTGCAGATGAATCTGCTGTTTTGAAAACAGCTGATTATAATATCACTTTTAATTCAAATGGATGTGTTTTGGAGGGTGGAGGGCATCTAGTAATTATTGGAATTGACCACTTATCATGAATCCAATTTCTAATTCCAGTGAACACCATTTCTTTTTAATACCATTTGTAGTTTTCATCTATCTCTTATTGCTATGTATATACTGTACTTAATAACACTTAACTTGGCAAGCTTTGGGGACTGTTTAAATATAGTCATTCCTCCCTGCCCTTAGCCCTTAGTGGCTCAGACTGTAAAGAATCTGCCTGCAATCCAGGAGACCCAGGTTTGATCTCTGGGTCAGGAAGATCCTCTGGAGAATGGAATGGCAACCCAGTTCTTACCTGGAGAATTCCATGGTCAGAGGAGCCTGATGGTCTACAGTCCCTGGGATCGCAAAGAGTCAGACCCAATTGAGTGACTAACACTTACTTACATATCCTTCCTGTCTGTGCTGAGGTTGGTTCCAGAACCCACTGTGGATATCAAAATCCACAGATGTTCAGAATGCAGAGTTGACCCTTCATATCATCAGTTCCATAATTCAGCGAGCCATGGTTGGTGTAGTACTGTATTTATTGAAAGCAATCAGCATATAAGTGGACATATGCAGTTCAAACTCATGTTGTTCAAGGGTCAAGTGTATGTATGTTGAGACAGTTTCAGTAATTGACATATGTAATCTGTGCTTGTGTTACTTTGTCATGTGCTGGTTATTTTTATCCATTGTAAAATTATCTGTGAAATATTTATATCATATTTTAAGTGACCAAAATACTTCCAGAATTGAATCATAAAAAAAGGTTTTAGAAATGAATTAAACCTCTTGTTCATTATACTGGAGTATTTTTTTAATAATTCAACTAAAATAATACCTGTCTTCATCATTTATCCAGTAATGCCACAAGCTTAAAAATTATAGTCTTTCATGTGTTTATTTGGTTTATAATTTAATAGCTCAGGTTAATGATCTGCAAGAGGCCTTTGGAAAACATTTGTGGTCTGTTTAGTTTTATGAGTATATACATTCTTTCAATGCCTAAATTCTTTCCATTTTAGCTGCAAATAACTCCACTTCCCAGTTTATGCTTTTTTCCTCTTATTATTCCATATTCTTTTAAGCGTTTTATTTTCTTTTGCTTTTTACAAATTTCCATGATGACTAATCTAGAAAATAATTTCCCTACTTTTTATGTATAAAAAAGTAGTTTCACTAATTATTTAAATAATGTATGCATCATTGGGGAGTAAATGAATAGTTGCATAAAAATGATACTTAATAGTAATGAATCCATGGATAATATATACTTTAAATTAAAAATCAGTCTCTCTAAAACAGTCACAAATATAGAAAACAAACAAACTTATGGTTACCAAAGGGAAGGAGTAGGGGGAGGGATAAATTCCATAAATTACGGAATTAGCAGATACACACCACTCCATATAAAATAGATATGGATTTACTGTGTAGGACAGGGAATGGTATTCAGTATCTTGTAATAATCTGTAATAGGAAAGGATTTTTAGAAAGGAACTATATATATGACTGAGTCACTTTACTATACATCTGAAACTAACACAATATTGTAAATCAACTATAGTCAATAAAAAATAAAATTTTTAAAAGGTACAAAAAATCTCTTCAGAGCAAATTTGGGCTGCCTAGGCTCATGGTTTTAAGTCTGGTCCCCAGTGTGAGAGCATCAACATCATTCGAATTTATTAGAACTGCCAGTTCATAGGCCCCACTGCAGACTGACTGAATCAAATTGGGGCGAGAGTATGTGTGTACCAGGTGGAATCTGTGCTTTCGCAAACTTTCCAGTGACTCAGATCTCTGGCAGTTTGAGGACACAGGCTTAGGCTTAAGAATCTTAAGATTTCTTTATTTTATTATTTTACTTAATTTTAAAATTGTTATTTGATGTACAGTTGATTTACAATATTAGTTTCCTATATGCAACATAGTGATTCAATATTTTTATCGATTACACTCCATTTAAAGTTGTTATTAAATGTTGGCTGTATTCCCTGTGCTGTACAGTCTCTGCCCTTGTAGCTTTTTTATACATAGTAGTTTCTGCCTCTTAATCCCCATCCCTGTCTTGCCCTTTTTCCTTCCCTCTCCCTTCTGGTAACAACTAATTTGTTCTCTATATCTGTGAGTCTTTTCCTGTTTTGTTATGTTTGTTCTTTTTCATCTTTTGGATTCCATGTATCAGTGATAACATACAGGATTTTCTCTGCCTGACCTAATAGCATAATAACCTGTAGGTCCACTCATGTTGTGGCAAATGACAGAATTTCACTATTTTTTTAATGGCTAAGTAGTAGTCCATTGTGAGTGTGTGTATGCGTGTGTGTACCACATCTTTATCAGTCCATCTGTTGATGGACACTTAAGTTGGTTCTATATTTCAGCTATTATAAATTCTGCAATGAACATAGGTCTTTTTGAATTAGGATTTTCATTTTCTTCAAATACATAGTCAGGAGTGGAATGGGTGGATCATATGCTAGTTTTTTGAGGAACCTCTACACTGTTTTCCACTGGGCTGCTGCACAAGTTTATATTCCCACTGAGAGTGTACCAGGATTCCCTTTTCTCCACATCCTCATCATTTGTTATTTGTAGACTTTTTGGCGATAGCCGTTCTGACAGGCGTAAGATGATACCTCATTTTAATTTATATTTCTCTGATTAGTGATGTTGAGTGTCTTTTCATGTGCCTGTTGACCATCTTTGTCGTCTTTGGATTTCAAAAATCAGGTGGAATTGACCAAGTAGAATCACACCAAAGCACCCCACTCCATCATTCAACAATACTTTTTCCCACACGTTTTTGATTGGTTGACTCTTATCCTCTTAAAAATCAAATTCTTTTTTGATGAGTACTCATTCCCTGGACGCATAGTGTACCACAGTGAACCTGACTGGACATTAATTTATTAAAAAAAATACTCATTGAGTACTTGCTATGTGCTGGGCATTGTCCAGTTAGTTACTGGTTAAAGCAGTATACCAGATGGTCTCATAGAGGAAACAGACATGAAAATAATAATTATAGCTCATTCCTCTATCTTTTGAGTAATCTTTTAAAGCTTATCTTGATGATCACAATACAGTGTGTTTATTATGTTTTACACACACAAAAATACACACTTCATCACATAGAGCTGAAGGTTGCAGTCTTTGTATGAATGAATAAAGATAACACACTAGGAAATTTGTATTCTGCCAGTTTAAAAAGATACTTTGTAGTTTTCAAAATGAGCACTTATCTGGGGTTTAGCTCCACTTATCTGTTGGTTAGTGTTTTAATGCTCTCAGTAATTGCTCTTCTGAAGCCTGGCCATAAACATGTCAAAGTTTGTCCCAAGGGAATTGATCTCTGAAGTATTTCAGGCAATGAGGGAATCGCATGAACTTCTTGCAGGATCCCTCTCCTGGACTGTGTGGTCTTTGAAGACAAGAACCACAGAGTTTACACATAACTTTTCATAATTTTGGTTGTAATGCCGGGACAGTACTTTGCTGACATATGGTAGCCTTTTGGTAGCTATTTATTAAACAAATGTAAGGAAAAGCAATCTCTGAACAGTGAGAATAGGTTTCACTAAAATAAGTCTTCTATTTATATACTTCTGCTTCCTGAAGACCACTGAGGTGGTTAATTCAGTTTATTTGTTCTAAAGTAGTTGGAAATATGAGTTCAAATTTCATAAAGGCAGATATTTGGGCAGCCAAGGGAAACACAAACCTATGAAAATAGTCATGAACATTCAAAACAAGGTCTTCAACTGCTGGTTGAAAACCTGTAGATATGCCTCTGAAGACCCTGAAGGCATCACTATGTGGGGTACTTTACAATAATTGGTGCTTTGAGCATTTTGGTGATGAATTCTCAGAAAGAAAAACTTATTCAAAATGTTGTATAAAATGTAGGAAAATTGAGAACACACAATGATTTCTATCATGAAGAAGTTATTTTGATATTTAAGGGATAAACTTCAAACCTCTTGAAAAAAATAGGGTACTCAGAGGAACTTCCTTCCTGAGAGTTTTAGAACAATGAAATTCAAATTCCTCTGCTATTTTTAAAAATAGGTTCTATTTGTTTTATTTCCCCTTTTATGTCGTTTTTGTTGCAGAGTCTTATTAGCAGCCATTTTAGGGTTACCTGCTAAAGATCTTCAAAGTATAATAATTTTAGCATATATAATAAAAGCTATAATACCATGAGATAACTAAGCTTATATTACTTCTAGAGTTGGTATGTGTAAGATTGTTAGAGGTATTCTGGTTGTTACTGCATATAAGAGAGGTGTTATTTTAGTCATTCGTTCATAAGTCTATTCCACAAATATGTGCTGGAAGTCTGCTCTGGGTTTGATACTGTTCTAAGCGCAGGTTACATCAGTGGACAAAGGAGATAAAAATTTCTACTCTGGAAGGGGAGACAAGAACTAAAATACAAAAAAAATTTATAGATTGTTAGAAAATGACTTAAGTTTATGAAAAATAAGAAAGGGAAAAAGTATAAATTGCTGAGACAAGGCTGTGTAAGGAGTGGAATGAAGGAGGGGCGGAGGAATAGATTGGAGAGGACATTGGGAGGTAGGTGTGCGTGGCCTTCGTGGCTTTTATTATAATTAACATGGTAGCCTTTCAGTTCAGTCGCTCAGTCGTGTCTGACTCTCCCGTGAACCACAGCACGCCAGGCTTCCCTGTCCATCACCAACTCCCGGAGCCTACCCAAACTCATGTCCGTTGAGTCGGTGATGGCATCCAACCATCTCATCCTCTGTTGTCCCCTTCTCCTCCTGTCCTCAGTCTTTCCCAGCTTCAGGGTCTTTTTCAATGAGTCAGCTCTTTGCATCAGGTGGCCAAAGTATTGGAGTTTCAGCTTCAACATAAGTCTTTCCAATGAATGTTCAGGACTGATTTCCTTCAGGATGGATTGGTTGGATCTCCTTGCAGTCCAAGGGACTCTCAAGGGTCTTCTCCAACACCACAGTTCAAAAGCATCAATTCTTTGGTCCAACTCTCACATCCATACATGACTACTGGAAAAACCATAGCCTTGACTAGACGGACCTTTGTTGGCAGAGTAATGTCTCTGCTTTTTAATATGCTGTCTAGGTTGGTCATAACTTTCCTTCCAAGGAATAAGCGTCCCCTTTAGAGAATTTTGCCTTGGAGACGAACAGAGATCATTCTTTCATTTTTGAGATTGCATCCAAGTACTGCATTTCAGACTCTTTTGTTGACCATGATGGCTACTCCATTTCTTCTGAGGGATTCCTGCCCGCCGTAGTAGATATAATGGTCATCTGAGTTAAATTCACCCATTCCAGTCCATTTTAGTTTGCTGATTCCTAGAATGTTGATGTTCACCCTTGCCATCTCTTGTTTGACCAGTTCCAATTTGCCTTGATTCATGGACCTGACATTCCAGGTTCCTATGCAATATTGCTCTTTACAGCATCGGATCTTGCTTCTATCACCAGTCACGTCCACAACTGGGTATTGTTTTTGCTTTGGCTCCATCCCTTCATTCTTTCTGGAGTTATTTCTCCACTGATCTCCAGTAGCATATTGGGCACCTACTGACCTGGGGAGTTCCTCTTTCAGTATCCTATCATTTTGCCTTTTCATACTGTTCTTGGGGTTCTCAAGGCAAGAATACTGAAGTGGCTTGCCATTCCCTTCTCCAGTGGACCACACTCTGTCAGACCTCTCCACCATGACCCGCCCGTCCTGGGTTGCCCCGAAGGCATGGCTTGGTTTCATTGAGTTCGACAAGGCTGTGGTCCTAGTGTGATTAGATTGACTAGTTTTCTGTGAGTATGGTTTCAGTGTGTCTGCCCTCTAATGCCCTCTTGCAACACCTACCATCTTACTTGGGTTTCTGTTACCTTGGGTGTGGGGTATCTCTTCATGGCTGCTCCAGCAAAGCACAGCCACTCCTCCTTACCTTGGACGAGGAGTATCTCCTTACCGCTGCCGTTCCTGACCTTCAATGTGGGATAGCTCCTCTAGGCCCTCCTGTGCCTGCGCAGCCACCGCTCCTCAGAGTTGGACTGTGAAGAAGGCTGAGCGCCGAAGAATTGATGCTTTTGAACTGTGGTGTTGGAGGAGACTCTTGAGAGTCCCTTGGACTGCAAGGAGATCCAACCAGTCCATTCTGAAGGAGATCAACCCTGGGATTTCTTTGGAAGGAATGATGCTAAAGCTGAAGCTCCAGTACTTTGGCCACCTCATGCAAAGAGTTGACTCATTGGAAAAGACTCTGATGCTGGGAGGGATTGGGGGCAGGAGGAGAAGGGGACGACCGAGGATGGGATGGCTGGATGGCATCACGGACTCGATGGACATGAGTCTGAGTGAACTCTGGGAGATGGTGATGGACAGGAAGGCCTGGCGTGCTGCGATTCATGGGGTCGCAAAGAGTTGGACACGACTGAGCGACTGAACTGAACTTAGAGAATTTTAAATTGCGGAAGAAGTTTTAGGTTCCAAATGAAGCGTTAACACGGCAAGTTCGAGTGTTGGACTCAGGTGATAGTGGTGGAGTGATGCCAGGTGGTGAGAATCCAGATATACTTGGAAGGTGATGGTGGTGGTGCTCAGTCATGTCCAACTCTTTGCGGCCCCATGGACTGTAGCCCGCCAGGTTTCTCTGTCCGTGGAATTTCCCAGACAAGAATACTGGAATGGGTTGCCATTTCCTACTCCAGGGGGTCTTCCCAACCAAGGGATTGAACCCACGTTTCTTGTGTCTCCTGCATTCGCAGACAGAGTCTTTACCACCAAGCCATCCAGGAAGCCCCATATTTGGAAGATAGAGTCAACAAAATCTACTGACTGTGTGGTTTGTGAGACACAGGACCCTGGATGATCCAGAGGCCTTTGGGCTCAGGGTCCTAGAAGGATGGAGCTACATTCAACTAACTGACAAGACGAATCTGTGGAATAAGCAGGTTTTGGTGGGGCTAGTATCAGGAGTTCCATTTTGCACATGTTACCATTTGATGGTGAACCCAGATGGAGATGAGCTGACTAGTTGGCAATCAGAAGTACATATCTGGAAATTAGGAAGAGATCCAGTCTGTGCTGGAGGGTGGTTATGTGGTGGGGAATCTGTAGAAGTTCTCTTCTGAGGACTTTGACTTTCCCAGTAAAATAGAAATATGGTCTTCAGCAGAAAGGGAGCTGTTGGAAATTAGAAAGTCTAAAACAGTTGTTGGTAAAAGTGGGAAAGTGAAGAGACTAGAAATGCTGTATGACTGCAGTTGGCATGTCTGGTCAACTAGTAGTTCATGGTCAAGAATTTAAAGTAACACTAAGCCTGCTTATTTGCCACCATATCTTTGCACAAGTTCTTACTTCTAGTCCCCTGGCATGTTTATAAAAATATTGCTGCTATCACAAAGGCAAAACATAAAAAAAAATGAAGTGACACTCTTCAGGGACCTTGTGTATTTCTCTTAGCCACTTTCAACTTTTCAGTATTGGAACAGAGTATGTAGAGATTCAGATCAAACTGATTTGAGTTGGCCAGGAAGTTCATTTGGGTTTTCTGTAAGCTGTAACTAGGGTAAGGGTTTGGCCAAGAAAGAAGTGAACGAGGAGCTAAGAGGTTGAGAAACTATACAAAGAAGTGATAGCAGTGTTGACCACAACATTCAGACTAAGTAGGGAAGTGTGGCCACGCAAGAATGAAAGGCAATGAGGAGGTGGCGGGAGGGGGCAGCTGCTTGAAAGTCCCTGTGGGGTCAGAGAATATGGAAGGCAGAATAAAAATGAATCATTTATTTTAAACACATGTTATGTGTATATAGTGAATCATGTTTCAAATATATGGAAACTTTCTATTGAAGGCATCTAATACATTTTTTAAACTTAAATGCAAATTTAAGTTTAAATTTGAATCTGTTAACTTCAGTTTTTCAGATGAAGTATGCCTTCAGTATTTTTTCCTTCTAAGTGACTTTTCCTTATCCTAGTCCTGTTCTTCCCACCCTTACATTCTTTGGAGATCCTCTGTGCCTCTGCCAACCTGTTGCTCAAGTGCTTTTGCCCTGTGTCAGAGCCTCCTAATAACTACAGAGGCTTATTTGCATTAGCCTTGGGTGAGTTTCTCACTCTGAGCCTCAGTTTCCTCATTTAAGTGGGGATAATAATTTGTACTTTATTGTAAGAACTAACGTTAATGTGTATTTATCCCTTGCACAGAACTTGACATGTCTTTAAAAATGGTAGATATTGTTATCATCTTAGGCTTATAGAATGAGTCATATTTTATTAGAGTTGAATAACTAAATCTCAAAAACATGCTGTTCTGTCATTTCAATAACATGTTATTTTAGAAGCATCTAGGATTATCAGTGTCAAAACATGGTATTAACGATTGCTATCATTAACCTTTAAAAAATTTTTTTTAATTGGAGGATAATTGCTTTACAGTACTGTGTTGGTTTCTGCCATACAGCAACATGAACAGCCATAGGTATACATATGCCCCCTCCCTCTTGAACCTCCCTCCCACCTCCACCCCAACCCACCCCTCTAGGTTGTCACACACTCCCTGCATCATGTAGCAAATTTCCACTGGCTCTCTCTTTTGCATATGATAATATATATGTTTCAAAGCTACTGTCTCAAATTGTCCCGCTCTCTCCTTGCCCCACTGTGTCCACAAGTCTGTGCTGTCTGTCTCCACTGCTGCCCTGCAAGTGGTTCATGTAGTACCATTTTTCTAGGTTCCATATCTATGTGTGTTAATATATGATATTTGTTTTTCTCTTTCTGACTTGCTTCACTCTGTGTAATAGGCTCTAGGTTTATCCACCTCATTTGAACTGACTCAAATATGTTCCTTCTTATGGCTGAGTAATATCCCATTGTATATGTATACCACAGCTTCTTTAGCCTCTCCTGTGTTGTTGGGCATCTAGGTTGCGTCCATGTCTTGGCTATTGTAAATAGGTCTGTGATGAACATTGGGGTACATGTGTCTTTTTCAGTTATGATTTCCTCAGGGAATATGCCCAGTGGTGGGGTTGCTGTGTCATATGGTAGTTTTATTTCTAGTTTTTTAAGGAATCTCCATGCTGTTCTCCATAGTGGTGGTATCAATTTACCTTCCCACCAACAGCACAAGAGGGTTTCCTTTTCTCCACACTCTCTCCAGCACTTATTGTTTGTAGATTTTTTGATGACGGTCATTCTGACCAGTGTGAGGTGATGCCTCATTGTAGTTTTGATTTGCATTTCTCTAATAATGAGCAATGTTGAGCATCTTTTCATGTGTTTATTAGCATCTTTATGTCTTCTTGGCTTCCCTGATGGCTCAGTTGGTAAAGAATCCGCCTACAGTGCAGGAGTCCCGGGTTTGATTCCTGGATCAGAAAGATCCGCTGGAGAAGGGAAAGGCTACCCACTCCAGTATTCTTGAAATTCACCTGTGGCACAGCTGGTAAAGAATCCGCCTGCAATGCAGGAGACCTGGGTTTGATCCCTGGGTTGGAAAGATCCCCTGGAGAAGGGAAAGGCTACCCACTCCAGAATTCTGACCTAGGGAATTCCATGGACTGTATAGTACACGGGGGGTTGCAAAGAGTTGGACGCAACGAGCGACTTTCACTTCATTTCATGTCTTCTTTGGATAAATGTCTGTTCAGATATTCTGCCCATATTTTGATTGGGTTGTTTATCTGGTATTGAGCTGCATGAGCTGTTTATATATTTTGGAGATTTATCCTTTGTCAATTGTTTCATTTGCTGTTGTTTGCTCCCATTATGAAAATCGTCTTTTCACTTTGTTTATAGCTTCCTTTGCTCTGCAACAGCTTTTAATTAGGTCCTGTTTGCTTGTTTTTATTTCCAGTACTCTAGAAAGTGGGTCATAGAAGATCTTGCTGTGGTTTATGTCCAAGAGTGTTGTGCTTATGTTTTCCTCTAAGAGTTTTATAGTTTCTGGTCTTACATTTAGGTCTTTAATCCATTTTGAGTTGATCCCTCTGTATGGTGTTAGGAAGTATTCCAGTTTCATTCTTTTGCATGTAGCTGCCCAGTTTTCCCAGTACCGTTTATTGAAGAGACTGTCTTTGCCCGGTTTTATATTCTTGGCTCCTTTGTCAGAGATAAGGTGCCCATTGGTGCATGGGTTTATCTCTGGGCTTTCTATCTTGTTCCATTGGTCTATATTTCTTGTTTTTGTGCCAGTATCATACTGTCTTGATGACTATAACTTTGTAGTATAGTTTGAAGTCAAGGTGGTTGATTCCTCCATCTCCATTCTTCTTTCTCAAGATGCTATGGCTATTTGGGGTCTTTTGTGTTCCCATACAAATTGTGAAAATTTTTTTGTGGTTGTTCTAGTTCTGTGAAAATAGCATTGATACTTTCATAGGGATTGCATTGAAAGTATAGATTGCTTTGGATACTGTAGTTGTTTTCACAATATTGATTCTTTCTACCCAAGAACATGGTATATCTCTCCATCTGTTTATTTCATCTGTGATTTCTTTCATCAGTGTTTTATAGTTTTCTGCATACAAGACTTTTGTTTCTTTAGGTATGTTTATTACTAGGTATTTTATCTTTTTGTTGCAGTGGTGAATGGATTATTTCCTTAATTTCTCTTTCTGATATTTTTGATGTTAGTGTATAGGAATGTAAGGGATTTCTTTGTATTAATTTTATATCTTGTGACTTTAATACGTTCATTGATTAGCTCTAGTAATTTCCTGGTGGTATCTTTAGGGTTTTCTATGTATAGTATTACTTCTTCTTTTCCAACCTGGATTCCTTTTATTTTTCTTTGATTGCTGTGCCTCCAAAACTATGTTGAATAATAGTGGCAGGAGTGGGCCCCCTTATCTTGTCCTTATTAACCTGTTAATGTATGTTTATTTTTTTTCAGCTTTAAGTATAGACTAAGAGAGTGGGAACTCACTATGAATATAGGTGAGATTTTTTTTTAGTTCCCAATAACAAAGGTACATGCATATACTTGCATCACTTACCTGTAGTTTTGCTAGCTTAATTCAGTTTTGAGTCAAAGCATCAGACAGAGGTGACTCATTTAGGTGTGTTATCCCTTCAGAAAAAAGTTGAGGTATATTAAAGAGAGATAGTAGATATTTAAGTGTCTATATATTTACATATGTTTCAGTGTCTATATATTGGGAGATATATATATATGTGTGTGTGTGTGTGTATAGGCTTTATTCTCACACAGGAGAATTGAAGAAACTCTTTGTATTTAATATAAGTTTGGAACACTAAGAATGGATAAATTTTTCTATATAAAACAATGCATTTGTTTACCCCAGTTATATTTTATACTGCTATCTTCTTTCTGGGGCTTCCCTCATAGCTCAGTTGGTAAAGAATCCACCTGCAATGCCGGAGACCCCAGTTCAGTTCCTGGGTCAGGAAGCTCTCCTGGAGAAGGGATAGGCTACCCAAATAAAAATGTTGTATTTGAAAATTCTAATTTGACTCATCAACAATGATATAAGCCTGTCACTTTTTGCTCTGCTTGGCCCCCTCCCTTATTCTGGGCTAGAGGCTGCTGCTCTGATGTAAATAGAAATGCATTTTTTGTTTCTGTCTCCCCACTATTAACCATTGAGTCTATTTTTCAGGCCATGGTTCTTGAATGAATTGGGACTGAGTGAGCTTGATTTAAGCATTCTTTTCTAGAAAGGGGTATGTGCTTAGGTAAAATGGACTTTTTCCTGTTTAGCATCCTAAAAATAATAGAACTGTCACAAAGATTTTTTAGTGGTCAAAGTGAAAGATACTCAGTTTCTTATATTCTCATGTAGCACTTCCTTTCATGATACTAACCACCAGGAATCAAAAGTAATAGTTCAGTGCTTTTAGTGATGTATTACCCTTGCCTGGCCTTAATATGGAGCAAGCATCTTATCTGCAGTGATTTTGGAGCCCCCCAAATAAAATCTGTCACTGTTTCCGTTATTTCTCCATCTATTTGCCACGAAGTGATGGGACTGGACGCCAGGATCTTAATTTTTTGAATGTTGGGTTTTAAGCCAGCTTTTTCACTCTCCTGTTTCACTTTCATCAAGAAGCTCTTTAGTTCCTCTTCACTTTCTTGACTTCACACTCCAGGATGTCTGACTCTAGGTGAGTGATCAGACCATTGTGGTTATCTGAGTCATTAAGATCTTTTTTTTTGTCTTTTTGGGCTCCAAAATCACTGCAAATGATGACTGCAGCCATGAAATTATAAGACACTTGCTCCTTGGAAGAAAAGCTATGACAAACCTAGACAGCATATTAAAAAACAGAGACATTACTCTGCCAGCAAAGGTCTGTCTAGTCAAAGCTATGGTTTTTCCAGTAGTTATGTATGGATGTGAGAATTGGGCCATAAACAAGGCTGAGTGCTGAAGAGCTGATGCTTTTGAGTGTGGTGTTGGAGAAGACTCTTGAGAGTCCCTTGGACTGCAAGGAGATCCAACCAGTCCATCCTAAAGGAAATCAGTCCTGAATATTCATGGGAAGGACTGATGCTGAAACTGAAACTCCAATACTTTGGCCACCTGATACGAAGAACTGACTCACTAGAAAAGACCCTGATGCTGTGAAAGATTGAGGCAGGAGAAGAAGGGGATGACAGAGGATGAGATGGTTGGATGGCATCACCAATGCAATGGAAATGAGTTTGAGCAAGCTCTTGGAGTTGGTGATGGACAGGGAAGCCTGGCATGCTGCAGCCTATGGGGTTGCAAAGAGTAGGACACCACTGAGTGACTGAATTGAACTCTGTGTATTCTTGCCACCTCTTCTTAATACCTTCTGCTTCTATTAGGTCCATACCATTTATGCCCTTTATTGTGCCCACCTTTGCATGAAATGATCCCTTGGTATCTAATCTTGAAGAGATCTCTAGTTTTTCCTATTCTGTTGTTTTCCTCCTTTTCTTTCCGTTGATCATTTAAGAAGGCTTTCTTCTCTCTCCTTGCTGTACATTGGAACTCTGCATTCAGATGGATGTATCTTTCCTCTTCTCCTTTGCTTTTTGCTTCTCTTTTCTCAGCTATTTGTAAGGCCTCCTCAGACAACCATTTTGCCTTTTTGCATTTCTTCTTGTTGGGGATGGTTTTGATCACTGCCTCTGGTGCAGTGTTACAGACCTCTGTCCTTAGTTCTTCAGGCACTCTATCAGATCTAATCCCTTGAATCTATTTGTCACTTCAGTGTATAATCATAAGGGATTTGATTTAGGTCATACCTGAATGGTCTAAGGGTTTTCCCTACTTTCTTCAATTTAAGCCTGAATTTTTCAATAAGGAGTTCAATGTCTGAGTCACAGTCAGCTCCCAGTCTTGTTTTTGCTGACTGTATAGAGCTTCTCCATCTTTGGCTACAAAGAATATAATCAGTCTGATTTCAGTATTGACCATCTGGTGATGTCCATGTGTGGAGTCTTCTTTTGTGTTGTTGGAAGAGGGTATTTACTGTGACCAGTGCATTCTGTTGGCAAAACTGTTAGCCTTTGCCATGCTTCATTTTGTACTCCAAGGCCAAACTTTCCTGTTTCCAGATATCTCTTGACTTCCTAGTTTGCATTCCAGTCCCTTATAATGAAAAGGACATCTTTTTGGGGTGTTAGTTCTCAAAGGTCTTGTAGATCTTCATAGAACTGTTCAGCTTCTTAGGCATTTGTGGTTGGCGCATAGACTTGGATTACTGTAAATAGAATAGTGTTAGAATAGTATAGAATGGTGTTTCTCAAAGTGGGTCCCAGGATTAGCATACCAGCATTACTTGGAAACTTGTTAAACATGTAGATTCTAGATCCCCACCCTAGATTTGCTGTATCAGACTCAGGGGTGTGTCTCAAGACTTCCTGATGCATCCTGGCATTTGACATCCACAAAAGGCAGCTTGAAATGACTATGCACAAATGTGTTTTTCTTTTTAGGGTGAGTGAGCTCGTGTATATATTTCAAGTTGTTTGTTGGCTCGTGATGGGATGATCTCAGAAATTTTAAAATACCTGCTGGACTCAAGGGAGTTCATTATCCTGTATTTACCTTTGGTAATCTGCCCTGCTGCAAGCTTCACTAAGCATTCATTAAGGGAAATGGGGTTTTTGAGAACTGACTGCTTTCAAGTACGTTTATGTACAAGAGGGAAGATAGTATGATATGTAATTTTAGGTATGCTCTTATTGAATGACTAGCTTTTATATCGTGTAGAAAAATATACCCTGGTTAGAAATAATTTAGCTTAAAATGATTATATTTGATTATTTTTAATTTTATATATAAGTAGCATTGTTTAGTTGGAAAGGCATGCCTTTGGAATCAAACCTTGTATGTCTTGAGTTCTGGAAACCTTCCTTGACTTCTTGTTTCTTCTTCTGAAAAACGGAAATAAAACTCCACACCATGTTGTGAAATTTAAATGACATGAAAAATTTATTTCATAAGCAGTAATAATCCTTGCAGAATTGCTTGTACTTATTCTCTAAGCAGATCTTGGTTTATGTTTATTTCTGAACTTAATTGATTTTAGGCTTAAAATTGATAGCTTGTAATTTTCAAAACTTCGTTTTTTTTTAGCCTCTGCAGTAAAAAGAATATTGGCTCATGTAGCATCATGCAGGCCTAATGTTAAGCTCAGCTGCTTTGTTGTTCAGTTACTCAATCGTGTCCGACTCTTTTTAACCCCATGGGCTGCAGCACAACGGGCTTCCTTGTCCTTCACCATCTCCTGGAGTTTGCCCAAATTCATGTCCATTGAGTTGGTGATGCCATCCAACCACCTCTTCCTCTGTCATCCCCTTATCCTCCTACCTTCAGGCTTTCCAAGCATCAGGGTCTTTTCCAGTGACTCGGCTCTTTGCATTAGGTGACCAGAAGTGTTGTAGCTTCAGCTTCTGTATCAGTCCTTCTAGTGAATATTCAGAGTTGATTTCCTTTAGGATAGACTGGTTTGATCTCCTTGCTGGTCCAAGGGACTCTCAAGAGTCTTCTCCAGCACCACAGTTTGAAGGCATCAGTTCTTGGGCACATCTATACACTCTCACATCTATGCACGGGCAGTTTTAGACTGTTTCATAGCTATTATTTACAGCTTCTTCCTTCAAAAAGTTTAACTAAAAATATCTTTTTACTTCAAGAAAATTAGAGATACCAAGAGGACATTTCATGCAAAGATGGGCACAATAAAGGACAGAAATGGTAAGGATCTAACAGAAGCAGAAGATATTAAAAAGAGGTGGCAAGAATACACAGAAGAACTATACAAAAAAGATTTTAATGACCTGGATAACCACGATGGTGTGATCACTCACCTAGAGACAGACATCTTGGAGTGTGACGTCAAGTGGGCCTTAGGAAACATCACTAAAACAAAGCTAGTGGAGGTGATGGAATTCCAGCTGAGCTGTTTAAAATCCTGAAAGATGATGCTGAGAAAGTACTGCACTCAATATGCCAGCAAATTTGGAAAACTCAGCAGTGGCCACAGGGCTGGAAAAGGTCAGTTTTCATTACAATCCTAAAGAAAGACAAAAGTCAAAGAATGCTCAAACTGTTGCACAGTTGTAGTCAGTTCACACGCTGGCAATGTCATGCTCAGAATCCTCCAAGCTGTGCTTCAGCACTGAAGGAACCGAGAACTTCCAGTTGTACAAGCTGATTTAGAAAAGGCAGAGGAACCAGTGATCAAATTGCCTACATCTGCTGGATCATAGAAAAGCAAGAGAATTCCAGAAGAACTATTTCTACTTCCCCGACTATGCTTAAGCCTTTGACATGTGGATCACAGCAAACTGTGGAAAATTCTTCAAGAGACGGGAATACCAGACCACCTTACCTGATTCCTGAGAAATCTATATGCAGGTCAAGATGCAACAGTTAGAAATGGAACAATGGACTGGTTCCAAATTGGGAAAGGAGTACGTCAAGGCTGTCTATTGTCACCCTGCTTATTTATCTTATTTGCAGAGTACATCATGCAAAATGCTGGGCTGGATGAAGCATAAACTGGAATCCAGATTGCCGGCAGAAATATCCATAACCTCAGATATGCAGATGACACCATCCTTATCACAGAATGCAAAAGGAACTAAAGAGCCTCTTGATGAAGGTGAAAGAGTGGAGTGAAAAAGCTGGCTTAAAACTTAACATCCAAAAAACTAAGATAATAGCATCTGGTCCCATCACTTCATGGCAAACAGATGGGGAAACAATGGTAACAGTGACAAACTTTATTTTCTTGGGCTCCAAAATCACTGTGGACACTGACTGCAGCCATGAAATTAAAAGATGCTTGCTCTTTGGGAGAAAAGCTGTGAGAAACCTAGGCAGTGTATTAAAAAGCAGAAACATTACTTTGCCAACAAAGGTTCATCTAGTGAAAGCTATGGTTTTTCCAGTATCATGTATGGATGTGAGAATTGAACCATAAAGAAGGCTAAGCACCAAAGAATTGATTCTTTCGAACTGTGGTGTTGGAGAAGACTCTTGACAGTTTTTTGGACTGCAAGATCAAACCTGTCAATCCTAAAGGAAATGAACCCTGAATATTCATTGGAAGGGCTGATTCTGAAGTTCCAGTCCTTTGGCAAACTGATGTAAAGAGTCAGCTCATTAGAAAAGACCCTAATGCTGGGAGAGATTGAAAGGAGGAGGAGATGGGAACGACAGAGGATGAGATGGTTGGATGAATCACCAACTCAATGAACATGACTTTGAGCAAGCTCTGAGAGTTGGAGAAGGACAGGGAAGCCTGGTGTGCTGTGATCTGTGGGGTCACAAAGAGTTGGACACGACCGAGTGAGTGAACAACATCACATTTTTACTATAACAAAAGGAAAGTTAATAATTTCTGTTTTCTTTTTATTCCCTCCTCAAGATAACCGATATTAATAGACTTGTGTGAATTTTTCTGTACTTTCATTCATGTCCTTGCAAATGTATATGAACATGCACACATTGAGGCAATTTGTGTTAAGGCCAGTCAATGGAAGATTCAGTGATGCTGTAAGAAATAAAACTTAGACTATGAATCTGTGCTGCAGGAGGACCAGTCCTTGGTTACTAATCAGTAGACTCTTTTGTGTTGATGTGACCCTTTTGCAGCCTAAGAAACTGAAAAGGCTTAATTCCACGTTGTTGTTTCTTGATGGGCTTCTCATTCTCCACAATTGACAAAGCTCCTAAGTAGTCATAACTTCATGAGAAACTAGGCAGGTGATAGGAGCTACAGCCACTCAGATCTTTGCAGATCCTGTTTACTCATTAGGGCGGTAAACCAAAGTGAAACTTGAACTGTGTCCAAGTTCTTCTCACCATTCTTTGAACCCAGGTCTTTCGAATTAGTCTGTTCTTCATTCGTTTTTGCAAATTTTGGATTATTACATTTACATTTCTCTGTCATTTGTTTTATTCCTTTTCTGCTTTAGTACCTAAACAGTTATCAGTCCAGGTCAATGGTTAGAGAAATGTTTTTTTTAATATATGCATAATATCCCATAATGTGGATGTTATAATTTAGTTAGCTGTTCTCCAGTTGACTTTCTTGATATTTCCAGGTTGTTAGTGCCAAAAAAACCCCAACTACAGTATACATTCTTGTACATACAGGTAAGACTCCCCAAAGTGGAATTGCTGTTAGTTGCTGGTATTGTTGTTTAGTCATTGAGTCATGTCTGACTCTTTGTGACCATGAGGACTACCCCATGGACTGTGTAGCCTCCTCTGTCTATAGAATTTTCTGGGCAAGATGACTGGGGTGGGTTCCATTTCCTCCTCCAGGGGATCTTCCCTCCCCAAGAACTGAACCTGTGTCTCAGAGTCTCCTGCATTACAGTGGATTCTTTTACCACTGAGCCACTGGGAAAGCCCATTGCTCCATCAGTATTCATATGTATTTAAAATTTTAAGAGATACTGTCAACTTGGGGGGCATGAGAGAGGGTAAAAGAGGAGGAAGATCGTAGCAGTTTTCACTCCTGTTGTTTATACCTATCCTCACCAGCACAGGCTACAATTATTTTAATATTTATCCATCATATGGATAAAAACGGTATCTCCATTATACCTTCAGTTTGCAACCTTCTGGTGACTAGTGAGGCTTGAGGGTCTCTTCATATTTATTGGCCCTTTGGATGTCCTCTTTTGAGAATTGCTTATTCATATTCCTTACCCAATTTTATTGGCCTTTTTATTTTTCTCTTATAAATTTATATGACTGATTTGGTTACTAGGAATATTAAGAGCTTGCCATCATTATGTGGAGAAGGCAATGGCACCCCACTCCAGTACTCTTGCCTGGAAAATCCCATGGATGGAGGAGCCTGGTAGGCTGCAGTCCATGGGGTCGTGAAGAGTCAGACACGACTGAGCAACTTCACTTTGACTTTTCACTTTCATGCATTGGAGAAGGAAATGGCAACCCACTCCAGTGTTCTTGCCTGGAGAATCCCAGGAATGGGGGAGCCTGGTGGGCTGCCGTCTGTGGGGTCGCACAGAGTTGAACACGACTGAAGCGACTTAGCAGCAGCAGCCATCATTATGAGCTGCACTTGTCTCTTGATTTTATTTATGATTTTTGCTATATAAGATAGATGATAGATAAGGGAATAGTCAAAACATTTGTCTTTACTAACTTCTCTCTTGCTTTGGAAAGTTTTTCTCAGCTAACAGTAAAAAAAAAAATCTTTCTAAATTTTCTTCTGGTAAATTTATTGTAATTTTTGTATTTAAGTTTTTAATCTAGAGGTTTTTTTTTTTGGCTTTTACTGTCTATTTTATTTTATTTTTAATTTTATTTTTACTTTATTTTACTTTACAGTACTGTATTGGTTTTGCCATACATTGACATGAATCCACCATGGGTGTATACAAGCTCCCAATCAAGAATACATTTGAATCAGTTCTAATAGAGATTTGTTTTTAACTTAAAAGTTATTAAATTAAAAATTTATTAAAATCTTAATAAAAGATACATTTTTAATGTATAGAGTAGGAATTTAGCTTTCTGTTTTCAAGATGAATGTCAGTTTATTCCAGAGTTGTTAAATTACCATTTTCCAATTTGAAATTCCACTTTTCCATATGTTATCTTCCTGTTTATAAAAGCATCTAGTTTTGGGCCTCTGTGTTAATTTTCTATAGATTACCACAGTTTAGTGCTTAAAACAGCCCCAGCTTATTAGTGTATAATTCCATAGATCAGAAGTCCAGGAACAGTGAGGTTGGGTTTGTTGCTCAAGTCTCAAAGTCTGAGGTTAGGATGGGGAAGGATCCACTTACAGCCTTATTGAGATTGCTAGCAGAATCAGTTCCTGTGGTTGTAGGACCTACGTCTCTGTTTCCTTGCTGGCTGTCAGTTAAGGATGCTGTCAACCCTTTGAGACCACCAGCAGCTGTTCTTTTGAATTGTATTTCATTTGCTAAATTTTATTGTTTCCCCAACAATACTCATAAGCGAAAGTAGTTTGTAATTTTCTTGTGGCAGTTATAAAATTTATGCATACATATTTTAGTACATACAGATATTTATATGATGGTGATAAATAATTATTACAATTAAACATTTTTTTTTCCAGCCATATAGTTGCCTTGCTATGAAGTAGTATTGCAGTTGGGTATATGTAGCATTTGTTTTGTATTCATCTCATGCCAGATCCTCTCTCCTAGTATCAGCATGTATTAAGAATCTTGATCTTTAGGATCTATGGTCATATTAATTAACTTTTAAATCCCAGATAAAATGCTAATGTGTTAGTTAAAACAAGGTGTACAGAATCAGGTGGCCTTTGACTCTATTTCTGGGTAATATTAGGCTTCAAGTGGGCATGCTGAGCCCAGGAACCTGCAGTCCTTTACATATAGTTAATCTTTTTAAAAAATTTTATTTGTTTTTAATTGGAGGATAATTGCTTTACAATATTGTTTGTTTCTGCCATATATCAACATCAATCAGCCATAGGTTTATGTATGTCCCCTCCCTCTTGAACCTACCTCCCACCCCATCCCACCTCCATATAGTTTAACTTTGAGTGATATTTTTCCATCACTAACCATCAGCAAGTTTGTTGTAATCCATTTTACAACAAACTACTACTAATTTTCATATAGTAGTAGTTTGCTCTTAAACTAAAAATGAAATTAGAAATGGAGATTTTAATAAAGCCTATGTAGGTTTTTTCCTTTTTAATGAAATAATCTTCTATCTTTTAAGGACAGAAGCTCATTCAGGAGTGATGTATCAGATCTAAAACGTTCTTTCTTATTCCAAGTGATGATGAATGACCTTTAGGCACCTAGTTCTTGTTATGTTTAAAAAATTGTGTTAATTTTCAAGGGTTAGTGGCAGAGGATGAGGTCAAATAAAGCATGGAGCCTTTTGGTTTACTAGTGGAAAACCATGACAAATCAACTCTTCATGGAGTGGGAAAAGTCTTTGAATTATGAATGATGTTCTTGAAAACTTCTGAAAATGCTTCACATGAAGTTGCTCATCAGCACTTTTGTCTGTCAGAGTGCTCTCTTTATCCTTTGGGGATAGTTGAGAGCGTGTTGCTCTGCTCAGCTAGTTGGTTGCCTGGCAGACTCTCCAGCTCAGTGAAATAACTGAGTTGCTAAAGCTGTGTGACCAGG
Organism: Capricornis sumatraensis; assembly: GCF_032405125.1. NCBI lineage: Eukaryota > Metazoa > Chordata > Mammalia > Artiodactyla > Bovidae > Capricornis > Capricornis sumatraensis. The sequence continues at coordinate 69,064,184 of NC_091075.1, forward strand.
TGGTTGAGTGTGAGTGACATGCACTTTAAGAAATGAAACATCAATGAGTAATTTGGTATAGTCGTTACTATCAATAGTATACATAACATTCTCAAATAACACTTCTGAAAAACTACTATGGTTGAGAAAACATTTCCCAAATTATCACTATAGTTGTTAATCTTTGCTTAATACTTACATGCTTCCCACACTGCTCTAAGAGCTTTACATATATTAACTCACTGAATCCTCACGAGTCTTTAACTGAGGTTAGGTGGCAAGTGGAGGTGCCAGGAATTGATGTCGGTGTCTGGCTCCTGTCTATGCTCTTGATCACGATTATACACTTATTGATCTTACAAATCTAGTAGGACAGAATAATTTTCTAAAAAAGTCCTTCAGACTTGGAGAAGCAGACTCCTACTAATAAAGACAGAATGATGCAGTCAAAGCTGAAAGTGAATTATTTCTGTTGCCTTAAACTTTCATTTTTTCCTTTTGTTGAAGGAAGGCCAGGCTGAGCCATGAAAAAGGAAACTGTGTTTTTGTTCCTATTTCCCTTCTAGTAGTTTTCTGTAAACTTCAGTGATCAACCATTTGTTGATCATCTCACTTTGAGCAAGCATTAGTTAGACTCTTTGGAGTCTGAAAAGGACTTAGCTATGTTCCCTGACTTTGAAAAATGAAGCTACCTGCAGTGATGGCACCCCACTCCAGTACTCTTGCCTGGAAAATCCCATGGATGGAGGAGCCTGGTAGGCTACAGTCCATGGGGTCGCTAAGAGTCAGACACAACTGAGCGACTTCACTTTCATGCATTGGAGAAAGAAGGAAATGGCAACCCACTCCAGTGTTCTTGCCTGGAGAATCCCAGGAACGGGGGAGCCTGGTGGGCTGCCGTCTGTGGGGTTGCACAGAGTCAGACACAATTGAAGCGACTTAGCAGCAGCAGCAGCAGCATAGATTGCAGTGCCTGAGTCATGCTCAGGTTTGTAATGAGAGCAGAGAAGGGATCAATGTACCGTATCTCCTGTGTGGATCCTTCTCCATCTCTCCCTCTCTAAGGTAAAGCCAAAAGTTTAGAGGGTGAAGAGAGGCTTATGTGGTGAGTTGCTATATGAGTGATCAGCCTGCCACAAAGAGAGGGCAGATTTGCCAAGGTGCAGGGTGTAGGTTATACTTGGCAACCTTCTTGGTAAGTCACCTGGGTACTTATTAAATTCCACATTTGTGGGCCTCATTCGATAGCCTCTGAATCAGAATCTCCAGGGGAGGGGCCTAGGGAATGCCGATTAACAGGGCCCCCAGGGCATTCTTGTTGGGGGAACTTGGAAAACACCACAGGAGTGGGATACAGTTTGTTCACAAACATAGAATGAATTGTAGAGTTAATGGTTGAGGATGAGATCAGATGATATAAAGGCCATTTTATGTCTTGCCTGTCTTTTGTGATTGGGTCTCTATTTGTATCCTACTGAATGTTGCTTACTTTGCAAGTATCATTAGATATATTGAACAGAGCATTTACTTAGACTTGGACAAGCTTAATCTGCAAGGAATATGTTGAAAGTTTGGACTTCAGCCCAATGTACAGGGTTTGCAACCTTGATTTATGTTCAGAAACAGCCAAGGAGAAGAGTGGGGAGAAGAATGACTCTTGTTCATCTACTGTGTGCCCCATGACACTTCATGGTGCCTCCTTGTGTTCCTTAGCCAGCTGAGGCTAATAGGTTAATTATGTGGGCCACATAGCTGTTAAGTGATGCAACTGATATTCAAACCTGGGTCTATAGAGGAGAAATTTGATTTGTTCAAAAGTGATGATCAGAGTGTTCATTCACTCAATTAAAATTGGTGAACCAGAAAAGGCAGGATTAGGATGAGGAGCTATGGTAAAAAAAACTTTGATGTTCGCTACCATGTGAAAATATATGCCCAGTGTTTTGTACTTTTTTTCTTTTTAAAAGAAGTCAATTATCGGTATTTTATGTGAATTTCTCTATTTTAAAATTTTAGTCCTATATTCAAAAAGTATAAAACAATGTGTTTGCCAACACCATGATACAGAATACATCATTAGGTAGAAATTTGCTTAAGGGCTACTGGCTTGTGACTTCTAGATGAAATAATCTCTAAAGTCTAAACTTATGTCAAGATTCTTGCTGTGATTTACTGTGATTTGCTGTCCCTTCATATCTTAAAGGAAAAATTCCGTGAACATTTATGTGAAAGTAATAATGAAGCTTTTTCTAAATATTTGTATGCTTTTAAGTTTGCTGAGGCAAATGCAGAAAGATGAAAAAGCTGCTTCTGGCTTCTCGCTACTGGGGAAAGTATTGGCCTCTTCTGGGCCTTTAGTCCAATTACTGTGTTTTGGTTGCCTTCTGCCATCAGAGGATGTATGTATCCACTCTTCCATGTGTGCGTTCAACCCATGAGGAGCCATGTGCAATTGGTGTCTTTCCAAAGTGTATAAAGCAGCATGTTAGTGGACCTTGAAACCAACTTGGTGCCAGCTGGAACAGTATTAAAATGAGAGAGATTGAGAAAGAGAAAGAGAACAGAGTAGGATAGAAGATGCTTGCATGGCAAGTAGGAAGGGCAAGAATTGCTTTGTAGTACTGTTGTTTCAGCTATATATGTGTATGTGTTGCATAATAGAATGTATTTCCCACTGTCCTAGCAGTTAGATTTTGAACGCTCTGAGCTAGAGTGACGAAGTAGATTCCTTGGTCATTCCCCCTGAATCTAAGATGGTATAAATTCTAAGCTGGAAATTTGAAAGGATTTTCACCACATGTTAATTACCTCCACACTTGTGACTCCATGGACTGTAGCCCACCAGGCTCCTCCGTCCTTGGGATTCTCCAGGCAAGAACACTGGAGATCAGTCCTTTAATCCAGTCATTAATTTTCAGGCAAGAGTGGCCGTGATGAAGGGAAGGAGGATCGTTACAAGATCACAAGTCACATGACCTTAGAGAGTAGGGCAGAGACTCCATGACTGAGAGAGGATGCTGAGGAGGACACTGAGCCAGTCCCAATTCTGTGTTACTGAAATTCCTAGAGGATGCAAAGGGGGAAGGGGGAAGATAGTATGAGTAAAAAGAGCACCTAATGCAAGTTTAAGGGCACTGGAGAGGCTCAGAGGAAGGTGGACCTGGGGATACTTTGGCAATGAAACATTTTCCATTTGTAGAATTGCCTCTTTGGAACTGAGTGAATGGGGAAAGGTGACCTGAAGTTAACATTTTCCACGTGTTGTATTTGCTTCATCATTTCTAAGTTTGCATTCTCAAGAAACTCTATTGTGAAATTAAAAAATCTAAGTAGAATCTAGATTGTTGTATGAGATTGAGGGCCCTAGCAGGATGCACACTCCTGTGTCTTAAGAGTTTAATTGTAAATGCAAACTCTTAATGTTTCCAGAAATAATGAAAAGTTGTATTAGTTTCAGCCTTCTAAAAGTTAAGTTTTGTCATAATGGTCACCTGATGGGATGAAATACATGAAAAGTGTTTAGTGCTTATATTAAGTATTTTACATTATCTACTGATTCATCAATAAAGTGCTATCTTACATCCTTATTCTGGGAAAATTTCTGGATATCTTATGAACTACGTTAAGCTCTCCAAGCTCTCATTACTTCTTATAGGTTAAGAAGCTAATTTATATACAGTTGACCCTTGAACAATGCAGGTTGGAACTGCAGGGATCCACTTAAACTAGGATATTTTTCAGTAGTAAATGTTTACAGTATTACCAAATCCTGGCTGGTTGAGTCTGCAGATGCCTGGAAACTAGAAATGCAAGGCCAAGTACAAGTTATATGTGGATTTTCTACAGTGAGGAGCGTGGGCACCCAAGCCCCCATGTTGTTATACATCACCTATACTGAAGTGAAAAACAGGCTTTTCAAATTACTTCAGAGATAGATTAAAACATTATATTAAAAGAGGACTACTTTGACCAGTCTACTTTGATTTAGCTCTCTATGGACAGATATTTGAGAGAGCAAACTCCAAAGGACAGCAAACTGATGGGGTAGAACTTTTTTTGTCTTGTTTCTATTCCTAGTATACAACTATGAAACTGACTTTTTGGATATTTTCTCTCACTGGTTGTAGATGCTGTCTATTATGGGTGTCTATATCTAGGCACAAATACACACATTTGGAGGCTATTGTGTTCTTCCCATTAAGGGGGATTTTCTGCCTCTTACTTGTTTTTATTGTTTTAAGTTTTAAAGATCTGATGAATTCTTTTGAGATTATTTGTGATTCAACTTATTTTCTATAAGTACAGTGATAGTGATGCTGCGTAACTGTAATCTCTTGGTTTGCTTAAGGACCAATATAGAGTAAATAAGTATATTAGCTGAATGGATTGTTAAAAATATTGATTCACTAGAATTACTAGAATAGGACCAAATCTTCCAGTGCTTGCTACATATTGATTTATGATTTCAGATCCATGAAAGCTGAATATAATTTTAATATCCTTAGGGGGATAATTTCTATATCTGATTAGTTATTATACTTTAGAGAAAACCATAGACATAAGCTTAAAATGAAGCTTAGAAAGGAAGGAAGCTTAGAGAATTTGCCCAAACTACTTCATTACCTTGAAGACTCTTTTGCACTTGGGATTGCATTTATATATTTACATACCTATTGCCTCACCTAGACCCTGAGATTCTGGAGATGAGGCTCCAGGTCTCTGTATTTTTAACCTCATGTACTTTCTACCCTGTAACCTAGTTTTTCTACAGATGCGGTCATGGACCACCTGAATCCAATTCATCAGGGGAGTTTTGTTACCAATACAGATTATCAGGACATTCCCACAGATTTACTAAAAATCTCCAGAAGTGAACTCCACCCTAAAATGATCAAGTAAATGCAGTGACATTGATAATGCAAGAATAGACAGCAAGGCTTCCAGACCTTGCCCTCCAATCTCCTCGCCCACTCAGTGAACTTTTACTGGCTATCTACTAAGTACCAGTTACTCTGGATGTGAAGTTAAATGAAGCACATTAACAGTTAAAAACAGACTGAGTTGGAAAGATTTGATTTGAATCAACCTTATCTACATGCTAACCACGTAAATTTCAGCAAGTCACTTAACTTCCCTAAACCTATTTCCTCTTTTGTGAAGTAAAATAATGACTATCATAAGATTAAATACTAAATAAGGTCAGTTCAGTTCAGTCACTCAGTCATGTCTGACTCTTTGCAGCCCCATGGACTGCAGCATGCTAGACTTTCCTGTCTATCACCAACTCCCAGAGCTTGCTCAAATTCACATCCATCGAGTCGCTGATGCCATCCAGCCATCTCATCCTCTGTCATCCCCTTCTCCTCCTGCCTTCAATCTTTCCCAGCATCAGGGTCTTTTCCAGTGACCCTTGATGAGTCCAGTGAGTCAGTTCTTCGCATCAGGTGGCCAAAGTATTGACGTTTCAGCTTCAGCATCAGTCCTTCCAATGGACATTCGGGACTGATTTCCTTTAGGATTGACTGGTTGGATCTCCTTAAATACTTTTGCAAAGTGCTTGGAATAGAGTGTGCTCTTAATGAACATTAGAGCTTTTTTTTCTTAAATGAATGAGCTCATGTTTTAGGAAGGGTTGAATTTCTTGGAAAATACACACTCGAAAATAGAGAAAATAAGGGAAGAGATGTAAGAGATTTTGTTTTCTATCAAACCACCCCAAAACTTGGTGGTATAACTTTTATTGACTCAGAGTGTGATGGGTTGACCGTGGGAGTGGAGTTCAGTTGGGACAGCTCATCTCTGCTCTAGATTGTATCATCTGGGCACACTTAGGTGTTGTCAGTCTGCTGGCACTCAGTGGCCTCACCCCTATGTTGATAGGAGCAATGGTTGCTAAGTGGGTCATGAGTACTCATCATGAGTACTGCCAGCCTGGGCTAGACACGTGGTAGTGGCTGCAGGGTTCTCAAGAGCAGTGAGAAAGGAGTTGTTAAGGGAGTCCCATGAGTAGGCACTTTGCAAGCCTTTGCTTGTGTCAGGTTTACTAGTGATTCATTAGTCAAAGCAAGCCATGAGACCAGGCCTAGATTCAGCAGGTAGAGAAAGACTTCACCACTTCATGGGTAAAGGGGTGTGACTACAGGGATGGAAAGCATTTGTGGCTATTTTTGTAATCTGCACGGGCTTTACCGATTGCTTCCTTCATATCAGACTTCATGCTAGGTGATTTATATGTTATTCCCTTAATCCTCCCAACAGTCTCCTGACATGTGTGACAATCCCATTTCAAGGATGAGAAAATTGATTAGATAAATTGAGACTTGTACACATTAAGCACAAAGTTTTTGTCTCAACTTGTGGAGTGCCTTTTGGGTGCTATCTCTTCTTGGTTAGGTGATCAGCCCATAAGACAGAACGTGTATGCTCTATTTCATTAAGATTTGGTTAAAATGGACTTTTAGTGACTTGTTTTACTTTCGTATTGCTACCTTCTAGACTAAATAAGGCTTCTCAGGTGGCTCAGAGGTAAAGTATCCACCTACAATGTAGGAGATGCGGGTTTGATCCCTGGGTTGGAAAGATCCCTTGGAGGAGGAAATGGCAACCCTCTCCAGTATTCTTGCCCAGAAAATCCCATGGACAGAGGACCCTGGCAGGCTACAGTCCCTGGGGTCGCAAAAGAGTCAGACACGACTGAGCAACTAAATGATAAAACGATACTAAATAAACTGTTGAGTCGTTTGTTTGTTTAGTATAGAAAAAATTTAATCTTACTAACATTACTGTTCTTTAAGACTTTCCAGAAGTTTATGAGAATTCTTTTAATGGATTTTTCTTTGTTTTGCCAGATTACCTGTGCAACCTGGATCTCCCCGCATTTTGGACATGACCGAGCCTCTTCAATGGGCCAGGTATCACTGGCAGCGGCTGATCGGCCGTACGAACACAGACGATGATGAGAGACCATACAGCTATTCCTCTCTGCTTGCCTGCGGGGGCAAGTCCTCCCAGACTCCCAAACTGGCAGGAAAGCATCGGGTTGTTGTTCCCCACCTCCAGCTCTTCAAGGAGGAGTATGAAAAGTTCTCTGGAACCTACGTGAACAACAGAATACGGACAACAAAGTACACGCTGTTGAATTTTGTGCCGAGAAATTTGTTTGAACAATTTCACAGGTACTTTTATTTTTGGGGAAAAAAAAAGTTAGAATGTTCTTTGTCATTCTGATTAATATATAAGATTTTTCATTTTCATAATGTCTGATACCTAAGCCTAACGCTCGTGACATTACCTTTGATGATTTCTGGTAGGGTCCCATTGTGAAATGATGACTCCTTACATTCGTATAACACTTTAGGACTAATAAAATGCTTTCTCATGACAAGAGAAGATATTGTTATCTTCATATTACAGATAAGGAAACTAAGTTTGGCCCTGTAGTTTAACCAATGTCCTGCCAGAAGTGAATGAGGGGATATGACTTTCAGTCTATTCACTCTTGCTTTTGTGTTCTGTCCATTAAAAGAATGTTAATTCTGCATTTAAATTTGACTTATAGCCTTTTCTTCTTTTTTAAAAAATATTTATTTATTTACTTCTTGGGCTGCTCTGGGTCCCAGTTACAGTACATGGGATCTTAAATCTTCATTGTGGCATAAGGAATCTCTACTTGCAGCATGTGGGATCTTGTTCCCTGACCAGGGATTGAACCCAGGCACCTTGCATTGGGAGCAGGGAGTCTTAGCCACTAGCTCCTAGCTTTTTCTTCCTCATAAAAGGAGGAAATAGAGCTCTGAAGTAAATACAGATGTAGGCGGTAAGATGAGGTAAAGCAGATATAATTCAGTGTAATATGTATTTACTGAAGCCCTTTCATCAGGTTAAGTATTGAAGGAAATGCAAGGTTACATGAAGCTTCTTTCCTTATGGAGTCTTATATTTAGCAAGGGCAGCAAGATGTGCATACAATGAAAAGATACAGCGGATGTGATGAGTGCTATAAGGTGCTGCCAACCAGGATGGAAGCCTCAAAAAGAGAAATACTACTGTTAGCCAGAGCAATAGAAAGAAAGTGGCATGTGAAGTTAATTATGAAGGTTGAGATTTTCAAGGCAGAGATATCTGTAAAGCACATTTCAGATGGAGGAAGGAATACAAAGAAAAGCAGAATGGCAATGGCATAGAAGATTTGCTGGAGGCCTGGGAAGTAGTCCTCTGTGACTGATACTGTTAGAGGCTAATTGAAAGCAGGATAGAACATTTAGGAAGCTGCTGCATACATCTTGGCAAGCTGTAATAGAGACCTGAACGTAGAACAATGTGGGGATGAAAAAGAGGATAATCTGTTACAAATACTATGGATAGATGTAAGGAATAAGTGAAAGGAGTGAAAAGATGATGTGAGCAAATTGAGTTATGATGACCAGGATTATTAAGAGAAAAAAGAAAGACAGGAACAACAAGAAGGTTGGCTCAAAGGTTATGTTGTTTTGTAAATGTTGAGTTTGAGATGCTAATGTGAGTATAGAGATTCTCAGCATTTATTGCTATTTTTTCCAGTATTATTCATTTCATATATATTCATCCTCATTTTTTAATATCTGTATATTCCACGCAGTTATGGAACAGTGGATATGGTTAAAGAACAGATGTGAATTTGTTGAATTAATGGTTTTAACTACTATGGATGTTTCTGTCTTGTATGGAGTTTGCAGTTGTGCCCATGATAGAATTAGAACCTGAATAGAGTTCAGGGCCCAGTCCTATACATCTAGATGCAGTTAACTTGGTGTGCTGCAGTCCATGGGGTCGCAAAGAGTCAGACATGACTGAGCGACTGAACTGAACTGTACATGCAAATCATTGAAGCCACAGAAGAAGCAAAAAGGGTTGCAAGTAGCCAAAATGTCAGGGTAAGAGGAATTGGAAGTGAGAAATGAGGAATATTTGTAGATTATTTTGAGAAGTTTGGCCGTGGGAAAAATATGTGATAAAAATTCAAGGGACCATGCAAAGTTGAGATTTAGTTTCTTTCTTTTAAGGAAAAAGGCTGCTTGCATTTGCCTTAGGGTCCAGTGGGAAATATTTGATCATATAAAAGAGAGAAGTAGTTCCTTAAAAAGTAGTTCTCAGTAATGTGAAAGCAGAAATGGAAGCGTTGATCTCAGGGAAAAATAAACCCTCAGGATTTTCTAATTATTTTGAACCTTGTTTGAATCTAATGTTTGGACAATCAAGTTAACTTTGGAACGTTAGAGTTAACTTTTTGTTTTTGCAATGTATTAACTTTGAATTTCCTCTTAAGGTTTTTGAACTTTTGAAAAGAAAGTGGTACTTCCTATTGTGCTTTATTATGTTACACAACTCGCAATAGTCACACTGCAGTATTGACTATAATAGATTTAATGAATGATACCTCACATTTATTAGAGTATGTCCAACCAGATGTCTGCAGGGATAATAAATTGTTAATTCAGATGTTAGATTTCACTAGTTCTGTTTTGTAGCATCCAAAATCAACTGATAGAAACTTGTGGGAAAACACCATCAGGTCTTTGGCCTCTTTTGTTCCAGGCTTTGCTTGCTTTGTTAACACCTCCTTGTGTGTGTTTGGGTTTCAGAGTCGCCAATTTATATTTCCTGTTTCTAGTTGTTCTGAACTGGGTGCCTTTGGTAGAAGCCTTCCAAAAAGAAATTACTATGCTGCCGCTGGTGGTTGTCCTTACAATTATTGCAATTAAAGATGGCTTGGAAGATTACCGAAAATACAAAATTGACAAACAGATCAACAACCTAGTAACTAAAGTTTATAGTAGGTAAGTGTAACAGAAGCTATGCTGGGGAATATACATGCATCATTTAGAAACATGCAGAATGTTACTCTCCACCCCTTAGATGTGACTAGGACACTTTTGGGGGTAGGATGGTGTTTTTAACTAATGTTTATTAAAATTCGAGTGCATTTAATTCAGGATCATAGGAAAACAATAAACACATTAAACCATTGTCAACCAGATGTTGATAAAGTAAAAGCTTCTATAATTTAGGTATGAGTAGAGCTGAAAGAATTAAACTTCAAACCATAAGAAGGAAAGTAAGCAGATAGCTTTTAACCCTAGATATTTACAATTTGGGATTAAGAGGATGGGATATGAAATATATGAATGAATATGAAAAACGAGATGGGATATGAGAGAAGGTGAGTTTCTTGTGGAGGAAAGGAATTGTGAGATACAGAGAAGTGCATTCTTTTTTGTAAACAAAGCAAGAAGCCTATAAAACCCTTCCTGTTGCAGCAGCAACTGAGGGCATTCATAATAGGAAGACTTATAAGGAGCATACTTGCTCTGTTGGAGACTTCTATTTCAGGTATTTATGAAATAGCCTGTGTAGCCAAGAGTGAAGTCCATTAAGGTGAGTGTTTAACTGTGCTGTATATTAATGACTACATTTACAAATTGTGTCCAGAGACAACTATTTATAATGCTGTGATGTGTTCCTTGAAGTCATACATATTGTGTGTGGTAGGGAAACGTAGGAGGGTTTACAAAATTGGGATTGTACTACATATATTGTTTTTATTCTATTATTTTAGCCTAATTTACATCATAAATATTTCCCCTGTCTTTATCCATCAAGAAGGCTCTTTTAATAGCTGCATTGTAATAAGACTCTAAGACAATTTAAATATTTCCCATATTTATATAATTTTGAAAATGTATCAGTACATAGTCTTACACAGAAGTATTGAAGATCTGTGATTATTTCCCCATTATAATTAGGAATGGAATTAATATGTCAAAGAGGAGAATATATTTTTTAATTTATTAAAGTATAGTTATGTTCATTTCTACTGTACAGCAGATTCAGTTATGCATATATAGACATTGTTTTTCATGTTCTTTTCCATTTTGATTTATTATAGTGCTTCCCTGTAGTTCACTTGGTAAGTGATTTATTATAGAATATCAAATATAGTTCCCTGTGCTATACAGTGGGACCTTGTTATTTATCCATTCTATAAATAATAGTTTGTATCAGCTAATCTCAAACTCTGAATCCTTCTTTCTCCCACCCTCCTCCTCTTTGGCATCCACAAGTTTGTTCTGTGTCTGGGAGTCTGTTTCTATTTCACAGATAAATTCATTTGTGTTATATTGTAGATTCCATATATAAGTGATATATCTTTTTCTTTCTGACTTACTTCACTTAGTATGATCTCCACCTGCATCCATGTTGCTGTAAATGGCGTTATTTCATTCTTTTTTGTGACTGAGTAGTATTGCATTGTGTGTATATGTATGTGTGAATATACATATTTTACCTTTTTAATCCATTCATTTGTCAGTAGACGCTTAGGTTACTTCCGTGTCTTGGCTATTGTAAAAAGTGTTGCTGTGAACATTGGGATGCATTGTATCTTTTCAGATTACTATTTTCTGTGGATATATGCCTAAGAGTGGGATTGCTGGATCGTATGGTCGCTCTATTTTTAGTTTTTTAAGGAACCTCCATACTGGTTGCATTAATTTACATTCCCACCAACAGCATAGGACGGTTCCCTTTTCAAGGAGCAATATTTTTAAGTCCTTATTCATGTGGCTTTTGTGAATGCCAATGCCAGGTTTATAAGGCTAATTCTCTGAAGTTCCTTTTCATGAGAAATGTATCTACTTCTTAAAAAGTTATCATTAAGGATAGATTTATGAAATTCTCATTGTGTTCGCTGCTTTACAAATAAGGTTTTGGTGTCACTTTTTTTCATTTCAGAGTTTGGAAACTTTATGGAGTATTCTGAGGATAATGAGTAGGTTAATTTGGCCTGAGGGTAGTGGCCCAGTAAAAGGGCTAAAATTAGAAATAAGAGGATCCCCTGGTGACCCGGTGGTAAAGAATTCACCTGCCAGTGCAGGAGATGTGGGTTCAGTCCTTGGGTGAGGAAGATGCCCCAGAGAAAGAAATGGCAGCCTATTCCAGTATTCTTGCCTGGGGAATCCTATGGACAGAGGAGCCTGGCAGGCCACAGTTCTTGGGTTGCAAAGAGTCAAACATGACTTAGCGACTAAAGAACAACAATAAGAAATAGAAGGGGAGTTTGAGGCCTGCTATGGAGGGATGTCATGCCCAGGCCACTGCTTACACACTGAAGAAAAGAGCTCTCCAGAGAAATACAATCAATAGGAATAAGATTTATTGTAAGGAATTGGCTCATGGGATTGTGGAGGCTAAGAAGTCCCTTTGCGACTCTTTGGGACCCCATGGATTGTAGCCTGCCAGAGAATTGTCTCTCGTGTAGTTTGAAGGCCAGAGAGTGATGGTGTAGATTCCAATCCATGTCTGTAGGCCTGAGAACCAGGAATGTCCAGGGCAGATCAGTGTACCGGATCAGTCAGGCGGACAGTGAATTCAGCCTTCCTTCGCCTTTTTGTTCTATCCAAGCCCTCAACAAATTGGATGATGCCCACCTATACTGGGAAAGGCCATCTGCTTTACTCAGTTCACCAATTCAAATGTTCGTCTCTTCCAGAAACACCCCCAGAGACACCTAGAAATAATATTTAACCAGGTACCTGGGCATCCTTTCAACCAGTGAAGTTGACTCATAAAATTAACCATCACAGATATTTTCCTTGAGTGGTACAGAATCCACGTTTTGAGCCAAGAAACGGCATAGTAAAAGTTGTGGTTTAAGGAATATTGGTCAGTTCGGGTCATAAGAATGGCTTCTTTATGGATCTGGGTCTGCTAATCAATCCAGGGTACTACCAGGGGTATGTGCTAAGTGTAGGAAGGAATTCATAGAATAGATACTGTGTAAAAGGGCCCAATGGAATTTGGTGAACTTTTGTGATTTTTTTTTTCAGATTTGTAGGGTAAAATACCACTGATAGAAATAGGGAGCATTAAGTTCAACTAAGGTAGAATGAACTAGAAACAATAGCAAGACAGGCATCCCAGAGGAATGTCCAGTGGGCAAATAGGAACATATGACAGAATTTCTGGAGGGAAGGAAAGGCTGCAGAGAGAAATTTCAAAGTCATCAGTCCGTTTAGAGGGGATTCTGAAGTTAGGAGTTTGACTTAAATCCTCAAGGGAGAACATGGAATGAGGTAGAAGACTGAGGTTTGAGTTCAAAGGTAGGCACCTATTTCAGCCTTTGGAGAAACTTCACAGGTACTGTTTGACAGGTGCTACTCTTCTGAGATCCCAAAGCATGTGGCATATTTCTTGGGTTGACTTCAGTGCTCTGATACAGAGCCAACATTCATAAGAGAGTAATTCCTAATCTGTCAAACCTATAAAATAACCTGTTATATTTTAGTTTGCAAGTCAGAATAAAAGATATCTCGGTTTAAAAGTATAGTTTTAAACCGAGAAGTAAACAGAAGTATATTCTGAACAAATTTAAGGCTCACTTGACTGACTAAGAGTTCAACCAGATGGCATAATTTTTTTGTTGTTGTTTTGGGAGAAAAATAACTCAAAGCCTTGTCCTGATAATAGAGCTGTCTTTCATTTTATATGAGCAAATGAAGAGGGAAGGCTTCTCTGAAGAAGTGATACTTAAGCTGATATATGTAGAAATCTGAATTTTGTTTGTTATTAGAATTATTCAGTGGCTTTCCCAAAATTTGTTTTAAAGACTTATTGAAGCAAAGTAACTTTTTTTTCTCTTTTGTGAGATGCTGTATATGCTCTGTGTGTGTTTATTAGTTGTTCAGTCGTGTGCAACTCTTTGTGACCCTGTGGACTGTGTAGCCTGCCAGGTTCCTCTGTCCATGGAATTCTCCAGGCAAGAATACTGGAGTGGGTTGCCATTCCCATCTCCAGGGTATCTTCCCCACCCAGGGATTGAACCCTGGTCTCTCTCACTGCAGGCAGATTCTTTACCATCTGAGCCACCAGGGAAATCCCAAAGATGCTGTGAACTGTACTTAAATAAGAAAATATTCTCTTTTTTCTTATATAGTCTAAGGGGAACCAGAAAAAAATGATGTGTTGTATAGAAAAATAAAATATTAAAAGGCCATGGTTTTTAAATTCATAGACCACTTTACTGAAACGGTGCTATGAATCATTTAGTGGCGTTTAAATGCTTTCATATGCCAGGGACAGAGAGATGAAATGCTGATACAATCTCTGCCTTCAACTTCAAAACATGGCTATAGGAAGTGGAATTTTACAGTGATTATCTGAAGGACAAAATCCATATTTTGACCAATTTTACGATTACTCAGTATCAAATTTAGCAAATGGAGAGAATATTGCTTATATATTTTTAAATACAAATTCTTGTACATAAATTCTAATTTTTAGTGTGAGGTTAAAGTTGATGCTGTATATTTCCTTTTTAGGGTTGCTCTACAAAGTTCTGATTCTCATACTTAGTAGCCGTATAGTCTTGGGAAAAATTATGTAAACTAGCTAAATTCCAGTTTCTTTCATTATGAATAAAATAGTACCAAACAGTAAGCATAGCACCTACCCCTTTCTAAGTGCTAAGTAGTGTGCTCAGTCACTTGTTTGTGTCCGACTCTTTGTGACCTCCTGGACTGTAGCCTGCTAGGCCCCTCTGTCCATGGGGATTCTCCAGGCAAGAATACTAGAATGGGTTGCCATTATCTCCTCCAGGGGATCTTCCCAACCCAGGGATCGAACCCAGGTCTCCTGCATTGTAGGCAGATTCTTTACCATCTGAGCCACCAGGGAAGCCCACTAAGTAAAAATTAGCTATTACAATTATTGTAGTTTAATAACAACTATAAGCTAGAGTCTATATTTGTTACATGATCAAGTCATTTAATCAATAATTGAGAATTTAGTAAAACACTGTGTGCTTGGTGTCTCAGTTGCATTCAACTCTCTATGGCCCCATGGACCGTAGCCTGCCAGGCTTCTCTGTCCATGAAATTTTCCTGGCAAGAATGCTGGAGTGGGTTGCCATTTCCTCCTCTAGGGGATCTTCCCAAATAGGGATCAAATTCACGTCTCTCTCATCTCCTGCGTTGGCAGGCAGATTCTTTACCACTGCACTACTTGGGAGCCCCTTTATTACAATTTCCTAATGGGAGACATGGTACAATTTTTTCCTCAGGTGTCCTTTGGATCTGTTTTAGATGATTTGCATATAAACTTGAAGATGAGAGGCAATATTCTTTTCAGTTATTTTAAAGTCTAGTCTGAGATATCATTTTATGATTGCATTTCATAATAGAATCTGGTAATTCTTTTTCATTTATTAACTGTTATTCTATGTAATTTGCCTATTTTTTGGTGTTGTAGAAGAAATAATGCTTATATTCCAATGCCTACCCCTCACTGTTCTTGGAACAAATTATAAGAATATAGAGAAATAAAGATTGTCTATTTATTGCTATTCATTTAAGTTAATGTACTAACTTAAATTCCTGTGAAATATAAAGAAATTACTTTAAAGTACTAATTATTTCTCAGTAAAAGTAAGTTGAAAATATGGGGTCATTAAACTTTGCAAGCTTTTTCAAGAAGCATTAACATTTTTATGCAGATAATTTGGTTCTCATTTGTGAGACTGTGGTCTTTCACAAGGTGCTTAATTTTATTTGGGAAAGTATCATTGGGAAATAACAAATGCTAGAACAGAAAGTAAACATTTAAACCCTATTATACCTCAATTAAGTTAGAATGAACTATTATCAAAAACTTCACATTCTTAAGATTGCCTTTAAAATGGCAGCCATTTGGTAAGGTTTTAAGATTTGCTTCAAGTATATTAGAAGTGTGTTGAAAATAATACTATTAATCATCTGACAAATTTAGGTGCATACTGTGTTGCAGGCTCTGAGAGATTGAGGTTTAAACAAAAAAACAAAGTGCCTGCCATTCAAGAACTTGCATTGTTTTCTGATCTTTAAAAATCACCGTATTGTTGGTGTTTCAGTGTGTGCTTCAGTTCAGTCAGTTCAGTTCCGTTGCTCAGTCGTGTCCGACTCTTTGTGACCACATGAACCGCAGCACACCAGGCCTCCCTGTCCATCACCAACTCCCAGAGTTTACCCAAACTCATGTCCATTGAGTCCGTGATGCCATCCAACCATCTCATCCTCTGTTGTCCCCTTCTCCTCCTGCCTTGTCTTAGTCATGTCTAACTCTTGCAACCCTTTGGACTGCAGCCCTCCAGACTTCTCTGTCCATGGGATTTTTTTAGCAGGAATACTGGAGTGGGTTGCCATTTCCCTCTCCAAGAGATGTTCCCAACCCAGGAATCGAATTGGTGTCTCCCATGTCTCCTGCATTGCAGGCGGAGTCTTTACCCATAGAGCCATTTGGGATGTTGGGAGTTTTAAAATACTAGCTGATGTTAATATTTTAGATTATCTCATAAATCCATGGTATTTCATTATTCTTGGAACTAAATATTAGTGGCCTTCTAAGGTATTAACCTTATTTATGTGTGACAGTTTCTAAAATCGTTCTTGAAATTCACTTTCTAATACATGGTTAATCAATATTCTATTTGGTGGTCATTGATAAGTTGTTATAACTGGGAGTAAAGTCCAGTATTTGAGAGGTGGACTCTGGAGCTACTTGCCTTGTTTTAATCCCAGAAATACTAGAAACTTAACCTGCCTAAGCCAGTTTTTCTCGTTTGTAAGAGGTGGGGAGTGGGCCATAGTGCATTCATAGTACCAACTACATAACATTGATATAAAAATTAAATGATTTATGAATGGATAAAGCCTCCAATAAATGTCTGGGTTGGTCATAACTTTCCTTCCAAAGAGTACCTGTCTTTTAATTTCATGGCTGCAGTCACCATCTGCAGTGATTTTGGAGTCCCCCAAAATAAAGTCAGTTACCTAGACAGCATATTAAAAAGCAGAGACCTTACTTTGTCAACAGAGGTCTGTCTAGTCAAGGCTATGGTTTTTCTGGTAGTCATGTATGGATGTGAGAGTTGGACTATAAAGAAAGCTGAGCACCAAAGAATTGATACTTTTGAATTATGGTGTTGGAGAAGACTCTTGAGAGTCCCTTGGACTGCAAGGAGATCCAACGTCTATCCTTTGGAAGCACTGATGTTGAAGCTGAAACTCCAATACTTTGGCCACCTGATGCAAAGAGCTGGCTCATTTGAAAAGACCCTGATGCTGGGAAGGATTGAGGGCAGGTGGAGAAGTCCCCTTCTCTCACAGAGAATGAGATAGTTGGATGGCATCACCAACTCATTGAACATGGGTTTGGGTGAACCCTGTGAATTGGTAATGGACAGAGGGTCCTGGTGTGCTACGGTTCATGGGGTCACAAAGAGTCAGACACGACTGAGCAACTGAACTGAACCAATAAATCTGAGCTGCTCTGTGCCAGTGATATTTATTATATAAATTGTTTTTAGTGTTTTTTTCAGAGAAGTACTGATGAACGTCAAAAAGAAAAATTCATTCATAATCCCACTCTTTCTTTAGATTTGTTAAAGTAGGAAGTAGCAGTCCACATTTTCCACCTTTTCACCTCTCTGCAGCCAACTCCCACCAGTGGAATTACTATTACTAATCGAATATATTCTTCCCAAATTTCCCCAGTGCTTATGCATTGACATAAAAGCTGGGCGACATTGAACAAGATCGGTCTAGAAGCAAAATGGGTAGCTTTCCTCAGCAATCAGTACAAAGAAATGGAAGCAATAGAATGGGAAAGTCTAGAGATCTCTTCAAGAAAATCTGAGATACCAAGGGACTATTTCATGCAAAGATAGGCCCAATAAAGGACAGAAATGAAGAGGTGGCAAGAATACACAGAAGAACTGTACAAAAAAGATCTTCACGACCCAGATAATCACGATGATGTGATCACCAACCTAGAGCCAGACATTCTGGAATGCGAAGTCAAGTGCGCCTTAGGAAGCATCACTACAAACAAACCTAGTGGAGGTGATGGAATTCCAGTTGAGCTGTTTCAAATCCTGAAAGATGATGCTGTGAAAGTGCTGCACTCAATATGCCAGCAAATTTGGAAATTGCAGCAGTGGCCACAGGACTGGAAAAGGTCAGCTTTCACTCGAATCCCAAAGAAAGGCAATGCCAATAATGCTCAAACTACCACACAGTTGCACTCATCTCACACGCTAGTCAAGTAATGCTCAAAATTCTCCAAGCCAGGCTTTAATAGTACGTGAACCAAGAACTTCCAGATGTTCAAGCTGGATTTAGAAAAGGCAGAGGAACCAGAGACCAAATTGCCAACATCCATTGGATCATCAAAAAAGCAAGAGAGATCCAGAAAAACATCTATTTCTGCTTTATTGACTATGCCAAAGCCTTAGAATGTGTGGATCACAATAAACTGTGGAAAATTTTGGAAGAGATGGGAATACCAGACCACCTGACCTGCCTCCTGAGAAATCTGTATGCATGTCAAAAAGCAACAGTTAAAACTGGATATGGAAGAACAGACTGGTTCCAAATAGGAAAAGGAGTATGTCAAGGCTGTATATTGTTACCCTGCTTATTTAAGTTTTATGCAGAGTACATCATGAGAAATGCAGGGCTAGAAGAAGCACAAACAAATCAAGATTGCCAGGAGAGATATCAATAACCTCAGATATGCAGAGGGTACCACCCTTATGGCAGAAAGCAAAGAAGAACTAAAGAGCCTCTTGATGAAAGTGAAAGAGGAGAGTGAAAAAATTGGCTTAAAACTCAACATTCAGAAAACTAAGAGCAGGTCATCCGGTCCCATAATTTCATGACAAATAGATGGGGAAACAGTGGAAACAGTAACAGACTTTATTGGGCTCCAAAATCACTGCAGATGGTGACTGCAGCCATGAAATTAAAAGACACTCCTTGGAAGAAAAGCTATGACCAACCTAGACAGCATATTAAATAGCAGAGACTACTTTGCCAACAAAGTTCCATCTTGTCAAAGCTATGGTTTTCCCAGTAACATGTATGGATGTGAGAGCTGGACTATAAAGAAAGCTGAGAGCCAAAGAATTGATGCTTTTGAACTCTGGTGATGGAGAATACTCTTGAGAGTCCCTTGGACAGCAAGGAGATCCGACCAGCCCGTCCTAAAGGAAGTCAGTCCTGAATATTCATTGGAAGGACTGATGTTGAAGCTGAAACTCCAATACTTTGGCCACCTGATGCGAAGAACGACTCATTGGAAAAGACCCTGATGCTGGGAAAGATTGGAGGCAGGTGGAGAAGGGGACGACAGAGGATGAGATGCTTAGAAGGTATCACTGACTCAGTGGACATCAGTTTGAGTAAACTCCAGGAGTTTGTGATGGACGGGGAGTCCTGGGATGTTGCAGTCCATGGGGTCGAAGAGAGTTGGAGATGACTGAGAGAATGAACTGAGCTAATTGAATTTACCTGAAGGATGGATTATAAGTGCCATATCCTAAATGGTGAGAGTAATATTGAAGCAACGAATAACAAGTAGATGCAGGAAATTCTAGCTGTAGATTTAGGCTGTGAGAGAAGAAGAAAGTTTGTGCTAGTTTTAGTTCTATGTCCGAGAAGGAAATACAACCTCATTTAGCGTCTACCACATTGATATATTCTCAAAGCTCGTTAAGATCGGCAATGAACATTGTTGCTTACCTTGCAGTTTTAAAACATCGTACACACCCATACCCTGTGGCGTTACGCCTCCACTGTCACTCTTGACAGTCACACCATCCCACTTTCTTCACATGACTCTAGATCATCCTGCAGGATGCACCTCCTCCAGAGGTCAATGTCCTGGCTATTTGCTCCCAAAAGAGCCTGTGCGTACCTATCGTATAAAATTGCTGTTTGTGGTTCTTTTTCACATTTTGACTATAGCTTTCTAGGGGAATGACAATAACTTGATCACTTTTGTATTCTTAGCATCTAACATGGTAACTGGCATAAATTAAGATCAATATGGCTCAGTGGTAAAGAATCTGCAGGATACACAGGTTCAATCCCTAGGCTGGAAAGATCCCCTGGAGGCGGAAATGGTAACCTACATCAGTATTCTTGCCTGGAAAATCCCATGGATAGAAGAGCCTGATGGGCTCCAGTCCATGAGGCCTCAGAGAATCGGGTACCACTGAGTGACTAAGCGCACACACAGCCAGCTAACTGGGGACATTAGCCACTTTTTAAAATCGAGTATGAACTCCAAATGGGGAATAGTGAAGTTCATTCAATTGTAAAATTAACCTCATTTGGATTTTGTTCCAACGTAGAGTGGAGAGTAAATAAACTTGTCCCTTAGAAGATTTCTATTTTTAGGTTTGAAAGAAAAATAAAATCCTTAACCCTAGTATTCAAGTCTGTCTTCTCTCCCTACTTTCACAAATTCTCAGCAACTTTCCTTACACCTTTCTTCATAGAAAAAGTAGAGGTCATTAAGCATGAACCAGGTATCTCAGTTCCTGCTTATGTCATCTTCAGCTGCTTTCTTCTGACTTTACATGAAGCAGTAACTCCCTTCCTTGTAATAGTAGTCCTTTCATCTGTGTTCTTAATTCCATTCCTTGTTACTTCTCGATCGCTTCAACCAACACCGCCTGTTCTCTCTTCTCTCCCCTACCTTGCCTTCTCCATGGGCTTCTTCCTTGCATGCTGTGTGTGTGTCCAGTTTTCTCTTTTTTTTTTCTGCCCGGTTCTTTCATCCTTGCTGTCCTTTGCCTTCCCTTCCCTTGCAGTGGCTACTTTCACCCTTTATTCCTTTCAGAGCTAAACTTCATGAAGTAGACTCCTCCTTCAACTTCTAATCATGCCTTAACCCACTGGAGTCTCACTTTCTTCTTTACTCTCCATGTCAACAACTTTCATATTCCCTACTTAATAGCAGACATCTTAATAACCACATACCACAGACATGATCCCTTTGTGGCTTTTGTTACTCTGATAACTCCCTTTTTAAAAAAATTTTATTTTTAGTTGAAGGATAATTGCTTTACATAATTTTGTTGGTTTCTTCCAGACATCAACGTGAATCAGCCATAGATATACATATATCCCCTCCCTCCTGAACCTCCATCTTCCTCCCCATCCCACCTCTCTAGGTTGTTACAGAGTACCTATTTGAGTTCCCTGAGTCATACAGCAAGTTTCCGTTGGCTATCTATTTTACATATAGTAATGTAAGTTTCCATGTTACTCGCTCCATACATCCCACCCTCTCCTTCTTTCCTCCCTCCACCCACCATGTCCATAAGTCTGTTCTCTATATCTGTGTCTCCACTGCTGTTCTGCAAATAATTCCATCAGTATCAGCTTTCTAGATTCCATATGTATACATTAGTATACAACATTTATCCTTATTTTTCTGACTTCACTCTGTATAACAGGCTTTAGGTTCCTTCCATCTCATTAGAACTGACTCAAATTGTTCCTTTTTATGGGTGAGTAACATTGCATTGTATATATGTACGACAGCTGCTTTATCCATTCATCTGTTAATGGATATCTAGGTTGCCACCATGTTCTGGCTGTTGTAAACAGTGTAAATATTTTGAAATTTCCTTCTTTCTTGATTTCTCCAACATTTCCTCTTGAATCTTACTTCACTTCTCTATCACCTTGAAGTCTCTTTCCCTAAGGAATCTCATATCCTTCAGTCCAGTTCAGTTCAGTTGCTCAGTCGTGTCCGACTCTTTGCGACCCCATGAATCGCAGCACGCCAGGCCTCCCTGTCCATCACCAACTCCCGGAGTTCACTCAGACTCAGTCCATCAAGTCGGTGATGCCATCCAGCCATCTCATCTCTGTCATTCCCTTTTCCTCCTGCCCTCAATCCCTCCCAGCATCAGAGTCTTTCTAATGAGTCAACTCTTCGCATGAGGTGGCCAAAGTACTGGAGTTTCAGCTTTAGCATCATTCCTTCCAAAGAACACTCAGGACTGATCTCCTTTAGAATGGACTGGTTGGATCTCCTTGCCTGGTGTCAATTGCTCTCTCTGTGCCTAGGACTTGTAGGTACTGTATTTCTACTTGTGAACTTCTGATCAAAACCCTCAAAATGCTGGATCTCTTCAATTTTATATCCTACTTAAAACTTTTTAAACTAGATTTATTATCTTCCCCATGATGCATCCAGTTACTTCTAAAACCTGGGACATGATAAAAAAAAAAAAGTACCATTCACCATGAAGGTTTGAAACCACAGCATCATCCTTGATAACTTTTTTGTGTATAATAAGTCAGAATACTTGTCTCTAATACCCAAATATGTCTTGATTTAATCTCATTTTATCCATCCTTTTTGTTACTGTCTTGATTGTAATCATCTTTATCCCTCCCCTGAATTATTTCAATATCTTTCCATTGGTTTCTTGCCATTCCTGTTCTAACCAGCCTGCCACCCAATAGTCCATCCATTACTCTGCAGCAGGATTTAGCAAGTAAAAATAGGATCATATTCTTCTATGAACCTTTAGTGATTTTCCAGTCTTTTTTTTTTATGAAATGAAAATCCTTATTTCTAGGAATGGCAGTAGGACTGAACCTTTAAAATATGATTCCTGCCTACCTGTTGGGTCTTCTGTTTCTTCCCTCCATGGAAGAGTAAACTGATATAGTCAAACACTAAAGAAAAACTGTTAAACCATTGATTTATCTTTCGTGGTAAACTAACAAACTCTTCAGGTAATTAAGGTATTCTTTTAGTTGGATTCAACTTTGTACATAAGGTATTTTGCGAGAATATATCCTGAAAATATTCTTCTTAACCCTTTGGATGAATTATTTCTTGAAATAACAATATAATTCTGTGTAGCAGAAGTATATAAGTGTTGGCTTCATGTGGCATTTCTATTTAATATGATGCGTTCATTTTTAATATATAGGTCATATAGCTTTTAGAATATAGCTATCTCCTAAGCTTCTTGACAATGAATTTGAATATTTAGCTCCATAATAGAAAATCTTTACTTTAAAAATAAGTGCCTTTTTATGACAAGTAATAGTTCTTTACAGATACATGGGAGACAATAAGGAAATGAGACAGATCTTTTTAGACCTTGTTGGAATCATTGGATGCGAAATGCTGCTTAACGAGTTACATGGTTTTCTATGATACACATTTCCTATTCTACTCTTAAGGAAAATACTTTGTGGAATCCAGTTCATGCCATTTTTTATGAAAAGGCATGAAAACTTTGGTAAAACTTTAACACAAACCAGGACATTTAAGGCAAATCAACCTCAATTAATGTGCCTTTCTTTTAAAAGAATTGAATATATAGAATGAAAAACTGCACTTTCAAAAAGGGTTAAAAATTCTCATTTTCCTTTCTAGGGATCAGCTGTAGCCAACTCAGAACTGTTTTAACCAGTATTTCTATTAAATGATAATTGGGGGTGTTAATGGGGTGCCCAGGTGGCTCAGTAGTAAAGAATCCGCCTGCCGATGCAGGAGATGTAGGAAACAGGGGTTCAATCCCTGCATCGGGAAGATCCCCTGGAAAAGGAAATGGCAACACACTCCAGGATGCTTGCCTAGGAAATCCTATGGACAGAGTCTGGCAGGCTAAAGTCCATGGGGTCGCAAAGAGTTGGACACAACTTAGTGACTGAATACATACACTCCGGGTGTTAATATGCTGGTATAATGATTTTTCAAATGTCTGGGTATTTATTTTACTTCTTTTGAGTTTATTTTACTCATCCTATCTACCAGATGAGAAGCTCTCCAAGAGCAGATAATGTGTCTTATGCACTTTTGGATCCTTGATACCTGACATGGAGAGCACGCAGGAATTGCTTCATTTATGAATAAACCCATCCAGTGTCAATTTTCTGAGAAGGCAATGGCACCCCACTCCAGTACTCTTGCCTGGAAAATCCCATGGACGGAGGAGCCTTGTAGGCTGCAGTCCATGGGGTCGCGGAGAGTCTGACATGACTGAGCGACTTCACTTTCACTTTTCACTTTCATGCATTGGAGAAGGAAATGGCAACCCACTCCAGTGTTCTTGCCTGGAGAATCCCAGGGATGGGGGAGCCTGATGGGCTGCCGTCTATGGGTTGCACAGAGTCGGACACGACTGAAGCGACTTAGCAGCAGCAGTAGCAGTGATAATTTTAATTTCATTCCAGAATTACTCAATTAACATAATAGTTCAGAATCTCACAGGAAAAAAGAATTGAAAAAATATTTTTTGGATGCTTAGTAACTAAATTTTCAAATGAAGCAAGTTGTGGAATTTAAGTTTTACAAATTCTCTGGCTTCCCCTTTTAGCATTTAACCGATTAAAATCACCCTAATACTTTAAATTATAAACTAAAAAAAACTATTATTTGAGTTTTGGGCTTGAGATTCTTTTTAAATAATTTCTTTTTTTCAATTTTAGGAAAGAGAAAAAGTATGTGGACAGATGCTGGAAAGATATTACTGTTGGGGACTTTATTCACCTTTCCTGCAATGAGGTCATTCCTGCAGATATGGTTTTACTCTTTTCTACTGATCCAGATGGAATCTGTCACATTGAGACTTCTGGTCTTGATGGAGAGAGCAATTTAAAACAGAAGCAGGTGGTTCGGAGATATGCAGAGCAGGTAAAAAATGTGTTCTCCGTTGGTGATATTAACATTTTCTTTTCAGAAGATGACTGAGCTCATTTTCACAAGTACAGATAAAGAGATGTTTCCAATTTATTTTTACCTTTACAAAATAGAAGTCTCGAGGGCTTAATGTAATTCCAGATATTAGTAGAAGTGTGCCATATTTCATAGATAATAGGATATAATGACTTCAGAGTTCAGACATTTCATTCTGACAGTCACATTTCTGGGAATTGAATTTACGAAACCTAGCAGTTTTGGAAACTTCTTTTGTAATAGAAATGATCAACTTCTCTTTTTCTTAAGCTTCTATTTGTATGTTGTTTTATTGAAGCTGGAGATATCATTTGGTATTGTTCCTAAAATCTGGTAATTACTTATGTATCAAGGCCTTTTAAGACTTTCATAACTTCTCATGCCACAGAGCTCTGACTCTTCACGTGCTGTGGAGAGGGAAATAAGAACTTTGAATTTATATTAACACAAGTTTGAGTAAAATTGAAATAGTTCTGTCATTTAATTACTTTGTGGTTTTGGGGAGGTCACTTAAACACCTTATGCCTCAGGTGATTAAAGTGGAAATGATGACACCTCCCTCATAGCCTGTTGTATGACAGAATGAAGTAACATATATAAAAACATCATGCAAAGTGCTTGTCAGTTTTCCTTTCCTTTCTCTGCAAGCACTTAAAATGAGGTATTTTTAAATGTAACTTTGTTTTTTTACTTGAACTACTATTAAGTCACGTTTCTTACAAACCAAAAATATTGTAACCTCATAATATCCTTATCTTTGGTAAATTCGATCTTGTCACATTAAGTCTGTCTTTCTACCTATAGATTAATTTGGATCCTCTGTGATTGTTACGCCTCTCAACTTCCTGTCATTGTCCCATTTGTAATCATTTTCACACTTAAAACATTGGTAAAAATCCTCTACCACTTGGAAGTTACATACCACTAAATACCTACTTTGAGGGGTGATACCAGTTGATTAATCAGCGTACCTTAACATTCAGTTAAGGGTCGGCTCTCCAGACTCTGATGGCCTCAATTATAATCCTGACTCTAAAAACCTTCTTGTTTTGAAACCTTTAGCAAATTACTGGTCCTCTTTGTGTGTATCTTTCCTTATCTGGTAATTAGGCCTAATTATAGTATCTAGTGAAGAAGAAAATAGTTAAGATGTTTAAAGGGCATAATATAGATTCTAACTCATTAGACGAACTCAGTAAATATCAATTATTAGCAAGCCAAATCACACGATCATATGACTCATATTTTTCAAACGTTTGCTGATACACTATCAATATATATATATCAGTATATCAATATACTGAGATATATCAGTAGCATTTATCTTATTATCCAAAAAACCATATAAAAAAAGGAAAGGATATAAGGTTGATGTGGCTTGTTCTTAGTGAATCCATGCATTATAGAAGCCGTGCCTATTTTCTGTAAGACACTGTTTATTCACTTGTTGGTTTCATAAAGCATTTTAAAATTATTTTTTACAGAATTTTGTGAGATATATCTAGATTTAATCTAGATGTAGATTAAATTTTTAAATAAAATTTGCTGAGATTAAATGCATGCTACTTATATACATGTATGCATGCATGCTAAGTCACTTCAGTTGTGTCTGACCCTCTGTGACCCTATGGACACCCTGTAGTCCACCAGATTCTTCTGTCCATGGGGTTCTCCAGGCAAGAATACTGGAGTGGGTTGCCATGCCCTCCTCCAGGGGATCTTCCCGAAAACAGAGAATGAACCCGTACCTCTTATGTTGCCTGCGTTAGCAGATGGGTTCTTTACCACTAGTGCCACCAGAGAGGCCTATATTACATGTGTATGTGTGTGTATAGATATACACTTAATCTCAGAAACTACCTATATGTTTAAAGAACAATAAGAAAAGTATTTTCAGCTTTTCAGTGTCTTCCGGATAAAAGAGTGTTTTTTATAGGAGAAGCTCCCTCCTGCAGGGAGTCTTGCATGAATTTCAGTGTACGGTTCAGGCATTCTCACCACCTGAAGATATTTATTAATCCTCTAGGACCATTCTCATCTTATCTATTCATTCATAATTATGTGTGTACTTTCCTTCATTTGGGTAATTTGTGACATATATTTTGTGACATGAATACCTTTTATCTTAATTGGTGAAAGGATAAACACTTAAACATCAAGATTTAACCTTTATTTTTTGTGTGGTAATTTTTCAAATATATATTTTTTTAGGACTTTGAGATTGATCCTGAGAAATTCTCCAGTAGGATAGAATGTGAAAGTCCAAACAATGACCTCAACAGATTCCGAGGCTTCCTGTGAGTGATACAAGACTTTCCTTTGTGGGTGTGAGTGGAATTGTATGTTGCAGTTATATTTAACTAAAAAAAAAAAAAACAACAAAACTTGTGTACTTACACCGAAGTTAAATCACTAAAGGCTGTAAGTTAAGCCACCTATGCTGCTGCTACTAAGTCACTTCAGTCGTGTCTGACTCTGTACAACCCCATAGACGGAAGCCCACCAGGCGGCCCCGTCCCTGGGATTCTCCAGGCAAGAACACTGGAGTGAGTTGCCATTTCCTTCTCCAACGCATGAAAGTGAAAAGTGAAAGTGAAGTCGCTCAGTCGTGTCCGACCCTTAGCGACCCCATGGACTGCAGCCTACCAGGCTCCTCCGTCCATGGGATTTTCCAGGCAAGAGTACTGGAGTGGGGTGCCGTTGCCTTCTCCTATAAGTTTGGCTTATTTTAATCATTTGATAAATATTTACCTATGTATATTTTTAAAACAACACAAAATCTTGTTCTTAAAATAACCATAGAATCTCTTTCAGTGATATATGAATGATTTACATGAGCTCCATGTTAAGCCCAAGACATGTTAGTTATTTGGAAGAAAGTGTTTGGACAGACATGGCAGCTTAAGTGGTATGACAGGATGGTGTCCTTCTATCCTATTAGAGCAGGTGGGCAACTCAGCTGGTAAAAGTTAGACAATGACTTTGAAACACATTTAAGAAAAAGTATGGGAATCCACAACAGCATCCATCTGGAAGTTCCCTATGGCATCTGCATCCTTTTCCAATGGGAGCTAGAATTTAGGGTCTTACCTGATTTCTGGCTGGCTTCTGCCACTTAAGTACTTTATTGTTTGATCCAAGTTACTGATTCTTTTTATCCTTCCTGATGTTTAAGAGAAGTCAATTAGACCTACTTCATAGTGGTGATCTTATAAGAAGATTGCAGAGAAAAAAAAAAAAGTTCCTAAATCATCTTTTGACACCAGAATCATCCTGATACTAAAAGAGTACAGAGACATTTAAAGGAAGATTTATAGCCCTCATGTACTGAGACATTTAAAGGAAGATTTATAGCCCTCATGAACATAGATGCAAAAAATTTACACAGATGAATAGGAAATCAAAGCAAACCCAACAATATTTAAAGAAGAAAGTAATAATGACTCAGTAGAACTTATACCAAAAATGCACTGTTGGCTTAACATTAGAAGATCAAACAATGTAATTTATAATATTAGCAAACCATAATTAACAAATGAAAAACCAGGTGAGAATCTCCTGGACATAGAAAAATTTAACTTCCATTGACAAAATCTAACTTCCATTTTTGCAAACTGAAAATAGAAGGAAACTTTCTCTTTTTATTGACAGGCATCTGCAAAACCCACACAGCTAGCAGCATGCTTGGTGTGCTGTGTGCTTAGTTGCTCAGTCATGCCCAACTCTTTGAATCCATGGACTGTAGCCTGCCAGGCTCCTCTATCCATGGGAATTCTCCAGGCAAGAATACTGGAGTGGTGAATAGTAAAGGACTAAACAAGGAGATCCAACCAGTCCATTCTGAAGGAGATCAACCCTGGGATTTCTTTGGAAGGAATGATGCTAAAGCTGAAACTCCAGTACTTTGGCCACCTCATGCGAAGAGTTGACTCATTGGAAAAGACTTTGATGCTGGGAGGGATTGGGGGCAGGAGGAGAAGGGGACGACAGAGGATGAGATGGCTGGATGGCATCACGGACTCAATGGACGTGGGTCTCAGTGAACTCCGGGAGTTGGTGATGGACAGGGAGGCCTGGCATGCTGCGATTCATGGGGTCACAAAGAGTCGGACACGACTGAGCGATTGAACTGAAACATCTTTCCCCTAAGATCAAGAACAAGACATGAATATTATCTCTTACCACTTTTATTCAGGGAGATCCTAGCTAATGTAAAGAAAATGAAATAAAAGCAGCAAGTGATAAAGTAGTAAAACTGTCTTTTATTTATTGATGAGATGATGGTCTTTGTAGAAAACGTGATGAAATCTATTAAAAAGCAACTGGAATTAATAGTTTAGCAATGTTGTAGGAAATAAGATCAATATAAAAATATTAATTGTATTTCTGTACATATAAAGAATATTCAGATATCAAAACTTAAAAAAAATCAATTTACAATAGCATCAGAAAAAATACTTAAGAATAAATCAGACAAAAGATATGAAAGACCTACATATTGAAAACCACTGAACATGGTTGAGATAAACTAAAGATGTAACTAAATGAAGAGACATTTGTTGTTTATGCATTAAAACTCGGTGTTGTCAATTTTTCCCCCAAAATTGATCTGTAGATTCAGTGTAATCCCAATTGAAATTCCAACAAAGTTTTTTATTTTTGAAAGTGGAAGTCGCTCAGTCGTGCTTGACTCTTTGCCACCCCATGGACTATACAGTCCATGGAATTCTCCAGGCCAGAATACTGGAGTGGCAGCCATTCCCTTCCAGGAGATCTTCCCAACCCAGGGATTGAACCTGGGTCTCCCTCGTTGCAAGTGGATTCTTTACCAGCTGAGACACAAGGGAACCCTAAGAATTCTGGAGTGGGTAGCCTATCCCTTCTCCAGGGGATCTTTCTGAATCAGGAATCAAACCAGGGTCTCCTGCATTGCAGGTGGATTCTTTACCACCTGAGCTATCTGAGAAGTCCACCCCCCACCCGCTTTTTTTAAATTTCAGTTTTAGAAACTGGTAAGTTTATTCTAAAAATTTATATGACAATAGAATCATCTAACTAAAACAACTTTGAAAAGAACAGATGTGGAGGGCTAAGACCGCCAGATTTTGTTTTTGACATAATGGTATAACACTAGGTCAATGGAGTAGATTACAGTCCAGAAATTGGTCCGGACATTTATGGGCAACTGGATTTTTACAAAGATGAAAAAGCAGTTTAGTGGAGAAAGGTTAGTTGTTTCAACAAATGATGCTGCAACAATTACACATCTATATTCAAAAAAATAAACTTCAACACAGACCTCTCACCACGAAGATTAACTAAAAGTGGATCCTGTACTTCACTGTAAACCTGAAATTCTAATACTCCTAGAAGGAAACATAGGGGAAATCTTTGGTATCTTGTGTTAGTCAAAGATTTCTTAGATATAACTCCAAAAGTGCAGTTCATAAAAGGACAAAAATAATTAAATAACTTCATCAGTATTAGAAACTTATTCTCTTCAAGTGACACTGCTAAATGAATGAAAACATAAGTTTTCATTCAAACTGGAAGAAAATAGTTTGCAGTGTGTATATCTCATGAAGGACTTGTGTTTGGAATATATGTCTTTCTTTATTATTAAATAAAATGTCTTTATTATTTGCTTATTGTTTAATAAGCAAATGAACAATACAGTTTTTAAATGATCAAAAATATTGGACACTTCACCAAAGACAATGCATTGACTTTAGATACCTGTGTGAAAAGATGCAAGTTAAAGCCTAAGGAGTGTAACTCCTCAAGTAAAAGGACTGACTGTATCCACTTTTCACAAGAATGTAGAGAAACTAGAATATGCATATACTGCTGGTGGGAATGGAAAAAGCATGGTCACTTTAGAAAATAGTTTGGAAATTTCCTAAAAAGTTAAATACACACCTACTTTATGATCTGGTTATTCTATGCCTAAGTAGTTACTCAAGGGAAAACATTTATTCGTGTACTAACCTGGACACCAATTTTCAGAGCTGCTTTATTTATTTGGCGCTATTTGGAATAGCCCCAAATATTCCATCAACAGGTAAATGGATAAACAAATGATAGAGCCATACAGTGAATACTACGCTTCAGTGAAAAGGAATCCACTAGTGATATATGCAGCAACATGGATGCACCTCAAAATAATATTGAGTGAAAGAAGCCAGACAAAAAAGAATATATACTATATGATTTGATTTATATAATTTCTCAAAAAACAAAGCTAATTCATAGTGATAGAAAGCAGATAGTGGGTGCCTGGGAGAGGGAGGATAGGAAGAAAAGATTACAGAAACACATAAGGAAACCTTAGGGAGCAATGGATATGTTCACTTTTCTAATCGTAGTGATGTTTTCACAAGGGAATCGTTGAAACATCAAATTTTGCACTTTAAATGTGTACAGTATATATGTTTACTGTATGATTCTTGTTATTCTTCAATCAAGTTGTTTAAAATTTGAGAGAATTGTCAAGATAGAAGTTTAGAACATAGTGGTAGCTTCTTTAAGTAGCATCTGATACAGATGGGTGTTGGGGCAGGGACAGGAAGCTATGCAGTGGGAAAAGGGAAAGGATTTAGTCCAGATAAAGAGATAATGCCAGACTTAAACCATCAAAAATAAGAAGACACCAGGCAGACAAGTAAATACAAAGAATTACTGACCTTCTAGGTTGAGGGACCAATACAGGTAATGACATAGGGGCCTGAGACCACAGTGCATTTGTGGAGTCGTAAGTGGTTTAAGTATGTTTGGAGGGTAGGTGAGCTATATAGTATATTCTAGAGAGGCGAGATGATGAAGGGAAGTTAGCAGATTCTCCTGCCATCAGAAACATGCTCATGAGTTTAAGAAGAATCATTTCCTAGTAGTATTTTCTCAACTGCTGACTATTTGTACAATTTCCTGTTGTAATTGGAAGATTTAGGGGTTGTCATTTTTTCTGACCTGGACTTCAACATCTGAGGTCCAGGCCAAAAAATACCTTAGAGTCCAGTTTGTACAGCCCCTCACTGGGAACGCTGACTCCCTTGCTAAGCTCAGACTAGGTTCTGGCACAATTCTGGACAGAAAAGAATAGAACTTTAGTCTCTTTCTGTGTGGTCTGGAATATAGTACTCTGCACAGAATCTGAGTCAGAGCATGCATATTTAGTAGAGTCAGCCCAGGTGGATACAGTAATTTTTTGTGAAATAGTTTTTATCTGCTGAACTAGATCCTTACATTTTTCCTGCTATGTGGCCTATTTTCTAAAATTAACAGAAATTGAGATGTTCAGGCTCACTCTCTATATAATCGATGGCTTCTCTGATCTTCTTACTCTCAGGAAGCACTGACTTTTCCGTATTTGTGCCCATGTTGTATGCTGAATATCAGATTTCTATCATAGTAACTATACTATTGTTATTATACTTAGACATTTCGATATGAATTACCTCCTGTTAAACCACAGAGGCCAAGACTATCTAAGTTTGTTTTTCTGTTCTCAGCATTCAGGTGGGTGTGCTGGGCATATGGTACATATTATGTAGGCTCTTGAATGGATGAAGGCTGTAATCAGACAGTCCATGTCTTGCACAGAATCTGAAGGTCCCATATCATGCGTGCCAAATACACACTCATCAAGTGCAGGATGTTTAGAGTTTGGAGCCAGGACAATCAAGATAAAGTTGGGCTTTAATATAAAGGTGGTAAACTAGAGGGATGTAGCGGTGAAAAATGAGGGTCCCAGGGTAAAAGTTTTAATACACTAAGAAATTTTGTAACTGATGCTTTTGTATGTTATATCTGTTCCTGTAAAGATTCTAAGAATAATAAATGCTTTGTTGTTGAGGAGCCTAATCAAGCCTGGGATACGTGCCTGAGAATGCTACTTGGGAATGTAAATATTGGGGTTAATTTCCTCATCTGTAAATCCAGGAAGTATTGATAGAATTAGGTTAAACCCAAGGACACTGCTGGTTCTGACTATGACCCCGTGGGTCTCTCTTTGTGCATAAACCCATATATATGAAGGAGTGTAAACACATACCTCTTGAAAGAAAATGCTTTGCAAGTTCGAGGAGTAAAATGACAAAACAGATTTGTCTATTTTCCTCCTCATTTGAAGAGTAGGAAAGCTCTTCAAACTTCTCTTGAAGAGCTTTCTTTTTTCTTTTCCTTGCAAGATAGCAGATATAATGACAATTTCCCTATATATAACAAAGAGGAAACAACTCATAGACTGTAGTCTGTTGCTTAGAAAATAAACTAACCTTAATTCTGAAATTTAGTATGTGTTTTCACAAAATATGTGAAATACCTTTTTGCTTATTTTTAAAAATTTTCCAATGAGTCTGCTCTGCATTTTTACCACTATAGTAAGTTATTCAAGTGATAACATTGATTATTTTAAAACTTTATTACAGAAGATTTCAAATATGCAAAATAGGAAGAAAAGTGTAATGAACACCATAGGCCCTCACCGTTTTAGCTATTTTATAATTTGCCAACTTTGTTTCAATTATCCTCCCACTTCCTTCCCTATATGCCCCTACATCACATCATTTCACTGTAAATACTTCACTATGAATATACAACAGAAAAAAACTTTATAGAAAAATAGTCATAACGTCATTATAACATTTAAGTAAATTAAGAACAATTTCTTGGTAGTATCTAATACCTAGTCTTTGTTTAAATTTCTCCAGTTATCTCAAATTTTTTTATAGTTAATATATTCTAACCAGGATCAAAACAAAGGTATGCATGTTGTGTTTAGTTGATATGTCTCTAAATTTCCCCTCCTGTTCCCTCCACCACTTCTGCTCCCCTCCCCCAGCTCCCTTCCTCCCCACCCCGCATGCCACTCACTTGTTAATTAGAACATTTTGCCTGCAGAGGTTTCCCCTGCAGATTTCATAGATTGGGCCAACTGCATCCTTGGGTGATGGTTAACATGTTTTTCTGGCCTTGTTTCCTGAAAACTCTTGACAGACATTTAGAATCTGATGAAAGAAATACTGTCTAGAAAATGACAAATGTGTATGAATGTGCATACATAGACACACACAGGGAAATATTGTATACAGTTTCGAAGGCTTCACAGATCCCCTGATGCCACAGACCCCTGTTTGATTCATCCCCATAGAAGCTTGATTAGATTCCCAGGGGGATGAGCAGTTTCTGTCCCTAAACTTCTGGAGGCCTCGATGTCCTGTAGTTATGTTAAGATTGGTATTGTCAGCCTTACCCTTTCATTATAAACTTCCCCACCAGCCTTCTTCTACCTAATGATTTTAGTAGCCACTAACTATTACTGCCCAAGAATAATCCTTGATGTCACCAGGACTAAGATAGTAATTTTCTAATTCCATTAAGAACTTTTCCCTTTTCATTAAGAACTTTTCCCTCATCAGCTATTAAGTTACTCCCAAATACAGGTTTCTACTATAGAAAATAGTTTTCTTATTTGGATTATCTTTTAGTTTTTGTAGTACTAGTAGTTGGCAAACAATGAATGATAGAAAACAGTGTTAGAAACCTGTTGTGTCTTTTTTCGCAGCCAAAGTGGGAAATAGCTAGATCAAGTACATCAAGAGTTGAAACTTTTCCTGTGAACTGCTTAACTTTATACTCTAATCAAGAAAACTCAACATTCATAGTGTTTATTTTTACATTCCCATTTTTGCTATTTAAAAATAAATCTATATGCTGTCTTTTTTATAGAGAACATTCCAACAAAGAGCGTGTGGGTCTCAGTAAAGAGAATTTATTACTTAGAGGATGCACCATTAGAAACACAGAGGCTGTCATGGGCATTGTGGTTTATGCAGGTTGGTTACCCTTCTGACTTTTCACCATCGTCTCCTCTGTGCTTTTCTGCAAGTTAATATTTTCCACTTATTCGAATGCAATCTCTAGCAGCAGAAAGGAAATTTTGTCTTGATAATCTTAATCATTGGTCTCTGTTTTTCTAAATGGATCACAAATGGAAACTAAATTTAACAAAGTGTATTACATAACTACTTTTCATTAAATTGTCTGCCAGAGAGACTTAAAAATATGATATTTGCTACTTGGCTTTAATTTCCACATTTTCTGAATATTGTGTTACCCATGTAGGCCATGAAACCAAAGCAATGCTGAACAACAGCGGACCAAGATATAAGCGCAGCAAATTAGAAAGAAGAGCAAATACAGATGTCCTCTGGTGTGTCCTACTTTTGGTTATAATGTGTTTAACTGGTGCATTGGGTAGGTAGAATTTGATTATTTGCTGCCATCTTTCCCTCAAGATATTCGTTTTAAAGTATTATATTTTCAAAATGATATTTATGAATCTAAGTTTGATTCCAGTAAGTGGGGGTAGTTATTTGCCAATAATTATTTTCCTCACATCTTCATCTCTCTCATTCTCTAATTGGAAAAGCATTAATATTGATTACATGTGGCCACAGTAATAAAGGGACCTGGGAAGAGATGTAAAGAGAGACAGAAGCAGGAGGACATGTAGTCTTTTGAATTTGTTTCTCAAACAGCTGGTGTTCGACCAAAATAAATACGGTCATCTCTCTTTTTTTAGAAATAAAGTTCTATATTTGCATAGTATATACATAGCAACCTTTTGATGTCTGTGCATTTTTTGAAAGGTCATGGAATCTGGTTGAGCAGATATGAAAACATACCCTTTTTTAATATCCCTGAGCCAGATGGACATATCATATCACCAGTGTTGGCAGGTTTCTATACGTTTTGGACCATGATCATTTTGTTACAGGTAATTTCTATTGAGCTCATCATACAATTTTAAAATCTTTGCTACTTATCCAGCTTTTCATCCTTTCTTTTCTCCCTTTAACGTTTTTAAATTGTTTGGTTCTTCTTAGGTCTTGATTCCCATTTCTCTCTATGTTTCCATTGAAATTGTGAAGCTTGGCCAGATATATTTTATTCAAAGCGATGTGGATTTCTACAATGAGAAAATGGGTTCTACCGTTCAGTGCCGAGCCCTGAACATCACTGAGGATCTTGGACAGATTCAGTACCTCTTTTCTGATAAAACAGGAACCCTCACTGAGAATAAGATGGTTTTTCTTTTTTTTTTTTTTTTTTTTTTTTTAAATTTTAATTTTTTATTTTTTTAATTTCAAAATCTTTAATTCTTACATGTGTTCCCAAACATGAAACCCCCTCCCACCTCCCTCCCCATAACATCTCTGTGGGTCATCCCCATGCACCAGCCCCAAGCATGCTGTATCCTGCGTCAGACATAGATTGGCGATTCAATTCTTACATGATAGTATACATGATAGAATGCCATTCTCCCAAATCATCCCGCCCTCTCCCTCTCTCTCTGAGTCCAAAAGTCCGTTATACACAGCTGTGTCTTTTTTCCTGTCTTGCATAGAGGGTCGTCATTGCCATCTTTCTAAATTCCATATATATGTGTTAGTATACTGTATTGGTGTTTTTCTTTCTGGCTTACTTCACTCTGTATAATCGGCTCCAGTTTCATCCATCTCGTCAGAACTGATTCAAATGAATTCTTTTTAACGGCTGAGTAATACTCCATTGTGTACATGTACCACAGCTTTCTTATCCATTCATCTGTGGATGGACATCTAGGTTGTTTCCATGTCCTGGCTATTATAAACAGTGCTGCGATGAACATTGGGGTACATGTGTCTCTTTCAATTCTGGTTTCCTCAGTGTGTATACCCAGCAGTGGGATTGCTGGGTCATAAGGTAGTTCTATTTGCAATTTTTTAAGGAATCTCCACACTGTTCTCCATAGTGGCTGTACTAGTTTGCATTCCCACCAACAGTGTAGGAGGGTTCCCTTTTCTCCACACCCTCTCCAGCATTTATTGCTTGCAGATTTTTGGATCGCAGCCATTCTGACTGGTGTGAAGTGGTACCTCATTGTGGTTTTGATTTGCATTTCTCTGATAATGAGTGATGTTGAGCATCTTTTCATGTGTTTGTTAGCCATCCGTATGTCTTCTTTGGAGAAATGTCTATTTAGATCTTTGGCCCATTTTTTGATTGGGTCATTTATTTTTCTGGAATTGAGCTGCATAAGTTGCTTGTATATTTTTGAGATTAGTTGTTTGTCAGTTGCTTCATTTGCTATTATTTTCTCCCATTCAGAAGGCTGTCTTTTCACCTTGCTTATAGTTTCCTTTGTTGTGCAGAAGCTTTTAATTTTAATTAGATCCCATTTGTTTATTTTTGCTTTTATTTCCAGAATTCTGGGAGGTGGATCATAGAGGATCCTGCTGTGATTTATGTCTGAGAGTGTTTTGCCTATATTCTCCTCTAGGAGTTTTATAGTTTCTGGTCTTACATTTAGATCTTTAATCCATTTTGAGTTTATTTTTGTGTGCGGTGTCAGAAAGTGATCTAGTTTCATTCTTTTACAAGTGGTTGACCAGTTTTCCCAGCACCACTTGTTAAAGAGATTGTCTTTACTCCATTGTATATTCTTGCCTCCTTTATCAAAGATAAGGTGTCCATATGTGTGTGGATTTATCTCTGGGCTTTCTATTTTGTTCCATTGATCTATATGTCTGTCTTTGTGCCAGTACCATACTGTTTTGATGACTGTGGCTTTGTAGTAGAGCCTGAAGTCAGGCAAGTTGATTCCTCCAGTTCCATTCTTCTTTCTCAAGATTGCTTTGGCTATTCGAGGTTTTTTGTATTTCCATACAAATCTTGAAATTATTTGTTCTAGTTCTGTGAAAAATATGGCTGGTAGCTTGATAGGGATTGCGTTGAATTTGTAAATTGCTTTGGGTAGTATACTCATTTTCACTATATTGATTCTTCCAACCCATGAACATGGTATATTTCTCCATCTATTAGTGTCCTCTTTGATTTCTTTCATCAGTGTTTTATAGTTTTCTATATATAGGTCTTTAGTTTCTTTGGGTAGATATATTCCTAAGTATTTTATTCTTTTTGTTGCAATGGTGAATGGAATTGTTTCCTTAATTTCTTTTTCTACTTTCTCATTATTAGTGTATAGGAATGCAAGGGATTTCTGTGTGTTGATTTTATATCCTGCAACTTTACTATATTCATTGATGAGCTCTAGTAATTTTCTGGTGGAGTCTTTAGGGTTTTCCATGTAGAGGATCATGTCATCTGCAAACAGTGAGAGTTTTACTTCTTCTTTTCCAATTTGGATTCCTTTTATTTCTTTTTCTGCTCTGATTGCTGTGGCCAAAACTTCCAGAACTATGTTGAATAGTAGCGGTGAAAGTGGACACCCTTGTCTTGTTCCTGACTTTAGGGGAAATGCTTTCAATTTTTCACCATTAAGGATAATGTTTGCTGTGGGTTTGTCATATATAGCTTTTATTATGTTGAGGTATGTTCCTTCTATTCCTGCTTTCTGGAGAGTTTTTATCATAAATGGATGTTGAATTTTGTCAAAGGCCTTCTCTGCATCTATTGAGATAATCATATGGTTTTTATTTTTCAATTTGTTAATGTGGTGAATTACATTGATTGATTTGCGGATATTGAAGAATCCTTGCATCCCTGGGATAAAGCCCACTTGGTCATGGTGTATAATCTTTTTAATATGTTGTTGGATTCTGATTGCTAGAATTTTGTTGAGGATTTTTGCATCTATGTTCATCAGTGATATTGGCCTGTAGTTTTCTTTTTTTGTGACATCTTTGTCAGGTTTTGGTATTAGGGTGATGGTGGCCTCATAGAATGAGTTTGGAAGTTTACCTTCCTCTGCAATTTTCTGGAAGAGTTTGAGGAGGATAGGTGTTAGCTCTTCTCGAAATTTTTGGTAGAATTCAGCTGTGAAGCCGTCTGGACCTGGGCTTTTGTTTGCTGGAAGATTTCTGATTACAGTTTCAATTTCCGTGCTGGTGATGGGTCTGTTAAGATTTTCTATTTCTTCCTGGTTCAGTTTTGGAAAATTGTACTTTTCTAAGAATTTGTCCATTTCTTCCACATTGTCCATTTTATTGGCATACAACTGCTGATAGTAGTCTCTTATGATCCTTTGTATTTCTGTGTTGTCTGTTGTGATCGCTCCATTTTCATTTCTAATTTTATTGATTTGATTTTTCTCTCTTTGCTTCTTGATGAGTCTGGCTAGTGGTTTGTCAATTTTATTTATCCTTTCAAAGAACCAGCTTTTGGCCTTGTTGATTTTTGCTATGGTCTCTTTTGTTTCTTTAGCATTTATTTCTGCCCTAATTTTTAAGATTTCTTTCCTTCTACTAACTCTGGGGTTCTCCAATTCTTCCTTTTCTAGTTGCTTTAGGTGTAGAGTTAGGTTATTTATTTGACTTTTTTCTTGTTTCTTGAGGTATGCCTGTATTGCTATGAACTTTCCTCTTAGCACTGCTTTTATAGTGTCCCACAGGTTTTGGGTTGTTGTGTTTTCATTTTCATTAGTTTCTATGCATATTTTGATTTCTTTTTTGATTTCTTCTGTGATTTGTTGGTTATTCAGAAGTGTGTTGTTCAACCTCCATATGTTGGAATTTTTAGTAGTTTTTCTCCTGTAATTGAGATCTAATCTTAATGCATTATGGTCAGAAAAGATGCTTGGAATGATTTCGATTTTTTTGAATTTATCAAGTTTAGATTTATGGCCCAGGATGTGATCTATCCTGGAGAAGGTTCCATGAGCACTTGAAAAAAAGGTGAAATTCATTGTTTTGGGGTGAAATGTCCTATAGATATCAATTAGGTCTAATTGATCTAATGTATCATTTAAAGTTTGTGTTTCTTTGTTAATTTTCTGTTTAGTTGATCTGTCCATAGGTGTGAGTGGGGTATTAAAGTCTCCCACTATTATTGTGTTATTGTTGATTTCCCCTTTCATACTTGTTAGCATTTGTCTTACATATTGCGGTGCTCCTATATTGGGTGCATATATATTTATAATTGTTATATCTTCTTCTTGGATTGATCCTTTGATCATTATGTAGTGGCCTTCTTTGTCTCTTTTCACAGCCTTTGTTTTAAAGTCTATTTTATCAGATATGAGTATTGCCACTCCTGCTTTCTTTTGGTCTCTATTTGCGTGGTATATCTTATTCCAGCCCTTCACTTTCAGTCTATATGTGTCCCTTGTTTTGAGGTGGGTCTCTTGTAAGCAGCATATAGAGGGGTCTTGTTTTTGTATCCATTCGGCCAGTCTTTGCCTTTTGGTTGGGGCGTTCAACCCATTTACGTTTAAGGTAATTATTGA
The DNA here is from genome assembly GCF_032405125.1 of Capricornis sumatraensis. Lineage (NCBI taxonomy): Eukaryota > Metazoa > Chordata > Mammalia > Artiodactyla > Bovidae > Capricornis > Capricornis sumatraensis. Next base: position 69,103,953 of record NC_091075.1, read on the forward strand.
TAAGTATGATCCCGTTACCATTTACTTTATTGTTTTGGGTTCGGGTTTATACACCCTTTTTGTATTTCCTGTCTAGAGAATATCCTTTAGAATTTGTTGGAGAGCTGGTTTGGTGGTGCTGAATTCTCTCAGCTTTTGCTTGTCTGTAAAGCTTTTGATTTCTCCTTCGTATTTGAATGAGATCCTTGCTGGGTACAGTAATCTGGGCTGTAGGTTATTGTCTTTCATCACTTTAAGTATGTCTTGCCATTCCCTCCTGGCCTGAAGAGTTTCTATTGAAAGATCAGCTGTTATCCTTATGGGAATCCCCTTGTGTGTTATTTGTTGTTTTTCCCTTGCTGCTTTTAATATTTGTTCTTTGTGTTTGACCTTTGTTAATTTAATTAATATGTGTCTTGGGGTGTTTCGCCTTGGGTTTATCCTATTTGGAACTCTCTGTGTTTCTTGGACTTGGGTGATTATTTCCTTCCCCATTTTAGGGAAGTTTTCAACTATTATCTCCTCAAGGATTTTCTCATGATCTTTCTTTCTGTCTTCTTCTTCTGGGACTCCTATAATTCGAATGTTGGAGCGTTTCATATTGTCCTGGAGGTCTCTGAGATTGTCCTCGTTTCTTTTAATTCGTATTTCTTGTTTCCTCTCTGATTCATTTATTTCTACCATTCTATCTTCTATTTCACTAATCCTATCTTCTGCCTCCGTTATTCTACTATTTGTTGCCTCCAGAGTGTTTCTGATCTCATTTATTGCGTTATTCATTATATTTTGACTCTTTTTTATTTCTTCTAGGTCCTTGTTAAACCTTTCTTGCATCTTCTCAATCCTTGTCTCTAGGCTATTTATCTGTGATTCCATTTTGATTTCAAGATTTTGGATCATTTTCACTATCAATATTCGGAATTCCTTCTCAGGTAGATTCCCTACTTCTTCCTCTTTTGTTTGGTTTGGTGGGCAACTCTCCTGTTCCTTTACCTGCTGAGTATTCCTCTGTCTCTTCATCTTGGTTATATTGCTGCGTTTGGGGTGGTCTTTTTATATTCTGGTAATTTGTGGAGTTCTCTTTATTATGGAGCTTCCTCACTGTGGGTGGGGTTCTATCAGTGGCTTGTCAAGGTTTCCTGGTTAGGGAGGCTTGTGTTGGAGTTCTGGTGGGTGGATCTGGGTTTCTTCTCTCTGGAGTGCAGTGGAGTGACCAGTGATGGGTTATGAGACATCAAAGTTTTTGGAATGATTTTGAGCTGCCTGTATATTCAAGCTCAGGGGAGTGTTCCTGTGTTGCTGGAGAATTTGAGTGATATGTCTTGTTTTGGAACTTGTTGGCCCTTGGGTGGAGCTTGGTTTCAGTGTAAGTATGAAGGCATTTGATGAGCTCCTATTGCTTAATGTTCCCTGAATTCAAGAGTTCTCTAATGTTTTCAGGCTTTGTATTTAAGCCTCCTGCTTCTGGTCTTCAGTTTTTACAGTAGCCTCTAGACTTCTCCATCTATACAGCACCGATGATAAAACATCTAGGTTAAAGATGAAAAGTTTCTCCACATTGAGGGACACTCAGAGAGGTTCACTGAGTTACAAGGAGAAGAGAAGATGGAGGGGGTAGTTAGAGGTAACTGGAATGAGATGCGGTGAGATCAAAAGAGGAGAGAGCAAGCTAGGCAGTAGTCACTTCCTTATGTGCGCTCTATAGTCTGGCCCGCTCAGGTATTTACGGAGTTATACAGGGAAGAGGAGAGGGAGGAAGTAGACAGAGGTGACCAGGAGGATAAGAGAGAGGAATGAGAAGGAGAGAGACAAATCCTGCCAGTAACCAGTTCCTTAGGTGTTCTCCACTGTCTGGAACACACAGAGATTCACAGAGTTGGATAGAGAAGAGATGGGGGAGAAAAGAGACAGAGGCCACCTGGTGGAGAAAAAGGAGAGTCCATAGGAGAAGAGAGTGGTCAAGCCAGTAATCTCGCTCTCAGGTAAACTTGGGTAGTGAAGTTTGGGTTTTTAAATGAACATAATTGACAACAAAAACCTAAGAACAAAGGTTAAAAATCTAGAGTAGAGGTTGGATTTTCAAAAATACAATATTAAAGAAAAGAAGCAGAAGGAAAAAGCAGGAAAGAAAGAAAGAAAAAAAACCAAGAATTATTAAAAACAAACAAACAAAAAAAAAAAAACAAAACAAACAAACAAAAAAAAACCCCACCAACAACCATCCAAAGGCTATATATGGTGTTTGCCTTAAAAAAAAAAAAAAAAAGTCTTTTTTTTTTTAAAAATAGTAATAATAGGTTATAGTAATAAAAATTAGAGGAGAAATAGAAGACTTAACAATTTAAAAAAAAAGGTTAGAAAAAAAAAAAAAAGAAAAGAAAAAAAAAAAGGAATGATTTTTAAAATAGTAAAAATATATCTGGCTCTTCTCTGATGTTTTGGGCCGTGTGGGATCACTTCCAACGTGGTTCCCTCTGTTTAACTTCTTCCGTTTGCTGGTTTTTCAGGCTCACTAGTTCAGTCGCGCTGTGGGGAGGGGGGATACCGCAAACAAATAGCGCTGTCGTGTGCTCACAGTGTCACAGCCCCGCTTGACCTGTCCCTTCTTGCGGCGCACAAACCGCTCCGGCTCTACGATGCACAGCCGGGAACCGTCTGGGGCCGGCCCTAGGCTGCGTGCACTTCCCGGTCCAAGCCGCTCAGGTTTGGCGCTCAGGCAGCCCTCAGAGGCACAGATTCGGCTGGGACTGCGCTTTGTGCCCTTCCCAGGTCCGAGTAGCTCAGGAGTTTGGCGAGCGTGATCGCCGCGGCTTGTCACCTTTTCTGTCGCTGCTGCTCAACTTTCTGGGTGGACCGCTGGCGTCCCCCGTGAGGCAGATTGTGACTGTCCAGCACCCCCAGAAGTCTTAGCAAAGAAGCCCGCTTGCAGTTAGGTAAGTAAAGTCTCTCCGGGTCTGCAATTGCCCCTTTCCAGTCCTTACGGCTCTGGCTGCCTGTCCCCGGCAGGGGATGGTCTGCAGCCGGCTTTTTCCGTTCCGTCCTTTGTTCTGTGCTCGGTCCTGGCGGCGTCTTATGTTCGAGCTTTTCGTGCGGTAGCTATCACACAGTCTGGTTTGCTAGTGCAAGTTAGATCGTTCTGGTTGCGCGTGGGGCGTTCCTGCCCGATTCTTACAAAGCACTGCAGCCCGCGCCTCCCGCGCGTCCCTGCCCTGCCCCCACTTCCCAATGGCGGATGCCGGCGTCTGTGCTGCTTTTCCGCTGGGGGAGTTACTGTTGGGCTTGTAATCTCTTGGTTTTAATTATTTCTTTATTTTTCCTTCCTGTTATGTTGCCCTCTGGGTTTCCAAGACTCGCCACAGACTCAGCAGGGAGAGTGTTTCCTGGTGTTTGGAAACCTCTCTTCTTAAAATTCCCTTCCCGGGACGGGCTTCCCTTCCCGGGACGGAGTTCCCTCCCCACCTCCTTTGTCTCCTTTTTCGTCGTTTATATTTTTTCCTACCTGTTTTTGAAGACAATGGTCTGCTTTTCTGGTTGCCTGCTGTCCTCTGCCAGCCTACAGAGGTTGTTTTGTGGAGTTTGCTCAGCGTTGAAATGTTCTTTTGAGGAATTTGTGAGGGAGAAAGTGGTCTTCCCGTCCTATTCCTCCGCCATCTTTATCTGTAATAGAAGATGGTTTTTCGAAGATGTAGTGTGGCAGGCTTTGATTACTGCCATGAAGAAAATGGTGAGTGTTGAGTTTCTGTGAAAATCAGCCTTGAGGTTTGTCTTTTCTGCATCAACTTAACAGTTCTGTAATTCTGGCACAGAAGTGTGATAGTTAATCATTGTGTACTTAATTCCTCCAGATGCTCGTGGAGTTTCATTGTTGTCTCTTTAAAAGTTAGTAGGTCCAAAGTTAGTCGAGAGTTAGTGGGTTAAAGTCAGAGCCTGCCTCCGTCTTTTTTTTTTTTTTGACCATGGTTTCTCTGAAAGGAAAGGAAATTGCTAGCAATTGTAGAAGGGTTGGGGTTAGGTACGGTGTCAGTGATACTGCATTATAGATATTTTTGAGAATCTCATGAAACTCTATGGAGCATGTGTGTATTAGTCACTCAGTTGTGGCCAACTCTTTGTGACCCCATGGACTGTAGCCCGCCAGGCTCCTCTGTCCATGGGATTCTCCAGGCAAGAATACTGGAGTGGGTTGCCATGCCCTTCTTCCTATGCACCATATCCCTTAAAAAAAATTTTTTTTTTATTAATTCCAAAGGGACGACAGTCTTCCCTTACCCCATCACTCAGCCCATAGGTAACTGTTGGTCCCTGGCTAGGAATACCTATTTTAAGAAGAAATAAGATGAGCAGATAAGAGGAAGTAAATATATAAATTACAAGTTTTCTTTTAAGAATTGAACTTCATTAATTTTATTATTTACAAAAGTAAATATGCTCTTATAAATATAATTCTGAGAAGTGTCCAAAACATATTAACCTAGAGGTGAACCACTGTTAATAATTTGAATATATAACCATCCATTTCTTTATGTATATTCTTATATATGTGAAAATAAATATTTGCACATTTCTTTTATAAGTTATGTAATAATATTACTTTGCAATTTGCTTTTTCTATTCCTCAGTATCTCATGGGCGTTTTTCTAAGTCAGTTCATGAGTTAACATGAAATTCATAGTATCGCATTGTATGTGATCAAGCTTAGTTTGCTATTATAGCAGTGTGTGTGTAAGTCTATGCAGTGGTGTCCGACTCTTTGTGATCCCGCAGACTGTAGCCCTCCAGGCTCCTCTGTCCATGGGATTCTCCAGGCAAGAACACTCATGTTGGTTGCCATACCCTCCTCCAGGGGAGCTTCCCAAGCCAAGGACTGTGTCTTTTATGTCTTCTGCATTCGCAGGCAGGTGCACTCAGTTGGTAACGAATCCGCCTGCAATGCAGAAGAAGGGCTCGATCCCTGGGTTGGGAAGATCCCCTGGAGAAAGGAAAGGCTACCCACTCCAGTATTCTGGCCTGGAGAGTTCCATGGACTGTATTATATAGTCCATGGGGTCACAAAGAGCTGGACACAACTGAGCAACTTTCACTTTCTTTACTGGTGCCATCTGGGAAGCCCATTATAATAGTACTTGGAATTAACATCACTTATTCATTCAACAAATATTTTGTGAGCTCCTAACATGTGACATGAGTTTCTGATGTAGCTTACAGTTTAAGGCAAGAAGATAGACAAGATGAAAAATTATAATGTACAAAATAAAATTCATCATGCAATATCCATTTCTGTACACATATCTAAAGTTGGTTTTGCTAGATCCAGAAGTATGCACATATAGAATATTTATAGATCCCACAAAATTTATCTCTAAAGCATTGTGCTAATTTACATTCTCACAACCCATAAGAATAATATCTATTTTTCCTACCCAACCATAATGGGATGAAGCTATTCTTTTTAATTTGTGAGTTTTGTAGATGCAGTTAGCATTTCATTGTCTTAATTTTTCTATGATTAGCAATGAGATGCTAACTTTTTATGTTTTTAGCCATTTGAATTTCCTTGACAAAATCTATTTTACATGTCTTCCTATTTTACGAATGAGTTTTTCTTATTCTTAGTAGTCTGTAGGAGGATTTTATCTATTAAGGCAGGGTTGGTGTTCAGCTTGTATGTCCCTGGCTAGGCTGTCTCTGGCTAGAGTCCATTTTCATTTATGCACTTGTATTGAACCTTTGTTCAATAATTTGAATTATTTGAAAAACAATAATTTGAATACCGATGCTGACAGAATTCTTTTCTTCTACATGTGGCAAATACTTACTTCTCTGGTTTGTTATTTATCACGGTGTTAGTTTTCTATTGCTGCATAACAAGTTACCACAAATTTGATGGCTTCAAATAACATATACTGTCTTATAGCTTCTGTGGGTCAGGAATATGGGTCCAGGTAGCTATGTCCTCCCTGAATCTCTCACCAGGCTGAAATCTAGGGGTCGGCTGGGGCTGTGATCTTACCTGAGGCTCAGGGTCCTCTTCTTAGTTCCCTGGTTTTGGAATTGTCAGAGTCTTGAGGTTGTAGGACTGTGGCCCTTGCTTTCTTGCTGGCTGTCACCTTGGGTCTGTTCTGAGTTCGTGGAGACAGCCCATCATTCCTTGCCCTGTGACCTCTCCACAGCATGGCAGTCACTTCTTCAAGGCAAGCAGCAGAACCTCTGGTTTTGAATCTCTCTGACCTCAGGGATGTTGTGACACCTCTTTGTACCTGAGGAGGCCGTACCACTCTGACTGGACCACTAGTAACGTTTTAGTGCTTTTCTTTGGAGTATTTTTTCCTGTAAACATTAATATATGTTTTTAAACAAAGTGACATCACAGTGTGCTTTGACTTTTATAACCATTTCTAAGTCTTGAGACTTCATCATGATTGGCTTTCCATTCTCTTCTTATTTTTCTAATGGTTATGCTGTATCACATTGTAATAATTGCCACGATTTAGGTAACGGATCAACCATTAGTTTAGCTTATGAACAGTCATTTGCTGTTGTAAACAATACTGCAGTGAACATCACTGGAGTTAAACCCCTATGTCCATTTGTGAGATTAGTCTTTTCCAAAATTATCTGACTATAAATTCCTATTTTGGGGAAGTATGCTATAACAGTCATGTTTCACAAAATATATGGTGAGAAACACTGTATTATTTTTTGTATTTTGGGATTTTAATTTTGTAGCATCTAGGAGAGCTGATACCAGCCCTCTCTTGCCCTGTCCATCAATATATACACTGCTGCCCGGTGAGTACTTCTCTTCTGTGGCCCCTTGTGCAGGGAAGATGCTAAGTGACTGAGAATCAAATGCTACCATGACTGAACTGTAATTGGTAAGATATCTGTGAACCAACGAGTGTTACACCACCTCTGGGAGGTGTTGACATTGCCTGTCCACACCTTTCTACCATATATACATTCAGAGCTCCTAGTCTCTTGTCTGCGAAAGTGAAAGTCGCTCAGTTGTGTCCGACTCTTTATGACCCCATGGACTATACAGTCCATGGAATTCTCCAGGCCAGAATACTGGAGTGGGTAGCCATTCCCTTCTCCAGGGGATCTTCCCAACCCAGGTATTGAACCCAGGTCTCCTGCATTGCAGACGGATTCTTTCCCAGCTGAGCCACAAGGGAAGCCCAAGATTACTGGATTGGGTAGCCTATCCCTTCTCCTGGGGATCTTCCCAGCTCAGGAGTCAAACTGGGGTCTCCTGCATTGCAGGTGGATTCTTTACCAACTGAGCTATCAGGGAAGCCCTCAAGAGACAAGTCTCTTGTATAATGGTTTAAAAACAAGCATATGCATACAAACACATACCTTCCTTCCCCCACCCCCCTCAGTGCTGAAGGGGATAATGATACAGGCTAGTTTTCCTCAGAACTTAACCCTGAGGCCTTATTTTCACTGAAATGAAAATTAGTTAAGCCTTCAGGACGATTTTCTGTCAAAAGAATTGCCTACGAGATATTTCCATCGAAAATGTTACTGCTGGGAAATAACCCCTTACTCTTATGCAGTTGAACTAAATACATTTGATGACGCCATTTCTTGATTTAAAGCCTTTCAACTTATAAATTTGTTTCATGGACTAAGCATCAGCAACACCCAGGTGTATCTTAGAAATGCAGAGTCTTGGGCCCCTCTTTAAAGTTTCAATTAAAATCTTCATTTAACAATACCTCAGGTGACTTGTATGGATATTAAAATTTTTTAAACTCCTTTAAAAGATTTCTGAAAAAGAATATTAATAACAAATATTTTATTTTAGAATGGTTTTAGATTTACAGGAAAGTTTTAAAAATATTGTGCGTTCCAGTATGCTCCTCCTGCCCAGCTTCCCTTGTCTTAACATTTTACATTAGTCTTAAGATACATTAGTCACAAATAATGAGCCCATATTGATACTTCATTGATAACTAAAATCCAGACTTTATTGGGACTTCCTTACTTTTTACCAAAGGTCTTTTTTGTCTCAGACCCTGTCCAGGATACCACTTAGTCATCATTTAGGTGCCTCTAGATTTTGAGTTTCTTGGCCTTTCCTTTTTTGGATTTGCCTGTAATGCAGGAGAGCTTGGTTCAAACCCTGGGTCAGGAAGATCCCTTGGAAAAGGGAGTAACTACCCACTCCAGTATTCTTGCCTTAGAGAATTCCATGGACAGAGGAGCCTTGCGGGTTACAGTCCAGGGGGTCGCAAAGAGTCGGACACATCTGAGCGACTAACGCTTTCACTTTACTTCAAGAATTCTGAGGGGCACTCTTTAGGGATTTTGTAGGGTGCCCCTCAATTTGGGTATGTCCGCATAGTGTCTTTATGATGAAGCTTGTAAATTTGATGGACGTAGTGGCAGCCTTTCAGTTCAGTTCAGTCGCTCAGTCGTGTCCAACTCTTTGCGACCCCATGAATCGCAGCACGCCAGGCCTCCCTGTCCATCACCAGCTCCCGGAGTCCACTCAGACTCACGTCCATCGAGTCAGTGATGCCATCCAGCCACCTCATCCTCTGTCGTCCCCTTCTCCTCCTGCCCCCAATCCCTCCCAGCATCAGAGTCTTTTCCAGTGAGTCAACTCTTCGCATGAGGTGGCCAAAGTACTGGAGTTTCAGCTTTAGCATCATTCCCTCCAAAGAAATCCCAGGGCTGGTCTCCTTCAGAATGGACTGGTTGGATCTCCTTGCAGTCCAAGGGACTGTTAAGAGCCTTCTCCAACACCACAGTTCAAACGCATCAATTCTTTGGCGCTCATCTTTCTTCACAGTCCAACTCTTCACATCCATACATGACCACTGGAAAAACCATAGCCTTGACTAGATGGACCTTTGTTGGCAAAGTAATGTCTCTGCTTTTCAATATGCTGTCTAGGTTGGTCATAACTTTCCTTCCAAGGAGTAAGCATTTTTTAATTACATGGCTACAATCACCATCTGCCGTGATTTTGGAGCCCAAAAGAATAAAGTCTGACACTGTTTCCACTGTTTCCCCATCTATTTCCCATGAAATGATGGGCGCAGATGCCATGATCTTTCTGAATGTTGAGCTTTCAGCCAACTTTTTCACTCTCCACTTTCACTTTCATCAAGAGGCTTTTTAGTTCCTCTTCACTTTCTGCCATAGGGGTGGTGTCATCTGCATATCTGTGGTTATTGAGATTTCTCCCGGCAATCCTGATTCCAGCTTGTGCTTCTTCTAGCCCAGCGTTTCTCATGATGTACTCTGCATAGAAGTTAAATAAGCAGGGTGACAATATACAGCCTTGACATACTCCTTTTCCAGTCTGTTGTTGATGGGCTGGTCATGGTGGAGAGGTCTGACAGAATGTGGCAGCCTTCAGTGGTTTCTAAAAACAAGGATTTTGGAATCAAGCCTCCTAAATCTGACTCCCATCTTCACCGCCAGCAAGCTGTGTGACTCTGGGCAAGTGATATAATTTCTCTGGGCTATGATAAAAAAGGATTGGTAATATTAATAGTATCTACTTCAGGGGGGTGATTAAGAGGATAAGAGAAGGTAAATTATGAAAAAGCACTTGGAGACTTCCCTGGTGGTCCAGTGACTAAGACTCTGCACTCCCAATGCCAGGGACCCAGCTTCAGCCCCTGGTCAGGGGAGCTAGATCCCACATGCTGAAACTGAAAGATCCCATGTGCTGCAACTAAGACCTAGCACAGCCAAATAAGTAAATATATTTTTTAAAAGGCACGTAGAGCATAACACAGAATAAATTCTTTATAAATATTAGTTGCTAGTATTGTTGTCATACCTGGATGAAGAAATGGCAACCCATTCCAGTATTCTTGCCTGGAAAATTCCATGGACAGAGGAGCCTAGTGGGATGTAGTCCATAGGGTCACAAAGAGCCAGATACGACTGAGCGACCGAGCACATTGTTGTCGTGTCAAAATAAGAGATAGACTTGTCTGTTGAGAAGCTCATGGTCCAACGTGGAAGGGACACCTGGAAACATAAAAATACCTTTTTAAGTGTCATAGGTTTAAATTCAGTGGTGCCTTTCTATATTGTTTTGATTTTCAAGCTGTCAGTTTTGGAGGTGGATTTGCACTGGTCAAGGTTTGGGGCTTTGAAGATACTGGCCTAGAAATTCTTGGAATGCTGGAAATATGAGGAATTAGAATAAAAGGCTTTGTGTCAAGGCTGTGAGGATGATACAGTTGAAAGAAACTCAACTGGGTGTGCTGTTTACGAGCAGGTGAAAGTTGGAATGCTGGAAATGTTTGGGTAATTAGTTCATAGCAAAATGTTCAATGGAGGATATGGGGATGATATAGTTGAAAGAAGTTTTATCTGAGTGTCCTATGCTTTTCATCCTTGTGTTTGGCCCTTTGGAGAGCACGTTGAAAAGTGTGATAAATGTTTTGTTCCATAGGCTAATAATGCTCACTTCTTCCAGATACCACATAAATGTAAATAATAGGCCGTGAACAGGTTACTGGATGTTTGAACAGGAGCATTGGAAGAGAAAAGAGATTAGGATTAAATAAGAGAGAAATAAAGTAGTTAATGTAGCGTCTAACATAGTACCTACCTTGAGACAAAGGAAACATTACAGACTTTGTATATTTTCTCTTACGAGCTGGAAGGTAAGAATTCTCTTGCCGCTGTGAGGTATCCATGGAACTTTCCTAGTCTGCTTTAGGAGACATAATAAAAGTCTTGGTGGTCATTTGGATAGATTTTGTTTATCAATACAATAATAAACCTTTGCTTCTCATGCTCAATTTTTTAAAAAAATTTCAGAGTCTAAAAGTATGGCTTTTAGTAGCTTTGTTTTCTGAATCACATTGTAACTTGTCTATCTCATGCTGCTGCTGCTGCTGCTGCTAAGTTGCTTCAGTTGTGTCCGAGTCTGCGTGACCCCATAGACAGCAGCCCACCAGGCTCTGCCATCCCTGAGATTCTCCAGGCAAGAACACTGGAGTGGGTTGCCATTTCCTTCTCCAATGCACAAAACTGAAAAGTGAAAGTGAAGTCACTCAGTCATGTCCGACTCTTTGCGACCCCATGGACTGAAGCCTACCAGGCTTCTCTGTCCATGGAATTTTCCAGGCAAGAGTACTGGAGTGAGTTGCCATTGCCTTCTCCGATTTATTTCTCATAGCTTCCCACAAATTATTAAAGATTGAGTTACTCTATGTCTTTATAGTTTTATAAGTCCCTATTGAGCAAGTTCATCCTACAGGAACAGCTCAGCTATCTGGCTCTATACTAATTCCACAGTTCCTTGATGAATACTTCCCCTAATGATGATTATGAGAAATTCCTAAAGTATAACCTTCATGTTTATATATGTTGTATAGTATTTTAATTATTTTAAAATGGTATCACATTATCAGTACGTAAATTTTTTTATCTACTCAAGCATTTATCAACCTAGCACTGTTGACATTTTGGGCTGGATGACTTTGTGTTAATGGGGAGTTGTTTAAGATATTTAGAAGCATTCTTGGCCTTTGCCCACTGCATGGCATAGCACTCCTCCCAAGATGTAATTGCCAAATTATGAACAGGCATTGCCAAATGTTTGCTAGGGGATAAATTTGACCCTCATTCAGAATCACTGAGCTAACCTCTTGTATACAAGTAACTGTGTGCTGTGCTGTGCTAAGTCATTTAAGTCGTGTCTGACTCCTTGCAGCCCTATGGACTGTAGCCTGCAAGACTCCTCTGTCCATGTGATTCTCCAGGCGAGGTTACTGGAGTGGGTTGCCACGACCTCCTCCAGGGGATCTTCCCAACCCAGGGATCGAAACCCACCTCTCTTATGTCTCCTGCATTGGCAGGTGGGTTCTTTACCACTCGTGCCACCTGGGAGGCCCTATAAGTAACTGCTAAGGACATATAGCAGGTACTTGTCTGACTTTGGAGTCATGAAAACTCAAATTCAGATCCCAGCTCTACCCACTCTGAACTGTTTACTGTCTTACTGTCCTTAGCTGCAAAGTGGAACAGTGATAATTTCTAGCCAATAACATTATTTTAAAGATAAATATATATATACAGCTATATGTAGTTGTTTATAAAAAGGACTTAGTGCAGCATGTACAGTCACAGGCAGTGGTCCTGGCAAGGTGGCCAAGGATCAGCAAAGAAAGCTAGGGGAAGTCTGAAAAAAAGGAAGGAAAATAATAACAATAAAAAATTAAAAAAAATAAAGGACCTAGCAAGATGCTTGATGAAAAGGAGGTACTCAGTAAGTGCTAATGCTCTCTCCTACAGTGGATTTTCCCTTGATGCTAGGGATGTTATTCAATGTCTATTCATACCCTTATTCATTATTCATATAATGTTTAAACTACAAAACATGGACTCATTGAAATCAAGCAGGGAATATTGACCATTTTAACTTTTTGGCTATATTTAGTAACAGTATAGCATGAAGACTCACAGCACTGGCTGTGGAGTTTAATAGAACTGGATATTAAACTGATCTGTATCACTCTCGTGAGATGGGGATACTTACTTAATTTTTATTTATTTATTTATAAAATGAAGATATTGATAATATCTACCTCAGAAGGTTGTTACAGTGATTAAGTAAGACAAATAACTGGCACATAGTAACATTTAGCAGTGCATCGAAGCTATAAAGTGGTACCAGAGAGTGGGATGAAGCAGAGGTCTTCCGTGAGGAACTAGGACTAAGGTAAGTAGAAAAGAGAATGGCTATCTTGAGCAAAGGCACGGGTAAGAATGGAGAACCTCAGAGTATTTGGGATGCAATAAATATATCTGTTTTTGAAGTTCAAAGGACATATAGGGAAATAGTTTGTATTTTTTTAGGCAGAGAATATAATAAACTTACAGAACTGCAGAATTGGAAAGGATCTTAAAGTCATTGAGTCCAAACTGTTCATTTTTCCAGTAAGAAAACAGAGGCCTAGAAAGGCAAGTGATTTGCTGGAAACCACTTACTCTTTGAAAGAGTTAGTCCTAGAGCACAGAATCACCATGTTGCCTCTTAGTCTCTCCTTGTCCTTAAAAAACATAGACAGAAGCTATTAAAATGAATAGAATATGCAGATTCTCTTTATTTTATAAATTAACTTCCTGAAAGCCATACCTATTCAGTAGCTAGAATTGGCATGAATACAGGTAACTAGTAATCCAAACAAGCATGTAGTTTTTGATTGTCTACTCTCCATTCCAGACACTGGACATAATGATAAACAAGATAGACAAGGCTGCTCATGTCATAGAACTTCTGCTGGAGAAAATTCAGTTCAGTTCAGTCGCTCAGTCGTGTCTGACTCTTTGCGACCCCATGAATTGCAGCACGCCAGGCCTCTCTAGACTCACCAACTCCCGGAGTTCACTCAAACTCACATCCATTGAGGTGGTGATGCCATCCAGCCATCTCATCCTCTGTTGTCCCCTTCTACTTCTGCCCCCAATCTCTCCCAGCATCAGAGTCTTTTCCAGTGAGTCAACTCTTTGCATGAGGTGGCCAAAGTACTGGAGTTTCAGCTTTAGCATCAGTCCTTCCAAGGAACACCCAGGACTGATCTCCTTCAGAATGGACTGGTTGGATCTCCTTGCAGTCCAAAGGACTCTCGAGTCTTCTCCAACACCACACTTCAAAAGCATCAATTCTTCTGCGCTTAGCTTTCTTCACAGTCCAACTCTCACAGCCATACATGACCACTGGAAAAACCATAGCCTTGACTAGACAGAGATTTGTTGGCAAAGTAATGTCTCTGCTTTTCAATATGCTATCTAGGTTGGTCATAACTTTCCTTCCAAGGAGTAAGCATCTTTTAATTTCATGGCTGCAGTCACCATCTGCAGTGATTTTGGAGCCCAAAAGAATAAAGTCTGACACTGTTTCCACTGTTTCCCCATCTATTTTCCATAAAGTGATGGGACTAGATGCCATGATCTTTGTTTTCTGAATGTTGAGCTTTCCTCTTTCAGTTTCCTCTTTCACTTTCATCAAGAGGCTTTTTAGCTCCTCTTCACTTTCTGCCATAAGGGTGGTGTCATCTGCATATCTGAGGTTATTGAGAGTTCTCCCAGCAATCTTGATTCCAGCTTGTGCTTCTTCTAGCCCAGCGTTTCTCATGATGTACTCTGCATAGAAGTTAAATAAGCAGGGTGACAATATACAGCTTTGACGTACTCCTTTCCTAATTTGGAACCAGTCTGTTCTTGCATATCCAGTTTTAACTGTTGCTTCTTTACCTGCATACAGATTTCCCAGAAGGCAGGTCAGGTGGTCTGGTATTCCCATCTCTCTCAGAATTTTCCACAGTTTGTTGGGACCCACACAGCCAAAGGCTCTGGCATCGTCAATAAAACAGAAATAGATGTTTTACTGGAACTCTCTTGCTTTTTCTTTGATCCAGTGGATGTTGGCAATTTGATCTCTGGTTCCTCTGCCTTTACCAAATCCAGCTTGAACATCTGGAATTTCACAGTTCACATACTGTTGAAGCCTGGCTTGGAGAATTTTGAGCATTACTTTACTAGCATGTGAGATGAGTGCAATTGTGCGGTAGTTTGAGCATTCTTTGGCATTGCCGTTCTTTGGGATTGACCTTTTCCAGTCCTGTAGCCACTGCTGAGTTTTCCAAATTTGCTGACATATTGAGTACAGCACTTTCACAGCTTCACAAGTTAATTTTTAAAGAAAAAATATTAAAAATTGTTTTGCAGAGAATTAAAATGGGCTGATTGGGCTTCCCCAATGGTGTGTATGGTAAAGAATCTGCCTGCAGTGCAGGTGACTTGGGTTTGATCCCTGGGTTGGGAATGTCCCCTGGAGTAGGAAATGGCATGACACTCCAGTATTTTTGCCTGAAGAATCCCATGGTCAGAGGAGCCTGACGGGCTACAGTCTATAGGGTCTCAAAGAGTTGGACACGACTAACATTTACTTACACTTTATGACACAGAATGAATAGAAAGCACTTTGAATGGGATGGTTGAGCAAGGCCTCTCTAGGGGGAATATCAGAGCCTAGATCTGAATGACTTGGTTTTTGAATTCAGGAGTAAAAGCCTTCCAGTCAGATGGAGCAGCTAGTATAGGGGCCCTCAGACAGAAATGAGCTTGACAGTTTTCAAAGTAAAGAAAGGCCAGTGAGGCTAGATTTAGTGTAGATGAGGGGCCAGAAAAGTTAGGTCATCAGAGGCCAGATCATTTTGAGTTATGTACGCGAAGATAAGGAATTCAGATTTTATTCAAAGTGAACTGTGAAACCACTAGAAAGTTTTGTGTGGGCAGTAGTCTGATTTGCTCTATCTTTGGAAGATCACTCTAGTTACTGTTTCAGGAGTGGAGTACATAGAGCAAGGAGGCCAGTCAGGAGGGTATTGTTCTGGTCCATTTGGGAGATGATGGTGAGTTGGATTAAGGTGATGGAGATGAAGAGAAGGTTTGTTATTTGGGATATATTTTAGATGAATAATAGACAGCTGTTGGTGATGCTTTCAATACTAAGGATAAGGAAGAAAAGAGAAATCAAGGATAATCCTAGATTTTTGGTATAAATAGCTAGGTAGATATTTAGGTTTCATTTACGAAGATGAGAAAGAGTGATTTGACAGGAGCCCAGGGGAATAGAAGGAGCAGTCTACATTTACCGTACCAAATTTAAGATGTCCATTATTTATTCAACTAGTATTTTTTGAGTATCAACCCCTGCCCTGGGTTTTAGAAATATCATATTAACAAAAGGCAAAATTCTCTGCCCTTTTGGAGTTTATATTCTAATGGATGATTCAAAGAATTAAAAATAAGGTCTGTGATGTATAGATGGTGGTAAGTTCTGAGGTAGGCTGTATAATGAACAGTGTGGTTTGATCTGAGAAGTCTTCACGACAAAGGGACATGACTTCAAGGAGACTTGAAGGGGCTAAGGGAGTGAACCATGCAGATATGTGCCAAAACTGTGCACAGAGATAATAGTTTAAAGATGGGACCAGATGACACCACAGAGGAAGAGTATGTAGGTGGTGAAGGGAGGAACTCATGTGGCTTTTCTCATTGCTGCTACTTTTCTCAATGATACAAGTTCATTAATTCAGAGTATTGAAGGAGTTTGGAAGCCAAGTTTAAAAGAGGAGATCATGTAAAATAGCTGTTTAAGAAAATGCTTGATATATTCGCCCTGCAAGTGTTTCATCTCAGGGAATGACCCAGTGTGGTTTTCTCTCCCTCAGCCAAGAGGTTGGAATCCTATCAGGAAGCTGCCTCTGAAGATGAAGATTCTGCCGACACTCCCAGTGGCTCCCTCAGCAATATGGCGAAACCGAGGGCCCCCAGCTGCAGGACAGTTCACAATCGGCCTCTAGGAAGTATCTCCTCGAATCATCTTACTGGGAGCTGTTTTGCTCTAGAAAGTAGAGAAGGAGCCAGTGAAGTGCCTCATTCCAGACAGGCTGCTTTCAGTAGCCCCATTGTAAGTGTGACAGTGTGACTTGCAACTTGTCTGTCTGTGATGAATAATGAAAGAACATTCTCATAATTATCATGGAGCCACACGCTGTTGTCTTTTCTCCCTGAGAAGAGACTGTAAGTTCAGTCTGATTGCCACACATTCACAATATCTTAAGTTTGGAGATCAGTGTCAAGAGATAGTATACCATTCCTGAAAAACATGTTTCTGGTCAAGGTCAATCACTTCTGAGCCTAGAGAAAGCTGCCTTGCTTTAATGAGCATGGCTCACTTTCAGAACCAGCACAACTTAGCAGAGGTATCTCATACACTGGTAATTGTGTCTATTTGATTGAGAAATCAGAGGCCTTTCAGTATCCTCCGAGGCCTTTTTATCTCTTTGTAATCCTGAAATCCCACCAAATCTGTGGCCTTTTCTCCATTCCTAGTCCTCAGCAGATCATTTTCTAGTGTTTCTATGTCAGAGCTCAAGAAGGTGTGTTCTTAAGTCCTGGGACAGAAATATGGAGGAAGAACCATGTGGAAAATGGGAAAGAGGAAAGATGCTTGTGAGAAAGAATTAGAAATCAAAACTTTTGCTGCACTTAAAATCACTGATAAAATTTCAGCTGCCTTCTCTGCCCTCCACATTTCATTAACTTTTTCTTATCCTCATTCAAGATGAGGATTCCATAGCCATGAGACTGATAAGCAGTTGGTGATCTCTGAATTAGGTGACGTAACAAGACATAAACAGTTCTGGGAAGACTTTTGTTTCTGCAGTGAATTTATATAGACTTTCACAGTAGATATGCAATCTGAGCATACCCCAGGGATCTCATTTGTCCTAGAAAGGCCTTGAGGGGAATCTGGCTCTTTTCAAAGTTCCAACAAATAGGGCAATTTAGAATCGAGGAAGATCATTTCACTGAAACTCATCCAATGCATTTATTTCTTTGGCTCTAAGGATATAATACCTGTTATATCTTATCATTACCATTTGTCAAGCTATTCCAAACATCTGGACCTATTTTTTCTCCAATCTCTGAGAGGAAAAAAAAAAAGTAAAGAATGCATACAACCTCTTCTCTGTACTCATTTTCAGGCTATATCAGACGTAGATATCTGTTTTCTTCTGTTTTATCAGTTTTGCCCATTACTCTGCTGATCTTTTACCTTTTCCAGCCACCTGCAGTTAACCCCATGTTGACTCATGTTTACTTGGAAGTCAGGGATACTAATGACCAGGTGGGACTGTACCATGGCCTCCCTCTCAGTTTCCCGATCCGGCCTCACTCTCTTCATGGAACAAAGGATTATTTCCTAATTTGGAGTCATTATGGTTTTTGTACCATTTCCCCTGTCTAAAATTCATTCTCCCCTCACCACCTACCTCTATCTACCAGATCTGATGAAATACTTCTTTAAATATCATTTCTTCCAAAGACTTCTCAGACTCTTTGTTTCTAAGTTCTGTTTACACAGTCCCTCCTGCCCTCAGTCCCTTAATCCTCATATCATTGGCCTTATTTCTGCCTCTGATGTGGACCTTGCTCCTTGAGAGCAAGGACTTCATCACCTTGAATCCTCCGCATCTAAGGTCAGAGCCTCCCATGTCTGCTCTCAGTGAAGTATCATTATTTGAAGCCGCTCAACAGGCTCAGTCTTCCTGGTCAATCTGTTTTGACTTGCCTTATACTCCAGTTCCATGTGTTGTGCTGATTATGCAGCTTCTCTGGGGTTGCTGCATTGTTTTGTGTTTTGAATAGCAGATCCTTACATATAGGATGACGAGGTCTTCCTTGAGATACGAGACCATCTCTCATGCTTGCTCTAGACAAGCTCATTCTATCTTTCTTGGAGACTAAAGATTATTTTGAGAAAACTGTAGATCCTTTAATCTGAAAAGCTGACATCTGTGAAAATTGTACATATGATACTAAAAGTGTGTTCATGTATCCCAGGTTGTAGAACACCAGTGTGAAAGCACAATGAGGGCTGTGATGTCTGGAAGTGAAAAGTTGTTAAGATGGTGCCCTTCATGTGGGAGGCAAGGGGAGAGTCAGCGAGTGAGGGTCCAAGGCAGAGGGCTGGCAAAGGTGTGCCAGCTTCAGGAGCTAGGATGACATTGAGGACCTTGAGTCCTGGACTCACATGACCTACTTTAGAAACAGAAACCTTGACTTTGTGAGTCAGTGTTTTTATGCTTCTTTAATCCTCGGGAGGTTTTCATTCAACAAGCATGCTTTTCGTTCTACCTGGAGCGCTGTCCTCCTAGGTCTTCATATGGCTGTTTCCTTTCTTTTCACTGAGGTCTCAGCTCAGATGTCACCTCCTCAGTAAATCTTGTTGTTCAGTTGCTAAGCCCTGTCAGACTCTTTGTGACCCCATGAACTGCAGCACGGCAGGCTTCCCTGTCCTTCACTATCTCCTGGAGTTTGCTCAGACTCGTATCTATTGAATCAGTCATGCTCTCCAGCCATCTCACCTCTGTCATCCCCTTCTCCTCCTGCCCTCAATCTTTTCCAGCATCAGGGTCTTTTCCAGTAGTTAGCTCTTTGCATCTGGTG
This sequence comes from Capricornis sumatraensis, assembly GCF_032405125.1. Lineage (NCBI taxonomy): Eukaryota > Metazoa > Chordata > Mammalia > Artiodactyla > Bovidae > Capricornis > Capricornis sumatraensis. The sequence continues at coordinate 69,122,937 of NC_091075.1, forward strand.
GCCAGAGTATTAGAGCTTCAGCATCAGTCCTTCCAATGAATATTCAGGGTTAATTTCATTTAGGGTTGACTGGTTTGATCTCCTTGCTGTCCAAGGGACTCTCAAGAGTCTTCTCCAATACCACAGTTCAAAAACATCAATTCTTCAGCATGGTAGTAAGATTCAATAAATTTCACTGACCACCGAATCCAAAGTATGTTCCATCTCCTGCACACTTGTCTGGATCTAGAACCATCTATTTATAGGTTAATTTATCTCCCCCCACCTAGGATGTCAGTTCCATGCACCCAGGATCCCATAGATTCTGTGCACCCCTCTTTCCTTGAGGTGTTGCTGATACCATAGATCAATAATAAATATTTATGGAGCAAATATTCCATAAATGGAGTAATGGAAGATAATGACATAATAGTAGAGCCTGGGATATAAAATGGATAAGACGCATCCCCAGCTTTCAGCTTTGCTTTTGATAGAGGAGGCAGACATAAAAGTAAATAGAGGCAATGTATGGCAAAACCAATACAGTATTATAAAGTAAAATAAAGTAAAAAGTAAAAAAAAAATTAAAAAAGTAAATAGAGGTAATCCTGTATTGAAGATGCAGTAATGGTAGTTAATCCATAGTATTAAAAAGGCACAGAGAGAGTCATCAACTCTGTGGGGATGAGAAGGGATCAAGAAAAGCTGCACAAAAGAGGTAAAACTGATGTTATGAGTAAACTAATGAGTAGAGAGTTACACAGTAGAAAAGGAAGGAAAAGCACTCAGGCAGACAGTATGTAGTGTGTGCAACCACACAACTGGGGAGAACGTAGTGGGGAGGAGCAGCTGTGCCTGTGTGGCTGTTGGCCTTTGTCTTTTCTCATAGGCCTTTGGTATTTAGGAATCTGAGGCAGAAGGCGTTTGTATCTATATTTAAGCCAAAGTTGTCCAGGTGGAGTGCTGAGTCCCTAACATTGGAGTGAGGGCGGCAGCAGGGAATGAGAGAAAAACCTTAGGTACAGGTGACAGGAGAGGAGAAGTAGAGTGCAGTGTTGGGCTTCCCAGGTGGCTCAGTGGTAAAGAATCGCCTGCCAAGCAGGCGACATGGGTTTGATTCCTGGGTGGGGAAGATCCCCTGGAGAAGGAAATGGCAACCGACTCCAGGGAAATTTGCCTGGGAAACTCCATGAACAGAGGAGGCTGGTGGGCTACAGTCCATGCGGTTGCAAAGAGTTGGACACAACTCAGCAACTGAACAACAGAGCATAGTGTTAGACCTTGGTCAATGTTATTTCCCACGTGGAGTATCTTTGTTCATTATTAAACTTTGGACATTTTCGAGTTTGCATAAACAAAGTGGGTCCAAGTCATTCTCAGTTTGAAAACAGAGTTAACATTCAGTACATAGTTCAGTCGCTCAGTCGTGTCCGACTCTTTGCAACCCCATGAATCGCAGCATGCCAGGCCTCCCTGTCCATCACCAACTCCCGAGTTCACTCAGACTCGCGTCCATCGAGTCCATGATGCCATTCAGCCATCTCATCCTCTGTCGTCCCCTTCTCCTCCTGCCCCCAATCCTTCCCAGCATCAGAGTCTTTTCCAATGAGTCAACTCTTCACATGAGGTGGCTAAAAGTACTGGAGTTTCAGCTTTAGCATCATTCCTTCCAAAGAAATCCCAGGGCTGATCTCCTTCAGAACGGACTGGATCTCCTTGCAGTCCAAGGGACTCTCAAGAGTCTTCTCCAACACCACAGTTCAAAAGCGTCAATTCTTTGGCGCTCAGCCTTTTTCACAGTCCAACTCTCACACCCATACATATTGTTTAATCACTCAGTTGTGTCCGAGTCTTTTGTGACCCCATGGAATGTAGCTCGCCAGGTTCCTCAGTCCATAGGATTTCCCAGGCAAGAATACTGGAGTGGGTTGCCATTTCCTTCTCCGAGGGATCTTCCTAACCCCGGATCAAGCCTGAGTCTCCCGCTTGGTAGGTGGATTCTTTACCACTGAGTCACCAGGGAAGCCTGATATCACTTACATGTGAAATCTAAAAAAATGATGCAAATGAGTTTATTATGAAACAGAAATAGACTCACAAACGTAGAAAACAAATTTATGGTTACCAAAGAAGAAAGGGGGAAGGGATAAATTAGAAGCATGGGATTAAGAGATACAAGCTACTATACATAAAAAAAAGTTGTGGTTAAATTAAGAGATACAAGCTACCATACATGAAAAGGTCTTGGAACAGACCCTGATGCTGAGAAAGATTGAAGACAGGAAGAGAAGGGGATGACAGAGGATGAGATGGTTGGATGGCATCACCAACTCCATGGACATGATTTTGAGCAAGCTTCGGGAGTTGGTGATGGACAGGGAAGCCTGGCGTGTTACAGTCCATAGGGTCACAAAGAGTCGGATATGACTGAGCAACTGACCTGAATACATAAAATATATAAGCAACAAGGATTTACTGTATAGCTTGGGGAAGTAAATTCAATACCAAATAATAATTTAGAATGGAAAAATTTTGAAAAAGAATAGATGTATATATAACTGAATCATATTGTTGTATACCTGAGACATTGTAAATCAGCTGTTCTTCAATTTTAAAAAGTATGCAAAAATCTATAAGATATAGGTTCCTTCCTTTAAAGGAACTTTCCCTGTGGGGAGAGAAGTACATATACGTGGAATTATTTAAAGCTGGATGGTGTGGATTTGGTTCTTGGGTTAATTCGAGTTCAGAGAAGGCAGGAGCTGTCCATCACAGAAAGAAAAAAAAAAAAGCAAAAGTCAATTTTGAAATAGAAGGTTTCCATGAGGAAGATTTGGATCTTAGAAGAAAAAAAAAAAAAAACCCTGTCAAACCATCTTATACATAACAATTATGTGTGATAACTCTATAGTTCTCCTGAGTTCAGGAACTAAACACCTTAGTCATTCAGGGTTAACTTGTTAGAGACACCAACTAAAGGGAAGAATATGTTGTTCTTGAAGCTTCATTTTGACGTGGCTCATTCCTTAAATCTTCTGGGCTCTTCTTTATATATATATATATGATGCTTTTAGGGTCTTGTATGGTCCTGAGTTCCTCACGTCTATTTCGACAATTCTTTTTGTAAATATGGTTTCCAATCAGAGTCCCAGCTTTGGTCAGCTCCATGTCTTCTTTTATTCAAGTGGCCACAGCATCAGGTCTTAAATTCCCTGAATGACACATTAGATTGATTTATGTCAACAGTGTTTGTCACCAAGATGGAACTTACAAATCTGTCATTAGAGTAACTTTAGAATGAAGTAGAGTCCTGATGTTCTGAAGCCAGTTACTCATCAGTGCAGAGATCATCAGTACAATAAAATCACTGTTTGCTTCTAAGGTCTGTAACTCAACCCTGATTGTGTGCCAAAGAGCGAATGTCTCTTAGAGATAACATTGCCAAAGCCTGCATACTGGCTTCTTCTTGGAGATTCCCGGTACCTTATAAACACTCTTAGAAGTGCTACAATAGCGAGACCTATTTAAACATTTCTTAAACTTATTTTAGTATGGAACTCTTTGGAGTTTTGCTTAATATGTATAAACATTTTGAGAAGGATGCCTTTAGAAATACTGCTCCAGCCTATAGCCTCTCTCACACTCACTAGATGCCAGTATCATCATAGCCTTCATCAATTCCATGCAACAAGGTTCCCAAGCATCAGACCTTGCCACTCTCTTGTAACTAACTTTGGCAAGGGGATCCTCAAGGAGGGGATGGTTCTCCAAGTAACTGAGGGCACAGCACAGACTCTTGCTGGCTCAGTGTTACTCTGTGTGAGACTTGAGAGGGAATGTGGCCAACTAGTTAATGAGCAGTCATCAGATTACAAACATTTACAAACTCTATCAGACACAACATGGTTCAAATTTTTGCTGAGTAAACTATCACAGAACAATAGATGCTGTCTTTAGATAGAAATTTAAGAATGTCTTTTGACAGCAGAAAACTGGGACCTTTGAAACCCACTGTGAACCAGGTAAACTGCCTGAAAATGAGTGTCATTCCAGAAGAAAAAGGAACATAAAATTATTTCAGTTTCTGTTGTGGCGGTCTCGTCTCACTTGTTGTCTCATTTACTTTATACAGCCACCCTCTGAGGTAGGTATACTTCTTAAGGTTATTCAGAAGAAATGAAGCTCAGAGGGTTAAATAAGTAAGTTGCCTGAGGCCCCTAGAGAGCATGTAGTGGATCTAGAGCCCAAACCCATATGATTTCCAGCCTGTGCTCTTTGCTTGCTGAGCCTGTGTTAAAACTTGACCGAACTCCTAAGTGTAAAACGCAAGCCATGATCACTGAGTCTAACATCAAGCATCTCATTTGAGTCTGTTCTCTCCATCGCCTCTCTTGGCTTTCCTGAAGTCAGTATGCTTTGCCAGCATCCTGGACTCCTCTAGAACACAGTGGCTCTTTTTGGAAAACTTGATTCAGAGACGATGATCCCTTTTTTGAGTCATCTGAAAAATTTCTAAAGCAGTTGACTACATATTACAAAATTATAAAGGAACTTCATTCATTAAAGCTGGTACTTCTAAATAAGTGTCAAAAGTACTGTGTTAAACAGAATGAAGTATTTTCCCCCAATAGTGAAACTTCTTAAAGCCAATTTGTAAAAGGAATTGTACAAAAGAGAAGGCCATAGGTCACAGTTGCCAAATATATTTGATAATCAGAACTCTCTTAGAGGGACCCTTGAATGTCCATCACTGATTCTATCTCTCAGTTGGGAAGATCCCTGGAAGAGAGAATGACAACGCATTCCAGTCCTCTTGCCTGGAGAATCCCATGGACAGAAGAACCATGAACAAGGGGGTACAGTCCATAGGGTCGCAAAGAGTTGGACACATCTGAAGCAACTTAGCATAGCAAGCATGGATGTTCATGTCTTGTAAGGTATTACTAGGGAAATACAGATAAACTCTGTTAACCTGCTTATAGTTTTTATTTTGGAAGGTTGGTTTTTAAACAATAGTAGTGACTTGAACCATGAAATATGTTGTTAAAATAACATAGTACAGATAACATGCTCACTTTTAAAAGAATTAATATTCATCGGTTGCTGTTGGATGAATCTATGCCCAAAGTAGAATCCTACAATAAAATATAGCTCTGCACTGTATATTTCAAAATAAGGAAACACTCATTCAATTAGAATTTGGTGAAAGGCATTGTCTCTATCTCTTACTTTGTTTAATAGTCAAGGTAATCTCCTTTCATATTATGCATTCTGGATTTTCCATTTAATTTTTTGTCTTTTATTTCCTTTTTTTTTACTTCCCATAATACCATGTACATTAAATTTTTTAAAAAAGAATAGTATACGGTCTCATGTTTCTTAGATTCTGGTTAGAAATCATGCTTCTTGTGTAGATTTAAAACTCATATTTTTAGATGCTTATTGTGACCACACTTTGTCTCATTGGATATTCAGGAAACAGATGTGGTACCAGACACCAGGCTTTTGGACAAGTTTAGTCAGATTACACCTCTGCTCTTCACCCCAACTGATGAGCCTATCCCAGATCCACCACTGGAGACTCTGTACATCATCGACTTCTTTGTTGCATTGGCAATTTGCAACACAGTAGTGGTTTCTACTCCTAACCAGCCACGGCAAAAGGTAAGACTAATGCAAACGAGGGTCACCTTCCAGAAGAGAACTTTGGGTTTAAATATATTTGTTATGTGCTCTTACTGTGCATGCATGCTAAGTTGCTTCGATCATGTCCAAATCTTTGCAACTCCATGGACTGTAGCCTGCCAGGCTCCTCTGTCTATGGGGATTCTCCAGGCAAGAATACTGGAGTGGGTTGCCATGCCCTCCTCCAGGGGACCTTCCCTACCCAGGGATCGAACTGGAGTTTCTTACCTCTAACCTGCATTGGCAGGTGGGTTCTTTACCACTTTCGCCACCTGGGAAGCCCATGGTCTTATATGGATTGTAATTAACAATAGTAACAGGTAACATTTATACATCATTTAACCTGTACTCTGAATTTATGATGTTCTAAGTGATTTATTGGTATTAATAGGTTTAATACTCCCAACAGTTCCATGAGTTAGGTACTATTATTCTGCTACTCCTCATTTTACAGGTAAGCTTAAGTAACTTGCCCAGGGATACAGGACCAGTTCGTTGGGGAAATAGGATTGAACCCAGGGAGTATGGATCCATGCTACTACACTACTTTGCTTCCAGGAGGATAGCTGATGAGAGCAGTTCTTGGCAAATGTGACTCTCTTCATTTTGCTTTACTTTGCCTACCAAATTGAAGCTTTCTGTGAAACTTCTGAGACCTCCAACATATGCACTACATCAAGCAAAATATAAAGTATTAGATTCATTATCATGTTTAATGATAACATACCTTTTCGTATGCCACTTGGGTAATGCAAACTCAATCACTGGAAGATCCAATACATCTATAATATACCAAGGTTCTGCTGTTCCCACACAAGCTGAATCTTTAAAGTCTCTTTGTAGCTTAGAATTCATGGAAAATTCATTGTCAATTAAAAAGGAAAGCTTGCTTTAGAGATTGGTGATTCACCACTTGCTGTGCTGTCTTCCTTGAGTATAACTATTTCCCCTTTTGCACGCATCCACTTAAAATTCAATTTGCAACACAACCCAATTAAATTTTCATTTTCTATTAGATCATTTTCTCTTGGCAACTTCAGAGGTGGTCAGTTTTAACATAAAAATAACTTCTCATTAAGCTTTCATTTGATCAGAAACTGTATTTTTATAAGATTTCAATTAGAAACTTGCTCTTTGAAGTTATCTAGTTAGAGGAAAAATCACTGGTTATTCTGTTTTTCTCCACTACAACACCTTTTGATATACGTCTGTTTCCAATGCAGACATCTTTTGGCGTTTTCTACTTAAGAAATGTAGTTGTCTTATCCCCAAAGAATGTGATATTCTGTGGCCTGAAAGACAATCTCTGTAGGCATATATCAGCCTAAGCCTCTTGATATTTTAAGGTAGTGATAGCAAGGCAGTGAATAAAGAGCTCATTGGAGTTCATGTGTAATATAGAAACGTCATCTGTAGTTGAGTTCACTTTTCATTTTTGAGTTGCCAGTAAGTTTGCAAATTGACCAACATGAGTCCCTCAAACTATCATAAAATTAATAATTATTAGGAGAAAATTATTTAATTCTTGGACATTTCTATTGTGAAAATTTTACAATTCAATTAATTGGTCTTCCCAATTAGTATTAAATTCTAAATTGAATCACTGGTAAGAGTTAAGATCTAGAAGAAATCAGAATATGAACAAGAAAAAGTTCTATAAAAGTAGAAATTTGAATTCATATCATGATATTGATAGTCTTCCATAAACTACTTTATTGGCCTGTTTTTCTTAAGTCAAATTAACAACCTTTTTTATAATCTGAAAAATGAAAGAAAAAACACATTTTGTTAGTCTTTTGATTTACTTTCTTCTACAAATCACTCATTTGTTTTTCTGCTGCTCACACTATTTTTATAGCTTTTTCAGTATGGCCCTGTAATCTTTATAAACTTGATATTTAAATATTATATAACATTTTAAGATGTTTCTAATTTGTTATTATTGAATATTTATAATTTTAAAATTATTATTGCTAGGATGCATATAACAAAGATAATTTTTTATATTAGGTTATTTTATCAGAAAAATTTGCTAAAAGTATGCCCACTGCTACCAATATTAGCACACTTTATGTCTTTTGCTATGAGCTGTCAGATTTCTTCCTAAATGGTTGTAGAAATTCACAATGCTACCAACATTAGCACATCTTTTTCATAACGGCTGCTTTTATTTTTATTAATTTTTTTGCATCATTGTTAAATATGAAACAGTTTGCTATGTAAGGGAGTAGTAACTTTTCATTGTCCTTTTGTCCCCTAGTTTGACTTCGTAGTTGCTATCAACTGCTTTTGACTGTTTTATTGAGACCTTCTCATGTTATCTTTCCTAGGTCGGACTCTCCTCTCTGCGTGGAATACCCATTAAATCTTTGGAAGAGATTAAAAACCTCTTCCAGAGACTGTCTGTCCGAAGGTCGAGTTCACCATCTCTTGCCAGTGGGAAAGAGCCATCTGGAGTCCCAAACGCCTTTGTGAGCAGACTCTCTCTGTTTAATAGAATGAAACCAGCCTCACCTGTGGAGGAAGAGATCGCCCAGACAAGTGAGAGCCTCCAGGGCTCTGATAACTCAGCATGTCCCACAGAAATTGAGAAACAAAACAGCGATGCAGGCATCGCAAATGGCAAGGTGGAAGCCCTCGCTGGACAGCCCTTGACCTCCAGCCTGTGTTATGAGGCTGAGAGCCCCGATGAAGCCGCCTTAGTGTACGCTGCCCGGGCTTACCAGTGCACTCTGCAGTCCCGGACCCCCGAGCAGGTCGTGGTGGACTTCGCCGCGTTGGGACCATTAACATTTCAACTCCTACATATCCTGCCCTTCGACTCAGTAAGGAAAAGAATGTCCGTGGTGGTCCGGCACCCCCTTTCCAACCAAGTGGTTGTATATACAAAGGGCGCTGATTCCACAATCATGGAGTTGCTCTCTGTGGCTTCCCCAGGTGGGTTCATGCAGGACTGAGAAAGAAGTGATGGGAAGGGCTTCATGATCACAGGGCCACTCTCAATGGTCTTGTAAAGGCAAACAAGCAGATCTGTGAGGATCCATCACACTTGATGAAGCAGGGGAAGCTGCCTAGGATTTGGTGAGAAAGCACCTAAGTTTTGGGGTTCCATAGACCAGGGTTCAAATCTGTATTCTTCTTTTTGAAAGTGAGAATGTTGTGTAACTCATGGCAGAGGACACAAACATTTAAAACAATAGAAGTTACACTCAAGTATAGGGTTTCACATTTTTATATAATTCTTATGCAGTATTAGGGTCTCAAGTATAGGCTTTCACATTTTTACAAAAACAAATAACATTTGTCCATAGTATAATCAGCAGATAATGGATCAAAGGGATATACTATATGCAATATACGCAGTGCCTCTGCTCAGAGCCTAGAAAATGGTAAGTGCTCAGTGGAAGACAGCCAGCATCAGTATAATCATTGTTACTATCATTATCACTGTTGTGGGAATGGTATTTGCATTAATTTGGGAGCCTTTTTCTCCCCAAGGAGAAAGGAACAAGGGGAAGATTTATTCTGAGGGGATCCCTTTTATAAATGCACATTTAGGATTCAAAACTATGAGGCCGTTTGTTTGTTATGGATTAAGGTTCCATTATTTTTTTAAAATGTCTGTCAGATAAACTGGTAGGAGCACTTGTGTTTCGTCAATTATTTCAGATGGACCAGGTCTGGAAAAACAGCAGATGATGATAAGGGAGAAAACCCAGAAGCACTTGGATGACTACGCCAAACGAGGGCTGCGCACTCTGTGTATAGCGAAGAGGGTGAGGCTACTTGGGGCACCCAAAGGCTTCCTTCTTTCGTGTGTTCGACCATCATTTAATGAAAACAAGCATGTATCAAACCCTGATCCAGATATCTGAGAAAGTTCCTGGGCCAGTGGCTTTCTTTTCATATAGCTTCCTTATTCCTTATATATTAGTTGGTCAGAGTTTGTTCTCAGAGTATTTTGCCAGAAAAGTTTTCAATAGATCTGAGTATTTTCATTTGGAAACTGCAGTTCGGTTTGGTTCAGTCGCTCAGTTGTGTCCCCATGGACTCTTTGCGACCGCATGACTCGCAGCACGCCAGGCCTCCCTGTCCATCACCATCTCCCGGAGTTCACTCAAACTCACATCCATTGAGTCCATGATGCCATCCAGCCATCTCATCCTCGGTCGTCCCCTTCTCCTCCTGCCCCCAATCCCTCCCAACATCAGAGTTTTTTTCCAATGAGTCAACTCTTCTCACGACGTGGCCAAAGTACTGGAGTTTCAGCTTTAGCATCATTCCTTCCAAAGAAATCCCAGGGTTGATCTCCTTCAGAATGGACTGGTTGGATCTCCTTGCAGTCCAAGGGACTTTCAAGAGTCTTCTCCAACACCACAGTTCGAAAGCATCAATTCTTCGGTGCTCAGCCTTCACGGTCCAACTCTCACATCCATACATGACCACAGGAAAAACCATAGCCTTGACTAGATGGATCTTAGTCGGCAAAGTATTCCTGCCTGGAGAAGCCCATGGAAACTGAAGTATGGCTGGGAGTAAAAATCCCTGGACCCTACTCTCTGGCTCTCAGTACCTTGTAAATGTCTTTCCTCTGTCTTGTAGCATTTTTAATGAATGAGGCCAGAGACTGGCCTTTATTTTCCCCTTAGAAGTTCTTGATATTTTTTCCTTGTTGGTTTGTACATCTTTACCTGTAAATCCAGATAAATTCTCTACATATTATCTCAGTTTTGATTATTCTCTATGTAGAATAATCCTGAGACCTAGTTTTTCCTTTCTACATAAAAAATTATGTAATAAGAAAGTAGAGTTCCAAGAAGTGATTTGAGGGGTGTTACTACCAAAACCATCCCTGGGAGCCTGGGAGAAACTGAGATACATAGTCTTTTAAGAGTAAATTCATCAAATTTTTTTGTGCCCTTGGCCAGTGGGGCCTGGCTTCAGTACTGACCAAGTCCAGCTGCTCAGCTGTAATGTGTGCTTTGTGCTAAGCTGCTTTAGTTGTGTCTGACTCTTTGCAACCCTGTGGACCCACCAGGCTCCTCTGTCCATGGGCTTCTCCAGGCAGGAATACTGGAGTAGGTTCCTATTTCCTTCTCCAGAGCATCTTCCTGACCCAGGGGTTGAACCCGCATCTTTTCATGTATCCTGTACTGGCAAGTTCTTTACCACGAGTGCCACCTGGGAAGCCCACTCAGGTGTAATAAGCCTATGCAAAGCCTTACACCTTTAGATTCCTGTCCCTTATTAATAAGCCAAGACATGCCGAGTCCCATCCCTACAACTGTATCCCCAAATGCACACCTAGGTAATGTTTCTTCCTTCAGTGGAGATTCAGCTAGCTCATTGATGAGAGCTGTGGCAGGAGAAGATGGAGAAGTCTACTTAAGGTAGGGAAGGAAAATCTAGTAAGGCCTAGGACAAGGGAAGAATGTCCTTACGGGGAAGGGAAGGGAGTCTGCTATCAAGGTATAGCTAAGACTTTGTTCCTTGTTTCTTGTCCTTCAGTGATTTATCTGTCAGTCCACACAGGGGAAATACTGGAGGAGAACCAAGAAGGCTGCTCTTGCCAACTCTCTTGCTTCTCCATAACTACCTCCCACCCATTCTGTCATCCTCTCCCTCCCTGGATCTGAGCCCTGCAGTTAATTTTTGCTGTGTTAGAAGCCAGAGTGTCAATTTTCTGTCCTTCATTGTGAGCTCTAACTAGTAGAGAACATGGCGAGAAATGGGTAGATCAAAGCATCCATTCTTTACTGGCTGTCCGATAATTCCTAAATGATAGAGCTCCTGAGAGAACTGCAGACTGAATTGGAGTCTTAACTGAATTGGAGACTGTAACTAGGTCCTGAGACCAGTGCAGGCATCTCTCATTTCTTTCCCAAATTCTAATTCTTGGGAACTGCCTTAGGGAAAGTAGCATATTTTATAGACTCTGAAGCACTTAATATCAGCTGCAAGGATAATCAAAAGCCTGTCTCACACATGGTTGTAAGAGTGAAGTAATCAAGATCAAAACAGAGCCTCTGCCTTTTCAGTGGAATGATTCTGTCCTAATAAAGATAGAGCCCAGCAGATGTCAGATTCTCCCAAATCAAATTACCTTGTGGGCAAGAATGAGTAGAGAAATTGGCTCACCCCATCAACTCCATGCTGCTTTATAAGAATTGAAAGTAGATTTCTTCTCTGCAGCAATCTGAAAACAGGGACATGTAGCGTTGGTTCTTTCTCTAGGAATTCCACTTGAAGAGAGCCTTTCTTGCTTCACTCATTTGGCTTCCTCTTTCTTTTAACCCCTATGAATAACTCACCCCATAAACCAACCATCAAAAGTAATCAAAGGTGGGACTTTCCCAGTGGTCCAGTGGTTAAGAGTCCATGCTTCCAATGCAGGGAGTGTGGGTTTGATCCCTAAGTAGGGGAACTAAGATCCCACATGCCACATGGTGCGGCCAAACAAAACTGCTGCTGCTATAGCTGTGTGACACCTGAAATTGAGTACCTAACACCACTTTCTCAGCTGCACCATTAGAATCCCCCTGGATTTCACTTTCAGGTGGCTCCTTTCTCTCTGCATAGTTCCTGGCTTAATTAAATAGATTAACCCACTTTCATCTTATGAGTAGAATTTTCCAGAGATACTGAGCTACAGGGTCCATCCATCCTCAGGGTTTTACTAGTCTGATCACAGAGCTTGGGAGGTTTGCTACTGGGTATGGTATTTGGACCTGGCCTAAGTGAACCCAGAAAGAGAAATACCTAAAATGAGTTCATGGTTTGATACTTTTCTAGCGTGGGTCTTGACAGGTTTATCACATAGCTTGCCTCATAGCTTTTTCCCCTCCCCCATAGGTCATGAGTGACACTGAATATGCAGAGTGGCTGAGAAATCATTTTTTAGCTGAAACCAGCATTGACAACAGGGAAGAATTACTCCTTGAATCTGCCATGAGGTTGGAAAACAAGCTAACTTTACTTGGTAGGTGGACTACGGTGTATTGTCTTAATGGAGAATTTTTTTTAATGCCTAATGTCTCTGTATTAGTTATTCACCAGTGCCTTTTTTCCCACTTTGATCTAATAGATATATGTGTTTCTATCCAACCTGTCCAGTTTGATTTCTACCCACCTTCCAATCCTTCCCAGTCCGTTTTTGACCACAGTAAACTTGACTTCATTTGTGGTAGGCTCAGCGTAATCATCCTTAAGATCATTTAACAATTCAACACTTAGCATAGAATATAAAGCTGAATAAATACCCTTGGTCAAGAGAAGAAAGCTAGAGTTTCTTGCCAGATATTGGATAAGGTTTTTTAATATATGTTGTCTTTTTGAATCCCACACTACAGATCTGTTTTACATAGAAGAAACTTGGTGCACAGAGCAGTTTAATGACTTGTTCAGAGTCACAGTCTAGTCACTGGCAGAGCTGGGGAGAAGCTCGGAGCTATCCATCCCTCACCCTAGGGCCCATATTCTTTATTCTGTGCCTGCAATTGGACTAAATTTTTTTTTCTCTCTCTTAACTTTTTGGTTTCAGCTAAAAGTTGCACACCTGACACCTCTTGTTTCAGATTGAACTGCATCTTAAAATCACCTGGAGGAGTTTAAATAATACCAGTGCCTACCCACAGGATCTGATTCAGTTGGCCTGATATATGGCCTGTGTATTTGAATTTTTCAAAGTTCCCCAAGTAGTTCCCAAGAGGCAGTCAAGGTTGAAAAACAGTTTTAGGGTCTGAACCTCTAGATACTAATACAAATGCTAACACACCAAAATACCAGTCTCTAAGCTCGATTCTTCAGGTTCAGAGAAAAGCAATGACCTGACTTGGTCTCTAGCCAGTGGAGTAATGATCTTCCTCCCAAGTCGTTTGTCCATGACAGTGTGAGTGGTCTATAATAGATCCACTTTTCCTCGTCTGCAGTCCCAAACTCAACATGCTCTGTGGCTTTAGTGCCAAAACTCATTTAGTGGCAAGATCAGGCCTGATTTGATAAGACAGTTTAAAGTATTTGTTATCCTAATTAGTGTGATTATTGTAATTTATAAGTTTTGCTAAAGAAATATTAATATGCTTGATTATCAGATATTATAAGATATGACTCATGTACCGTGTTACCTAAAAATCTGCAGAGCTTTTGAGTTCCAAAATATAGCTAGTCTCAGTTGTTTTAGAAAAGGAAATTATGGACTTATAGTGTGAAAGAGCATTAAAAATAGATATTGTGGGTTACTGACCAGAACATTCTTTAAAAGCCTGTCTTTACCCTTGGGAGTATCATAGAATTATAAAATTGGGGAGTAAGTTTATATAGATAACTGAATGAAATCCCCTCAATGCCCCTAGAAGAAAGCTAGCCAGAAGGAGAGCAAGTGAGTTTGATAAACTCATTGTGTGCTAAGGCTTTCCTCCCCCAATATTACTTTTTTGTATATGATTTTGGTCTGAGGAGTCAACATTTCATTTGGACCCCTTGAAGCTACTGGAGTGGTTTGCATAGTTCAGAACAGGATCAGCTAACAGATAGGTTCCATCACAGTTTAGGCGAGCTTCAGCTGGCTTTTGTTTCTTACAAGCGCTATTGAACTCTGGTTATTTTTTAGGTGCTACTGGCATTGAAGATCGTCTGCAGGAGGGGGTCCCTGAGGCTATAGAAGCCCTTCACAAAGCTGGAATCAAGATCTGGATGCTGACAGGGGACAAACAGGAGACAGCTGTCAATATTGCCTATGCGTGCAAATTACTGGAGCCAAATGACAAGCTCTTTATCCTCAATACTGAAAGTAAAGTATGTACCCTGAGATTAGCCCAGTCTCCTTTTTTCCAAAGCCAGTGGAATACTTGTGATTTCATGACTGTTAGGAGAAGGAAAAACCAATGACCATTAGCTGCTTGATAATCAGTTCTTCTGTCCAGCAGTGGGACTTCCCTGGTGGCTCAGTGGTAAAGAGTCGGGCCTGCAATGCAGGAGACCCGGGTTCGATCCCTGGGTTAGAAAGGTCCCCTGGAGAAGGAAATGGCAACCCACTCCAGTATTCTTGCCTGGAGAATTCCATGGACAGAGGAGCCTGGCCGGCTACAGTCCATTTGGTCAGAGGAGTCAGACACGACCTAGCAACTGTACTGCTACTACTGTCCAGCAATGTAGCTGGTTTAGTTATTTTAAAAGCTTGGAAAATATAATGATTCAAAGGAAAAAATTGCCATTAAAAGAATTTCCAATGGATTTGCTTCTCTCTTACCCTCATATTGAATTGTCACTGAGTTGACCAGATTTAGCCCATGATGACAAAATATGTCAAGATGTGAGGCAGGCATCTTCCTCCCTTTCAAGCTGAGGGGAAGTGATTTCTGGTGTGATTGTGTGAATATTTTCCTGATAATTCTAAAATTAGGCTCAGAGGATAATCTTGCCCTCTAGTGGCAGATTTTATACAGTGCACCTGAGAATATCAAAAGTTGAAAGAACTTGAAGGGAAAAAAGTTTTTTATTCTCCTTTTTTAAGGAGAAGGAATTTAAAAGGTTTGGATTCAGCCTATATTTTCCAATACCCTCTTCCCTCCAGCCCTGTCACTAATCTCTAACACAAATAATCTAATTAGTGAAAGTGAAGTTGCTCAGTCATGTCCGACTCTTTGCGACCCCATAGACTGTAACCTACCAGGCTCCTCTGTCCATGGGATTCTCCAGGCAATAGTACTGGAGTGGATTGCCATTTCCTTCTCCAGGGGATCTTCCCAACCCAGGGCTTGAACTCAGGTCTCCCACATTGTAGACAGACGCTTTACCGTCTGAGCCACCAGGGAAGTCCTGTCACTAATCTCTAACACAAATAATGTAATTAGTTAAACAGGCATTTTATTGAAGATTCTTAATACAGTGACACTAAGAATTTGTGCGTGTTGTATAATTTTCTTGGAAAACCTTCCTCCTTCCTTCCTAAGTTGTCAGGCTCTATCAGTCACGTTCATTTTGCCATGGCAACCTACCTCTCAGAAGTTCTCTGGAACTTGCCACCTGGATCATGTCTTGGGTCTTGGCCACAGGCTACCATGTTTGATTAGCCATGTTTTTATGGCCAGTTGTCAGTCAATACCCAACTAGATGGTACACTTTGAGGGAAGAGAATTTTCCTTAATACAGACTTAGTTCTCCTTGGCAGTGGACAGTGGCCCAGGAACCCATAAGCAAAACTAGCAGCCAGATCCCAGTATCAGCAAGGGAGTTAGTGCCAGAAAATGCCTCGTCATTTTAGTCACTAAAATGGATGTGCCCTTAAGTCTAGTAAGACCTGGATTCAAATGCTTAGCCTGCCAGTGACCAGGTATGTGACCTTTGGGAGTTAACCACCTGAGTCGTTTTCCTTAACCTGTAATGTGAGAGTAGTGCCCGTTTCATAGCATTGTTGTGCATATTAAATGGGAAAATATAAATTGTTTAATATGGCCCCTGGCAGATGTAAGGGCTCCCCTGGTGCTTCACTGGTAAAGAACCCGCCTGCCACTGTAGATGTGAGTTCGATCCCTGGGTTGGAAGATCCCCCAGAAAAGAAAATGGCAGCCTACTCCAGTATTCTCGCCTGGGAAATCACCGGGACAGATGGGTCTGGCGGGCTACAGTCCATAGGGTTGCAAAAGAGTCCGACATGACTTAGCAACTAAACAGCTCGCAACAGGTTAACAGGCATCTTGATTTTCAATGACTGCAGAGTATGTTACCTTCCAAATGTACCATTTTAATTTAACCAAACTCCAGAGGGTTTTTAAAGATAATTTTTTATCTTTTTTTTTTATTACATTTTGAGCCTCTAATGAGCATACTTGATTCATTGGGGACATTTGAGGTGTATGGGATCAGATTTGTACCCATGGTAAAGGTTGCCATTTTGAAATTGAATCTCTTGTTTATTGTGTATGTGGTTGTCAAGTCTTTGTTGTGTCCGTGTGTGCCTACGTATCCGTACCTACTTTTCATCTATTTTATTGTGGGTTGAGAAATACTTGATAAAACAACATTTGAAATAAGAGAAAATAGCCTCTGAGTGAGGAACTCTTTCATGAGTAAATTTTTTTAGACTGAGTGTATAAACTTAAATGCACTGCTCTAGGCTTTTGTTTGGCTCTGTGTGTCATTTGACACTATAGTTTCTGGTTAAATTTATTGTGCTTGTTTTGAGTAGAATTCATCAATGAATATTTATTGAGTGACTAACTTGGTCCTCTTTTAGGTGTTATGATGGTTTCAAAAATAAAGTAAAAGTGCTATCTGTCTTCAGAGACCTTCCTAACAAGCCTGGGGTGAGGAGAGTGGAGGGATTGTGTGCAAACCAGCCGTGATGAGGCCGCTGAGAACAGGACCAGAGTGTTAGCTCGGTGAGGGTGGGGACTTCCGGTTCATTGACTTGTCCCCAGCACCTAGAATTCTCAGTAAATAGTTAAGTGAATTAGTGAATAAATGTGTGGAATCAAAAAGAACAGAAAAATAATAATTACTGTTTTAAATTCTGAGTATTATGCTTTACACTAGGAGCTTTGCGTGCATTATTTCACTTATTCCTCACAACAGCTGTATAATGTAGACATTTGTATTTTTCAGATTAGAAAGTTGAGGGTGAGAGAGGTTATATAATTTGCCTAAAGCCAAGCACATAGAAAATGGAAGAATGAGACCAGAGCTCACTTGATAGATTGAGAAGTAAACTGCACAAATAACAAATCTTACACCTATTTTTCAGTTGTATAGTTGGAAGTGAGATGTTCCTCATCCATTTATCCCCTTCCCACATACACATAGAAGCTCTGCGGAAGAGCTGTGAGGTCTTCAAAAGGAACCTGTTACTGCCTCCCTGGGGTTGCCTGGATGCGGCAGGTGTTAAAGAATAGCAGTGATAAATTTAGCTGAAAGTGGCTGGCAAGGGAGCCCCGAGGCTAAATGTCTGTGCCTCTTGTTTCAAGAATGCCTGTGAGATGCTGATGGATACAATTTTGAAAGAACTTCAGAAGAACCCAGCTTCTCCAGAGCAAGCATCGTTGAGTGCGAGTTTACACCAGCCTCCTCCCACCCTGCAGGGCTCAGGGCTTCGGGCCGCACTCATTATCACAGGGAAGACCCTGGAGTTTGCCCTGCAAGAGAGTCTGCAGAAGCAGTTCCTGGAGCTGACTGCTTGCTGCCAGGCTGTCGTCTGCTGCCGAGCCACGCCCCTGCAGAAGAGCGAGGTGGTAAAACTGGTGCGCAGCCACCTCCGGGTGATGACCCTGGCCATCGGTGAGTGGGAGTGGGACCCAGCCCCATGCTTCTCCCTTTCACGTCACACCAAAGGCTGATTCTTCTGCTTATCCTTTCTTCCATACATCCCTTTGCCCTTCTTTCTCTCCATCCCCCAACTGTCTCCCCTTTTCCCTCCATCACCTGTTTGGCCCCCTGTTATGAATCAGGTGGTAGAGATGTGACATAGAAAACAACATAATAGGAGTCTGTGTTACATATCAGATCACCTGGATTAGGAGGGTTATGTAGTTAAACATAGACCTGATAAGTCCCTGAGTTCTACCTTCAGGAAAGTTTAAGTCAGGAAAATTAACAATTCATTTATTTATTTGTTCAACAACTGCTTATTGAGTGCCTTCTATGTACCAGGCATTGTCCTAGGCAGTAGAGAAAGACGAGCGTACAAAACCAACAGAGTCCCTTTTCTTAAGGAGCTTACATCTAGGAGGAGGGCAATGCAGTAAAAAGTGAAACAAAACAAAAAGGTGTAAAGATTTAAGGTGTCAGATAGTGACAAGTGCTATTGAAAAAACTAAAGGGATGAAGAGCATTGGGGGAGGGGGGAGGGGCTGCTATTTAAAATAGGTTTTTCAGAGATAGCCTTACTGATTAGATGGTATGAGCAGAGACTTGAAGGAGATGATAAAGCAGCCATAGGAGATCTTAGGGGGCCGTGAATTTCTGGCAGAGAAGACAGTGAAATGTCAGGATATGGACCGTGCTCAGTGTGTCAGACCCAAAGCAGGCTGAGCAAAAGGAAGAGTCTTCTGCAGGTTAATGAAGGGCAGAAACGTGGCAGGCAACCAGATCATGTAAAGCCTTGGAGGCCGTTAGGAATTTTGGCTTCTATCTGTGGAGATAGGGAGCCGCAGGAGGACTTTGGGCAGAGGAGGGACATGAGCTGCCTTAAGTTGAGAAGATTCACGTTGGCTACTGTGTTGGGAGTAACCGCTGGGTCACAAGGACATAGGAAGTGCAGCTGAGCAGCTATTGGAATAATTCAGGGAGAAGAGAACTGTGGCTCGAGCCCAAGTGGGAGCAGAGGAGGTGCTGGGATGTGATCAGATAATGGACATGGTTTGAAGAAAGCGCTGGTGAAATTTGCTGATGGCTTGGATATGTTGAAAAATCGTAGGCATCAAGGGGGAGGTCAAGGGTTTATCTCGAAGAATATAAAGGATGGAGTATCCATTTACTGAGATGGAGTCAGGGGAAGCAGGAGTTGGGTCTTACACACATTAAGTTTGAGGAATCCATTAGATGTCAGCAGTGATGTTAGGCAGGCAGCTGGAGATAAAGTCTGAGATTTTAGCAGTGAGGAGTTGGCTAGAGACATAAATTTGGGAAGTCTAGTGATGATATTTAAAGCCTTGATGTTAGATAAGATCACCAAAAATGAATATAAGTGTAAAAGAGAAACAGGGTGAGATTAAGTTCTGTGACACACCAAAATTCAGACATTAGCACAATGAGAACTGTCTTCCCTTATAGTCTCTGCTTCTACCTGGATTATTTTCAGTCTCAGGTAGCCTCTCCCCTCAGGATGCTTGCTGTTCTAGCCACTGAAAATTCCCACCTTTATATCTCATCCTGTTAGCAACCTCAGAGAAATAGTAGTACATGTTTTCAAGTTGCTAGAATAAAGTATCAGGATTAGGGTGGAATTCTGTTCAACTGTCCTATTGAAAGAACATATAAATGAGTGAACTGTTCAAGGCCTTGGATCCATATGTTCCTGAGGCTAGAGCCCTGGACATGTCAATTATATCAATTAAGTTGAATCATGTACCCATCTCTGAACCAATCACTGAGGCCAGGGAACAGATGATGCTAATTCCCCGGGCTTTCTTCAGTTGCCCATCCCAGATCTGGAGATTTGGGTTCATCCTAACAAAACACATAGACTCAGTCCCCAGGAAAAGGTAGGATACTTCATTAGAAAACAAGTAAAGTTTGCTGGGCAGTTGGGAACAACCAATGTTCATTACCAGTGGGAATGTAATAATTCCTCTTAAGCTTTCCCTGTGTTGAGACAAGGAAATCTATAGCAACCATAATACCATGTGACAGGTTTACTAGAGAGACACTCAGTGGTACTTGAAACCTAAGGAAGGGGCATCATATCTAAAAGAAATATGACTTCCCTGGTGGTCCAGTGGCTAAGAGTCCACCTGCCAATGCAGGAGACACAAGTTCAATCCCTGGTTCAGGAAGATTCCATATGCTGTGGGGCAGCTAAGCCAGTGTGCTGCAGCTGTTGAAGGCCATGCTCAATAGAGCCTTTTCTCCACAACAAGAGGAGCTGCTGCAAAGAGAAGCCCTCGCACCGTAACTAGAGAGTAGCCCTTGCTCACTGCAACTAGAGAAACCCCACACATAGCAACAAAGACCCAGCATAGCCAAAAATAAGCAAATAAGTATTATTTAAAAGGAATATGAGATGGATTTCCCAGAGGAAGTGATATCTAAGCTGAGAGAGTAGTTAAAATCTAGCAAGGTGGCGGGAGGGTGGGGGAAGGTGATGAGTGCAGTGTTACAGAGAAACCCTAGGTGCAGGGCTAGAAGAAGCAGAGTATATCTGGGAAATTGGAAGTAGAGTGAGTGACATAGACAAAGGGGAGGCTAGCCCAGGTAAAGGATTTTCAGGTGGTACTGATTGGGAATTCTGATGGCAATAGGAGGCCACCTTGAATTCCTGCTTAGCCAGCTTCCAGGCAGCTTGGAGACATGGGATAAACCTTGAAGGATTCGTTTGTTGGCTTGAGAGGCTGCTACTAATTTGCAGTTTGCATCTTTTCTTTGCTCCTCATCCGTTTCTCTTCTCCTGTCTCACGAAGGTGATGGTGCCAATGATGTCAGCATGATTCAAGTGGCAGACATTGGCATTGGTATCTCTGGGCAAGAAGGCATGCAGGTAAGTAGATGTTGCACACCCAAATACCATAAACTTGACCTTCCCATCCAAAGGCAGCCTTCTCCACGGTCACATCTCTGCGGTAGAGTGAGGCTGTCTGCAGCTAGCTCAGAAGTGAGTGACAGGGCGTTTATCCATTCATTCGCTCAGTGATTATTAACTGGGTGAGTATTATGGTATTATCCTGGGTAATTTTAACTCACTTGTTCGGTTTTAAAAGTAAAACGTATCTAAATCATAAGAACATGTGTTATCTCTGCAATAACTATGGCTTGACGCTGAGAGCTACTAAGGATTTGAATAAAAGACCTAAAGATCCTAAAGAGAGAGGGAGAAGCAAAGAGAAGATAGGAGAGAATGAGGGAGGTGTGCTTGCCAGTTTTTATGTGTGCACGTGTATGCATTGGATAGTGTTGTAGGCAAAACTCAGATAGAGGCTTGGCCAAAAGACTGCTTGTCATGATTGGAGCAAGTGCTGCCAAAAGAAAGTGGGCTGTGCGGCTTAGGGTTTCCTGAGAATCGTAAACTTTGATGTCTTTACAAAAGATGAGAAATTCAAATACCTCCTTTGCCTGCCGTGTTATTAATAGTCACGTGAAGTCATAAGTGTATACTTTTATATTCTCTTCGTTGAGGAGAAGCAAATGCTCCCTCAGAGTTCTAAGGGAGCTGCTTTCTAGGGAAAGCACACTTGCCGAAATTACATCATGAATAGTAGACCAGAGAGAAGTGTTGTTTCATTGGATCATATTGGAAAGCTGAGTGGTAACTCCAGGCAGCCCATTAAGGCTCTGTATGCATGCGTTTTTGCTTGTTTGGAGAGGGTTTTTTTGGGGGGGCGTTGGGGGGGTATCTCCATGTAAGGCTTAAACTACATATTTTTAAAAATTTTTATTCAAGTATAGCTGACTTACAATGCTATGTTAGTTTCAATTTTACAGCAAAATGAATTAATTATACATATACCCAACTGTTTTTAGATTCTTTTCCCACATAGGCTATTACAGAGTATTTAGTAGAGCTCCCTGTACTGGGCAATAGATCCTTATTAGTTATCTATTTTATATATAGTATATATATATCAGTCCCTATCTCCCAGTTTCGGAGAAGGCACTGGCAACCCACTCCAGTACTCTTGCTTGGAGAATCCCATGGCTGGAGGAGCCTGGTAGGCTGCAGTCCATGGGGTCGCTAAGAGTCAGATACGGACTGAGTGACTTCATTTTCACTTTTCACTTTCCTGCATTGGAGAAGGAAATGGCAACCCACTCCAGTGTTCTTGCCTGGAGAATCCCAGGGACAGGGCCGCCTGGTGGGCTTCCGTCTATGGGGTCGCACAGAGTCGGACACGACTGAGCAACTTCACTTTCACATCTCCCAGTTTATCCCTGTCCCCTTGCACCCTGGTAACCATAAATTTGTTTTCTACATCTGTGACTTTGTTTCTGTTTTGCAAATAAGTTCATTTGTACTCCTGTTTTTTTTTTAGATTTTCATGTATGTTTGATATTTGTCTCTGTGATTTACTACATTTAAACCACATTTTGACCAGTCAGCCTCCTGGAGGTCAGGCTGCCATGCTGTGTCTGTTCTAACATGTTTTGCTCAGAGTGACATTCTCTCCGCCGTCTCCACAGGCTGTGATGGCCAGCGACTTTGCTGTTTCTCAGTTTAGACATCTCAGCAAGCTCCTCCTCGTCCACGGGCACTGGTGTTATACCCGACTTTCCAACATGATTCTGTATTTTTTCTACAAGAATGTGGTACGTAGCTCCAGAGAACTCATCCTTCTCCCTGTGGCCCTTCCTCTCCTGCTGGTGTAAGGGGTGAAGAGGGAGGGCCCAACCTTAAGCTTCTTTGCTTGTTGATGTTTGGGAAGCAGCCAGGATGACTCCTGCTGTCTTACTAGGAATAATCTGCTATGTTTCAGCAGCTGATAGCAAATTGCTAGGTTTGTCCATCTGCTAGCATTTTCTATTCCTTATGCATTTAAATTCAATTAAACCCTGTCTGATTCATTTAGAATCCAATTTTTGACCTTCTGTAAAATGATTGTGACAAGCAGAATTATGAAATGTTTAATGCTGTCTGTCAGTAGAAAATGAAAAGGTTTGCTTCCATGTTACAGGAGATTACTTAAAAAAAAAAGTCTGCTGTCCCTAATGGATGTCCCATGTGGTATGTGGAAGATGCAGATACTAATGAAATCCTAGGATAGTGCCTTAGTCTATAGAGCTGGCTAGTACCACTAGATAAGGAATTCTATGGCAAGCCTGTAAAATGTGTTTGTACTTGGTAGCTGTAACTCTGAAAAGGGCAGAATTTGATTAGTAAACATCTTGGCTTTTAGTCTTCAACTTATTGCTTAAATTTCAGTTTCCTCTTTTATAAACCCATGTTGACCTTAGCTTGCTTCACCTAAATCCCTTCTTAGTGGGATGATTAGGTAAATATGTCATGATTTTCAACCAAATTTATTCTTGGTCTTTTAAGTCCATATGTAGGAAGTTAGTAGTAAACAAAAATTTACATCACTACTGAAATACCATCTTTAGGGAAAAGATGACTTTGGGTCATTTTTAGATCTGTGCATGTGTGTGCTTGTCTATCATCAGCAGGAACATTTTTTTTTTCTTCTAGCACAGTGAACTTTTCAGGAAGCTCTTGGTACTTTACTAATTAAAATTAGCATACTTAGTCACCAGAGTACATCATGCAAAATGCCGGGCTGGATGAAGCATAAGTGGAATCCAGATTGCCAGAAGAAATATCAATAACCTCAGATATGCAGATGACACCACCCTTATGGCAGAAAGTGAAGAACTAAAGAGCCTCTTGATGAAAGTGAAAGAGGAGAGTGAAAAAGTTGGCTTAACGCTCAACATTCAGAAAACTAGGATCCAGTCCCATCACTTCATGGCAAATAGATGGGGAAACAGTGGAAACAGTGACAGACTTTATTTTCTTGGGCTCCAAAATCACTGCAGATGGTGACTGCCTCCATGAAATTAAAAACACGCTTACTCCTTGGAAGAAAAGCTATTACCAACCTAGACAGCATATTAAAAAGCAGAGACTTTACTTTACCAACAAAGGTCCATCTAGTCAAAACTATGGTTTTTCCAGTAGTCATGTATGGATGTGAGAGTTGGTCTATAAAGAAAGCTGAGTGCCGAAGAATTGATACCTTTGAACTGTGGTGTTGGAAAAGACTCTTGAGAGTCCCTTGGACTGCAAGGATATCAAACCAGTCAAACCTAAAGGAAATCAGTCCTGAATATTCATTGGAAGGACTGACGCTAAAGCTGAAACTCCAGTACTTTGGCCATCTGATGCAAAGAACTGTCTCATTTGAAAAGACCCTGGTGCTGCGAAATATTGAAGGCAGGAGGAGAAGGGGACGATCAAAGATGAGATGGTTAGATAGCATCACCGACTCTATGGACATGAGTTTGAGCAAACTCCGGGAGCTGGTGATGGACAGGGAAGCCTGGAGTGCTGCAGTCCATGGGGTCGCAGAGTCAGACATGAGTGAGCGACAGAACTGAGCTGAACATTTAGTCAAAGTGTTAATAAAAAACTTTACAAAAATATTTGAAATGCATAATATCTCTGTCTGAGTGTTGACTGTAGGGTTAGGCTGTGATTTTAATGTAAAATTCCAGGACTTAGTGGTCTGTGACTTTAAGAAAGGAGCCCCTCTCCTAGGTTTCATTTTCATATCTTTGCATTTTTCTTCTTCTATTAATATTATAATGCCCTGATTCAAGAGTGGAAAATCCACCTGCAATGTAGACACAAGTTTGATCCCTGGGTCAGTAAGATTCCCTGAAAAAGGAAATGGAAAACCCATTCCAGTATTGCCAGGATAATCCCAGAGGAGGAGCCCGGTGGGTTACACTCCAAGGTTAACAAAGAGTCAGACACGATTTAGCGACTAAACAAACAGCAGCAGTTATGATGCAGCCTACTCCACCACTCCCTCCTTTTAACTCCATGTTTCTAGCTAATATTAGAAAGGGATGCCTCATATTCTTGGAGAGAGAGAATGTTTATTTGTAGAAAGCCCATCACCAAGGAGCAGGGACCCCATGGTCTTTCTGCTCTGTAAACCTTGATGGCTGTTCACACTGAAATCTTCTCTACTTGTTTCTGCCTCTTTCTTGCCTAGCCAAACAGGGACTGATTTGTAAACTATGGAGAATATGGCCAGTATCAGAAGCCATTTGAGTAGCTTAGCTTTCTAAGACTGTGGTTCTTTCATCTTGAACAACTTTTGAGATAGTAGTGAAGGCTATGGATTCAGTCCCCAGAATAGCACCCTAAACCACTATGTTTTCAGGAGCGAAGCATAATGCATATTGATGGACCCTAGGCTAAGAAACTCTATTCTAAGGACTGTGGCCCCCATCCTAAAGTGTTCCAAGGTATCTATGGTGCCAATAATAATATCTTAATCAATTAATGTTAATTAAAAGGCACTTTATTCTTGCCTTGAGAACCCCATGAACAGTATGAAAAGGCAAAAAGATAGGACACTGAGAGATGAACTCCCCAGGTTGGTACGTGCCCAGTATGCTACTAGAGATCAGTGGAGAAATAACTCCAGAAAGAATGAAGGGATGGAACCAAAGCAAAAACACCACGCAGTTGTCGATGTGACTGGTGATAGAAGCAAGGTCTGATGCTGTAAAGAGCAATGTTGAATAGGAACTGGAATGTTAGGTACATGAATCAAGGCAAAGTGGAAGTGGTCAAACTTGGCAAGAGTGAATGTCAACCTTCTAGGGATCAGCGAACTAAAATGGACTGGAATGGGTGAGTTTAACTCAAATGACCATTATTTCTACTACTGTGGGCAGGAATCCGTTAGAGGAAATGGAGTAGTCAACAAAGGAGGCCGAAATGCAGTACTTGGATGCAGTCTCAAAAATGACAGACTGGTTTCTGTTCATTTCCAAGGCAAACTATTCAATATCACGGTAATCCAAGTCTGTGCCCTGACCAGTAATGCTGAAGAAGCTGAAGTTGAATGGTTCTATGAAGACCTACAAGACATTTTAGAACTAACACCCAAAAAAGATGTCCTTTTCATTATAGGGGACTGGAATGCAAAAGGAGGAGATCAAGAAACACCTGGAGTAACAGGCAAATTTGGCCTTGGAGTACAGAATGACACAGGGCAAAGGCTAATAGACTTTTGCCAAGAGAACACACTGGTCATAGCAAACACCCTCTTCCAACAACACAAGAGAAGACTCTACTCATGGACATCACCAGATGGCCAACAGCAAAATCAGATTGATTATATCCTTTACAGCCAAAGATGGAGAAGCTCTATACAGTCAGCAAAAACAAGACCAGGAGCTGACTGTGACTCAGATCATGAACTCCTTATTGTAAAATTCATACTTAAATTGAACAAAGTGGGGAAAACCACTAGACCATTCAGGTATGACCTAAATGAAATCCCTTATGATTATACAGTGGAAGTGAAAAATAGATTTAAGGGACTAAATCTGATAGAGGGCCTGATGAACTGTGGACAGAGGTTCATGACATTGTACAGGAGACAGGGAGCAAGACCAACCCCAAGAAAAAGAAATGCAAAAAAGCAAAATGGCTGTCTGAGGAGGCCTTACAAATAGCTGTGAAAAGAAGAGAAGAGAAGTGAAGTGAAGTCCAACTCTTTGCAACCCCGTGGACTGTAGCCCACCAGGCTCCCCTGTCCATGGGATTCTCCAGGCAAGAACCCTGGAGTGGGTTACCAAAGAGAAGTGAAAAGCAAAGGAGAAAAGGAAAGATATACCCATTTGAATACAGAGTTCCAAAGAATAGCAAGGAGAGATAAGAAAGCCTTCCTCAGCAACAAATGCAAAGAAATAGAGGAAAACAATAAAATGGGAAAGAGTAGAGATCTCTTCAAGGAAATGAGAGATACCAAGGGAAAATTTCATGCAAAGATGGGCTCAATAAAGGACAGAAATGGTAGGGACCTAACAGAAGCAGAAGATATTAAGAAGAGGTGGCAACAATACACAGAAGAACTATACAAACAAGATCTTCATGACCCAGATAATTACCATGGTGTGATCACTCACCTAGAGCCACAGACATCCTGGAATGTGAAGTCAAGTGGGCCTTAGGAAGCATCACTATGAACAAAGCTAGTGAAGGTGATGAGCTTTTCCAGTTGAGCTATTTCAGATCCTAAAAGATGATGCTGTGAAAGTGCTGCACTCAATATGCCAGCAAATTTGGAAAACTCAGCAGTGGCCACAGGACTGGAAAAGGTCAGTTTTCATTCCAATCCCAAAGAAAGGCAGTGCC
Source organism: Capricornis sumatraensis (assembly GCF_032405125.1). Taxonomy (NCBI): domain Eukaryota; kingdom Metazoa; phylum Chordata; class Mammalia; order Artiodactyla; family Bovidae; genus Capricornis; species Capricornis sumatraensis. Next base: position 69,150,118 of record NC_091075.1, read on the forward strand.
AAAGAATGCTCGAATTACTGCACAGTTGTGCTCATCTCACATGCTAGCAAAGTAATGCTCAAAATTTTCCAAGCCAGGCTTCAGCAATACATGAACCGTGAACTTCCAGATGTTCAAGCTGGTTTTAGAAAAGGCAGAGGAACCAGAGATCAAATTGCCAACATCCATTGGATCATTGAAAAAGCAAAGAGAGTTCCAGAAAAACATCTTATTTCTGCTTTATTGACTATGCCAAAGCCTTTGGCTGTGTAGATCACAATAGACTTTGGAAACTGTAGGAAGAGAAGGGGACAACAGAGGATGAGATGGTTGGATGGCATCACCGACTCAATGGACATGAGTTTGGGTAAACTCCGGGAGTTGGTGATGGACAGAGAGGCCTGGCGTGCTGCAGTCCATGGGGTCATAAAGAGTCGGACACAAATGAGCAACTGAACTGAACTAAAAAGGCACTTTATAGTTCATGAGCAGTTTCTAACTGGATCTTGATATTAAGACCTGATGTGGTATAATTCTCTATGTCTTTTTCAGACATAGAAACCAAAATTTATAGAGGTTTTTAAAATGACCTAAAGTCATATAGTCATATAGAAAGTGTCCCCTGGGACTTGAAACAAGACCCCCTAAATCTGAGTTGAATGACCTTTCCTGTGTCCTACATTGCTTCTGGGCAGAAAGCTTTTGCTATTGCAGACTCACTGCACATGAGACAAAATACCGAAACCATTGTGAATGTATGTGCCTGGCCTCTGGGATGACCACCTGTCCTGGTTTGCCTGGGTCTACCCCTGTTTAAGTCATAAGAGTACTGTGTCCTGAGAAACCCCTTTGCCTCAAGCAAACTGGGATGGTTGCCCACCCACTGGTACCATCCCACTTCACCATGAAAAAAATAATCGAGAACCCAGAAAGCAATTGAATGAACATTTGTTGTGATGGCTGCTACCTACCAGCGCAGGTCCAGCTTCTCTTCATCTGGAGCTGGAATGTCTCTGAATCCTGGCTCTGCCGCTTATTTCCCAGGTAACTTTAGGCAAGTTCCTTAGCCTCTCCATGCCTCACTTTCCTCATCTGTAAAATAGGAACAACAATAATTTCCAAGTTGTTATGAAAATTAAATGAATGATTTATAAAGCTCTTAGAATCATGAGTGCCAGCACCACATAGTAAACTGACTGTATGTGTGTGTGTTTTAATAAAACATTTACCAAAAAAAAAAAAAGCTGTAAGGTCAGCTGTGGTTCTCCATTCCGTCAGCAAAGAAGCTGTACTGAGAGGCTGAGATCACACCATTCAGAACAGCACTGGGTGGCATGTGTGGTCATGGCTGTCACAGCAGACTCTAAGATGCGACTTTTTCTCTTTGTGTCCCTAGGCCTATGTGAACCTCCTTTTCTGGTACCAGTTCTTTTGTGGGTTTTCAGGAACATCCATGACTGACTACTGGGTCTTGATCTTCTTCAACCTTCTTTTCACATCTGCACCTCCCGTCATTTATGGAGTCCTAGAGAAAGACGTGTCTGCAGAGACTCTCATGCAGCTGCCTGAGCTCTACAGAAGTGGCCAGAGGTCAGAGGTGGGTGCTACAGCAAAAACGTGCACACCGATATATAGCCGTCATCAAAGTCAGGCATCTTCCGGGGTGCTTGGCTCAAATACTCTGGTGTATTGAAATGTATCTGAATCATCTGTGTTTGTTTCCGAAGGTCTCTGCTAACACAGCAGACATAACAAAGAGAAAGCAAAACTGTGAAAGACCTCAGGTGCTTCCAAGAAGAACTCCAGTCTTCAGACCTTACAAATAACATTATCTGGAAGGCAATGGCGCCCCACTCCAGTACTCTTGCCTGGAAAATCCCATGGATGGAGGAGCCTGGTAGGCTGCAGTCCATGGGGTCACTAGGAGTCGGACACGACTGAGTGACTTCACTTTTCCCTTTGATGCATTGGAGAAGGACATGGCAACCCACTCCAGTGTTATTGCCTGGAGAATCCCAGGGACGGGGCCGCCTGGTGGGCTGCCATTTGTGGGGTCACACAGAGTCGGACACGACTGAAGCGACTTAGCAGCAGCAGCAGTAGCAGTATTTCCTAAACCCCTGGCGCCTTCTATTGGGCAAACTACGAAGTATTCACAGTCCCATTTATCTTCACAAAGCACTTTGAGAGAAAACCTGGTGGTGTTCCCATTCTAAGAAGAAGAATCTGAATTTCAAAGGAGCTGAGGAATTTTTCCAGAAATCTCATAGTTATGAAAAAAAAAAAAAAAAGAGCAGAACTGGGATGGGAACACTTCTTAGTCTGGTTCTAAAGCCAAAATTAAATTCTTCAGGTTTTACTGTCATGCGAAATAGGGGTATGATCTTACTGCCTCCCTCTCCCTAAACCTGTGTCCATCTTCCACTTAATTAACCTCTCAGTCCTGTCTGCCCACCTCCGATATATCCCTTATATCTGTCCCCTCTCCATTCTTCTCTCTGCCCTCATTACCTGTTACCCATAATATTATAGTCACCAATTAATTGAGCTAGTTGTCTCAAAACTCTTCTTTTGTCTAGTTCATCTTTTACATAATTAGTAACTATTTTTGAGATAGCCTTATGAACGTTATGTAATGCCTCTTATATGCCAGGCATATATATATATGCATACATACATTTATGTATGTAAAGTGCTTAACATACATAAATGTAATTCTCAAAATGACCCTGCAGAATAGATGCTATCGTTAGCCACTCTGTAGATGAGGAAAGTCAGGCACAGGCAGGTATCTTAAGTAATCCACCCATGTCACCGAGCTCATGGGTGGTGCAGATGAACCCCAGTTCCCAAGCCTCTGCTGCGATGCTGAAAGAACACTGATGTTATCGTCAGTCCTTGGGTGCTCCCAACCCCTTTGCTATTTAATGGCCAGAAATCCAAAGTGCTCTCATAAGTGCTCAGGATCACAGGGACAGAGGTGAACCAGCAACCTGTAGATACCTGTAAATGGACAAAGCTGAGAGCTTAGTCTTGTAAAATATCCTAGCCTTAAGAAGAAGTCTGTGTTAGTCAGGACTCTTCAGTTTCAGGTGATAGAAAACCAGCTCAAATTGGCTTAATGAAAAAGGGAAATATATTGGCCCCATAACTGTGCAATCGAGGACTAATGGTGACATCTATTATTCTTTTTTTAATTTAATTTTTATTTTGTACTGGAGTGTAGTTGATTTACAGTGTTGTGTAAGACACTGTTATTCTTAAATCAGCTGTAAATGTGCTGGTTATGACTCCTTGGCTCAGCTGACGGTGACAGTGATAGTCGCTCAGTCATATCCAACTCTTTCCAGCGCCATGGACTGTAGCCTGCCAGGGTCCTCTGTCCATTGGATTCTCAAGGCAAGAATACTGAAGGGGGTTGCCATTCTCTTCTCTAGGGGTTCTTCCCTACCCAGGCATTGAACTCAGGTCTTGTGCATTGGGATTTGAGTCCTGTGTGTATTGTTGTGACTAGAAAGATCATTTTCTCACCAACCAGCCCTGGGATATGGATCTTTCCTGAGGACAGAGCTTAACCACATGGACAGGTTTAGGAAAGAGGGTTTCCTGTCAAAGGGCTGGAGAAATGAAAATGAGACCCATGGTAAGAAATTCATGCATTGGGTTTCACTGGACTCACTAATCTGAAGACACTGACCCAGAACAGCACATGTTACAAATGATGGGTGATGGTTAGCCTGAGTTTACATTCTGGCTCAGTGGTATGTGACCTTGGTAAGTTACTTAACTTGCCTGTACTCCAGTTTCTTTATTTATGGAGATTATGTGAAGATTAAGTAAAATAATATGTATAAAAGTTTAGCCATATTACACTCTCAATGTTGTTGTTTTTATCCCACCCCTAGACTTAACCAGAAATTTGAGGAAATCCTAAATATAAAATGATGCTTTATTTTTGTCAATCCAACTTTTTTCTGGCTTGAACTACCTTTCCAGACTGGAGAGTAAGTTAATATCCTTAGGCTCATGGGTATGGGCTTCCCTGATAGCTCAGTTGGTAGAGAGTCTGCCTGCAATGCAGGAGACCCTGGTTCGATTCCAGGGTCAGGAAAGTCAGCTGGAGAAGGGATACGCTACCCACTCCAGTATTCTTGGGCTTCCCTTGTGGCTCAGCTTGTAAAGAATCTGCTTGCAATTCGGGAGACCTGGGTTCAATCCCTGGTTTGGGAAGATCCCCTAGAGAAGGGAAAGGCTCATGGGGCAGTCAATGCAAGGAGAAGTCAGCTTCCAGGGAGGAGGAAATCCTTAAAATTCTTCAGTTCATCCAATTCATTTCAATCAAAGAACCAAACGGGGTATTCTAAAAAAGTCCAATCTGACTTAAGGTTCAAAGCCAGGGGTGCAGGAATGCGTGGCTGATAGTCGTGAAGTTGTCCTGCACACCAGCTCTAAGTTAAATTCCAAGTCCATTGAGGAAAGAAGAATAGAAGGGAGACCTTTAATGTTTTTATAGCTGGTGTTTCAGAAGCCCATTTGTACAGCCTGAAGATTGTAATTGGTCTTTACCCTGGAAGAGTTGAGGTCATTGTTTCCTGTTGTTGAGCCCTGCTATCAATTCTGTGCACACATTGTTCTACTGAGCTGGCCAGTTTTGTAATACATGGTGATTGCAGGCAGTGTCCCAGCATGTGGCTATTGATAAAAGGTAATTGATTTCATTGATTTACCTTCCAGAAGAGTTGTCCTTTCTGTGAACTTGGCCTCCAAACAAATTGTGTTTTATGTTTGGGCCATTTCCTGTCTTTGGTGTCATGAAAGATAACTTTCCAGGGTTATAGCATCTCTCTCCTTGAAAGGAGATGGGTCTGGAAGGCCGCAGTGAGAGGTGTCCCTTCCAGACAGCTGTCATCTATTACCATCTTTCTTCACCCACACAGCCTTCTGGCTTTAACTTCATGTCCAGATTTTTGCCTTTCAGTTTCCAGAGATCTCATGAGTTACTCCTTTCAGCCTCTCATTTGTCTTATCCTTGACACTTCCCTACCCTGAAGTCCCCTAATTCACATGACTGTGAAGAAAGTGTACTTGTTACCTTTTGGCTCTAGATATTTTGAGCAGCCTCTGTTCCCTTAGAAGCATGGAGCTGTATTTTAACTTATCCCGGAATTGTTCTTTCTTGTCCAGTGACATTTTGGTGGCCCTTTTGACTCTGCTACATTCTCTTCCACCCATTTGATTGTGCTTAGTTTATGGACACCCGAAGAAAGGCAGGTAGAAGATTCCATCATTCCAATGAGAAAATTGTAACAGAAGATACAGGGAAAGATAGACTGGAAACCATGACTCTTCATCACTTTGATTTTTCCAGAGGACAAAGAGATTAAAAAACAAAAGAAAAAAAGATAGATGCCTCAAACTTCTTTTGAGGGCTGGAAGAATGTATATGGAGATTTCGAACACTTACAAAGCTTTAGAAGACAGCTACCCATTTTGAAGACAATTTCAGCCTCTTTTTTCATTTTAAAGGAAATAAGACTAATAACGTTAAGAAAAGGAAAAAGTAGCTCAAGGATATGATGTATGTGTTGTCATTTTTATCCGTGGCAGATGTCACTAATAAACCATGGCCCTCCATCCTTCCTATCAGGTCTGAATGGAGCCTCAGAATCCTGCACACACAGTGTTATTTGTTCAAAATTATCTTTTATTTGAAAACCTGTTTTCAATCATTTGACTAGTATTTATACTTGATCGTTCTCTTTCTGCAGACTTCTGGTAGGAAGCAGTTTAGCACATGAAAAGTTAGGTAAAAATAGTTTATTAATCCAAGAAATATTTCTTGGGTACTTGCTGTTTACCAGGCACTGTTTTAATCACTTGAGTAAAAGAATCTAAATTATTCAGTTTCCCACTTTATGAAGCTTGCTTTCTGTTGAGAGAAACAGGAAATGATTAGGTAAACAAGATGATTTCCGATTGTAATGAAGGACTTCTAAGGATCCCTGGTGTTAATAGTAAATGATAAGTGGACATAACTTTTAGATTGGTCTGGGGTCTATGCCCCTATGAGGAGTGATATTTGAATTAGGATATGAATAATGAGAAACTGGTTGTGTAGGAGGTCTAGGAAGAATTTCTAGCAGAGATAACAGCACATGGAAAACCCTGAGGAAAGAAGGGATTTGGCATATTTGAGAAACAGATGAAGTCTGTGTGTTGGGAGGATGGTGAATGAAGATTAGACCAGGAGGGCATGACCCTGGAGAGCAGGGATTTCAATGATAAGACCACACAGGACCTCCTAGATCATGGGAAGGGACTAAGATTGATCCAGTGTTAGAAGCAATACAAGTTGAGGAGTTCCTTCAGGTTTTTCTTCACCTGTGAACTCATTTTATTCAATTATCACCCCCTTATTCTTTCACTACTACTTACAGATCTGACCTGTGTCATGAATGAGAGACTGAAGGAATAGAGTTTTCTCTCAGAGAAGCAAAAACAAGCCCTGGCTGGTGGTGTGCCTTGATTTTGCTTTGACCCGTATTAATCTTTCTCCCTCCCCAATATCTGCTTTGTTTTCAGGCATACTTACCCCTCACCTTCTGGATTACTTTGCTGGATGCCTTTTATCAGAGCCTGGTCTGCTTCTTTGTGCCTTACTATGTGAGTCCTTGTTAACTCAAAGGATTTGTTGTTCATGAATAAATGGTGCCTCTCTGTCACTGGTGTCAGCATTTAGAATAGGTATATGAGGGTAGATTGCTCATGGAATTAAGTCATTAACTGACTAAATATAATGCTTTTCTCAACTATGGTAGGGTAGTGGGTTAAATTTGGAGAGAAGTGCCTGGATGATAGATAACGGGTTAAATTTGAAGAGAAGTGCCAACTGAATCCTTTTGGTTCTCTTTTTAGCCCTGTACTGCTTGATAATTTTCATCAATGACTTGAATAAAGTTGAAAGCCTGGTGTATAATTAGATGAGTCAAAAGCAGAGAGGCAAAGTCAGAATATGAAAGCTATTATTAGTTAGTGCTGGACTAATTCTACCAGGATGACATTCAGAGTATTAAATTTAAGTAGTATCCCCCAAACTAAAAACAAACAAACAAACACACACCACCCTGTTATGCAGGAAAAAAATGGAAAAAATATGACTAAACAAAGAATTAATAAAATTAATTTAAAAAATTTAGACCAATACCAAGCAGCATGATATAGTTGCCCATTCACCCACCTCCCTCCCCAGAAGAAAACACTAATTTGATCATGGATGGTTACCAAAGGTTCATTAACAAAAAGGGAAAAGGTAATAGTCTTTAAGTTAACAATTTTCATTCTTTATTCAAATAAAACTACTTGAATTTACCCACCTAGAATATTCAAGGTATACTGTATTTCAAGAGGAATATAGGTAAGGCAATCTAAAGTATATTTAGAAAAGAATGACTAGAATTATAAAATATCAGAAAACTGTGTCATGTGAGGAATACGTTAAGGACTTAAAGACAGAAGCATATGAGAGGGGTGGATATTTACTTAACCATGGCAAAAACTCAAGTTAGCCATAGTATCTGCTTCAAAGGTTTGCAGCTCTGTTAAGTGGAACATATTTGAAATTTCTATATACTTCAAAGAATCAGAAACATAAGTAAAAGAATCAAAGAAGATGAATTAAGATTCAGAATAAAAATAATTCCAACTGAAAATTCCAAAGATTGGATGGCCTCTCTGGGATTCAGTCTCTTTTTCTAAAAATGTTTGTTTATTTATCCTAAATGACCAATTATTAGGAACACTGAAGAAAGGGACTCAGTTCTCATTTGGGCCATGGAATAAAGTGATGATACACCAGAGTGTGCACAACTCTCCAAGATCACCAACTTTTTTCCTCTCTTTGTAGACCTACCAGGGCTCAGACATTGACATCTTTACATTTGGTAACCCCCTGAACACAGCTGCTCTGTTCGTCATTCTCCTCCATCTGGTGATAGAAAGCAAGAGTTTGGTGAGTGGTTTTCCTGCCTCTGAAGCAGCCTGAAACTGTTGCTGGGGAAATGTCCTCATGCCTAGAAAACAAATGGTAATGAGAAGAGCAATGACTCCAAGGAAGAAGGGTAACTCACAGCCACTCTCGTGGATTGTTGAGCGCTATTACGCTAAGGTTAATGTGCAGCCAGGGGGGAGTGGGGAACACGTGCCTGGTCCCCTTGGTGGTGCTCATAGTGTGAATGCTTCATGGTGTGAGTCAGGCTGGAGAAATAATTACCAGCATTGGCCAGCATTCTTCAAGACGAAGCTGATGCCTTCAACTAAAATGAAAACAGGTGTTGTGCCTTAATCCTGGTATAGTGACTTTTGTAAGTAATAATTTTATGCTTTTCTCATAAACAAAAAATTTTTTTCTCCCTCCAAAAGTTTTACCATTCATTTCATTTATACCTAGGCCTTTTTGAACTTAGTTGCCAACTAAATGAGAAACTTAAGTCTTTTCTTCAGAGTGATTGCAGGATAGCTGTGAAACAAAGCTAGTACGGAAACTGCCGCTGTGATTATTTATGCTGCTCGCTCACTTCCATTGTCATTGTCTCTGCTGTCATCACAGCCTCTGTCATTTCTTCCTGAATTATAGCTACGGCCTCCTTGATCTTCTCACCTTGACTCTTGACTCTGCTGGCCCTTCTCTACAAAGCAACCAAAATCATCCTTTTGAAATATAAAGCATACCTTTTTGCTCTCCTTTGGGTAAAACCCTTCAGTGGCTTCCGATTTTACTTGGAATAAAATCTAAAAGCCCTAAGCTAACAGCCTATAATGCTTCATGCAGCCACGCCGCCTCTTCTCTCTCCAATGTCATTTCCACTTATTTGCAGACTAGCACCGCATTGTCCCTCTTTTTCTCAGGTACAATGAGCTCATTAGCACATCAGGGTCTTAGCACTGACCATATCTTCTGATGGGAGCATCCCTTGTTTACTTTTGGATCCCTGCACTTTACCCAGGTCAAAAGTTTTTGTTTCTTTGGCTTTTTTTTGGTTTCAGCAAAAATGCTGCTTCTCTCAAGAACCCTTTCCTAACCATCCATTTTCTTCTCTCATCCTCTTACTTTATTCATAATCCTAATAATAATTTATAATTCATGTAATTATGTGATTATGCTATTCATGTGTCTCTTCTACATTAGACTGTAATCTTCTTGAGGGCAGAATTCATGTTTTGTTGGCACACAGTAGGTACTCAAAAAATATTTGAATAAATAAATGAATAATTAAATAACCAATGTTTGGAGGTGATTTAACATTTTACTGGTGATGCATTTTATATAGGAAATAGCTAGGTGAAATTATAGTTGTAAATGATAATGAGGTTACATCATGAGATTATAATTTTTTAGGTAGGGCTGAATATTTTTGGCATCACATGCTTTGCTTATAACCTTCTATAACCAAACTTTATAAGCCTAAAGTGTTACAAAAAGTTAATATCTGCAGATACCATATGGGAAAAGTAAAGGGAGTTCTAGAACTAAAATATTGGGGATTATTTTAGTATCTATTTAATTTCATTTTTAAACTCTTATGTAGATACTTTTGGCTACTGCCTAAGGAAATGTCATAAGTTCTGACATCAAAAGGTTTTGCAGAGATGCTAATATGTCAAGTGTCAGTTTGGGTTCAGTGGTTATGAGCAACAGCAATCTATTTTAGCTAACCTGAGCAAACAGAAAAGTTATTAAAAATATACTGAAGAATCATAGTAAAACAAAACAATGTCCTGAGGACTCAGAGTGACTCCAGAGATCCAGGGAGCAGAAAGCAATGGATAAGCTTGTCAGGATGGTACTGTAGTCTGAACTGGTCCCAGTCATTTTCTCTCTATTCTTGCCTCATTCGTTGTGCTCTAAGTTCAGTCCCTAGTGACAGAATTCTATTTCCTTAGTTCTAGTCACAGGCTTTGGCAGAAGAGGAATATTTTGTCAAGATGGCACATAATTCTGGGAGTCTTCACTAAGAGAAGGGGAGCAAAAGCGAGGTGCCAAGAACAATGAGTACTATATAAAGAATGTATCATTAAAGAATTGTTTCTCACACTGCAGGGTGGGATAGAGCTCATGGCCTCTGGAGGTCTATTGTCAGTAACAGCCATTCTGAGAATAGGAATTGGTTTCCATCACCTGTTACTCACCATCTCACTGTCACTTCTCTCCCCTCCCTGTAGGTTTTTACCCAGCATCCCTTGACTTTATCTGCATCCATTTATTTAAACAGGTCAACTCCATCAAGTCACTTCTCACTTGCCAAAAGTACTTCTTAAAAGGAAAAAGAAAACCCTGGCAGTAGGGCTCAGTGAGAAGGAAGAACATTTGAGAAAGAAAAAAATCATTGTCTTCAGAGGCATAAAGATCTTTTTTTTTAACCAGAGAAGCCCTAGTTGCTTTACAATGTTTTATTTTCTGCTGTACAACAAGGTGAATCAGCTATGAAAGTGAAAGTGTTAGTCGCTCAGTCAAGTCCCACTCCTTGAGACCCCATGGACCATAGCCTGCCAGGCTCCTCTGTCCATGGAATTTTCCAGGCAGCAATACTGGAGTGGGTAGCCATTCCATTCTCCAGGGGATCTTCCCAACTCAGGGATCAAACCTGGATCTATATTTATACATACATCCCCTCCCTCTTGGAACATCCACCCATCCCACCCCTCCGGGTCACCATGAGCACCGAGCTGAACTCCTCATGCTATACAGCAGCTTCCCACTAGCCATCCGTTTTACATACGGCACTGCTCATATGTCGGTCCCAATCTCCCAATTAACCCCCCTCCCCATGTCCACGTATCTATTCCCTATATCTGCGTTGGCAGAAGGATCTTAATTGAGAATTCATCCAACATTTTCTGAGCATTTTGTGCATGTTTACAAAACATGAACTGTTTTTGTGATTTTTGTGAAGATATCTATCCTGGAAAAGTACTTTGCAAGGTTAAGAAGAAAACAGAGAAAATTGGATCTTGTTTGAGAATTTTAGGCCTAGAAAGTAAAAAAGATTAATAAAAGCATTCTTCCCCCAAAAGACTGATAAATACCACCATGGTGTACACAGTGATTTTAGGTGGGACTGTACACTGCACTAAATAACAGTGACAATTAGATAATGTGAAAGTGACTCTCTTTCATACTTTGGATTATGTCAAAAAAGAAGTTTGTTTGGGGCTATCATGTTTTATCACAGTAAATCTTGCTAATTGCCTTTTGTAACAAAGATAGATCAGACCCCAGACTCAAAGCTGTTATGATAGAAAATGCAGATATTACATTTAAGGTAATGATCTGCTTTTCTTTCTAAATAAAGTTATTTAGTGAGCCCATTTATAGCAAAATAATAAAAATAATAATGCAAGCTCTGTGTAGGTATGAAGGTGGATAGGTTATAATGTGATATACAAAGATGTGTATCTTTCTCATGTAGAGTTACTAAGGTTGCAGAGAACTTCAGAGCGATTGTCCTCCAAGGAATGGCTCAGTGACCCAAGCCATGTCTTATAGCTGTACCACCTGAAATTATTCCCAAAAAGAAAATCTTGGTCAAACATGGAAAGAAAGGAGACAGTGTGGAAAATTGCACACCTGCTCTTCCATGCTTCTAACTGGAAAGTTTGCACATCCTTTCCATTCACATTTCTTTGGTCCAAGCAAGACACAGCCATGCTTAATTTCAAGGTAGTGGGGAAATGCAGTTCTTTTGAGTGTTTATTAGAGGCAGAGAATGAGATATTGGTGAACAACAGTGATATCTACCACCTTAAATGGATAACGTTTGAAGTTCACTGGATTAAGGTATTATCTCAAAGAAGAAACAGACCACTTAAGTGACTATATGGAAAAATAGGGAGAAAATCCTAATACCTGTGTGTGTATTAGGAACATGTGTGTATGTTAGCCACTTAGTTGTGGGGACTCTGCGACCCCGTGGACTGTAGCCCACCAGGCTCCTCTGTCCATGGGGTTTCCCAGGCAAGCATACTGGAGTAGATTGCCAGTCCCTTCTCCAGGGGATCTTCCTGACCCAGGGATCAAACCTGGGTCTCCCACACTGTGGGCAGATTCTTGATGGTCTGAGCCACCTGGAAAGTCCAAGCATGGACAGTACAAAACGAGCTAGTCATCAGAATTACTTTGGGGCATTTGATTTCATTTTATATAACTTACACAGTGATATGAGCTATTCATGAAGGATGTGCTTGTGCTTCAATATTTTGTGTTTTGTTCACTGATTTGTTATACCATTTACCCACTGCTTAAATATGATGTTTCTTCAAAAGAGCAGATTTTGCCAGACTGTGGAACTATCAGAGTATATTCATTTCCCTTCCTTTTCTTATCTTGCAGACTTGGATCCACATGCTGGTCATCGTTGGGAGCATCTTGTCCTATTTTTTCTTCACCTTGGCTTTTGGAGCCATGTGTGTAACTTGTAACCCACCATCCAACCCCTATTGGATTATGCAGGAGCACATGGCAGATCCAGTGTTCTACTTAGTTTGTGTTCTCACAACCTGTGTTGCTCTGCTGCCCAGGTATGGTATTTGTTTTATCATCAAGAGAGGAAGCAAAATCATAGGTTTAGAATTCTTCTAGCAGCTACTAAGAATAGATAGTTAGACCATCATGTTTAGTAGTAGAAAAGTCGATCTATGTGGTAGTTAGAATATTGGTTTTATCTCTTTTGCCAGAGTACAAAAGTGGCTTAAGCAAATGAAAAGATTTATTTCTCTTTCAGGGAAATTTCTAGTCTGGTTGATAGTCCACAGGGATAGGACAGCTTTGCTTCCCAAAGTTATTGAAGGACTCAGATCCTTTCCTTTGTCTGTTTTGTTCTGCCATCTCCCAAGGGCGTTGCCTTCATTTGCATGACTGAAGCTGGTCACCACCAGTACACTCTGGTCCTGCGTCCCTGCCCTGCATCTCTGCCTACAGGAGGGAGAAAGAGAAGATGGAGGCCGTGTAGTTTTCCAACTTTGCTCTTTTTATTCTTTTTCGTAGTGATATGACCCAGGTGTAATGTAATATCCATCATTGCTCATATCCCATCATCTAGAATCTGGGTATGCAGAACTCTGAGTGGCTAAAATCTGGTGGTTTCTAAAAAGAAGGGGAGAATGGGTACTGAGGGACATGTAGCAGTCTCAACTAAAACCTATAAACGTTGAAAGCTTACCTTCTTTCGGACTTCAGTTGTCTTCCTCATTTAAGTTTTAACTCCGTTTCTCATGTCAATGGAAATGGCTCAGATGTATGCCTGGGTTTTTAATCTATAGCTTCTTCAGACTCTTTAGAGCTCTTCCCCTTGGTAGTTTTATGTAATCTGTTTAGCTGAAAACACTATAGCAAAGAATTGTTCTCCCTTTATAAATATGATATAAACATTAAAATGATGATTTCATATTATTTGCTCACAGGGTTGACAAATTGGCTCACAAGCAACTTTGACCCGCTGCCTGTTTTTATAAATAACATTTTATTGGAACATAGACATACTTACTAATTTATGTACTGACTATGGCTCCTTTTGCACTATAATAGCAGAGTTAAATCGTTCCAACACAGACTGTCTGGTGCCCCAAGCCTTACTGTCTGGCCTATTGGATGAAAGCTTGGCAACCCCAATCTGTAACATCATCATAAGAAACAACGGGCACAGACCTTTTGTTGTGGATAGACGTCCCTTCTAGAAATGCATAAGAAAACCCCACCTGAGTCATTCTGTGGTGGCTACAATTATATATTTAACAATATCCCTGGTAAACTGAGTTTCTTCAGTAGTTTTCGCTGTTATTACCAACTTTCAGATTAAAAACTGACAAGATGAACGTGTAGAATTTATGAAGAAACAGTTTTACTTTAAAGTTATGGGCTTCCCTGGTAGCTCAGACGGTAGAGCGTCTGCCTGTAGTGTGGGAGACACAGGTTCGATCCCTGGGTTGGGAAGATCCCCTGGAGAAGGAAATGGTGACCTACTCCAGTACTCTTGCCTGGAAAATCCCATGGACTTAGGAGCCTGGCGATGGACAGGGAAGCCTGGCATGTGCAGTCCATGGGGTCACATGACTGAGCGACTTCACTTTCTTTTCTTTATAACTTTAAAGTTATAGCCTGAAAACTTTTTTCAAGTGCATTAACAGTACAATTTTACCTATTATTGTTGTAGTAACCTGAAAAAACAAACAAGCCCCTAACCCAGCAATCCCACCACTGGGCAATATACTCTGAGAAAACCATAATTAAAAAAGCCACATGTACCCCAATATTCATAGCAGCACTATTTACAGTGGCTAGGACATGGAAGCAATGAATGGATAAAGATGTGGTAATTATACACAATAGAATATTCAGCCATAAAAAGGAATGAAATAGTGCCATTTGCAGAGAGGCAAGGGGAGATTTGACACAGACAGGAGAATGCACTTTGACCATGATAACAGAAATACCTTGGTCACAAGCCAAAGAATGCCTGCAGCCACCAGAAGCTGGATGAGGCAAGAAATGAATTCTCTACAAGAGGGAGCATGGCCTTTCTGGCACCTTGATTTTGTTGTTCAGTTCACTCAGTCATGTCCAACTCTTTGTGACCCAATGGACTGCACATGCCAGGCTTCCCTGTCCATCACCAACTCCTGGAGCTTGCTCAAACTCATGTCCATCGAGTCAGTGATGCCATCCACCCATCTCATCCTCTGTCATCCCCTTCTCCTGCCTTTAGTTTTGCCCAGCATCAGGGTCTTTTCCAGTGAGTCAGTTCTTCACATCAGATGGCCAAAGTATTGGAGCTTCAGCATCAGTCCTTCCAATGAATATTCAGGGCTGATTTCCTTTATGATGGACTGGTTTCATCCCCTTCCAGTCCAAGGGACTCTCAAGAGTCTTCTCTAACACCACAGTTCAAAAGCATCAGTTCTTCAACACTCAGCTTTCTTTATAGTTCAACTCTCACATCCATACATGACTACTGGAAAAACCATAGCTTTGAGTAGACAGACCTTTGTCAGCAAAGTAGTGTTTTTGCTTTTAAATATGATGTCTACTTTAGTCATAGCTTTTCTTCCAAGGAGCAAGCATCTTTTAATTGCATGGCTGTAGTCACCGTCTGCAGTGATTTTGGAGCCCAAGAAAATAAAGTCTGTTACGTTTTCCATTGTTTCCCTATCTATTTGCCATGAAGTGATGGTACTGGATGCCATGATCTTAGTTTTTTGAGTGTTGAGTGTTAAGCCAGCTTTTTCACTCTCCTCTATCACTTTCATCAAGAGGCTCTTTAGCTTCTCTTCTCTTTCTGCCAAAAGGGTGGTGTCATCTAAGTATCTGAGGTTATTGATATTTCTCCCAGCAATCTTGATTCCAGTTTGTGCTTTATTCAGCCTGGAATTTCACGTGATGTACTCTGCTTGCAATTTAAATAAACAGCATGATAGTACATAGCCTTGACATACTCCTTGCCCAATTTGGAACCAGTCCATTGTTCCATGTCCGGTTCTAACTGTTGCTTTTTGACCTTCATACAGATTTCTTGTGAGGCAGGTAAGGTGGTCTGGTATTCCCATTTCTTGAAGAATTTTCCACAGTTTGTCATGATCCACACTGTCAAAGGCTTTGCCATAGTCAATAAAGCAGAGATAGATGTTTTTCTGAAACTTTTTGCTTTTTCTGTAATCCAGTGGATGCTGGCAATTTGATCTCTGATTCCTCTGCCTTTTCTAAATCCTGCTTGAACATCTGGAAGTTCATGGTTCACGAACTGTTTGAAGCCTGGCCTGAAGAATTTTGAGTATTACTTTGCTAGCATGTAGGATGAGTGCAATTGTACCTTGAACATTCTTTGGCATTGCCTTTCTTTGGGATTGAGATGAAAACACAGATTTCAGAATTCTTGGCCTGCTGAACTGTGAGAAAATAAGGTTCTGTTGTCCTAAGCCAGCACATTTATGGTGCAGCAGCTATAGAAAACAAATGCAGACTTTCGTATCAGGAAGGTGGGTACTGCTGTAATAAATACCTAAAAATGTGAAATAGGCTTTGAAATTAGATAATGGGCAGGTCCTGGAAAAACTGTGAGGTACATTATAGACTGTTGAATTTTGAGGCATGTGTGCAAACTGTCAATAGAACTATGGACATTAAAGTGTCTGCTGGTGAAAATTCAGAAGAAAATACAAAGCATGGTCAGAGAAACATAAATAATCTTGGAAAATACATAAATGGTCATTAATGCAATGTTGCTAGAAATGTGAGTGTTAAAGGTACCACTGGCAAAGTCTCAGAAGGAAATGAGAAACATTATTGGAAGTTGGAGGAAAGGGAATCTTGGCAATATAGTGACAGGAAACTTAGCTGAATTGTGTTCTACTGTTATGTGGAAAGCAGAATTTGTAAATGATGAACTTGGGTATTTAGCTGAGTTTTCTAAGCAAAGTGTTGAAGGTTTGGTCTAGTTTCTTCTTGTTCTTATTTATAGAAACTTAGCAACTGATCAACAACCTGGGAAAATGTGAAGGAAAAGAGATTGAGGGAAGGTACCATTAAGTCCAAAGAAACTAGATTTAGAAAATTCTCAGCCTACCCAGATTTCAAAAGTTGCTAAAATTAGGCAATTTGCTATTGGGAGTATGCTCGAGAGAGAGGGCCAAGAGTGTGGCTGAACAGCCTTTGCTGGTGCTGAAGAGATTGGGTATGTGACTCATGGATCCTCTCAGTCACCTCAACAGTCACCAAGGAAGGAGGTGAGATACACAGGAAAGATCTGTGGTGGACCCTCTTATCTAATGGCATAAATGCCCATAACATACATTGGAGACTCAACAAGGATTTTGCAAATGTTCTTGTTGTTATTTAGTTGCCAAGTCATCTCTGACTCTTTGCAACCCTATGAACTGTAGCCCACCAGGCTCCTCTGTATTAGAGAGGATTGCCATTTCCTTTTCCAGAGGATCTTCCTGACCGAAGGATTGAGCCCATGTCTCCAGAACTGGCAGGCAGATTATTTACTGCTGAACCACCAGGGACGCCCCTAAATACTGTCAGCTTGGCCTGAAGGGGTCAAGTTTGTGGTAATTTGTTACAATAGCCATAGAAAATTAGAAGCTAGCATTTTAAAAAATACTGTGCCAACGCTTTGCCTGCTTCACATGTATTGTCTCACTTAACAGACTATTGACTAGGGGATTGTTGAAGAAACTAACACCTATGGCATTAATACATCTCTGGTCATTAACATGATAACATTAAGACTGTAATGTAGCTCTGTTGGTATCTCTGCTTTTATTACAGATTTTATTTTTTGTTGGACAGTCAGGAACTCATTATTTTCTCAGTGTTTAATAAACATTAATTTCATGTTGTTATCTCCATTTTATAGTTCACTTATCCTCCCTCTTTACCTCAAGAAGGGCCACCAGACCCTTTTACTTTTTCTAATCGGTAAGTATTTTTTGTGGCCCATAATGCATTAGAGGTGAATGTAATTCTGTGATGCTTTTTGTCACCTAGGTTTATATACAGAGTTCTTCAGGGATCCCTCTTTCCATCTCCAATTCTGAGGGCAAAACACTTGGATAGACTGCCTGCAGAGGAGAGGATTGAAGCTCTCAAGAAGTGGAGAGGGCCTGGGCAGATGGATCAGTTGACGTCTAAGTATGCTGACCACTCAGCCGTTGAGTCAGAGAGAATACCCATTTATGACCCATCTGCTGTCTTTGCAGCGATGTCGGCAACTGCTTGTGCTGTTGAGAAAGGAAACTTACCTGTATGTGAAACTGCTTTAGACTCAGACTTCTCTGAAACTAAGGCCTCAGGGATGGCTGGACCCTCAAAGGATTAAAAAAAGCGGGATATCCTCCTTGGAGATGCCAGTATTCCATCAAATTTGGGAAAGCAACTTTGAAGAGGCTCCTTTGCCAAAGCAGCATGACTTGATTTTTCCTTAAGGGACAAGAACATTTTACTGGAAATGTTTGGAGAAGCCTATGTGATGACTTACTGTACGTTTGTGGATCCATGTGTAACGGACGTTGGAATTTGACCTGGACAGAGTTTAGAGAAGTGAAATATTTAATTCAGATTCAGATGCTTTCATGAAACTTTTTGGATTTTGTGAAAGCGTTTTAGTTGTTCTATAAATGCAAATATTTTCAAGAGGGTTCATTTGGGACATATATTTATTTGACTCTGCTCATTTCAGTGTTCTCCTGAGATGGAGTCCTCCGTAGTCCATGGAGATGCATTCCTCTCTCGGCTTCTAGTCAAAAGACTTTTTATGAGGTCTGCCTCTGTACACATGCTGTCAGTGAAATGATAGAGCCCATAGGTAAGGAAAATGGAATCAGTTGAGTCTAGGCCACCTTGGCAGTTTCCTGTATTCTAAAACTGACAGTAGCCTGATCAAAATGAGACAATCAAAACAGTCTTCAGGAGACCATTTGAGGGTTTATCATCTTTACCCTATAATTTTCTGGCATGCAAATACTTTCAAGCTCTTTCAACCTCTAAAAATGAGATATTATAAACTGACACTGATACAGGTGATTCTCAGGAGAATTCTCTGAGGTTCTTAGATTTGCTTTTAATTACATTTAGGACATGAATGTCTATACCAAGTCCATTGCTGTTGCAAATCATGTATGCTGGCTTTAATTGGAACAAGAAAACTACTTTCTACCACAACTGCCAGGTATTATTATAAGATCATGTATTCTTGTCAAGTTCTTTTAAAATTCTGTATCCATTCATCTGAAAATTATCAGCCAACCCAGAACTTCCTTCGTGAAGTCTCCATGCTAATGTTCTATGTCTGTATCAAGCTCTTCTTAATGACTGTTCAGCTGTGTTCTCAGGGCTTAATTTTCTACTTGTTGCCTACTGTTCTGGTCTGATATTTTTTGTAGCCTTCTAATATTATTGCAATTGGTCTTTTATACAGACTGATTTCTAGCATATATCCAAAATCCCATATGGCTAATGGAGGTAGCTGTCTGCTTTCTTATGATTTTTTAAACTTTTTAATAAATAACATATATTAAAAGCTGTCATAACTCTGATACTCATCAAATCCAGTAGTAATTGGTACCAGAACTGAGAAGGAAAATCCCAAAGCAATACCTTTAAAGAATATTGTTTGACCTATCCTTATATGGAAAAGTCAGTGATGTCATATCATCTGTTATCTTCATAGCAACTAGCATTTACTCCTTGAGATCATCTTCTGATAAATAAAAATTTAGAGATATATTCACTTAAAAAAGAATCTAAGGAATGAGTCCAAATGACTAAAAAACGGTCAATCTCTCTGATATAAATTATCTGTACACAACAGTTCATGTTATGGGTCTACAACTTCTTCTTCAGCAATCCCAGGAACTCTGAAAACTGAAAAAGTTTTCATAAATTAAGCACAAATACAATGTCTTAAACAGATACAAGACTATTTAATATAGTTACTCATATATTTTGCCACAAAAATATTAATAATTTTGTTACTGTGCTACTAAACATTTTAATATTATGCTTTTTAAATTTTTTAAAATTCTGGATTCTGAGACACATCTGGTCCTCAGGCAGAGATTTGGGGTCTTTATAAAGCCTTTAAAGATTCTCATTTCCAAGTGAATAACTCTTATGCAGTTTCCTAAGCTGATGTTCCAGCATTTTCGGTAAGTATTCAGCATATTTTACCAAATTTGGGGGAGCCCAATTTGCTCCTAGTAACCAAGAAAAATTAGCAGTATATATTTGTGATATAATTTTTACCCCAAAAGATTTATAAAGGAATTGGATTAGATTCCCAAAATGTGTTCTAGAAGACAAAAATCCTTATCCTCTTACCAGGGCTAAGGTTTTCCTTGGACACTCAATGGGTGATTAGAGATTATCGGCAAACTCTTTCAGACTAATCAAAGAGTGAAAATGAAGTCGCTCTGTCGTGTCTGACTCTTTGTGACCTGTGGACTGTAGCCCACCAAGCTCCTCCGTCCATGGGATTCTCCAGGCAAGAATACTGGAGTGGGTTGCCATTTCCTTCTCTAGGGGATCTTCCTGACCCAGGGATCAAACCCAGGTCCCCCACATTGCAGGCAGATGCTTTAACCTCTGCACCACCAGGGAAGCCCTTAAATACAAGAATCCAAGTACTAACATCAAAGGTTTCAAGGGAGGAAAGGAAGACAGGTTGAAAGAAGAAGGGAGGAGGCGGGAGAGGAGGGTGAAAGGGGTGGCCTTACAGACGTCTCCTGCCACCTACAGATACCCAAGCATTACGGGACTTTTCCCTGGGCCTCCAGAGAAGGGAGGACTGGAACTCGGCCCTGCCAGAAATCAGACCAGACCAGAACCAGAATTCGAGTTCTCTGCCAAGAGGAGGTGATCAGTCTCCAATCCTCAGCTCAGGCTGAGGGTCCTTTGACCAGATTCCTGCGTCCAGGACCGGGGGGCTAGAAAAACAGGGAAGGATAGGTTGGGTAAAGGAGAGGAAAGAGAGAGGGAAGGGGGGAGAGGTCAATAAAGTCTCTTGTTCCTTACCGGTCGGGGCACTCTGGCCAGTTGTCTGCGTCAGGAGGAGACCAGGAACAAAAGGGTCCCAGTTACAGCAGCTGGGTCTGGTCCATTGGCAGGCAAGCTGGCCCCTGAGTACCCTGAGTGGTCAGGATGTCAGTCTCAGCGAAGAAGAGTCCCCGCCAGAGTCACCATTTGTTGCAGGAAGGTGGACCCCTTCCAGGGCCCGAAACTGGGCTCTTGTCTAACACTTGGAAATGAATTGTCCAAGGAGACACGTCTGCTGACAAAGCAAGAGATTTTATTGGGAAAGGGCACCAGGGTGGAGAGCAGTAGGGTAGTGGCATTTAAAAGAGCATGTTCCTTGAGGGAGTGAGATAAAAGACAGTAAATTTTGATTGGTGGGAAACAGTGCCAACTATAATAGTGGGAAACGTTTTCTGGGGCTTGCTCCATGTTTTACATCCAATTAAAATTATACCATTTTATTTGTATTAAGGGTTATTTAAAATAACTACAGTATATACATTTCACTGAACATAAGTTGAGCATAAGTTGTTCCATTATATAACAGAACTGATGTATGTTCTTAAGCTTTCATACAGTTGTGACCATAATTGAGTTGCTGGATTTTACCTTCTCGATAGGTTTATACAAACTACAGAACAAGAGATGAATCACATGGAAAGTGTCAAGACAGCTTTGCGAATGTCACCTATGAAAACACATAGGAGAGAGTACAAAACGACATGTATAAAACTGCAGGTAGTCTCGGGGGGTGCTGGGGCAGCCCAGGCTGTGGAGGAAATCCTTTGTTGGTGTTCAGGTGCTCAGTCGTGTCCAACTCTTTGAGACCCCATGGACTGTGGCCTGCCAGGTTCCTCTGTCCATGGGCTTTCCCAGGCAAGAAGACTGGAGTGGGTTGCCATTTCATTCTCCAGAGGATCTTCCCAACCCAGGGATTGAACCAGTGTCTCCTGCATTTGCAGGAAGATTCTTTACTGCTGAGCTACCAGGAAAGCCCATAAATTAAATTAGGTACATGTGAAGATTTGTGTTTTGAAGGTGTTTAGTGGGAAAAAAATACTTTAACCACCAATTCCTTTGTAAATTGATGTGCATCATGACATAGTACTTAAAAGCATATTTAATTTTTTTGTTTTAATTATGGGAATAAATGGCAACACCAGCTATTAAATATCTTTTAAGGAAAATTACAAAATGTTTTTCTTCATGCAAAAAATTTTACTGTGCTTTGAAATACATCTCTGTAACCTTATTGGTATGGATGAATAGAGAAAAACTGGAAAATAATTAGGTGTGGGGTAAAATTTAACTTACTTAAAAAATTGCATCTCTCTACTCTAAAGCAAGTCCTCCTTTAGCAAAGTTTAACCTCAACTTCATTGTCACAAAGACAGAAATTTTTCCCACAAATAGTTTCCTAGTTGTCAAAGTCTCAGTTGCTTAACTGATACAGAGTGAACAAACCCCAACTCTGGGAAGGGTCTATGAAGACTTTCCTATGCAATTACAACCTGGATTTAAATTCCAAATGTGCAGTCTTTTCATATCAAGTGCTAATATTGATGTGAAAAGAACTTTGTGGTCAATGGGATTTGCTCTTTCAGCTACCTAAATGGATGCTCTGTCTTTCATAAGTTCTCAGAATTATGCAAACTTTAGAAGAATGAATAACTTAAGCATGTAAATTATCTTGGCTTTTCGTAAATCAAAAGCAAGCCTCTGATGTTGTTATTGAAATTTGCCACTATGCTCTTATGCTGGAGAAATTTTCATTTTGCTGGCAAAGATTCATCAGCCTGGGTCTCAATGTCCTTTTATGACTGGACAAGAGGGAACTTTCTCTAACCTGTTACCCTGGTCCCTACGCTCTTCTCTTTCCCAAGTTGACCATTTCACTTTACAGTTGAGGTTAGGCCTGCCTAGCAGAAGAACAAACTCTGTTTTGCTTTGGTTTTTAAAAGATTTTCATTCAACTTGAAGTAAGAGAAAAACAGAATTGAAAAAAAAAAAAAAATTCGACTGAGACAAACATGAACATTTGCAGTGCACTGTGGAGCATCCCTGTCTATGAAAAGTGCTTCCGTACAGCTCTCTACCGGACATCCTCCACCGTCGAAAAGGCCATTTTCTTTGAATGTTGCTGGCAAAAGTCTCATCATCTTTGGAATTAGTTTAGGAGAAAGGTATGGATGTATATTTGTCTTTCAATCCATTTGACAAAGTATGTCACATTGCTGTAAACTCCAGGCCCCAGGACTTTGGAAAAGCAGACGGAGCCCCATGAAGTTAAGCCAAATAATGTCCACTGTCCTCCCGGCTTCTCACAAACTAGAGGCCCACCACTGTCACCCTGTAATGAAGAGCAGTGGATGTTAGTCACTGATATTTCAGAGCCCTCATGTGTCCATGCTATCCTGAGGGTAAAATAAAGCCAAACCCAGCTTAACCAATGTCCTGAAAAATTTCAACAAAGGTCTCTTCAATGTGTAAAGGGAACACGCTTTCCCCTACATAAACAGAACTTCCAAATGAACATTTTAAATCTTGATTAAAGAATAGAGGTGGCTTGAGAAAGGACTATATTCTTTTTTTTCTGCGAAATCGGAGGACATTTTGTCATTTCTTACACTTAATCGAAATATATCAAACTTTTTTTTTTAATTTTAAGTATATCAGGACTGAGTCCCTAAATGATCTAACTCTTTTAATTTTGATCCAGTTTATAAATGTAGAACATGTTCAAGGATAGTTTTCTCACAAAAAAAATAGTGCTAGAAAAATCTAAAAATAAGTCACTTTCAGGATTCTTGCTGTGTGAATGAATGTATTAAGTAAAACACACTCAGGGTAAGAACAACTTAATACTTACTATATTTAATAGAAAAGAATTAGCATGCTTAAATAGAAAATACCACATAAGAATTACAGTAAAAACTTATTATAATGCATACATAGAGATTTCATTTGCATAGAGACATTCATTCTTAATATTTAAGTTTAGGTATTACAGTTAAGTGAAAGTGAAGTTGCTCAGTCTTGTCTGACTCTGCGACCCCAGGGACTGTAGCCTACCAGTCTCCTCTGTCCATGGGATTTTCCAGGCAATAGTACTGGAGTGGATTGCCATTTCCTTCTCCAGGGGATCTTCCCAACCCAGGGATCGAACCTGGGTCTTCCACATTGTAGATAGACTCTTTACCATCTGAGCCACCAAGGAAGGCTAAATATTTCTTTAAACCACTTGTTGGTTTTCTTTTTGGCTGGGGGCGGGTGGGGGGTGGTGCGGGTGGCAGCAAGAATACTGGAGTAGGTTGCCATTCCCTTCTCCAGGAGATATCCCCGACCCAGGGATTGAACCCGGGTCTCCCGCATTGTAGGCAAACGCTTTACCGTCTGAACCACCAGGGAAGTTATTACAGTTAAGTTTTATTCAGTTTTCCTTGTCCCAATATAATTGACACTATGGCTTTAAAAATGCTAATATTTTCTATATCTGAAAAGATGAGAATATGAGAGATATGTTCTGCATGGCCTCAAAAGAGAAGGATAGATACTCTAGAAAATAAGTAAGCATGTGGACTCATGACAGATATTTACAAAACACTCCTTGCTTTGCAAGAATTTCAAACTTGGAAGTATATCTATGGTCCTCCCACTTGGTAATGTTGAGAAATAGAAATTGTGTTTATTGATGCTCTCTTAAACACCTTCCCTGTGTTAGTTTATTTAATTCTCATGAAATAACTACAGGTTAATAATTATAATTATTATTTACATGTTACTACTTATATAAATATAAATATTTAAATATATAATAATAATTGTTATATCTTATTTATCCCTCCCTGCTTTGGTAACTGTAAGTTTGTTTTCTATGTCTGTGAATCTGTTTCTGTTGTATATATAGATTCATTTGTATTATTTTTTCAGTTCAGTCAGTTTCTCAGTCATGTTCGACTGTTTGCAACCCCCATGGACTACAGCACTCCAGGCTTCCCTATCATCACCAACTCCCGGAGCCTACTCAAGCTCATGTCCATAGAGTCAGTGATGCCATCCAACCATCTCATCCTCTGTTTCCTTTTCCTCCTGCCTTCAATCTTTCTCAGCATCAGGGTCTTTTCCAATGAGTCAGTTCTTCTCATCAGGTGCCACTAGTTTGTTGTTGCTTCTGTTTCTTTTGCTTTGGGAGGCTGGTCTAAAAAAGTATTGCTACAATTTATATCAAAGAATGTTTTACCTATGTAATCTTATAGGATTTTTATGGCATGTCTTACATTTAGGTCTTTAAATTGTTTTGAGTTAATTTTTGTATAATAATTATGTATATTTTTTGTTGTAATTTCATTGATTTACATGTAGCTGTCCAGCTTTCCCAACACCGCTTATTGAAGAGATTGTCTTTTCTGCACTGTATTCTTGCCTTAGAGATTGACCAAAAATGTGTGGGTTTATTTTTGGCCTCTATCCTATTCCACTGATCCATATGTCTGTTACCATGCTATTTTGATTACTGTAGCTTTGTGGTATCATCGGAGAAGGCAATGGTACCCCACTCCAGTACTCTTGCCTGGAAAATCCCATGGATGGAGGAGCCTGGTAGGCTGCAGTCCATGGGGTCGCTACAAGTCAGATACGACTGAGCGACTTCACTTTCATGCATTGGAGAAGGAAATGGCAACCCACTCCAGTGTTCTTGCCTGGAGAATCCCAGGGACAGGGGAGCCTGGTGGGCTGCTGTCTATGGGGTCGCACAGAGTCGGACACGACTGAAGTGACTTAGCAGCAGCAGCTTTGTAGTATAATCTGGAATGAGTATGTCTCCAAGTTTTGTTCTTTTTTCTCAGAGTTGCTTTATCAATTCTGGCTCTTCTGTGATTCCACATAAATTTTAGAATTATTTGTTCTAGTTCTATTAAAAAAAAAATGTCACAAGTATTTTGACAGTTTAGTTCAGTCACTCAGTCATGTCTGACTCTTTGTGATCCCCATGGACTGTAGCATGCCAGGCCTCCCTGTCCATCACCAATTCCCAGAGTTTATTCAAACTCAGGTCCATTGAGTTGGTGATGCCATCCATCCATCTCATCCTCTGTCATCCACTTCTCCTCCCACCTTCAATCTTTCCCAGCATCAGGGTCTTTTCAAATGACTCAGTTTTTCACTAATCAGGATTTTTTGGCAGGGGTTGCATTAAATATGTAGATTGCTTTGGGTAGTATGACCATTTTTACAATACTAATTCTTTCAATGCTAGAGCATTGGATGTCTTTCCATTTCTTTGAATCATCTTCAGTTTTCTTTACAACATTTTAGTTTTCAGTACATAAGGGTTTTCACCTCCTTGGTTAAGTTTATTCTTAGGTATTTTTTAATGTGATTTTAAAAACAATTTTTTTTTCAATTTTTTTCTTTCTGATATTCCATTTAGTGTAAAGAAATGCAATAGCTTTCTGTATATGAATCTTTTTATTCTGTTTTTAATCTTTTATTCTGTTACCTGGCTGAATTTAGTTATTAGTTCTAATAGTTTTTGTATGGAGACTTTAGGATTCTTTATATAGAGTATCATATCATCTGCAAATAGTGACAGTTTTCTTTCCCTTCAAGGTTTTCAGTTTTTCACCATTGGGTATTATGCTGGCTGTAAGTTTGTCACAAATGGCTTTTATTATGTTGAGATATATTCCCTCTATACCCAGTTTGTGGTGTGAACATTACCAAATTGAAGAATAAAAACTGTATTATCACCTCAATAAACGTAGAAGAAGCTTTGGACAAAACTCCTTACCCATTTTTAAAACGTGGCCATAGAGGGAACATAATTCAGCATAATAAAGGCATATACGGGGTTCCCTGGTAGCTTAACTGGTAAATAATCTGCCTGCAATGCAGGAGACCCTGGTTCAGTTCCTGGATCAGGAAGATCCCCTGGAGAGGGGATAGGCTACCCACTCCAGTATTCTTGGGCTTCCCTGGTGGCTCAGTTGGTAAAGAATCTACCTGAAATGTGGGAGACCTGGATTCAATACCTGGGTTGGAAAGATTCCCCTGAAGGAGGACATGGCAACTCACTCCAGTATTCTTGCCTGGAGAATCCCCATGGACAAAGGAGCCTGGCGGGCTACAGTCTGTGGGGTCACGAAGAATCAGACACAACTGAGCACAGCACAGCATGTGACAAACCCACAGCTAAACATCATACTCAATGGTGAAAAGCTGAAAGCATTTTCTCTAAAATTAGGTACAAGACAAAGATATCTTCTCTTGCCACTTCTACTCAACATAGTTTTGAGAGTCCCAACAATAGCAGTCAGAGAAGAAAAAGAATTAATGGTAATCCAAAGTATGAAAAGTAAAATTGTCACTGTTTGCAGATGACATAACTACATGCAGAAAATCCTAAAGATGCTACAAGAAAACTATTAGAACTCATCAATAAATTTGGTACAGTTGCAGGATACAAAATTAATACACAGAAATGTGTTGAATTTCTAGACACTAAGAATGTAAGATCAGAAAGAGAAATTAAGGAAACAATCCCATTTACTGTTTCATCAAAAAAATAAAATATCTTGGAATAAACATACCTAAGGAGACAAAATACCTGTACTTATAAAACTATAAGATACTGATGCAACAAATTGAAGAACACACAAATAAATGGAAGAACACACAAATAAATGGAAAGATATACCTACCATGTTCATGGATTAGAAGAATCAGTATTGTCCAAATTACTATATTACCCAAGGAAATCTACAGATTCAGTGCAATCCCTATCAAATTATTATGTCATTTTTTGCAGATCTAGAACAAAAAAATCTTATAACTTGTATGGAAACACAAAAGATCCCAAATAACCAAAGCAATCTTGAGAAAGAAAGAAATGCTGAGAAATCAGGCTCTGTTACTTCAGAATATGTTGTAAAGCTACAGTAATCAAAGCAGTATGGTACTGGCCCAAAGACAGGCTTATAGATAAATGGTACAGGATAGAAAGCCTAGAAATAAGTCCACATAACTATGGTCAATTAATATGACAAAGAAAGCAAGAATATACAATGGAGAAAAGACAGTCTCTTCTTCAGTAAGTGGTGCTAGGAAAATTGGAGAGCTACATATAAAAGAATGAAATTAAAATACTCCCTAACATTATGCACAAAAATAAAGACCTAAATGTAAGACTGGATATTACAAAACTCTAAGAGGAAAACATAGGCAGAACACTCTTTGATATAAACCACAGCAAGATCATTTTCAATCCACCTGCTATAGTAATAAAGATTAAAAATAATAAACAAATGGGATTTAATTAAATTTAAAAGCTTTTGCACAGCAAAGGAAACCACCTAAACAAAAAGACAGCTTACAAGGGATTAATCTCCAAAATATACAAACAGCTCATGAAGCTCAATATCAAAAAAACAACCCAATCAAAAATGGGCAGGAGAGAAACATTTCTCTAAAGAAGACATACAAATGACCAAAAAGAACATAAAAAGATATTCAGTGTTGCTAATTATTAGAGAAAAGCAAATTAAAACTACACTGTAGTATCAACCCAGACTAGTCAGAAGAGCTATTATCAATGTCTACAAACAATAAATGCTGAAGAGAGTGTGGAGAAAAGGTAACCCTTCCTACACTGTAGGTGGGAATGTAAATTGGTAAAATCACTATGGAGAATAGTACAGAAGTTCCTTAAAAAACTAAAAGTAGAGTTACCATATGATCCAGCAACTCCTAGACATATATCTGGGGAAAAAAAAACAAAAAACAAAAAAGATGCATGCACCCCAATATTCATTGCAGCACTATTTACAATATCCAAAACATGGAAGCAACTTACTGGCCCATAGACAGAATGATAGGTAAAGAAAATATACTACATATATATGATGGGATATTATTCAGCCATTAAAAAGAATGAAATAAGGCCATTTGCACCATCATGGGTGGACCTGGAGATTGTCACACCAATTGAATTATGTCAGAGAAAGACATATCACATCAGTTATATTTGGAATCTAAAAAGATGATATAAATGAACTTATTTACAAAACAGAAATAGACCCACAGGCTTAGAAAACAACATAGTTATCAAAGGGGAAAGGTGGGGAGGGGAACAAATTAGGAGTTTGGGATTAACATATACACACTACAATGTAGAAAATAGATCACTAACAACGACCTACTGTATGGTGCAGGGAATTCTACTCAATGTTATATAATAGCATACATGGGGAAAGAATCTCATAAAGAATGGATATAACTGAACCACTTTTCTGTACACCTGAA
Organism: Capricornis sumatraensis; assembly: GCF_032405125.1. Lineage (NCBI taxonomy): Eukaryota > Metazoa > Chordata > Mammalia > Artiodactyla > Bovidae > Capricornis > Capricornis sumatraensis. Next base: position 69,178,958 of record NC_091075.1, read on the forward strand.
ACTAACACAATATAGTAACTCACCTATACCCCAATATAAAATAATAATTATGTATGTACGTATTACCATTTTAAACCTTACTTCAGTTGTTTTTATAGTTCTTTGAGTTCTTTTTGTTTTTCCTTTTGTGCTTTGATGATTTTCTTTTGAAGTATGCTTGAATTCCTTTCTTTTAGATTTCTGTGAAATTATTGTATGTGTTTAATTTGTGATTACTATGGAGTTCAAATATGTTGACCCATTACTATACTTGCTTTAAATTTATTATACTCACTTTTACAAAAATTTTGATTGCTTCTTAATCTCTGTACTGGCATATTTAAGTGATCTTCAGTCTTTCTCAGTTTCAATATCAGTCCTACCAATGAACGAACACTGAGGACTGATCTCCTTTAGGATGGACTGGTTGGATCTCCTTGTAGGCCAAGGGACTCTCAAGAGTCTTCTCCAACACCACAGTTCAAAAGCATCAATTCTTCAGCGCTCAGCTTTCTTCATAGTCCAACTCTCACAGTCATACATGACCACTGGAAAAACCATAGCCTTGACTAGACAGACCTTTGTTGACAAAGTAATATCTCTGCTTTTTAATATGCTGTCTAGATTGATCATAACTTTTCTTCCAATGAGTAAGCATCTTTTAATTTCATGGCTGCAGTCACCATCTATAGTGATTTTAGAGCCCAGAAAAATAAAGTCAGCCACTGTTTCCACTGTTTCCCCGTGAAGTGATGGGACCAGATGCCATGATCTCAGTTTTCTGATTGTTGAGCTTTAAGCCAACTTTTTCACTCTTCTCTTTCACTATCATCAAGAGGCTCTTCACTTTCTGCCATAAGAGTGGTGTCATCTGCATATCTGAGGTTATTGATATTTCTCCCGGTCATCTTCATTCCAGCTTGTGATTCTTCCAGCCCAGCGTTTCTCATGATGTACTCTGCATAGAAGTTAAGAAAGCAGTGTGACAATATACAGCCTTGACATACTCCTTTTCCTACTTAGAACCAGTCTGTTGTTCCATGTCCAGTTCTAACTGTTGCTTCCTGACCTGCATACTGATTTCTCAAGAGGCAGGTCAGGTGGTCTGGTATTCCCATCTCTTTTGGAATTTTCCACAGTTTATTGTAATCCACACAAAGGTTTTGGCATAGTCAATAAAGCAAAAATAGATGTTTTTCTGCAATTCTCTTGCTTTTTTGATGATCCAGTGGATGTTGGCAGTTTGATCTCTGGTTCCTCTGCCTTTTCTAAAACCAGCTTGAACTTGTGGAAGTTCATGGTTCATGTATTCCTAAAGCCTGGCTTGGAGAATTTTGAGCATTACTTTACTAGGGTGTGAGATGAGTGCAACTGTGTGTTAGTTTGAGCATTCTTTAGCATTGCCTTTCTTTGGGATGGAATGAAAGCTGACCTTTTCCAGTCCTGTGGCCACTGCTGAGTTTTCCAAATTTGCTGACATATTGAGTGCAGCACTTTCACAGCATCATCTTTTAGGATTTGAAAGCTCAACTTGAATTCCATCACCTCCACTAGCTTTGTTCATAGTGATGCTTCCTAAGGCCCACTTGACTTCACATTCCAGGATGTCTGGCTCTAGGTGAGCCAGACCACACCATCATGATTATCTTGGTCATGAAGATCTTTTTTGTACAGTTCTTCTGTACATTCTTGACACCTCTTCTTAATATCTTCTGCTTCTGTTAGGTCCACACCATTTCTGTCCTTTTTTGAGCCCATCTTTGCATGAAATGTTCCCTCGGTATCTCTAATTTTCTTGACAAGATCTCTAGTCTTTCCCATTCTATTGTTTTCCTCTATTTCTTTGCATTGATCACTGAGGAAGGCTTTCTTATCTCTCCTTGCTATTCTTTGGAACTCTGCATTCAAATGAGTAGAGGTTTCCTTTTCTCCTTTGCTTTTTGCTTTCCTTCTTTTCACAGCTATTTGCAAGGCCTCCTCAGACAGCCATTTTGCTTTTTTGCATTTCTTTTTCTTGGGGCTGAAACTCCAATACTTTGGCCACCTGATGCGAAGAGCTGACTCATTTGAAAAGACCCTGATGCTGGGGAAGATTGAGGGCAGGAGGAGAAGGGGACGACAGAGGATGAGATGGTTGGATGGCATCACCCACTCAATGGATATGGGTTTAGATGGACTCCAGGAGTTGGTGATGGACAGGGAGGCCTGGTGTGCTGCAGTTCATGGGGTCGCAGAAAGTCAGACACAGCTGAGTGACTGAACTTGAGCAATCTTTTTATGTATTTGCTTCTCCTCCTTTGATTTTTTTCCTTTCCAATAGATTGTTGCTTCTTTTCTACTTAGAGAAGACCCTTTAATATTTATTTTCAGTTCAGTTCAGTTTAATTGCTCACCCTTGTCCGACTCTTTGTGACCCCATGAATCGCAGCATGCCAGGCCTCCCTGTCCATCACCAACTCCTGGAGTTCACTCAGACCCACGTCCATCGAGTCAGTGATGCCATCCAGCCATCTCATCCTCTGTTGTCCCCTTCTCCTCCTGTCCCCAATCCCTCCCAGCATCAGAGTCTTTTCCAATGAGTCAGCTCTTTGCATGAGGTGGCCAAAGTACTGGAGTTTCAGCTTTAGCATCATTCTTTTCAAAGAAATCCCAGGGCTGATCTTCTGAATGGACTGGTTGGATCTCCTGCAGTCCAAGGGACTCTCAAGAGTCTTCTCCAACACCACAGTTCAAAAGCATCAATTCTTCGGTGCTCAGCTTTCTTCACAGTCCAACTCTCACATCCATACATGACCACTGGAAAAACCATAGCCTTGACTATATGGACCTTAAGGTTGGTTTAATATTGCTCAATTCTTTTAGTTTTTGCTTGTCTGAGAAATTCTTTATCTTTTTTTATTCTAAATGATAATCTTTCTGGGTAGAGTATCCTAGGTTGAAAATTTTCTCTTTCAGGTTTGAATATATGATGCCATTTCCTAGAAGTGGTGATCATCATATTAATAACTTACCAATGCTATAAACCTAACTAATGAGAAGCCCTGGTGGCTCAGTGGTAAAGAATCTGCCTGCCAAGACAGGAGACATGGGATCAAACCCTAGGTCAGGAAGAGCCCTTGGAGGAGGAAATGGCAACCCACTCCATATTCTTGCCTGGAAACATCCATGGACAGAGGAACCTGGTGGGCTACAGTCCATGCAGTTGCAAGGAATCAGACACAAGTGAGCACACAAGCCTAGCTAATAAGCATAGGCCTTTCAAGGGGCTGACTAAATTGTTCTGTCTGAAAGCCTTATTGATTTTTAAGCAAAATTTACTGGAAACATTTTGATTAGACATATTCCAGTTTTTCATCTCCTCTTATAAAAAAAATTAAGATATTTATGCTGTGCTACACAACTTAGTGACCAAACCACCACTACCACCACTTATTTATGCTAGTTATTAAAATGGGATATGTTTACAGCATCCCTACATTTCCAGATCAGAAACTTAGCCACATAATTATTTAGAATCTATTTTTTGGAGGATTCTGTCTAATGTCTACAGAAGTAGGAGCTATTTTTACCATAAAGGGGCCAAAAGTCCACTTGGATAATGAGAAAAACTTCACATGAAAGCAAAATCTAAGGGCTATAAATAAAGGAGTCTTCAAAAGAATGAGCAATTGCTTCCAGCTAGAGGGGAACATAGGATCCCCTTAAGAGTAGAGTTTGAGCTAAGCTTAGTGAGACAGGTGGACATGTTAGCTGGGAAACAAGTGAAGCAGCAGCAATTTGAAATGAAAGAAGGATACAGATAAAGGCACAATTTGGTCCTCTTTTCCTCTTCATAATACTGGACTTCAGGCCAAAGTTTGTTTGGTTTCAACATCGAGTCCCATTATTTCTAGACCTTAACAGAGGACCATGGCCTCCGATGTGTCCTATTGATGCAGTTAAGGAAGATAATGAGAGGTTCTGATGAATAATTTTGCTCTGCTGCTTGCTAAGTCACTTCAGTTGTGTCCGACTCTGTGTGACCCCAGAGACGGCAGCCTACCAGGCTCCCCCATACCTGGGATTCTCCAGGCAAGAACACTGGAGTGGGTTGCCATTGCCTTCTCCTAGACTTGGTAAAAAAAACGTAGCCTTTTGTCTCTCTTCTTTTCTACCTGAGGTTTTGTTAGAGAGCATCTGGTATGTGTTTAAGATGCCCACAGTGTGGAACTGCCACCACCAAAGAAGTTGACAGGACCCAATTATTATTATTATATGAGCACGACTACACCCATGTCTATGTTGGGCCTGAATTTGTCTTTCAAAAATCAACCTTCCGTCCCCTCCCTTTAGTAGTTACCATTTCATTTTACAGTTGAGGTTAGGTCAGCCTGGCAAAAAACAAACTGTTTTGCTTTGGTTTTTAAAAGACTTTCATTCAACTTGAAGTAAGAGAAAAATAGAATTGAATAAAAAAGCAACGCAAAATTAGACTAAGACAAACTTGAACATTTGCAGTGCACTGTGGAGCATCCATGTCTATGAAAGGACATAGAGCTCTCTGTAGAGAGCTGTCCTGAGGCATGAGTTTTTGGTGAGCCTCTGGGTCATGTTGGCAACACAGAGAAATGTGTTCACATTAATCCTTGCTTCTAGGATAGTTAGTGGCCAAGCACATTCATAACTTCATTCTACCACCTTAGTCCTGGGTGATAGGGGGTAAATTACTTAACCTCTATGGTCCCTTGTTTTCCACAAGTGATGATTATGAGAATTCAGTGAGTTATTAAAAAGTATTTAGAAGAGATACTGGAAACATCTGATAAGTTATTTTCAAAAAAACTTTCCCAAAGAGCCACACATGAATAATAATGAGCTTATATGGACCCACTGAACCTATTGCAGAATTGAATCTCTTTGGTAAGCACAGAGCAACTTACCATGCACGAGTCAACTGTACCAGACTCATAGCCAGCACAGATCATCCGGTTGGTGATGGTCTTCATGTCAAAGTAGGACTGACACTGCTCCAGAGAAATAATGCGTACTTCTCCCTCTTGCAGCTTAAAAGGCACTGGATTTTTTTAAAAAAGAGAAAGAAATAAAACATGAGGGTAAAATGACTCAAAAATTAGGCTAGTCATATAGGAAATCATTACATGTTTATATCAAGAAAACCATATTCTTAGAATGTTATTTCAAAGACAAAGCTCATTTAGAATCAAAATTTTCCAATTAGAAGTGCTGATAGCAGTCATTCCATTAGTCAAGTGCCTCCATTTTGTTAATGAGGAAATGGAGGCACAGACTGGTTAAGTAACCTGGCTCATGGTTTCCCTTTTTTTACAAATGGGTTTTCTAATTTATTTTTTGTGTTTTGGTTGCACTACACAGCATGCAGGATGGATCCCCCACCAGATATGGAACCCAGGCCTCTGCAGTGTAAGCACTGAATCTTAACCACTGGCCCCACCAGTGGTTACTGGTGGAAATTGCCTCCCTCTCTTATTACATGTGGCAATAAACAATAGGTATTACAATGAAAATAATCGAGCCAGAGCTCTGCCCCAGATGGGAGGCTGCCAGCTCTGTGACAGCTCAGCATGTGAGTCCATTCTGCTAAAGTTCAGATCATCTGTTCAGAGTAACAGGGGAATGGTTGTCCCATCCTTGGTTTAAACAATGTTGTCTCACCACGTGCTACAGTAGCCATCATTAGATCAGAACCTTTAATCCTAGAAGATGTGTCAGAAAGATGTCCAAAGGGAAAAGTGTCCCTTAGTGTCAGCAGAGAAAATGTGTGAATTCCAGCTTGCCTGAAAGTTCTTGCCTGGGAAATCCCATGGACGGGGGCCCTGGCAGGCTACAGTTACAAAGAGTCAAACACGACTTGGTGACTAAACAGCAACAAAAGGTGGATAACAGGACACCGATATGTATCATCATCCCTGAGAGCTGCAGTACTACACTGACATAGTTGGCATGGCCAGTGCTTACTATTAAAGAAAATAGCAATTAAATTCTTACTCTAAACTTTCAACAGGTCAAGCAAAGTAAGAGCCCTTTACAGGCAGCTGAGAGACAGCAGTACAAATTTCTAAATTTTTGTATGTTCTCAATGGTGAAAAACAGTATTTCCTCTGAGATCAGAAACAAGACAAAAATGTCTACTTTTGCCACTATTATTCACCATAGTTTTGAAAGTCCTAGCCACGGCTATCAGAGAAGACAAAAGGAATCCACATTAGAAAAGAAGAAAAAACTCTCACTGTTTGCAAAGTCGCTCAGTCTTGTCCGACTCTTTGCGACCTCATGGACTGTAGCCTACCAGGCTCCTCCATCCATGGGATTTTCCAGGCAAGAGTACTGGAGTGGGTTGCCATTTCTTTCTCCAGGGGATCTTCCCAACCGAGGGATGGAACCCTGTCTCCCGTATTGCAGGCAGGTGCTTTAACTTCTGAGCTACCAGGGAAACCCTGATATTATACATAGAAAATTCTAAAGATGCTACCAGAAAACTACTAGAGCTAATCAATGAATTCAGTAAAGGTGCAGGATACAAAATTAATACACAGAAATCTCTTGGCTTCCTATACACAAACAACACAACAAAAGATCAGGAACAGAAATCAGGGAAATGATCACATTTACCATCTCATCAAAAAGAATAAAATACCTAGGAATAAACCTACCTAAGGAGACAAAAGACATGTACTCAGAAAACTATAAGACACTAATGAAAGAAATCAAAGATAACACAAACAGATGGAGAGATATACCACATTCTTGGATTGGAAGAATCAACATTGTCAAAATGACTATCCTACCTAAAGCAATCTAGATTCAATACAATCCCTATCAAGGCAGGGACAACTGATCTTGCATGTCAGCTCCAAGCATCTGTAGGGGCTCCCTGGAGAAATGAGGTATAGAGAGGGACTTCTGAGGTTTCATTTGGGTTTGCAAGTTTAAGTGCATGACGAAGTATTGACTTCTACAATTTGCGTGGAAGGGGGAGTGACACATGCCATTTGTGACTCTCTAAGTGAAAATGGGAAATGATTACCAAAGGTTAGGAAGTACCCTAGTGTTTTCCAGTTAAAAGCTGAAAGGTAAGTGCTCCCAAGAATCCTGACTTACTTTTGTTGCCCATGTGTCCCCAGCCTGTGATATAGCAGTAAGTATCAGGTTCTAAGGACTGATCCGGTCTGGGTAAGCAGACTGGTCGGACGTAGCTTGTTTCATTGATGTCTTGGCTTAGCTCCACTATGCTGATGTCATAGTCCACCAGCGCTCGACTGTAGCGAGGATGCAGGATGATGGTCTTCACAAGGCGCATCTGCATGAATGTTGATGGGTGGTCTAGGTTGTTGATGCCAAACACCACTTTCCAAACAGCAGCATTCTCTCTCCTAAAATAATGATCCAAGAGCTATTAGCATCTTAAACTGCGATTTATCTTTTAAAATTTATATATGATTTTTAAATATTTTTTTGTAAATAATGGCTCTTTCCACTCCCATATCCCACGTATTCTTATAAAAATTTATATAACCCTTGAGCAATTGGTAAATATCATATTGTTGTGGAAAGCAAAGCTTGGGCTTCCTAAATGGGGCTGCTCTGGAAAATAACACTTGTTCACTTTGAAAGGGAGACAGAGTAGTTACTTGCTTCATTGACTGGGAAAGATGATGAAAAGTCATGAAGAAGAGACAGGAGAAAAAAAAATAAAAGAGAATGAAAACCAGAGGTTAAGTGATCCCTCCAAGAAGGACCCAGTGCATCAGAGAAATGTCAAGTTTTCAAGGAAGGCTTCTGAAAATTTCAAGCTAGCAACTTAAAAAAAAGGTCACCTACAACTTATAATGGGTAGTCTCAGACATCACTGCTTTTGAACACTTGACAGGAATAGTCTATCTAATTCCACTTTAAAACACCTTCCCACTTGACTTCGAGAACTCCCCATGCTCCAGAATTTCCTCCTGTCTCTGGGACCCCTTCCTCTCTGTTGCGTCCTCCTTCTCTGCTCTCAATGTCTTCATTGAAGTGACCCAGAGCTCTGCCTTTAGTCTTCTCATTCTTCACTTACCCCTTTGAAGAGCTTACTTAGTCAGATGGCTTTAAATGCCACCCAAATGGCATTTGTAACTTTCAAATGTGTATCTCCAGCTCCATCCTCTCCTTTGAGCTATAGAATCCATTCTACAGTTATTTGCTATTTACAGCCACCCATTATGCAATATTGGATCATCTCTCTTACACACAGCACTGAATGCGTCAGCAAGTCTTCACTGCTCCACTTTCAAATATATCCTGAATCTTGTTTCCCCTTCTGCCACCGCTACAATCCTAATCTAAGCTACTCACCTCTCCCAAACGGTGGCCCTTCTTTTACTCTTAAGCCCATAACCCAGTCTCCTCACACAGAGTGACCTTTTAAAAAATAAAATTATATAAAATTTGTTTCCTGTTCATAATTCTTTTCAGATTCTTTTCCATTATAGGTCATTAAAAGATATTGAATATAGTTTCATGTGCTATACAGTAGGTCCTTGTATAGTCAGTATTTGAAAATAACTAAATAGAATATAGCCTTTAAAAATTATGAATTGCTATGTTGTACACCTGAAACTTATACTGTACATCAATTATACCTCAATAAAATTGATATTATTTGAATATATATAATACCCATATAGAGACAAATATAGCTCTATAGATATATAGATATTGTGCTGGGGATTTCAGTAACAAGCAAGAAAGATACAAACTTTAGGACTGAGTGAAGATATGCAATAAAAGAAACTATTATAATAAAATGCAAAAAGTGCTACAGCATGAACATTACAGGATAATGTTACAAAATTGTTTTACTTTTTTTTAATTTTACTTTACAGTACTGTATTGGTTTTGCCATACATCAACATGAATCCACCACGGGTGTCCATGAGTTCCCAATCCTGAACCCCCCTTCCACCTCCTTCCCCATACCATCTCTCTGGGTCATCCTAGCACACCAGCCCCAAGCATCCTGTATCCTGCGTCTAACCTAGACTGGCAATTCGTTTCTTACATGATATTATACATGTTGTTTTTCATTAAATAAAACCATCTGTTACAGAACATGTCATTCTTTCTCCTTTTTCTTCCTTCCTTCCCTCTCTCCCTTTCCCTGTTCCATTTTTCAGTTTAGAGGAGTAAGCATATGACCATCTGAGAAATTCAACACTCACTCAAATTCTATTGTTTAAGACATCTGAAATAGAACAATTATTGATCTCAAATGTCTACCTATTTAATAGCTTCTTACCTCAATTCAAAGCTACTAAATTTTGGTTACAAAAAATATTCATCTATCTGCTTAAATCACAGGTGGTATGACAAATAGTAGAACACTGCAAACTATTTGGAACAAAATGAAATTGAGTAAACTTTCCAGACTTGATTGCTATATCCCGGTTAATGTAATTCTAATAGTAAAACGTGTTAATAAAACTGATAAATGTTATTATATTCAGTAGCCTCTTGTGACACAAGCTACTGTCAGTTCAGTTCAGTTCAGTTCAGTCGCTCAGTCATGTTCAACTCTTTGCAACCCCATGAATCGCAGCACGCCAGGCCTCCCTGTCCATCACCATCTCCTGGAGTTCACTCAGACCCACGTCCATCGAGTCAGTGATGCCATCCAGCTATCTCATCCTCTGTCTTCCCCTTCTCCTCCTGCCCCCAATCCCTCCCAGCATCAGAGTCTTTTCCAATGAGTCAACTCTTCACATGAGGTGGCCAAAGTACTGGAGTTTCAGCTTTAGCATCATTCCCTCCAAAGAAATCCCAGGGCTATCTCCTCAGAATGGACTGGTTGGATCTCCTTGCTGTCCAAGGGACTCTCAAGAGTCTTCTCCAATACCACAGTTCAAAAGCATCAATTCTTCGGTGCTCAGCCTTCTTCACAGTCCAACTCTCACATCCATACGTGACCACTGGAAAAACCATAGCCTTGACTAGATGGACCTTTGTTGGCAAAGCAATGTCTCTGCTTTTCAATATGCTATCTAGGTTGGTCATAACTTTTCTCCCAAGGAGTAAGCGTCTTTTAATTTCATGGCTGCAGTCACCATCTGCAGTGATTTTGGAGCTCCCCAAAATAAAAGTCTGACACTGTTTCCTCTGCTTCCCTATCCATTTCCCATAAAGTGGTGGGACCAGATGCCATGATCTTCATTTTCTGAATGTTGAGCTTTAAGCCAACTTTTTCACTCTCTTCTTTCACTTTCATCAAGAGGCTTTTTAGTTCCTCTTCACTTTCTGGCATAAGGGTGGTGTCATCTGCATATCTGAGGTTATTGATATTTCTCCCAGCAATCTTGATTCCAGCTTGTGCTTCTTCCAGCCCAGGGTTTTTCATGATGTACTCTGCATAGAAGTTAAATAAGCAGGGTGACAATAAACAGCCTTGACGTACTCCTTTTCCTATTTGGAACCAGTCTGTTGTTCCATGTCCAGTTCTAACTGTTTCTTCCTGACTGTCATTATGGCATTAATACCCACCAAAAGCAAACAAACAAAAAAAAAAATCAAACAGGAAATTCATATACTTCAATATTCAGTAAGGACATTGTTCTATTTTCCTTTTTGTCAAGATCATGGCATCTGGTCCTATCACTTCATGGGAAATAGATGGAGAAACAGTGGAAACAGTGTCAGACTTTATTTTTTTGGGCTCCAAAATCACTGCAGATGGTGATTGCAGCCATGAAATTAAAGGACGCTTACTCCTTGGAAGAAAAGTTATGATCAACCTAGATAGCATATTCAAAAGCAGAGACATTTCTTTTCCAACAAAGGTCCATCTAGTCAAGGCTATGGTTTCTCCTGTGGTCATGTATAGATGTGAGAGTTGGATTGTGAAGAAAGCTGAGCGCCGAAGAATTGATGCGTTTGAACTGTGGTGTTGGAGAAGACTCTTGAGAGTCCCTTGGACTGCAAGGAGATCCAACCAGTCCACTGAAGGAGATCAGCCCTGGGATTTCTTTGGAAGGAATGATGCTGAAGCTGAAACTCCAGTACTTTGGCCACCTCATGCGAAGAGCTGACTCATTGGAAAAGACTCTGATGCCGGGAGGGATTGGGGGCAGGAGGAGAAGGGGTCGACAGAGGATGAGATGGCTGGATGGCATCACTGACTCGATGGACTTGAATCTGAGTGAACTCTGGGAGATGGTGATGGACAGGGAGGCCTGGCGTGCTGCGATTCATGGGGTCACAGAGTCGGACACGACTGAGCGACTGAACTGAACTGATAAGGGGAAAAATAAAGTCTCTTAAAATGTTTTTTCCAAGTCTAGAAAACACCAGGGAAAACAATAACCTGTTGTTCAAAAGGGGTACATGAAGTGAGGGAGGTGTGTAGAAATGCTCTGTTAGTATATTAAGTGTGTGCTAGAAAGAATGAGTCACTCCCTTCTGGGTAGAAGCAAAAGAGGACACAGGGCTACATGAAGGCCACACGAATCCAGTTTCAGTAAAAAGTACCCAGTAGAGAAACACAGGAACAAGCTATGTTCATGTAGTCCTTTTAGAAAACAGTTAAGTTGGGCTACAAAGATGAAAACCCAAGTAGAGCAGCTGAAAATCTTCAGCATCAGGGGGATTTTTTCTCAGTGCTGTCAGACTTCAAAGCAACAGCAGGAAAAACTGGCCAATCCTTAAAGAAGTTTGTACAAACATCCTCATGAAGCCAGGTGAAAAAATTCACAATAACAATAAAAAATGACTGAGGAAGGTGTTAAGAGACATTTTTCTCCTTTAATTCTTGCTCTAGATGGCATTTCATTACCAGAAATTCACATTTAATTTGCTTCATGTTTATACTCCTGTCTTAACGATGAATAGACATTATAGATAATGTTGAGATAATATGATTTCAACTCCTAATTCTTCAGTGATCACTCTAGACAGAATACACAACTACTTATATACTTCAGATACATTATGATGTCCAGGGGAGTTTATACAGAATTGAAGGCACAAGGTCTCTGGACACAATAACCAATTTCAGTTTGCAATCTGCCACACTCAACTCTAGCTTAAACATAAACTCACCACATTTTCACTTAATTCAGCTGGCCAGGTTTAGAGATTATCTTCTATCTTTGCCTTTTCTTAAGAGCACAGAATTTCCCCTTTTTTTCATCCTGAGTTTAATTTGAATAACTTATACTATTTACCCTTTTTCAGAAAATAAAAATAATATTTATAATTAATATTTGTGATAGAAATCACTCTGTTTTACAAGACTTACTCCATAAATAGCACAGCCAGATGGTGACTTGGAAGTATTAATAGTTTGAATAGCATCATTGCTATTCTACAAATCTTAGAAGCCTCTTACTTTTAATATTGCACATGCCCTTGGTAATTTTTTTTAAAGAATTCTTGCAACACACACAGTGAATAGACTTGAGTGACCACAAAGCAAATGCATAAAGGGGCTGAGTATCAGTCAATAATAGCAGGTGTCAGACTACAAGACTTGCCGTCTCCAGGGCCATCTGCCTCTCAGCTCCCACTCATGGTTGTTGTGTTGGAATGTCCAGTGAGAACTGACCTTCAAATCGCTTCAGAGAAGCCAGAGTTCTGGATTTTATGTAAAGCATACATAGTTTGAAGTGCTGACTGAAAGTTTTTAAATGCATCCAACAAGCAAAAGATATCAGATCTAGATTCTTCTTTTAGTGTAAGATCTCTGTGGTTTCCAAGTATTTCTACATGTCAGTTAAATCATCTTCTCACCAGTTATGAGGTGTAAATAGGAATGCTTATTCCATTTCACAGTAGAGAAAGCAGTGACTCAGAGCAGATGAGTGATTCATCTAAAGTCACAGAGATACTAAGTAACAGACCAGAAAGCCGTTAAACCTCTAACACAACCTTTATACTAAGCTTCTCTGAAACAAAGAGGAGAGGTCATAGGCATCAGCGCAGGAATCAGGTTTTGGCCACAGAGGGGAAAGCATGCATGATGGGTGGAGGCTGGCAGATGAGTGATAGGATGGCAGACATCAGGAAGATACCTTCTCTTTCCTGAATGTGTCCCCCAGATATGATGGAGATCTAGCCTTCAATGATGAACTTAAAGAAGTGAACAATTCTATTATCCCAGGGTCCAAAAAAAGCAAGAAAAGGGGATAGTCAGATACACATCCTAGACCTTGAGAATCAGATTTAAGAATATTTTGAAAAAAAGGACAATGTGTCCAGAGATTCTTAAAGCAAGTACAGCTAAACAGAGAGGGGAGAGTTTGAGTTTCAAATTCTGATTTACCATCACAAATTATTGTAGTAAGAAAATGAATCGGCTAATAAAGTAAATGTAGCAACATATGAATCTCAGAGCTTTGAAACTGGAAAGTTTATCACAGAACAGTGGCACAAAATTGCAGCAACTGTCAAAAAGTCTTAGTCATAGAACCCCCTTCCACCATTGCTGGGAATGTAAACTGGTACAGCAACTACAGAGAGCAGTATGGAGGTACCTTAAATAATGAAAACCAGAGCTACTGTATGATCCTGCAGTCCCACTCCTGGGAATATATCTGGAGAAAACCATAATTTGAAAAGATACATAAACCCCAATGTTCACTGACACACTCTTTGTAATAGCCAATACATGGACACAACCTAAATGCCCACTGACAGATGAATGGAGAAAGAAATATGAATAATAGTCATAAAAAGAATGAAATAAAATCATTTGCAGCAATATGGATGAAGTGAGAGATTATCATACTAAATCAGAAAGACAGATATCATATGATCCTGCTTATATGTAGAATCTAAAAATAAAGTATGCAAATGAATGTATAAACAAAACAGAAATAGACTCAGACACAGAAAACAAACTTATGGTTACCAAAGGGGGGAATAAATTAGGAGTTTGGGATTAATATATACACACAACATGTAAAATAGATAACCAACAAGGATGTACTATTTAAGAAGAGAACTATACTCAGTATTTTGTAATAATCTATAAGGGAAAAGAATGAAGAATATGTATATGTATAACTGAATCACTTGGCTGTACATCTGAAACAAACAAAACATTGTAAATTAACTTATTTCAATAAATTTTGTTTGTGGCCATGCTGTGTGGCTTGTGGGATGTTAGTTCCCTGACCAGTGATTGAATCTGGGCCCCTGGCAGTGGAAGAATGGAGTCCTAACCACTGGACCACCAGGGAATTCCTTCAATTCAGTTCAGTTCAGTCATGCAGTTGTGTCTGACTCCTTGGGACCCCATGGACTGCAGCACACCAGGCTTCCCTGTCCATCACCAACTCCCAGATTTTACTCAAACTCATGTCCGTTGGGTCAGTGATGCCATCCAGCCATCTCATCCTCTGTCGTCCCCTTCTCCTCCTGCCTTCAATCTTTCCCAGCATCAGGGTCCTTTCAAATGAGTCGGTTCTTTCCAAAAGGTGGCCAAAGTATTGGAGTTTCAGCTTCAGCATCAGTCCTTCAATGAATATTCAGGGCTGATTTCCTTTAGGATGGACTAGTTGGATCTCCTTATAGTCCAAGGGACTCTCAAGAGTCTTCTCCAACACCACACTTCAAAAGCATCAATTCTTCACTGCTCAGCTTTCTTTATAGTCCAACTCTCACATCCATACATGACCACAGGAAAAACCATAGCCTTGATTAGATGGACCTTTGTTGTAAGAGGGGGCTACCCCATGTCCAAGAGCAAAGGGAATTCTTTATACTTCAACAAATCAATCAATAGGGGGAACAAAAAGGAAAAATTAAAATGGCTCTTAGCAAAATAATGTGTGAGAAGAACAAGAAAAGAGGATTTCTATCTGGGTAAATAATTTAATATTAGTAGTAAACTAAAACAAAGCAAAACTATTTGAACTTTCCTTAACTTCTAATACCTTCATTCAAGGAGAATGATCTTCAGAGAACATCCCAGAAGATTCATCTTCCATGTGATTAAACTTTTAAGTGCTTAATACATTGAAGTGTAGAGTTGATGCCTGGTCTAAGACTATGGGAGGCGTCAGTAGCAGATAAGGTAACATTTCTAGTTCCACCATAGACTGGGTGGTTTAAACAACAAACAGTTACATCTCATAGTTGTTGAGGTTAGAAGACAAAGATTAGGACGCTAGCAGGGTCAAGTTTTGGTGAAGACTCTCTTCCTTGCTTATAGATGGTGATCTTGATGTATCTTTACAAGGCACAGGGAGAGAGGGCCAACTTTCTTGCTCTTCTAAGGACACTTATGCCATCATGGGGTTTTACCTTCATGACCTAATCACCTCTCAGGGGCCCCAACTCCTAATACCACCCTCTTGGGGGTTGGATATTCAACATGGAAACACAAATGTGCTGTCCATAACACACCTGGAGAACTTAAATGTTCAGTATTCTAAAAAAGGAGAAGCTGCAAAAAAAAAAAAGAGAGAGAGAAAGAGGTGGGTGGGGGGTAGGTCAGTGACATAAGGATTTTCTTTGTTGTTTTAGAAGAAAAGTGAATAAAGTATTTCAAAAAGGATGTAGCCCTCAAATACTGGGGAGGGTCCCAGTAAGTTGGAAACTGAAAATTGACCATTGGATTTGACAAGATGGAAGTCACTGAAGACTTTGGTAAGTGCCATTTCAAGTGACCTTGATGAGAGAGCAACCGCAGTGCCCTGAGGTGAGTATAGCAAGCATAGCAGTGGAGACAGCGACTGCAGGAAACTCTGAGGAGTTTTACTGTGAATAATAGCTGAAATGTAGCAATAATTGAAGAGGGGATGCGAAGTCAAGAGAAAGAGGTTTAAGTTGGAACACTGAGATATGTTTACTGAAGCAAATGATCCAGCAAAAGGAAAGAAACAGATGAAAAACAGCAGTGATAATTTGAAAAACCGTCTTTGGAAAGATGAATGGGAATATGGTTATCTTTAAATAGAAGCAAGGACACATCCTCCATCATTACTCAAGACAAAGGCTGGAACATGGCCACTGGCATAGATACCTTGTTGGGATTAGGGGTGCAACAAGGCCAAAGATATAATGTTTGTTTTCTCATGAAGAATGAGATGAGACCAGTGGAGGGTGAAGGAAATTTGGGGAGAGAGGAGAAGATGTCAAATAATTGAGAATGGAAAAGTGGCTTTACTGTGAACATATATTGATGGGTACCGCATTGTTAGATGCACATTTGAGATTCATGATC
This sequence comes from Capricornis sumatraensis, assembly GCF_032405125.1. Classification (NCBI taxonomy): domain Eukaryota; kingdom Metazoa; phylum Chordata; class Mammalia; order Artiodactyla; family Bovidae; genus Capricornis; species Capricornis sumatraensis. The sequence continues at coordinate 69,195,150 of NC_091075.1, forward strand.
ATACATTTGACACGAGCTTAGGTAGCAGTCAGGTGTGTGATTTTCTCCAGCAATGGCCAGCTGTTCGGCTACAGGTGCAGAGTATGTGAATAGGTAGCTGCAAGACTAGAAGAAACAATAACTACAAAGGTTGGAAGTGGGAGAACTCTTTAATGAGTTTCTGCAAGCCCCAGAAACTATAGGGATTGGCCCAAAGTTTAGGCCACCTGCTTGCCTAGATCCTAGACCCAGACATTTGCCACTGGAGTGGGTAGAATGCAGAGAATGCCTCTTTAGGGACAGAGAAGTTGGGAGCATGGAGTCAGGTCAGGGTCACCACAGTTGCTCACTCTCTGGTGATGCTGGAAAACGGCACCCCCAGGAGACATATGGATTCCAAATGGAGAATACCTGTTTTAGTGGCCATCAGTACTTGATGGGAATGGATCAAATCTCTCAAGGTGACAGAATGGAAAGAACAGACTGTAAATAACTGGCATCGTTTATAAGCACCTAGAAAATAAAGAAGTGACCATGAGGATACCATGTGGGCTCAGTAATAAAAAGTCAGACCCAGCCATCACTTCTTCTCCTGATTGTATTAAAACACTGTTAGATCAGGACAGGTGGGGGAGCACAAGGGTTTTGTTCTATGGGGAATGAGAAAGAGAGCTGTCCAGAGTATTATTAAGAGTCCAGTGGATGCTGAAAGTCAGACATGACACTAAACTGCATGGTTGGGTAAACGTCTCAGTTCTAAAGAGCATAAGATTGAACATGTGCTATTCACATTGCCTCTTAGTTAGAGGTCCACCTGATGTGTATGGCAGAAAGATGTAGGGGTAAAGAAGTTGAAGGTCCTGATGGGAGAACTGAAGTAATGATCCCAGGGAACTAGGTTAGCTGGGGAAAGAAAAAGAGATGAGGAAGAGGCAGATGGACTGAGATAATAGGAGACATACAAATAAGCAAATGCAAGTCTTGGGGTAAAGAACTGGTGTGGTAGAAATCAAGATTTGGTTTACCTGGCAGGGTTAAGGGTTGTGATCATATAGTAAAAGGATAGTTTTTCATGCAGGCTTCCTGGAGAGGAATCAGACACTTCTGAAAATTATGAGTTGTGTGCCAGCCTAGGAAGTTCATCCTTTAGTCTTTTGGAGATGGAATTAGGGAGGAAAATTGCTTGTTAAATTGCCCCTGAAACTCATTGTCTTCCTTTCTTGGAACTGTGGAAGTTTAATTTTTATTAGGGCATTTGTGACTTCATCTAATCCGCTTAGTACCTCATGTTTTTAATTTCCCTTTGGGATTTTTAAATACTTCTCCATGGAAGAGCAAGACAACATTGTCTCCCCCCTCCCCCATGAATATAATTGAAAGAGACAGGCTTGCAAAGACCTACTGACAGGTCACACTGGGCCCTGCCGAAGTATGGGATCCGGATATGAAGCAAATCCCATTAATTGTAACAATCAATGATTCCTCCAGAGAGTAAGGCTTACAATTAGAGGTTCTCAAAAACTTTTGAGGCCACTGGAGAGACTGTAAAACAGAATCAAAGACATAGCACCCATTCAAGCAAAGACTTGCTTGATATTGGGCAATTTCTAACTTTGTATGGATAGGCCAGGCCCCACTTGACATCTGTGAAATTCAGTGCTACAAAAGTTCATCAGGACTTTTGACAGAATACCTATGTTCTTAATTATAAACACATATTTCTTCTCTGTTGCAAGGTTCCTCCTTCACTTCACAGGTCTGTCAGTGGATTTGACGGAAAGAAGGAACTTGGATACCACATGTGGAAATGACAAAAGTGGCCCATGAACTGAATGAAATCGCGTATAAAGGGTGTTGTTCCTTTAAAGAGCTGTTGGATTCATTTAGGTAATCATCTTTTGATGAAGGCACTTGCTAGCACAATCTTCTGCTTATCAAGGAGTTATAAATCAGAACTGGAAAAGACATCTGGAAACATCTGGCCCCTTCCAAAGCAATAACATTCCAATGTATTTCCTGACATACTACACAGACTCTTCCTATCATTTGGTGTTGCTCTTACACATTAAAAGTTCTCAAGAGGAGGTTCTGGTTTGACTTTTTACATTATATTTTCCCCAAAAGAGCAATCAAATAGCTAGACATACACATTTCCCTTTTATAATCAATTCTCATGTTATATTCTAATTATTTGTTTAGATGTCTGTCTCCTCACTGGGTTAGAATTTCAAGAAATTAAAGATGTACTCATTTCTTTAACCCCCACATGAAGATGAATATATGTTCTGGGACTCTATCCTGTAGAAACAAGGGTACTAATAGGTGAGTAGCTTTGTATAAGAAGATGTATTGCAGTGTTGTTAAAATGAGAGTAAACTGGGACTAAGGTGAATGCCCATCAACTCAGGAATAATATTAATAGAAAAAGTTATTGTGAGTCTCTGTGATGGAGTGTCATTTAGCTTTGAAGAAGAATGAGCTTGCGCTGCATCCGTTGACTTGGAGGGGATGTCCATGATGTACTGCCACGTGAGAAAATCAACCGACAAACAAAAGTACAGAGTGCGACTTCAAATTGTAAAAATAAATGACACCCTGTGGAAAACAGGTGTTTATATCTGTGGAGGAACAATCGCTAGGGGTTACCTTGAGGGTGATGAGAAAGTATAAGAGAAAGAGTGTGGAAGGAGATAGAAATAGCAAAATGCAAAAATACGCCATAACACTAAGGGAAAAAGTCAGAATGCATGTTTATAGTAATAATATATTAAAAATAAATATTTACCTTTATTGATGTCTTCATTGGTATCAGGCATAATTCTTAAGGCATTACAGAGACTATTTCAGTTGATGCCTCCACCAACACTATGAGGTCGGGATTGTTATTTTCCTCATTTCACAGATGAGGAAACTGTAGCTCAGAGCAGTTTATAAATTGACCCATGGTCACACAGTAAATAGCAAAGCTGAGGAAATCCCCAGTGGCTCAGTGGTAAAGAATCTGCCTGCAATGCAGGAGACACAGGAGACCAGGGTCCAGTCCCTGGGTCAGGAAGATCCCCTGGAGAAGGATACGGCAACCCACCCCAGTATTCTTGCCAGGAAAATCCTATGGACAGAGCAGCCTACTACAGTCCATCCATAGTGCCACAAAGAGTGGGGCACGACTGAGTGACTGAGCACAGCGGAAAAATAATAGTAGACTTCCTACAAATTAGTCTGGTTAAATGACAATAACCAATTTAATGAAGTGATAGAATTGTGAGTTTTTGTTTTAAATATTTGTTATTATTTATTATTGCTGTGCTGTGCTTAGTCACTCAGTGATGTCCGACTCTTTGCAACCTCATGGACTGCCAGGCTTCTCTGTTCATGGGGATTCTCCAGGCAAGAATACTTTTAAATAAAGTAAAATTATTAAAAATAAAGGGAAGAAATGGGAAGGATAGTGGATTTTAAAACAAGTCCTCAAATACTTTGCCATTCCTCTCTGAGAGAAGAGCTCCATGTTTCCGCCCTTTGAATGTGAGTAGGGCTATGACAGCTCTCATCAACCCCATAGCAGAAGGGGGTTGTGCGTCTTTGGTGGCTGGATCAAAAAAGGTGACACAGCTTTCTCCTGACTTCCTATTTTGGGACTCTTGCTCTGGGGAATGCTAGCCACCAAGCTGTGAGTCCTGCTTGGCGAGAAACATAGGCCCCTGCCAACAGGCACAATCTGCTGCTGGATTTCAGATGGTTCCAGCCTCAGAACCTTAGAACCTTCCAGCAGAGGCCCCTGACATTGCCAAGCAGAGACAAACCACAAGCTATGTCCTGTCTGGATGTCTAACTTCCAGAATCCTCCATGGGCATAAAAAATGGTTGGGTTTCATTGTTACTATTGTTGTTATTGCTTGGTTAGGGTTTTGGGGTTTTGTTTTTTTTTTTTGCTTAAAAATTATATAATAACAATCTAAACCAACAAGGACCTTCTTCAGGGATGTTTGTCAATTTGACATAGGTTTCCCATTGATCTTATTTTTCTGCTCCTCTTAGGTATATTTTGATGATTAATTTTATGTGCCAACTGGCTGGACCATGGTGCCCCAACATTTGGCAGACCACCCTCCATAATGTGGGTGGGCCTTACCAGATCAGTTGGAGACCTTCATAGAACAAAGACTGATTCCCTCCCAAAGCAAGACAGAGTTGCCAGCCAGCACACTGCCTTTGGACTTTTACTGCAGCTCTTACCCGAGCCTCCTGCATGTCTGCCATCCCTTCAGACTTTAGATTCACCAAACCTCCAGTAACGTTTGCCAATTCCCTGAAAACTCTCTCACTGGTCTGTTTCTCTGGGCAGCCCTAATACAAATATTTTCTCTTTTACTCTGCTTCCCAAACTCCTCACCAATTCCTCTAGCCTCCTAATGTCACTATAGTATCCAAGTAAATCCCTGCTGTTTAACTTCATATGCATTTGATGTCTTTAAGAGGGCTAGAAAAGAGACTAATGCTGGCTGAAGAGTCAGTCTTCTTTACTTCCTTCTGCCCCTCCCTCTTCAGGACATAAATCATGATTAGTATACATCTATTGCCAATAAATGAGCATGATAACACCAAGGGCAGAAAAATCTAAGCAGATAAAGGCCTGGGAAGATCAACTGTGACTTCTGCATTGAATTACAGAATGACATATGCCTTTAAGAATGCCCAAATGACAAAAGATCAGATCCAGGCAGAGCAAAAGAAAAGGTGCAGCTTACCCCTCGAAGCAGTGGGCGACCGTCAGAACCCATTTCTTGGCAATGAGGACACAACCACAAATGTGCCCACTGGGTTCACTCTGCAGGGAACACTGCCAGGGCCACCTTCCTGGGCGACTCGTCCGGCCCCCTAGAATCCTCTTGTTCATCCGGGCAGCAGGGCGGCGCCCACAGTCTACCAAGGAGCAGGACAGAGGACAGACAGATGTGACTCACTGCCAAACCCAACTGGGTGCCTGCATCTTCGCTGTCATGTACACGAGATCATTTCTCCCCCTGAGCCAATCCAGTTAGGTTCAGATACCATTGTTACACCACGAATTCTCTCACCTTGTTTAGCACACAGAAGAGAAATCTTACTTCTGCTATAACAGGACTGCCTAGATTTGGAAACAAAAAAATGGCATAATATTAAGTTATGTATTTATTGTTTACTTCAAACACTTTACCAGTGGAAAGCAAGACGCAGGTTGTACTTAAGACAGGAACTCTCAAGTCAGGGCTGTGGTCAGCTATCACTTTGGGATGGAGGTATAGGAAGGATGTACTTTTTTGGTGTATTTAACATCATGATAATACAGTTTCACATTTGTGGGAAGCAAAACTCCAGTTAGCCAGGTTTCTCATATCACCTAAGCTGGTTGCACCACCCAGAATATAAATTCAATGATTTTCAAAGTAGAGAGAGGAAAAGGAAAGAACTAGTCTGCTTCTCAGAACATGTGGTGAGGAGGGAGCATGTCCAATCTTTATGCTTATAGAGAGGGCGTGCATGTCCAAAAGAAACTGAGAAATGGTTTGAGAGAAATAATGAATTACTTCAAAAAGTTAGAGACCAGACAAAGGAACTGAATATTTAGACTAGAAGAGAATCTTGTAGAGACTTTATTACCTTTTAAAAAACTGTAGTTGATTTACAATATTGTGTTAGTTTCAAGTATACCGCACTGTAATTCAGTTATTTTTTCTGATTCTATTCCATTATAGCTTATGATAAGATGTTGAATATAATCCCTCATGCCATACAGTAGATCTTTGTTGCTTATCTGTTTTATGTACAGTAGTTTGTACCTGTCAATCCCATATCCCTAATTTGTCTCTCCCTGCTTTCCCTTTCACCTTTAGTAACCATACATTTGTTTTCTATGTTGCTGAGAACTTTCAGTGTTAAACTATGTATCTATGATTAGCTGACAGGAAGAAGGGGGATTAAATTCATGCCATGTTACTCTAGGTGGCAGGATCAGAATCAATAGGTGGAATTTATAGAAACAATGCATCCAGGAAAGCAAAGATTTTTAAAAATCAGAGTTAAGTTTTAAAGGAAAACACACGGCCATGTTTAAGCATCTATCAATGTGGCTGCACAAGAGAATTCAGTTCAGGGCGTGATAGTTTATATCACAAGGTTCTCTGCTAAGCATTTATTCTACAATGCAAATTTAAAGGAAAAAAAACACTTTGAGACTAGATGTGCTTAGAATCCTTGATCTGTCAGAAAAAAAAAAAAAAACAACCCCAAGTATTAATTTCCACATTCCTTTTTGAAGACCTGCTATATTTTCTTTTGTTGCTAAATTTGCATGGGGACCTGTATATACAATAAATTATATAATACAAAAAAAGCACATACATGTTTTACCTTCCCATAACCTGAAGTCCTATCTCTTCCTCACTCTCGTCTCATTATCCTTAGTTTCTTTGTAGCATTTCCAAATATGCGAAATTCATTCTGTTTCTTATTGCTTATACTCTCTCTTTTCACCTCTAAGGTGTATGTTTCCTGAGACCAGGGTTCTTGTCCCCCTTATCACTTCTACATCCCTCAGAGCTCAACAATAAACCTGGCATAGAAAAAGATAGCAATAATAAGCTGTTATCTATTAGATCTTAAAATCATAGCTTTTAGGAATACGGAAAGATCAAAGACTATCTGTCTTAACTCTTTTATTTTAAAAGGAAATTGAGGTTGTGTGGGATCACACATCTAGGTAGTAAGGCAAGACTAGAATTAGATCCACTGACTTCCCATTTCAAGTCACTTTATCCATCTATCCATCAATCTACCGACCTAGAAGGGCTTTCCTGGAAGTTCCAGTTTGGAAAAACAAGCCACTCCGTTGGAAGATTCAGGTCATTGTTTTGGAGAAAGTGCTTCAGTTGACAGCTTTTCAGAAATTTGGACACAGTTTTGTCTATAGGGAAAATGTCAAGACGTCTAAAGAAAAATGACCCACCTTTTAATTTTCTTCTTTGAAATTCTTAAGAGGTGGTTTCTCTAGCACTAATTAAAAGATTTGGAGTCATAAAAACTTGTTTTGAGTTCAGAGAATAGCACTTACCATTTGTGGGCTGTGAATCTGAGCAAGTTTTATGTAAATATTCTATAGCTATGTCCCTGTAATGTCATAATCACTAAATGTGTTAATTCCCTCAATGTATCTTTCTCCTGCACCCCTGCCCATAGATGAGGGAGGCAACGCTTAACATTCCACAACCTTTTTTAGGGGAAATTTTTCAGAAGTAAATTTTCGAGGTTACTTGATTACACTTTCTTTGTGTGTCTGTTTTTTTTCTCAGACTCTCTGAGTTTTATCAGCTGTCATGACTTCAATTTCCTCTGTTAACTAGTTCCATGTAGCATCTGTAGGAATTGTAGACATTAAGAATTTATTTCAAACAGGATGTGAAAAACACTCCAAGATTAGAACCCAAGTTCCGCATCCTACACTATGATAGTTTCTGTAATCATAATAAAAAAATGCAATTAGCCAAAAGAAAAAGACGTATGTCTACAAAGAAGGAAAAAAGCCAAATGATGTTGAAATACAAATGTCCTTAGGTAGTCTATGCAAGTTCCTGTTTGATGTGATACATGTAGAATACCTTAGATTTGAAACAGAAGCAGGGCCCTGATGATAGACCTTTGCTCCATAATCCACTCTACACAGCTCTAGTGATGGGTTGTCTTACCCTTTTACCAGTAGTTCATGCAAAGTTGCTGCATTAAGGCTCTCCCAGTTGGAGCGTAATGTAAGCCACTGTTGGTCTTGCTCCTGTTCCTCTATCAATTTGGTCACAGATGGTTCGCTAATAGAAAGACAAATACCAGATAAATATTCTAATACAATGATCTTTGACAAAGCAATATCATTACTGAGCACTTACTTTCAGTGGTAAAGAATCTGCCTGCCAATGCAGAAGATGCGGGCTCGATCTCTGGGTCAGGAAGATCCCCTGTAGAAGGAAATGGCAACCCACTCCAGTATTCTTGCCTGGAGAATTCCAGGGACAGAGGAGCCTGGGGGGCTATGTCCATGAGGTCATTAAGGAGTCAGATAAGACTTAGTGACTAAACAACAGCAATAACAACTCTTACAAAAAAGCAGCGTTAAATTAATAGTCAATATTTCAAGAGGGGAATTAGTATTCAAAAAAGTTTGCTATGGAATGTGATCAGCAAGAGAAGTTACTGAAAGTATCCTGAAGCAATAAAGATCCACAATGTCACAGCTATTTTAGTCACTCTCTGCTGTAATCTATTTGTACATCTGAGGTGTTGGAATTCTAACATACGCCATGTAAAAGCCAATACCTGAAAAACAAGAGCAAGTTTAGGCAGGAATCAAAAAAAAGTAAATAAAATTTAATTGCCTGGAGTATTTTTTCATCTTCTTTTCTTATCTAGTGTAATCTTTCAATAAAGCAATATCTTATAATAAGTAATAAGTAGAGAAAATCAATGGCTATTTAGTGTTTGCTTAGACAGTATAAAATTGTAAGTGGAATTTTTTCAACATACTGCAAAATCTTTATGCACTAAAAATTAGGAAGGACTCTAAAAAGCAGAGATAGGGGTGAGCATCATTTTGCTGTTTACCTATATCTCACTCAGCTTCCACCAGTACTCTGCTTTGAATACCTCATTCAGGTATCACATAAATACAGTTGCCCTGTAGCCAAGCTTGAAAATTTTAAATTTCAAAAATGTCTGGGTTTTTATGTAAAATATCCGATATTTCAAGAAATAGTTGGTTCACTTAGGCAATCCATATTTGACGAAAATCTTTTGGATCTTTTTCACATGATGTTATCACGGCTCGATGAGGTGGTGGAATTCATTTTAGACAGGAGAAAGGGGGTTTCCTTCTGAATCTGGAAGAAAGTAGGAGAGAAGGAAGTAGGTACTTGGATTTGGAGATGGGGAGAGAATTCAAGAGAATTCATGAGAGAATGCAAATCAGATAATCAGATCAGTTAAGTTCAGTTCAGTCCCCCAGTTGTATCCAACTCTTGTGACCCCATGGACTGCAGCATGCCAGGCTTCTCTGTCCATCACCAACTCCAGGGGTTTATTCAAACTCACGTCCATTGAGTCAGTGATGCCATCCAACCATCTTATCCCCTCTCGTCTCCTTCTCCTCCCACCTTCAATCTTTCCCAGCATCAGGGTCTTTTCAAATGAGTCGGTTTTTTGCATCAGTTGGCCAAAGTATTGGAGTTGCAACTTCAGCATCAATCCTTCCAATGAATATTCAGGACTGATTTTCTTTAGGATGGACTGGTTGGATCTCCTTGACGTCCAAGGGACTGTCAAGAGTCTTCTCCAACAACATAGTTCAAAAGCATCAATACTTCGGTGCTCAGCTTTCTTCACAGTCCAACTCTCACATCCATATATGACTACTGGGAAAACCATAGCTTTGACTAGATGGATCTTTGTTGACAAAGTAATGTCTCTGCTTTTTAATATGCTGTCTAGGTTGGTCATAACTTTTCTTCCAAGGAGAAAGCGTCTTTTAATTTCATGGCTGCAGTCACCGTCTGCAGTGATTTTGGAGCCCAGAAAAATAAAGTCTGTCACTATTTCCACTATTTCCCCATCTATTTGCCATAAAGTGATAGGACCAGATGACATGATCTTAGTTTTCTGAATGTTGAGTTTTAAGCCAACTTTTTCACTCTCCTCTTTCACTTTCATCAAGAGGCTTTTTAGTTCTTCTTCACTTTCTGCAATAAGGATGTTGAGATCTGCATATCTGAGGTTACTGATATTCCTCCCGGTAATCTTGATTCCAGCTTCTGCTTCCTCCAGCCCAGCATTTTGCATGATGTACTCTGCATATAAGTTAAATAAGAATGATGATAATATACATCCTTGATGTACTCCTTTCCCGATTTGGAACCAGTCTGTTGTTTCATGCCCAGTTATAACTGTTGCTTCTTGACCTACAAACAGATTTCTCATAAGGCAGGTCAGGCGGTATGGTATTCCCATATCTAAGTATTTTCCATAGTGTATTGTGATCCACAGAGTTAAATGCTTTGGCATAGTCAATAAAGCAGAAGTAGATGTTTTTCTGGAACTCTCTTGCTTTTTCAATGACCCAGTGGATGTTGGCAATTTGATCTCTGGTTCCTCTGCCTTTTCTAAAACCAGCTTGAACATCTGAAAGTTCACGGTTCATGTACTGTTGAAGCCTGACTTGAAGAACTTTGAGCATTACTTTACTAGCGTGTGAGATAAGTACAACTGCGTGGTAGTTTAAGCATTCTTTGGCATTGCCTTTCATTGGGATTGGAATGAAAATTGACCTTTTGCAGACCTGTGGCCACTGCTGAGTTTTCCAAATTTGCTGGCATATTGAGCTCAGTATTTTCACAGCATCATCTTTCAGGATTTGAAATAGCTCAACTGGAATCCCATCACCTCCATTAGCTTTGCTCATAGTGATGCTTCCTAAGGCCCATTTGACTTTCAATTCCAGGATGTCTGGCTCTAGGTAAGTGATCACACCATCGTGGTTATCTGGATCATGAAGATCTTTTTTGCATAGTTCTTCAGGGTATTCTTGCCACCTCTTCTTAATATCTTTTGTTTCTGTTGGGTCCATACCATTTCTGTCCTTTATTGTGCCCATCTCTGCATGAAATGTTCCCTTGATATCTCTAATTTTCTTGAAGAGACCTCTAGTCTTTCCCATTCTATTGTTTTCCTCTATTTCTTTGCACTGATCACCGAGGAAGGTTTTCTTATTTCTCCTTGCTATTCTTTGGAACTCTGCATTCAAACGGATATAGCTTTCTTTTCTTCTTTGCCTTTTGCTTCTCTTTCTTTTCATAGCTCTTTGTAAAGCCTCCTCAGACAACCATTTTGCCTTTTTGCATTTCTTTTTCTTGGGGATGGTCTTGATCACTGCTCCCTGTACAATGTCATGAACGTCCATCTATCGTTCTTCAGGCACTCTGTCTATCAGATCTAATTCCTTGAATCTATTTGTCCTTCTACTGTATAATTGTAAAGAAATTTATGTAGGTCATACTTGAATGGTCTAGTGGTTTTCCCTACTTTCTTCAATTTAAGTCTGAATTTGACAATATGGAGTTCATGATCTGAGCCACAGTCAGTTCCCAGTCTTATTTTTGCTGACTGTATAGAGCTTCTCCATCTTTGGCTGTAAAGAATATAATCAATCTGATTTCACTGTTGGCCGTCTGGTGATATCCATGTGTAGAGTCTTCTGGAAGAGGGTGTTTGCTATGACCAGTGTGTTCTCTTGGGAAAACTCTATTAGCCTTTGCCCTGCTTCATTCTGTACTCCAAGGCCAAATTTGCCTGTTACTCCAGGTATTTCTCGACTTCCTACTTTTGCATTGTGGTCCCCTATAATGAAAAGGACATCTTTTGAGGGGAGTTAGTTCTAGAAGGTCTTGTATGTCTTCATCAGTTCAGTTCAGTTCATTTCAGTTGCTCAGTCGTGTCTGACTCTTTGCAACCCCATGAATCACTGCATTCCAGGCCTCCCTGTCCATCACCAACTCCCGGAGTTCACTCAAACTCATGTTCATCGAGTCAGTGATGCCATCCAGCTATCTCGTCCTCTGTCGTCCCCTTTTCCTCCTGCCCCCAATCCCTCTCAGCATCAGGGTCTTTTCCAATGAGTCAACTCTTCGCATGAGGTGGCCAAAGTATTGGAGTTTCTGCTTCAGCATCAGTCCTTCCAATGAACACCCAGGACTGATCTCCTTTAGGATGGACTGGTTGGACCTCCTTGCAGTTCAAGGGACTCTCAAGAGTCTTCTCCAACACCACACTTCAAAAGCATCAATTCTTTGGTGCTCAGCTTTCTTCATAGTCCAACTGTCACATCCATACATGACCACAGGAAAAACCATAGCCTTGACTAGATGGACCTTTGTTGGAAAAGTAATATCTCTGCTTTTCAATATGCTATCTAGGTTGGTTATAACTTTTCTTCCAAGGAGTAAGTGTCTTTTAATTTCATGGCTGCAATCACCATCTGCAGTGATTTTGAAGCCCCAAAAAGTAAAGTCTGACACTGTTTCCACTGTTTCCTGATCTATTTTCCATGAAGTGATGGGACCAGATGCCATGATCTTTGTTTTCTGAATGTTGAGCTTTGAGCCAACTTTTTCACTCTCCTCTTTCACTTTCATTTAGAGGCTCTTTAGTTCTTCTTCACTTTGTGCCATAAGGGTGGTGTCATCTGCATATCTGAGGTTATTGATATTTCTCCCGGCAATCCTGATTCCAGCTTGTGCTTCTCCCAGTCCAGCGTTTCTCATGATGTACTCTGTATAGAAGTTAAATAATAAGCGGGGTGACAATATACAGCCTTGATGTACTCCTTTTCCTATTTGGAAGCAGTCTGTTGTTCCATGTCCAGTTCTAACTGTTGCTTCCTGACCTGCATATAGGTTTCTCAAGAGGCAGGTCAGGTGGTCTGGTTTTCCCACCTCTTTCAGAATTTTCCACAGTTTAAGTTCAGTTGCTTCAGCATTACTTGTCGGGGCAGAGAGTTGGAATACAGTGATATTGAATGGTTTGCCTTGGAATCGAACAGAGATCATTCTGTCATTTTTGAGATTGCATCCAAGTACTGCATTTCAGACTTTTTTGTTGACTATTACAGCTACTCCATTTCTTCTATGGGATTCTTGCCTACAGTAGTAGAAATGATGGTCATCTGAGTTAAATTCACCCATTCCAGTCCATTTTAGTTCGCTGATTCCTAAAATGTTGATGTTCATCTTGCCATCTCCTGTTTGACCACTTCTAAGTTGCCTTGATTCATGGACCTGACATTGTTGGTTCCTATGCAATATTGCTCTTTACAGCATCAGACTTTACTTCCATCACCAGTCACATCCACAGCTGGGTGTTGCTTTTTCTTTGGCTCTATCCCTTCATTCTTTCTGGAGTTATTTCTCCACTGATCTCCAGTAGCATACTGGGCACCTACCGACCTGAGGAGTTCATCTTTGAGTGTCCTATCTTTTTGCCTTTTCATACTGTTCATGTTTGGGTGTCTGCTGCCGGGGCAGGGGCTCTGGGTGCAGTAGACACGGGCATAGCATAAGACCTCTTGGAGGAGGTCTCCGTTAACCCCACCAAAGCCACCAGAACTTACACTGGACTGTGGAAACAGACTCTTGGAGGGCACAAACAGAATCTCGTGTGCACCAGGAGCCAGGAGAAAGAAGCAGTGACCCCGCAAGAGGCTGACCCAGAATTGCCCATACACGTCCAAGAGTCTCTCACGGAGGTGTGGGTTGAGGGCATTGAGTGTAGCAGTGCCTGCATGGGACCTTTTGAAGGAGGTCGCCATTATCTTCATTACCTCTACCATAGTTTGGCCTCAGATTAAATAACAGGGAGGGAACACAGCCCCACCCTTCAACAGAAAATTGGATTAAAGATTTACTGAGCCCATCAGAACAAGACCCAGTTTCCCCCTCAGTCAGTCTCTCCCATCAGGAAGCTTCCATAAACCTCTTATCCTTCTCCATCAGAGGGCAGACAGACTGAAAACACACAATCACAGAAAACTAACCATTCTGATCACATGGACCACAGTCTTGCCCAACTCAATGAAACTGTGAGCCATGCCACGTAGGGCCATCCAAGTCAGACAGGTCATGGTGGAGAGTTCTGACCAAACGTGGTCTACTGGAAAACGGAATGGCAAACCACTTCAATATTCTTGCCTTGAGAACCCCATGAACAGTATGATAATCAGATAGTCTCTACTTTTCATTTCAAGAAGAAGGGGAGATCCTCAGATGAAAGATGTGGGGGAGGGGCAGTGGCAGGGGGTGTGCAATGGTGAGGAAACTGACGTGTATATGAAGTTGCTCCCTGGTGGAGGTATTTAGAAAAACATATCAAAGATAAAAGTATGGTGAGCAGCAGTGAGGATTCAAATGAACCTGGAAACCTTGAAGTGGTAGTAGCACTAAGTCTGAGCTTAGCAACTTGCTCTTTTGATAATGGAATGTCTTTTTTTTATTTTTATTTTTGCAAAAACAGAGAGAGAGAGCACAGAAAGGGAAGGAAAGTTAGATTCAGTGGCATTGAAAGAAAAGTTACCATTTCACCTAGTTACCATTATTTAAAAACAACTGTAATCACAAAATAGAAAAAAAAATTTAAAAAAAACCTCACCAAATGCAATTATTTTTAATAAAACCCTGTAACAACTTGAGGAAAGAAGAAGAGCCAAAAAATTAAAAACAAAACAGAGTTCTTCATAAAAGATGAACTCTAATCATTTGATTTTTTTTTAATGGCATAACCCCTCCCATACTTTAAGAAGCATTGCACAAGCTTTAATTGATTTAGGATCTTGAATGAACTGTTATATAATCTAATATGCCACAAAACTGACTGGAAAATGGGAAATTTCTTCCTTCATCAAAATAAGGCTGTGGCTTTCCAGTAATCCCAAAAGTGCTGTATGTGGAGGCACGGTGGGATGGGAAGCAGAGATATCAGAGGTTATGCATACCACTCAAGGTTTCAAGGTTTCTGTTAACATCTGCATCCTGAGAATTTCTGTCTGCAATAGAACAATCCGTGCCCTCCTAAATTCATGCAATTTATTGGCAAAAAGCCAAAGGAAGATCACCTTCAGATCTGTTATTTAATGAAAACAGTCTTTAGGCAGATTCACAGGGCAACAGGGACTCACATGAGGATGGTTCGGCATAAGCATAGGATTCACACTGAGGCTTGTTGGGAAAATCACTGCAAAGGAACCAAGGTCCCTTCAATCACCTTGAGGGATGTTTTTGCATTTTATTCAATTAGCTTCCAAGAAAGGCAATTTAGCCTGAACCTCTCAGTTACATCAAATGGAAAACCTAAGAAATTCATCAAGAAGAAAGCAGTATCATTATGAAGATTAGTTTTCCATGAAACTCTTAAACACTAGCACGCTTCACAGCACTAGAAATGTCATCTTATCACCCATTAAAAAAAATCGGTGAATCCATATGGCTCAACTTCTGCCATCATACAGAATCTGAGCATCTGTGTGGTTTCAACATTTCTTTAAATAATTTTAAAAATCATAAAAGTAACACTTATACATGGAAAAAAATCCAAACATTATACAATGAAAAAATATTCTTCCATTCCAAGATGTATAAAATCACCACTGTAAATAGCATTTGAGTATCCTTGCCAAGCACTGTCTATAATGCTTGTATCCCTCTGTTTTTAGTCTATATACATTTCTGGGAGATAGTGATAGACAGGAAAGCCTGGTGTGCTGCAGTTCATGGGGTCACACAGGGTCGGACATGACTCACTGACTGAACAACAGTATTGTTCTGTATGGTGTTGATGTTTTCATTTAAGGACCTATCTTGGACGTCTTTGCATAGTAATAGCTAGATAATATTAGTAATGATTATATTAATAACTATTACTTATTTTCTATAGGCAACACACTCTAAGATTAACTTGTTTTATATTATTTAATCCTCTCAACTTTGTGACATATGTATATGTACATGTGAAAGTCGCTCAGTAGTGTCTGACTCTTTGCAATCCCATGGACTGTAGCCTGCCAGGCTCCTCTTTCCATGGGATTCTCCAGGCAAGAATGCCGGAGCGGGTTGCCATTTCCTCCTCCAGGGGATCTCCAGACCCAGGGATTGAACCCAGGTCTCCCACATTGCAGGTGGATTATTTACCATCCCAGCCACCAGGGAAGTATTCTTTATTGGATTCACCATTTTGGAGATGAAAAAATTGAGGCAAAGAGAGAATACAAAATTTTCCGCAGGTCACACAGCTCCGATATTGCATTCTTTGGTCTAACATCAGAGTACCTCTTCTAACACTGTGAGCACCATGCAGCCCTCCTCTTATTCAGAGCACACACCACATTCTTTCCATAGCTGCACAGTGTTCCATGCACATACATTTATTTCACCAATCCTCTATTGAGACCATTTCCAATTTGGAGTTATAATGAAAAAGCAGCAGTTAACACCTTAACCACTCACCTTTGCCCACATGCACAAGTGTGACTTGAGAATAAATACCTGGAAATAAAACTATTGAATCAAATGTAAATTTTTGATGAATAGTATGAATTTCCCCTTCAGAGAGTGTCAGTTTACATACTTATCAAGACTAGGTGTGCCTATACATCTTAATTTTTATAACTATGCATATAATGCAAGCCATGCTATGAAAATATATCTGGAACTTAACTACTCAAATTTTGTTTACCCATTGGTAATTAGTTTGAAGTATATCAAGAGAAAAAGAAATCCTCTTGGGTAGAGACCAAAAGAGCAAAACAACACCTTTCTAGTGATGAAACATCAGAGTCACTGTATCTTAAGGTGTCTATGCAGGGAATGAAGTCACATTCTTCTAGAGCAACCATGAAATCATATGCAGAGAAGAAAATTCAACCACAATCTATTTCAATGTCCTCTTTTGACTGTGTGAGAAAATAAGACCCAGATATAGACCTTTCCCAAACACTTGTGGGGGGCCCAGAACAACAGTATAGATAGAGGCCAATATACTATATCATTTTCAAAAATTCTCCAAGCGGGGCTTCAACAGTATGTGAACCAAGAAATTCCAGATGTTCAAGCTGGATTTAGAAAAGGCAGAGGAACCAGAGATCAAATTGCCAACATCCACTGGATCATGGAAAAAGCAAGAGAGTTTCAGAAAAACATCTGCTTTATTGACTATGCCAAAGCCTTTGACTGTGTGGGTCACAATACACTGTGGAAAATTCTTAAAGAGATGGGAATACCAGATCACCTTACCTGCCTCCTGAGAAATCTGTATGCAGGTCAAAAAGCAACAGTTAGAACCAGACATCTAACAATGGACTGGTTCCAAATTGGGAAAGGAATATGTCAAGGCTGTATGTTGTCACGTGGTTTATTTAACTTATGTACAGAGTACATCATGAGAAATGCCAGGCTGGATGAAGCACAAGCTGGAATCAAGATTGCTGGGAGAAATATCAGTAACCTCAGATGGCAGAAAGTGAAGAGGAACTAAAAAGCCTCTTGATGAAAGTGAAAGAGGAGAGTGAAAAAGTTGGCTTAAAACTCAACTTTCAGAAAACTAAGATCATGGCATCTGGTCCCATTGTTTTATGGCAAATAGATGGGGAAAAAATGGAAACCATCACAGGCTTTATTTTGGGGGGCTCCAAAATCACCACAGATGGTGACTGCAGCCATGAAATTAAAAGACGCTTGCTCCTTGGAAGAAAAGATATGACCAACCTAGACAGCATATTAAAAAGCAGAGACATTACTTTGCCAACAAAGGTCCGTCTAGTCAAATCTATGGTTTTTCCAGTAGTCATGAATGGATGTGAGAGTTGAACCATAAAGAGAGCTGAGCACCAGAGAACTGATGCTTTTGAACTGTGTTGTTGGAGAAGACTCTTGACAGTCCCTTGGACTGCAAGGAAATCCAACCAGTCAATCCTAAAATAAATCAGTCCTGAATATTCATAGGAAGGACTGAAGCTGAAGCTCCAATACTTTGCCATCTGATGCGAAGAACTGACCCATCAGAAAAGACCCTCAGCAGGGAAAGATTGAAGGTGGGAGGAGAAGGGGATGACAGAGGATGAGATGGTTGGATGGCATCACCGACCTGGTGGACATGAATTTGAGCAAGCTCCGGGAGTTGGTGATGGACAAGGAAGCCTGGCGTGTTATAGTCCATGGGGTTGTAAAGAGTCAGACATGACTGAGTGACTGAACTGAACTGATACTATATCATATTAGATATTAGATATTATAATTTGAGTTAACAAGCTGTTAAAGAAAATTATTCTATCTTCCCATTTTGATGAAGATAACTTTCAAGTCAAATATAGAAAGAAAGCTTGGACTCCTTAATTCAGTGGTTTTCAAACCTTAGCTTTCATTAGAATCACTGGAGGACCAGTGACAACAATGGTTGTTGGCCCCATACCTAGATTTCCAGGTTTGATAAGTCTGAGATGAGGCTCCTAAATTGCCCTATCTAACATGACCTCAGGTGATACAGATGCTGTGGCCTGAGACCATACTTTGAATACAGTGCATCAGACTCCCAGTGGGTACACCTTTTGATGGACAGACTCTTTGCCCTATAAGGTGAGGCATAGCTGAGGAAAAGACCACAGTGGTCTCTCTAAATCAGGCTTTCTCACCCTTGGCACTACTGACATTTGATGCCAGATACCATGAAATTAAAAGACGCTTACTCCTTGGAAGAAAAGTTATGATCAACCTAGATAGCCTATTGAAAAGCAGAGACTACTTTTCCAACAAAGGTCCGTCTAGTCAAGGCTATGGTTTTTCCAGTGGTCATGTATGGATGTGAAAGTTGGACTGTGAAGAAAGCTGAGCACTGAAGAATTGATGCTTTTGAACTGTGGTGTTGGAGAAGACTCTTGAGAGTCCCTTGGACTGCAAGGAGATCCAACCAGTCATTCTGAAGGAGATCAGCCCTGGGATTTCTTTGGAAGGAATGATGCTAAAGCTGAAACTCCAGTACTTTGGCCACCTCATGCGAAGAGTTGACTCATTGGAAAAGACTCTGATGCTGGGAGGGATTGGGGGCAGGAGGAGAAGGGGACGACAGAGGATGAGATGGCTGGATGGCATCACTGACTCGATGGACGTGAGTCTGAATGAACTCCGGGAGTTGGTGATGGACAGGGAGGCCTGGCGTGCTGTGAATCATGGGGTCACAAAGAGTTGGACACTACTGAGCAACTGAACTGACTGAATTATTTGCTATATGGGGCTGTCCTGGGCACTGTAGGGTGTTCAGCATCACCCCTGGTTTCTACCCACAAGATGCCAATATCGCCACACCACTCCTGGACTGCCAATCGAAAGATCTGACAATTCCAAATGTGGCCTTGGGGCAGTCACTGCTGGGTGAGAAATACCGCGCTAAGTCCTGGGGTCCAGCACAAGGCCCCTCTGCTCTGGATCTAAAGGTAGCCCTGCACACAGATGCAAGAGATTTTCACTCCAATTTGCTTCTTGAAATGTGTGGCCAGAAGGCACAAATAAAAAACGTATAACCTAATCCCACCCCACCTCTACTGAAATGAGAAGAAAGAACATACCTAGGATTCCAAATTATCCTGATATTCTGAAAGGAATTCTGTAAGGCTTAGGTGAATAATCAGATCTCTAGACAATGTGGCCTATTTTTATCACATTTTCAGGTTACTTGGCATTTAGTAATAAGGCATATCATCCTTGTGTTACAATTATGCTAGGACTGATTATGTAAAAAATGAACTCAGCATAAACTCCTTAAAGTCGAGGGCTTCCTTACTTTTGACAGCAACACAGTAGTGCAGGACTTACCTAAACTTACCTAAACTTACCTTCCATTGCAGTGGAAGGACGAGGACTGCTCTATAGTATCTGTTGCTTGGGAAAATCAGGAGTCTTTGACCTTGGGGACTGATGGTTAGTCTTGAAATACAAATGTCTTGTGTGGTGGATATATTATTTGCAATTCTAAATATCCTCTTCAGAACTTGGAAAATTTCTATTAAATATTTTATATCTGATTTCAAAAGTCTTTTCTTATACCCTGTCATGTTATTAGCTCTGTTTGGTTCCTATAGATTAAATATGTTAATAGTAAAAGACAGTAAAATTATTTTGCCAAGTAGAAGGATGGTTTAGAAATACTGATGGAAAGGCATCATGAGTTTCAAACACACGCCAGTGAACATGACTATAGAATCATTTGTCTGGTTAGATAGCTGAGCTTATGCTTTATACAACAAAGACTGCCACAACAGAAATTTTTCAAAGAAAACCATAAAGTCTGAATTATTTTCCCAGTAAATTAAGTATTTAAAAATATTCTTATTGTATATAATCTTTACTGAAAATATATATTTTCATTCATTTGTCTACCTCAGACGTAGAGTATAATAATTGTATTAGGCCATGATTTATAGGTGGAAGTGACAAAAACCATCTATAAACAAAAAGAAGTAATAGATTATAAAATTAAATTATAACAGGTTCATATTTCATAAAATAAATCAATGGAACTAAATAATTCATTTCTAATGCAAAATTATAAAACTGTACCTATTAAATATGCATTATCATTGTAATATAAATTAAAAAATAAAACTAACAAATAAAGCACTATTTAAAATAAACACCAGTAAAAGTATAAAAATAAACCAGTCATAAAATTTAAAAGTCATTTGATCATCTATAAGAATTCAAACTTATAAAACGAACTCAATAATTGGTGTCAGACTGTAAGTATATTTTTGAGCATAAATACATACATACCTCTTTCAGAATCTATAGTAGACCAAGTATTTCCTTCTAGCTATTTTATCTAAAAAAAAAATCCCATTTCTTTTTTGATATGTTAGAGGAAAACTTTGGGGACAGTTATATTTTTTCTTTTTTAAGGGACAGAGACTCAGTATTTTCTTGACAGCAACTTATTTAGTTGTTTAAAAAGTGTTTCCTGTTTGTCTTTGCCTTCTTTCAGTTCATCAGCGTAGAGATCACCAGTTTTCATTGTAATATGCCATTTTTTATTCCACTGGTTCAGAAAGCCTGGAAGCCAAGGTAGAATTTATTTTTCTAATAGGATCCTTGCTATGTCAATTGCTCTTTCCTCTCTTATCTTGAGATTATAGGTATATAGAAAGTGTGTGTATGCTGTTCAGTTGCTGAGTTGTGTCTGACTCTTTTTCCACCCATGGACTGTAGCCCACCAGGCTCCTTTGTCCATGAGATCATCCTGGCAAGAATACTGGAGTGGGTTGCCATTTCCTCTTGCAGGGGATCTCCCTGATTCAGGGATCAAAACTGTGTCTCTTGCACTGGCAGGTGGACTCTTTACCACTGAGCCACCTAGGAAGCCCATAGAAAGTGTACCTCTATTCAATTTGAAATTTTAAGGCAGACTATGATACTGGGTATGCTACAATATAAAATAACTCAAATTTCAGGGCTTTAAAAAAATTCAGTTAACAGTATTATATCAACAAAAAAAAAAGAGCATTTTAGAACCCAAAATAGTGACAGAATAGCTGAATATCAAAATGTGGAAATGCAGTCAGCCACTAAAGGGATGGGGATGACCTTTAGGATAGCTGGTGCCCAGGGACCAAGTACCTTTAGGACCCTCCATCTCTCATCTCCACTTCCATCAGTGAGAAGGAGGGAGAAAAGATGGGAGGGTGGTTTCAGTGACCTCCAAGTGACTTTTCCACAACCCAGGGGACAGGCTGTCTGCAGCTCTAAACTCAAATCCATTCATCTTTGTGACCAAAAAGAAGTCTTTTTGCCAAAATCTACTTAAATCTTATTGAAAGACTTTATCACAAAACCAATCACTGTTGCCCAAGAATGAGGTCCTTTAATTTGTCCAGCTTGGATGAGGTATCACCTACCCTTCTACCAATCACTGAAGCCAAGAAAAGTGGATCATGTCTAAAGATGGCAGCTCCCTTTTGGATCCCACGGATCAAATGGGAACTGAAGCAAGTCCCCAAAATGAAGGGATGCAGGTCCCCACAGAAAGGAGGAATGCAGAGAAGCAGCCCAACAAAAGTCTGCTACAAGGGACTTCACTTGAAATTTTTAGTTTAAAAGATTATTATGCCTCAGAGTCAAGATCTACAGTTAGTTTGTTAGCTCTTGGAAGATGTAGGAAGGGTACACAATTGGGTAGAAATTAGACTTGTGTTCATGAATGATGTAATGGGTTAATACCCAGTATTCAGTAAACTTGCTTTACTCAGTGCTGAAGGAATATCACCCTAACAGAACTTAAACAAATGACATAGTCAGATGGACAAGGATTAAAACTGATTATTAATAAGGCTAATACGCTAGAATGGAAATGGAGGCAGCACATTGGTATTATATCAGATAGAGTGAACCTTTCAAGGAGCTATTTTACCTACTTTAGTGAGAGGAACAAATTACAAATATGTGACAAAATAGTTTCTGATACCAGTAGATGCTTTGAAGAAGAGAGTGGAAGCAAATAGAGAGTACCTTGGTGACTGTGAAAGCTGCTTCAATGAAGGTTGTCAAGACCTTTGTAAGTAGTTGATATTCAAGCTGAGACATGATTGATGAGATGGAGGTGATCCTGTTAAGGTCTAGAGATCAGCTTTCTGAACAAAGTAACAGTGAAGCCGAGGCATCTGGGATGGGAATAAGTTTATAGCACTGGAATATCAATAATAAGGTCAACACGTCTAAAGTTTATCAGACAAATGCAAAGTGCTAGGAGATAGGATCAGAGAGGGAGGCAGCTTCCAGATTATGCCTTGTAAGTCAGAGTAAGAAACTGGATTTTGATTCCAAACTGTACAAATTAAAGGAAAAGACCAGTGGGTTTGGCATTTAGATAATATCATTGCTATAAACTCTGTCTTGGGAGTAAAAAGCAAGCCAGACTGCAGTAGGTTTCAAAGACAACACGGAGAAGTCAAGTCATCACCGGGAGTCTCTGGTACAGTTCCAAAAGCCACAGGCTGCCATATAAGGACTTCTAACAGAGATAACACAGGTCTTTCTGGTCAATTTCTTATGGATTCTCAAGATGTAAATCATGTTCTTATCTACCTAGGACCCATTGATATTCATGCCCAAGAGCAATATGTAACGAGGACTAGAGAATCTGATACCTTCAAAGACTTTTAAAGATATTGCTTATTCCCCATTCCAAGACCTTCTTGCTCACAAGTAGCCCTGAATTTTTGGTGGAAGGGTGTGTTTTGACAGTACTTAATTCTGGAGAACTCATGGAAACCATCTTTGATTTTACAAATCCTGTGTGAGCCCATTTTTAATGATGAACATTTTTTATCACAAAATGGAAAGAGAGTAAATAAAAATGTGATTAACCTAGGATCTTACATAGTTTATAGTTAATAATGGCAAATTTCCCTACATCACTGATAGGTTTCCATTTCATTTCATAAAGTATTCATTAGCCCAAATGAGACAGTTTGAGATTCAGTTTGCTAACCAATAATCTGAATTCTTGGCATAGCTTGCTGATAGTGATCATGTGGATATGCTCTTAGGACAATTGGTAGGCTCACCTTGCTCTTGCTTATTAAAGCTTCATACCTAGTGGTCTCATTTGTTGTTCAGTAACTCAGTTGTATCTGATTCTTTGTGACCCAATGGACTGCAGCATGCCAGCCTTCTCTGTCCTTCACTATCTTCCAGTTTGCTCAAACTCATGTCCATTGAGTCAATGATGTCATCCAACCATCTCATCCTCTGTCACCCACTTCTCCTCCTGCCCTCAATCTTTCCCAGCATCAGGGTCTTTTTCAATGAGTCAGTCCTTTGCATCAGGTAGCCAAAGTATTGAAGCTTCAACTTTAGCACCAGTCCTTCCAATGAATATTCAGGGTTGATTTCTTTTAGGATTGACTGGTTTGATCTCCTTGCTGTCCAAGGGACTCTCAAGAATTTCTCCAATCTCAAAGTTTGAAAGTATCAATTCTTCAGCACCCAGTTTTCTTCATAGTCCATCTCTCACATTGTACGTGATTAATGGAAAAACGATAACTTTGACTATATGGACGTTTGTTTGCAAAGTGATGTCTCTGCTTTTTAATACATTGTCTAGGTGGGTCATAGCTTTTCTTCCAAGGAACAAGTGTCTTTTAATTTTGTGGCTGTAGTCACCATCTGCAGCAATTTTGGAGCCCAAGAAAATAAAGTCTGTCACTATTTCCATCGTTTCCTCATCTATTTGCCATGAAGTGATGGGACCAGATGCCATGATTTTCCCTTTTTAATGTTGAGTGTTAAGCCAGCTTTTTCACTCTGCTCTTTCACCTTCATCAAGAGGTTCTTTAGTTCTTCTTCGCTTTCTGCTGGAAGGGTGATGTCATCTGCATATCTGAGGTTACTGATATTTCTCCTGGCAATCTTGACTCCAGTTTGTGCTTCAACCAGCCTGGCATTTCACAAGATGTATTCTGCATATTAAATAAGCAGGACGACAATATATAGCCTTGACGTACTCCTTTCCTAATTTTGAACCAGTCCGTTGTTCCATGTCCAGTTCTAACTGTTCCTTCTTGTCCAGTTCTAACTGTTGCTTCTTGACCAGAATACAGGTTTCTCAGGAGGCAAGTAAGGTGGTCTGGTATTCCCATCTCCTTAAGAATTTTCCACAGTTTGTTGTGATCCACACAGTCAAAGGCTTTAGGGTAGTCAATGAAGCAGAGGTAAATGTTTTTCTGGAATTCCTTTGCTTTTTCTATGGTCCAACAGATGTTGGCAATTTGATCTCTGGTTCCTCTGCCTTTTCTAAATCCAGCTTGTATCCCTGGAAGTTCTTAGTTCATATACTACTGAAGCCTAGCTTGAAAGATTTTGAGCATTACCTTGCTAGCATGTGAAATAAGCACAATTGTGCAGCTGCTTGAACATTGCTTGGCATTGCCTTTCTTTGGTATTGGAATGAAAACTGACCTTTTCCATTCCTGAGGGCACTGCTGAGTTTTACACATTTGCTGGCATATTGAGTGCAGCACTTTAACAGCATCATCTCATGGAAGAACTTAAAAAATAGTTCCTCTTCCTTTAGGATGCAGCAATTTTTCAGGAAAATTATTCTTTCTGTTCGCCCCAGTACAGCATATTTCAGAGAATTTTACACTTACACATTGGACTTTATGATTTTCTTCTCAGCCAGACAGTCATATAACTGGCAGCTTCTTGGGAATGTGTTAAGAATTTTTTTCCCCATGCCCAAACCGCATATCTGCCAGAGAAGTTACAAAGCCACATGTAAAAGGAAACAGCATTTTGTAGATTTGCTTCACCTGATTTCTACTTAAAATAAACCAAGCATGTACTTATTACTATGTGACTTTTCAAAACATGAGAAATGTTTGGATCATGGTCCTGCATGATGAATTTCTACCACCATTACCACCTCCTCACTGCTATTTACTTAAAAATCCTATGATGATAAGATCACTAGGTGACCTTTCCATTTTTTTAAAAGCCAAATAAGTTTGGACTATTTTCTTCAACTGGTAGGGCTGCTATAAGCTAGTTCATCTCTCTTTCTTGAAATTCATATCCTTATACATGCTCTTTCATGTAATTAAGACTTGCCACATAACTCCCATACAAAGCAATACTAAATGAGGTTTATGTTTGAGAAGGTGGGTGACCATGTCAATCATGGCATGTCTACTGAAGAACTGGGTGCTTCATCAGATCTACTCATCATATTGAAGAGTTCTTTTGTCCTTAGTTGGACTTACATCCTAGCTCTGTATTTTTCTGCAACCTAGCAAGTTCCTTGACTTTTCTAATCATCAGTTTCTTCATTACGTAAAGTAGAAATAACAATACTATTTGTCTTATAATAATGTAGATAAATTGAGATAATATGTATCAAGTACTCAGAACAGCCTGGCATACAAGTAAGGTTGGTCATTATTATTCTGTGTAACCTATTCTGGGAAATAAATGAAGAATCAAAAAATGTGAATGATATATATCATTGTAGAATTAAGAGAGCTATCATGTTGTATTGATTTCTAAGTAATCACAGGAAATTTAGGGACAAAAGAAGTCAAGGATATGAGAAGGGCTTCATAGAAGTCATGAGGCTTGAGTAAGGCCCTGAAGAATTTGAACTGGAAATGTAAAAACAATCATCGGCGGACCCAGAGGCAGCAGCAGGAAGGAATGGGCCTATAAAGCACAGATAAAAGACCAGCCAGTCTGGAAAGAGAAGGAGAATGTAAAAGGATATGAATTTGAAGAAAAAGAGATGATCTAGCTTATAGCAGGCCTACCAGTTGAGGAAAATAATCTAAACTTATTTGGTTTTAAAAAAAATGGAAAGAAAGAGGACTTTTGAAGGAAAATAATTTATTTCTGTCTCTCAAGAGTCCCTTGGACTGGAAGGAGATCAAGCCAGTCAATACTAAAGGAAATCAGTCCTGCATATTCATTGGAAGGACTGATGCCGAAGCTGAAACTCCAATACTTTGGCCAACTGATGTGAAGAACTGATTCATTTGAAAAGACTCTGATGCTGGAAAAGATTGAGGGCAGGAGGAGAAGGGGACAACAAAGGATGACATAGTTGGATGGTATCACTGATACGATGGACACGAGTTTGAGTAAATTCCGAAAGATAGTGAAGGACAGGGAAACCTAGCATGCTGTAGTCCATGGGGTTGCAAAGAGTCAGACATGACTGAGCAACTGAACTGAACTGAACTGAACTGAACTGAAGGCCCATTTCCTCAATCATAGACGGCTATCTTGTTGTGTCATCACATGATGGAAGGCTGGAGGGAACTCTCTGTGATCTCTTATATAAGGGCACTAATTCCATTCTTGAAGCCTCCACCTTCATGTACTGATCACCTCCCAAAGCCCCACCTTTTATCACCATCACATTGGGGTTAGGATTTCACTTATGAATTTAAAGTGGACATAAACATTCAGTCTATAGCAATTGGACATGATGTTTGTACTATAGCAGGTAGGCCTTTAACAGAAATTCAGTCATGGAATAGTGAGAGCTTTCAGGGAAATGGAGGCACCAAAGATCTCCTATTGCAGTTTCCCTCACCAGGCACTGCCCATGTTTCTTTGTTTCTCTTTTTGGCAAAATTGCTCAAAAAAGTTCTATGCTTACTGTCTTTTGTTTCTCTTTTCTTATCATACTATCTCTCAGGCTTTTCCTCCCTTGCTCTATTGAAACTGCTCATGTCAATGACATGCATGTTGCTGACTAATAGTCATTTTCAGTCCTTATTTTACTTCTCAACAGCATTTGATAGAACTGACCATCACTTCTTCCTTTACAGACTTTCCTCACTCGGTTTTCAGGGTACAACGTACTCCCACCCCACTGGTAATTCTTTTTCATCTCCTTTAGCTTGCTACTTCTCTTCTCTGATCTTCTTAATGGGAGGGCTCAGCTCTTGGTCTTCTTATCTTCTCTCTATACATTCCCTCTCTTGGCCACCCAGATCAAAAAATGAACAATATCATTTTTGAATACACTGAATACTCACAATCAAAAATACAAGAAAGTGTTGGTGAGGAGACGGAGAAATTTGAACTCTTCTGCATGGTTGGTGGAGTATAAGATGGTGTGGCCCCTTTGGAAAATAGTTTTGTAGTTATTCAAAAGTTACACATAATGTTACCACTTGACCCAATAATTCTAGTTTTAAGATATATGCCCAAGGGAATTGAAAATATATGTTCACACAAAAACTTATACATAAATGCTCATGGTAACATCATTCATAAGAGTCAAAAAGTGGAAATGACCAAAATGGCCATCAATTGATGAATGGATAATCAAAAGGTGGTTCTATCTACTCAATAGACTACTATTCAGCCATAAACAGGATTGATGAACTGATACAACATACAACATGAATAAATCTTAAGAGCATTATGCTATGTTGAAGAAGCTAAACAAAAAAAGCATATATTGCATGATTCTATATGTGAAATGTATACAATAGGCAAGTCCACAGATACAGAAAGTAAATCAGTATTTTTCAGGGGCTGAGGAGAAGAAGAATTGGGAAATGACTGCTATTGAAAATGGGGTTTCTGTTTTGATTAAAATACTCTGTAATTGGTGATGATGGTTACAATAACCTTGTGAATATACTAAAAACAACTGAATTGTACACTTAAACTGTGAATTTCATGGTATCTAAATTATATCCTAATTTTAAAAAAACTACAAGGCTTTGCACTTCCTTTCCATAGTTTACATGTACAGGACCAGCATCCTGGGCTAGATTTATTACTACAGACGACTGGATCTGTCTTTGAGGTTCATGGAAGTCAATCAATAAGGAAACCATCCTGGATTAAATAGTTCACACATGACAAATGAATTCTGAAATTAGAAACTTTGTCCTGGGAATACATGTTAGGAAAAATTATGATGTAAATCTTACATCAGGGGCTATTAGGTAATACAATAGATGCTGTCTTTGTGGTTTTGCCTAAGACACAGAAACATTCTTTGGAAGGATGTTTCTTCTACTGACCAACTCTAAAGGATTAGGGCATAAAATCAAGTTGCAACTAATTCTATAAAGGAATTTTTGCCAAAATAGTATAGCCTATTTCCAGATGATCTAACTTTTATAAAGATAAGCTGATGAGGCCAAGAGACACAAAGAATCACATTTTCTTTTACCAACTTCCCCAAATATCAGATGTCTCAACTGAACATTTGGCAAGCATTAGAAGGCAGTCTAAATTCTGATTTGTATTGCTGATTAAATAAATGTCCATATGTTTTTGATACTGGATACGCAGGTAGCAAAGTCAATATACTGTCATGAGAATTTAGGGGCTTGATTTATACCCTTATCCAATCAAAGAGCCATCGTACTTCCAGCTGGGGTGAACTCCAGAGATACCTACAGATGGAGATAAAATGTCTTTCAGCTTCAGAAGAGAATTCTGAGTCCCCTCATTTGGACAAGCACTTAGTTGAGAGTCTAGCATTTCTGCTGTTAGACATGGAAAGCATAATTTTGGACTGAGAAAACTCTAAGTGCAGGTGTTTTTAATCAACTGCTTCTATCATAAAAGCATTTCAATAGAATCCCTGCAAAACATGTCACTTGGTATAGATCTGCATTTTTAACAAACTAGCTCCAAAATATACCCCCTCAAGTAGATGAATGATCTGTTTGGATTTAAGGTATGTTTGTTTTGGATACTATACTACAGTGTTTACTGAATGATTTAATACTAAATGTTTTATACTAAATGTTTACTGAATGATATAATGAATCTATATTATATTATCAAGGTAATATTAGAGTTGAATATTTTTCTTACACAATTTTAATAGAAATGCCAAGCTATAAGTGAAGTTTTCTCAGATGACAAAAAGATTTTCCTTTTAAAAACTGATTGTTTACTGATATATCTTCCCCATTATGTTATAAGCTCTTTAATGATGTTATTCACCTTTGCATCCTCCACACAATGCAATGCAAGGTCCATAAGCAGATGCCCAAAAAACAATAGGAGAAAGATATGGAATAGAACTAGTTGGGATTATTTTTTACACTTCAAGTTTTGGATGCATAGTCTGTTCAGCAGTACCAAGGCAGGTCCATAGAGTGACTACTCCACCCCAGAAGCTAAAGGAGGACAGCTCTTTCCTCTTTCCTCTCTCCTCTCTCTGACAGCTGCAGTATAGGTCAGTGACTAGTCACGGCCAAAGAGACCTTAATAGTAGGGACTTCGGATCTGGAGGGAATGACTCAAAGACGCAGGATTATTAAGTGTTAATTTGAAATACCAGTGGCGGAACTGTGAGTTTGCAGCACAGCAACTGGTCTCCAAGCATAGTGGTAACTGCAGCTTCCTAAGTATCCTAGTCCCACGGTAAGAATTTGGCCTTGTCTTGCCAATGATCTTTATTCCTGCCCCAGCCTGACTTTCTAGGTATCTGTCAATTCATGAGCCACCCATGTAAACTGAAGAGTAAATTCAAAAGCAATCCAAAAGTATATTTAAAAAAGAAACCTAATATTACCTTTTGTACTCACTTCCTTGGAAGATGAATCACTTCTTACCCATTAACTCCGGCACATAACAATTATGGTTTTTCAACCATACTGCTCTCCCTCAAATGTTCCTAGCACTCCTATGAAATACAGTTATCTTTTAAAAAAATCCAAATGTCTATCTAGATTTTAAATATCCAAGATATTGCAAAGATTTTCCCACTGTGTTAAAGAAATGAAGCAATGGATTAAAGAGATTTTTTTAAACTCCTATATACACACAATAGCCAAAAGCAGAAACCACTAAAATTAATACTTCATCAATGGATCAATAGATTTAAAATAAGGGGCTTCACTGGTGGCTCAGTGGTAAAGAATCTGCCTGCCAATGCAAGAGACACTGGTTCTATTCCTGGTTCAGGATGATGCCACGTGCTGTGGAGCAAATAAGCCCATGCATCACAACTACTGAGCCTGTGCTCTAGACCTCAGAGCTGCAGACACTGAGCCTGCATGCTGCAACCACTGAAGTCCAAGTGCCCTAGAGCCCATACTCTGCAACAAGAGAAACCACTGCAATGAGAAGCCTGGGCATAGCGACTAAAGAGCAGCCCCCACTTGCCACAGCTAGAGAAAGTCCATGCAGCAATGAAGACACAGCACAGCCAACAATAAAACTAGATAAAGCAATTTTTAAAATATGGTGTATCCACACAATGGAATATTATTCAGCCATAAACAGAAATAAAGCACTGATACATGGATGCATGAAAACATTATGCTTAGTGAAAGAAGTCAGATGATGATGTTTCCACATTATGAATACACTAAATGCCACTGAATTGTACACTTTAAAATGGCTAAAATGGTGAGTTTTATGACACGTATTTTTCCCACAATAAGAAATTTAAATTCAATATCCTCAAAATTAGGAGAAATATAAAGCAGAATATTTTAAAAATGATTCCTTCTGTTTACAACAGAACAGAGTGGCTTGTCAAGAGAATTTTCTGGTTATAAAACCTTTGTAATTCCAACTTTCCCTTCAAACTCTCAGTGGAGTTGTGTCATTATGTAATCAGGTTTCCATGTTAAGAAATTACCTTGTGTCTGGCGAGAGGAAAGTAAAGCTCTTCCAAAAGGCATTTAATTTATCTCTGGTCACAATCACAACTCCTTTCATTTAGACACAATGAGGAAGTTTTGAAAATGAAGTAGAGTTTAATGGATCTTGACAAATATAATTTTTCCACTCTGGCAAAGTTTAAAGCTCTCTTATTACAACAGTTACTCAATTTTCCAAAGATGTAGGACTTCACATAGGGAAAAATAGGCTGAAGATGCTAGTATTTACATAATTCTTCAAACTGGGGTAGCAAGAATATGTGGCAGGTTGCTACCCCATAATTGGATGGCTCATTATTATAAAATATTTCAAGTTTGTTCAGTGGAATACTGGGAAATGACATTAACTCAGTCTTTTATTCTAGAATTTTATAACTTTTTATTTCCATCATTTCTATATTTCCCCCAAACCTCACATACATCATCAGTAAAAGAAAAAAAATATGTGTTTATATGTTTAATTGTATAAACACACACACACTTCCACATATATTCTAAGACCTTTCAATTATTGTTTTCCAATCCCAACAGAACTAGAAAAGAAAGCCTCACACACCAAGAATCCCACTTTCAAAGTATTAATTTCAGTGTGTGTGTATCAAAGCTGGTGACTGTCTTTTCATTCTAAGAAGCAAAAATGTTGAACTCTTTCCTGATTTACATTTTATGCAATACATAGGCTAAATTGAAATACCAGCAACTTCATGTTCTATTTCTCAACTTATTGAAAAATGTGTGTTGCTTAAAAAGGCATTTTCAATAACCTCTTGGGGGAAAATTGCAAGATTTCCCCATCAGATTCCTTGGAAGAAACCATCTTAATGCTTTTATAAATAACAAAAGCATTTCATTTCAGAAGTCCTTAAAATACAATCATTTCATTTACTTTTAGAGGCTCTATTAAAGTAGGTTTTCAACCCACACTCTTCAGAGCAGGTGCCTGTAATTAAAAACAGTCCTCTCACCTGATTCATTTCCTGTGCTTTTTGGGTGTGAGAGCACTAACTCATCCTGAATTCATAAGGAAGACATTATTTCCAAGTTCCATGAAGCCCTCTGAGAAATTCATCAGGGCTACAAACTACTGACCTTACCCTAAACCCATCTGCTTGCAGGCCAGCTGACTCAGTGTCTCCTGCCAGCCATCCGCACACACGTGGTGTTCCATGGCAGATCTGTGAGCCATCAGGAATGAGGAGGAGTTCACGTTTGCAGAGAGGGTCACTGAGTGGGGGGAAAAAAAGGAGGGGAACTCTAATTTAAAACATCTCTTCTCATGAAACCACATGATAACATGCCTTTATTTTACTTGCAGACATGTATTTTTATTTATTTTAGCTAAAAACTATTTGGTGAATTCTTCCGCTCTGCAAACCATAGTGATCACCATGTGGCAGAGGACTAGAAAATGAGTTAGATGTGTTCTCTGCCCTCCAAGAACTAAAGACTCTTAGGGAAATGGACAGGCAATTCTCAACTTTTAATTATGAGTGAGAAGATGGCCAGAGGCAGTCCCATTCCCATGAGTTTATCCAATGATTTGAATAATTAGAAGGAGCTAGTTGTAACTTCATTCAAATTGTTTCCTTTCAAGAAGGTATTTGAGAATGTAAATGTGTGAGTGATGTTAATTTTGGATTAATGTGGCATATGGGCTAATTCTTCTTTTATAAAAGAGAATCCTCTGTACTTCATATCCCACAGATCATTTATGGAAACATTGCACAATTAATGATAATACATTTCATAATTATGATTTGGCCAGATGATGCCAAAATAAGGACCAAGGGAATGGAAGGAGGGATAAGTGCAGGATAACAGAATGAACCAAACTCAAGATTATAAACTGCAACATTCGGACACCAGTGGGAGATGCCTTTAAGTCCTGTGCATGGAAGGTAGTAGATAGACAGAAATCTCATCTGGATTTCGAGCAAGAATATAGGGCAGACAGAAAGGCCACGTTAATGTCTTATTCCAGGTAGTGTCAGTGATATAAGATTGACCAACTATTGATAAACATTAAAGTTGGGGGATGATAGAGTTTAAAATTATATTCATATGGAAAGTTATATGATCATAAAAATTTGAACCCAAATATTTTCATATGTAAGACAGACAATAGAGAAGTAACCTGGGGGGAAGTGTTCTGTGAGTTGGAAATAGCATGTACAAATTACCGCTGACTGCTTTTACAGTAGTAAAGTAGAATAGATGAACTTGGTTAGTATGATCCATAAAGCCAGTTAGGATTCATTTAACTTAAATGGCTACCAGGCATTAGAGCAGATGGCAGAAACAAGCAGCTCACCACAGTCCCATTCATCGGAACTGTCTATACAGTCGGCTTCACCGTCACACCACCGGTCACGTGGCACACACTCGTGGTTTGCACATTCTAGCTCATCAGCTTGGCAAAATGCTGGCAGGGGAACAAGAAGGGAGGAGACAAACATTTTAGGAATGGATGGCATTTGCACTAACAGGCACCTCACGGTTTGCCAACAGGTGTGTCAAAGGAGGAAAAGATGTGGTTGCCGAGGCCTTCCAGTAAGAGTCAATACCGAAGAGCAAAGCTGGTACGATCTCATTTTTGAGATGTCCATCCACACAAACAGCAAGCATTTAAACAGCACTACCATCTCCAAGTGACTAAATTCTCTACTACTAACCACAGCATTGAAAAAGTGGCACCCAGAGCAGCAGAAATCCCAAAGATGAGAGCACAGAACTGAAATCTGAAGTAGCTTGAGCTGAGCACTGGACATGAGCAGACTGAAGTCACTCTAGGATGAAACCCAGCTCTGTCCACATTTATGGTTAGTTTTATTTTTTTTAATCTCTAGTATTAAGTGACTCTCAGAGTCACACACTAATCTTCTCTTGGGTTTTTAAAAATTATAGCCAAACTCCTTAATTGCCTGCTGCTGCTGCTGCTGCTGCTAAGTCACATCAGTCGTGTCCGACTCTGTGCGACCCCATAGACGGAAGCCCACCAGGCTCCTCTGTCCCTGGGATTCTCCAGGCAAGAACACTGGAGTGGGTTGCCATTTCCTTCTCCAATGCATGAAAGTGAAAAGTGAAAGTGAAGTCGCTCAGTCGTGTCCAACTCAGCGACCTGATGGACTGTAGCCTACCAGGCTCCTCTGTCCATGGGATTTTCCAGGCAAGAGTACTGGAGTGGGGTGCCATTGCCTTCTCCGCCTTAATTGCCTATCTAATATCTATTACTTTTCTTTCTCCTTTCTTAAGGGAATATGATTTTTATTCAGGCCTCCACACCAGCCACTGTCCAGGGAAAGAATCCTAAGTCATTTAAATAAGACATGACATTTTTCTCACTACAATTGTATTTTCCTGAGTACAGTTATTAGCCCAGGAGCAAACATGGCACCTAAAATCAGCGTCTCAGCTTGTAGGTTGTACTTTACAAGGTAGTTCCTGACCAAACCCTGCCATCCAAGGCTTTGTGTCCTAGCCTGGAAGAGAAGTGGCCTGGAAGAGACACCATCTTTTCTTATTGGTTCTCGCTAAGGATGCTTCTAGACCAATATCATCATGCCTATATTTTACACATTTGATTGTATTTGGCATATATTTTTCCAAGTGAAGTTTTAGTCAAAAAGTCTGAAAATACAAAAAGCTTTTGACATGTATTTCCAAATTTCTCACCTATCCAAAATGAGGGGTAATTAATGTTTAAAATAAAACATCACATTGACAAATGCCCAATAAGTACTTACAGCAGTTTTTTTCATCCATGTTATCAGAGCAGTCTGGAAACCCATCACAGATGACTGTGTGCTTCAAACACTGTTTACTGGATGGACATTCCCAAAGATCTCTCTCCTTACATCCTGGAGACAGAAAGAAAGGTTATTTGCAATAGATGTGAAGGTGAAAATAACTATGGCTTTGATCAAACAAAGTAAAAAAAGAATGACAATATAAAGGGAGGATTTCTTTCTTCTTAACAAGTTTTGACTTCTGTATACCATGGAAAATGTAATTTTGAAAGTATAAATGCTTGGTAATCTCCATATTGCATTATAAATAGTACATCTCTTCCAGGAGAAGATCAAAAGTGACATATGGGAAACAGGAAAAAAATGAAAAAGCAACTGTACAGTAACGTTCATCTTTTGCTGTTCCTTTTGCTTTCTGAGCCAATTTGCCAACACCTAAGATTCATATCTAAAATGATGAGCTACACTTTTAAGCAAATATGCCCAAACCTAGTGATCTAAATGTATATTATCTTAAAATGTAATTTCAATCAACAAATGGTAACGCCATCTGTGTGTCTAGCAAAAGAGGCAACTCCTATGCCAAATATCTACAAAACTAGTTGGTGAGCCAGGTATGAAAGCCATTACCTTCAGTAGTGTAGCCAGAAATCTAACATTAGAAACTATCTATTATATGAGAAATAAATATAAAGACTATAAGCTTGCATGGTAATCTGTCTATAAAATAACAAGCTCTTGCAATGAACTTAATAAATGTCATTTGATTCATGGACAGTGAATTTATATGTTCGCTAAAACATGCCAAATGTCTAATTGTTCTTGCCACTCAGGTTGGACCCATGACTCTCACCATGTTGTGAGGGTGTGGAGGAAGAGACCACATATATTCATCTTTGAGCATCTTGACTCCCCTGCCTAGAATGGCAGCTAGCCCTCAGTAGACTCTCAACGCATATGAATTTTAAATGGAACTTTATTTCATGTAAGAAACAAAAAGTTTCTTGTTCCTAGAAAAAGGTAGTTTAGTTTATAGCGAATGAAACACCAAGCAGTGATGAAATAAGGAGTGTCTTTAAAGACACAACTTCTCATCAGACCTGGTACAAATCACTCAGAGAAATGGCATAGATGATTGACTCAAGTTTCTTGGAGGCCCTCATAGGAAAATAATCTGCTTAAAAAAAAGAATTTTCATTGAAAAATTATCAAAATAAATTCACAGAATAGAGATTTTTACTATGGGAAAAGTTAGGTTTAAAGTGTTTCAGATGCTTAGCAGGAAAAGAATCCACCTCCAATGCAGGAGATGCGGGTTTGATCCCTAGGTCAGGAAGATCCCCGACAGGAAGAAATGACAACCCACACTAGTATTCTTGCCTGGGGAATCCCATGGACAGAGGAGCCTGGCCAGAGGCAGAGTCAGACACAGTTGAGCAACCAACCATGCATGGTTGCACCATTCAGGGCTTCCCTGGTGGTCCAGTGGTTAGGACTCTGATGGGAGCATGGGTTTTATCTCGGCTCAGGGAACTAAGATCCCACATGCCACATGGTATGGCCAAAAAAAAAGAAGCGGGGGTTAACAAAAAATAAAATATTTTAAAAATAAAGTGCTTCATCATTCAAACATATAGGACAGTGGGAGAGTATCTGACCACAGAACTGTATAGGAAATAAACCATGAGAATCCATCACTAACTATCTGGAATTGTCTTAGACCCAGGGACATCTATTCTAGGAAATCATGGGGATATTATTTGGAGTTTTCAGCTAACCGAGAATACAGACATCATCTGGAATGTTCCGACAATGAGACTTTCATCACAAACACCACCACTTGCTAGCAGATGATGAGAAAAAACAGCATGAGTCTTTCTGACTATTCACAAAAGTACAGAGAAGAACTTGAACACATGAATGAGCTGAGAAAAGACCACACAAGTCAATCCACTGGTACATAAGATCTTCGTCCTCACAGTTCAGTCCAGTTCAGTTGCTCAGTCGTGTCCGACTCTTTGCGACCCCATGAATCGCAGCACACCAGGCCTCCCTGTCCATCACCAATTCCCGGAGTTCACTCAGATTCACGTCCATCGAGTCAGTGATGCCATCCAGCCATCTCATCCTCAGTCGTCTCCTTCTCCTCCTGCCCCCAATCCCTCCCAGCATCAGAGTCTTTTCCAATGAGTCAACTCTTCACATGAGGTGGCCAAAGTACTGGAGTTTCAGCTTTAGCATCATTCCTTCCAAAGAAATCCCAGGGCTGATCTCCTTCAGAATGGACTGGTTGGATCTCCTTGCAGTCCAAGGGACTCTCAAGAGTCTTCTCCAACAACACAGTTCAAAAGCATCAATTCTTTGGCGCTCTGGTTTCTTCACAGTCCAACTCTCACATCCATACATGACCACAGGAAAAACCATAGCCTTGACTAGACAGACCTTAGTCGGCAAAGTAATGTCTCTGCTTTTGAATATGCTATCTAGGTTGCTCATAACTTTTCTTCCAAGGAGTAAGTGTCTTTTAATTTCACAGAGGGTAATAATAGGAAGTAACACTTATTATCTACCCTAAATCCACATTCTAGATAATAGTTTTAGTTCCTAAAATAACACCACAATGTCAGAATTACAATCATCATTTCCTAAGTGAGGAAATTGAGAGAGAAAATAAATAAATTGCTCCAAATCCAGCCTTATGGAGAAATATCCAGTTGGGAAGAAGGTCTAAGTCCTTAGTTGTAGCTGTCTGTACATTGAGAATACATAGCATGTGCCAGAGGTAAGAGCAAGGGAAACAGAGCTTAGAGGCAGACATCTGGATTTAAACCCCAGCTTCAATCTCATTAGCTGTGTGACCCTGGATAAGTTTCTTAATTTCTCTGAACCTCTGTTTCCATATCTCTAAAACAGGAGTAATAACACCTGCTACAAAGGGTTGCTATAAGGGAGAAATAAGTACTCTCTGGTCAGTAATTTCCCTTCTGTAAATTCTCTTTTCTAATAAAAGTTTGTGCAGCCTAATGCCCTCTTCTGTGAAGATACGATGAGCATAAATGAATTAGGATGAAAAAAGGTCAGGACATGAGTCCCATGGAAGACAATATTGTGATGTTGTGAAGAAACTGTTCTCTCTTTAAAGTGGCATTTTTGGTGTAATTATGCTTTAAATGTATGCTTTAAAAGGAAGAGGGTATGACTCCATTAAAAATGAAAAACAGATATGGATAGGATGGGATGTCTAATGCAGCTGTAATTTATACAATCAAATAATTGTTGACGTCAGGATAACAGCCACCCCTGCACAGAGGCCATGGCCACTCACAGCGGCCACTGTGTGTTGCTAAAGTGACAGTTCATCCCAGTTTTCCTGAGACTTTGCAGGCTTGAGCATCAATCTACCCCCCTTCCAAGAAACCACTCGCAGTACCAGGCAAACCGGAATGGTTCATCACCTAAGTGTGCTAAGCATTCTGCTGAGTTTTTAACTTATTCACTCTCATCTTCACAAAAATTCTGTGAAGCTGGCTTCCCTGTCTTGGACAGATCCCACTTGAACTGGGGAACCTTGTCTCTCCATCAAAAAAGTTGTCATTCACAGACATAGGGAACAGACTTAGGACACAGTAGGACAGGGTAAGGAAGGAGAGGGTGAGATGTACGGAGAGAGCAACACAGAAACATATATTACCATATGGAAAGTAGATAGCCCACGGGATCTACTTTATGACTCAAGGAACTCAAACAGGGGCCCATAACAACCTAGAGGGGTGGGATGGGAAGGAAAGTAGGAGAGATGTTCAAGAAGGAGGGGACATATGTAAACCTACGGTCGATTCATGTTGATGTTTGGCAGAAACCAACACAATGCTGTAAAGCAATTATCCTTCAATTAAAAATAAATAAAATTTTAAAAAGTTGTCATTATAGGTGAAGAGAGCAAACCACCTTAAAACAGATGCTTCTTGTACTTTATGAAGCTCTCAGTTATGCAAGTATAAGGTAATTAGGTCTGTTCATCAGGGCTGCTAACTTGATCAGTATATCAGATAAAAAGTATTGCCACAAAAAAAGAACAAAAGTATTGCCACGGAGGAGCTGCTCATGAGAGCAAGGGAGAAAGGCCCTTCTGCATGCTGGTGCTGGTAGAAGCTGGACTGGGCTGGATCTAGCCATCTTCAGCCAGCAGCTGTCTCAGTGGCTATGGATGTGACCTCAGAGCGGATCACGGCAGCTGAACAGTGAGGTTCAGGCCTGGCAGGTATGACAGCCCCTCCAGAGCCTGGGACCCCTGACTACGGGGCCCAAATCTCAAAGAAAAGCCATAGTACCTGTGGTAATGGCCGGGTCAAAAGGACCTGCCTCCCACTCCTCCCCTAGACTCCAGGCCTAAGCGGTAGGGGCAACCAACGCCAGCACAAGTCATAGAGCTCTCGTCTCTGCCCAGAAAGCCCCAGTGGACTTCCCAATTCCTGAGTCACCTCCCCCTTTTAGGGGTGGCATCTTCATGCCATCCTCTCCACATATGCTGGCCCAATACCCTGGGAAGAGGCAGCCTGAAGAAACTGACAGGCTTTATATCATAGGGTCGGGGCCATGCTCAGTGTGTCATCCTGGAGATGGAGACATGTACCATCAAAACAAGCACTTCCTCCAGGACAAGGTGCCACCCTGATGTCCATGTTCACGGTGTAAATCAGGGACTTCACCCAGCCTGCTCTCTTCTGCCACATAAAAGACCTGGTCTGTCAGAGACCAAGCTAGACGAGGCTCCTTCCCTCAAGGGAGATCCCTGAGGTGACCTGGGGATGGGGGGACATGCCTCCTGATTTCCTAGCACTATGACAGCTGGGCTCTTGGTTATTGCCTTCTGAGGACTGAATAAGGCTTGTTATATGCATTCCAAGCTGTGAGGGATAAAGGAAGGTTTCTCTAAATGTTACAGGTGAGAAGGCTGAGGCCCAGAGAAGTTACATGACTGGTCAAAAGTCACACAGCCTCCAAGTGCTAAATCAGGATTTAAATCCGAGTCTAGGTCTACATGGGCTTCTTAGACGGCACTAGTGGTAAAGAGTCTGCCTGCCAAAGCAGGAGACATAAGAGACATGGGTTCAATCCCTGGGTTGGGAAGATCCCCTAGAGAAGGAAATGGCAACCCATTCCAGTATTCTTGTCAGGAGAATCCCATGAACAGAGGAGCCTGGCGGCCACAGTGCATAGAGTCACAATGGACACAACTGAAGGAACTTGGCACTCTAGGTCTATATGGCCTTCCCTAGTGGCTCAGCAATGAAGAATTCCCTGCAATGCAGGAGACCTGGGTTCCATCCCTGGGTCAGGTCAGGAAGATCCCGGGAGAAGGAAATGGCAACCCACTCCAGTATTCTTGCCTGAAAAATTCCATGGACAAAGGAGTCTAGTGGGCTACAGGCCATGACGTCACAAAAGAGTCAGACATGATTGAGTGACAATACACACTAGGTGTACATAGAGCAAGACACGCCATTTCAGGCTGCCTGTCCCAGATACCAAATGACATCAAAGAGTTGACCAAGCAGAAAACTACCTAAAGGGAAGGAGAATATCTGCTCCTTAACATGAAATAATTAAGTTAGTCAGAGATCAGTCCTAAGTCTCATCCTGAAAGTACATTTGTGGGCACGTATTATGAGATGAGAAATGCTGGGCTGGAAGAAGCACAAGCCAGAATCAAGATTGCCGGGAGAAATATCAATAAGCTCCGATACGCAGATGACACCACCCTTATGGCAGAAAGTGAAGAGGAACTAAAAAGCCTCTTGATGAAAGTGAAAGTGGAGAGTGAAATAGTTGGCTTAAAGCTTCGTTTTCTACGAAGATCATGGCATCTGGTCCCATCACTTCATGGGAAATAAATGGGGAAACAGTGGAAACAGTGTCAGACTTTATTTTTGGGGGCTGCAAAATCA
Organism: Capricornis sumatraensis; assembly: GCF_032405125.1. Classification (NCBI taxonomy): domain Eukaryota; kingdom Metazoa; phylum Chordata; class Mammalia; order Artiodactyla; family Bovidae; genus Capricornis; species Capricornis sumatraensis. The sequence goes on from NC_091075.1 coordinate 69,235,568, forward strand.
CTGCAGATGGTGACTGCAGCCATGAAATTAAAAGACGCTTACTCCTTTGAAGAAAAGTTATGAGCAACCTAGATAGTATATTCAAAAGCAGAGACATTACTTTGCTGACTAAGGTCCATCTAGTCAAGGCTATGGTTTTTCCTGTGGTCATGTATGGATGTGAGAGTTGGACTGTGAAGAAAGCTGAGCACCGAAGAATTGATGCTTTTGAACTGTGGTGTTGGAGAAGACTCTTGAGAGTCCCTTGGACTGCAAGGAGATCCAACCAGTCCATTCTGAAGGAGTTCAGCCCTGGGATTTCTTTGGAAGGAATGATGCTAAAGCTGAAACTCCAGTACTTTGGCCACCTCATGTGAAGAGTTGACTCATTGGAAAAGACTCTGATGCTGGGAGGGATTGGGGGCAGGAGGAGAAGGGGACGACAGAGGATGAGATGGTTGGATGGCATCACTGACTCAATGGACATGAGTTTGAGTGAACTCCGGGAATTGGTGATGGATAGGGAGGCCTGGCATGCTGTGATTCATGGGGTCGCGAAGAGTTGGACAAGACTGAGCGACTGAACTGAACTGAACATGAGATGAACACAATGACCCTCACTCTGTCTTCCAGTCACAGAGCAGGAAGTTAGTCTCTTCTACCAGCTAAGGAACAAAGAGACGCAGAGGCATGGAGACTGGCTCTCTGCAGTGTTAAAAAAAACATAACAGTTAAGTCCTTCTTAACTCCTTAAAAGTATTTATGTATTTCTTACAACAGAAAAAAGTCTTTTGGAAAACATTTAAAGTCAAGCTGTAAACCCCACCAATATCAGAGCCAAAGGCTTTAAAACACAGCTATGGGGGTGTTGGGGCTTCCCTCAGGCTCAGACAGTTAAGAATCAACCTGCAGTGGGGGAGACCCAGGTTTGATCCCTAGGTTGGGAAGATCCCCTGAGAATTCTATGAACAGAGGAGCCTGGCGGGCTATGGTTCATGGGGTCACAAAGAGACTGTATTCTATTTTTTTAAGGGGGTTTTGACTCCAAGAAGACGTTCAGGTTAGAATAAACTGTTTTATTACGTTTTATCACCCAAGAGGAGATCAAAGATAGATAATGAAATGGGTTTTAATCATTTGAAGACAAACAGAAGGTCCCTCAAGGACACTCGCATTTGTATTGTTGTCCATCTTTCTGTGTATGCTGAATGCCTTTTATGTGGAGTAGCGATTGATTAGTAATTGTGAAGCTGTATTCATGTAACGAAGGATTTTATTTCTCCAGTAGATGCGGAAAAATTGTTCAAACTCTATTCTCATTTAACCTCCCCATTGAGAGGACCTGCTGCACACACCACAGCCCAGGAACCACCTCACTCCTGCAGGCAGCTCACCTCCTTGTGGACACAGACCTAAAAAAGCTAACCTCAGTCTCACAAGCCCAAGCTCAAATCTATAATGTAAAGGCAAAGCTCAGAATTATAATCTTGCTGTTACTTTCTTTAGGTTGCCATTCCTTTACGCCCCTCTTATTCATTTCTCCACCCAGATTTTTCTCCATAGCTTAGATATCAATGCTTAAGAAAGGTTAGAATGAAAATAAGCCTCTTTAATCCACTTGCTAGACATACAGCCAACTTCATCTACATAGTAGAGGTTCAAGTAATGACAAATTATTACTTTAAGACAAGAAACAGTACTGACTCTGTAAAGCAATCCTACCTTTTAGGCTTCCCTCCCGTGAAGCAATTCTGGAATGATGTGTTCATATCTACATAATGCTTCCAAACACTTGCTGAAGACATTTCTAATAACGCCAATATTTCCAATATAAATGTTGTTTACACTAACAATTACACAAGCAGTGCAACTTCAACAACAAAAATTTGCCACAAGAGCAGGAGCTACTTCAGAATTTAGCATTACCCATTGCTAAATGCTTAATGTGTATATTTGACAAGTATTTACAAACGGCGTGCTCTGACCACCATGTTTTCCTGCTGCAAAAGTGTCAAAGACACACACCATTCCAACCCATCAATTCTTTTACAACTAAGTTAAAGAAGTATTGCTTTGAGGGGAAAACCCAATTATGTTGAAAGAAGTTCTGGAGGAGCGACAGATGTGTGAAAGTGAATAGTTAATTGTCACATTATTCGGTAAAGCCCCAGCATTTAAGTGACCTCCACACCACAATGGGCAGAGTAAACCAGAAAGACATGAAGCGTGGTGTGAAATGCTGCTTCGCTGGAGCTGGCGTTTGTATTGCCAGGCGGTACGCCTGCCCATGCCCATGGAAACAAAGGGACAGACTGAGCAAGGAGGCAAAGTCGGGAGGGGATGGTTTCCCAGCAGTTCTCTCTGCGCTGGGCCTTCCTCTCCTTCCTCATTTGATTTTAAGTGCTGTGTTCCCCCAAGGCATGGGGCATGCCCATTCAAACCCCTGCATATGTTCTGAGGGGGATTGTACATAAAATATTCATTATAATTCACTTTGAAAGATATGATGAGAAATTAATTTCTCATGAACTAATACTGTTGGGGGCAATTAATACCCTCAACATATTAATTTATTACTGACTTTTAACTTTCCTCAACTAGAACTCTCAATAACATCATCAGTATTTTGAGTGTTTTATAGAGATTAGGTAACTTATTCAATAGTTCTGGTGAGCCTGTAATTGTTAGATTCGAGTATGCACAGAAACTTATAGCTTACCTAGAAATCTGACATTTTAGGATCATTTGTAATGAACAGAGCTTTAAATTTCTTCTTTACCAAATATACTCTAGACCTTAGACCATTTAATCTTCCGAAGTCTTTTTTTGAGACTGAGCATTTACATTTCTCAAATAATTAGTACCCTCTTGCAAATTTCGGTCTAGCCACCCAATGGAATATCATTGAACAATGATATTCTCTTTGAACAATCTAAGATAGTTTAATTTAAGCTGCACCTCAAAATACCATAGCCCATAGTTAGTGAAAAAAAAATCCAATAGATTCTTAATGAGTTACTTATATAGAGGATATTCAATGAGTATTGGCTTGTTTATTTATATAAAGCCCACAAACAAAGCAAGCAACAGTAGCTTCACAAAAAACTGTATGCTCCTCCCTAACAAAATTACCCCTGGTCACTGGACCATCATTCTGACAGCTCTGATTTTCTAGAAAATGCACTTATCCATATTTATCACAGCTGATAGGATTTCAGTTGATTGCTTGTGACATTTTGTCTAGACTAGAAGGGCAATGTCTACTATGGAAAACTCATTTTGGGGAGCAAGGCAATATTTCATCCTTCAAAGGCCAAAAGAATAAAATGATTTCAAAAGATGCATTGCCTCATGTGTTTTCAATAGCAAAAAATGTCAGATTTTTTAAAGCAGAACAAGCTAAATAGTCATAACCAAACTATTCTTTGGCTAGCCCTTCAATCATTTTGCTTTACTCCAGCATATTACTTAGTGAAGAGCATTGTCTGTTTTCAATTCCCTGATACATTTTGAGGTTCCAAGTACAAAGGTTTGCAGGGAAGTAAAATGGGAATTAGCTCCACTTAAATTGCCGTTGGCATTTCTTGCCTTTGCCATGGTGACTTTGGAACTCAAAGGCAGAAATGCCAGGAAGAGTTTTATCCTCTGTGGGCAGAGACAAAAATCATAGAGGGCATGAAATTTAATCCCAATTAAACGTAAACTTTGGAGCCTGTAGTCTGTCTTTGTGTATCTAGATGCCTGTTTAACAATATGGGAATTATAAGTAAGGACAGCATTATTCTGATCTTATAACAGATGACAACTGCTTTAGAATCTCTCAATAAAAATAATCTCTTACATTTGTGAAGAGCTTCTCATTTTACTGAGGGTTTGCACGTATGTCATCAAGGTTATAAACAGAAGTGTAATTTAGAGAAAATCAATGGAACTAACAGGAAAAACATTTATAACTCATGTCTTGCTGTTTGATAATTTAAGAAGTAAATGTCTAAACATTCAGTCTTGCTGCTGCTACTGCTAAGTCGCTTCAGTCATGTCTGACTCTGTGCAACCCATAGACGGCAGCCCATCAGGCTCCCCCGTCTCTGGGATTCTCCAGGCAAGAACACTGGAGTGGGCTGCCATTTCCTTCTCCAATGCATGAAAGTGAAAAGTGAAAGTGAAGTTGCTCAGTCATGTCAGACTCTTAGCGACCCCATGGACTGCAGCCTACCAGGCTCCTCCGTCCATGGAATTTTCCAGGCGAGAATACTGGAGTGGGGTGCCATTGTGTACTTAAAACTGTCAGTAAATAACGGACATATTTTAACACAACCCCTTATCCTAGTGTATGTTTGAGAAAAGTGCCATCTCACATACATACCACAGTTTTCTTCATCACTATCATCATCACAGTCAGCCTGCCCATCACATCTTCTGGAAGCCAGAACACACCGTCCTGAGCTGCACTTGAAGTGACTAGGTGAGCATTCTGTAAAAAGCAATGGGCCATATTACTGCCAACAAACAGAAAACCCAGACCCATCAGCTATGTTATTCATTTACGTGTGGGATGATGTGGAGAAGATATCACTGAAGATAAGGATGGCCCTTCACCAAGATGAAATCACCAAAGTTTACTTGGTTCTCTTCTGTCTGCCCTCAGCATCTTTTTACTTAATCCTTGGCATCATATCTCCACATTAGCTGTTTTGTGTCTTTATGCTTTCCAACAATTACTTCTCTTTCTAAACAGACAATTGCTGGAGCCTGAAATGTCCTAGGAAGCCAATGCTTCTAACTGCCCTCCTTTCATTTGTCAAATTGTTTCCCATTCTAATCTTTCCACCTGGTGAGCAGGCATTTCTCTATCTGATCATCTCACATGGCCAAGGTCTTTGAATGCTTTGCACTTGAAGCTGAGCGCCGAAGAATTAATGCTTTTGGACTGTGGTATTGGAAAACACTCTTGAGAGTCCCTTGGGCTGCAAGGAAATCAAACCAGTCAATCCTAAAGGAAGTCAGTCCTAAATATTCATTGGAAGGACTGATGCTGAAGCTGAAATGCCAACACTTTGGCGACCTGATGTGAAGACCTGACTCATTGGAAAAGACCCTGATTCTGGGAAAGATTGAAGGCAGGAGGAGAAGGGGATGACAGAGGATGAGATGGATAGATGGCATCAGCGACTCTATGGACATGAGTTTGAGCAAGCTGTGGGAGCTGGCGATGGACAGAGAAGCCTGGTGTGCTGCAGGTCCATGGGGTCACAAAGAGTCAGACACGACTGAGCAACTGAACTGAAGGAGCCATGGATTTATCTTCACTGTTACCTTCAAGACCCTCTAGTATAAAAGCAGCTTCCATATATAATGGACTCTGTGAGTTGTGTTTACAATAAACACAGAGATTATTATAAAGTCATCTCTGCAAGTTATTTTTAAAATGAATACAGTGTCTAATAGATGAGTATTAAATTCTTCAATGTAATCAAGTTTATAGATTCACCACCTACATAGCCTTTCTATTGGCAATCAAATAAAAACAACAATAAAGAAACTTCTAAAGGTAGCTGATTTATTCATTCATGTTAGATACTGCATTGTAATTGATTTAAAAATTAGTAAAAATTAACCTTCAACTTCATCATCAGGCATTAGGCAGGTTTGATTGTCTGCATTTTCCTCTGGAAATTGATTGCAATCTGTGTCTTCTGGCCACTGCAGACCCACAATCCCAAGAACAGACTCACAGCGTTCTTTGGAATGCTCACAGAGAGCTCTAAAAGAGCAAAAAAGACAACATTACAGGCAGAAATAGCTACACCAAATGTTAGGCATCTACACAGGACTTTTAATTCGATACAGCCGTGGGTCAGTGTATATATGTGGTGTGTGTATGCAGTGTGTATGTGTGTCAATGTATATATGGATACACATACACATAATAGGTATTTGGGAATCCAAAATAAGTGATATCATTACAAGGGAAATAGATTTCTGAAACACAGTTTCACCAAAAAAAAACCTCTACTGCAGGAATGGAAATAGAGTTGTTCCCAGAACATGAATTCCCTTCTCCAGTTTACCTTTCTTGCTTTCTCTTTTGTCTTCAGGCAGACACATTCTCCAACATTTTTGTTTCAAGCAAGTCCCCAACATCACTCTGGGCACTCTGCCACCAAAGGGCATGGAATCTATACAACACCCTCAGCCCCTTCTGGTGCCCTGTGACTGGGCCATTTCAAGTTTTAACCTGTCTTCCCTAAAGGCAATACTTCAGCTTACATCAATATTGTTGGAAAACCTCGTGCTACTCCCAAACCCATCTATGTTGAGCTCAAGTTGGTAAAAAATTAATGTGTTGGCTTTTGTTAAAGAAAAGATATACTAAGCATTGCACTAGGTGTTTTAATGTATTACTTCATTTGTACCTAGAATATTGTAAATTGAGGCACCAGCATGTCTCAAAGAAGATTTCTTTACTTCAGATGGGAAAAAAATGTAGTTTTGCCTCAATATATAACCAATAAATTAGTTTTTAAATGTTAAGTAGACATAACCAAAGTAAGTTCCTAGGCAAATTTCTTATTTCCTTTTAAAGACATTCTCATTTCTCAAAAGTTTCCAACTTTAAACTAAGTTAATATCAACAAGATAAAGAATGGCTAGCAATTGAACAGAGAAGTTTCCAAAAAGTCTCCATTTTGATTTAACTCTGTCTAGATTTAAGACAGAGCATAACTTAATGCTGGTTTACCCTAGGAATCTGGGGCAAAGACAAAGCCCTGGCATTCCCATATGAGGCAAAAATGAGAAGCTCAACAGTGTTTAACAACTATCTGTTGGATTGAACAGTTTTGTTGCAGATTAATAAAAGGTGTATATAACTCAATTGCTGTTGCTATTTTAAATTAACCAAAAGATACCTATTTCAGATAGAAGTCAGGTACTGCCTGACTCTACCACTTTTTTTCCCTATAAAATAGAATAAAATAAATGGCACTACAACTCCATGGCACACTGTTCATATCATAATCTGTGCGGTGTTCAACCACAGGGACAACAGTCCCAAAAGGTTACTTTGAGTATGACAACTAAAGTATTTAGCACATTATAAGGGCTCAATAACATTAGATTTTTTCCAATTCATAACTTAAAAACTGAATTTTAAGATCAATAAACAAACCTGGCAAAAGCAACTATGTGCAACCCCATGAGCATATCAGTATATTACTCTCTTTATACAAAAAATATTTTCATACAAATATCATAATGTAAAATTCTCTTTGATAGCTACTAAAAATGAAAGATGTGTATGTGCTAAGAAACAAAACAAAATACCTAGAATCAGGTCACCAAATTGTTCACTGTATAGTATTTCAGGATCCATCTCATCTTAGGCATTTAAATATGAAACCTAAATCTTAAAATTATCAGTTATATGTGGATATAAATTTGTTCCAGAGAACACTATGTTAGGGAGATGTTTATACACATATGAAAAGAAAAATCAAATACAAGAATTTGTTAAGTACTATTAAAAGTAAGTATTCACTATCATCAACCTTGCTTAGCAAAAATGGAATAAGATTTACAAATAACTTGTTAACATAAAACTGGTAGATGTTTTATTAGTAATATTTTAAAAGGCATTTAACAGAAATTTTCAGAAGTATATTTACACAAGCCTACACTGTATTATTCTACTTGTATCTTGTGTTCAGTTTCCCAAGTCATTTTGAAATTTTATTGTTTCCTGTCCTGACTCTATAGATGACCCTTCCTTGTCATCCATTTGATATATTCAGTATTTAATTTGTTTTCTCATCTGTTCACTGTTTTGATATTACTGCTTTTTCTTTAAGTTCTGAATGACTTCTGATCCAAACATATCGTTTTCACAGTTACCACTCACATTTTGGCAGGCACATCTGTGTATTCACTCCGTGATGGAAAGCAGCCTGAGGCGAGCAGCCCCACCTCTGTGACAGCCACTTTGCATGCGTACATTCTCTGACTATAACCCAGGACACACGGCAGAGAAGAAGGCCAAACTGCCACAAAGTAGTGAGCTGTGCTCCTGTCCTAACATCAGAGCAGTGTTTAGTCTGGGCTCACAATCAACTGGCAAAGCTTCACCTTTTTGTACATTTCTCTAATCTTAATCTCACAATAACTCAACCCAACCACCATCACAATCCTGACCTTACAAGTAAAGGAACTGGGATTGGAAGAGATCGAGGAAACGGTCTCAGGCTACAAGTAGCTAGAGAAAGAGCCAGGACTTGAATCAGAAGGTGGACTCCAGTGTCATAGTCCTAACCACAGGACATCACTCATATCCTAAGTCCAAGCCATCCTCTTGAAATGCTGTCCTGAATTTCACCCAAGCAGGTAGAAAAACTCTATGTTCATCCCCTGTCTATCCTGAGAAGTTGCTGTGATGTCTCCTAACTTTTGACACAGTTAGAAAACAGCATTTTAAATACATCAACACTGCTAGATCAAGAGGCAGACGGATCCCTCCTTCTGCTGTCTCACATTTAAAAAACCACTTCTTGATCCACCAAAATGAAACACGTGATTTTATTTGGTTAAAGTCCATGAACTATTATCAAAGGCAGTTCACACCTTGTTTGGTTCTTCAGCAATGACTTCTTACTCAGATACTCATTTTAGAATTCCACTTCTTTACCATTTTAATATGTAATTTGTTAAACACAAGAGCTTCTTAGCAAAATAGGTAGTTTGTCTAAACTCAAACTAAATCTTTATTCCCTTGGTTCTCCCTGAGGGAAAAAGAGGATGCCTGGGGGAGATGCCATTGTGTTACCTGCAAGGTGGGATACGCTGGTGTGTATCCTCGTCACACTTTGGTACCAAGATGGTGCAAGCAAAGAACATGAGGTATTTGTAACAGTTGGTTTGAACAAGTGCAGGGAAAAGAGAAGACTCCCAGCTGATGGATGCTTCCTTCTGAGTCCTGTGGCCAAGGTAATTCGGAAAATTTGTATGGTTGTAGGGCAAATTCAAGCAGAGTTCCAATGTAATTGGTTCACACTGACCTAACAATAACAACAACAACAAAAGAAAAACACACATACAGATACATATTATATATTTTATTTATAAAATTTCATTTTTTTATATTTATAATTCTACATGTAAAACAACTTACAAAATTAAAGTCTATTTTACAATCTTTATTAAAAGTATTTAAGACTAGAATGCAAGCAGTACCTGAGGTTGCCATCAAAAGATAAATAGTGTGGTTCATGAGGTGTCTTGACAAGCCAAGACTCATTTCTGTATATGCATCTGCCAGCACACTGCCCTGAATGAATGTTTCAGAAAGTCTTCCTCATTTTCCCCTTGGTCTCACTTATCTGAAAGTGACTCCTTTTCCTGCTTCCTTTTACTTTAATTTGTCATCTTCTGATTTATCCATTATTTCTAAACTAATGCATTCCCCGTCACCCTGTGAGTCACTTTTAAAAATTAATGAATTTAGCTGAGGAGGCAAGTAGATGACTTTTTTGTGTTTTGTGGTTAATAAACATATGAAAGTGAAAAGTGAAAGTCATTCATTTGTGTCTGACTCTTTGCAATCCCATGGATTGTAACATGCCAGGCTCCTCTGTCCATGGAGTTCTCTAGGCAAGTATAGTGGAGGGAGTAGCCATTTAGCCATTCTATTCTCTAAGGACTCTTCCCAATCCAGGGATTAAACCCAGGTTTCCTGCATTGCAGGCAGATTCTTTACTGTCTGAGCCACCAGAGATTCACTGATCAATGTGTAAAGCTACACAATTCCAGGGCAAGAGGAGGCTGAAGTCCATTAGATATCCATTGCCAGAGAGATCGTCCCTAACCCTTAGCTTGGCATCCAAGGCTATTTCACACTCCAAACCACAGCCTAACTTTCTAGCCTCATCACCCATCCTATCTCATCAGCAACATTTGCTTGGTGACACCAGACATTTTAAGAATTGCATGACTTCGTGATTCCTGGTAGCTTTTATCTCTTTCTTTCCTTCACACACTTGCAATCACCCCTCAAATGCAATCATGTTTCTACCTGTCAACACTTGCTTCCTGAAATAATCCTTTCCCATCCTCCTCACCAAGCTAATTTCTCCTTGGTTTGCAGCACTCAGCACAACCATCTCTTCCAGGAAGGCTTCCTGGCCAACCACTCTTCCTCTTCCACTCCCAGAAGGAGCGCCAGAGTATCTCCAGGACATACCTGCCATGCCCACAGGGCCCTCTGCTCTATTCTTCACTTACTTACTTGTCTTCCCCACACAATGCTGAGACTTCTGTGAAGTGAGACTTTCTTTTTTTAAAAATTGAAGTATAGCTCATTTACAGTGTTGTGTTAGCTTCTGGTGTATAGCAAAGCGATTCAGTTTTACATACATAATTAAAATGAATTCTTTTTCAGATTCTTTTCCATTATAGTTTATTATAAGATATTAAATATAGTTCCCTGGAGACCTTATTTCTTGATCTCAGCGTCTGCACCAAGCATAGTGTGAGAATTAAGGGAGGATAGGAGGAAGAAAAGTGTCAGAAACTATCCTAGGCACTTTAAAATGTAAAAATAATTCAAAATATAGTCCAAGCCATTGAAGCAGTCTAAGTCTCCAGGGATATAACGTGAACAGGTTAGGCCAGCAGGACTGGACAAAATGCTTGAACCCAAAGGGACAAAGTGGACAGAAGCAGCTTGGGAAGACTTCCCAGGACAAAAGGAGTTTGGACAGATTTGGGGGAAAGCAGCAGCAAGGCTTTCTGTCGCTTTTCTGCTGTAGACATGCCTCATTCCCAGAGGAAAGAGATGATCAATGGAGTGTCTTTGTAGAATCAAGACAGGTCCACCAAAGACTTCATGCCTTAAGGGTAATTATTCAAGTTAAATTTAATTATTTAACTAAGAAGTGGTAAGCAGGCAAACAGATCAGCAATTAGGACTGCAGTGAAATAGTAAAACAGCTCTGGGATGATTTCTCGATTTTAAGAATCTGAGGGCTTTTCAGAGACTATGCTATAGGAAGCTTGACACTGATCAGATTAAAAAGCTCATGACCACATATATAAGACTCAGTTTACTGGGGAAGTAACTCTCCAAATCTGGCATAATCCTGAGGATGCCTACAGTGTAGAGAGAAGAAAGAGATGGAAGAGGGATGGGGTTTGTTCAAATTCTTGCTTCTCTGATTTGTGAAAGAGGAGTAACATGAAATGTTTGATTTCAGATTACACATAAAAAATGCATGTTTGTTATAAAGACAATAAAAAGATGCATATAGGAAAAGTTCTCCATTCCCCACCTCCCTTTCTCTTAACTTTCGTCAAAGCTAAAAGACAGTTTTAATCCTTTCAGGCCTTTCATTTGCTCATATTTATATGCATAAGAGTTTACATACCATAGGCAGAGATACGTCTATGCTTTCGCCAAAGGATAACTGTACAATCACTATTACTTTTCAACTTGTTTTTGTTGCTTGATAACCTATCATGACCAAGCAGTAGAAACAGCTCAACCTCTATGTTTTTCCTAATTTCTTCAATATACTTAAAATTTTACCCCCCAAAATGGGATCATTTACACATATTTTGATGCAGTCTTTTTTCCCCTGTAGAAACCTTTTCTTTCTCTTTTCCTCAACCACCCTATCAAGTTTTGACTTTTTTATCAGTTCCTTTCATTGATATTAACTAATAAACATATCGCATGGACAACTTTTCTCTCTTTTGATATGTAGGGGATGTATCACTTTTGATTTGGGATAAGATACAGGCTTTAAATATTTCAGTGTCAAGGGAGATGAAAGGATTAAGTTATGATCATATACTATTCTGAGATCTTTATTGACTGTATTGAGGTTGATTGAATCCTGTGTTTTGTTCCTTCATAATGGAATGCTCAGCAAGATAAACTCTCAAGATATCTGCTGCTGCTGCTGCTAAGTCACTTCAGTCGTGTCCGACTCTGTGCGACCCCATAGACGGCAGTCCACTAGGCTCCTCCGTCCCTGGGATTCTCCAGGCAAGAATCCTGGAGTGGGTTGCCATTTCCTTCTCCAAGATATCTGGCAACCTCCAATTCTGGGATTTGTGGTATCAAACTTTTTTTATCTTAAGCTTTAGACTCACATATGAGCCTGATTTACAACAGTCACTAGAGGGCGATCGCGTCACAAACATGTGAGGACGTTTAGCAACCACAGGGCTGTTCCCAATGTTTTCAGTGCTCAGCAGGGCATCCTGAACATAGATGAGGTTTAAAAAGATATCTGTTGAAAGAAATGTCGTGATGGAGTCTCAATGATAGCCCACCTTTCAAACTCTGAATTCAACCCCCAGACAGGATGTTACATTTTGGTGGCAACAGTGGTAAAGAACCGGCCTGCCGATGCAGGAGACATAAGAGATGTGGGGTCCATCCCTGGGTCAGGAAGATCCCCGAAGGGGGAAATGGCTACCGACTACAGTATTCTTGCCTGGAGAATTCCACGGAGAGAGGAACCTGGCGGGGTACAATCCATAGGGTCACAAGGAGTCAGACACGACTGAAGCGACTTAGCACGCACACAATATCTTAAGTCATTGGGAATCATGTATTAGGTTATGGTCATTTACATGAGAAAATGTCACTTCCAACATCCATTGGCATGTATACGATCCTCAGGTTCACCTTTGCATCAAACTTTGTGGCTCAGACAGTAAAGTATCCATCTATGATGCAGGAGACCCAGGTTTGATCCCTGGGCGAAGATCCCCTGGAGAAGGAACTGACTACCCACTCCAGTAATCTTGCCTGGAGAATCCCATGGATGGAGACACCTGGTGGGCTACAGTCCATGGACTCCCAAAGAGTTGGACATGACTGAGCGACTGCCACTTTCACTTTTCATTTTAAATCTCTATCTTTATTATTTTCAATAATTTGAAGAGCTATTATAAGGTGAACATCCTTGTAACCACCACTCAGGTCAAGAAATTGAACTTTACCAGACCATCACAGGCGCCCTTCCATATACCCTGTCATATGTCAACATTCTCCTCTTCTCCTACAAAGTAACTACTGAGTTTCAGAGTCATTACTTCCTTGTTCTTCTTTATAGCTTTATTACCTAAGTGTGTATGTACCACAACCTACATACTACAGTTTGGCTACCCATTTTTGAAAACCTATCTAAGTCTCTTATAATAGCTATGTTCCCCCTCTATGTCTTTATTTCTCCTTAATATTCAAGTATTGAAAAATCTGGGGACTTGACCTTGGAGGGCGCCAGTCTGGATTTTGCTGATGGAACACTCTAGGCAGGTAAAACATGTACCCCTGTACTCCTTGTTACCTGAACACTGGCAGCTGAAGCCAGGAGGCTGGTTAGGTTTCACCAGGACTTGGACAAGGTTCTAGGTGCTGTGATGTTCTCTCATCAAACGACACGTCCAGCGACTTCTCTTTGTGATGTCTACAGCTGCCTGTCCATGCTCAATGTCTCGTCCTATTAATTCTCCTGGTTACCATATGGCAATATTCTCATTCAATCAATTACTTTTCATTTACTCCTTGAAAATGCTTTTAGAAAGAGCCCATTCTTCTCACCTGGCTCTTTGATCACACTTCTACACTCTCTGTTCCTCCAACTAGAGACTGCAAAGAGAGGCCAGAAAATTGACATACCTCTGAGAAATTATTCAAATAACAAAGCTGTTACTTCTTCCTGGATTTAACTTTTCAGTGGGAGGATCATACTGCCATCTTCCCACTCGTATATACGATTTTGGTTTTCTTTTTCTGTTCTTCAAACACACTCAGCACAGTTTCCCTAGTATCTCACTGTCTCATCAGTTTCCTCTTTCATCACAGATGTTCTTGCCAGGTCCTTTCCATATATATTCAGCAAACGTTTGAACATCCCCTCTGCTGAGTGTCCAGCCCTGGACTAGTCACTTGTGCCCCCATTCCTTCTGTGTTATTAAAATGAGTGTTGGAGGGAAAAGTACATGGGCAAACACGTAGAATGAAAGACTGCTGGACCACTATGGGAAACTCAGGGTAGTCCCTGAGGCATGACAGTCATTTCTGGCTTCGCATGGCCACAGCGGTCCTGGGTGCAGGGAGGCAGAGAGAGACACATGCCCGGGAGCTGCTCCCTCCACCAGGTTTCCTGGCTGTCCGGATCGCACACTGCAAGGTGCAAGTGATGGGTTAGTCCCTACACCCCCGACTGAGGGGCATTACATCCCTGTTCCTACTCCCCAAGGCAAGGAGCTATCTGCTTTTGCCTCCCAGCAGAGTACAGACGTATTAAAGATTCTGGGCGTGAGTGGATATGGTGACACTGGCCTATCACTGAACACTATTATCTGAGCTATATTGTTTAGGCTTTTGTTCTTTAAATTGTAGCCACTTGCGGGAATCTGAGATAAACCATGAAACTTATCCATTGAAAAATACAGAAACCATGAAGACATTTTTCACACCCTCTTTCAAGATGTTACTAATTTCTGCAACCTCATCAGGCCACAAAGCAATCGTTCTCAACTTGTACTGCACACTGGGGTCACCTGGGAGGTTTTGAAAATACTGATGCCTGGGCCCTACCCAATACATCTTCAGGGACAATTAGGAAGTTACATAATTTTTTATGGGACAACAAGAACCACTGTTTTTAAGAACTAGCGTCCCAGCAACTCCAGTGAGAGAGGCTGACTCCACCAGACAAAACATCCACATTTTCCAAACCCATATTCTCCACTGGCAGGCAGCCAGGGAATGACAGTGCTGCTCACTTGTGCCCCAGAATCTAAATAACAACAGGGTCTTATTGGTAGCAGCAAATATTTTTAAGTGATTAATCACATTTTCAAGTGATTAAGAGTTTTCTGAGGGGAGATGTTGCTTGTCCATGTTTTATAGAGAACCAAGTAGACACACACCATTCTTTATCTACTTTGTGTGTGTGTCTACTCTTTGAAAAATAGGGAGTAGCATCTTTACTCTCAACTGGAGGTTAGACTTATACACTGTTTTTAATCACACACAAGGAATGGGGATGAGTGACTAGCCCAGTGCCTGACACTCAGAAGAGGAGGTGTTCCAGTGTCTGCTGAATATACATGGAGAGAGCCTGGCAAAAACATTTGTGATGAAAGAGGAAGCTGCTGAGACAGTGAGATGCTAGGGAAATTGTGAGCGCATTTGAAGAACATAAAAAGGAAACCAAAATTAAATTATATATATGACTGGGAAGGTGGTAAATGATCCCCCTATTGAAAAGTAATCTCCAGGAAGGCTGAAATCATGTCTCCTTTCTTTTCCATAAAAGTGCACAGAGTCCTGGAACATCACAGGCTAAGTACTGGGTGAATATATATATGAGCCAAGTTATCTAGTGCTCTTCCTACAAATTCTTTTATTTTGACAGATGAAAAGATATTTACATTTTTAATCTTAAAATATTTCAAGTATAGAGAAAACAGGAAAACATACACCTAGTGACTCCCCACCTAAACTTGATATGGGCTAACATTGCTCTCTCAAAATTTTTTAATCTAACAGTGCCATGCTATGTCAGATAACCCTCAAAACTTTAGTAAAATACACATGTCTGAGACAACACTGTCACTGTCCAAAATTCTGCAACCCAAGTTCAAAGTGAAGTAAAAGAAAAAAAAAAAGATTCTGAACGAGTTCCAAGGAAGAGTCCGAGATAAGCAAAGACTAACCATATACACACATATACATATATTTAATGGAGTTTAGAGTGAATAAAATGGTAACATGTCTTAGTAGTCAGACTGGTAACTATCTGCACTGCTCTCTCCCTATGGGAAGTGGAGGACTGGGAATTGTGCTTTCAGCCAAACAGTTATTAAGTGCTCATGAAAATAAAAAATCTTGTCAGATGGGTAATTAAGTGGCTGTCTCTCTCAGTCTCCTATCCAGCCCACTGTTTTCACCCCTAAAAGTCCCCTAAGGGGTATGGGCTTTCCCCACCCATAAGCTCTATGCTGACCCAGAAAAGTCATGAGTAAAATTAGGATCTGAAAACTTGAACAATTCCAGGGAGCTGAACCCTTCAGCTTTTCAACCTCCCAGCCTCTAGGACCTTCACTGCCAGGATCTGTGCCAAGAAGCCACACCTTCTTGTCAACTGAAAGCTTGACAGACCTCTTCTGAATCTTAAGCCCAAGCTGACAGGGAGGCCAAAAATTAGTTCTAAAGAGTGTAAGAAGCGGGTAGACTATGAAGGCAGAGTCCAGAAGTAAGACACCATTACTAGAAATCAGGGCCTTTGGGGACTTTCTGATTCATTTTAAATTCCCCGGGAGAGTCTTTCTGCTCACCTTGCCCATTCCATCTTCCCCTAATTATCCCTCCTCATAAGCCAGTTTGGAGAAAGCCACCTGTCTACACCATTTGGAGCCTTTCCCCTGTCACCAACACAAATGAACACAACAGCCACAAGATTGTTCTAGGTCAGCAAAGTTCCTGGGAGGGTGAGAATACATTTTATCGCAAGAACAGACCGCCAAAATTTTATGTGGTTGTTTAGATGAATTTTATATCTGCTTCTCAGATAAAGTTTCTACTTCTGAGGCTGGGCTTTAAAAAGGAAGAACGATAGCATCTGCCTGCAGATGGGGCCAGGAAAATAATATATAGGAGCTGATGCTGAGTGGAAAGTCATGCCAATGATATTAAACAACATGGATTTATAGCCCATTCACAGTGACACATTTGTTTATGATTTCAGTTAATTAAGACCACTTTGCTTCTTTTCTGCTACCACATGCAACCTTTTTTTAAAAAAAAAAAGAAAAAATATATGCATATACATATTTTGGAGGGATTCCAGACTTCAGCATTTTAATGTAAATGAGAAAGGAAAACATTGAATGCATATCCTGACAGAGTGATTGCATTTGTCAGAGGCTGTACTTACTACAATTATTCACACTGTTGCTGGGGTCACAAAGAGAGTTACCACCACATGAACCAAGGCAAGAACTGTAGAGGCATCTTTGGTCTCCTTCTCGACATAGAGTCTGACCTACAGAAGAGAGAAAGGCGCATTCACTTTCATTAGCATCCGTAAGTAAATTCTAAGCACTAGTGTCTGAAGGATCCAGAGCTGAGGAAGGACACAACTCTAATTTCCTTCCAGCGTCTTCAAAAATATTGAACACAAGCTGAGTAGGTACTTTCTGGATTAATTTTCCTGCAGCTAATTACAACACTGTTATTCCAGAAGGACTCTTCAGGAATGAAGAAACTAAAGGGCAATCCATCCTTTAAAGATAGGTTGTTATAGTTTTTAATGAAAAAACTATATGCACCCGTATTTACACGGGTGCATACAGCTGACGACAAAAGAAAACTCAAGTAATTTGAGGGAAGCGCCAATATTTTAAAGTCTCATTTGATCCCAGCTCTAGTCTTCCCTCTAAGGAAAATGCTCTCCTTAATAATAAATAGGGCATCAACATCAATATAATAAGGGTACTTTATCATGGCAGGATTGTAAGCAGCTGTTATCCATATTTTTGGTGTGTCTCTGGAAAGTAGCACTGCCCCAGCTGCAATGACCTGAGAATTAGGTTTCTTGTTTCCAAATGAATGACAACAGTAATGTCAGCCTAATGGCTTTTCCTTAAGGTACATGGAGAGAAAACTGCTTTTCCCATTGATTTCCTGGTCATTTGTAGATAAATGGAAAAGGCAATAAATTACTGCCCATTCTCTTTCTCGTTTGCCCCCATTATAGTCAATTATTTTTAGACACATCATCTGGACTCTACAATATCTTGCAAGGCATTTTTAAATATAAATAACAGTATAACAATCATTCTTACCTATAATTCTGACAATATTTATTATACTGGAGTTTCTTATCTAGAATTCTAAGTTATATCTACAATCTTACCTATAATTCTAAATATAATATTTAGTATACTGGACTCTCTCTCCCTTCTAGTACCATTAATGAACAACACTATATATCATAGCCATGCAAAAAAGAGATATCGCTCCCTTTTTTTCAATATTTAGCAGATAAAAGGTTTTTTTGCAAGGTAAGTCAGGCTAAGTTCCATGAATATTAGTCTCTTTTAAAAAATGTTTATTCAGACACCATGCATTCATTATTTGAGCCCATATTAAGTGCTTGCTATGTGACAACTTAGTTTGCCAGCAAGGCACTGAGCATTAAAAGATTAAAAAAGTCTGATAGTTTCAACTCTAATTAGGGATATCTTCATGAACGAAATCTTATAATGCCATATGATCATTGCTCCCTGAAGATACATGTAAAAAGCAGTAAAAGCAAATTAGGGCAGTAAGAAGAAAGCTTCTCAGAGGAGTTTTTAGGCAGATGGGATAAGCTGGGGTAAGAGGGAAGGATGGGTTTCCCAAGCCAATAGCAGGATGTATTGGAGTCACTCCCTTAGTTAAGGGAGACTAAACAGGAAGGCTGAGAGTGAAGCTGAGGGTTGTAAAGGCCTCTATCTTGAATAGGGCTCCAAGCCCTGGGAGAAGCGATCCCGGCCCTCCTCCCAGCCTAGCCGACCATAAGCAGTCAGTGATTACTGCTGACAGTGACTCTGTTGTGTTGTAACTCGCTGCCCTTCACTCTCAGCTCTCTAAAGACAATGGCGTTCTCCCACTCCTCTATGCTCCCTTGCTCTTTCCACCTTGGGGCCTTTGGACAAGCGGTTCCCTGTGTCTGAAAGGCTTTCTCCAGTCCCAGTATCCTTTGCTAATTCCATTCATTCTTCAGATAGCTCCAATACGTCCTCTTCAGGGCAGCTTCCCAGAAGCCCTTTACCAGGACATGCATCCATAATAACAAATCCTAGCACCTTGAATTTCCTTCCTGGCCTGCATCCCTCCCTGGTTACCAGACCTACTGTTTCACGCCTCTCTCTCCCAGAAGCCTGCCAGCCCCATGAGCTGTTCTGCTTGCCACTGAATTCCAAGCACCACAGTATACTTTTAGTATGTTGAATTTAGCAGAGTGAATAATCTAAATTCACTACAATTTTACTTTCCTTTTTTTTATATTTTATCATGTGATTTTTCTTGAATCTCACAGATATAAAGAAATACTGGCAAATCCTGCCACTGCATAGTAAAGAATACAAAATTATTTCAAACAGCATTGAATTATGTAGAGAGAAAGAACTATTTGATCTAAAGGGAGCTTCTTGGCTGATATGGAATAACTCAAGGCCAGAAAAGGATTTCCTTCTGAATTTTCAAAACTGGTAAAACAAAGCTATCCTTATCTAGTTTTTTATGGAATAAATCTGTGATTAAAAGGCTCTCTCTTTTGGTCTACAATGCATTCTCATTAAAACTATTCTAATAGCAATACTCATTACGGCAAATCTAATTTAGTTACAGGTGACCAAGCTCATTAGCTGATGTGGGATACACACAGCCTATGACAGGCTTTCAGGTACCAGCCACAGAAAATAGCTTATCTTTACATTTATGGAGTACTCAACACATGTCATCTCTATGAAGTAGTTATCATTATTCTGAGATTACAGATATAGAAATTGAGAAGTAACAGGCTTAAATTACTGGCCCAAAGTCAACCAGGGAGTAAGTGGGAGCTGGGGTCTGAACCCAGGCAGCTGAGCGGCAACCTCCACATTCCTAACAACAAGGCTATGTTAGTAAGACGCAAGTAAGACTTGTAGACAAACGTAGTGGTTTTTAAGTCAAAAGATACCACTAGCCCTGTACTGAGAGATACTTCTACACAAACTGAGGCTTAAGACAATCAGGGTAGAGCTTTCTTTTCCAACAGAAAACCAATTTATTTGACTTACTTTTTCTTTGAGGGCTTCACAGATAATAAGACTGCTTTTAAAATGTGTTCCAGCATATTGTTTGGCAATGGGAGGCATTAAATGGCTTCTCTGCACATGGTTATTTTTGGAAGCCATTGCATTCAATTTCAGAAGCCATTTCCTTCTAACTGGAATCGAATTGAACTGAATAGTATGTGCTACACTTTTCTTTTTATTGTAGTGTTTCCCCATAAAACAGCTAACTGAATCTACCTGTGCTGTTTAAGTGTTTAACCACTATTTTTTACCCTTAGGAATGAGTTTTCAGTGTAAGTTGCCTGAGATTTGTATTTACCACAGAAAACGGTTTCTGGCTGACCGGAACTGTGGGGACCAGTGCATTAGGCAATCTGAAACTATTTCTGTGGGAATCCTTTAAGCACTAGGTAACTTCCAAAGTTTTGTTTTGCTCCCAAGGAAAGACTGTTTCTGGGGTTGGAACACACACTTACCATCACCACAACTCTCTTCATCACTTCCATCCTTACAGTCCTCGTCTCCATCACACTGGAAAGTGCTGGGGATGCACTGTCCATTTCTGCATTCCACCAGCCCCTGGCTGTGACATGCTAGGGAACACCAAAATAACATGCATTTTAATTATCTGTATTTCTTTCAGTGTGCGGATTATATCCATGATTCCTGTTTATCTGGCATCACCAAGAAATGAAGTGTTCTAAACATCTGAATGTTCTGCCCAAATGAATGAATGTGTCATTAAGTTTTTTCATCCCAAGTGTTCTTGGAATGCAAGGTTCTCTATCTGGAATTTCTCTTACCCTATTAAGTAGCACTTGCTTAAAACTAACCTTTTCTAGATCACTGCATAAGTGAAATAGTATTAACAATGGTAGTAGTTATACTGGACTTCCCAGGTGGCTCATTGGTAAAGAATCTGCCTGCAATGCAGGAGACGCGGGTTCAATCCCTGGGTCAGGAAGATCCCCTGGAGAAGGGAATGACAATCCACTCTAGTATTCTTGCCCAGGAAATCCCATGGATAGAGGAGCCTGGCGGGCTACAGTGCATGGAGTCACAAAAGAATCGGATGTTGCTTAGCGACTAAACAACAAGCAGTTATACCAATGATATGAAAACTACAATTTATTAAAGGTTTACTTTGTGGCAATAGCTGTGCTAGGAGTATTAACATATCTAATCTCAAATCCTCATAACAAATTTGTAAAGTGCAAGTTATCAACCTAGTTTAGAATAAAGAAACTGAAGCTTAGAGACTTCAGTGTGTGTGTCATATTCTCAAGGCTGTTGAAAAGTAGGGCCAGAATATGGAGGAAGATTTTCTAACCCTAAGCCCCAGCATTTCACTCTGCACCAACCTAACCTAATGCACCAACCTGACCTAATGCATTATACCTACCCCACAATAAACACTTTATTTCAAAACTTGCTTATGACATCTGATATTTAAAAGGATGATCTAGTGACCATTAACCTTCCAGGAACTGGTTGTCTTAATTCTGTCCCTATTGTCTTTTAAAGCATCAGAAACCCCTGTATCATGTGACCTCAGCCTTCACTGAGTTGCTGTCTACATACACACATAAGCACCATGTTCTTGCTTTTCCAAGATCCATCAAAATACAGTCCATCCTGTTCCACAGTGTCCACTCAGGATTCAGATGATATACCAGTTCAAATATAATTCAGGAAAGAGGAAAGCTGGGCATAGTGTTTGTTAATTAATTTAAATGAGTTTTCTTATGTCAAAATAAAAGCCACGCAACCTACATTTCTATTTTTGCCTTAAATTACAAGCAAATTAAACAGCTAATCTCATATGTAGCCACTGTTTCTACTTTTATTAGACAGTAAAAGATGGAATAAAAAGTTTAATTAGCTTGAATATGCATAAAATACACCGCATTAACTCTTTCAGGTCAATATCACTCTTCTTTAGCTTCTATTTAATCATTTTATTATTCCCTATCGAGTATAATATACTTTCTAGGGAAAAAATGTGGCAAGCCATACTAGATTTTATTAGGTAGTATAACAGCTACCTGAAGAGTCTTTTTAAAAAAAAAAACAATTGAAGTATGCTTCATTTATAATAGTTAGTTTCAGGTATATAGCACAGTTATACATCCATGTATATGTGCCTATTCCTATTGGTTACTACAAAATATTAAGTATAGTTCACTATGCTATACAGTAGACCTTGTTGGTTATCTATTTTATATACAGCAGTGTGTCTATGTTAATTCCAAAGTCCGAATTTATTTTTCCTTTTCTTTCCCCTTTGGTAACATAAATTTTTTTCCTGTGTCTGTGAGTCTGCTTCCGTTTGGCAAATAAGTTCATTTGTGTAATTTTTTTAGACTCCACATATAAGTGATGTCATACGCTACTTGTCTACCTTTGTCTAGCTTCTTTCACTTAGTATGATAATCTACAGGTCCATCCATGTTGCTGCAAATGGCATTATTTCAGCATTTTTTATGGCTGAGTGATATTCTACAGTATACACAGACCACATCTTCTTTATCCATTCATCTGTCAAGGAACATTTAGGTTGCTTCCGTGTCTTGAAGTCACTCAGTCGTGTCCAACTCTTTGTGACATTTTCCAGGCAAGAATACTGGAGTGGGCTGCCATTTCTTTCTCCAGGAGATCTTCCCAAACCAGGGATCGAACCCGGGCCTGCTGCTATGAATATATGGGTACGTGTACCCTTTTGAATTTTGGTTTTCTCCAGATATACTCACCAGAAATAAGACAGGCTCTGAAGTAATAATATCATCACACACTCTGTGTAACTCCATCAGCCCTGAAGGCTCTCTTCTCTCTGTCAGTTCTCACTATGCTCTCTGACAAATGGTGAGCATGTGTGGAGGCTCTTGCTTAACTGCTAATATATTGTTTGCAGACAGAAAGTTCCCAGTCTCTGGGGAGAATATCTGCTTTGACAAAGTCACAAAAGAAGGTTTGTGGGTAATGTGAGAGAAAACAGCCACCTGCTTGGCCAGAGTGGCCAAGTCAGGCTTTGAGTTTTGGGGAAAGAAATTCAGACATCAGTTATACTACACTGTTACTGTCATCATACCATTCAATTATCATCTGTATAGGCCAGGACCAAAGTGTAAGAATGCACTGTTTAGATAGTGAACCTTGAGTGTATTTGACTAAACAGACAGAAGTGGGAAAATGAACAAGATGAAAACCTTCAGGGCACTCACAGCAATTGACTTCATCGGATTTATCCACGCAGTCGTGGTCCCCATCACACACCCATTCAATGGCAATGCAGCGCCCGTCTCCACAGCGATGCTCCTCTATGGGGTTGCAATCTGGAGGAAGCAAGCACTCAGGAAGATGGAGAGAACCAACATGACAAACACTTGGAATGTATGGCTCATAGTGCCAGTACAAGTTAGAAAGTTCTTCTGTCACTAAATTATACACTACCAAAAATTTGAGAGCTAATCACAAAGTCAAAATGGTAAACAAGCAAGAAGAATTCAGCTGGTTTTATTAATAATTCAGGAGAGGACATTCAGAATCAAACCCAGTTCTTTAAAATGTGGTGGCTCAGTGGTAAATCCATCTGCTAATTCAGGAGACATGGGTTCGATCCTTGGGTTGGGAAGATCCCCTGGAGAAAGAAACTGCAACCCACTCCAGTATTCTTGTCTGGGAAATCCCATAGACAAAGGAGCCTGGTGGGCTACAGTTCACAGGGTCACAAAAGAATTGAACATGACTTAGCAACTAAACAACAACAACTTTAAAAGGTTCATTCCTCTTTTTAACTGAGATATAATTGACATAAAATGTTGTGTAAATGTATGCTAAATGAGATAAGTTAGAGAAAAATACTGTATATCACATGTGGAAAAAGCTGAATTTGTACAACATAAAGACAACTGGCTAGCAGGGGCTGGTGTGGGCTGTATTGGAAAGATGTTGTTTACGGGTACAAACGTACAACTAGTATGTGGATTCCTTTTTTAAAAGATAAGATGAGCTTTTGAACGTAAAACGAACCCTTGATGTGTCCACAGCAGAAGTCGCCCTGTAGTGCATGGCAATCAAATACAGGCGAGGTCTTTGGTTATATATAACAAAAGGATCGAGAACTGCAAGCAGAGTTTTTCTCAAGAGCTCAGAATCTAACCATGAGCCACTGACTCCAACCAGAGAAGAAACAAACACTTTCAAAGAGACAAAAACATGTTAACTCCCATTTCCATTCCACTTCTTGTGTTTCCTTAGTATGACTTTACCCAAGAAATATTACATTTACACATAAGATATGGCAGACTAGTAATTGAAAAAGCCTGTTCTTTCCTGAAAATTAAGAAACCAATCATTTTGTGATTTAACTCACTAACCACACTAACAATGAACTACAGGATTTTGATGAAAAGTCCCTATAATTTTAAATGAAAACCTTTAGGGAAATAATGTTACTTACCACAGTTTTGTTCATCACTCAGATCTCCACAGTCATCATAGCCATCACACACCAGGCTATAATTAAGGCACTTGCCTGTGTGACAGTGAAACAGATTCTCGCTGCAATCTGGGGGGGAAAAAAAAACAAGCCACTGATGGGTCATCAGAGCATAATAGGATGTTACAGTAGTAGCTGGTATAATATAACAGAAGCATATCATGGGGGGGGGGGGGGATCATAATGGTGACCTGGTCCACATCTGCTGTTTCCCAGGGGAGGAGACTGTGGTGCGGAGGGAGCCACTGATGTGCTCAAGGTCATATAACAAGTTACTGTAGAACCATGACGAGGACCCACTGGCTCCCAAGCCAATGCTCTTATCACTCCCTGAAAATACCCACGTTCCACTCTATGTCACTTCCTTATAGCCAAATATGAGAAAACACATTCTCAATCCACCATAGTTTCTACTGAAGTTCAGTTTCATACAAAATGAATACTTCATAGACAGTGAGTAGTTATTTCTTTAAAAAGTTTACTTTAAAATGAAAGTCTAGTTTTATCAACGGTAAACACAGACATAACAAAGAGAAAAAGTCATTTACATTACAGAGTCGTTACTTACTCACACAACTTTACCACTTAAATCAACTGAAGGTTTCGTAGCATGACCCTCAGATAAGAAGTACTGTCCTAGATTATGATGCCAAGATAAGAAAAAGTGATGTAACCCTTATTGCCAAATTCAGACTTAAATTGAAGAAAGTGGGTAAAACCACTGGACCATTCAGGTACGACCTAAATCAAATCCCTTGTGACTATACAGTAGAAGTGAGAAATAGATTTAAGGGACTATATCTGATAGACAGAGTGCCTGGTGAACTATGGATGGAGGTTCATGACATTGTACAGGAGACAGGGAGCCAGACCATCCCCAAGAAAAAGAAATGCAAAAAAGCAAAATGGCTGTCTGAGGAAGCCTTACAAATAGCTGTGAAAAGAGGAGAAGAGAAAAGCAAAGGAGAAAAGGAAAGATATACCCATTTGAATGCAGAGTTCCAAAGAATAGCAAGGAGAGATAAGAAAGCCTTCCTCCGTGATCAGTACAAAGAAATAAAGGAAAACAATAGAATAGAAAAGACTAGAGATCTCGTCAAGAAAAAAAAGATGGGCTCAGTAAAGGACAGAAATGGTATGGACCTAACAGAAGCAGAAGATATTAAGAAGAGGTGGCAAGAATACACAGAAGAACTATACAAAAAAGATCTTCACAACCCAGATATCATGATGATGTGATCACTCAACTAGAGCCAGACATCCTGGAATGTGAAGAAAAGTGGGCCTTAGAAAGCATCACTACAACAAAGCTAGTGGAGGTGATGGAATTCCAGTTGAGCTATTTCAAATCCTAAAAAATGATGCTGTGAAAGTGCCACACTCAATATGCCAGCAAATTTGGAAAACTCAGCAGTGGCCACAGGACTGGAAAAGGTCCGTTTTCATTCCAATCCCAAAGAAAGGCAATGCCAAAGAATGCTCAAACTACCACACAATTGCAATCATCTCACATGCTAGTAAAGTAATGCTCAAAATTCTCCAAGCCAGGCTTCAGCAATATGTGAACCGGGAACTTCCAAATGTTCAAGTTGATTTTAGAAAAGGCAGAGAAACCAGACATCAAATTGCCAACATCCACTGGATCATTAAAAAGGCAAGAGAATTCCAGAAAAACATCTATTTCTGCTTTATTGACTATGCCAAAGCCTTTGACTGTGTGGATCACAATAAACTGTGGAAAATTCTGAAAGAGATGGGAATACCTGACCACCTGATCTGCCTCTTGAGAAACCTATATGCAGGTCAGGAAGCAACAGTTGGAACTGGACATGGAACAACAGACTGGTTCTAAGTAGGCAAAGGAGTATGTCAAGGCTGTGTATTCTCACCCTGCTTATTTAACTTATATGCAGAGTATATCATGAGAAATGCTGGGCTGGAGGAAGCACAAGCTAGAATCAAGATTGCCGGGAAAAATATCAATACCTCAGATATGCAGATGACACCACCTTTATGGCAGTAAGTGAAGAAGAACTAAAGAGGCTCTTGATGAAAGTGAAAGTGGAGAGTGAAAAAGTTGGCTTAAAGTTCAACATTCAGAAAACTAAGATCATGGCATCCAGTCCCATCACTTCATAGCAAATAGATGGGGAAACAGTGGCTGACTTTATTTTTTGGGGCTTCAAAATCCCTGCAGACAGTGACTGCAGCCATGAAATTAAAAGACACTTACTTCTTGGAAAGAAAGTTATGACCAACCTACACAGCATATTAAAAAGCAGAGACATTACTTAGTCAGCAAAGGTATGTCTAGTCAAGGCTATGGTTTTTCCAGTAGTCATGTATGGATGTTGGACTGTAAAGAAAGCTGAACATGGAAGAATTGATGATTCTGAATTGTGGTGTTGGAGAAGACTCTTGAGAGTCCCTTGGACTGCAAGGAGATCCAACCAGTTCATTCCGAAGATCAGTCCTGGGTGTTCATTGGAGGGACTGATGCTGAAGCTGAAACTCCAATAGTCTGGCCACTGATGCGAAGAGCTGACTCATTTGAAAACACCCTGATGCTGGGAAAGATTGAGGCAGGAGGAGAAGGGGACAACAGAGGATAAGATGGATGGATGGCATCACTGACTCAATGTACATGAGTTTGGGTAAACTCCAGGAGTTGGTGATGGACAGGGAAGCCTGGAGTGCTGTGGTCCATGGGGTCGTAAAGAGTTGTACACGACTGAGTGACTGAACTGCACTGAACTGAACCTCAAGAAACTTACAGTTTGATGTTGGAATAAACAACATGGAAGGAAATTTTAGTAAGACAGATCTTGTTCTTGAGTAAACCAGAACTCCTATCCTAGTTCTTCCATCTATTGGCTATGATGTTGAGTGTATTAGTTAAAATTTGTGTCTGTAAACTTAATTATGAAATTATGAAAAGAACAACTATTTAATAGAGTTAGGGGAGGACCTAAATAATAATGTATGTAAGATGCCAAGGCAATTCAATGGGAAAAGAATACTCTTAACAAACGATGTGGGGACAACTGGATTTCAAGTATGCAAAGTTGAACTCTGATCTTTATCTCAAACCATATCAAAAAATCTCAAAAAGGATTATAGATTTCAATGTGAGAGTTAAAATTATGAAGCTTCTAGAAAAAAAATAAGAAAAAAGTCTTTCTGATGGGGGTGGCAAAGAATTCTTGGATATGATAATAAAAGCACAAACCTAAAAAATAATAAATGATATTCATTAAAATTAAAAAGATCTTCCCAGTTAGTAAAGAATATGCCTACAATGCATGAAACCTGAGTTTGATTCCTGGGTTGGAAAGATCCCCTGGAGAAGGGAATGGCTACCTACTCCCGTATTCTTGCCTGGAGAATCCCATGGACAGATTCCTTGGGCTGTTACAGTCCATGGGGTCACAAAGAGTCAGAAACGACTGAGTGACTAAACACTTCCACTTTTAAAATTAAAAACTTTTGTGCTTCCAAAGATGCTGTTTTAAAGAAGAGAAGACAAGTCACATGCTGAAAAAAATATTTTCAAAGCATGTATCTGATAAAGGACTTATATCCAGAATATACATAGATGTCTTACACTCAATAATAAGACAAACCACCCAATTACAAAGAAACAAACGAACTTGAATAGAAAGTCTTCATGAAAGATATACAAATGGCTGATAAGCACATGAAAAGGTGCTCAATGTAATTAATCATTAAGGAAATGCAAATAAAACCACAATAAGATACTATTATATATCCCCTAAAATAGCTGTAATAGATAAGACAGACAATATCAAGTATTAACAAGGATTCTGAGAAATTGAAACCCTCATATGTAGTTGGTGGGGGTGTAAAATAATAATGCCACATTGGACAGCAGTTTGTCAGCTTCTTATAACTATGACCTCATGAGATTCATGAATTCTACTCTTAGAAATCTACCCAAGAGAAGTAAAACACAAAGACTGGCATGTGAATGTTTATCACAGTATTATTCATAATAGCCAAAGCCTAGAAATAATCCAAATGCTCAACAACTGGTAAATGTACAAGAAAAATGTAGTATATTCATACAATGGGATACTGTTCATCAGTTGAAAGTATCAAACTACTGATGCATGTGACAGCAGCAATGAAGCTCAGATACATTTTGCTAAGTGAAAGAAACCAAATACAAAAACTACATATTGTGCGACCCATTTATAAAGTTTCTGGAAAAGGCAAACTTACAGAGACAGATGTGGCTGTGGCTGGAGATGTAGGAGTGAGGACTGAATGCAGATAAATAGGAGGGAAATGTGGGGAAAGATGGGAAAGTTCTAGAAGTGGATCGTGGTGAGGGTTTCATAATCCTATAAATTTACTAAATAACTTTACAGTATATAAGTTATACCTCAATAAGGTAAAAATGTTTACATGTAAAGGCTGTAGTTAGTAGCAACTAAATTTCTTAAATGTATTAGACTGGTCAAAAAGTTCATTCAGGTTTTTTTGTAAGACGTCATGGAAAAATCCAAATGAACTTTTGGCCAACCCAATATTATCTTTTCCCTTGGAGTGAATTAAGCTCAAAAACAGATTCTTAAGGCTGGAGAGGGATCATGGAAGACGTGCAGAATTTTAGTAGAGTGGATGGAATGAAAATTTCAGCATGTTTTAAGTAGAAGGAAAGAACAAAGCAAGAACAAGCAACAAGAACAAAGCAAGAAAAGCAAGAAGCAAGAACAAAGGAAAGACGTGAGAAATACAGTTACATATGAGGATCAGTCTGCTTGACTGGTAAAGGTCAAGAATCTAATGGTAAACATCCCAGCCTCCTGAATTCCAGCTAATTGTTTCTCCTGAAGCAAAAGTCTGCCTCTGATACAATCTGTGATGGGTATTTTACCTTGGGGCTTCCCAGGTCTCATTAGTGGTAAAGAGCCCGCCTGCCAATGCAGGAGATGTGGGTTTGATCCCTGGGTCAGGAAGATACCCCGGAGGAGGGCACGGCAACCCACTCTAGCATTCTTGACTGGACAGAGGAGCGTGGTGGGACAGTGTTGCAAAGAGTTAGACATGACTAAAGCGACTTTGCACACGTGCACTTCTTTAAACATCCCCAATTCTGTAACAATTCATTATCAAAAATATTAGGCAGTGACTAGTGAAACTGTGAGCCACATCAAAATATTATACTTGTTATTTACATGAATCATCAGCTTCTATTTCAAAGAGCACTCGTCTAAGAAGTCACTTAAATACTTTCAGAATCACACCATTTTAGAAATGGAATGTGCCTTAGAGATCATCTGTTCAGCATCATTATTAAGAGGGCGTACACACATGCACACACATAAACACATACAGAACCTTGTAAGTCCTTTTTTTTTTCTCATTTCCCCTAGGCCAAATAATTTTCAAATGAGGACAACCATCATAAGGGAAAACATAAGGACTAAAAAGAGGTGCCAGTTTTCACCTTGACTGTACTATTTCCCCCCATTCAGCCTAGGGTGCTAACTCCCCATCCTGTATCCTACTGCCAGCTGAGCTGCCCACACACATACCGGCTGAGTCAAGAAAGGTTGATTGAGGTTCTCCTGCCCACTGAGCTAAGTTGGGGAACTTGTGCATCAAGATATATATATTTCCTCGGAAAATGTTAAAGATCTTTTTGACTTTTGTTTTATTTTCATCTCTTATGAGAAGTTTTGAATCAGCATGCTAGAATCAGCATTAGGGGGGATCTTCACCTTGAGCATCAGTGCAGAAGTACTTACGTCACCAGAAGGAGGAGGCAGTGTGAAGGGGTGATAGATTTTAAACATACGAATTAATTTTTCTAAAGCAGTACACTTCACTTTTTTGGATGGTAGGACTGGAGAATCAAATATTTCTTTCAGAATCTGATTAACCTGAGAACACTTGAAATATTTCTAAGGTCCATTCTGGGACCCCTGATAATTCATACAAAAAAACGCTCATTGGATATATTTTGTAAATAAATGCTGTCATTGATTAACTTATTTCATAAATGGAGATGATTCAAATATGTTTTTTAATAATTCCTCATTATTCATACAGGTACAAGCTCAACTTTCCACTGCTATGATTTTCTTGGTTAGAAGCCATTCTCAGACGTTAGATACAAAATTGGCTGCATTTGAAAAACAACTTGTCACCTCCCTAAGGTCTGTGTGATTAGTAAACACAGAAAACCTTAACCAGAGGCACTGCACACCCAGAAATACATAGCAAATAACAAAGATCACAGTGCTTCCTTTTATTGGAATAAATGTTTGTTTCACCTGAAAAGACATGCTCTAAGTGCAATTTGGGGCCAACAGATCAAAACTTACAGAAGCTACTTGCTGTGCTTTTCTTGCTCAATACAAGCATAATTTTGCATAAACTAGGTGGGTATTTTTCTAGATACAGATCTTTTTTTTTCTGAATGAGAGTTTTGATACAAAATGCTACTTCTAAAGTTCTTGCATGTTAATATTTATTTCAGTCTGGCATCTTACACTATTAACTTTTATCCCTCAAAATTGTCATTAAATGAAAAGAGACAGCTAAGGAACAGAAATCTTTCTTCAAGAGGCTCATTCAATTTGCTCAGTCTCTTGAGTCTATAAACATAATCATGTTGCCTCAGCTCAGGATTCAAGTAGGGATGCTCAATTTCCACCCAGAAACAGCCTTGTTTTGAGATGACCAAGAGCTTAACCAGTTTGCCCACAGTTTTCCAGCTTGTTACAGTGACCTGGGCTTCTTGATGTCCTGAGGGTTTTCAGCTATTGATTTCTAGCTCCAAAATGGGATTTCTCAACTGCAGTACTGTGGACACCTGGGGCTGGGTGACTCTGTTGTGGGGAGCTATCCTGTACGCTGCATGTTTAGCAACAATCCCAGCCAATGCCCACTAAATGCCAGTAGCGTCCCCTTAAACTTCCCCGGTGGTTACAATCAAATAGGTCTCCATAAAGTACAAAACATCTAGAAGGGAATATTGCCTCTGACAGAGAGCTACTGTTCTGGGATATCCAAGCATCACCTTATTCCAAGGCCAGTTTTAATCCTGTCTTTCCCATTGGCTCTCTCATGCCAGTCTGGCAACCAGTGATCTGTGCTCTTCTCTCTCACAAGATCTTTCTGTTTATACCATCTTTTGCTTTGCCATACCTATTATATTGGGCTTCCCAGGTAGCACTAGTGGTAAAGAACTGGCCTATCAATGCAGGAGACATAAGAGACATGGGTTCAATCCCTCAATTGGGAAGATCCCCTAGAGAAGGGCATGGCAACCCACATCAGTATTCTTGCCTAGAGAATCCCATGGACAGAGGAGCCTGGTGGGCTACAGTCCACAGAGTCACAAAGAGTCTGACACAACTGAAGGGACTCAGCATGCACATCTATTACATTGTTCTAAAATATGATATTTAATTATCTCTGTGTTTATGTTATGATCTCTATGCCATTTCCCTGATTAGACTGAAAGGCTTATGAAGCAAAAAAAATCATGTCTTAACAGTCTTTATATTTACTACATATCTAGAACATGCTTCACACATAGCAGGAATTGAAGACTATTCAATATCATTCCATATCATCAGATGGTCTCAAAACAGGAGTGAATTTTCCAGACATCTGAAACTTCTTCCATTAGGGCAGAATGAAATATTTTTATTTTTATTAATTTGGTAGAAATCTTTGTAGTATTTATTTGCTCCCTGTCTTAATAGATATAGTAGCTACAGTCATTTTTGATGATTCAGAAATATTATTTGGAATATCAGTTTTTATTCTGTGCTACTTGGGTAGCCTCCTTTCCAAGATAGCTTCATGTGGTGCTACTTTTAAAACCATTGTGCATATGGTAGTATTTCTGTCTCCTCCACAATGTATCACCTGACCTTTGGTGGGACTGGAATGGGAGGGATGTTGGAAGGATGACATGGAGAATAAGATAGCAACCACAGTCACAACCATAAATCCTAATGCCTTTTGAGAATTACTGCATGCCAGGCACTGGTCTCTGTACTTGACATCTAGTGATTTATTGTTCTGCTCAACAATTCTATAGATAGTTAGTATAATAATATTATTTATTGTCTTCACTTTACTGATGAGGACACTAAGACCCCAGAGAGATGGAGTACCTTGCCATATTTACAGAGGTAGGAAATGATAAAGAAGAAATAGGAGGGGATTCCCTGGTGGCTCAGTGGTAAAGAATTTGCCTGCCAATGCAGGAGACACGGGTTCAATCCCTAGTCCTCAAAGATTCCACATGCCTCGGAGCAACCATGTGTCACAACAATTGAGCCTATGCTCTGGAGCCTGGGAACTGCAACTACTGAGCCCACGTGCCACAGCTACTGAAACCTGCATGCCCTAGAACCCATGCTCCCCAAGAAGAGAAGCCACTACAATGAAAAGCCTGCAGCTAGACAGCAGTCTCCGCTTGCCACAATTAGAGCAAAGCCCACACAGCAAGGAGGACCCAGCACAGCTGAAAAGAAAGAAAGCAGGAAAGAAAGAAATAGGAACCAGGCAGTCCAACTCGAGACCTCGTATTAATCTGTGTGATAATTAGTATAACTAAGTAAGCTAACTAGTATATTTAGCTAATTCAGTATAATTAGTTTACCACAGTACACAAAAATAAATGGGGTAACAACCAATGTTACCCCAAATTCAGAGTGAATGACTCCTGAAATTATTTGACATTGGTTTACATGGCATAAAGCATGAGGACTTTGTGGCGGTTCTTTTCCCTGTGACAACCCTTTTCCTGAGGCTTTTTCATTTGCTAAGCACCTGCTACATATCGGATACTGTTCTAGAGCTGGTTACGGAATCAAAAGATGATAGAATATTAGCAACAAAAGAGACACCAGACACCCTCTAGTGCAGTGGTTTCAAACCTGACTGCGCTCTAGAATCAGTGGCAGAGTTTCACAAAGGGACTGCTGCCGGGGCGCCCCCTCCAGACTGACAGAGCTAGAATTTCTGCAAGTGGGGCTTCCTGGAGATGCTACTGTGCTGCCGGTCTTGATGACAAGGAAAACCAAGGGGTGAGATGTAGCCTATTTCAAGTCACAAAACTAGAAATTTTAAAAGCACTTCCTAATTTTCAAAAGTCTTTTCTGTACACCTCTAAAATTCTCAGCGGTTGGATACCTGTCCATTTTACCAATACTTAAGGAAGAGACAGGGCTTCCCTGGTATCTGAGATAGTAAAGAATCCACCTGCAATGCGGGAGAACTGAGTTTGATCCCTGGGTCAGGAACATCCCCTGGAGAAGAGAATGGCAACCCACTCCAGTGTTCTTGCCTGAAGAATTCCATGGACAGAGGAGCCTGGCGGGCTACAGTCCACAGGGTGGCTAAGAGTTGGACATGACTGAGCAACTAACACACGCAAGGAAGAGATCAAGAAACACAACAAAGTGAGTTGGGAGGAGGTCAGTAAGCAGTCCCAGACACCTGGTGAGCCACTGTAAAGACAAATTTCTCCCTCAACATAACAGAGCACCGAAACTAAACATTTTCCTGTCATATGAATGATCTGAGCACATTCACTCACCAAATTTGCACTTTCTGGACATTGGCAAGTCAAAAGCAGCACAATTAAGATAAAATAATTTAATTTGGACCCATTCAGGAGTGGGTTCTAATCTGGCACTTTGAACCACTGGCAAATTATTTCATTGCCATGAGCTTCACCTCTGTACCTGAACAAAAAGGAGTCATACTTGCTTTGCTGAAAATTAAATCACATCATGTAGGTAAATGCTTCCAGCACAGTTGATTTGAGAACTCACTCAAACAGCAAACCCCCTCCCTTCCTTCCTAGGACGGCAGTCCTCCTCCTGTACCTGTCAGAACCCTCAGAACATGGTAAATCCTTGAGCTCCAACTGAGAATGTCCAGCAAAACCTCCTTCTCCCCTTTGGAGTATCTGTGGGCTGCATTCCAGCTCTGATCCATGCCCTAAGTCAGACGTGACATTATTCCTTCACTTCAGCACAGTGATAACAAGAGGGTGGCCCCTTCCATAAACACACACGCTGCAATACCACAGGCTCTGGCATGCTAAATTGCAGAGGTAGATGTCCTTGTAAGGTCAGCAACAATTACATGCAAAGCTTTCAATGTCTATCTAAGTATTTTCATGAACAAGTATTCTCAAGGGGTGTATTTCCTCAATGAACCAAGCCAAATGGTTTTTGAAGTATGTTCATGAGGAAGGAAAACCTATATCTTCCTTAATAAACTCTTCCACTCCTGGGACATTGCTGACTACCTTACAGAATAATAATAATACCTTCTTTGTTTAGTGACTGACTGGGAAAATTTACTCTTTCAACAAATGCAGCAGAAAGCTCCTCTTACTGTTTAGAGTGTAATGTTCCATGCAATGGGAAATGAAGCCAGTGTGGGCCTACCTCAGAGGTAGAGGCATCTGTAGAATTTGAATATGACACAACATGGGCCATAATTAGGGGATAAACAAGAGATTCCTCTGTAACTCCCATTACTGTATATAATTATATTGAACCACTTAAAATCCCTACTGTAGGTGCTTTGTATAACATTTGCTCCCAAATCCATAGCAAAATTCAGTTCAGTTCAGTCGCTCAGTCGTGTCTGATTCTTTGCAACCCCATGAATCGCAGCACGCCAGGCCTCCCTGTCCATCACCATCTCCCAGAGTTCACTCAGACTCACGTCCATCGAGTCAGTGATGCCATCCAGCCATCTCATCCTCTGTCATCCCCTTCTCCTCCTGCCCCCAATCCCTCCCAGCATCAGAGTCTTTTCCAATGAGTCAACTCTTCACATGAGGTGGCCAAAGTACTGGAGTTTCAGCTTTAGCATCATTCCTTCCAAAGAAATCCCAGGGCTGATCTCCTTCAGAATGGACTGGTTGGATCTCCTTGCAGTCCAAGGGACTCTCAAGAGTCTTCTCCAGCACCACAGTTCAAAAGCATCAATTCTTCGGTACTCAGCCTTCTTCACAGTCCAACTCTCACATCCAAACATGACCACAGGAAAAACCATAGCCTTGACTAGTCGGACCTTTTCACCCATTCCGGTCCATTTTAGTTCACTGATTCCTAGAATGTCAACATTCACTCTTGCCATCTCCTGTTTGACTACTTCCAATTTGCCTTGATTCGTGGACCTGACATTCCAGGTTCCTACGCAATATTGCTCTTTATAGCATCGAACCTTGCTTCTATCACCAGTCACTTCCACAGCTGGGTATTGTTTTTGCTTTGGCTCCATCCCTTCATTCTTTCTGGAGTTATTTCTCCACTGATCTCCAGTAGCGTGCTGGGCACCTACTGACCTGGGGAGTTCCTCTTTCAGTATCCTATCAAAGTATGGGGTTCTCAAGGCAAGAATACTGAAGTGGTTTGCCATTCCCTTCTTCAGTGGACCACATTCTGTCAGACCTCTCCACCATGACATGCCCGTCTTGGGTTGCCCTGCAGGCATGGCTTAGTTTCATTGAGTTAGACAAGGCTGTGGTCCTAGTGTGATTAGATTGACTAGTTTTCTGTGAGTATGGTTTCAGTGTGTCTGCCCTCTGATGCCCTCTTGCAACACCTACCATCTTACTTGGGTTTCTCTTACCTTGGGTGTGGGGTATCTCTTCACGGCTGCTCCAGCAAAGCACAGATGCTGCTCCTTACCTTGGATGAAGGGTATCTCCTCACCGCCGCCCTTCCTGACCTTCAATGTGGGATAGCTCCTCTAGGCCCTCCTGCGCCTGAGCAGCCACCACTCCTTGAACGTGGGGTTGCTCCTCCAGGCCACTGCCCCTGGCCTCGGGCAAGGGGTGGCTCCTCCCTGCTGCCACCCCATAGTCGGCAAAGTAATATCTCTCCTTTGGAATATGCTATCTAGGTTGGTCATAACTTTTCTTCCAAGTGGTAAGCGTCTTTTAATTTCATGGCTGCAATCACCATCTGCAGTGATTTTGGAGCCCAAAAAAATAAAGCCTGACACTGTTTCCACTGTTTCCCCATCTATTTCCCATGAAGTGATGGGACTGGATGCCATGATCTTTGTTTTCTGAATGTTGAGCTTTAAGCCAACTTTTTCACTCTCCACTGTCACTTTCATCAAGAGGCTTTTTAGTTCCTCTTCACTTTCTGCCATAAGGGTGGTGTCATCTGCATATCTGAGGTTATTGATATTTCTCCCAGCAATCCTGATTCCAGCTTGTGTTTCTTCCAGTCCAGCGTTTCTCATGATATACTCTGCAGAGAAGTTAAATAAGCAGGGTGACAATATACAGCCTTGACGTACTCCTTTTCCTATTTGGAACCAGTCTGTTGTTCCATGTCCAGTTCTAACTGTTGCTTCCTGACCTGCATATAGGTTTCTCAAGAGGCAGGTCAGGTGGTCAGGTATTCCCATCTCTTTCAGAATTTTCCACAGTTTATTGTGATCCACACAGTCAAAGGCTTTGGCATAGTCCATAAAGCAGAAATAGATGTTTTTCTGGAACTCTCTTGCTTTTTCCATGATCCAGCAGATATTGGCAATTTGATGTCTGGTTCCTCTGCCTTTTCTAAAACCAGCTTGAACATCAGGGAGTTCATGGTTCACATATTGCTGAAGCCTGGCTTGCAGAATTTTGAGCATTACTTTACTAGCATGTGAGATGATTGCAATTGTGTGGTAGTTTGAGCATTCTTTGGCATTGCCTTTCTTTGGGATTGGAATGAAAACAGACCTTTTCCAGTCCTGTGGCCACTGCTGAGTTTTCCAAATTTGCTGGCATATTGAGTGCAGCACTTTCACAGCATCATCTTTCAGGATTTGAAAGAGCTCCACTGGAATTCCATCACCTCCACTAGCTTGGTTCGTAGTGATGCTTTCTAAGGCCCACTTGACTTCACATTCCAGGATGTCTGGCTCTAGGTGAGTGATCACACCATCGTGATTATCCGGGTTGTGAAGATCTTTTTTGTATAGTTCTTCTATGTATTCTTGCCACCTCTTCTTAATATCTTCTGCTTCTGTTAGGTCCATACCATTTCTGTTCTTTATCGAGCCTATCTTTGCATGAAATGTTCCCTTGGTATCTCTAATTTTCTTGAAGAGATCTCTAGTCTTTCCCATTCTGTTCTTTTCCTCTATTTCTTTGCATTGATGGCTGAAGAATGCTTTCTTATCTCTTCTTGCTATTCTTTGGAACTCTGCATTCAGATGCTTATATGTTTCCTTTTCTCCTTTGTTTTTCACCTCTCTTCTTTTCACAGCTATTTGTAAGGCCTCTCCAGACAGCCATTTTGCTTTTTGCATTTCTTTTCCATGAGGATGGTCTTGATCCCTGTCTCCTGTACAATGTCACGAACCTCATTCCATAGTTCATCAGGCACTCTATCTATCAGATCTAGACCCTTAAATCTATTTCTCACTTCCACTGTATAATCATAAGGGATTTGATTTAGGTCATACCTGAATGGTCTAGTGGTTTTCCCTACTTTCTTCAATTTAAGTCTAGATTTGGTAATAAGGAGTTCATGATCTGAGCCACAGTCAGCTCCTGGTCTTGTTTTTGTTGACTGTATAGAGCTTCTCCATCTTTGGCTGCAAAGAATATAATCAATCTGATTTCGGTGTTGACCATCTGGTGATGTCCATGTGTAGAGTCTTCTCTTGTGTTGTTGGAAGAGGGTGTTTGCTTACCTAATGTAAATATGTGCTCAGACACTCAGTGGTGTCCCCCTCTTCACAACCCCATGGACTGTAGCCTGCCAGGCTCCTCTGACCATGGGATTCTCCCAGCAAGAATACTAGAGTGGGTGGCCATGCCCTCTTCCAGGGGATCATCCCAACCCAGGGACTGAATCCACGTCTCTTAAGTCTCCTATACAGGCAGGTGGGTTCTTTACCACTAGTTTTACCTGGGAAGCCCAGTGTAAATATACATCCCATAAAAACTGGTTTTCATATACAATCATGTACCATAGGTTTTTCTGAAGAGAGAACTCCAAGTTATAAAGACAAATATCCTAGTGAAAACATTTCTAACAGAATATGAGCAACATAACTGAAATTCTATAGGATGCTAGATATTATATAAAATAAATAAATGCATGAATAAATAAATGTGAGGTCATATGTAAACAAATAATTTTGAGGAAATACCAAGTTAAGATAAAATGTTTAAAAAAAAAACTGGGATTTATCAGAAACTTTAGTGAGCAAATATGTACTGTAACTCTCTAGGAAGTAGATCAGGGCTTCCCAGGTGGCTCAGTGGTAAAAGAATCCCCCTGCCAGTGCAGGAGTTGCAAGAGACATGGGTTCAATCCCTGAGTCAGGAAGATCCCCTGAAGTGGGAAACAGCAACCCACTCTTGCCTAGAAAATCCCCTGGACAGAGGAGCCTGGTGGGTTACAGTCAAGCCACTCTTGCCTAGAAAATCCCCTGGACAGAGGAGCCTGGTGGGTTATAGTCAAGCCACTCTTGCCTAGAAAATCCCCTGGACAGAGGAGCCTGGTGGGTTACAGTCAATCCACTCTTGCCTGGAAAATCCTCTAGACAGAGGAGCCAGGTGGGTTACAGTCCCTGGGGTCACAAAGAGCTGGATATGACTAAAGCAACTGAGATCTGACAGACATCATTTCTCATGCTTTTTTCCCAGGCATTTTTCAAGACTCAGGTACTATGGAATACCAGTTTTGGAAATGCTGACCCTAACTAAATATTACCACAATCTACTGCCTTTCAAAAGTTATGGCAAATAAATGTCCTAGAAGCTTTCATATGGAAGAAGAGTTGGCCTGCCTGGCAAACATACCAGAGGAATTTTTCAATTGAGGTGAGCAATTGAGAGGAGCTCTTATAAAGCTTTGGCAACTCCTACAGGAAGGAAAACACAGCTTTTCCCATAGTAACAATTGCTGGTCATATAACCATTAAAAAGCAATTCAACTACCATTGCATATGGGCTTGTTTTGGAGG
This sequence comes from Capricornis sumatraensis, assembly GCF_032405125.1. Lineage (NCBI taxonomy): Eukaryota > Metazoa > Chordata > Mammalia > Artiodactyla > Bovidae > Capricornis > Capricornis sumatraensis. Next base: position 69,274,878 of record NC_091075.1, read on the forward strand.
CAGATCCTGCAATGTATTCTTGAGACTAATTTTTCCATTTTATCTGTTGCATAATTGCAAACCAATTTGAGATCTGAATACACATTTGATGTGGACTGAAAGACTGTGTCCTCCCAAAATTTATAGGTTTGAAACCATGTACAAGCCTTGTGCCCTTGTCTTTGTCTGACTCAAGAGTTAATGACTGGGAAATGTGAAGATGTAGAAACAAAGAACAGCTGTTGGGCTGGGGAACCGGTAACGATTTAGACTACAATTCTGTCACATAACAGAATCACCAAACTCCCAGTTCCCTGAAAGATACAGATAAATGCCTGACACACACTTGTAAGTTGTGTTTACAGGAAGCAGACCCCCTCCAGATGAAAAATGCTGACCACAAGAACACAGACCTTAGACTGGTTGAAACCAGAAGGTTGATAAGGCTTGAAACTTACGTGAAACAACCAAGCCAAGACCTATCCATGAGCTGAAAGTGAAAGTGAAGTTGCTCAGTCGTGTCCAACTCTTTGCGACCCCATGGACTGTAGACTACCAGGCTTCTCTGTCCATGGAATTTTCCAGGCAAGAATACTGGAGTGGGTTGCCATTTCCTTCTCCAGGAGATTTTCCTGACCAGGGATTGAACCCAGGTCTCCGGCATTGTAGGCAGACGCTTTACTGTCTGAGCCACCAGGGAAGCCCTATCCATGAGCTGATCATGTCCTAAACTCTATAAAACTCCTTACTACCCTCTTCAGGGTGGGTCACACAGTTCAGGGCATTAGTGCACTGAGGCCCCCTTTGCCTGGCAAAGCAATTAAAGCTACTCTTTTCTATTTCACCCAAAAGTCTGTCTCTGCGTTTCTACTCTGTACCAGTGAACAGAGCCTGAGTTTCAGCAAGATGTTGAAGCTTTAATCCCCAACATGGCAGACAGGGCCTGTGAAGTAGTGATAAAGATCAGAAGGGTGGGACCCTAATTCAACTGAGCTGATACCCTTATAAGAAGGGGAAGAGACACACGAGAGCTCTCTCCTCCCTACCTCCTCCCTCCTCTCCTCTTCTCCCCCTCTCTTGCTTTCCCCCCAGAGAGGTTATTTGAGTACACAGGCATATGGCAGTTACCTGCAAGCCAGGAACAGAAATCTCATCAGAAACTGAACCCTGTCGGACCTTGATCTTGGACTTTTCAGCCTCAAGAACTGTGAGAAAATACATTTCTGTTGTTTAAGTCTCAGCCTGTGGTATTTTGTAAGGCAGCTCAAGCAAGCACATACAATATTGGACAAACCACCGTTTTTGGTCAAAACGACTAACCAAATCAATGATAAGAAAGTGGAGGATGTTTAAAGGCTGAATCTACTGATCCATAGACACAGAACAGTTGGTTCATGCCCTAACTCGCTCCAGGCTGAGAGGAAGCATAAACAAACAAGAAATTTTGTGTTTTCTGTGTCACGAATGTTAAAAATCATGAGGGTAAAAAATGTTCCTATTAAAAATATGCTTTTATTTTAAGTTGACCTTTATACTCTTAGAACTTTAAAAACAAAAACAAAAATCCTCACCCAAAGAAAATAAATGAAAAGCCTTTTTCCAATTTTAAGATACTTAGGGGAAAAACACTTTGAGCCCGACCTGTTCCAAAACACATCTAGCTGTCAAGTCCCTAATGGCCTAAAGGCTTTTGAAAGGTGCGCAAACATGCAGCTGTCATGTGGGGTGGGGGAAGATAAACACTTTGCTCACTAAAGAAAACCAATCTAACAGCAGTCCACCCAAGCGCCGGGCTGTCAGGACTAGACAATGGAATGCTCTGGTTTCCAGGCCCCTGAATAGAAGCCATATCCCTGCAGACAACCCCCACACCGCCTGTCACATACTGCAATGAGCCTCGTCACTCCAGTCATCACAGTCGTTGTAGCCGTTACACTGCAGTTTCCTGGGGACACAGATGCCACTGGTGCACAGAAAGCTCTCGCCCCCTCTGCAGAGCGCTAAAAAAAAAAGGAGAGAGGCAGAAAAGCAATGTCAAAATAAATAAGAGGGTTTTTTTTTTTTTTAATTAGGAGAAATAAAGAACAGAAAGAAAACCTTCTCTTGATGTTCAACAGATGTGTTTCCCAACCCCCTCTGTTTCATTGTCACCAATTCCTCTCTGGCTTTCCAGAACATTAATTGTAAAATTACCTGAGAAGAATACAAAGTGTTTGCCTGAGAAAAGTGAAAGGAAATTCGCCAGTGGGCTTTCATAGCACAAGAGAGCGGCCTTGTCTATTGCACAACTTATGTGCGGAAAGATACCAAGTAGGAGTATTTTTTTTAATAACTGAAAATTATTTTAAAGTGAAATTTATTGAACATTTAAAATCCTTCTACAACAATCAGTGTCATGCATAGAAAGTTAGATACAAATAGTTGATATGTGCTTGAACATAGGCATAGAGATCCTATGCCTTGTATTGAAATATATTTATTAACTGGGCTTAATAAAATAGCCAGTTAAAAATGTTAGAGCCTATTTTGGCATAAGGAATGTGAAACAACATTAGCTAATAATATTTTCTTTCTTTTCTTTTCCTTAACCCGGTTGCACTTTGGTGTTCTTTGCTTTAAATATTATGTTCTTTTTCTCCTCAAAATTCAACAAATATTCAATTACTTCAAAACTACATTAGACATAAAGTGTGGGAGAAGAAGCTAGAAAGATTCTTCTAAGGGAGACCATTACTCAAAGGACAAATTAATTCAACAAAATGGATGTTAAAATACACTTCAATATTTAGCAGTTTGCATCAAATGCCTTTTAAACGTGTATAATCTTTGACCCAGCAATCATTTCTTGGCCTTCATACAAAGTAAATCATTATGAATAAGTCCCAGTTTTTGTATTTAAGGAACTGTGTATTCCTTGATGAGATGAATCTTGTTGTCTAACTAAAGGGAAATAAGAAATATGGAACATTTAACTCACAAGCTGAAATACAGAAAACTTCAGAAACATTCCAGGCAGTAAGGTCCATGACGCTTACATGTTCCACATTCCCCAGCAGAGAGGCTGCCACTCAGGAGGTTCTTAATTAAAGGGAAAAAGTCACTTCCATCTCAATGGAGCAAAATATATTGCCACAAGGCAAAGGAAAAATGCAATTAATGGATTATCTTGCAATGCTATCAAGGAATCAGAGTTTCAATTTGTTGAACATTAAGTAAAAGTGCAAGTGTGTTAGTTGCTCAGTTATACACGGCACTTTGTAGCCCCATGGATACAGCCTGCCAGGCTCCTCCACCCATGGAATTCTCTAAGCAAGAATACTGGAGTGGGTTGCCGTTCCCTTCTCAGAGAATCTTCCTGACCCAAGGATCAAATCTGGGTCTCCTCCATTGCAGGCAGATTCTTTACTATCTGAGTCACCAGGGAAGCCCTGTTGAACATTAAGTACCAGTCAATTTGGTATGTTTCATATGATGGTAATTCATGTGTAACCTTCACAGTATCAACAATGAAAATCTGGATTTCCATTATATCCCATGATTTCTGAATCAATACAAATGGCATCTATGAATTTCAACTGCCAAGACATACAACAAGCTTAAGGTTTATAGAGTCTTAGAGGAGGAGAAGGGGACGAAAGAGGATGAGATGGTTGGATGGCATCACTGACTCAATGGACATGAGTTTGGGTGGACTCCAGGAGTTGGTGATGGACAGGGAGGCCTGGCGTGCTGCGATGCATGGGGTCGCAAAGAGTCAGACACGACTGAGCGACTGAACTGAACTGAGAGGACTCAGCCCAGAATTGTACTCCTCTAGCTGCAGTCCATGGGGTCGCGAACAGTCGGACATGACTGAGCAACTTCACTTTCACTTTTCACTTTCATGCATTGGAGAAGGAAATGGCAACCCACTTCAGTGTTCTTGCCTGGAGAATCCCAGGGACGGAGGAGGCTGGTGGGCTGCCGTCTATGGGGTCACACAGAGTTGGACATGACTGAAGCGACTTAGCAGCAGCAGCAGTAGCTACAGACAGAAACTCCTCAAGACTATACAGGAAACCAGATATAAAATGAAAAACCAAAACAGTAAAGATATTACTGGCCAGTCGATACAATAGTGTCTCTTTAGGGTTAAGAGAAAGTTTTCAAAGAGTAAGTGTGCATCCTATTGTGAGATTGTTTCTGTTCTGCACTAGAAAGTGCAGAAATTCCATCTGTCTGCATTTCAGCAGCTGCAACCCCTCAGAAGAATGACTGCATTCCCTACATTTTGGTTTGATGATTCCTTGGGAAATGTGGCTCAAAGTTCAACATTAAATAGCTCCTAACATCTAGGCTTCATCTCTAAGACCCCATATATTCTACTCCAATAAAGCCATTCGTGTGTAAGGTTCAATAAAATCTGGATCAAATTTAAAACATGACACTGCTGACGTGTTTTGATTACTGACATCCCATGTCTTCGCTGATTCAGCAGAAACTGACTTCTTTTGTGTGGTTTCTCAGTTGGAGAAGTGGCTGTCCGCAGTTTTAAGACACTGAAAATTGTTTCTTTATTCTTATTCTCCCTTTGCAAGTCCTTTGGATGTTCACAGCTTCATTAATCAATACTCTTTGTACAGCTAGGATATCTTTGTACATTCTCTTTCTGTTTGATGTCTTCTTAACCTGTATTCAGAATCTTCACTTTTGTGTAAAACTGTATTTGTGTAAAACAGTTCAACTAGCAAAACATATCAGACATATATCATTTAGAAGTTCTAAAGTGCTCAATATCTACACAAGCAGGAATTCTATCACAACTTCCTCAGGGTAAGTGGTAGTTTACAAACAGAGAAACTAGAGCATTGTGTGCTTAAGCCTGCAATTGCCCAAAGCCATAGAGCTGAGAATCCATGAAAACACCCCAGAGTCGCGAGGTCTGGGCTCTAGGCCCAATCCTTCACACCATAGCCACTGTCTGCATGGTTGATAGGCACTCAGTTCAAGGGTACCAGGTTCAGGTAAACACTCAAACTTGCCTTTCCCTTTCTAAACAAAAGATAAATATCTGTCCTTCAGGTAAACTAGACAAGATGAGATGACATTCTTTGTGAGCTTTCAATTTTTTGGAAACCACCCTGAGAGAGCTCTTAAAATCTCTTAAAATGAGAGATTTTTCAACCATAACTGTCACTGTCTTATAACAATCATCTTCCAATAGCTTTTAGACTGAGTCCTTAAGATGACAAAGGGATATTCCCAGAGGTGAAGTCACGCTATCCAATCTTGACATCATTTTCATTGACATCATCTATAATTCTACAGTGTATAAACTGGACTTTTTAGATCAATGGCAGATTGCTCAGTGGCAGGTTCATTCATTGATTGAGAAAATATTTACTGGCTCCTATGTGCTAAGCATGACTCTAGCAGTAATGCCAGATAGAGCAGTAAAGAAAACAGCACGACTTCACCTTCATGTAGCATATACTCTACTGACCATCATCTAATAAAGGAATTTTAAGAACTAAAGATGCTTCATCACCAAAATTACTTCCATTTACAGATATGACAATTAATATTAATACACTAATAGCAGTATACAAAGATATATTGCTTAAGATACTAGTTTACATATCCTAATGAAGAAGACAATTATGAATCACTTGGACTTCAGAATCTCATGGATTCTGAAGAGTATATACCCCTGAGGGATGATCCGCTCTTTTCAATCTTTTTGCTTCTGATAACAAACTGCTGAAATAACACCTACAGCCTGAAACAAACTTCAGATTTTCTGCAGTTGCTTCCAGCCCTCTCAGGTCTCTCTGTCTGTAATACAGCATGTATATCAGCAAATCCTCTTATTACTTTGCCTGTTAACTTCTAGAGTTTTTTCTCAGAAATTACTCACTGGTCTCTGACTGCATAGTATCCTCATTCACCATGCCTTTGAGTCCTTGCTTAAAGCCTAAAGCTCAAATTCAACTCTACCTCTGAAGAGAAAAGCAACCTGGCACACAACAGCAGCATCGCCTGAGCCTCTACTGACCGAGAGTTTGCCAGCCCTTCATTCCATATGGTGCTCAAAATTAAGTTACTATAAACCACCATTGCTCTTACCTTTTACAAAGCTATTTGACCATACGAAAAAGAATGAGGTGAGACAAGAATATTTCTTGGAGAGAGCATTGTGTTTCCCTATAATAGGTTGATAAAAGGAGTGGGGTGAAAGATAAGAGGTGAGCGTTGTAGTTGTCTAGCCGCTAAGTTGTATCCCACTCTTTGTGACCCCCATGGACTGTAGCCCGCCAGGTTCCTCTGTCCACAGGATTTCCCAGCCAAGAATACTGGGGTGGGTTGCCATTTCCTTCTCCAGGGCATCTTTCCAACTCAGAGACAGAAGCCCAAGAGGTGAAAAAGGAGAGAGGAAATCCAAGTGGGTGCTCAATAATTAACTTTGTCTTTACTCTGCCCTCTAAGTCATATGAACTGGAAGGCCCTTCCTTTTGTTGGATACCAAAGTCCATTGGGTCTCAAAGAGTTGGACATGACTGAGCGCTTCACACTTCCACTTTCAAGACATCTAGAGTAGGTATGGATGGATTACAGAAAGCTCTGTCTGAAAAGAATGAAATCCCCATAGACAGAGAGGAGCCAGTGAAGTCGGGCAATGTCTTGGGGGAGAGAAAGAGAGGTTAAAAACTTGGTTGAATCTCCGAGGTGCAGTATAGAGAAGACCCTTTGGAAAACAGAAATATCTAAAGGGACATTTCAAGTTGTCGATGGTAGATGTAATCACTTCCCTATCTGCCATATGGAATTGACAAGGATTATGTTGAAGAAGGAAATGGCAACCCACTCCAGTATTCTTGCCTGGAGAATCCCAGGGATGGAGGAGCCTAGTAGGCTGCCGTCTATGGGGTCGCACAGAGTCAGACACGACTGAAGTGACTTAGCAGCAGCATGTTGCTTTCTAAGTTTTTTCCACTCATTTATTTAACCAATTTGTCATTCTTCTAGGAGTATGAATACAGAAAGATTCCTTTCTGTAAAGATGAGAATATATCAATGAACATAATAAATAAGAAAATTATTATATATTAGGTTAGAATATGATAAGGGCCATAAAGCAAAAAAGAGTACAACAGAGAGATAGCAGATGTGGGCCTGGGGTAGGACAGGCCTCCAAGTTAAAAGTTGACATCTGAACAGCACCTTCAAAGATGGAGGGAGTTAATGAAATCTCAGGGAAAGATTTCAGGGAGGAAGCAAAGACCGTCAGGCCAGAACACAGCTGGCAGGTATGGGGAACACCAAGGAGACCAAGTGGCTAAGACAGAGACAGTAAAGGGGTGAAGAAGCAAGGGATCAGGCAGAGAAGACGGGAAGCCCCAAACACAAGGCTCTGCAAAGATTTTGTAGCTTAGATAATAAGAGTCATTACACGGCGACTTGAGTGAAGAGTGGTGTGATCTGACTTATGTTTTCAAGGATCTCTGCTTGTTGTGCTGAAAATATTCCAGAGAAGCCGCAGAAGCAGTAGGGATAACAGGTAGGAGCCTACTGGATTTAATCCAAAAAGAGATGATGGGGGCTCAGAGGGCATAATGGTGGAGAGGCCAAGACATCATTAGATGCTGGACATACTTTGAAAGTAGAACCAGCAGGGTTTTCTGGCCCGTTAGATGAGAGTTGTGAAGGAAAGACAAGAGCCTATGGTGTCTTTAAGTTTCCACCCAGCCAAACAACAGGAACTGCCATCTGCTGAGATGGGGAAGACAACTGAAGGAGCAAGACTACGGCAAAAAAAAATCAGAAGTTGCAATTTGGACATGTTGAGTCTGACATGTCAAGTAGACACCCAAGCGAAAATGCTGAGGGGACAACTGGATACATAAGTTCAAAGTCCAGGAAAGAGGACAGGACTACAACAATAAAAGTATGAGTCACCAGCAAATCCATTTAAAGCCAGTGACGGCTGGGTGAGATCATGAGGGGAATGGTTCGTGAAGAGAGAGAAAAGTGAGACTCAGCGAGATGGGGCAGAGAAGATGAATGAGGGCAGAACTACTCCACAGGCAACGGTTTCAGGAAAGAGGAGAAGCCGGCGAAGAGGCTGCGAAGGAGGTAGGAGGAAACCCAGCACGTGATGAGTTATCCTGGAAGCCAAGTAAAGGAGAAGATGTCAAAGAGGAGGAAGTGATCTGCTGCACCAGAAGGGACCTGCTGATGGGTCGGGTAAGACGAAAGTGAGAAACAGGGACACAGGTAAGAGCAGTTTCAATGGAGCAGTGAGAACAGAAGTCTGACGGCATACGTTTGAGAGAGAATGAGAGGAGAGGAAGTAACTCAGAATGAAAGGACAACATTTTTGCTCCAGAAGAGAATAATCAAATGGGGCAGTAGACTACAAGGGAAGTGGGGCAAAAAAGAAATGTGCTTTTTAAAACGGGAGTATTATTGCTTTACAGTGTTGTTTTGGTTTTTGCTGTACAACAGTCTGAAACAACCAAAGTATACATGCATCCTTTCCCCATTGAGCCTCCCTCCCCCCGCACGCTCATCCCTCCAGGTCATCACGGAGCACTGAGCTGAGCTCCCATTCTATACAGCAGGTTCCCACTAGATAGCTATTTTACACAGGCTAGTGTATATATGTCAATGCTACTCTCTCGATTCTTCCCACCCTCCCCTTCCTCTGATATGTCCACAGTCCATTCTCTATGCCTGCATCTCCATTCCTGCCCTGCAAATAGGTTCACCAATATCATTAGAAATGTGGTTTTTAATGCTTTTGTGTGAGTACATTCTTTGCAGGGAGCATGGAGTGGTATTAAGTTCTGCCTCCAGGTTGCCACAGGCCAAATAAACTACGACCACTCTTGAAGATACAGGAGCTCAGGGATGGAGGATCATCAACATCAGGAATATATTTACAATCTAAAAATGAAGGCTGTCTTATAGCTGCCTGTCCCTTAACCCCATCACTGCAATGTGACTTCCTCAGAAGTATCTATCTTCCGAGGTTAGTAATCCTCATTCTCTCCTTCCCCCTCTTCATCTATTAGACACCTGTTAAATGTGGGGTACATGTGCTTGTCACTTCTAATAGCCCCATCAGGACTTATCAAATGAACTCCTATTACTTCATGACTCATATAATTGATATTAGCAGAAGATATGTATTTGTTTGCTTATACTCTCTCCTTTCTAGAATGTAAGCTCCTTGAGAGAAGGAGCTTCATCAGTTTTTCCCACCATTGTGTACTGAGTCTAGAGTGGAATTAAATATTTGTTAAATGAATAAATGAAGACTGAGAATTTAAGGTGCCCAGCAGGACCACATGATTGATCCTGTTTATTGGTTCTACCTGGATAAGCAATAGGTATCCTACAATTTTGTCCTTTTAACTGCTAGAGGAATAAACTGCTGGTGAAATTTGACAGTCGCTCTGTGTTCTAGCAGGACAGTCACTCAAACCCACGGACAAGTCTGGCTTCTGAGCAGCTTCTGTTCCTATGTTAGAACAATGAGTATCAAAGGCCCATCTACCTAAAATAACCTTCCCCACTGACCTGTGATAGTGTGTCTAACATTCTCCCAGCATCTCCACCCACAGTACCCATTCCTTGGGCTAACATGGCAGCTTTTAGATGAACTCCAGGGTACCAAGGAAAGGGAATTTGGGGCCACATCATGGGTGAAGGGGGTGTCTGAGTCACCCTCCTCCACTTCAACCAGAGGGTTCTACCATTGCTTGGCTTATGTATTTGAGTCTATGTATAATTTCCTTTGAAATGGGTTTCTGCTGCCAAAAACAAGTTTGAAAACCCCTTCACCCTTAAGATTTTAAGTGTTCAGTTCATGTCTAAGAGAGCTTGCATTTTACTTCATTTTCTTGGTAATGAAATACTTAGCCCTGAATTTAATTATAGACTATTTGGTTTTTCATTTACTTAAACTCAAAAGAAGGGGACGCAAGATAAGTAACCTTCGGAGTGGGGTGGGTGTCGGAGGCGGGGAGTTCAGGAAAGGTCTAAAACAGGAGAAACACACGTGAGAGTTGAGACCTAGGGCCACAGCGAGGCCAGAGCAGCCCTTCCTGAAGGTGCAGTGGGTGCCGATCTAGCTCCCTCACACTGTGGGGCAAGAGACGCCACATCACTCTATTTTTCTAAATCGAATTAATACACACTTCCCCACTCAAAAAAGTGCAAAGAAATATTACTCAGGCATGCTTCAGGGGGCCTCTCCCTCCGTAGGTGGTACAGGGATTAAGAATAGAGGAAGAGGCTTAGCTTTAATTCCTTGGAGAACGGCTGAGGGCTTCGGTGATGCTAAGCCCTCATGGTAGACAGGATGCTCTGCCATGTTACTGCCTCACCACAGTCATGCCAGGGCCCTGGTCCCTGATGTCAGCTTTCCTGGCTGTCCCACAGAGCTGTTCCTCTCTGAGCCCTGTCCTTCCCCTCAGCAAGTGCTCACCAGTCCCTGCCACATAAGGGACAGGCCAAAGCGCAGGCCCCTTCCAAACCTTGGGAGATGTCTCTACCCCTTCACACACTTCCACCATTATGCCTTGCCCTGGGTGATCACACAGTTTCTGCTCAGTCATTCTCTCCTCAAGGCTGCTCTCCCTTTTCTGAGAACTCACAGATGACAACAAACACATCTATTACACAGATTTTTTTCATTCATTGCAAAGGAAGCAAATGTTTCCATTAGTACTTTTCAACATCTTTGTTCCAAGGTAGTATGTTTTAGGTGGTCAGTAATGCCTGTTGTATAAATGCATTTAGAGAGTTCTTAACTTAGATATTCTAAAAATAGAAGTGCTGCATGGTTTCCTCTTTTATGATCTGCGGCAAACACCTTGCTGCAAAGACAAGGTAAAACCAATCCCCTCACTACAGTCCAACCCAGTGCCTATTATATAACTTGTTTTTATTAGTGAGAAACCATCTCTGCCAAACCAATGTTCAAAGCAAGTTCAAAACAACTCCCCCAATTAAATGTCCTTAAGACTGAGTTACTCCTTGACTCATTTTTCCCCCCTCTGAAATAAAGCTATGCTTTGACTGAATGGAAACTCTGCCAGCTGGCCTTCACCTTAAATTTCTGAAAATCAGAGTTAAGTATACTTATTGCCTGTCGAACAGCATGAAAGATCTATCATTCTGGGGAAAAAAACAGTCATTGTAAAATTATCTAAAAATCATTAGCAGGAAACAAGAATAGATTTGTAACTGGAAACACTCTGATAGGAGAAGGGATGGAAATAGAGTTTAGAAAGCAGCTCATGTCATCACTCAACATCTCAAGTAAAATCACAGTATAAAATAAAGTTAGACAAAACCTTGGCCAGTAGATTTTAAATCTAATTAGACAGGGGAGAAAGTAAAGAAAGAGCAGAGTAAAAAGCAGGAAGTCAAGCTTTATGGTCAGAGACTGGCAGAAATAGACTGCCAAGTAGAAGTCTGAAGAAACTCTTTGAAAAGGAATCTCTATTCATTCAACAGTTGAGAAAGAGAAGAGAAAGGAAATTTTTTGAAATGAGAGAAACAACTTTCAAACAGGTATTGTCTAATTAAAAGAATATACAAGTTTACTACCTCAAGTTTTAGAGTCTAAAAGTCTTAAATAGGGCTCTAAGAGCCAATTTTGTAAAAAAAAAAAAAAAAAACACTGGAAAATAAGATATATGACAGAACTCTGCTATTTATTATTTCCTGCAAATAAATGCAGTAACATAACTTCTAAAGAACATAAAAAATTTTGAAACTCAATGTTTATAATTGACCCTCCTGTCAGGAAGTATTATCAGGCAGGCAGAGATTTCTAAATTCAGAGATAATTACTCCACCATTTAGGGGAGTTATACTTTATAAACTTGCTTTGGGAAATAAAACCTACATCTTATACACAAGTAATTCTCACTTAGTGGTATTTCAAAGTATTTTTAAGGTTTTATCCAAACATATGGCTGTCTCAAATCACATTTTGCCATTATTCATTATGAATCATAAAACTGATAGTGATGGTACACTATACACACTACCTTTGACAAATTTCAAACAAAGGTAGGATGTCTTCTATAAAAGAGTTAATGCATGCATATAACCCTAAGAGAAATAAAGGAGATTATATATGACTTGGAAAGAAAATAACAGTCTTGTGTGTGCATATGGTAGTATCTAAAATGTTACACATATTAACATTTTTCAGATCTTTATTAAATGTGTAAAACTCAGTCACAACATCTATGGAAAGACTTAGAAGAAAGACAAACAGAAAAATAATCAGATTGAAGACCCATTGCAGGGTATTTTTTGTAATTGTTGGGCTATACAAACTGAACTGATATCATTTTATAAGTTCATAGGTGCAAATGCCATTTTCAACTCAAACCAAATTTCTTTTTAGTCCCAGTTTCTTTTACCTTTGTCCATTTTATGTACTAACAATGTAAAAGTTTGAATAAATTATCTATGACTTTGCAGTACTGTGGGTCTTGAGACCCAGAAATAGAATAAACATACACATGTTTAGAAATTCCTGAGGAACAAACTTTGAAAAAATATCTTTCAAGAACAGATTACAGGATTAAATTAGGAGATTGCTATTAATATATGCACACTACTATAAATAAAACAGATAATCAACAAGGACCCACAGCACAGCACAGGGAACTATCCTCAATATTTTGTAATAAACTATAAGGGGAAAGAACCTGAAAAACTATATATATATATATATATATATATATAGAGAGAGAGAGAGAGAGAGTTCCTTATAGCTCAAATGGTAAAGAATCTGCCTGTGATCCAGGGGACCTAAGTTTGATCCCTGGGTCAGGAAGATCCTTTGGAGAAGGGAATGGCAACCCACTCCAGTATTCTTGCCTAGAGAATCCCATGGACAGAGGAGCCTGGCAAGCTATAATCTGTGGGGTCGCAAAGAGTCAGACGTGACTAAGCAATTTACACTACTATATAAAATATATATATATATATATGAATCACTTTGCTGTACACCTGAAACTAATACAACATTGTAATTCAACTATACTTCTATTTAAAAAGATTACAGTTCTAACTTAGAGCCTAAAAATTCACTTCCAATCCCATGAAGACTGTACCATACCACTTTCCCACCTATTCTCCATTACTGTTAATTATTGTTAATTATTGTAACAGAGTATTCCAGACATTATCATTATCTTCAAGATACTGTAGGATCTATCAATTTGGCAGATCAGATCGCCAGTAGCTGGGTGCAAGATTCTGAACCCCTGGGTTGAAGCTCTGCCTAAAACCCTCTCTACTCTCCATCCTCATAACTGATCATAGCAAACCATTCACTTGCCCCGACGCAGGAGACCATGGAAACAGCACATATTCCGTCGTTCAGGTCAAAGCAGAGTTGGGAAAACCTAGATCCTTCTGGTTACCTGATCCTTCAAGTTTAAACTACCCCTGATAATCAGGTCACTTCAATTCTAAATGCTATTATGATTAGAAGAAAATTGAGAGAAAATTAATTCATACCCATCCTAATATCCTGACATAGATTGGGTCTACAGACAAGAAATGCAATTATTCATAACAGTGACCCTATGGTACCAAAATAAAAGTCATTTTGTAGAAAAGGTACACACTTGGATTTAAATTAGGCTACCTGTGCTGCTTTGACCAAGTTACTTAAGTTTTCGGGGCTTCAGTTTCCTTATCTGAATTCTACCTGTTTTGGAATTGTCTTTGAGTATACACTAATCAGCAACAGATGTAAAGTGCCAGGCACCGAATCATGTAAAGTCCACTGCGTTCCATTTACTAAGGCTGGGAAGTGTGTAATTCACTTCCCAAAGACAGCCATCACAAAGTGTTTAAAAATGCCTTGTGTTTAAAGAGTTAACCTGCAAATAACTAGAGCATGTTATTCACCAACCTTGCAGATATAATACTGCCCATTTAGACCTGAAAGTGAAGGCAATGTCATTCATTGTAACAACCAAGATAACTGAGAAAGAGCATTGTCTGAAGCGATCAACACCCATAGGAACCAATATAACAACATTAGAATTTACTAACTTTTCTTTGGCTCATAGACCAAAAAAAGGAAGTCAATGCTCCAGGAAAGCTGACTTTCACTGTTAAATCGTTAGTGTCTTCTTAAATGATTTACATGCTGGTGGGACACAGAGGTCCCTGAACTCTCTCTCCCGTGCTTCCTCCACTTTCTTCTCTGCATGCCCTTCACAGCACAGCTTTGTAAAATCTCTCCTAGTATCCCTGGTTACCAGTATTATATATAACAAAGCCACACAGACTAAACCTGACATGGAAAAATCAACCTTGCCTAAAACTAAATATAAGCACAATTTAATTAACTTGCATTCCACAGTCATAGCTGCCAACTTACTGAGATTAGAAGACTTGGGTACACAGTACCCAAGAGCTCAGAGGGAGGGGGAAAATATGAAAGTTTTCTCCAAAATCTTCAGATGGTCCTTTGTAAACAGTAAACAGGAATAATGTCTCCTGTACACAAGATACAGTGATCCAGTCAATGGTGGAGAGAGGGGAGTAGTGGGACAAGCCAAGGCAGAAGAGAAGAGAGTTTGAGAGAGGCTGGAATTTCAGAAGAGACAAACAGAACTAGAAATGAATGGCAATCTGACACCAAGTTCAGACTTAAGTCAACTAAAGAAAGGTCTGCTTTACCCCTAAGAGGAGGAAAGATGTTGCTGCAGATAATGGAAAGTCAAAACGATGTGCCTGTCACTATAAACTCTCCATACTGCAGACCGAGTGGTGATGTAGTCGCCTCTAAAAATACTCCACTGATCAGCCTCCTGTGCTTAAGTTAATACTGGGAAATGTTGTAACACAAGTTTCATCCAGTGGTGCATGGGCTATGGGGGTACTGAGCTCACCTGGGGGTGCTGTCCCTGGGGAGATGTCCATTTCTCCCACCTGTCAAAAGGATATGGAACGTGCAGTTGCCAAGCAGAAGCAGAAGATGGCAGCGGTACTCAGTATACAGAGGCTGTTGGCGCCAGAGGGGAGAACTCAGCCTGGGACCTTCACAACCTGACAGGCTGTGGAAATTCATAGGGAATTCCAGTTGGGAGACTCCTCTTTTCTAAAAGGTATCCTTTGCTCGTGTCTATAACTGGGTAAATTTGAAATCATGGTATTGTGCTTCTGCCAATTATTACTACAGAGGAATAAAAAGTTCTTCCTAATTGTATCTTTGGCACATTTTTCTTTCTTTTTTTTTTTTTTTATGGGGATGATCCAGAGAGATGTCTTCGGGTGGGAGGTGGGAGGGGGGCCCAGGACCAGGAACCCATGCACACCCGCGGCGGACCCTCGCCAACGCATGGCAAAACCAATACAGCACTGCAAAGCAAAACAAAGTAAAAACAAAAATTAAAAAAAAAAAAAGGCATGTTCCATATTCTAAATTTTATTTGGGTTATCCAGTTCTGAGTTTGTTCCTTCTAGTTTTTTTCTTTTTTTTTTCCAATTTTCATTTTCACTCTACTTTACTTTACAATACTGCATTGGTTCTGCCACACCCTGGCATGAATCTGCCCCGGGTGCACACGAGCCCCCAACCCTGAACCCCCCTCCCAACCCCCACCCCACACCATCCCTCTGAATCATCCCCATGCACCAGCCCCAAGCATCCTGTATCCTGTATCAAACATAGACTGGCAATTCATTTCTTACATGATAGTATACGTGTTTCAGTGCCATTCTCCCAAATCATCCCACCCTCTCCCTCTCCCACAGAGTCCAAAAGTCCGTTCTATACATCTGTGTCTCTTTTGCTGTCTCGCATACAGGGTTATTATTACCATCTTTCTAAATGCCATATATATATGTTAGTATACTATATTGGTGTTTTTCTTTCTGGCCTACTTCACTCTGCACAATCGGCTCCAGTTTCATCCATCTCATTAGAACTGATTCAAATGTATTCTTTTTAATGGCTGAGTAGTACTCCATTGTGTATATGTACCACAGCTTTCTTATCCATTCATCTGCTGATGGACATCTAGGTTGTTTCCATGTCCTGGCTATTATAAAGAGTGGCACATTTTTCTATTGGTTTTCTTCCTTATTGATTTATTGAGACTCCATCTGCTTCAATTATTTTCCCTAGACCGTCACTTACTGGTCTTTTAAATTCACAGTCTTTTCAGCTATAGAAAAGTTTTACATATATGTGAAGTCAACTATATCAGCCTTTATGGTTTATGTCCTCATAAACTGTGTCATAGGACAGAAACTCTAGGAGGGCAGTGATGCAGTCTGTTTGGTTTCCTGCGATAGCCATAGGCCCTGAAAGAGCAATGGACACATGGTGTGGCTAAATAAACTTTGCACTCAGCCCAGAATCTATCTAGAGTAGAAGGAAAATACCATGGCCAAAATTGACTGGTCAAGGCATGCCAAAAATCGGACACAGAGATACAGAAGTCAAGTCAGGCTTCCTAATAGTCAAAACTGATTTTGCCATGGCCATAGGTAGGTGAAAGGCTACAGATTGACTGACTAATTTTTGCTAGGGTGTCATTCCTGATTATCATTTCCTATGATACTTCTCATATTGCTGAAATGGTTAAAATATTATATACACAACCTGATCTGTATTTAGTGGAGCAGAATAAAAGAACTCTCGAGACGCTTTCCAAATGTAAGCTTCAGTAAAACGGCAAAGGGAAAAAGTTGGATAGTTACTTTCAGCCAGTCCCTTTCTTAACACTGACCACCAGAGGGAGACCTCATCCTGAAGCAAAGCAAAGCACAGAGCCCATGCTACAACTATGACAAGTGTCTGGATGTGTGACAGTGATGGAAAACAATTGTATTTTGCGCATCTTTACTAATTATGTTCAATAAGATAATGGGACTTCCCTAGCAGGCCACCGGTTAAGACTTCACACTTCCAATGTAGGGGGAATGGGTTCTATCCCTGGTTGGGGAAATAAGATCCCACATGCCATGCAGCTAAAAAAAAAAGTTAAAATAAAAATAAAATCGCATTACAAATCATTTTTACTTCAAATACAGACACAAAAATAAGAATTCTCACAGACCAATGCATTATATGGAACAAAGTACTTGGAGCAATTATTTCAGAATTGACTTTTTCCTTTCTCATATCAACCAATAATTTCAGAAATCCAGGTATTAGCTTTATTTCAAATGGCTTTATGTACATTTTTAGAATTGTCACTTGTACCTAATGTGATTTTTGTGGAATGGAAATAATTTTTCAGCAGGTGATCTCATTACCAGATAATCTCATTTACAAATGCCTTTAGGTCTCACCATGGCACCCACATTGAAATAAAAGGCTTCCTCACTGCAGAAAAGTTCTTCTGACATGTTAGTCATAAGTTACAAACTTTTCTGCTCTAAGAACTGTGAAGAAAACTGCCAACTTTTCTCTGCAACTATCCTCCTTAGAAAATGGCCATTCCAGGGCCATTTACAAGTAGACAGAAAAGGAGGCCAAATACTCTGTAAAATTTGGCTTGATTCAAAGGGCCCTTGGGAGATCTCACTGCCTAAAATATTTCCCAGCTGGATTTTATTCATTTAACTAATGCCAAAACTCAACCATTAAAAGGCAGTTCCCGGGGACTCCTCGATTACTCAACCAACTTAGAATTCTGGGGTCTGTCAGCAAAAGGCACAGTACGGAGCATGGCAGAAAGCATGAGGCCTTATAGACAGTACAAGAGACAGGTCATTATCAATGATCAACACCTCCAGAGATAGCACTTTATAAATACTTATATTTTTTGTTTATTTTTTCAAAGATATTTTAAATTATTTATTAAAAATAACAAATGTTTTCTATTTAAACATTAGTATAAAAAATTAGGAAAAATTAGTATAAAAATTAGGAAAAATCTAGAGTGGGCCCCAGCAAGGACATACCTGGGTACAAAGGCCCCAGAGGGTCAACGTGGGAGCAGTAGGAGCCACAGAAGCGGGGGCAGTGAACTCCACAGGAATCAGAGAGGTGAGAGGGCCTCCCTCGCTAAAAATCCCACCCAGGATTAGATACCCACAACTTTAAGCTAATACCGATCAAACACATTCTCTTTATCAGGCAATGTCTGAAACGCTTTGCCTTAATTTATACCTAAGAACTTCATGGCAAATAGATGGGAAAACAATGGAAACAGTGACAGACTTTATTTTCTTGGGCTCTGTGAATGGTGACTGCAGCCATGAAATTAAGACACTTGCTCCTTGGAAGAGAAGCTATGAGAAACAAAAAAGCAGAGACACTTCTTTGCCAACAAAGGTTCATATAGTCAAAGCTATGGTTTTTCTAGTGGTCATGTATGGATGTGAGAGTTGGACCATAAAGAAGGCTGAGTGCCAAAGAATTGATGCTTTTGAACTGTGGTGTTGGAGAAGACTTGAGAGTCCCTTGGACTGCAAGATCAAACCAGTCAATCCTAAAGGAAATCAATCCTGAATATTCATTGGGAGGACTGATGCTGAAGCTGAAGTTCCAATCCTTTGGCCACCTGATGCAAAGAGCCAACTCACTAGAAAAGACCCTGATTCTGGGAAAGATTGAAGGCAGGAGGAGAAGGGGACAACAGAGGATGAGATGGTTGTATGGCAACACTGACTCAATGGACATGAGTTTGAGCAAGCTCTGGCACATGGTGAAGGACAGACAGGGAAGCCTGGCATGCTGCAGTCCATGGGCTCACAAAGAGTTGGACACGACTGAGGGACTGAACAACAACATACCTAAGAACAGAGCCATGAGGTGATAATCTCGTCAGAGAATGAGACCAAGACTTGGAAAAGTCGATCACTTTCTCCCATTACATATCTAATAAGTAGCAGAGCTACTTACTAAAACCCAAGCAATTTCATTCCAAAGCCCATGCATCTAATATAAACACTCAAGGGCTCTGGATTAGTTTTCAGTTCTGTTGTAAAGAATCATCCCAAACTGGGTGGCTTAAAACAGAAGTTTATTGTCTCATAGGTTTGGAAGGTCAGAAGTCTGACATGGTTCTCGCTGGGCTAAAATAAAGATGCTGGCAAGTTTGTGTTCCCTTCTGGAGGCTCTGGGGGAGAATCTGTTTCCTTGCCTTTTCCAGTTTCTGGCAGCTGGGCCCCCCTTCCCTGGCTCTTGGTCTCCTTCCTTCACTTAGAAAGCCAGCAACAGAGCATCTCTCTAATCTTGCATGGATGTTCACATCTTTCTCTGACCCTCCTCTTCTGCTTCCCTCATTCACTGTTAAGGACTCTTGTGATTACACTGGACCACTCAGATAGTCCAGGAGAATCTCCCTGTTTTAAGATCAGATGAGAAGCACCCCTATTTCCATCTTCAACTGTGATTCCCCACTGCCATGCAAATTCATGTATTCACAGGTTCCAGGGCCCAGAACAGGGATATCTTTGGCAGGGGGAGTATTATTCTGCCTACCACAGATGCTGTGATATTTTGCTATTTTTTTTCTATGCCTCTTACATATAAAGATCCACCTGCAGATGACTGGCTCAGGGAGGTGTGCCTTCTCTCCCACCTACTGATTGACCTCCTCTTCCCATTCCCTGTGTCAGAGACGCCATGACTTGGCATTTCTCTCTAGTCACTATTCTTGGTTCCAGGATAATTCAGTCAGTTCTACTGCAGGAGGAGTCCATGGTGACAGGCATCTTGGGCCATGCAAGTTCACTAGGGGAAAATTGCTGTTCAATTCAACTCCTATAATGAGAGTGTTCAAGAGACTCAGGAATGATACTCTAAAGGTGAATGAATCTGATATCAGGCTTCGGTGCAACCAAGAGCCATCTGGGCTTTTGGAGCTATCAGCCACACATGCTTCTGACTCTCCCAGGAGGCAAGAGAGCCAAGCAAACAACCAGAAGAGGACAGAGTCCTGACCAGGAGCTTGGCCTTGTCCTCCCTCTCTCTCTCTCTCTCATTCTTCATCGGTAACCAAAGTCCCTTTTAAAAACTCAAAAGAGCTACATGTGAGCGCAGAGACACTACGGGACTTCACACTCTTCTGTAGCAGGCATAGAAAAGGCGGCCAAGAGGTAGCCGCAGAAAGCTAAGCAGACTAGTTCCCCTGCTGGGATCAGCTACACACGTGAAAGTGAAGACGTGGGATGGGGGTGGGAAGGACATTAAAAATACTAAAACATAAGCATATTTTCCATTATTTTATCAGTTAAAATAAAAAGAGCAGTATACTACTCAAAGCAATCTACAGATTCAATGCAAAGTGAAACTGCTCAGTTGTGTCTGACTTTTTGTGACCCCATGGACTGTAGCCTGCCATGACCCTCTGTCCGTGGAATTCTCCAAGCAATTCTGCTGGAGTGGATAGCCATTCCCTTCTCCAGGGGATCTTCCCAACTCAGGGATCAAACCCAGGTCTCCCCCATTGCAGGTGAATTTTTTACCAACTGAACCACCAAGGAAGCCCAAGAATACTGGAGTTGGTAGCCTATTCCTTCTCCAGGGGATTTTTCCAACCCAGGTAATTTGACAGGGTTTGCATTGAATCTGTCCGAGCTGATCATGTTGGGGTCATGTCAGGGTCAGTTTGGACAGATTCAGTGCAAACTGTATCAAATTACCAATGGCTTTTTTTCACAGAATTAGAACAAAAAATTTTTACAATTTGTATCGAAATACAAAAGACCCTGAACAGCCAAAGCAATCTTGAGAAATAAAAATGAAGCTTGAGGAATCAGTCTCCCTGACTTCAGACTATGCAGTTATCAAGACACTATGGTCCTGGTACAAAATAGATATATAGGTCCATAGACTAGGATAGAAAGCCTAGAGATAAACCGATGCACCTTTGGTCATTTAACCTATGACAAACGAGGCAAGAATATACAATGGAGAAAAGACAGTCTCATCACAGTGGTGCTGGGAAAACTGGACAGCTATATGTAAAAGAATGACATTAGAACACTCCCTAACATCATACACAGAAATAAACTCAAAATGGATTAAGGACATAAATGTAAGGATGGACACCATAAAACACGTAGGGGAAAACATCGGCAGAACACTCCTTGACATAAATTTCAGCAAGATCTTTTCTGACCTACCTGCTAGAGAAATGAAAATAAAAATAAAAATAAACAAATGGGACCTAATTCAACTCAAAGCGTTTGCAGAGCAAAGGATAGCATAAATAAAACAAAGAGACAACCCTCAGAACGGGAGAAAATATTTGCAAACAAAGCAACTGACAAGGGATTAATCTCCAAAATATACAAACAGCTCAAGCAGTTCAATATCAAAACAAACAACTCAATGGAAAAAAGGACAGAAGACCCAAATAAACAGTTTTCCAAAAAAGACATACAGACAGCCAACAAACACGTGAAAAGATGGTCAACATCACTAACTACGAGAGAAGTGGTGACCAAAACTATAACGAGGTGTCACCTCACACCAGTCAGAATGGCCATCATCAGAAAGTCTACAAACAGTAAATGGTACAGTGGGTGTGGAGAAAAGGGAACCCTCCTACACTGTTGGTGGGAATATAAATTGGTATAGCCACTCTGGAGAACAGTATGGAGGTTCCTTAACGAAAAATAGAACTACCGTGTGACCCAGCAACACATTCCTGGGCATGTACCCAGAGAAAACCATAATTCAAAAAGATACATGTACCCCAGTGCCCCAGTGTTTACTGGAGCACTATTTACAATAGACAAGACATGGAAGCAACCTAAATATCCATCAACAGCAGAATGGAAAAATAAGATGTGGTACATGTACCCAGTGCACTACTACTCAGCCATAGAAAGGAACAAAATAGTGCCATTTGCATAGATGTGGATGGATCTAGAGACTGTTATGCAGAATGAAGTAAGTCGGAAAGAAAAAACAAATTCTGTATATCGCTTATATATGGAATCTTAAAAAAATGGTACAGATGAACTTACTAGCAAAGCCGAAATAGAGACACAGACATAGAGAATAAACTTCTGGAAACCTAGGGGGGAAGAGAGGATGGTAGGATGAATTAGGAGATTGGGATTGACATACGTGTGTGTGTGTGTGTGTGTATGTTAGTCACTCAGTCATGTTCGACTCTCTGCGACCCCATGGACTGTAACCTGCCAGGTTCCTCTGTCCATGGAATTCTGCAGGCAAGAATACTGAAGTGGGTGACATATATACACTATGTATAAAATAAATAACTAATGAGAACCCACTGTATAGCACAGGGAATCCTACTCAGTGCTCTGTGGTGAACTAAATGGGAAGGAAATCTAAAAAAGAAGGGATATATATACATATAGAGCTGATTCACTTTGCTGAATAGCAGAAACTAACAATGCTATGAAGCAACTGTCCTTCAATAAAAATTAATTTAAAAAATATTAGCAGTCATTGTGGTATGTGATAAACAATAACTTATAAGTTAAACAAAAAAATATTTTGTATCATAATTTAAGAAATAACAATGCATGATTAACGTGATTTTTCTGACTCATTATTCTGCAAACTCATGAACTCATCAAAATGTATATTTTTAGCAACATTATTTTCAATCTATACAAGGGAAGCTGGCATAAATGACTTGACAGAAAGCAAGATTGCAAACAATGTTTGTTAATATTTAATTTTGACAAGGATCTTCTTTCTGATGCAAATTTCCTTGTTCTTTTATGGCTATTTTATATCCTGTGACAACACTGGGGTACATTTTTGATTAGTTATTTTAAAATACAAACTTTAGCATATCTAGAGCTAATGATTCTCATGGAGCAATTAATGAAAAGGTTTAATTCTTCATATGAATTAGTTCCATGTAAGTCTGAATTTAATTTTAAATGTAAATTTCTACAATGGCATTTTAGTGTTTATTCTGTTATTTCCTGTAAATTGTGGCGATCATACAAGAAATCAAAAGTGACTTCAAAATCTGCATACAATTCAAAATATCTGTTTATACATTCTATAGCTATATCATCAGTTTTAAGGAAACGTTCATTTTGCAATCTTCCTCATTAACAAGTGGTGCACGCAAAAATAGTGCACCTCATTAATAAGGGACACACATAAAGTAGTGTTCTATTTCCACTGACAATGGTTAACTGTAATTTCTATTTCCAAGCCCATAGATGCTTGTTTTTGCAACGTTTCAACTTTGAAAACCAAGGATTTTTAAATCTTTGAAGAATTCTAGTAACTCCTTGATAAATGCTTTATTGTAATGCTCATGTGTGTGCTTTTGTAGTGAATAATTTACTAATAAAGTCTGCTGTTCGAGCACTAGTAGCTTCTGTCTCGAAATTCGGGTAGAGAGTTAATATCTGTGCAGATGCCACTGAGACAGGCTGCAGGGACAATCCACCAAGCTGGTCTCCCAGAGGATCCCATGGGGAGGCCCTCTTCTTCCCTGGGGCCAAGCCCACTGCTGCCCCCCTCAGAACCCACTTTTGTCGTTGCTTCTGTGTCATGACACCATCATGGCCACCAATCTGGGCCAAGGTCCCAACCCAGTCACTTTGGGGCCCTATGGGTTCTCAGACAGTCGACAAGCACATACTTTGGGCCAACAGGCCAATTGTTCAGCACCCACACCTCCCAACCATCATGCATTTGAGTGTGCACACACTACCACCTAGCATATCCCTGCCACACACACTCCAGGCATGCTCCATTGTCCCATTAAATCTCACAAACACATTATAAAGATAAAGCTGTTAATTTCAAGACAGTGACAGCAGAGCATTAAACCAAGCAAGAAAGTCTTCTAAAAGTCCTGTGCCACTGCATGGGTCACCAGCGCATCAAGCCAGCCCTGCCCCAGCCTTTCAAAGCAAAGAGAAAGGCAAGAAGGGTGAGATGGGGTGAAAATCAGTGACAAGTTCTTTCAAGATGTTACAACAGCAGGGGTTCCAGCATCCCAGGAGGTCACCATATACATCCTCCACCCACATCTCTTTTACCACACCCACCAAAGTCCATCCTACTGGAGTCACTGTCTAGACATGGGAACCACCAGAGAAACATGGCAGGGACTGCTGGCTGTCCATCCTCCTGTGCTCTCCATGTCTTCTGTAACAGTGGAGTTTAAGGTGAACCCAAGATTGCCGAACTGAGGACATTTTCCAGCCCCATATTACTAAGTGGTCCACAATAGAAAATAAGCAGATTCTTCTACTTTGCCTGCTTTAAAAGGGACTTGCTGCCATTTATTTCCTCTCTTTGCTCTCCTACAAGCTGAAGCACAAATACAGGGTTCAACCAGCTTCTATCACTTAGACAAGGACCGTGGTCTAGGGACTGGTGAAATAAATATATAAAATAGATAACCAATAAGGACCCCCTGTATAGCACAAGGATTTATACTCAATATTTTGTAATAACCTATAAGGGAAAAGAATCTGAAGAAGAATATATATATATATATATATATATATATATATATATATATCTCTGAATCACTTTGCTGATTTAAAACACAACATTTGAAATTAACTATACTTCAATAAAAAATAAAATTTAATTTAAATTAAAATTTAAAAAGACAAAACCAAGAAGTGAGTATAACAGAGAAACAAAAAAGCTACCAAATTCACTCCTCTCAACCCCACAAGAGCCTGGCAGTAGAAATAAGTTCACCTTCTTACAAGATTAACTTTACAATCAACAATACACAACGGATCAGTGCAAGACGGTTTTTTAAAACTCGAGGAGAAAATGGGCTTCTACTTTGAAAAAAAAATTTTAAAGCAAAAGGAGAACAATAAACCTTCTTGAAAGCTATTGGGAATAAAAAGAGATAATGGAAAACCTTGAGACTTAATTAGGTGTGGAGAAAATCTGGTAATAGATGAAACTGCAAAGGCAGACTTTTAATTAATTACTTATCTCTAGAGTCCTGTTTTCAGAGAGTGAACAATGAATAAGACAATAAAAAAAGACCAGAAAAAGGAGGCAAAATAGTGAATATCTGCAGAAAGATTTCTTAAGTCTGTACAGGGTAATATTTCATTTGTTCAGCATTTTTAAGGAAGAAAATATTTCAGATAGAGAAAAATTCAAATAGCTAAAGTGTTTCCCTTCAAGATTCCTAACATCTTTCATAATTTTATTAAAGCTCAGTAAAATAGAACACTTGTTCTCCACCTTATTAAATGGAGAGTGCCAAGTTTTAACATTTCTTTGCTGCCCCAGGGTCTTTACAAGGAGCAACTTTCTCAGGAAAGTTATGGGTGGCAGGGAGGAGAGGGGGATCAGGCCCTATGCTAAGCTGCCTAAAACTGCTGCCTGCTTTAGGCTCTTGCCATTTGGAGTGTCTCATCCTTTCCCATACATTATATATCAGTTCAGGGGTCAGCATCTCCACTGAGGTAGAGATACCTGCACCAGTAGTTCTATCCACCTTCATTCAGAATTTTTTGCCATTAACTACAGATCTGGGAAACCGAAAAAAGAAAAAAGCCAGTTTTTAGATTTGTTTCCAAAGTAAAAATGAACATGCTATGAAAGACCTTGGGAAATATTTTTAATGGTAGAGTGAACATCTATTTGGTTGCTCATCTTTTCTGTATTTTTACTTTTTAATTATTGGTTGTGTTCTGAATAATTTGGGTGGTAACCTCTGGAAAGTGAGCAGCTAATTTATATTGAAATGACTGAACTAACATAGAAATAGCACAAGCAAAGAGATCATTTTGCTACAGTGGAAAGACAATGGAGCTTTACCAAAACTGGGTTCAAGTCCCAGTTCTCCCTCTAATAAGAGGTGCGAACATTCATACCTACTATAGACAGATATTCTGAAAACAAAAAAAAAATAAGGTCAAGTGTCTACCCCTATACTTGGCAAATGTAAAGCTCATACAGGTGAGCTATATTATTTTAAAATCATGGAACACGTATGGAAATTTTGATGCACATCTAACATGCTCAAGAGGGATTATGAAAAACCCAGAATTCAATCCATAAGAAAAAAAATCAATTTTAACTTATTTTAGGTAAAATAGAGCTAATTAGGTTTTTGGAATTTTAAAACTGGAAGAGACTGGCAATCCTACAGTCCTGCCTCTCCCTCTCCATCCTAAAGATGAGGAAATTTGACTTGCCCAAAGTCACAGAGCCAATTAGAAAGAAGAGGCAGGATTGGAACCCAGATTTTCTAGTGTCTGATCCAAGGCTCTCAGTTCAGTTCAGTTCAGTCACTCAGTCATGTCCGACTCTTTGTGACCCCATGAATCACAGCACACCAGGTCTCACTGTCCATCACCAATTCCCAGAGTTCACTCAGACTCAAGTACATCGAGTCCGTGATGCCATCCAGCCATCTCATCCTCTGTCATCCCCTTCTCCTCCTGCCCCCAATCCCTCCCAGCATCAAAGTCTTTTCCAAAGAGTCAACTCTTCACATGAGATGGCCAAAGTACTGGAGTTTCAGCTTCAGCATCATTCCTTCCAAAGAAATCCCAGGGTTGATCTCCTTCAGGATGGACTGGTTGGATCTCCTTACAGTCCAAGGGACTCTCAAGAGTCTTCTCCAATACCACAGCTCAAAAGCATCAATTCTTCGGAGCTCAGCCTTCTTCACAGTCCGACTCTCACATCCATACACGACCACAGGAAAAACCATAGCCTTGACTAGACGGACCTTAGTCAGCAAAGTAATGTCTCTGCTTTTGAATATGCTATCTAGGTTGGTCATAACTTTTCTTCCAAGGAGTAAGCGTCTTTTAATTTCATGGCTGCAATCACCATCTGCAGTGATTTTGGAGCCCCCAAAAATAAAGTCTGACACTGTTTCCACTGTTTCCCCATCTATTTCCCATGGAGTGAACTGGATGCCATGATCTTCATTTTCTGAATGTTGAGCTTTAAGCCAACTTTTTCACTCTCCTCTTTCACTTTCATCAAGAGGCTTTTGAGTTCCTCTTCACTTTCTGCCATAAGGGTGGTGTCATCTGCATATCTGAGGTTATTGATATTTCTCCCGGCAATCTTGATTCCAGCTTGTATTTCTTCCAGTCCAGCATTTCTCATGATGTGCTCTACATATAAGTTAAATAAGCAGGGTGACAATATACAGCCTTGACATACTCCTTTTCCTATTTGGAACCAGTCTGTTGTTCCATGTCCAGTTCCAACTGTTGCTTCCTGACCTGCATACAGATTTCTCAAGAGGCAGGTCAGGTGGTCTGGTATTCCCATCTCTTTCAGAATTTTCCACAGTTTTTTGTGATCCACACAGTCAAAAGCTTTGGCATAGTCAAGAAAGCAGAAATAGATCTTTTTCTGGAACTCTTGCTTTTTCCATGATCTAGCGGAAGTTGGCAATTTGATGTCTGGTTCCTCTGCCTTTTCTAAAACCAGCTTGAACATCAGGGAGTTCATGGTTCACGTATTGCTGAAGCCTGGCTTGCAGAATTTTGAGCATTATTTTACTAGCATGTGAGATGAGTGCAATTGTGCGGTAGTTTGAGCATTCTTTTGCATTGCCTTTCTTTGGAATTGGAATGAAAACTGACCTTTTCCAGTGCTGTGGCCACTGCTGAGTTTTCCAAATTTGCTGGCACATTGAGTGCAGCACTTTCACAGCATCATCTTTTAGGATTTGAAACAGCTCAAGTGGAATTCCATCACCTCCACTAGCTTTGTTCGTAGTGATGCTTTCTAAGGCCCACTTGACTTCACATTCCAGGATGTCTGGCTCTAGATGAGTGATCACACCATCATGATTATCTGGGTCGTGAAGATCTTTTTTGAACAGTTCTTCTGCATATTCTTGCCACCTCTTCTTAATATCTTCTGCTTCTGTTAGGTCCATACCATCTGTCCTTTATCGAGCCCATTTTGCATGAAATGTTCCCTTGGTATCTCTAATTTTCTTGAAGAGATCTCTAGTCTTTCCCATTCTGTTGTTTTCCTCTATTTCTTTGCATTGATCGCTGAAGAAGGCTTTCTTATCTCTTCTTGCTAGTCTCTGGAACTCTGCATTCAGATGCTTATATCTTTCCTTTTCAAATACAAATTAATCTAGAACAGAAGTTGGCAAATTTTTTCTCTAAAGGGCCACAGAGTAAATTTTTTAGGCTTTGCAATTAGTACAATCTCTATTTCAATTGTTTATGCCATTGTGGAGCAAAAGTAGTCATAGAGAATATGTAAATGAAAGGGCATGGATGTGTTTCAATAAAACTTTATTTAGAAACAGCCTGTAGGTTGTATCTGGTTCAGGGGTTGTAATCTGCTGATCCTAATCTAGAACAAACTGACATATTCTTTAGATAAAGGAAAATGATGGGTGTGATTTCAAATCAACAAATCTATTCATATAGTAAAAAACTGGATGATAATAAGAGAACTCAGAAAGTTGACTTTAAATATATATATGTTGCTATTGTGACTAATATTTTTAAATGATTTTTGATAAGAATCAATCCTGGCCTTAAGACCATTATAATTCTTGAGTAGTTATTGGGATAATGCAAGAAAGAAACTAAGAAAATAGGAGGCCTTTCAAAGAGTGGGGATTTTAAATGATTTTGTCTAAATAAGATCCATGAAGACAGCAAAATAGTAAATGTTAACTGATATAATTTATTTCAGTTAGAATATCTAAAACATAAAACACTAGGGAAAAAAAGCAAAGTTCTCTAACCTGCAGAAATTAATAAATATTACCATCAAATTCTACTGATTACTACAACCTGGAAACACATCACCATCTCACCAAGGGAACATCTTTAATATTAGAATCAAGATTATGATCCTGGAAATAGGAATCATTTACCAGAAACAAGAATCAAAGAGTACGATCATGGACGTAGGAATAGTATACTAGAAACAAGAACACACCTAAAGTATATCTGGCCTTCTGTCAGGACCACCTGGTGATACTGGTCTGATGACATAATCTTCATAATATTCTTTAGACACGTAACGGGAGATGTCATGGAAGAAGGTGCCCAAATGCCTTTTCTGCTCCATTAAGAGCTGGTGTAAAAAAAAAAAAAATGCTGCAATAAAAGGCAGGGGCCAATTTCCTATTGCTAAAAAGTATGACAGATTGAAATAGGTTTGCCAAGGAATATTGTTCAAACTTCCTCGAGGGAGCCTTCGAGAGTAGTTTAAACTCTGCATCTGTTTGGCATAAGGTATCCTCCCTGAAGTGAAAGGAAAGAAGTAGAAGAATTTTTTTCAACATCTGAATGTTAAGGAAGCTATTCAAATTGTCATTTGACATACTCAATTGAACTAAATGTAGTACTCTGTTTTCCCTACTGTTTATGTTGCTCCCTAGTAGTAAATTGGTTGTTTAGAAAGCACATCTACCCTTGGAGGCGCCAAAGAATAACCCAATGATATACGATGAAAAAGAGGTTCATTACAGCGTGCCAACTTGCTCCCAACATCTGTTCAGTTTATACAATGACTCATTTGGAGTATTCAGTGCTTAGTGCAAACAACTGTGATCTTCCAATATTTGATTTGTCCTTGGGCTTTCACATACCTAGACTTTGGTTTAACTGCATGATTTTAGAAGAAGAAAGGCATATGAAGTTGCAACAATAAACAAGAGAACAGACTTGCAAATATGAACGTTTTTTCTTTTATCCAATGTGTTTTAATTATTTGCCTTTAAACAATGACACATAACAGTTATATAAGCAACTCTATAAAATAACATGATTGTATATGTACACAACTTCTGCAACTCAACAGTTCTGAGTCGATAGGGTTATATTAGCCAAAAAGCATTTAAACACCTTTGTTTTCTATCAGAAACACAATTAGAGTCATTGCCTGGGTATTTTAGTCCAGTGTCATTTCCTTTTAGATCCAACTCAATGTTAAATCACACAGAACAGTATTTTTCACATATATATGCGTATATATATGAATGTATATAAAGTTCTTTTACTACTTATAATTATTATTATCATAAACTATAATTAATGATTTATAAATTGCAATCAGTTATAACTTATAGCTAAATACAGCTATGAGAAAAGTCTCAGTTTTCCAACCTAGATAAGAGGCATTTATTTCTGTGCATCAGCTTAGAAAAAGACGGCTTCAATTATCACACAAGAATGCTAATGCTTTACAAATATTACTAAAAAGTAAATGAAAATAAGGCCACTTTCAAATGTTAACTGAAAGGATAATGTATTGGAAAAAATAGAGAATACATTCTCTACAATACAAAGTAGAGAAATCCGTATTAGCTCTGATGTTATAAACAAAATTCCTATAGAAATAATATTACAAACATCACAACTAAAGCAAATTTTCAAAACAAATTAAGTTGGCCAAGTCCAAAAAGATGCTTGCCTTTGAAGAAGACGACAAATTGTAATTAGTTTCCTTAAGGGAAAAGTAATGTTTTTGTGTTGAAACTCAGAAATCTCAGACCCATGGATTTTTCTCATTTATTTTCCATTGTAACGTCCTTCAGGGTGTTTCACAGCAACAACAATGGCTCTAATAGACAACTCAAGCATGCAAAACCGGTGCATATTCAGTTTTACCGGTCGGTAAAAAATGTTTTTTCTCACCCACAGCTTTGACCAGGTCACCCCACCCCGCCAGTGGCCTCACTATTGTTCTCCTTATCAAGTGCAGACTCCCAATTCTCCACTTCAAAGGCCCCCTCCAGTTTTCCCAGCTTTCATTTCCTCTCTAACCAGTCTGTATTCTTCCAGCAGAGAAATCCTTCATTCAGCCCTTTCTTTCACCAGCCCCCATCCTTCATCCATACTATCTCTCACACTTCCAAGCAGGTTCAGATCACTTTCCACAACCTACTTCTTTCCTTCAGATGAAATCTAAAAGTTAAACATGTGAGGTTAAATGGCCAACTGCTTTTATATCCTTGGTTTTATTTTGTAATTTAATGGCATTTTCCCTGTACAAAAAAATATTGGGACCAGGAGCCCAACGACAAATTTCTCCAGTATTTTAGTCTTTCGGGTTCAATCTATGAGACCTGTATGAGGCATGACACAGAATAAAAGATAAAGCATTGGCATGACATTTAAAAATAGGGGTGAAGAAACACCCTTATTACATTTTGTGACTGCTGATTATAGGAGTTTCAGCTGATATTGTTTGGGGAATCATGCCAGGACAGGAAGAAACTGGGAAGGCTAAGTACCAGATACGAGAGGAACAAAGATACAGACAGCCCTGTACACAACATAAGAGTGATAAACTGGCAATGAACTTTGGAGGAGGTACAGAGACAGCACAGGGGAGGGAGAACAAGGCTGCAAATGAGCACAATATCCCAAGTAGGAATAAAAATAGACTAGAGTTCAGCCAGCCAGGCAGAATGGCCTTTGGGCATCTGCTGCTGCTGCTGCTGCTAAGTCACTTCAGTCGTGTCCGACTCTCTGTGACCCCATAGATGGCAGCCCACCAGGCTTCCCCATCTCTGGCAGTCTCCAGGCAAGAACACTGGAGTGGGTTGCCATTTCCTTCTCCAATGCATGAAAATGAAAAATGAAAGTGAAGTCGCTCAGTCGTGTCTGACTCTTAGCGACCCCGTGGACTGCAGCTCCTCCGTCCATGGGATTTTCCAGGTGAGAGTACTGGAGTGGGTCAGCACTGCCTTCTCCGTTGGGCATCTGACTTGGCACCAAATGCTAAGATGGACACACAACATTAGTGACACGAATCACTATCTCATGAGACCAGGAAATTCCCCAGTCAAATGGTTCTTTCTCCCAAACTATTCTGTTCCCTGTAGCCTCTACTTTGACAAATGGTACAACCACTGAGGCAGGAGACAGATGGGCCCCAGGCTGAGCAGCTGGAGTTTGTGCCTGTGGACAAATAATCCAGGATGAAGAGAAGGAGGCGCTGAGACCTGCCCAGATAAAAGACAGAGACCATATATTTCTCATTCTCAAGGTCAAGAAGACCTTCCCAACTATACATACACAGAAAGGCTCCTTGCAGGTCAAAAGAGAAGTGATGTCAACCTACCCATAAGCCTCTTCCCTAGACTCCATCTTGGCTAAGCGATGGTTGCAGACAAATGGGAAGACCTTGAGATACACCAAATATGAACTCAGGTAAAGCAAGATGATTGATTGAAGAAAACCCAAAAGAAATGGCCCATAGTGATTCAAACTACCACAAGAGTGGAACTTTCTCTCTGAACCAGCCTGTGTGTGCCTATTCACATGTACCCTTTTTCCTCCTAATAAACACTTTACTTGTTTCATTACTTTCCATTTATTTGTGGAAAATCATTTTCTGCAAAGCAGTACGGGCCAGGGCCTTGTCACTGGCCACTGGTCTAGCGGTTAGGATTCAGCACTCTCATTGCTGCAGCCTGAATTCAATCTCTGGCTGGGAACTAAAACCACCACTACCTTCTACCTGTTCCCAACCAAACATTTGCTTATTATCACTCCTTCTGCCTTTTCCGCTCCCCAGTGGATCACAAATCTCCAGTGTATGAGTCCTTCAGCACAGGACTTTGTCCACCGTGTTTACTCCTGAATCCCCAGTGCCAGAAACAATCTCAACACACGGTAGACATGCCAAGCCCCTTTGCTGCACACATGAATGGCGCATAGGTGATGCTCCATAACTGCTGAAAGAAGGCATGAGTGCATGTCTTTTAAGCTGAATTCCCAGAAAACAGAAGGAACATAAGAATAATTCCCCTTTACCTAAATTTTTCTAGTAATTTGCTCTTCTAAACGGGCTATTACATCATATGAAACAGTTGGTTTTCTATTAGAACAACAAGATAAATATGTTTTTTTACAACATTCAAATATTAATCCCCTGGCTATTGAGTTTTGCAATTAAGCAAGAAACTTTCCAGTCTTCAGATTGTATCTTATAAAAATCTGTAAAAATCCTCTATTCAAAAGTTACTCTTAGCAGAGGGTCTTCTGAAGTCCAAATTGGGAAAATTGGAAACAGCTTAGCCACTCCAAAGAATAGTATTTCATAAAATCCTATGGTATAAAAAGCCAGGTCCTGTGGGGCCACTGACTGGGTATACGAAGCAATTTCAGAAAACATTAACTCTTTCAGACCTTTCACATGCTACTGAGTGGACAGAGTAACTGCCAAAGACTCTCAAGATTTTTGAGTGATGAACTTTACACCTCATCCAGAACATTCTGTTTTTCACATTTGAGTTGATTTTAGTGAACCAGGGTCCTAGATACAGCTGTTGCTTTCTTGCTAGAAGTATGTTGTCTTGCATCTTACTTCATATTGCTCCAGTCAAATCAACTTGTAAGGCCTTGCTTCATAAAAATAGCAAAAATGTGCTACAGATAACAGAAATAAATAAAAGGTCAGTGCATTCATGTCTGCCTCTATATTTGACTGGCAGAATAAAAGATTTCGTGAAACAAAAATATTTTGAGGCTCTTTTATTTTTATCACTCCTATTCTATACCGGGCAGATCTGAGCATTGTATGTTTTCTTCAATTAGAAGACTACCAACAGGCACTTATTTTCAGGGCAGAGTCTTAGCCTGAATTAAGCCTCACATTTCTGACATCTTGTTGAAGGAGCCTGAGAGCAAAACTCTAAACTTTTCCTTAGAGTTCAGAGTTTTAGGTCAATAGCAGCAGTTATAAACTTAACAGCCACTTTTTGTCCTGTGTTGAGATTTATTCAAAAGGCCAACCATGAGAAATAAAAAGAAAAGTAGCCACATTCCCATAAAGAATACAAGAGAGAGAAGCTGATGGGGTATGTACAGGTAACCATTGCGTATCTAATCACAAATTGTTCAGTTCAGTTCAGTTCAGTCACTCAGTCATGTCTGACTCTTTGCGACCCCATGAATCACAGCACACCAGGCCTCCCTGTCCATCACCAAATCCTGGAGTTCACTTAGACTCACGTCCATTGAGTCGGTGATGCCATCCAGCCATCTCATCCTCTGTCGTCCCCTTCTCCTCCTGCCCCCAATCCCTCCCAGCATCAGAGTCTTTTCCAATGAGTCAACTCTTTGCATGAAGTGGCCAAAGTATTGGAGTTTCAGCTTTAGCATCAGTCCTTCCAATGAACACCCAGGACAGATCTCTTTTAGGACGGACTGGTTGGATCTCCTTGCAGTCCAAGGGACTCTCAAGAGTCTTCTCCAACACCACAGTTCAAAAGCATCATTTCTTCAGTGCTCAGCTTTCTTCACAGTCCAACTCTCACATCTATACATGACCACTGGAAAAACCACAGTCTTGACTAGATGGACTAGATGGCAAAGTAATGTCTCTGCTTTTGAATATGCTATCTAGGTTGGTCATAACTTTTCTTCCAAGGAGGAAGCGTCTTTTAATTTCATGGCTGCAATCACCATCTGCAGTGATTTTGGAGCCCAAAAAAATAAAATCAGCCATGTTTCCACTGTTTCCCCATCTATTTCCCATGAAGTGATGGGACCAGAAGCCATGATCTTCATTTTCTGAATGTTGAGCTTTAAGCCAACTTTTTCACTCTCCTCTTTCACTTTCATCAAGAGGCTTTTTAGTTCCTCTTCACTTTCTGCCATAAGGGTGGTGTCATCTGCACATCTGAGGTTATTGATATTAGGTTAAGGTATTTGCTTAATATATGCAATTGTGTGTTTTATACAGACACATGTACATATATACAGAAATGTCCCTATACAACATATACTTTCTGCATAAAATAAACCCTTTCCTTCTTTTGTGGGCCTAATGTGATAGGTCTAATCTTTATTCTAAGTACCTGCAAGGAGTGATTTTTAAATAAGTAGTCTACACACAGCACTTTGTGCTCATTCTGAATGCTATTAAGTTAGATGCACATAGAAATCCTCTTTTCTTCTCTTAAAATGAGTGCACTATGTTTTATAACAGGGTCATTCTAGGTCTTTGAACTCTTAACAGGCCCAGATCAAAACAAATATCAGGTTCAAATATCAGCTCTGTCAAGTTATGCGTCTGTAATTGTGAGCAAGTTATTTAACCTCTCCAAGCATCAGCTCTCTCACCTACAAAATGGGCAGTATCTCAGCCAGTTCATGTGGCCATAACAATCTGCAAACTGGGTTGCTTAAACAAAAAATATTTATTTTTCACGCTTCTGGAAGCTTAAGATTAGGGTGCCAGCAGGGTTAGATTCCTGGTGAGGGCCCACCTGATTTATGTTCTCACATGGCCTTCCTTGGTGTGTGCTCAGGGAGAGAGCAAGTTCTGGGCTCTTTTCTTTAAAAGGGCATTTTTGCTTCTCTTCAGGGTTTGCTGCATTTCTCTGCTGCTGCTGCTGCTAAGTCGCTTCAGTTGTATCCGACTCTGTGTAACCCCATAGATGGCAGCCCATCAGGCTCCTCCGTCCCTGGGATTCTCCAGGCAAGAATACTGGAGTGGGTTGCCTTTCCTTCTCCAATGCATGAAAGTGAACAGTGAAGTCGCTCAGTCATGTCCAACTCTTAGCAATTCTCTAAGCACTAATAAATATTGTTTTTTGTTTTTTTTTTAATAAAAGGTTACATCCCATCATGGGATCCACCCTGACAACCTCATCTAAACCCAATTACTTCCCAAAAGTCTCCACCTCCTAATACCACTCCAGAGGGAATTCGTTTCAACATTTGAATTTGAGAAGGGGGACACAAACATTCAGGCTGTAACAGGAAGAATAACCATAACCCTCACAGTGCTGCTGTGAGAAAATGTCTCTAAAACACTTAGCACAGCACTTTATACATAATAAATACTAAGCAAATGTTATATATCATTATTGTTACAGCTATTCCCATTAAATGTTATTATTAAGACTGTCTTATTTAGATTGGAAAGTCTGACCACTATATCTTTGGGGATTTTTTTTTCTTGTTTAATTTCATAACTGCCTTTAACCATATTCAGTCAAGAGAAGCTTAACTTAAAAGTAATTGATCGTCCCTTCTACATATCTCTATCAAAATGCCATTTCCATAGATTAGCCCCACCAGCCTCTAACTATTCCACCTTCACAATTACTCAGCACTTTTCTGTGCTTGATACGTGCATGTGTGCTAACTTACTTCACTTGTGTCTAACTTTTTGCGACCCTATGAACCATAGCCCACCAGGCTCCTCTGTCCATGGGATTCTCCAAGCAAGAATACTGGAGTGGGTTGCATGCCCTCCTTCGGGGGATCTCCCCAACCCCAGGAATGGAACCCTGTGTCTCTTACATCTCCTGCATTGACAGCTGGGTTCTTTATAACTAGTGCCACCTGGGAAGCCCTCTGTGCTTGATACTTATCACATATCACTAATGTTATCACTTCCATATATACTAATGTTGTCACTTGTACATGTGCACATCCTTTTCTGTCACTTGTGATTCATATCTACACTAAATGTGTCTGTTTCCAACTTCAGATTATCACTGGAGAAGCAGAACCAGGATAGTAGCCAGGCCTGTATGATTCCACAACAGCCAGAGGCAAAGACTTTCCAAGGGCACATACAGGCAGATTTTTAGGGAATCAATTTCCATATCCTTAATTTCCCTCTCTACTACAGTTGCCTTTACTTGAGGCCACATGCAAGGACGAAATCATCAGTTTTTCTTTTCTCACCTCCCCTTTCGGAATGTCCTATGAATGACTTGAAACAAGTAAAAACACATCTCTTATCCATTCCAAGCCTGTGGTGGTATATAATCCTAAAGGGTGAAGCCTCTGGAGTTCCAAACAGTAGACAGTACAAACTACCTTCCCTTTAGCTGTCTTGCATCCTCACCCCTCAAATGTCAGAGAATACATTGTCCTTAAGGAAAACCTCTTGATGGGCAAAGCTAAAAGGGCACTGAAGGCAAGAGTGCTTATTTTCTTCAGACAGCAAATTTGTGTCAAAGCCTTGAGTTTTGTCTGTCTGTCTACCTAAATACATATCTTAAAATTAGAGATAGAAAGTGAAAGCCTAAGCTTCCAGCTCTAGTTAAGATGGAATAAGAACATTGGACCTCATTACCCCTCTAATTATAACTGAATATTGTCAACAAAA
Organism: Capricornis sumatraensis; assembly: GCF_032405125.1. Lineage (NCBI taxonomy): Eukaryota > Metazoa > Chordata > Mammalia > Artiodactyla > Bovidae > Capricornis > Capricornis sumatraensis. The sequence continues at coordinate 69,311,872 of NC_091075.1, forward strand.
CACGTAAAGCAAGTTATCCTTGGTATCTGAAAAGGAAGGAATAACAGGCAGATTGAAAAGGGAACTTAACTTAAAATAGACTAATACAAATATCAAGTCATTACATTGTACATTTGAAACTAACATAATGCTATATGTCAAATATACTTCAATTTAAAAAAAAGACTAATAACGAAGTGCATTTTCTAGTGTTTTTCTTTTTCCACCCATATTTTGCAACACAGAATCAGGGTAGTAAAATTATGGAACTATTTAGCTGGCATGGTCAAGAGAAACTCTCTCCCTGGTCAGAGAAATGGAAGGGAGGGTCCCTGCCAAGCAAAGAGAAGGGGAAATCCCCGAGGTGTCTTTTCTCTTGACCCTCCTTTGGAGGGAGGTCCCAGTAATAAAGCAGTATGCTTGCAACAGGGTAGACAGCAACAGCCTAGGCTGCGTATTCGCCCCAGTGGTGGGTATGACACTGAATGGGTGATAAAACTACAGCTTTTTAAACAAGAAAACAGGAGGAAGGGTCCCTGGGAGTTAGGGAGTTTCCAGGAGGCCACAGAGGAGGACGCTGTGTATGAAGTCCTGAGCGTATTCCCCGGGAATGAATCTGTAAAAATGGCTTGAACTATAATACCAAAATCTTTGAGAAGTAAACTGCAATGTAGGCATGGCCCAGGTACCAGACTGGTCCACAGGAGGCATACATGTGGGGAGGATCCAAGAGGTACAACAAAGTCTTTGAAAACTAAACTGACATTGGAACCAAAGCCCACAGAAAGTATAATGGAACTTGTGACCTGAATCCCAGTGGGTCAGGTGACTATGAAACAACAAAACACAAGCGGAAACCAACATCCTCCAGAGAATTTTAACAGGGCCTAGAATTTCATAATGTACTCAAAATGCCGACTTGTTACTCCAAATCGGTTGACAGACTAAAAAGCAGAACATTCTCAGTAACCCCAGTGCAAACATAAACACCAACCCTCAGATGACGTAGATGTTGGAATTACTTGACGAAGACTTTAAGGCAGCTATTATACACATGCTCCATGAAGTAATGGTCAATAGGTTTGAAATGAGTGGAAAGACAGAAGTTCTCAGTAGAGAAATAACAGCTTCAAGAAAGAATCAAGTAGAAATTTTAGAACTAAAAAATACAATAACTAAGTTCCTTTTTTTTAAGAGCCACAGAATGGCAGAACAGAGATGACAATGGAAAGAGCCAGTGAACTTGAACATAGATTAACGGATTATCCAACCTGCATGAGAGAGAAGAAAGACTGAAAAGAAAAGGAAAAAAAAAAAAGAACATAAGTTTGGGGACCAGTTGGGTACTATAAAAAGATCTAACACTGATGTCACTAAAATCCAAGAAGGAAATGAGAAAAATTTGTACAGAAAATTGAAAAATAAATGATTATAACTTCCTAAATCTAGTGAAAGATATAAATTTAGACTTTAGAATCACAGCTGCTGCTGCTGCTGCTGCTAAGTCACTTCAGTCGTGTCCGACTCTGTGCGACCCCATAGACGGCAGCCCATCAGGCTCCACCATCCCTGGGATTCTCCAGGCAAGAATACTGGAGTGGGTTGCCATTTCCTTCTCCAATAGTATGAAAGTGGAAAGTGAAAGTGAAGTTGCTCAGTTGTGTCTGGCTCTTAGCGACCCCATGGACTGCAGCCCACCAGGCTCCTCCATCCATGGGATTCTCCACAAAGAATCACAGCAGCCCCCTACTACTGGGTTGGCCAAAAAGTTCATTCAGAATGACTGAGCTTTTCCATCAACCTGATAGAGTAAATTCAAGGAAAATCATCTTTAGGCACAAAATAATCAACCAAGTGGGGTTTATTCTCAGAAGCAATGCTAGTTCAACATCCAAAAAATTTTAAAAATGTAATCACCTGATTACCAAACTAAAGAAAAACCAAATGACCAAAATAACAGACTCAGAAAAAAGCATTTGATAAAATTCAATATCTTTCATAATAAAAACTATCAGGAACCAAGAATACAGTTTAAGGGTTCAAATGATTATGTCAGTCCTTCCATTCATACTCTACCTTTCTCAAAGTCAGCTGGAACATATAACAGAAGTGACTATCATATCATATACACAATTCATGTCCACATTCAAAAGTAGGGAAATTATACAGGGAGAGTGGCACTCCTGGGTAATGGAGAGTATATTACAATTCTGTTTACCATAACAACAAAGAAAAATAAGAGACCAATATCATAAAAACAATACCTTTTACAACAGCTCTAAAAGAACCCAATGAAATATGTGCAAAATCTATATAATGAAAATGTTGATATCAGGGTCAAGGAAGACCTAATAAATGGTAAGATAAACCAAGGTTATGGTTCAAAAGATTCAATATGATTAAGCCATCAAATTGACATCTTCCTAAACTGATTGATAGCTTTAACACAATTCCAATCAAATCACTGCAGGATTTATACAGAAAGACAAGACACTAGAACTTAAAAATAAATTTTGAATAAGAACACAGGTGAGAAATTCACACCACCAAGATGTTAACACTTATTATAAAGCTATAATAATTAAGATAGAATGGTTTTGGATAGATACAGAATGGAACAGAGTAGAATCAAGAAACAGACCCACATGAACATGGTAAATTAACATAAGAAAGGTACAAAAGCAATTTAATGAGGAAAGGATAGTCTTTTCAACAAGCGATCCTAGAAAAATTGTATAACAATTTGAAAAAGAAAATACCACTTGACCTGTACGTCACACTTTATGTAAAATTTAACTCACCATAGTTTAAAATAAAATGAAAAGTATAAAAGTCTCAGGAGAAATAATAAGAGAAAATCTTCATGCACACACCTAAGGCAAAGAGTTCTTTGATACAAAAGCATGTAATATACAAAAAAAGATCGATAAATTAGACTTCATTGAAATAAAAGTGTCTGTTCAGTGAAAGACAATGTGAAGAGAATGAAAAGACAGGTGTAGGCTGGAAGAAAATATTTCCAAATCACATAATCAATAAAAGATTTGTCACCGAGAACATACAAAGAACTCTCAAAACTCAACAATAAGAAATACAACCCAAGGGGGAGAAAATGAGCAAAAGAAATGAATGGGCACTTCACCAAAGAAGACGTACCAATGGGAAATCAGCATGTTAACGATGCTCATTCACTAGTCATCAAATAAATGCAAATTAAAACCACAATGAGATACCTCTCCATACCTAGTAGAATAGCTAACACAAAAGCAATACAAATCAACCAGACAATACACACACTGGTAAGATTATGGAGCAACTGGAATTCACATATATTATTGGTGAGAAAGCAAAACAAAACAGCCAGTCTAGAAAACAGTTTGGCAATTCCTATATAATAAAACACTTAGCAATCTAGGTGTTTATCCTGTAGGAATTTGCTTTAAAAAATTTAAGTAAATGGCTGGCAATAATACTCATAATCACTAAAAGTTGGAAATAAAAAATGTCCTTTAGGCCATAGCTGGGAATCTTGCAGAGGAGGCAGCTAAGAGGACATGCCAACTCAGGGGTGCTGAGTCCTGGGGGCCACGCAGGATGAGGTTTGGGAAAACTTGCTTGAGCTTGGGGTACAGGCATGCATTAAAAATAAATGTCCTACAACAAGTAAGTCATCATACATAGAAATCAAATACTAATAGTAAAAATAACACTAATAGTGGATACAAGTAACAACATGAATTAATCTTAAAGGTATCACTGTAAGTGAAAGAAGTTTAGTCTCAACAGATACTGTAATTCTATTTACATGAAAGGTATGACTAAAACTCTGAAGAGCTGATCAATGGGGTTGGAATGTGGGTTTGACCACAAAGGATAACATGAGTACACATTTTGGGTAATAGAACTATTGTGTATCCTGATGTGTTAATGGTTATATGAATCTATGCATGTGTTAAAATTCACAGAATTGTTCACAAGAAAAAACTGAATTTTGTTGTGTAAATTAAGAAGTAAAGTAAGATACTTTACACAGGGACATATATTAACACAGTAATATAAACTAAAAATCAGCTTATTTCTGTCAGAAAGTCACTATAATTTGGCCAATTAGTTTAAGAGTGAAGTTTGGCTTTATCAATTAGGTAAATTCTATGTAAATTGAATGAAGCAAATAAACAGCTTCAAAGTTTTGATGCATATATTTAATGGCTATGATAGCATATAAAGCTTTTCATCAAAATTATTGTATTATCAAAGATAAATTGAAATTAACAATATTTCAGTTTCCCAATTCTTTCTCAGTATACGGATTTCAACAAAGTGATCTAACTGAAAGATGTTAGATAAATAAAATAAATAGATGTTTGATAAATCCTGGTAAAATTATCAGAAATTGAGACCATGAAGACTAATGTTAGGATAATAAATTCATGGGCAAGTAAAGTGCTTTCCAATTCTTACTTTCAAAAATAGGAGAAGAATCAAACCAAGACTCTAATAATTTTAATGGTAAATTATTACTATGTGACTTTTTATATTAACCTGGAAAATTCTTCAAATAATTAAAGATCATTATTATGGTAAACTCCTTTTATTTCCATGTACTTAATTATATGAATAAGTCTTTAAGTCATTACAATCCAGAAGACAAAAAAGTAGAAATGGAATAGATGCCAAACCCTGTTCCATTCTACACAAACCAGTTTTAAAAGAAATCATCCCATCTAACAGAATGAGAGATGAATTTCCAACAAATGTCACATTTAAGCTTAGTAATTATTTATAAACACATAATAGACTTAAGTCACAATTACCACAGAAAGTTAATCAAAATGCTAACACTCAGTCTCATAAATGAGAGAAGTTTTTTGTAAGTAATAATTTCCACTCTCATATATGGTTTTTTTCTAAGGTGATAAAAATAATTATAAGCATTTAAAAGAATATGCCAGAATGAAATTCTGTGAGCAAAGGGAAATAGAAGTGTGAAAAGAGAAGCTATGTAATATTTGTCCAATATTAAAAGAAGAGCTTGCAAATTTTGGATGGCTGTGAGTGCCAAGTCACTATGGTATTTAAATTCCACTGAACACATTTAAAAGAGTAATATAACAGTTTCATTTTTAATATATCGATTATTATAATATCCTTTAGATTGTACTCTGTCAACTGCTTACATTCATGATTTAAAGTTTTTAAATATTAACTTAAAATTGTGAAACAGGTACATAATTTTTCAAAATCCTTTTAGGGTCCCACAAGCAAAAATATTTGGAAGACCATACCTCTGAATACTATGTTACATACACAGCCCCCTCAATATGAATTTGGCTCATTTTGTTTAAATGTGCACAGAGGTTTAGACTCCAAATAAACATATGGATTAAGCAGATGAAATGGAGATGGCAATTACTTCCCAACTGCTGAGCTCAATGGAATTGAAGTTATAAAAATCGTGATGCTATTTGGCATAATGAAGTCTCAATTTCAGAAGAGATTCAGACTTTGATGAGATGATTCTGAATCATGCATTAGTTTCAGTGGGTGGCCCAGAGTGTAGAGTTCAAACTCTAGGATGTCTGAATTATCAGGAAATTGCCACATTCCTGGAGCTCAATTTAAAGGAGAACTGACTGAGTGTAAGGAGTTATGTCCATCAAAAGGACAGGTAGTATCCAGTCTTGGGAATTTTTAGAGAGAAATATGAAACAGAACAAAGCTAATATTTTTATTGTGTGGGGAAAAAAAAACAACCAGCAATTTTATTCAGCTACCTGGTTCTATAAAGATGTATCTGCTGTGATTAAATTGATCAACATAGATATATAAAGCTGGAGAAAGAATTAAAATAGATCAGGCTTTGAATTGTTCACATGTGAATTACCAGCATTCTTGTTAGAGTGGTCAGACTGCTTATTGACCAAAATATAATAGGCTTAGTGCTATGAATTTATAATTACATATATCAAAAAAATCAAATTTTTGCTTTGTTGATAAACATTTCTGCATTTTATTATCATCTGTAAGACCACAAATGTGGATTTCTGATAGCAAGAGGCAATACGGAACAAAAGTGGATGCCCTTGGTCTCCAGCCACTGAACAAAATAATATTCTTTAAGATGCACAGGGATCAACCCATGATATTGGGTTTCTGAGTTATCAACTTCCAAGCCATGCTATTAACTTGAAAATAGAGGAAGAATGAATGAATGCAGGTGAGGACAGGACATCTCTCTATTTCTGTTTTAGGAACCACTGTGCCATCTCAAGGAAAGCAATATCTGGCAGAGAATAGACATCTAATCTCAAATGATCTATAAACAAGAATTACTGAACCCAAAGAGAAGAGCTAGTACTTAGGCTCAACAAGAAATCTGTTTTATTTGGCACTGCTTCTTTAGCTGGCATGGGAAGGAGGGAAGTCAAAACAAGACTGGCTCTCACAGAAAACAGAGGAAATCCACAAGCTGAGCATTCCTCATGGTTCATAGATGGAAAGAGATTGTTAGGGACTTTAAATGATTTTTAAAACCTTCAAAGTTCAATTCACAGCCAAATGAAATTCAAGTACTGGACAAGTTGATTGTGTAGTTTATTAAGAGTTCTTCCAAGTCTTTTAATAACCACAACAGTAACAATAGCTGTTATTCCTATGGCTTCTCTTCCTTCCCTTATCTGTGATCATTCTCCCTAACATGTTCTATGTTACTGCCCTACAGACAGGTGCTTTAAAGAACTGAGAAAATATCTCTAGGAGAAGAGCATTGCCGGCAGAGGAGTTGGAGCCTTGAGAGCAAAAAGGTAAGTATTCAGAGAAAAATCAGAGAGATGATAGGGGCAAGATAATGAAGGGCAGGATGTCTGTGTTGTACAACTCTAGCAGGCACTGTTTATCTTGAATTCTGTGTGACTGGTGCCCCCCTGGAGTCATGCGAGGCAATGATACTGATGGAGTGCCCTGAAGGTCGTAGGGATAGTAGCTTTTATATTGAGGGAGATGGGAAAACTTGGAAAGGAGAGATGTAAATGTTTAAATGATCCCTTTTGCTTCTGTATGGAGAACAACCTGCTGGGGCAAGCAAGGATGCTAATAAGGAGGTGGAAGGATAATCCAAGCAGGAACTGAAATGACCAGAGCCAGGGGTGGTCATGGAGATAGTGAACACTGGTTGGATTATGTATATATTTTGACAGTAGAGACAGTAAGATATCTGAAAGGTCAGATATGGTATGGAAGAGAAAGAGAAAAGTCAAGGATAATACAAGGCTTTTGGCTGAAACAACCAGAAGAATGAAGCTGTTACTTACTAACATGAGGAGCCTTTGGAGGAGAGCAGGGGTGGGGGCAATACTAGATCAGGGTAGTAGGTAAGACCTACTATGCTTAACACATTTTGCAGACACTTGAGTAGAAATAACTAGAAAGCTGAAAGCAGTGTGTGTGTGTGTGTGTGTGTGTGTGTGTGTGTGTGTGGTGTGAGTGTATAGCACAAGCATACATATACATGCAAGCCCAGAGTTTAGAGGATGTGCAGGTTTGAGATCCATGCTGGTAGATGTCAGTGTCTGGTGGTATTTCAAGCCATGAGCCTGAATTAGACCATTAAAAAGAGGAGCGATCCAAGAAATGAGCCCTGGGGCACTCCAATGTTTAGAGGTGAGAGAAATGAAGAGAAAACATCAAAGGAGGCTGAAAATAGGTGGCCAGAGTAGAAAGAAATTCTGTTGGTGGCTCAGAGGTAAAGAATCTGCCTACAGTGTAGGAGACTTGCAGGAAACACGAGTTTGTACTCTGGGTCGGGAAGGTCCCTGGGAGGAGGAAATGGCAATCTACTCCAATATTCTTGCCTGGAAAATCCTATGGACAGAGAATCCTGGTGGCCTACAGTCCATGGGATCACAAGGAATCAGATGCAACTGAATATGCACACAGACCAAAAGTAGAAAGAAAACCTCCCTGGAAGCCTAGAGGGTTTATCTTGGATGAAGAGAGTGATTAAATGTGGCAAAAGTTGCAGGAGGTCAAGTCAGGGGAAGACTGAGAACTTCCCATAGAATTCAGCAACATGGATGACAATTCCTGGAGATCTAGGGGAAAGTAGCTTTGCTTGAGAGGTTGGAGCAAGGACTTCAGAATACAGGTTGGAAGCCTGAGGGATGGAATAAAATTGGGGATGAAGTACAGATTTAAGAGTCATCAGTACTTATGTGGCTACGAGCAACTATGAGGTTTCCTAGACAAAATGAATAGACTATTGAGGAAAGAGGGTTGAGACCAGAGTTCTGTGGAATATCAATATTTCAGGAGCCAGGAGAGGAGGAGAGACTGGAGTGTGGCCAGAGTATGGGAAGCAAACCAAAACAGAGCAGTGTTCTAGAAACAAAGGCAAAGAGAGTGCCACAGATGAAGGAGAAATAACCAGAGACAAAGGCCTTCCGTTGTAGGGTGCAGCCAGGTTTCAGACTTCCTCCTCCACAATCCCATGTCTCTGCTCTTACAGGACATAGTACTTATAGGCTGTGGTAGATCCTTACAGCTTCAAAGGCTAAAGGAAGGAAGGGTATCCCCAAGTTCCTCATCACTCTAGTCAGGTAATTCGGAGTCATATTGTACAAATCATACACTATTTCCCAGATTTTACCATGACATTAAGCTCCAGTTGACCACAATGGTAGCTGGATTCATAATTTACCTTTACTGGCCACCTTCTGTCCCTTGAACCACCTCCCTACTCCTCCACTGGGTCCACACCTCTCCCAAACATATGATTTGTGCTCAAATCCTTGTCTTAGGCCCTGCCTGTGTCCTCATCTGTCTAGCTCTCTATGGGCTTATGAGCACTTAAAAAAGTCGGCATGCCAGCATTTCCCTGGTCCAGTGGCTAAGATTACATGCTCCCAGTGCAGGGGGCCTGGGTTGGATCTCTGGTCAGGGAACTAGATCTCACATGCTACATCTAAAGAGATCCCATGAGGGGCAACTAAGACCTGATGCAGCCAAATAAATAAGCTTTTTAAAAAATTCTGCATTCCATCTTTCCTTCCCAGTTCCTGACTGACTACATGGTCCATAGAACATGCTTCTAAATGTCTGTTATACTGAAGTGTTTACATTTTCACAGTGCAGTATAGATTCCAAAATATTTTCAAATACAGTATTTTATTTAGTCCATAAAACCATTCTACCACCCAGGTATTATTCCTACTGTAAAATAAAATTGAGGAAAGAGAAGTAAAAAGAGTTTATGAAACTTGCTTCAAGACCACCCGGTTATTAAATAAAACAACTAGGGCTTGAAAACAAGTCTTCAGATTTAGGTTTGGTGCCCTTAAAAGAAGTAACTATATATCAAAGAAAGAACATGCTTTTATTATTTAAATTGTCAATAATTTAAAATTATAAATGTTACAAAATTTGAGGTTCTAGGAAAATCTCATTATATTTGATTATTCATTGTAATGAAAAATGTGTGGCTAATTTTGGTAACTCTACTCATCTACCTCTGGCAAAATATTGACACTACCTCAAAGAAAGAGTAATTTTCCCAAGTGAATTCACAACACAAAAGGAGAAAGGGGGTATTATGTTTTACTGAGATCTTGAGACAACAATATATTGGAGCTAACATACTGAAGTGGTTTATCGCAACAACCAAAGCTAAGAAAGCAAACAAGATACTCGGAAAAGGAAGAGGAAAATGAAAGAATAAATAGCTGAAGTTCTTTCATAGCAGCAGAGATCTATTCCTAAACTGCTTTCCATACACAATTTCAGACAAGATAGAGTAAAGGGCTAGTCAGACAGCTCAGAATGATTGATGGACCTTGACCTTTAGCCCTCTGAGTTCTCACAGCTCAACTATGGAAACACACACTAATGTTTATTTTAAAAACCTGAGAACAGTTTCCACAGCATTATCACGTGAGCACATTATTTACTTTACAGGACCAGGCATTGATATAAGATAGAAAGGGTAAGACAACTGAGTATCCTTCCATATGAGAACAAAATATCTTCAGAGTTACGACTGATTTAAAAGATGCTATGACAAGATGAATTAAATTTACAGAGCTGTGCATTGGGAAAAGCAGCTATTACAAGTTGTGAGTTTTGGCTCAACTCAGTCTAAAAAGGCATTTGAAAGCTCTTGTGAGAAGGAGGCTGTAACAAAGGGGAGCATTCAAAGATTAATAATCAAATCCCAGGACGGTCCCAGGATGAAAACAGAACTGGGGGGCTGATTTAAAATAATCTTGGGATAATCTTCCTGAACCTCAGTTTCCTAATTTATAAAATGAAGATGATAATACCTCAGAGATTTATTCTGGAAGCAAAGTGAGCTAACAGCTGTGAAAGCACTTTGGAAAGGAGAATGGGGCTCACAAGGTAAAAGCGAGGCTGCTGTTTTCTTGGGCAAATGACTTGACAAGTTGGAAGGAGAAAACGAAGATGGGAGTCAACTTTTAATCATCATTTGTTTCACGGGCTAAATAGACACCTGACACCCAACACAGGTCCGCAGTGCTGAATGCCTACCCAGGACACCCCCTTGCTTCCTCTGTGTCAAGTGAGACCCTTCATTTTTCAAATATTCAGAACTCCTTTATGTCATTGACTCCACTTCTATTCCATTGATGTTTAACCTGTGTTCTTCTATAGTTTCTATCTGCCAGCATGCTATATGGAGTTATTAATGTTCTTTTTACATTGTTTCTCACATTCTCATATATAGATTAACCAAATTAGGCTTAACACTCCTTAAAGTATTAACTCTTAATACTCCTTAAAGGAGGGAGTATGAGAAGTATTATTATTATTACTAGAAAGTACCTTGCAAAACATCACGCCCAGCCTAGAGTCTCTCAAAAGGAGCACTACTGGCATTTGGGACCAAACAGTTTGTGTGGGTAGCTGCCCTATGCCCTGCAGGATGTTTTACAGTATGGTGGGTCTCTACCTGCAAAATGCCAGTAGCAACTCTTTCTGTCCCCAGAGTTGTGACAACCAAATTTTCTCTGAGTGAAGTTGCTCAGTCGTGTCTGACTCTTTGCAACCCCATGGACACCAGGCTCCTCCTCCATGGGATTTTCTAGGCAAGAATACTGGAGTGGGTTGCCATTTCCTTCTCCAGGAAACTTCCCGACCTAGGGATCGAACCCAGGTCTCCAGCATTGTAGACAGATGCTTTACCATCTGAGCCACCAGGAAATTATCTTTAGACATTGTCAAATGTTCCCAGGTGGAGGGGTCACAAAATTATCTCTGGTTGAGAACCATCACTCCAGGTGGATATAAACCAATATCATGGTTACTGTACTTCCTTTTATTTTTTCATATTACCTGCAATAATGCTCAGAACTGAATATTCAGTGAATATTTACTAAATTAGTGAAAAAATGAGAAAAAGACTTTCACAAGTTATATTCATAACTGGTCTTACAATACAAACCCTTATACGATTAAGGTAATATTATATAATTCATACTTTTCTACCTGGCATACAATATTCTTAGTATATGGACATTTTTAAGTAACTATGTGTGTGTGCGCTAGAAATTATATTCTCATGCATACATAAATATCACAGCTAACAGTGGTTCTTTCCTAGCACATGCCCTATGAATATACCTATGATGGCTAGCATACCGTTCATCTATCAAGCATGAGATGGAAAAATTATTTTAAATTCTAGGAAAATACTGCATCAAACACTGATTATCAGACTCATTTTCAGAGAATTAACTCTACGTGGAAAAAAAAGAGTATAAAGAATTCTAAAAAGGTTGACAAATAGAGGATCTCAGATGAGTGTACTTAGGACATTTCTGTTCTCTTAAAACGTAAGTTTCTTTAATATATCTTCCCAGATCTTTTCCAAAGCCATCAATCTTTTCCAAGATGGAAAGATCTGTACTATCTTCTGATATTTGAGGAATATATGTGAAGCAGCATTTCACCTAGAGCTATTAAAGAATATTGGTAATACTTTGATTTTAAAAACTGATACTTTAGGACCATCATGTTATGGAACACTGATGATTTTTTTATTTTCAAATTTTCTCAGTAGATTCTTAAATCCTATATCAACAGGCTACTTTTTCCAAATGATGACTAATAAAGTGTTCTTATTAAAATGGGAGAGATGTAGCTGAAAAAGAATTAAAAGGGCTTCTTTTTCATGTACACTCACTCATCATTCTGGTTGTTTATTGCTGTATACAACCCTTTGGAGGGAATCCTAATTTAGCAGTAGACCTCTACTGTACAGTGTGTTAAAAAGAAATAAACAAACCCTTATTTTTGGCTTGGGTGAGTAACTTGTGACAGGTTAATGTCCCTCCCATCAAGTAAAACTGGAAAAGCCAGATGAAACACAAGAAACATCCGTTTAAAGGCCTCTGATAGCTGGTGAGACTATTAAGAGGTGAGTGGCTAAGATCCAGAGAGAAGACAACTTCAGATCAAACAGTCTACATTCTATGTATGGATGCTTTTACCCCTTGGAACTTGCCGATTCCTGGCACAGTGCTAGAAACTGAGAACCTGGACATAGGGCCACTGCAAAGAGGCAGAGAAGCCAGTAGAACTTTTTGGTAATCCCACAGAGGTAGACAGACAAAAATTCGAGTTTTGATGCTACCAGAGGAATGGGAAATTAAGGCGCCAAGGATGTAGCGGGAAAGGAGACACAGAGAAGGGCAGGCCTATCATGTGGAAGGATATCCCCTAAAGGCTTCTGCTGTGAAGAACAAGCCAAAGAGTTAGGTAGAAAACCTCTGTAAACCCAAGTGGAAATCTAGCAATCTTGCTACTCTACCAAAAAAAAAAATTACAACTTGGGACTGTCAAGGAGAAACAGAATGCAATAAACACCTTAGTTTCTAACAGCAAGGCTCACCAGAGAAACGCACTCTCAGAATGGAAACAAATGAGAGGGAGGTGGAGTCTTACCAACGCTGTCTTATAAACAGAGAGCAAAATCAGTGCAGTTCTTACTGGATCAATGTGGTCTGTTCCCACTCTACACTCCTGCCCTTCAGGAGAGAATCTGCTTCCCCCACTGTCAGCCAATAGGCTTCAGATGCTTCAGGTTTAGCCTCAGCTGCAGAGAATGGCCCTAAACAAGAGCACATCCTTCCCAAGAAGGATCACATCCAGTGGCGGCTTCAGGTGGGGGTTTAAAGACCTGGTTGACTTGTCCCAACATGGAACAAGTCCCTGAGACCATATGAGCCCCAGAACTCCCTGAGGATTTAGCCAAAGCTTCAGTGGCTCTGGATCACATTTCAGCTTCTGCCTCCACCTAATCCTGCCTTCTCTCTCCTCCCTTACACAAGTGCTGATACCTAATAAACACCCTGTACAACAAATTCCATCTCAGTGACTGCTTCTGAAAGACCCAGCTTGTGACAGTTGCAGGAGTGGTCCCGGAAAGCAGGCAGTCTGATGGGGTTATTGATCTGGATCACTCACTGCTGGCATGAGAGTGAAGTTGCCATTATTGATGGCAGGTGGAGACAGACATTCCCTGGCATCAGGCGTGGTCCAATTGTTAAAATCGTTATCAGAAGTGAACTGGAATAGTTTACCTATAGAAAGGAATGCACTCAATGGGGTGACTTACCACGTATTTAGTAAGTAACTATAAGGACAATGGATTGGATGGCTTAGTGCTGCTACTAAGTCACTTAGTCATGTCCGACTCTGTGTGACCCCAGAGACGGCAGCCCACCAGGCTCCCCCATCCCTGGGATTCTCCAGGCAAGAACACTGGAGTGGGTTGCCGTTTCCTTCTCCAATGCATGAAAGTGAAAAGTGAAAGGGAAGACGCTCAGTTGTGTCTGACTCTTCACGACCCCATGGACTGCAGCCTACGTCCTCCGTCCATGGGATTTCCCAGGCAAGAGTACTGGAGTAGGGTGCCATCGCCTTCAAGCATCAATATTCTAGAAAAAGAACTCAAAACTGCAAGCAACTGTAACTCATGTTGTGGAAGCCAAAGGGCCCTCCTAGTAATTTAGAAAGAGGCTTTCACATACTGTAGCATGAGAATCTGGAAAACTGAGGATTGGAAAAGATTAATAATACAGACCCATTAAAATCAAGACTTTCTATTCCATAATAGACACTAACAGAAGAAAGATAAGCCAGCCAGTGGGCAACCTTTACAATGCATATATCCAACCGATAACTTCTATACAGAATGCATGCAGAGCTACAAATCAGGAACAGACGGACTACCCAATCAAAAAATGGACAAAATACTTGGACAGACACTTCACAAAAAAGGATATTTAAATAACCAAAACAGCTTGAAAATTCAGCCCCATTCATTAGGAAAATGCAACTTAAAACCACAAAGAAATACCACAACACTACCATCAGAACTGCTTAAATGAAAATGACTGGCAATACCAAGTGTTGGGGAAAATTTGGAGCAAGTGCAACTTTCATAGCTAGGAGGAATATAATGTCCATAACCACTTTAAAAAACTGTTTTGCTGAACAAAGACATAGCCATGTTCCATCAAAGACATGTACAAGAATAGTCATAGCATCACCATTGACAGTAGCTGGAAACAACTCACATGTCTGTCAACAGCAGAGTAGAAAACTATATTGTGGTCTAAAACATATTGTTTAGTTGCTGTCATGTCTGACTGCTTGCAACCCCACAGACTGTAGCCCACCAGGCTCCTGTGTCCATGAGATTTCCTAGGCAAGCATACAGTAGTGGTTTGCCATTTCCTTCTCTCAGGGATCTTCCCAACTCAAGGATTGAACTTGCATCTCCTGCACTGGCAGGCATGGGCAGGTGAATTTTTTACCACTGAGCCACCAGGGAACCCCATAAAATATATTAGAATACCATAAAAAATGAGAATGAATAAACTACATGAAGATGAAAATACAGTGAATCTCTAAAACATAATGTGGAGCAAATGGAGTGAGACAAAAAAGGCATGCATACTGTACGATTGATACCACTGACATCAAGTTCAGAAGCTGGCAAAATTACCTGAGGTGATGGAAGTCTGTATAGAGGTCTCTTTTAGGAGGGTCAGAGCACTGGTAGGAAGGTTGGGTTTCTGGGTTGCTGTTACTATTCTATTTCTTGGTCTGGATGCTGGTTACGTGACTCTGGTCACTTTGTTAAAATTTATTGTACTATACGCATTATTTGTGTATTTCCTAGCATGAACTTCAATAAAAAAAACTTTAAAAAATGCAACAAAATGCAGACACCTACATTGCTTTTCGTTTTCCGGCTGTGGTGAGAAGCAAATCCTGCTGACATTGCTGTTTTCACTTTGGTTTCTAAACTGTGAACATTTGAGGAAATCAGGCCAGGAGGCATTCACCATTCCCAGGACTGACTCGCAGCCCTCTTTTGCAGACTCGCAGAAGGATCTACAAGGCAGGAGTCCATGACTAGAAGAAAAGACAAAGGTGGAAATTAATGTTTTTACAGACTGTTTCTCAAAATAATAATTAAACTAAAGAAAAGTTGGCCACCCATGCTACAATAATACCTTAATTTATATTTACTATAATCAACAACTTGAATTGTCAACAACAACCTTTAACCCTGTAACAAGCATTTTAGCCACCTCACTGTCATGATTCTAGAGGGAATAAGCTAGTTCCATAACAGATCATCTAACTCTCTCTTGTAGAAGGTTTTATCCAAAATGATTTTTTTTTTTGAGATTTCTTGTGTTAAGTAAACCTGTCAACCAAAAAAAAAAAAAAAAAACCAGCTCTACTGCTGCTGCTAAGTTGCTTCAGTCATGTCCGACTCCTAGCGACCCCATGGACTGCAGCCTACCAGGCTCCTCTGTCCATGGGATTTTCCAGGCAAGAGTACTGGAGTGAGGTGCCATTGCCATAAGGAATAAATTAACATGAAAATGAATGTCCCCAAAATGAAGAGGCAGAAGTAGATCACAAAATAGGTTAATCTCATTTCTTTATCAACCCTCTGAGAAATTCAAAGTATCTCTGAGAAGCAGATAGAGAGAAAGCTGTTCCTTAACCTACACTGTCTCCCTAGAACAAAAAATATTACACAAACAAATGGCAACCCTGAAACCTTGTACAGTAATTTACCTTTTCATTTCTATACTATCTTCTGCAAAATAGCAAAACACAAACAATTGTCCACTAGCAGTAAGGTAATAATGCTTTGGAGTTTGTCTTTATTCATCTGACATGCAATCAAACACTGCTGGATCTGAGTCCCTGTGTCTGGGGATGGGGACACTACAATGTCAAGGTCATGGTCTTGTTCTCCTGTAGATCCAGGCAGTTTTTTCTACTTTGAGCTATGGACAGCACCTCTCACCCTAGCTGGTCATCTGGCAAAGGTATCTCAAATGATTTTTAAGAAAACTAGGAAAGAAAATATACATGTCAGTCAAAGCAAAGCACACACTTCAAAAATGCAAGGTCAATAAGAAATTTCAGAATCATACAGTATCAGATCTGTAAGAAATCTTAATCAATACCTCATTCAAATCCTTCATTTGAAGGAAGTCTAGGGAGATTCTGAGATACACAGCTTCGTAACAGATGAAGCGGGAAGAGAATCCAGATTTTTAACATTCAACCCATGCCCTATCTACCATCCCATATCATTTATTCTCACATAAGGACCTAATAATTTGGCTTTAAGAACTCCTTGACCCAACAAACACATTTATAATTCTGCACTCATTCATCTATAGATCACTGGAACATAAAGGAATATGCCAGCCACTGAGTTAAAACAGAAAGGATCAAGTCTATGAAAGGATCTTTTATATATAAAAATGTGGGAAAAGAGTACTCAACAATTACATTTAGATACAAACACTTTTGTCCTTCTTCTCAGAAACTTGTCTTAAAATTAAGTAAATTTTAGAATCCTAATATTCACGTAACTATATTAACGTATCCAAATTTGTTAGTGAAGATGTGAGAAGAAGTTTTGCATTTGAAAGAATAAGCTTTAGACATAAAATATGAATTAGTCCAAGCAAGCATCTCAGTGGAAAGGAGACACCTGACTGCCATTCAGGAAATAAATTAGATATTCATAGAGCTGAAAATTCTGCTTAAGTAACATTTTTGAGAAGATTTTCTTTCCTAGATCTTATTCCAGAGACCTTACATATTTTCTCAAATAAAACTGAGAAACATGGTGGAGGAATGTGGAGAACACAGAATTCCTATGCAATTGCTTCTACTTTGCTAGGCTCTAAGTGCTACATACACATTAACTCATTTCTCACTACAGTACACCACCAGCGATACCATTACTGTCATCTCTACTATACAAATAAAGAAACTGAAGCACAGAAAATAGATGAGATTCTTCCAAGATCACTGAGTTAGTGAGGTACCCAGCCAGCATTCAAACCCAGGCCAACCGATTCAAGGACTATTAACTACTCTATTACACATGAGTCCTTACTTTAGGAATGTATGTCCCAAAAGCATAACTCAAGGTTAATTCAAAACCTGGTGTGCACTTTCCCAGTGAACCAACCACATACACAGTAGTTGGGTTCTCCCATCACTCTACAAACTTCTACTTAACCTCCAATCAATCAGTATTTGCCAAAGGGGCTAAGAAACACTAGGAAAGGGTGAAGGCTTTTCTCTCTCTTTCCCAGGTGTAAGAGCCCACAATAAGGCTACGCAGCAAGCTTGGCTTGGTTTCAGCATTCTTCCTTTGCTTCCTAGTCCCTGACCTGTGTCCCAGTATCCTGACACCATCCTGCCCACCCCACTCCAGCACCCCACCTGGAAAGCCACCTCCACCAGAGCATCATTGTTTAGTCACTCAGTTGTGTCCGACTCTTTGTGACCCCAAGGACTGTAGCCCACCAGGCTCCTCTGTCCATGGGATTCTACAGGCAAGAATACTGGAGTGGGTTGGAGTGGGTTGCCATTTTCTCCTCCAGGGGATCTTCCCAACTCAGGAACCAAAGTCGTGTCTTCTGCTTGGCAGGTGGATTCTTTACCACTAACATCACCGGGGAAGCCATACTTGCTGCTAAACATTTTTCCCCTTCCTACCATCAAAGCTATGTTCCCCAAGTGAGCTGATTGAAATGAGACTTTCAAAGAAGAAGAGAGATGAAAATAACACAGAGTTGTACATAATAACAGATGGACACTTCACCCTCCAGAGGTTTTTGGCATCATTAGAAGATTGCTTGCTGGACCAAAGGAATCTCTGATGGAATTCCAGGTGCCACTTACAGAGGGAAAAGTCATCCCACATTGTCACGGGGGGAAGATCACTACAAGGCTGAGTAGCACTTGGGGCCAAACTCTCCCAGGTGTTTCTTGGACCTTTCCTCACTTCTGAACCCACATATTCTTTGATCACTCCACATCTTCATTCAGAGCCTTCTATGGTAAAAGCGATGAAAGTTCACACAGGGGTCCAGCAGACCACTTTCACTCTAAAGCTGAGTCTATAACTCAGAAGCTCAATTCTTGTCATTGACCCTCACCTGAGTTATTTTCTGCAGGAAATCATAAGCTACCCCTCTGAACTTTTCACGTTGGCCACTCCTCACTGTCTGATTTTTGGCCAACAGTTCATTCATACAAGACTCAGTTTCATCATTTGAAAAGTGAGGGATTTGTAAGAGCTGATTTTTCATAGTCCTTTTACCACTGACATTCTGTGAATCAAAATTCACTTTTTAACACAATGCTTCTCAGAGGAGTGGTGATAATCCCACCAGCTTTGCTAAATTTCAAAAGGTAACAGATTTTTTTTTTTTTTTCTCGAGACTTGATCTGGGAATATATAGAGACATTAAAATACCATTAGGCCTTCCATTCTAAAAATAGGGCCTAAGAAAAATGTCTAGAGTGTTTCCAAATAGCTCTCTTAAGAGGTGTAACCAACCGAGACCCATAGGCTTTAAATTGCCAGATGAGGACATGTGAAATAGTGATGGGGTATTAATAACTAGCAGCCCTTTCAAACACTGAGCAAAATGAGGAGCCATTTGTTCTTGCTTTGCATGAAATTCAAGTGCCTACAAGGGGTTGAAGCATTTTACTTTTCATCACATGGAAGAGTGTGTTGAGACAGACCACACTATTTTGGAATATAAGTGCTGATATCTAAGCAACAAGCAGACTGACATCTGAAAACAGTGCTCAGAACAGGGAAGGAGTCAGATTTGGCTATCAGGACACTATTTTAGAAAAGGTGATTATTTTAAATGGACATTTGAAGGATATTTGGTGTTGTGCAAAATCCCCCTAAAACATTTCAACTAAGGCTTAAGCAGAAAATTCTTACCTCTGTAATTTTGTTGAAACAAATACATACAAATATAAATACTTCTACATATACTAATAATGAGGTTTTTAGGGGATTTTCATTAGGAATGCTACTCAAATTATGTCTCTGTTAATACAAAAAATTATAGATTTTACCTATACAATTTTAAGCAAATTTATCTACTAAATTTCCTATATTTACATATATATGTATATTTTTTATTGTACCCTTTGACCAACATCTCCCCATTTCCCCACCCACAAATTTACAGATTTTTATCTGCAAAAATAGCTCTGATAAAGACATAAAGTTAAAATTATTGAATAAGCTATAGCCACACTGTAGGCATATATAATAGCTAAAGGATTTTTAGGTTTTATAAATCACTTTTTTCTAACTTTTCAGTTTTTTTTGAAATATGGCTCATGTATAATATTATATAGGTTACAAGTGTACAATATAGAGATTCACAACTTTTAAAGGTTATATTTGATTTATGGGCTTCCCTGGCTCCAAAATCACTGCAGATGGTGATTGCATCCATGAAATTAAAAAAACACTTACTCCCTGGAAGAAAAGTTATGACCAACCTAGATAGCATATTCAAAAGCAGAGACATTACTTTGCCGACTAAAGTCCATCTAGTCAAGGCTATGGTTTTTCCAGTGGTCATGTATGGATGTGAGAATTGCACTGGTAAGAAAGCTGAGCACCAAAGAATTGATTCTTTTGAACTGTGGTGTTGGAAAAGACTCTTGAGAGTCCCTTGGACTGCAAGGAGATCCACCCAGTCCATTCTGAAGGAGATCAGCCCTGGGATTTCTTTGGAGGGAATGATGCTGAAGTTGAAACTCCAGTACTTTGGCCACCTCATGCGAAGAGTTGACTCATTGGAAAAGACTCTGATGCTGGGAGGGATTGGGGGCAGGAGGAGAAGGGGATGACAGAGGATGAGATGGCTGGATGGCATCACTGACTGAATGGATGTGAGTCTGAATGAACTCCGGGAGTTGGTGATAGACAGGGAGGCCTGGCGTGCTGCGACCCATGGGGTCGCAAAGAGTCAGACACAACTGAGCGACTGAACTGAACTGAACTGGTGACTCAGATGGTAAAGAATCTGCCTTCAATGCGGGAGACCTGGGTCCAGTCCCTGGATTGGGAAGACCCCCTGGAGGAGGGCACTCCAGTATTCTTCCCTGGAGAATCCCCATGGACAGAGGAGCCTGGCAGGCTATAGTCCATGGGGTTGCAAAGAGTCGGACACGACTGAGCAACTAAGCACATGGCGCTTGATTTACAGCTATAAAATATTTGCTATATTCCCCATGTTGTACAATAATATTCCTGTAGCTAATTTTATCTAATATTTAACTTTTTACTTTAAACTACTTTTAGAGACTTACCGAAAAGTTTTTAAAATAACACATAAAGTTTCCATATGGCCTTTATCCAGGCTCCCCCAAAGCAAACACTTTACACAACTACAGTACTATTATCAGAACCAAGAAATTAACACCATACAATATCTTTACCTCAAGTAAAGACCCGATTCAAACATCACCAAGATCTTCATTTAGGATCCCACACTGCATTTCACTGTCACTTTTTATTTCTGACAAATAAACTAACCTTTGAGTATATCAGAAAAGCTCAGGATTTAAAACTCTCTTCCCATG
Organism: Capricornis sumatraensis; assembly: GCF_032405125.1. Lineage (NCBI taxonomy): Eukaryota > Metazoa > Chordata > Mammalia > Artiodactyla > Bovidae > Capricornis > Capricornis sumatraensis. The sequence goes on from NC_091075.1 coordinate 69,332,827, forward strand.
GGAGAGGAACAGTTTTTGTGAAAGGCTGACTTTAAGATGGCCCCCAATGACCCCTACCTCACACTATTTATACTCTGTATAATCCGTCCCCTTGAATGTGAGCTGGCTAGTGACCTACTTAACAATCAGTGGGAGATAATGGGATGTCACTTGTGTCATTAGGGTACATAGGACCGTGACTTCTATCTTGCTAGCAGACTCTCTTCCTCACTGGTTCTGCTGAAGCAAGTTGCCGTATTGGGTGGGCTTACTGGCAAGGACTTGAGGTTGTCCTCTGGCCAATAGCCATCCAGGAACTGAGACCCTCCACCTTAAGGAACTGAAATTCTTCCATCACATGAGCCTGGAAGTGGATCCTTTCCTAGGCAAGCCATCAGACAAGACCCCAGCCCTGGACAATACCATGACTGTAACCTGTATGACACATCCTGAAACAAAGGACCTAAGGCACTCCCAGGTTCCAAATCACAGAATCTGTTAGATAATAGTTTTAAGCTGCCAAGTCTATGGTAATCTGCTATGCAGCAATAGGTAACTAAAATATTTCTCTTTGATATATCACTTGGTAAGAGGCATGCTATTGAGTTAGATGTATTATTCACTGATGAGATTTATACAATATTTTTTTTAATTCCTAAATTTGTCTTTGGTAATGACTAACCTGGACAGCATATTAAAAAGCAGAGACATTACTTTGCCAACAAAGGTCCATCTAGTCAAGGCTATGGTTTTTCCAGTGGTCATGTATGGATATGAGAGTTGGACTATAAAGAAGGCTGAGCGCTGAAGAGTTGATGCTTTTGAACTGTGGTGTTGGAGGAGACTCTTGAGAGTCCCTTGGACTGCGAGGAGATCCAGCCAGTCCATCCTAAAGGAGATCAGTCCTGGGTGTTCACTGGAAGGACTGATGTTGAAGCTGAAACTCCAATACTTTGGCCACCTGATGTGAAGAGCTGACTCATTTGAAAAGACCCTGATGCTGGGAAAGATTGAGGGCAGGAGAAGAAGGGGATGACAGAGGATGAGATGGTTGGATGGCATCACTGACTCGATGGACATGGGTTTGGGTGGACTCCGGGAGTTGATGACGGACAGGGAGGTCTGACGTACTGCAGTTCATGGGGTCACAAAGAATCGGACACAACTGAGCGATTGAACTGAACTGAACTGAAGCCAAAACAAGTTGTTCAGTGAAGAGCTCTCACAAGGTCATAGTCAGGGAGCTCCCAGAGCTGCAGACTTTAGTTATGAAGAGAATGCTAGTGACGGATGATCTTGCAAGAAAATCTACTCCTATTTCCTCCTTTTAATTATGAGAAAATTGAAACCTAAAAAGATCTCATAGCCAGTGCTATGATGCCAGCCCAGTGCTCCAGAATGTCTCACCTAGCTGACCTCATCTCATAAACATGAGTCCACAGATAACACAGGGGTATAAACTCACAAATCACACAGGAGCATGAATTCATCAGCACTGCCAGAAAACATGAATAACAACAGATGGCTCTTTCTGTGATGGACCAATGGCACCAGATTCCTACGTCCAGATCTCTGGTGGCCTCAAGTGACCTCAGGAGACATATGGCTTAGGTGGGGCATAATGGGAGCAGGAAAGAGGTTCCCTTGCTTCCCAGCTTCACTAGGCATGGGCATGGAAAACCATGCTGGTGAATGTTTATGGGTGTCAGTGTCTCACACCAGAAGAGAGATCATGGGAGAAGTCAAGGTATTTTTTGGTCACATTAGTCTGAATTTCTTAAAAATCCAGGACTGTGTCTGTCTTATTTTTCATTTGCAATAATCATAGTTCCAGCATGAAAGAAACAGCTTGCTCAAGTAGGGTCACTGCAGAGCATTTAACGAAAGGCCCATTTACAAAGATGCTGGAAAGGTTTCAAAAAACCAACTAGGGGTAGTGCAGCCTGTGGGGACAGATTGCTGCTGGTATCCCAGATTCAAGGGAAAAGGTGAAGAAGCAGTTACTGGAACTCGGAGAGAGCTGTGTGCAGAAGGCCGCCTGATAGGAGCCACAGCCTCTCACAGTGAGGCAGGCAATTCCAAACTGTGTAACCAGGTAAAGAAGAAATGAGGAGATCAGGACTGCCTCTCTGAGCCACCAGAAGCTAGAAAGCAGACCTACTGTTAAAACTAACCTGTGGGGAAGAGTGGGCTAGAGGAGGGTGGGAAGCGAACAAAGAGAAATACAGGAGAAAGAGCCAGCACATGGCTGCATGCCTCACACCATGCGGGAGCTCAGCAAATACCTCTCAGGGGACAAAATTAGTGCTGTGGGAGGAGACTGTTCAACTATTATTAGCTTGAAATCTAGTAGGAATCTTTACACCACAAAAATCAGCAAATGCTACAAATAATAGTTTTGTTTTTCAGGGAGCCAATTTACCAGCATAGCACTGGACGCCAGTATAAATCACATCATCTCCTCCAGAAAGAAAGCTGCTTTTATCTCTGCTGAAAGGAAAATTATGGTCATGCACTTGTTGAACCAGATGAAGACTTTCTGTCAACAACCCCCCGCTATCTCCCAACACCACCATAGCCACCAGTCTCCCTTTGAGATAAACAACTTTCTTGGTGGTAATACTGTTTACCGAAGTCCCCAAGGCTACAAACCTTTGCTTCACCCTCACCATTCATATGCAATTGATTACTAAGTATCACTAATTTTACTTTCCCAACCTCCCTCACATCCATTTATTCTCTTATTTTTTGTTCTCATAAAATTAAGCTAGTTGTAGTTCCCCTAATACAAAATAGATTTAGGCTGCTCTCTTTTTCTACCTTGTCCACATGGCAAACTTCTGATTATCCTCCTAAATATAATTCAGCTATTACTTCCTCCCTTGGAGCAGCCTTCCCTAATACTGCCTAATGGAGAGACCCTCTGTGTTGTCCCCATAACACACACCTTTTTAAACTGATTGCATTGGACATTGATGCAATTGTTTTCATGTCTGGTCCCTTATTAGGCTGAGTCCCTTGAAGGCAAAATGTGTTTTATTCATCAAAGTATCCTCAGCATCAAACAATGTACCTAGCACATTGTAAGTGCCAATAAATGCTTGCTAAAGGAATATATTAATAACTTTCCTAACATCTTTGTTGAAAAAACTGTCAGAAGCTGAAAGGGAGCTCCCAAGCTCTACACGTGCCTGGCAAGACCCTCCAACTCTCACTTATATCTACCCCCCAATACTTGCATCCTTGCCAACAGTATCTGCTTGGAGGATTGTTTCCATCATGCCCTCTTTCTCATTTGGGGCAGATATCACAGGACTCAGGATATCTGGCTCTCCTCACTTCCTGAATTCCCATATCTTCATGGATCCTGGGTTTCCACATCTTTTTCTCAGTGAGATTTTCCTGAATGACACTTTACTTAAAATCTAACCCTTGCCATCATACCCACACTCTCCAAGCTCTCCACTTCCTTTATTTTTATTTTTTCCATTGCATTTATCAATAGTATATCTGTACTTGACATAGTATTATTTAAAAAAAAATTTTATGTATTCAGTTCAGTTCAGTTCAGTCGCTCAGTCATGTCCGACTCTTTGCGACCCCATGAATCACAGCATGCCAGGCCTCCCTGTCCATCACCAACTCCCGGAGTTCACTCAGACTCACGTCCATCGAGTCAGTGATGCCATCCAGCCATCTCATCCTCTGTCGTCCCCTTCTCCTTCTGTCCCCAATCCCTCCCAGCATCAGAGTCTTTTCCAATGAGTCAACTCTTCACATGAGGTGGCCAAAGTACTGGAGCTTCAGCTTTAGCATCATTCCTTCCAAAGAAAAACCAGGGCTGATCTCCTTCAGAATGGACTGGTTGGATCTCCTTGCAGTCCAAGGGACTCTCAAGAGTCTTCTCCAACACCACAGTTCAAACGCATCAATTCTTCGTCGCTCAGCCTTCTTCACAGTCCAACTCTCACACCCATACATGACCACAGGAAAAACCATAGCCTTGACTAGACGGACCTTAGTCAGCAAAGTAATGTCTCTGCTTTTGAATATACTATCGAGGTTGGTCATAACTTTTCTTCCAAGGAGTAAGTGTCTTTTAATTTCATGGCTGCAATCACCATCTGCAGTGATTTTGGAGCCCCAAAAAATAAAGCCTGACACTGTTTCCACTGTTTCCCCATCTATTTCCCATGAAGTCATGGGACCAGATGCCATGATCTTCAATGTTGAGCTTTAAGCCAACTTTGTCACTCTCCTCTTTCACTTTCATCAAGAGGCTTTTTAGCTCCTCTTCACTTTCTGCCATAAGGGTGGTGTCATCTGCATATCTGAGGTTATTGCTATTTCTCCCAGCAATCTTGATTCCAGCTTGTGTTTCTTCCAGTCCAGCATTTCTCATGATGTACTCTGCATAGAAGTTACATAAGCAGGGTGACAATATACAGCCTTGACGTACTCCTTTTCCTATTTGGAACCAGTCTGTTGTTCCATGTCCAGTTCTAACTGTTGCTTCCTGACCTGCATACAGATTTCTCAAGAGGCAGGTCAGGTGGTCTGGTATTCCCATCTCTTTCAGAATTTTCCACAGTTTTTTGTGATCCACACAGTCAAAGGCTTTGGCATAGTCAAGAAGGCATAAATAGATGTTTTTCTGGAACTCTCTTGCTTTCTCCATGATCCAGCGGATATTGGCAATTTGATGTCTGGTTCCTCTGCCTTTTCTAATACCAGCTTGAACATCAGGAAGTTCCCGGTTCACATATTGCTGAAGTCTGGCTTAGAGAATTTTGAGCATTACTTTACTAGCATGTGAGATGAGTGCAATTGTGCGGTAGTTTGAGCATTCTTTTGCTTTGCCTTTCTTTGTGATTGGAATGAAAACTGACCTTTTCCAGGCCTGTGGCCACTGCTGAGTTTTCCAAATTTGCTGGCCTATTGAGTGCAGCACTTTCAGAGCATCATCTTTCAGGATTTGAAAGAGCTAAACTGGAATTCCATCACCTCCACTAGCTTTGTTCGTCGTGATGCTTTCTAAGGCCCACTTGACTTCACATTCCAAGATGTCTGGCTCTAGATGAGTGATCACATCATCATGATTATCTGGGGCGTGAAGATATTTTTTGTACAGTTCTTCCATGTATTCTTGCCACCTCTTAATATCTTCTGCTTCTGTTAGGTACACACCATTTCTGCCCTTTATCGAGCCCATCTTTGTATGAAATGTTCCTTTGGTATCTCTAATTTTCTTGAAGAGATCTCTAGTCTTTTCCATTCTGTTGTTTTCCTCTATTTCTTTGCATTGATCGCTGAAGAAGGCTTTCTTATCTCTCCTTGCTATTCTTTGGAACTCTGCATTCAGATGCTTATATCTTTCCTTTTCTCCTTGGCTTTTCGCCTCTCTTCTTTTCACAGCTATTTGTAAGGCCTCCCCAGACAGCCATTTCGCTTTTTTGCATTTCTTTTCCATGAGGATGGTCTTGATCCCTGTCTCCTGTACAATGTCACGAACCTCATTCCATAGTTCATCAGGCACTCTATCTATCAGATCTAAACCCTTAAATCTATTTCTCACTTCCACTGTATAATCATAAGGGATTTGATTTAGGTCATACCTGAATGGTCTAGTGGTTTTCCCTACTTTCTTCAATTTAAGTATTATCTTATGAAAAGTGCATTCAATAAAAAATATTCAGTATTATTATAAAATAAATATATAAATAAATAAATAATTTTTAAAAATCTATTTATTTGCTCATTGCCTATCTTCCTCCAATATAATATGTGGTTCATGAAGTCAAGGATCTTGTCTATTTTGTTTGCTGCCAAATACAGTACACAACAAGCACTCCAAATATATTTGTTTGTGAAGTAAAAGAATCACATGCAGAGAATAATTTGGTGGCCTCTTGGAACAAAGCTGTCAGTAGCAAAGTCGGGAGCAGAATCACCACTACCTAACTCCCAACTTAATGGTTTGTACAAAAGCTTGCTCTCTCCTTGCTTGCATGTTTCTTCCTCCCCAACTGCCCCCAAATTCTCTGTGGTTGAATCCTGAAATAATTCCCATGTAAGGGCAAATGGCAGTAAAACTTCTATGGATGAATAGAAAGTGAAGTCACTCATTTGTGTCCAACACTTTGCGACCCCATGGACTATAGCCCATGTAGCTCCTCCATCCATGATATTTTCCAGGCAAGAATACTGGAGTGGGTTGCCATTTCCTTCTCCAGGGGATAAGTGTCTTGCTTATATAACAATAGTAAAATGTCACCCTTAAAATAGAGAACCTGAGGAAATGCCCGCAGATAAACACAGCTCAAATTAAGACAAGTATGAATAATGTAAAACCACACAAACACCCCTAAAAGAGAATATAAAATTCCATAACCTTCTACACAACATGATCCTGATTCTCATTAATACTTGACATACTTACCAGGGCCCATGGGATAGAGAATTAACAAGTCACGAAAGAAATTGGCAATCGTTCAATTATTTTTTGCAGCTGTTTTGATTTTTTTGCACATCACGAGGTGATGCCTGATATAGGGATTTTTGAATGCACTGAGTCACTAGCACTAAATCTAAATTCTAGTCACATCCATATAATTGAGGACAAAAGTAAACAAACTACTCCACTGAGTCTGATGAAATATGTGTGCTTGAGACTTTGTCAGTAATTTGACAAGGCATTTTCAGGGAGATTTGAGCTCCTGTGTCCTGATTCAACAGCGTTGTGTCTTTGTAAAATAAAAATAATATGAGTTATCTGACTATTATCCACACTTTGAGCCATTCTGGCACATAAAATGGAACCTTACTTATCATTTGGTGTTTTATAAGTAATGGCCTTAAGCAGACTCAATCACCCATGTTGCCTGAGGCTGAGAAGTGAACTGTGATACAATTGACCACCTAAACAGCCAAGGAGACAGCACAGCTGTAGCTGAAAAGACCACTGTTTTCTAGTTAGCAGATAAAATCAGGGAAATAAGTGGCAGATGACTTTCTGAATTTTTGCTTGGTATTAGCAACAAAGCCTCTTTTAGACCCATAAAAATTCTTTAAAAATATAATCATGAAAAGATTTTTTCCTGCCATGTTTCCATTTATTCTCAAATGTGACACAATTAGAGTTCTTGGGACATAGACAAAAATCTCTAATAAACAAATCAGCAGTAAAAAAAGTAATTAAGTTTATGTGGACTACCTAATTTATGAATTCTTCAAAAATTGTTTTAACCATAATTTTCAATTGGCTTTTAAGATTATTTCAGGATCGCATTTCCATAGGTGAGTGGCACATGCTGTCTTACAAAATCATGTCTTTAAGAATACAGTAAGCCTTCTAAAATTACATTATAAACAAACAAATCTGTTACTTTTTTACTAAAAGGTTAGCAGTAGAAATCAAACTCAACAATGCGGTAGTAATTTAATGCCGTGTAGTAGTAGCAATTCTGAATATAAATTGGATGGTGGAGAAGAGGTTTTGTAATTCCAGTATAGCAAATATTTTTGAAAATTCATTCCTATATCAACTTTGGTGCCTATCTTGACTATTCACCTAGAGGCCATCTTGGTGATTTGGCTGTCTTTAGTAAATGGATAGAGTTGAAAGAGGAAAACTTTATCTGTGTATTTGAAATGATAGGAAACATTCACTGTAACTTTAAATGATGGGGCTAGAGTATCGACTCATTATTCTAGGGAACTCTGTTACTTCTAAAAAGGAAGCCTAGGACACTGATAAAAAGTGAATCAATTGTGTCTTCCAAAACAGAAATTTTAAATACCTCTTATTTCTGTCAACACTTTTTTTTCTCCTTTAGAGTAGCTGAAACAAAATATGCCTAGAACTTTTATTTAGCTACCAGGATTTTAGCAAAACCAAAAGCTTAAAAGATGAACACAAGGTGAGTAGAAGATAGCAACACAGAATTCCAGTCGTGATTTTAGAAGCAAAACACATAATTCAGGGTGAAAAGCAGGCAGATCTTAACACAATATTGACTGGGAGCTTTTTGCAGAAACTAATTTCTATGGCCGGTGACTTGTTATGTAAGTGAATACTGAAACATCTCTGGTGATAACATTCAGGTAACGAAAGATATATTAATATATCTCCTGTCAATAAGTTAAATACCTAGAGTCAAAAGTTCTGCTTTCTACCATAAACCTTTCAACTCTGAGCAAGAGCCAAGCCAATCAAGATACGGAGGTGTTTCCAGCAGGTAATTTAACATTTCCCCAAGGTGATACACTGTAAGCATTTCTTTAACGTTTATTTAGGGGAGAACCTGACAGTTACAACAGAGAGAAAGAGGGCTTTGGCTAGCAGGGTTCCAACGTACAAGCCCCACTGGGCAGAAGAGAAGTCCTGCAGGTAACTCAGCTCATCCTTTCTAAAGACAGTTAGGTGACCGTTTGCAGCTACTGGATCCATTGGATGTCAGCACAACTCCCACAAGGCCCCCCAACTGAATTGTCTATTATTCCCAAAACAAATATAAAAGTGTCCCTGAAAAAAGTCATGGTAAATTTAATTTTTTTCATCTTTTTTCATAGGTTTTTAGAGTTCCTTGAATTAGAACCATGAGCCACTGTTGAACCTGCCCCTTCATCCACAAGAAACTAATTGACCATAAGATGCTAGAGTCCTTGTCACAGTGACTCCACTAAGTCCTCACCAGTTGATTGAAATACCTCTAGTAATAACAACTCACCATTTCTTGAGACAACATTTCCATATATATACAACTTTAGTGGGGCTTCCCTGCTGGCTCAGATGGTAAAGAATCTGCCTGCAATGTGGGAGACCTGGGTTCAGTCCCTGAGTTAGGATGATCCCCTGGAGAAGGGAATGGCTACACACTCTGGTAATTCCATGGACAGAGGAGACTGGAGGACTACAGTCCATAAGGTCGCAAAGAGTTGGACATGACTGAGCGACTAACACAATGACAGGACAACTTTAGTATTCATGAAGTCCTTAGTCAAGTTAGACTTTACTTCTTTATGACTTTCAGTTACTGGTTTTCTCTTTGCCCTGTGGAAGTACAGAGAAAAACTGCTCTTCCAGTCGTGGCCTGGTAGCATTTGCGGGTGGCTGTGGTGCACACTCAGGGCCCTCACACCACCAGGTGCCCCAACTATTCTTCACATGAACAGATTCTGAATCACTATTCTGGCCCTTTTTCTCTAGACATACTTATAATTGTTTTGTTTCTGCTCCATAAACGAACCTTAGGTCTAAGATTTTCAACTCAAGTTGACCTAAGGTCTTTTTTAACTGATGCATATGAGTCAATATTAAAAGAAAAGCACTGAACCACCAAGCCAACCCTCAAGTATAATCTAGTGTTTCCTGATCCAGAAGGAAACTAAATCATCTTTGATACCATACAACTCAATGTAAAACTGTAATTATTTAACATATATAGAATGGTTTAGGCATGAATTTTCAGGAACATATCAATTATAAAAAGCAATCCCCAACTACTGTCAAAGTACTTTGAATTCCCATTGACCCAGACATTTAGGAGAGCTCCCTAATGGAAGAGTTTATTTATTGATACATTCATTCCAGCAAATATTTATTGAGTGCCTACTATAAGCTAGGCACTGCTCTGGACATTGGCTATACAACAATGCAGAAAGTCATAAGTTCTCTGCCACTGTGGGGCTTATAAAGTTAGACAGAGGACATACAGACAAGCGAAAAGGGACACAGCCAGGCTGCAGTGAGAGACAATAGAACCACCAAGGGTGACCAGAGAAGATTTCTGTGGAGATGTCTTTTGAGGAGAGGACATAGCTCAAGGAGATAGATCCAACCTGATGAAGGGAGAAGTACGTGCAAAGGAAGATGGGAAAAGGTTGTCATTTTTGAGAAAGGTCAGTGTTGCCGTGGTAGGGTTGATGACACCAGAGAAGCAAGAAAGTCTTAAAAAGCCACAGCAGGAAGTTGAGCTTGTAATCTAAGTCTAAGGGAAAACCTTTGAAAGGGTAGGGGCAGGAGAATGACATCACCTAATTTGTGTTTTTATTTTTTCCCCTTTCAGTCTTATTTAGACACAACTGACATACAGCACTGTATATGTTTAGAATATGCAGCTAATGATTACCACAATAGACTTAGAAAACATCTATCATTTCATACAGATACGAAATTAAATAAATAGAAAAAAATTCCTTGTGATGAGAACTCATAGGATTTACTCTCTTAACAACTTTCATATAACATACAATAGTGCTAATTGTGTTTTTAAATTGTCACTTTGGCAGCAAAGAGGAAAATGAATTAGAAGATAAAAAGAATGAGAAAAATATGCAAATTTTGTATCTCTGAAGGAGGTGAAGAAGTTTATACCCTTCTAGAAACTCACATACCATCTTTGACTATCACATCAATAATAATACTATTTATAGTTAAAAATAATAATTTACTTATTATTTAATAATACTACTTTTTATGGAGAACTTACCATGTGATAGAGTATACAGAGCATGTATGAGCACTGTGAATAAATCACTCTTTTTGATACACACAAACAAACCCTTGTTCAGTCACCCAGTCATATCCGACTCCTTGTGACCCCATGGACTGCAGCACACCAGGCCTCTCTGTCCCTCACCGTCTCCCAAAGTTTGCCGAAGTTCATGTCTATTCCATCAGTGACGCCATATAGTCATCTCTTCCTTTGATGCCCTAGTCTCCTTCTGCTGTCAACCTTTCCCAGCATCAGGGACTTCTCCAATGAGTTGTCCATTCACATCAGAGGACCAAAATACTGAAGCTTCAGCATCAGTCCTTCCAATGAATATTCAGGGTTGATTTCCGTTAAGATTGACTGGTTTGATCTCCTTGCTGTCCAAGGGACTCTCAGGAGTTTTCTTCAGCACCGCAGTTGGAAGGCACCAATTCTCCAGCTCTCTGCCTTCTTTACAGTCCAGCTCTCACAATCACACATGACCACTGGAAAGACCACTGCTTTGACTATATGGACCTTTGTTGGCAGAGTAACATCTCTGCTTCTCAACACACTGCCTATGTTTGTCATAGCTTTCCTGTCAAGAAGCAAATGTGTTCTGATTTCATGGCTGCCATCAGCATCTGCAGTGATTTTAGAGCCTAGGAAGAGGAAATCTGTCACTACTTCCACCTTTTCCCCCTCTATTTGCCATTGAATAATGGGCAGAAAGTGAAGAGGAACTAAAAAGCCTCTTGATGAAAGTGAAAGAGGAGAGTGAAAAAGCTGGCTTAAAACTCAACATTCAGAAAACAAAGATCATGGCATCCGGTCCCATCACTTCGTGGGAAATAGATGGGGAAACAGTGGAAACAGTGTCAGACTTTATTTTGGGGGGCTCCAAAATCACTGCAGATGGTGACTGCAGCCATGAAATTAAAAGACGCTTACTCCTTGAAAGAAAAGTTATGAGCAACCTAGATAGCATATTCAAAAGCAGAGACATTACTTTGCCGACAAAGGTCTGTCTAGTCAAGGCTATGGTTTTTCCACTGGTCATGTATGGATGTGAGAGTTGAACTGTGAAGAAGGCTGAGCGCTGAAGAATTGATGCTTTTGAACTGCGGTGTTGGAGAAGACTCTTGAGAGTCCCTTGGACTGCAAGGAGATTCAACCAGTCCATTCTGAAGGAGATCAGCCCTGGGATTTCTTTGGAAGGAATGATGCTAAAGCTGAAACTCCAGTACTTTGGCCACCTCATGCGAAGAGCTGACTCATTGGAAAAGACTCTGATGCTGGGAGGAATTGGGGAGAGAAGGAGAAGGGGACGACCGAGGATGAGATGGCTGGATGGCATCACTGACTCGATGGACGTGAGTCTGAGTGAACTCCCAGAGTTGGTGATGGACAGGGAGGCCTGGCGTGCTGTGATTCATGGGGTCGCAAAGAGTCAGACACGACTGAGCGACTGAACTGAACTGAATGGGGCCAGATGCCATGATCTTAGTTTTTTTAATATTTATTTTTAAGTTGACTCTTTTACTCTCCTCCTTCACCCTCATCAAGAGGCTCCTTAGTTCTTCACTTTCTGCCATTAGGGTGGTATCATCCACATATCTGAGGTTGTTGATGTTTTTGCCACCAGTCTTGATTCCAGCTTGTAACTCATCCAGCCCAGCACTTCTCATGACGTGCTCAGCGTATAGATTAAACAAACAGGGTGACAGCAGACAGCCCTGCCATGCTCCTTTCTCAATCTTGAACCAATCAATTGTTCCATACGGTGTTCTGATTATTGCTTCCTGACGTACATACAAGTTTCTCAGGAGACAGGTAAGATGATCTGGTATTCCCATCTCCTTCAGAGCTTTCCACAGTTTATTATGATCCACACCATCAAAGGCTTTGGCATAGCAGATGAAACAGAGGTAGATGTGTCTGGAATTCCTTAGCTTTCTCTGTGATACAGCAAATGTTCACAATTTGACTTCTGGTTCCTCTTCCTTTTCTAAACCCAGCTTGGACATCTGAAGTTCTTGGTTCACATAATGCTGAAGCCTAGCATGCAAGATTTTAAGGATGACCCTGCTAACAAGGGAGATGGGTGAAATTGTCCGATGGTTAGCACATTCTTTAGTGCTAACCTTCTTGGGAATTGGGATGAGGACTGATCTTTTCAAGTCCTGTGGCCACTGATGGGTCTTCCAGATTTGCTGACTTGACGAATGCAATGCAACTAAGAGGTGGGAATTATCACTTTCACTAAACAGGAGAGGAAACGGAAGGTCAGAAAGGTCAACTGAAGTGCCAAAACCTTATAGCTGCACATTGGCAGGGCTGTGGTTTAAGTCAGGTTTCGTCTGTCCCCAGACTTTCAAGCGCATTCTCTGCATTTGCCAGATTAAGTTCTCTGATGTCCAGGGAACATATTATTTATTCAGGGGAAAGCATAGTGCTTTTAAAGGAGTTAGTTTGAGAAACCTCCCTCAACCCCTTCCACAAAGCTATGAAACCTGAATACATGGCAGAAAACTATCCTATAGATCCCAGGTTTGAGATATAAGCTTTCTTTAGTCCCTAGTTATGTGGATAGATAAATAATTTTTTCATATGATTTATCTATTTTCATGACTAAAATATGTATAACAGAAACTGACATATTTCATACTTTTTTGGACAAATTCAATTAGGTCTGGCGTGAGAAATATTGACTCCAAAATTGACGTATTAGCTAAACTTTGATTGGGACATGATGACTCAGGTATTGCGCTAAATACTTTATAAAGTGAAGTCACTCAGTCATATCTGACTCTTTGCGACCCCATGGACTGTAGCCTACCAGGCTCCTCCATCCATGAGATTTTCCAGGCAAGAGTACTGGAGTGGGTTGCCATTTCCATCTCCAGGAGATCTTCCCAACCCAGGTCTCCTTCATTGCAGGCAGACGCTTTACCATCTGAGCCACCAGGGAAGCACAAATACTTTATATGAGTTGTTTTAATCAAAAAGCAAAAAACATGGAACACTTTACAAATTTGCAAGTCATCCTTGTGTAGGCTCAAGCAGTAAAGAATCTGCCTGTAAAGCAGGAGACTCAGAATTTATCCCTGGGGTAAGGGATGATTTCCTGGAGGAGGAAATGGCAACCCACTCCAGTATTCTTGCCTGAAGAATCCCATGGACAGAGGGGTTTGCAGTGCTATACAGTTCGTGGGGTTGCAAAGAGTCGGACACAACTAAAGCGACTTAGCCCCTTGGGTAGGAACCATGTTCATCCTCACCGTATCATTTGAATATGGTATACGAGCTACCAAAATAAACAGTAAATAAGAATTATTTCCTTTCTACAGATGTTAAAAATATCTGCTAAGGATGGAGAGGCAAATCAACACTCCAGAGGAAAAAATCAATAGCAAATATCCCATTTTTTAATTTTAAGAATTTATTTCACAAGCAAGGTTCCTCTGCAAAGTACTAGAAGGTGTAAGTGGGGTAATGAAGATTAGCAGGATCTCCTGGGTGTCTTCTAGAAACAAAGCCAAGGCTGCACCTTTCAGGCCATTAACCCTGCTTCAGCTTTGTAAAGTCATAGGCCTATTATTTCAACCCTGTAGGAAAGGGTGATGGTTATATATCAAAAGCATGTGGCTGCAATGGCTGCCTCCTCTTCCAAACACAGAGACTTAAAGTGTGTCAAAAGTCATCCAGAAACAGCTGTCATTCTACTGGCCTAGGAACTGCTCATTTCTCTCTACCAACTTTCTGATATTTTTAAGCTGTTCCTTCTAAGTCACATAATATTAGAGCTACCTAAATCATTTATCAGCCAAATCTCTATACCTTGAGATATATTTTATTGAATCAATATAACTATGGATTATCCTGTGTTATAAGATATCCTTTAATTATCCTGTATTATAGTCCCTGATACACACATTTATTCTTTAGTAAATGAAACTATTAATGAAACTGTTCAATTAAACTGTTAAGTTTAATTGTTATAGAGTAAGTTCATTGCTATATAATATAGCTGAGTATAGTTGACATCTTAAAGGGACAGGTTAAAAAATGTACTACTTATATATCATAGTAGATCTTTTAAAATTTAACTCTAAATATTATTAAGTATCTGTCTTCTCTAGGATAGAATAAAAGCAATTTTCTATTATTTGAATCCCTGGAGAAGGGAATGGCTACCCACTCTGGTATACTTGCCTGGAGAATCCCATGGACAGAGAAGTCTCATAGAGTCCATGGGGCTGCAAAGAGTCGGACATGATTGAGTGAGCACACGTTATTTGAATAGTAGAGAAAATCAGTAAAACAAATGATCCAAAATAGTGAAGTATAAAAAAATATTTGATATATAATAGGATAAGAATTATTTTGTATGTTTTACCTTTCTGAACTGATTGTGCTTATTACATTTAGCTTGCAGGTCTCATGCACACTGGTCTGAAAGTACAATTAGAAAAGTAAATATAATACAATAATAAGTGTTATAAAAAGTAGGAGAAGTCCCCAAAAGATACCTGAAAACTGACTATAAATTATTATCCATTATAACAGAGAAAATGGAAAACTCTTACATGAGAGCATTTCTCAGGATGAACTAGGTCAGGAGAAAAACAAATTTTACCTAAAAGTGCCCTGCAGACTCTGAGCAGCTTAACTAGAATATTACAACTGATTTAGCTGAGAGTAGAGATTGAATTATCATAAAAAGATGATCAAAATGAGTTCAAGAGTCTCCTGGAGGCTGAATGCACTCTCTCTCTTTGTTTTATTTACATACTCATGAGTCGTCCATAGAGAAATTAAAGCAAAGAGATATAAGTGAAATTGTTGAAATTATGGAGAAACAGAATCCAACTCCAGCAACCTTGAGTATTCTACCTAATTTTCTTTCCATTCATACAATATCTTACATGTTTTCTACAATCCTTCAATATCTAGCATATAGTAGAAATACTCTATGCTCTCAGTGTCATCAGTACTGCCTCTTCTTTTTGATTCACTGAGAGCTATTGCTGACTTTTACCGAGCTCTTCATAAAAGCCTCACACTGTCATTTAATCCTCACGTGAACTTTGTAAAGCATGATGATTATCTACATTTTACAGACGAGTAGGCTTAGACGCACAACTTATAGCCTGTGTGTCGAATCAGTTCAGTTCAGTTCAGTCGCTCAGGCATGTCCGACTCTTTGCAATTCCATGAATCGCAGCACACCAGGCCTCCCTGTCCATCACCAACTCCCAGAGTTCACTCAAACTCATGTCCATCGAGTCGGTGATGTCATCCAGCCATCTCATCCTCTGTCGTCCCCTTCTCCTCCTGCCCCCAATCCCTCCCAGCATCAGAGTCTTTTCCAATGAGTCAACTCTTCGCATGAGGTGGCCAAAGTACTGGAGTTTCAGCTTTAGCATCAGTCCTTCCAAAGAACACCCAGGAATGATCTCCTTTAGAATGGACTGGTTGGCTCTCCTTGCAGTCCAAGGGACTCTCAGGAGTCTTCTCCAACAACACAGTTCAAAAGCATCAATTCTTAAGTGCTCAGCTTTCTTCACAGTCCAACTTTCACATCTATACATGACCACTGGAAAAACCATAGCCATGGTGGCCCCCAAAAGACATGGCCAGGTCTTAACCTTGGGAACCTATGAATATGGCCTTATTTGGGAAAAAAGGGCCTTTGCGTATATTAAGATCTGGTGATGATGAGATTATCTTGGCTTATATGCATGCATAAGGCCTAAGTCCAGTGACAAGTGTCTTCAAAAGGCAAACACAGATACACAGAGAAGAAGGCAATGTGAAGATGGAGACAGAGACTGGAGTGACATGGCCACAAGTCAAGAATGCTTGAAACCACTGGAAACTGGCAAAGAAAGGAAACGCATTCTCTCCCTGGAACCCCCAGAGGGAGCACAGCCCAGACAGATTTTGGACTTCTAGCTTCTAGAACTGTGAGATAATAAATTTCTGTTTAAAACACCCAGCCTGTAGTAATTTGTTACAGTCACCCTAGGAAATTAAAGTAACCACCACCACGTTATAATGCCACTGTTCTAGGAACATAACAGATAGTTCTCTGCCACTATTACAAAGTTTGACTCTTAAGAAAGACCTAACAGAGTTTCTCTCTTTATTATGCAAGCATTCTCTGCAAATGAGTCTTTCAAGGAAACATTTTCCTGAAAGCTGTGTCTGTTAACAGTGCTTGCATACTTACTTCTACAATTTAGAATCTTCTTCTCTACTTGGTTTTTATTTTATGGTAATGTAGGCTTTTTCCAGTTAAAATAATAAATATCTTTGTTATAGTCAAAACATTCTTTATACATTAAATTGGTACAAGTAACATAAAACCTATTTGAATTTAAAAATACAATTCATTCTCTCATTACTACCCTGACAAGTTTCTAACATTAATTCAGAAAATAATTGATGTTATATAAGATTATGTACTTAACAATGCTTTGAAATTTAAAAAGCTGTATACAATTTCAAATATTCCATAACATATTGATTTACTTTGATAGAAAATTATTTAATATAATATTGAAATTACACTATTTCAAAATAAATAAGGCATAAGGGTATAATGTAAACAAGGAGACTATGGTAAATAATACCACATTGCATGTCTGAAAGTTGTTAAGAGAGAAGATCTTAAAAGTTTTCATCAGAAAAAAAAAACAAAAACCTGTTAACTATGTGTAGTGGTGGATGTTAACTAGACTTACTGTTGTGATCACTTTACAACACACACATATATTGCTTCAGGTGGTACACCCAGAACTAATGTTACATGTCCATATATTTCCGTTTAAAAAAAAAATGAGCTTACAAAACACACTAACTCACATGTTCTCCCTCAGGGCCCCCCAAAGAAAATCATTTCTAATCCTACTTGACATCATGCTGGACAGCCTCTGACCCTCTGCTCCTATCCTTTGTCCTCCTCCTCAAACGCTCTGGGTTCAAGTGTTGACCATAAGAATCACCAGTGTCTTACCCAGATCGGATTTAAATGAGATTTGGAACTTCGGAGCTGATGATATTGGGATGAGATTTTGGACCTCATCTATTGTGCTCACATCAATTACTTGCCCTTGCCCAGTGGTTGTGGGCAAGTGCAATTGGTGTGAGGCCTTGGCAGACTGGAAGGCAGGAGGAGAGTGAGGTCAGGGCGTTTATGCCCTCCTCTCTCTCCCTGCAGGACCAACTGGCTGGCAGTGTCTGTGCTCCTTGGTCTTAAGTGACAGCACTTGACTTGCTGGGAGACCCCTTGCCCACAGCCCTCTCCAGGTCTGTCTGCTCCTTGACCATCCCTTGTTCTCTTAACCTTGCCCACACCTCCATAAATCCTCTCTTTTCCATCACCCTTTGAGTGTGCTGTCTTCTGCTGGAAGACCAAAACACTTACTGACTACTACGACTGATGGCGCCATAACCAGCCTGAATAATTTCTTGCCATAAATAAAATTATCCCAGATTTTCCAAAAACGTCTATTTCAAAAGAATTACCACCGGCTATGACTGGTGTGGTTTTTTTTTCCTCCTTTAACAACAATCAAAACAAAAGGCGGTAGCTTGAGATGACTCTCAGACACTCCTGCTGCCACTGACTCTTATCACTGAATGCTTTTGGTTCCAAAATACCTGTCAGCACCATCCCTGATGCACTTGGGAAAGGCCAGGCTGCAGCCAAAAAGCATGATATGTTGATAGCAACCGAGGCGATGGAGGTACGTGAAGAATTTGAGGAACTTCTCCATTTCCATGCTTTTGACAATGGAGAGGGGAGATGTCAGCGTGGTGTAGTAGGGCAATATCTGACACTGGCTGTGGGTGACGTTCATGCAGGCACCTGGGAAGGTAAAACAATTACATTTAGGAGAAGACACATAAGAATCATGTATTTATAAACTCATTTGATATGATAGACTAATGTGTTCATACCATAAAATAAATCTGCAAGTCAGAATAATTATGGACATACAATAAGACACATACATATATAGCAGCATTATTTACAATTGTCAAGATATGAAAGCAACCTAAGTGTCCATCAATACGAATGGATAAAAATGTAATATGTGTGTGTATATGTATATGTGTGTGTATATATATATATATACACACATATATATATAACTGAAACCTACTAAATCAACAAAAAGAAACATTTGAAATTTTGCCATTTGCAACAACATGGATGGATTTGGAGGGTACTGTGCTAAGTGAAACAAGTCAGAGAAAGACAAATGCTATATGATATCATGACATGTGGAATCTAAAAAATACAACGAACTAGTGAATATAACCAAAAGGAGCAGACTTACAGACACAGAGAACAAACTAGTGGTCACCAGTAAGAATGGAGTGGAATACAGGGGTAAGGGAGTGGCAGACACCATCTACTAGGTGTAAGATAGGCTACAGGATATATTGTATACACAGGGAATATAGCCAATATTTTGTAATAACTACAAATGGAGTGTACTCTTTAAATATCACATAACAAATTTTTCAGAAAAGAAAGAGAAAAGAAGTATGTTTGTGATCACAAAATCAAGCTGCTAATATTCACAGAGGGATAACATCTGTGTACTGGGAAAATGTGTGAAGAAAAACACTCTCACCTAGCCAGATGGCAATCACTATTCTAGATCACAGCTGGGCTGGGCAATATGTATCAAAAAATATGTATGTAAAAAATGCATATACTTTGACACTGTAGTATTTCTAAAAATTTATCATAAAAAAATCACAGTTGTGCACATGGATTTATCTACAGGGATCTTCATCTCTGTACAGCTTATACTTTAAAAAAATAGCAATCACCTAAACATTTAACAAAGGAAACTGGTTTAAAATATTATGGAACAAACAACAGAAAACTCAGTTACATGAAAGATGCTTTAGAAGACTATTAATCACATAGAATGATGTCTATAATAAATAAAAGTTACTAATCACAAACTAATTGTTATACCATGATCCTGTTTTTTAAAATAGATGATTATCAAGAGTTTCCAGTCCTGCCCATGTCAACAGTTCAGGGTCAGCTCAGAGACTCTGACCTTATTTTCCTCCAAACTGGCGCTCCTGAGAAGGATCACTTCCATGGCTTTTTCTTCTCCTTCATGCTATAAATTTGCACGATTGGCCAAAAAATGAAGGGCGCATTTTTTTGGACTTCATCAAACTCATAATGCAAAATGGGAAATATAGGAATCAGAAAGGAAGAAAAATCCAAACTAAAATATGTAGACAGAACACAAATAGGCATAAACATGCATTCAGCTTCACATGAGTGCCGAGGTGGGAGTTCTGAGCAAGTTTCACAAATATGACACTGAAGTCTTTCAGGAAGGAAGTTAAAATGCATTGGTGTGGGAGAGCATTACAAGCCAAAAGAAGGTACAGACAGTGGAGTTCAAAATGATACAATTCTATGTATTGTGCTACAAACAGAAAAGCTGGCTTACAAGAGGTAAGGGTAAATTTATGTCCATCCAAAATATGAAACAATTCATGAAAAATTCAGTATCAAGAAAACCGATTACAAATCAGGTTTGTGCCAGGCACCAAAACAAGTGCTCAGATCTCCTCGTTCAGAATGATCTCATTTCTACAACCTAGGAAAGTGATATCATTTCTGTATTACACACGAAGCCAATTTTGGAAAAGCTAAGATATCTGTTGAGGAGTGCACAGCTATTATGTGGAAATTCTAGATCTTCAAATTTATGTATTCTGAGTAACTTCCATTTGGAGCTACCTTAAGCTAACACAAAGAGGGTTATAATGTTAAAAACAGTTTTTAAAGAAGATAATTCCTAATGGCCTATGAAAGAAAGAAGCTAAAAAGCGTATAATGATATACCACAAGATCCGTATTTATATTCATAGATAATATCACATGTTATCCTTCATTTTATATTGCATTATTTTCTTTAGGAGTCATCAGCTTTGGGGTTTATATACTTGATGATAAACCATATTGGATGAGATCATCAAAAGGCTCATTTATCCCACCAAGGCAAAGAAAACACAGAATACTGAGTGATTACTTAAAAAATACAAGATAATAAGGAAAATCATACTTTAGTTGGCTCTATTATGTTCATGACAGTGTGAGCTGTACAAAAGAAAAAAAAAGATTTTCTAATAGCAAATTCCTTTGGGAAAAGAGAAAAATGATAAATAATAGTCTGAAACCTTAACATATGTCTCAAAATAATTGGTATGGACAAAAATAATAATGGTTTATACTTATATATTAGTTTTATAGAGTTTTCCAAAGTAATCCTATTAGGATTATAAACTCTCATTATGGATGAAGAAACTAAAGTCCTCATAGATATGTAGGTAGATGGAAATGTGATAGATGGATGGACAGGATGGATAGACAAATAGGTAGCTAGGGACATAGACAAAAAGTGATTTGCAGGACACTCAGTAACTGAAGAGCATCTTGAGGGTAAAAGAGGAGAGTGAAAAAGCTGGCTTAAAACTCAACATTCAAAAAACGAATATCATGGCATCAAGTCCCATCACTTCATGGCAAATAGAAGGGGAAAAAGTGGAAGCAGTGACAGATTTTTTTCTTGGGCTTCAAAATCACTGTGGATGGTGACTGCAGCGATGAAATTAAAAGGCGCTTGCTTCTTGGAAAGAAAGCTATGACAAACCTAGACAGCATATTAAAAAGCAAAGATATCACTTTGCCAACAAACGTCCGTCTAGTCAGAGCTATGGTTTTTCCAGTAGTCATGTATGGATGTGAGAGTTAGATCATAAAGAAAGCTGAGTGCCAAAGAATTGATACTTTTGAACTGTGGTGTTGGAGAAGACTCTTGAGAGTCCCTTGGACTGCAAGGAGATCAAACCAGTTAATCCTAAAGGAAATCAATCCTGAATATTCATTGGAAGAACTGATCCCGAAGCTGAAGCTCCAGTACTTTGGCCACCTGATACAGAGTCAACTCATTGGGAAAGACCCTGATGCTGGGAAAGATTGAGGGCAGGAGGAGGAGTGGGTAACAGAGGATGAGATGGTTGGGTGGCATCACTGACTCAATGGATGTGAATTTGAGCAAACTCTGGGACATAGTGGAGGACAGCGAAGCCTGACATGCTGTAGCTCCATGGGGTCACAAAGAGTCAGACACAACTTAGTAACAACAACAACAGTCAATAACAGAGGTGGGACTGATACACAGGTCCTCCATCTCTCAGGCCAGCATTCATCCCTCTATACCACAGCTGTCAATAATACAACAAATGCCAAAGGAATTCAAAAGAGCAAGAACTCAATGTAGCGTGAATGACTAGGGAAGACTTAATGAAGAACAACTGGATTTGCTGATCAAAAATACCTGACAGAAACGATAAAAACAGGATACTTACTAACGGTAGGGAAAAAATTACTACAAAGACAGAATCATAATTGCACGTGACACAGAATGACTAAAAACTTGAATCTGGGCAGAAAAGCACTCAACTGAGAATTTGCTAATAGCCAAAAAATATAAAAGGGAATTACTTTTTAAGACTCTTGATTTCAAGCCTTTTATATTCAAGAAATTGTATAAATTTCCTATCATCATCCCTTCTGCCTCAGTGTGCATGTCAAATGTTGTTTTTTCCCCAGAATGTTCTTGCCTTTGAAACATGTAATTCTAGTCTTGAATTTGTGCACATTCTCATGAGGGGCAAATGATTTTGCATAAGCCAACTACATAATAGGCACCATGCAGAGTCATTTCTCTGAGGGGAAAGGAAGGGCACTTTTGGAAATGGATTCATTTATTGTTGCTGCTCTTCCAACTTGATTTTCATAAGGTAGAGAAAAGAGGGGAATGTTTGTTTTTCTTCCCTGGGTATTTACTACTGACTCCAGTAGAAATTAGAAGGCAAGGATGTTGCTGTGTAAGAATAGATAAAATAATACAATAGATAATTAACCATAGTGTTCCTATAGACATTATTATTCAATTAAATGTGTCTTTTAAATAATAGTTACTTTAAGTTGGTGAACTTGAGGAGGAAAACTTAGAAACAGATTTTAAGAGCAAAATTACTTCTTGATGCAATGTATTTCTGGTGAACCAGAAATATTTATTTTAATTAGTTCCTAAATTCTAAAACAGCATTGCCAATAAGGCATGATTTAATAACAAATTATCAAAGTATATGCTGATTAAAACACAGGTCCCAATTTGAGGGAAAAAATTTAATATGAAAAATAAAATGCTGCTTGTATTGAAGAAGATATTGATTTTTTTGTTTTCTTAATCTGACTCAATAGTTTCTAGATAAAACTGGGGCTTTCTCAACTCACATCACATTGCTAAAACTTCTAGTTACTGGAATGAGGAAAGAAAGATAGGTCTGCTTTAAAAGTTTTCCTTATGCTCATTTGGGAATTAGGATAAATTCTGTGTTGTCTACTTTTGGAATTAGGTAATGTGGAGCTAGAAATTCTTACTTATACGATTATTTTTAATGCAAAATTAACTTCAGAAAATTCTTGCACAGAATTTATTTCAGCAATGGGTTCTTTTTAAAAATCCCTTAAGACCAAATAAAGATCATATTTAAATAAAAGCAAAATAGTATCTAAACCATAATGATTATCACATAATAGTGTTATTTGACAGGAAAAATCTTCTTAAATTAAAAATAATAAAATGTCAACTTTCTAATGTACTTTGCTGTCTTTTCTGGACAAAAGATAACCTTTTGTAGACACAAACTAACAAGAAACCTCAGTAACCTTTCTGACTTCCTATGTATGATTTCACATTTAATTGAAGGGCTACTGATAAGGATTCCATTGTATCAGAAGGGAATATTTTATCAGAGTTTGGCTTGGTTTGCCCTAACTTACTTATTTTACCTCATGAATTTTCTTCACAAGACTTCCTTGCGGATGCTTCAACATTTGTTTGTCTGACTTCCAGACCTTGAGAATTTGACAGGACTGTAAGGGCAAGTTCTCTACACACAGCCCGCTATAGTGATTTGGGAAGAAAGCTACGGCAGCATTGGCCCTCTTCACAAGTTTTCCTTTATCATTCCTTTCATCCAGTCTGTCATTAATTTTGTTGCTGTTTTCCCAAATGATAACTCTCATTCCTACCTCTGTAGTTTAAATTCTAGCTTTTTGTGGTTACATATGGCACTTTTATCTGCATATTTTTATCTCCACTATTTACTGAAAAACTGTAGCATTGTTTTCTGCCCTTTCATGTACTTTGCCCTCCTTACAAGTAACTCTGTTTCACAGCTGAGGAAACAAGGTTTGAGTAATTTTCCCATAAGATTCACATCACTAAACCTAAATATCCATCAACAGAGGAATGGATAAAGATGTAGTAATGTATACAGTGAAATATTACTCAGCTATAAAAAAGAATAGAGCTTCCATGGTGGCTCAGATAGTAAAGAAGCTGCCTGAAGTGCAGGAAACCCAGGGTTGATCCCTGGGTCAAGAGATCCCCTGGAGAAGGGAATGGCTACCCACTCCTGTATTCTTGCCTGGAGAATCTGATGGACAGAGGAGCCTGGTGGGATACAGTCCATGGAGTTGCAAAGAGTCTGACATGAATGAGCAACTAAATAAAAAAGAATAACGTCATCTGCAGCAACATGGATGGACATAGAGATTATCATACTAAGTGAAGTACGTCACACAGAGAAAGACAAATATTATATGATATCACTTATATGTGGAATCTAAAGAAATGATGCAAATAATATTTACAAAACAGAAATAGACTCACATACCAAAGGGGCAAGCAAGAGAAGGAATAAATTAGGAGTTTGGGATTAACATATACACACTGCTGCTGTTGATGCTAAGTCACTTCAGTTGTGTCCAACTCTGTGCGCCCCCATAGACGACAGCCCATCAGACTTCCCCGTTCCTGGGATTCTCCAGGCAAGAACACTGGAGTGGGGTGCCATTTCCTTCTCCAATGCATGCGAGTGGAAAGTGAAAATTGAAAGTGAAATCGCTCAGTCGTGTCCAACTCTTAGTGACCCCATGGACTGCAGCCTAGCAGGCTCTTCCATCCTTCTCCAATATACACACTACTATACATAAAATAAATAAATAAGAAGGACCACCTATATGGCACAGGGAACTACATTCAATATCTTATAATAACATATACTGGAAGAGAATCTGAAAATATATATATATATATACACACACATACACATACATATAACTGAATCACTTGCTATATATCTGAACCTAATACAACACTGTAAATAAACTATT
Organism: Capricornis sumatraensis; assembly: GCF_032405125.1. Taxonomy (NCBI): domain Eukaryota; kingdom Metazoa; phylum Chordata; class Mammalia; order Artiodactyla; family Bovidae; genus Capricornis; species Capricornis sumatraensis. The sequence goes on from NC_091075.1 coordinate 69,357,586, forward strand.
CTTCAATAAACAAGTTTAAGTTTAAAAAAATTAGATTCACACAGCTAATAAATGCCAAAGCTAAAATTCAACTCAAATCATCCTAACCAAGTCCAAGTCTCTTTCCATCAACAGCTGTGCCCATAATCCAAACATTAAAATTGAAGATATTTCCTCCCTGGAATTTCGACCACATTGGTTGGGGCCCCATGAGTTCCATGGAGGCTGGTGGGCTCTTTTTCACTACTCATTCAACAATATTTATTGACTTCTTATCTGTGTCAGGAGAAAGCAATGGTGCCCCACTCCAGTACTCTTGCCTGGAAAATGCTATGGATGGAGGAGCCTGATGGGCTGTAGTCCATGGGGTCGCTAGGAGTCGGACACGACGAGCGACTTCCCTTTCACTTTTCATTTTCATGCACTGGAGAAGGAAATGGCACCCCACTCCAGTGTTCTTGCCTGGAGAATCCCAGGGACGGGGGAGCCTGGTGGGCTGCCGTCTATGGGGTCGCACAGAGTCGGACACGACTGAAGCGACTTAGCAGTAGCAGTATCTGTGTCAGGCACTGCTTGAGGAGCAGAGCAAATGTGCATGTGTGTGTGCTTAGTCACTCAGTCATGTCTGACTCTGACACCATGGGCTGTAACCTACCAAGCCCTTCTGTCTATGGGACTCTCCAGGCAAAAATACTGGAGTGGGTAGCCATTCCCTTCTCCAGGGGATCTTCCCAACCCAGGGATTGGACCCAAGACTCCTTCACTGCAGGCAGATTCTTTATCGTCTGAACCACTAGAGTAGCTCACAGAGCAAATGACATGATGCAATATGCAGGTCAGGAAGCAACAGTCAGAACTGGACAGGGAAAAACAGACTGGTTCCAAATAGGAAAAGGAGTACGTCAAGGCTGTATACTGTCACCCTGCTTAGTTAACTTATATGCAGAGTACATCATGCGAAACGCTGGGCTGGAAGAAGCACAAGCTGGAATCAAGATTGCTGGGAGAAATATCAATAACTCAGATATGCAGATAATACCACCCTTATGGCAGAAAGTGAAGAGGAACTAAAAAGTCTCTAGATCATGGCATCTGGTCCCATCACTTCATGGGAAATAGATGGGGAAACAGTGGAAACCGTGTCACACTTTATTTTTGGGAGCTCCAAAATCACTGCAGATGGTGACTGCAGCCATGAAATTAAAAGATGCTTACTCCTTGGAAGAAAAGTGATGGCCAACCTAGACAGCATATTGAAAAGCAGAGACAGTAACTTTGCCGACTAAGGTCCGTCTAGTCAAGGCTATGGTTTTTCCTGTGGTCACGTATGGATGTAAGAGTTGGACTGTGAAGAAAGCTGAGCGCCAAAGAATCGATGCTTTTGAACTGTGGTGTTGGAGAAGACTCTTGAGAGTCCCTTGGACTGCAAGGAGATTCAACCAGTCCATTCTGAAGGAGATCAGCCCTGGGATTTCTTTGGAGGGAATGCTGCTGAAGCTGAAACTCCAGTACTTTGGCTATCTCATGAGAAGAGTTGACACATTGGATGCTGGGAGGGATTGGAGGCAGGAGGAGAAGGGGACGACAGAGGATGAGATGGCTGGATGGCATCACTGACTCGATGGACGTGGGTCTGAGTGAACTCCGAAAGTTGGTGATGGGCAGGGAGGCCTGGCTTGCTGTGATTCATGGGGTCTTAAAGAGTTGGACACGACTGAGCGACTGAAATGAAACTGAAAACAAAATCCCTGCCCTAATGGAGCTTTTATTCTAGTCACGGGAGACAGACAACAGACACTTTACTGTCTGGCATTGATACACACAGTCATAGTACTAATACTCAGCAAGAAACAAAGCAGCAGACGTGCTTTAATTAGGAGAGCCTAATATCACAATAAATCTTTACTTATTAGGACAGGACAAAGGAAAGTTAGTTTTGAAAGTGAACTCCTTTCTTAAGAAATATACCAGAATCAAATATTGAGGCAGCACAAATATATTTTCTCAAATTTAGATGTCAGTGTTTTGATTTTCAATAATTTATATTCAGGCTCATTGAAGACAGGCTCATCTGTCTTCATTGTTCCTATTATAACATTTAAGTTGTCATCATTTCATATTTACTAAAGATTTGCAGCCATCAAATAAAAGTATCAAAGGAAAGCAGCTCCCTGCTCTCCACTAGATTAATCATAGCAGCTCAGATTTTCTGTTGGAGTAAGAAGCCACAGCGAAGGCTTGCTTCAGAGAACCAGCCTTCTGGGGCGGGGGGGGTGGTCCAGAAGGGGGTTTCAGCAAAGTTCCCATAAGCACACCATTCAAAGTACTCCTGGGCCTCTTTATAACATTATCTTAATTTGCTCTCATTACAACAATTGGACTAAGTGATAAGATATTATTTATTTGTGTTTGTTCTCAGCATCCTTCCACATTTATGGAGAGACTTTGTCCTGTGAATAGAAATCACTTGATACCAAAGAGTATACACCCAGTTCAGTTGCTCAGTCATGTCCAACACTTTAAGACCCCATGAACCGCAGCACACCAGGCCTCCCTATCCATCACCAACCCCCAGATTCCACCCAAACCCATCTCCATTGTGTCTGTGATGCCATTGATCCATCTCATCCTCTGTCATCCCCTTCTCCTCCTGCCCTCAATCTTTCCCAGCATCAGGGTCTTTTCAAATGAGTCAGCGCTTTGCATCAGGTGGCCAAAGTATTGGAGTTTCAGCTTCAGCATCAGTCATTCCGATGAACACCCAGGACTGATCTCCTTTAGGATGGACTGGTTGGATCTCCTTGCAGTCCAAGGAACTCACAAGAGTCTTCTCCAACACCACAGTTCAAAAGCATCAATTCTTTGGCACTCAGTTTTCTTCACAGTCCAACTCTCCCATCCATACATGACCACTGGAAAAACCATAGGCTTGACTAGACGAATCTTTGTTGGCAAAGTAATGTCTCTGCTTTTTAATATGCTATCTAGGTTGGCCATAACTTTCCTTCCAAGGAGGAAGTGTCTTTTAATTTCACGGCTGCAATCACCATCTGCAGTGGTAACACTATGTAAATGGTCAGATATAAGAGCTAGCTACTCCTGTCAGGAGAATTACGAGGTTTAGGGTTTAACAGTTTTTGTATAATTACAAATATTCCAGACTTAACATTTTGAAAGCAACCTCAAGCCACTTGGTGAAATTTTTTGCAAATCTTCAAGCTTTCAGTATAATATATATGTGTGTATATATACATATATGTATATATATATATGTGCATGGATATATATATATATGTATAAAACTAGATCTCTCCTATCATTTAAACACACATCCATACTACCTGATTCTAAGATGTTTACATGGTGGCCAAATGTTCATAACTTGATGAAACTCTTTTATTCAACAAATTCAAATGCTCTAACACACTGAGAGGCCTATTTTATTATTCTATAGAACTAAGTAAAATGTGACACTTCAACTGTTGCATCTGCTAGTCACTTTTCATTAAAAGAACTAGATTTTGTCCCCATATAATTATCTATCTGAGGGTTATAAATGATTGAATAATAACAGTAATTCAAATGTATATGGTGCTTTCAAGTTTGTAAAACACCTTCCCTAGTCTCAGTATGGTGGTTCCACAGTCTGATTCAAATTCTTCTTTATTTCTCTAGATTTATGTGGCATTTGACAAGCTACTAAACTTCTGTTTATAGGTTTCCTCATCTATAAAATAGAGATAGAAATATCTGCGTTATGGGGTTACTGGCAGGATTAAATGATATTTATATTATTTGTACTCATCTCACACACTAGTAAAGTAATGCTCAAAATTCTCCAAGCCAGGCTTCAACAATACATGAACTGAGAACTTCCAGATATTCAAGCTGGTTTTAGAAAAGGCAGAGGAACCAGAGATCAAATTGTCAACATCTGCTGGATCATGGAAAAAAGCAAGAGAGTTCCAGAAAAACATCTATTTCTGCTTTACTGACGATGCCAAAGCCTTTGACTGTGTGGATCACAATAAACTGTGGAAAATTCTGAAAGAGATGGGAATCCCAGACCACCTGACCTGCCTCTTGAGAAACCTATATGCAGGTCAGGAAGCAACAGTTGGAACTGGACATGGAACAACAGACTGGTTCCAAATAGGAAAAGGAGTACGTCAAGGCTGTATATTGTCACCCTGCTTATTTAACTTCTATGCAGAGTACATCATGAGAAACGCTGGACTGGAGGAAGCACAAGCTGGAATCAAGATCACTGGGAGAAATATCAATAACCTCAGATATGCAGATGACACCACCCTTATGGCAGAAAGTAAAGAGGAACTAAAAAGCTTCTTGATGAAAGTGAAAGAGGAGAGTGAAAAAGTTGGCTAAAGCTCAACATTCAGAAAACGAAGATCATGGCATCTGGTCCCATCACTTCATGGGAAATAGGTGGGGAAACAGTGGAAACAGCATCAGACTTTATTTTGGGGGCTCCAAAATCACTGCAGATGGTGACTGCAGCCATGAAAGTAAAAGATGCTTCCTCCTTGGAAGGAAAGTGATGACCAACCTAGATAGCATATTCAAAAGCAGAGACATTACTCTGCCAACAAATGTCCATCTAGTCAAGCCTATGGGTTTTCCAGTGGTCATGTATGGATGTGAGAGTTGGACTGTGAAGAAAGCTGAGTGCCGAAGAATTGATAATTTTGAACTGTGGTGTTGGAAAAGACTCTTGAGAGTCCCTTGGACTGCAAGGAGATCCAACCAGTCCATTCTAAAGGAGATCAGTCCAGGGTGTTCATTGGAAGGACTGATGCTGAAGCTGAAACTCCAATACTTTGGCCACCTCATGCGAAGAGTTGACTCATTGGAAAAGACTCTGATGCTAGGAGGGATTGGGGGCAGGAGAAGGGGACGACCACCTGGGTCCAGCCCCCGCAGGATCCAGGGAAACCCGAAGGAGAAACAGCGTCGGGGATTGATTTAGAGAGAGAAGGAAAGAAAGTTGGAGATAAGAAAATAGAGGAGAGAAAGAGGCTGATATTCCTTGGTTTACTCAGAAAGCCAATAAAACTTCAAGACAAGAAGTTTGCCCTGTTCACAGAGGCCACAGGTGCCCTCCTGGTCTCCCAAGGGAGTGAAGACACAGAACGTTCCTGTTCAGGTCTTAGAAACTCAGGCAGATAAGTGAACGCAGGGAGCCCCCATGCTCCAAGGGATCAGCCTGAAAAAGAGGGAGAGGGAGAGAGAGAGAGAGAAAGAGAGAAGAAAAAACACAGGGTGACCAAGCTTCTGCGAGGCCCAAAAGCTTTATCTTTCAAAAGGTACTTTTATACCTTGCCTTATACATAGAGGGAAATGCAAGATGCAAGGTCATACAGAGTCAGCCCAAACATTCCAGCAGTTTTGCCCTTATCGAAACCAGAATTTTTCTGCATATCTTTCCCACAAATGATGTTTTGTACAGTATCTTCTGGCCTTGGAGGCCTGTGAACATTTTATGACCCTCTTTTGATAAAGGCTGCTCAACCAGAAAACTTATTTTCCCTCAAAGTGTTTTTTATTTATATTTCTAATCTGTGTCAGCCTCAGAAAATGCCAAACAGAGTTACGTTTTTCACAGAGCAAAGGTGCAGTGAGTTACAAGAACCAATTAGCTCAAAAGTCTGATATGGTTAAATTCAAGGCCACACTTGTTTTTCTAGCATTCTCACTATGTTAACTAATGCATTCCCAGGTGCACAGTGGATAAGAGATATGGGAACTTAGCAACAAGCGTTGGCCCAATAATGAAATCCTACATCAGCACTAGCACTACTCTAATAACTTTTAACTCTTTCAAAGGCTCTATGTTTTAGGTTTTCCGTGCCTCTCACAGTTGGGAGGCTGTAAATAATCACATGCGTAGCTGTAAGAGTCTGGATATACCTGCTGAGCAAGCTAGAATGCTAACAGAGGGGGGTTGATTTGAAATATTCCTCTCATGTCCAGGAGACTTATTAGCTATAGCCCTACGTTGATTTCCTCCAGAGAAAAGTGGTCAGGGTTAGCCCCCTGTTAATGTCAGAGGAGTTGGTGAAAGTCATGAAACAGTAAAACAGACAGATTCTGGTTTTGGGGTAGATGCTCGAGAAAGCCTAGGGAGACCCTTGAGTTCTGAAGCCTTGCTTAACAGTTCTCTTCCACATGAACTTGTCATGGGTGGGATCTCCCGTGGCGGCTCCAGGCAGATGACAGAGGATGAGATGGCTGGATGGCATCACTAACACAATGGACATGAGTTTGAGTAAACTCCGGGAGTTGGTGATGCACAGGGAGGCCTGGTGTGCTGTGATTCATGGGGTTGCAAAGAGTTGAACACAACGAGCAACTGAACTGAACTGATACAATATATACAATAAACTATAAGTATTTGCTATTATTATCTCATTTGTGACTCACAAAATTGGTTTTACTTACTTGCAAAATAAAATAATGCTAGGTGTTATTTAAAAAATACTCATTGCTTAAAAACATTAGTTATTCATTAAGAAAACATTTATTAAGTCTCTGTTAAATAAAGGCACTAGGCTTGGGGCTGTGAATTTAAAAATAAGAACTTGAAATTAGACCATATTTTATTTATTTAGCCAAACTGTTCTTCAATACATATGAAAATTATTTGTTTTCTAATACCAAGAATAGTACGTATAGATTCTATAATAATGAGAGTATAAGAAATTACTTAGTGACACATCATGTTCATTGAGGTCAGGTTTTAGTGTAAAATCATTGCCTCACTTGTGGTTAGTTTTAAACTTCACTGTTCACAAAGGCAATGAGATTTCAGTGGATCCCCCAGCCTTGTTTAGTTTTACTGGGTATCTTATTCCAGGTTTAGTGGCAGTCAAAACTTAAGTAACAGAAGAATAAATGACAGGGCAGACCTGCATACTAAAGTTTGGATTATACCAGCTAGGTATTGTGATTCTTAATAGATTTAAAAAATGTTTGCTCAGATAACCATTTTTAATGCAGAATTCTCTAAACTGAAAATCTGTAAAAAGTTGACCTCAACTTGAGCTGATATTTACCCTTCTTATTCTATGAATTTACAAAGGAAGATTTTACAGAGAATAAGATGGTAAGGTAGCTTGTCTTACATGCTCAAAAGGAAATATTTAAAATAAAATTTCTAGTATTATTATTGGAATGCATATAACATACTATTTCTTATTAATAAATATACCTTTTATCTTATTACAAGGCAATGCAATATTAGAAAGTAAAGTAAAACATAGACAACCACACAACAAAAAAAGACAAAGGGAGTAGTGGAACGTTTCTCGTCAGTTACAGCCTCAGCATCAGCTCCCCATCTCTAACTGAATAGCAGCCCTGAAGTCTGGGAGGCCTTTCCCTACCCACCAGCTCCAGGTGTGCGTCCTGACTGGCCAATGACAGTCAGCTCATGGTACTGCCTGGCACCATGTTAGTTCAAAGGCAGATGCTAGAATGAAGTTGGTCTCATCACAGTAAAAACCCAGAAGCAGAACAGGCTGCATAATTTGGGCACACCCAGGATAAAATGAAAATGTGGGGGCCCTTGGTCAAAAATTACTTTTGTATTATTTTATTTAAGTCATTCATAATATTGATGTTTTTATTACTGCTAACAAATTCAACAAGGCAACAGCAGAACAATTAAACAGAGTATAGACCCCTTTTATGCTCAGGGCTCTATGCAACGACACGGGTTAGCATGCTGAGGAAGCTGGTCAATGATCAGAGGAGGAGTCCTGCCTCCAAGACCCTCAATAGCTCTCAGTGTAGGGATATTTGAGCACCAGTCTCAGGATCTCTCTGTAACTTCTGGTAAGAACTAAAGGTGATCAGTTTAAGAGTGTTGGGGCCTCAAATTCAGTCTGAGGACTTCTGTCTTTGTATATGACTTTAAGGTATCAGAGGCAGAGATAATCAAACACACAAGCATCCCTGGGTTTGTATACATATTCAAACATTGCACAAAAGCAGTGCCTCTTCTGAGAAACCAGGTATCTGCTCATTGCATTTCAATCCCAGCTTGCGCAGCGACACATTTCTCCAGGGAAACTGGTCATACTCAGGACTGGTAAGGAGCTCATACCCTGCCCTTATACGTGGCCCCTTCTTTCCCAAGGATAGCTAGGATGTAAATCATGATAGAATATCAGTGTTCCAACTGCCGTGTGGGGAAGTTTGCTGACTTTTACCTGCTTCTAATCTGGAAAAGGAAATGGCCACCTTCTCCAGTATTCTTGCCTGGAAAATTCCATGGACAGAGGAGAACCTGGAGAGCTATAGTCCATGGAGTCACAAAGAGTCAGACACGATTGAGCACACACACATACCCACACACATCTGCTTCTAAATTGTAGTGTACAAAGCAAGGCAAATCCATTACAAAACAGTCATTTTGCTTCCTTGATACACAGTTTCTCAAGCAAATATTAATGACTATATTATATCTCTACTATGGATAAATTAGGGGAATTTGTCAGATTAAAGTTGAAGACATTTGTTGGACATTAAAGTCTTCTTTATCAATAAGATACAAGCAAGAAACTGTGGACTAGTTTTTTTCCTAAGTGTTACCAACTATAGTAGATAATAAGAATACATTTGTCAATGACAAAAAATATGACTGTGTGATAAATCTGGCCTTGAAAAATGTAAATTCTGAAACCTCTCCACTCCTTGACTTTTTCACATTAGGATGGCTATGAAAATAACTAGGATAGAAGGTGCTGGGATAATTAAGCCAAAAAAGATAAACATAGGAAGTTTGAACACGGGAATGAATGTATAGAGTTGGAATACCAAGAAGCCGAATCAAAATGATAAGGCTGCTCCAGCTTCAAATGGGGCAAATATAATGTGAACCTAAAGAGGCAGAGATCTGAAGGATGCTGTGGAAGGCAAGAAATACCCAACAAGAGGGAAATGTTGAATCAATTTTGTTTCTAATAATTGGGAAATTGTTGAATATGAATTTTAACAATGATGAATATTTAATGTAGTTTAACATACTGCTTTATAAAAACTTTGATTTCTCCAGGTGATTTCCTAAAACTATGAAGTACAATATTTTAATTACAAACTGGTTAATATCAAAATTCTCTGCACAAACAATACAGAGAACAGCCTAACTTTCAACAATGGAAGCAAGTTTAAACTCTACTACAAATCATGCGGGAAAAAAATGCCTTACAAAAGATCCTGAGAAAACTAATAAAATATTGATAAAGTAAAAGAGGGCATATGTGCTTTCATGTACTAGTCTCTCTACTTTTGTATATGATTAAAAATTTCTGTATAAAATTCTTTTTTTGAAGAAAAGATTCTTAAATATTGTTGACTAAGTAATCTGAAAGCCCACCCATTATAAACCTTTAGAAATATTTGATAAAATAAAATAAACAGTTTTATGTAAACAGCTGAATGTTCCATAAAGAAAAGGACATCTCAAAATTGCAGAAATGCAAGGGTAAATCAAAAACAAGAGCAGTGAGTAGGACATCACAGGAATGAAGAGCATATGGGTGAACATTTCATAAGCAGATACTGTAATGATCCTGTCTTGTAGGAAATCACCAATCTCAACAAACAGCTGAGGCTTTGAGTCCATAGGAAGTACAAATAGGAACTGAGACCCCCACAAAAAGCAAGAACTCCCAGGTAGCACTAGTGGTAAAGAACCCACCTGCCAATGCAGGAGATGTGGTAACGTAATGTAAGAGAAGCGGGTTCGATCCCTGGGTTGGGAAGATCCCCTGGAGAAGGGCAGGGCAACCCATTCCAATAATCCTGCCTGGAGAATCCCATGGACAGAGGAGCCTGGTAGGCTACAGTTCATGGGGTTGCAAAGAGTCAGACATGACTGAAGTGACTTAGCACACATGCATAACAAATCACACTAACCACAAAATTTAGGGCTTCCCTGGTAGCTCAGCTGGTAAAGAATCTGACTGCAATGCTGGAGACCCCAGTTTGATTCCTGGGTAGCGAAGATTCACTGGAGAAGGGATAGGCTACCCACTCCAGTATTCTTGGGCTTCCCTGGTGGCTCAGTTGGGAAAGAATCTGCCTCCAATGCAGGAGACCTGGGTTCCATCCCTGGGTTTGGAAGATCCCCTGGAGAAGGGAAAGGCTACCCACTCCAGTAATCTGGCCTGGAGAATTCCATGGTCTAGTCCAAGGGGGTTACAAAGAGTCGAACACAACTGAGCAACTTTCACTTTCAACTAGCTCAGCTATATGATCAGGGAGATTGTCTGATTGCCTAGAATCTGGTTTGAAACAAAAGCCTTTCTTTCGGCTCTTCTTAATACAACTCTGGAGGTCCCATGGATTTGAATTTACCACTACATGTGTAATCCAAGAATCCCCCAAGCCAAAAATTAGCACAAAAATTGGCCCTGGGACAGTGATATCCTGGTATGACTAGCCAAACCAAACACAAAATTGTCCTAAGTGGCATGCCCTGAATCCAAAAAGTTTATAATCCAAAGTCATAAAATAAACAGGAAACAATTCACTCGAAGAAAGAATAATAAGTCATTAGTCACAACCAGCAACAATAACTAAAGTGGAGAACTTCAGACAATTGAGCAATCTGACAGAGTCTATTAAGCAAGAATGAATAAAACAACTAAAGATAAAATGTAGTAATTGAAACCATTTGAAAAGAATGACACACTATAAATAAAGATCTGGAAGACTGAAAAAGAAACCAAATAGAATCTCTAGAAATAAAAAGTATATATGAATATTATAATTTAGTTAGCAATAATCACATCTCAGATAAACATCCTTGGCTAGGAAACTGCCACTGTGCAAAGGTGGATATTATGATTTAAAACTCAGTGAACTCAATTCATATGGAAACACAAACGACCCCAAATAGCCAAAGCAGTCTTGAGAAAGAAAAATGGAGCTGGAGGAATTGATCTTCCTGACTTCGAATCATTCTACAAAGCTACAGTCATCAAGACAGTATGGTACTGGCACAAAAACAGAACTACAGATGAATGGAAAAAAGATAGAAAGCCCAGATATAAACTGATGAACCTATGGGTACCTTATTTTTGACAAAGGAGGCAAGAATATACAATGGGGAAAAGACAGTCTCTTCAATAAGTGGTGCTGGGAAAACTGGACAGCTACATGTAAAAGAATGAAATTAGAACACTTCCTAACACCATACACAAAGATAAACTCAAAATGGATTAAAGACCTAAATGTAAGGCCAGAAACTATAAAACTCTTACAGGAAAACATAGGCAGAACACTCAATGACATAAATCAAAGCAATATCCTTTATGACCCACTCCCAAGAGTAATGGAAATAAAAATAAACATAAACAAGTGGGACCTGAGTAAACTTAAAAGCTTTTGCACAGCAAAGGAAACTATAAACAAGATTTAAAAAAAACCAACCCTCAGAATGAGAGAAAATAATAGCAAATGAAACAACTGACAAAGGATTAATTTCCAAAATATGCCTCTTGAGAAACCTATATGCAGGTCAGGAAGCAACAGTTAGAACTGGACATGGAACAACAGACTGGTTCCAAATAGGAAAAGGAGTATATCAAGGCTGTATTTTGTCACCCTGCTTATTTAACTTCTATGCAGAGTACATCATGAGAAACGCTGGGCTGGAGGAAGCACAAGCTGGAATCAAGATTGCCAGGAGAAATATCAATAACCTCAGATATGCAGATGACACCACCCTTATGGCAGAAAGTGAAGAACTAAAGACCCTCTTGATGAAACTGAAAGAAGAGAGTGAAGAAGTTGGCTTAAAGCTCAACATTCAGAAAACGAAGATCATGGCATCTGGTCCCATCACTTCATGGGAAATAGATGGGGAAACAGTGGCAGACTTTATTTTTGGGGGCTCCAAAATCACTGCAGATGGTGATTGCAGCCATGAAATTAAAAGACGCTTCCTCCTTGGAAGGAAAGTCATGACCAACCTAGATAGCATATTGAAAAGCAGAGACATTACTTTGCCAACAAAAGTCCATCTAGTCAAGGGTATGGTTTTTCCAGTAGTCACGTATGCATGTGATAGTTGGGACTATAAAGAAAGCTGAGCACTGAAGAATTGATGCTTGTGAACTGTGGTGTTGGAGAAGACTCTTGAGAGTCCCCTGGACTGCAAGGAAATCCAACCAGTCCCTCCTAAAGGAGATCAGTATTCATTGGAAGGACTGATGCTGAAGCTGAAACTCCAATACTTTGGCCACCTGATGTGAAGAGCTGACTCATTTGAAAAGACTCTGATGCTGGGAAAGATTGAGGGCAGGAGGAGAAGCGGACGACAGAGGATGAGATGGCTAGATGGCATCACCGATTCAATGGACATGTATCTGGGTAAACTCCGGGAGTTGGTGATGGACAGGGAGGCCTGGCATGCTGCAGTTCATGGGGCTGCAAAGAGTAAGACATGACTGAGTGACTGAACTGAACTGAACTGACAAGCAGCACATACAACTCAATACCAGAAAAACAAATAACCCAATTAAAAAGTGGGGAAAAGACCTCAAAAGTCATTTCTCCAAAGAAGACACACAGATGGCTAACACACACATGAAAAGATGCTCAATATTGCTCATTATTAAAGAAATCCAAATCAAAACTACAATGAGACATCACCTCACACTGGTGAGAATGGCCATCACCCAAAAGTCTGCAAACAATAAATGCTGGAGAGGGTGTGGAGAAAAAGAAATGCTCTTTCACCGTTGATGGGAATGTAAATTGATATAGCCACAATGGAAGATAGTATGGGGAGATTCCTTAAAAAACTAGGAATAAAACCACCATATGACCCAGCAATCCCACTCCTAGTCATATACCCTGCTGCTGCTAAGTCGCTTCAGTTGTGTCTGACTCTGTGCGAGCCCATAGATGGCAGCCCACCAGGCTCCGCCCTCCCTGGGATTTTTCAGGCAAGAGTACTGGAGTGGGGTGCCATTGCCTTCTCCACATATACCCTGAGGAAACCAAAATTGAAAAAGACACATGTACCCCAATGTTCATTGCAGAACTCTTTACAATAGCTAGAACATGGAAGCAACCTAGATGTCCACTGAAAGAAGTTGTGGTACATATACACAATGGAATATTACTCAGCCATAAAAAGGAATGCATTTGAGTCAGTTCTAATGAGGTGGATGAACCTAGGGCCTATTATACAGAGTGAAGTAATTCAGAAAGAGAAAGATAAATATCATATACTAATGCATATATATGGACTCTAGAAAGATGGTACCAAATAATTTATTTGCAAGGCAGCAGTGGAGAAACAGACATAGAGACCAGACTTACAGACATGGGGAGAGGGGAGGGGAGGGTGAGATGTATGGAGATAGTAACATGGAAATTTACATTACCATATGTAAAATAGATAGCTAATGGGAATTTGCTGTATGTCTCAGGAAACTTAGACAGGGATTCTGTATCACCCTAGAGGGGTGGGGGGGGGGGCGGTATATGGAAGGGATGTTCAAAAGGGAAGGGACAGATGTATACCTATGGCTGATTCATCTTTAGGTTTTATAGAAAACAATGAAATTCTGTAAGGCAATTATCCTTCAATTAAAAAAAAATTTGAACATAGGCATGGCTATGAATTCCTAGCACATGAAAGAAAGAGTTCACAACAGTTAAACATGATTTTTCTTACTATGTGCCAAGCATTATTAGTTATTAAAGTTGCGTTAATGAGCAAGACATAAAAATAAATAAAAATAAAAACTTAGTGAACAGATTAAAATAGAATATTAGATACCACTGAAGAAAGAACTTGAGAATTAAAAATAAATCTGAGAAAATACCAAAAAAATCAGCAGAAAGAATTATAGAGGATGAATGAGAATGTCCTACATAAGATAATTAGAGTTCCAGAAAGAGAACAGAAAAATCAGGAGTAAGGATACAGTCACAGGATTAATAGCTAAGAACACTCCCAAACTGAAGACCTGAATCCTCAGACTCAAGAAGCACACCTTGTAAACAAGACATACAAAAAGAAATATACAATAATAAACACTGGAAAGAGCATGAAGAAAAGGGAACCCTGTACACTGTTGGTGGGAATATAAATTGGTGAAGTCATATATAGAACAGCATGGAGGTTCCTTAAAAAACTATTGATAAAGATGAGTTGCCATATGATTCAGCAAACCCACTCCTGGGCATACACCCAGAGAAAACTCTAATTCAAAAAGATAAATGCACCTCAGTGTTCATAGTACAGCTATTTACAATAACCAAGACATGGAAACAAACTAAGTGTCCATCAACAGTTGAACAATAAAAGAAGATGTGGTATATATACAATGGAATATTATTCAGCCATTAAAAAGAATGAAATAACGCCATTTGCAGCAATATGGATAGACCTAGAGCTTATTATATTAAGTGAAGTAAGTCAGACAAAGAAATCCAAATTTTAAAGGTATATGATATCACTTACACATGGAATCTTAAAAAATGATATAAATGAACTTATTTATAAAAATAGAAAGAGACTCACAGACACAAAAAAATAAATGTATGATTACCAAAAGGGATAGTTGGGATAGAAGAAAGAGATAAATTAGGAGTTTGGGATTAACGTATACATACTGCTATCTATAAAACAGATAAAAAAAACAAGGATTTACTATAGGCACAGGGAACTATTTAATATCTAATCGCTTATAGGTTATCTAATAACCTATAAGCTGAAGCTCCTGTATGTTGGTCGTCTGATGTGAGCAGATGACTAATTTCAAAAGTCCCTGATGCCGGGAAAGATTGAGAGCAGAAGGAGAAGAGGGCGTCAGAGGATAAGACAGCTGGACAGCATCACTGATGCAATGAATGTGAACTTGGGCAAACTCCAGGAGATGGTGAGGGACAGGGAGGCCTGGCATGCTGCAGTCCATGGTGTCACAAACAGTCAAACACAACTGGGTGACTGAACAACAACAAAAATAATTTACAATGGAAAAGAATATATATATATATATATATATATATATATATATATATATATAATAGAGAGAAGGGAAGCAGACAGAGAGACAGAGACAGAACTGAATCACTTTGCTGTACACCTGAAACTAACACAACATTATAAATTAACTATACTTCAATTAAAAAAAAGAAATCTACAATATAGTCACTTTAGTGAAACCAGAAAATGCAAAGAAAAAATTTTTTAAGATTCCGAAGACAAAATGCAAGTTGCCTACAAAGAGATAAAAATTAAATTTGCATTAAAGCTTCTGATGGCATCACAAGAGTACAGAAAAATGTAAAATAAAATTTTTTAACTTGATGGGTGAAAAAAAACGTCGATCTAGAATTCTGTACCTAAACCATAATATTGAGGGTTAAATAAGGTAATTTTAGACAAAAACTAGAAAGATTCCACTGAAAGAACTTCCAAGGAGTATATTTAATTAAGGAGAGACCCAGAAAGAAGTAGCAGAAAGAAAAGTACCCAGAAAGAAGTTATGAATAGCAAGATGTAAGAAGTTATGGTGATTATTATATTATATATATTTGAAATCTCTTATAATATTAAAAAAGTATAACAGCCTTCTTTGTTTAAAGATTTCTTTAAATTGTCTCAAAATTTTGGAAGTTGAGCACCATTGGCTACAGTATTTTTTCCTATAGAAACCAGAAACCTAGGGCTTACTGTCTTATTTGCTCAACAATAGAGAAAAATAGGATCCTCCAAATTTTGAAATTTGAAAAAATAAAATAAAAGAAATAAACCCTATACTTTGGGTACACAAAGGAACTAAGAGAGAAAATGATATAACTTAAATCATATTATTGAATTATCTGACTTCAGAATTTTAAGCTATATTTATTTCTTATATTTCTTATATATTAAATAACAGATACAAAACTATCTATGTAATTTAGCCATGAAATGAGGTAAGCAGAAGTGGAAATTTATTTTAAAAGACTTACTCCAGTGTTCTTGCCTGGAGAATCCCAGGGACAGTGGAGCCTGGTGGGCTGCCGTTGATGGGCTCGCACAGAGTGGGACACAACTGAAGCGACTTAGCAGCAGCATGGTGATATCACTATTTAGTCAGTACATACTATTGTTTAGAGTCTTTAGTAGATATTTGTTTTATTATAAGGCCATAAGTGCTTGTGAAAGTGAAAGATACAGGAAATACAGAGCAGTGCAAAGAAGAATATAAAAAGTTAACAATAGGGACTCCCTGGTGGTCCAATGGCTAAGACTCTGTGCTCCCAATGCAGCGGGCCTAGCCTTGATCCCTGGTCAGAGAACTAGATCCCACATGCCGCAACTAAGGACCCTGCATGCTGCAAATAATACCTGGTGTAGCCAAATTAAAAAACAGGTGTGTTTTTTTTTTCTTAAAAAGAAGTTACCTATAGTACTATGACTCAGAAAAAACCACAGTAAAAATTTAGATATATATAATTACTGAAGTCAAATAACCTAAATACATCTGCCAGCTTCCTTACTATCTTTACAGATGATATTTAAATTCTCTCAACATTCATTTCTTTACTGTAACATGGGGGTATTAATAGTATCTACTTAATATGGTTTCCATATAGGGTATATACTGCAATACTTATTAAAATTTGACTTATTTTACTAGTGTTTCTCTTTCAAAATATATATCATATATATTTAACATGAATATATTTAACATTACAATTCATTGTACATATTCAATGTGCATACTATTTAACAGCCTGCTTATTTACTAATAGGTCCTAACATTTATACATATCAGTATGTACACTTCCACAGCATTATTTTTAATGATTGCACATTTCCCGGGAGCCAGCGTGAGGAACTCCGCCCGTGGCAAAGGTCATGAGGAAGGAGGTTCAGCATTATACAAAGGCAGGATTGAACCTCAGGAGACCCCCTGTTCCCAAGCATCTACCCCAAAACCAGAATCTGCCTACTTTACTGTTTTATGCTCTCACCTACACCTTGGACTTTACGGGGGGCTGTCCCCCACCACCTCTCTCGGAGAAGGAGTTAACTTGCAGCTCCAGTCAATAAAAAATTCCTGGGCATGACAAGAGTGTTTCAACTTATAAACTCCTCTGAAGGTTCTCTAGCCTGCCTGAGCAGGTTTGTCCGGCCACATGTGATTGTTTACAGCCTCCCAACCGTGAGAGGCATGAGATGCTGTAAACTTTCTAAAAAACAGATTCTTTTAAGAAGTTAGAAATTATTAGTATAGTGGGTTGAGTAGAAATTATATTGATGAAGGGTTTTTCATTTGTTGAGCCAATATTTGCCGCTAAATCTCCATATTCCCTGCCCTTATAATGAATATAACTAGCATATAGGAGAAATAAGTATTAACCTTTGATATTAATCACGTTAAACCTTAGGCTAAGTAAATTCCTTTTCTTGATTATAATCCCCTGCTCCCTCACCCTATAGGAATGCAACTTTATCTGGTACCTTCGGAGGGTGGCGCCTAGTTTAAGAAAACATCACCCCTGGAAAAAATAAGTTTTCTGGTTGACTGACCGTTATCAGAAAGGGCCATAAAATGTCAGCAGGCCTCATGGCCAGAAGATGATGTAAAACCCCTAAGACCTTTGTATACATTTGTATGAAGCACCTGATTTTGACAAGGGTCAGATCCGCTGACCCCGTGTGACTCTGTATTCATCCCTATGTATAACAAAAAGTATATAAGCAAACCTGAAAATAAAGAAAATGGATCAGTTTCTGGAAAGACTGATTCCCCTGTGTCATTCTTTCTTTCCCCTTCTGGCTGAATTTCCATCTGGAGCGTGGATGCTTGCCATGTCTACTTATTTGTCCTGGCTCCTAAGACCCAGCAAGAAGGAGGCCAAGGCGGGGCACCCTCCGCTATTCAAGTGGGCACCAGTGGCCTACATAGATGGTGCAAATTCCTTGTCTTGGAGTTTTATTGGTATTCCACGTAAACCAAGTTATTCAGCCTCTTTTTCTCCACTAATTTTCCTACTACACTATTCTTTTCTAATCTCTCTTTATATTTCTAATTAAATAGCTTTTTCCTAGGACGCCGATTCCATCTCCCCTTCAGATTACCCTGGATCCACCAGGGCTGGACCCCGGCACACATTTATCCAACATAGGGTTGATTAAGAGGAAGAGGGGGAAGAATAACAAAAGACTGATTAAAAATCCAAAGGAAAGAAAACATAATTCAAAAACAAAACACACAGACCTTTAAAAACTGCTATGTGTTACAAGAAAGCAATAAGAAAATAAGTTTATCAAAAAGGGAAAAAGACACAAGAAAAAAAGACTGGAATAAAAGAAAATGAGACTGTAATACTAAAAAATTAATTTAATACTAAGAATATTTAGAACTAGTATGTAAAAATTAAAGAAATTAATGATAATCATTATGAGAATAATTAAGAAGATAAACATAAGGAAGACAGCAATTCAACAAAAAAAAAATGTTCTGAATTCAAGAACCCAAAAGTGGAAGAGAAAAAACTTGAAAGATGTTATAATTTTTTTCCTGAAATGAAGGAGTAAGTTAGTTTGCATATGAAAAGGGCAACCATATCTCATTATGACACCAGAATCATGAACATCAAAATATAAACTAAGTTAGTAAGTTTAATAGTTAAAAAAATATCAAAATAACTTTTCATTTTAAGACTGAATGTTAAATATAAGATGTAAAAATTTTAAAAAACATGTAGCATTTGGTTAATAAATATTAATTTTTGGACAAAAATACAATTCTTCAATAACTAGCCATCAGATGTGTTCATTGTTCATGGGCTGCCACTTCTTAAAGGCTTTTTGTGGTAAACTGAGATAAATTAGTATATATTTTTAAAGGAGAAAAAAAATCGAATTTATACTGACATTACCGACTCAAAATTAAGGTTACAGGCTTTTAATTTGTTTTTATATTTATACCTCTTTTATGTTGAAAATGCTTGTTCCTAAAATCATGAATATAAATACTTGTTTTCTCCTAAAATGTGCAAACAATAGTTCTAAAATAACAACCCCAATATAATAAGACTACCTAATGGAATCTTGAAATGGATTAAAGATGTAAATATAAGACCTGAAACCATGAAACATCTCAGAAAAAAACATGAAAAAAGCTCCTTGACACTGGTCTTGGCAATGATTTTTTTGATAAGATGCCAAAATACAGGCAACAACAGCTAAAAAAGCAAATGGAACTACATCAAACTAAAAAGTTTGAAAAGATAATGGATGGAACAGGAGATCATATTTGCAAATCATATATCTGGCAAAGGGAGTAATAATCAAAATACATAAAGAGCTCATCCAACTCAGCCCCCAAAAATCTTTAATAATCCAATTTCAAAATAGGCAGAGGACCTGAATAAACATTTTTCCAGGGAAGATATACAAATGATCACAAGTATATCAGGGGCCAGGGCCTCAATATATGAAATATTGGAGGAATGTTGTTGTTCAGTCACTAAGTCATGTCCAACTCTTTGAGACTCCATGAACTGCAGCATACTAGGCCTCTCTGTCCTTCACTATCTCTTGGAGTTTGCTCAAATTCATGCCCATTGAGTCAGTGATACCATTCAACTATCTCACCCTCTGTCACCCTCTTCTACTGCCCTCAATCTTTCCAAGCATTAGGATTTTTTCCAATAAGTTGGCTCTTCACATTAGGTGGCCAAAGTATTACAGCCTCAGCATCAGTCCTTCCAATGAATATTCAGGATTGATTTCCTCTAGGATTGACTGGTTTGATCCCCTTGCAGTCCAAGGGACTCTCAAGAGTCTTCTCCAGCACCACAATTCAAAAGCATTAATTCTTCAGTGGTCAGCCTTCTTTATGGTCCAACTCTCACATCTGTACATGATTACTAGAAAAGCCACAGCTTTGACTATACAGACCTTTGTCATCAAAGTGATGTCTCTGCTTTTATAACACACTGTTTAGGTTTGTCGTACATTCAATTGATAATATTCTAACCCTGGCTCCCCAAAACTCACTGTCCTTCCCACAACTACATGTATTCACTTCACCCCAACAGCTCAAAAGTCTTAAGTCATTTCAGCATCAAAATCTAAAGTCTTACTCAAACAGAAACTTATGACTTACTCAGACATGAAGACTTACTCAGACTATTGACACAGCAGGGGCAGAAGAGGATGGGACGAATGGACAGAGTAGCACTGAAATATATACATTACCATATGTAAAATAGATAACTAATGAGAAGTTGCTGTATAACATAGGAAACTCAACCTGGTGCTCTGTGATAACCTAGAGGGGTGGGTTGGGGTAGGAGGTGACAGGGAGATTCAAGATGGAGGGAACATATATATACCTATGGCTGATTCATGTTGCTGTATGGTAGAAACTAAGACAACATTGTAAAGCAATTATCCTCCAATTAAAAATAATTTATAAAAAGAAAATCATAAGGAAGAGAAAACACATGCACACAGAAGTCTAAAGTCTCATCTAAATGTCATCTAGATCATCTAAATATGAGGGAGACTCAAGATATGATTGCTCCTCAGGCAAAATTCCTCTTCAGCTGTCAATGTGTGAAACTAGACAAATTATGTGATTCTAAAACAAAATGGTGGGAGAGGAATGAGGGGGCATTCCCATTCCCAAAAGGAGGAATAATAGATAAGGAAAGGGTGACAGGTCCCTACTGAATACTGATGGTGTCCCCATGTCTCACTACCTCACCTGTCTCACTGCCTCTTATGGTCAGCCACAATATGACCACTTGGCAAATCCCCAAACTCTAGAACAAGCAAAGACTTTTGATTTAAGGTGTTCTTTTCCCTCCCATAATCAACCCTCCCCTATTCTATTTTCCATTTTTGTTGACTCTCAACAAAAATGGAAATGTACTTTCAACAAAAAATGGTCTGTGGCTTAATAACCATAAGACTGATCATCATCAGTCTTCTGAAATGTATATCCTAGAGGCCTTTGTCTAGTGCTTATCTATGAACATATAACCACAGAAGAAACTAACCCTCTGCCTTTAATAAACAATGGAAGAATTGGAAAGCAATTTCAAGGAATTATAGAATTCCTGATATCCCATTTTCTGAGATGATAAAATTCTCATTTTGGAGAAGGAAATGGCAACCCACTCCAGTATTCTTGCCTGGAGAATCCTGTGGACAGGGGAGCCTGGTGAGCTACCATCCATGGGGTTGCACAGAGTTGGACATGACTGAAGTGACTTAGCATGCAAAATTCTCATTAGTACCTGTAAAAGCATAGTGGACCATCCATAAAACTGAAAACAAAAGACTCTATTCAATGTATCTAAGAATTATATTATGAATAAGTTTTTGAATCTAAGAATGAAACAGTATAATCTGATTAAAAATGGAAAAATCCATGACAGACCTTCAAAACAAAACTTTTATAACTGTAAATAAAACTTGATGATGTTTAGAAGAAAGATTTATTATAGAAAAAAGTGGGATGAATTAGCAATCTTGTCTTTTAAAGAATTAACAGTTGAAATGAATTATGTTTTCTTTATTCTCTTAACCTCCAATATGAATTTCTCAGGTTATAAATAAAATGTTCATGTCTCAAGGCAGTTACTAGACAACTGGCTACTTGAAGACAGGATTTCTATCTGATCCACCATTATACTCTACAGAGCCAAACCTCAGAGCTTGGCACCCAAAAATAGCTATTTAAGAGCCAGTGGTGATTCCTAGTATTAACATCAGTTCAGTTCAGTTCAACTCAGTTCAGTCTCTCAGTCATGTCCGACTCTTTGCAACCCCATGAATCTCAGCACGCCAGGCCTCCCTGTCCATCACCATCTCCCGGAGCTCACTCAGACTCATGTCCATCGAGTCAGTGATGCCATCCAGCCATCTCATCCTCTGTCGTCCCCTTCTTCTCCTGCCCCCAATCCCTCCCAGCATCAAAGTCTTTTCCAATGAGTCAACTCTTCACATGAGGTGGCCAAAGTACTGGAGTTTCAGCTTGCCTCTCAGAAATTGAGATATCTCACAAAGCTTATAAGATACTGGTGTCTTATAAGATTTGGTATGCTGGTATCAGAATGAGTTTACACCAATTAAAATAATCACAAACAAGTACTGTAAGTTTTATCAGTTAAACACCTCCTGCAAGTATTAATAATGCACAGCAGCAAAAAAATAAAATATGTTAACACTAAGAGACAAGGAATGGTTTGCATCACATGTAAATTGATGCAAAGCTTTTGGCTTGTTAAAGTCATTACCATATTCGTTTCAACTACAAGTAAGTGAAAAGGCATATTCTCCAAAGGCACAAGTAACAGCAAACAGATTCCTGCTGATGGGCTTCTTGCTCTCAACACACATCTGTACAAAGACTAGAAACCTGAGACAGCAAATTGAGCGATTCAGGCAAAAGAATATATACAGTGCCAATTTGCTTTCAAAATCATGGAGTAAATTAAATTACACACCTTGAAATCACACTTTTACATGCAAATTTGGCTTTTAAAAGATCATTTTTGTCCTTGGATTTGATCAGGACTGTTTTTGTAATGCTGTTATCAGCATGCTACTTTTTTTTTTTATTCTCTACATGAATCAAATGTATGTGGCTGTTGTTTCTGAAGAGTAACCAAAAGCATTTTTGACATGGCAGTTTAACTCTAACTCTTGTTTGCTTTAATAATGTATTATAGGCACATTACCTTTGGGGGCAGATGTCACTGTGGAGGACTGCAGGATTCATTTTGGAGCAGGGGTCTGGAAGTCTTGCCCAGAAATCTTTGCAATGGGAGGAATGGGACTGTAGCCAAAGGAGATTGAACCAAGGACTGGAGCCAAAGGAGAATGAACCAGGCACTGTTCCATCATCCCTTTCAAAACCCTAGTTCTGCAAAGATTGAGTTTGCTCTCTCTGGGAGGAACCCAATACATCCCAGGGACAGAGTCCTCTACAGATGGAATGAAGAAGAAGGAAAGGAGAGTAGGGAGGGAAAAAAAAAAAAGGAGTCCATCCCTATATTCAAATTTCCTTTTTCCTCTCCTAAGAATTAAGGAGGTCTTTATTAGAACACTACCACACCAACCAGATAAGTAGGCAAAAATTATTTAAATGCTTCAGTTGTTCTTGCTTGGATGTTGATATTAGCCAGAACCCATGTCTGAATCTCATAACTCTTCTTTAAGCCTAAAGAATATAATTTAGTATATGGAGAGGGCAACCAACTATACTTGAAGCTTGGAATCTAACATTGGTGGCCAGCAGAGCACATAAGGGATGGGGTTCAGGGTCATGACTACAGTAAATTTTGAAAGTAGCAAATTCCTAATGAAGTAGCTTAGGCAGATCTCAGACTCTCTCAAGTACTAAAAGAAAAAAAAAAATCCACTAATTTCCTCTAAAGCATATGTTCTTAATTATAATCCAAAGACCTCAATGGTTTCATACATAAAAGTTTTGCTGTCAATCCCCCTCCTAGGCATATATCTGGAAAAGATGAAAGCTCTAATACAAAAATATATGTGCACCCCAATGTTCAAAGCAGCATTATTTACAACAGCTAAGACACGGAAGCAATCTAATGTATATCAACAGATGAATGGATAAAGAAGATGTGAGATATATATATATATATATACATATATATACACACACACACACACATACAGTGGAATATTATTCAGACATAAAAAAGAATGAAGTAATGTTATTTGAAGCAACATGAATGGACCTAGAGATTATCATACTAAATAAAGTGAGACTAAGACAATATTATATTTCACTTATATGTAGAATCTAATAATATTACAAATGAACTTATTTATAAAACAGAAACAGATCCACAGACATAGAAAAGAAGCACATGGTTACCAAAGGGGAAGGGGTAAGGGGACAGGAGAAAAATATTATTTCTATTTCCAATAAGCTTCAAATGAAATTTAGCTTACTTAAATTATCAATATAGATAACAATCAGAAAAACGAATTAGACATCATAACTGTTTTCATATCAACATAGACTTATTACAGACATTTCAAAGTATTATGTATGCTCATCCATGTTATAAAATTACAGTTATTGACCTAGGCTAGATATCATTATTTAATGTGTTAAAAAATAAATACATGTATTACTATATTATGAATTTATATTTATATTTTGATAACTAGATTTTCATAAGATTGTTTTTCTTTATGATTATGTGTGGTATGCTTTAAGCATCAAAAAATTATCTGAGAATGCAACTATAAGCTTGACCAGATTGTCAAAGGAGTCCCCAGCACAAAAATGTTAAGAAACTCTGCTGCAGAGTATCACTGCTTTTCCAGAGAATATGTCATGAACAGCAAGAATTCACGTACCCTAAATCAGTATCTCACAAGTTGAAGAATTGTACAGGCTTTTTCACAGAGAGAAAGTTATGCAGGTATACATAAAAATTAAATATAAACCCTTTTATACCTATAGATCTAACATGCAATAAAGTCAATATATATAAATAGAAATGAAACTACAAAACTAGTAAGATTTAAGTTAATTACATTAATGAATTAATGTTAACAGTGCTCTGCTAAAGGAGAAGGTGATGGCACCCCACTCCAGTACTCTTGCCTGGAAAATCCCATGGACAGAGGAGCCTGGTGGGCTGCAGTCTATGCGATCATGAAGAGTTGGACACGACTGAGTGACTTCACTTTCACTTTTCACTTTCATGCACTGGATAAGAAAATGGCAACCCACTCCAATGTTCTTGCCTGGAGAATCCCAGGGATGGGGGAGTCTGGTGGGCTGCCATTTATGGGGTCGCACAGTTGGACACGACTGAAGCAACTTAGCAGCAGCAGCAACAGCTCTGCTAAAACACTATGAATATGGTGCTAACTCCTAAAGCACAAGTTCTCCTGTATTTAGGAAGCTTATGCTACCATGTATCTCCACTGAGTAAGTCAGTTTTCCTCTATTTTAACTGCCACAAAGACATCCTTTGTACAACATGCCAGTGTATACTTCAGTTCCGCTGTTGAGAAGACTCTCAAACCTGCCTCTGTTCCTTTCTTAATGGCTGGACAAATGTCTAAGAAATAAAGCTTAGCAGAAACTTTATCATAAATAGAAACTCAAATATAGGCACCAAAATTTCATATCAGTACTTGTTATAAGACAGTTATCCAGGTTATCAAGAATAGGTGTACATTAACTACTTTTTATCATTGAAATAGAAGGCTACATTTAAGAAATTCTTATAGAGAATTCTTTGATCCCCCAGAAAACATATGAGGTTCCTCAGGCCCCAGGCAGAGAAATACTGTCCAAGAAACAACAGAAGAATGATAAGCCATTGACCCATCCATATTTACATATAAGCACAGATTCCCCCTCCAAACTGCACAATCACCTACAGTCAGTAATCCATAGAGACGGGTACCTGACTCTTAGGACAGCAAAAATTACCTCCAACGAATATAAAGAAGACATCCAGGATTCCACTCTGGCAGGATTAGTGAATGTCAAGGGAAAAGGAGAAAGGACTTTATGTGATTTCAGATGTCTAATTAGACACCCCCCTCCCCTTATTACCCATTTGGATAGCTTCCTGATACAGTCATCCAAGTATAATTTCAGATCTTGCTCTGATTCTCTTAGCTTCATATTCTTGCAGAACTCACTTTCAAGCTAATACTGTGTTAAAAACAGAAAACTCGAAGAAAGAATAAGCTTAAGGTTTTTGATTGGTGTATAAACTTTCTACACTCAGCAAATTCAGAGTGCGTGTTTAGGGCGTTTTGGTACAGAGTTATCAGTGTTAATAAATCACTGTTGTTTCACTGTCATGATCCAAGTCATTTTATCTTCAGAAGAGAGACTATACAGTTCATTGAAGAGAAAAATATGTATATAAGGTGAATGTCACTGTTAGGAGAATGGTTGAAATAAATTATGGTGTAATGCCAGTACAGAATGCCATTCAATCATTGTAATAATGAATTAGAGCTAAATCACTGTCTTGGAGATACTTACATCAAATATTCTTTTTTTTAAAAGTTATTTTATTTGGCTGTGCTGGGTCTTTGTTGCTGCACTGGGGCTACCCTCTAGTTGCTGTGCACAGGCTTCTCATTGTGGCAGCTTCTCTTATTGTGAAGAATGGGCTCTAGAGCATGGGCTCAGCAGTTGCGGTGCACAGGCTTAGTGCCACTGTGGCATGTGGAACCTTTCCAGATCAGGGATCAAACCTGTGTCCCCTGCATTGGCAGAGAGATTCTTAACCCCTGGACCACTAGGGAAGTCCTACATGAAGTATTCTTGAGTGAGAAAAACATTATATATAAAATTGTATGTAATAAATGTGACCTCTTTTTCTGAAAAACAAAAATGAGTTAAGACTTAAAAAATATTCACAACCTAAAAGTTGAAAGCTATGTTTTATTTGGCAAGAATTTTTAGGACTTCAAGCCCAGGAGGTAACATCTCAAGTAACTCTAATAGAACTGCTCTGACGAGGTGAGGAGGTGAAGAAGCATGAAAGTGTTAGCTGCTCAGTCATGTCCGACTCAGCATTATATAGGAGTTTTCCAACAAAGAGCAGGTAGTCTAAATGTCAAAAGATTATTGTTAATTAAAGAAAACCAGATGTCTAGTTAAGGAATTTAGTGCTTTTCTATGCATGAGAAAATGCAAGAGTCTGGGCTCACTGAAATCATTTCTTTCACATGCACCTCACCTATATGGGGCTGGTATCCTGTGTTTTCACATCCTGTGTTTCCTCAGGGCTCACTGTTCGGAGTGGCTACAGTCTCATAGTTGCTAGGTGGCAGGTATTCGTTCCTTCCTGAGTTCCTTCAGGGCTCACCAACTCACCATGGGTGGTGGCTGCAATCACTGATGACAGTGACATCCTTTGTTTACTGATATGGCAGGAAATATTCCATTTCTCAAGACAGAAACACTCCGGTGTATATGTTATTCTGTATACACATTTAGGTATATATGTTTATATGACTGTATTAGCATAGAGAAAACCACAAAATCATATACACTAGGGTAACATGGGCTAACTGTGGGCAGAAATAGGGTAATTTGATGCCAAAGGAAGAAGAAATGAAGTGATTTATTCAAAAAAGGGGAAGAAGAAAATCTTCCATTTTAAAATAATATATAATGTGATCATACTTATTCATCATAAAAAGAAGAAAAATTAACTGTCAATGTTGGAGGAAATGCAAAAGAAGCAATAGAGTAGATAAGGAAGATAAAAGCAGGGTTAGGAAACACTTCCAGAACGGCACAGTAACATCCTCCAAAAATCTGTTTCTCCATAAAAGCAATAAAAACACTGGGAAAAATGTCAATAATCATATTTTTCAGAACTTTGGAATTTAACTAAAGGTCTGCCTTAATTAGAGGAACATTTGTTTCAAGAAAAATGGTGGAATCACAGTGAGAACCAAGAACTTCGTAGCATTTCAACTTGCCCTATTCACATCACCCTCTCCTCAGGTCCACAGAAGCCTTGAAAACCCACGGCTTCTCAACCCTGGTAACTATGAAAACCAGCAAACTAGGAGGAAATGGAGGGGGAAGAATGAGTTTGAAGCTCCCCAAAGAGCTGTCTCCAGAGAACTGTCACCATTCAACTTGTCTAGAAGCTCCCTGAAAAGGATTCATGCTCAGCACTTGTCTTTATTTGATTTAACTCAGAGCTTTCTCTTCACAAACATTTCTATTCCCAGGGTACTTGTTGAAAACAATCTATGGTAATTGTTTAACATCACAGTTACCTTCAGCAAGGATACCTGTTAGAAATAAGAGATTGACCAAAATACTTCAAAGGAAAAACTAGGGAATGAGATGTTTGAAGGGGCCTTTGAAAAGCTCTGACGTATTCCCTGGAAAACTAGAAGGCCAGGGCTGTGCCCATATCCAGGAAAAATATGAGAAATCAGTCACAAAACCACATATTTATTTCATGATGCCCTTTAAATGAAATATTCAGAACAGGCATATCTATACAGACAAAAAGTAGATTAATTTTGGATACAGGCTGAGGAAGAGGAGAAATGGGTAATAATGGATACAGCATCTCTTTTTGCAGTGATGAAAATATTCTAAAATTAGGTGGTGGTGGTAGTTGCACAAATCTGTGAATACATTTTTAAAATATGCAATTATTAGGAATTCCCTGGCAGTCCAGTGATTAGGACTCAGTACTCTCACTGCCATGGCCCAGATTCAGTCCCTCATTGGAGAACCAAGATCCCACAAGCCAATTGACATGGGGAAAAAAAAAAAAAAACCTGATTTATATATAGTAGAGGTCAAATTTTATGGTATGTGGATTATATCTCAAAAAAGCTTTTTTTCTAAGTGAATGAGAAGTATGATGATTTTTCACCTGATACAGAAGATTTAGGAGCAGGTAAGAGTGGGCTTCCCTGGTGGTGCTAGTGGTAAAGAACCCGCCTGCCAATGCGGGAGACATAAGAGATACAGGTTCAATCCCTGGGTTGGGAAGATCCCCTGGAGGAGGAAACGGCACCCCACTCCAGTATCTTTGCTTGGAGAATCCCATGGACAGAGGCGCCTAGCAGGCTACAGTCTATGGGATTACAAATAGTCAGACACATCTGAAGTGACTTAGCGCACACACAACAAAAAGTTCACTAAGAGAACAAAATACGCTTTCAGCACATTAGCCCACTCTTGTCGCTAATTCCTGATTAGAGCTTATAGGTTATTTTATTTTGTGCCATATTACTTTTAACCCAAATGCTGGGTTAAACCCAAATGCTTTAGGTTGGTAAAAGAGTTTTCCCTTTCCTTAAAACTCAATATATCCTGCTTAAATATTTATAAGGATATTAATATTTATATTAAATTATTTAAATCTTATATATGTAAGAAGAAAAGATGAAAATAAAAATCCACAGACAGAACGCAATCTAGAAAAATCCCTTGCTGAAATATAGCATGAAAGATAACTGTGGGCCTTTTACCTTTCTATATTAAAACTGATTTTCAAAACGCAACTGATGAAACTCCAAATGTAACAGATGTCACACAAAGCCTATTTCATATTTACAAAGCCCAACTCTGCCACATAGTGTAACAGAGGAGGTATGCTGGTTAAATTTTACAAACTGCAGTATTCTATGCTTTGGTATAATACTAAGGACCCCCAAAAGAAAATGTCTTTAGGAAAGGCTATTTCCTGGTACTTTTTCAGGAGTTCTCCCCTTGTTTTTCTACCCAGGATATTGGATAGGACAGAATGTCTTGCCACTGTATTTTTGGACTGAAGTGGACTCAAATAGCTTTTACATATGCCAGAAATTTAAAAGGACTTTTAATTATAGGATAATTTTTTAAAGGAATAAAAGGAAATTCTCTGCTATGTGTTAATAGAGATACACAGCATTAAATGATACTTTAGGTAAAATTGACTAAACAGATACCAAATACAGAAGGGTGATTAGGCATTACCAATAAAACTAATCAGGTATTAAATTTTTGAAGTGACTGTAGTTTATTTATTCATTCAAAAAATAGTTTCTTGAGCACAGGCAATAAAGCAGTAAACAAAGCAGATTACTTTCTCTACTCTCCTAGAGCTTAAAATTTGCTCAGAAATGCTCCTGCTATTGCAAAGAAAGCAGTGAAATTAAATAAGGAAGCATGATATTCTTGAAAGAACACTGGTCCAGGAGCCCCAAGATCTGAATCCAAATTCCATGGTTACTGACTTGTAAACAAGTGACACTGGATATGTCAACTTGATTTCCCTAAGCCTCAATTTCATACCTTGAAAAACGGTGTATATATCTGTCCTGTATACCTTATTAATTATAAGGGCCACAGAGAGATAAACAAAGTCCTATTGTATAGCACAGGGAACTACATTCAATACCCTTATGGTAAACCATAATAGGAAAGAATATGGAAAAGTATGTATATATATGTATAACTGAATTACTTTGCTGTACAGCAGAAATTAACACATTGTAAATCAATTATACTTCAATAAAATTTAAAAAAATATAACCA
Source organism: Capricornis sumatraensis (assembly GCF_032405125.1). Classification (NCBI taxonomy): domain Eukaryota; kingdom Metazoa; phylum Chordata; class Mammalia; order Artiodactyla; family Bovidae; genus Capricornis; species Capricornis sumatraensis. Next base: position 69,387,642 of record NC_091075.1, read on the forward strand.
CAGAAAAAATATTCAAACATGCCCCCAAAACTGTCCAAAGCTCAATACTCACAGGCTAGCAATATTATTGAAATGCATGATAAACTGTCAAATCCCTTACAGTAAATAATTTTAGTTAATATAGACAGTCTATTGAGAGTCTTTATGATCAGACAGTAAAGCTCAAGGCTAACAATCAAATACATTTAAGAACACAGAATGACACATATTCAAAGGTGTTGACCTTTCTCCAATTAAGCATTTTAATTTCACCTGGATTTCCTTTACATGTCAATTATGTTCATATTCTCAAGCAATGTTCCAGCCATAGGATGAGAAAATGAGTCAAACAGACTCCCATCAGATTTCCAAACTGAGCGACAAGGACGAGACTATATATTTCTTTACTCTTCAGGATATGTGTTTGTCACCTCTATTTGAATGTTAACAATGATGGAACTTTCAAAATACCAATTACTATCATTGCAACCACATTAACTGGACTGAATTTTTGCTTAAATTACTTCTGTCCTTCTGTTGAAAACCACAGTACTAAGAATAATGAGGTGTTTAAGTCATGACCAAAATATTCAAAATTTTAAAATTAAACTCATGAGAAAAATACAATTTACCTGGCATAATTTGGGTTTGCAGTATTACTGTCAGGTAATGAATATGAATCTGTAGGAATCACTGGTGGACACAAAGCATAGGAAACAGTTAACTTCTATTGGTGCTCTGTAGAATCCAAATATTCTGACTCTTTGGGGTTAGAGAAACAGAATAATCCTGCTTTTCTTCAGATGCTGGCAAACTTATACTGTGATAGCTTAACAGTCAGTTTAATCCTTCCCTTCCTGGCTCAGAATGAAAATAAATACTCTTTCCTAGACCCAAGATATGATTCTCCCCTGGAGGTTTTGATGAAAGAGGTAGTAACAAACAGGAAAGTGATCAGGGATGAATGGGTTTTATCAATCACACAACATTGTTTTAGGAGGCAGAAAGTAAGAATCAAGACCATTGCAGAGAAACCTTTTACCAGTGACTGAGCTCTGATTATGATGTATGAGTACTGACTGGGTCATTTCCATACTAATCCCCTCCCACTAGCATTCTAGAAGTTTAGGAACTTTCCTGAAAGAACTAGAGAGGGACAGAGTTACATTCCAGAGCATATCATCTGCCACCATCTCAGACCCAACTCCACACTTTCTGTCTTCCCTCTCTCTCTCCCAGCTCTTTCTCTGGAATAACTGACAAATACCTCCATCTGTCCTCAAATAGAAGTTCTGCACATGCCATTTTCCTCAAGGTATGATTATTCATCAGTCAATAAGTAAAATAAATCTCACAGCTGAGAAAATATGGAAACAAGAAAGAACACATAGACAACCTGGAAAACAGATGAGGGGATAACCCTCAAATTCCTCGGCATTCTATCACAGAACCGTGTGCCTGGTTTTCTCACTATAAGCATCTCTGTCGCAGACATTTTCACCATGTAACTGACTGACTGTATGGCAATTTTGCAATGAAAGATAAACTAATGGTTGACAATTTGGGCCCTGACAGTTTGCTTTCAACAAAGTGAAATGTGTTAGCATTTCTTTCAGCTAGAGATGATATTGATAGCTTTACTGAGCTGAGAGAAGACAATGATTTGCTTCAAGATGGTTTCTTATTTTGAAACACACTACACTGGAGGAGAAGGAGGCTGAGGACCTCAGTGGCGCAGAGTTGAACCCACATTTTCCATAGAACTTCAGAAAGTCTATCAACAAACATGTGACAATATGCCAAGAACATACAACACTATAGAAGACTGTCGCAATGCAATACAGAACTCAGTTACAAATACACATCCTAGGATTTGGAGACTGATGCCTCTCTTAATGAAGGGACAAATTTTAGCAAAGAAGGAAAAGCCTAAGGCCAAGTGAAGAGAAATGATCATGCAAAAAAAAAAAAAAGTGTATAAAAATATTATAAACAGAAGACTTTGAAGACCAGGTACAACTCACAAAATCAGTTATTTGTGCTGCATCACCATGAATCTACACATATTTCAAATGTATTCAAAATTTTTTTATTTAGCCATGAAGTTTTTAAAATCTTGTTAATTTGTTTCATTAAATCTTTTCAAATGTCCTTTATTTTTCATTATCTTTTATGACAAAATTAACTTACAACCAATTAATTAGGAGGCAGAAATGTTTGTAGCAAAGACGTCTAAGGCAAAGATGCTGACAGTGAAAATACCTAGAACCATAGAATTGGGCTACCTGCCACAAGGTACCAATAACAAAATAAGAAACTTAATTTACTTATTAATTTAACCATCTCAACATAAGTAACCTAAAACTTTAAAGCAGAGGCACAAGCATTCAGAGGTGACAAAATCAATACCATTATACTAATTCAAGCAGCATAGATTTTTATGCTTCAAAAACATTGAATGGCATTGGTACATTTTTATTTCTTGCTTCTGTCCCCTATCTGGATGGCTGAACTGATAGTATTTCATGTTTAGAAAGAGGACACTCAGCTATGCTTGCCAGATAAGGGAGCAGAGCTTTTCCTGTTTGACCAGTAAGGGACTGTGAATTAACAGCATCAGTCACCATGCTTCAAAAATCTACCTGTGGATTCCACCGACGTTAAAGGGCCCAGGCATTCAACACCTTCAGACTTACTTGTGTTCCTATGATTCTGGTCTGCTGAGAGAGAAGCATCCATAGTCCAGGCGGGGATGTGTTGGGTGGGATGGGCAGCAGATGTCACAGTGCTCTCGTCATTATGAATTGTATTAAGAATAACATCAGACACGTGGACTTTACTATCAATGACCAAAGGTTCACTCCCATTTGATTTAAAATAGGCCTTTTTTAATGTTCCTGAAAGATCAAAAAAAGATATTTTAAGACGTTATTCAGTTCAGTTCAGTCTCTCAGTCGTGTCCGACTCTGCGACCCCATGAATCGCAGCACACCAGGTCTCCCTGTCCATCACCAACTCCGGGAGTTCACTCAGATTCACGTCCATCGAGTCCGCGATGCCATCCAGCCATCTCATCCTCAGTCGTCCCCTTCTCCTCCTGCCCCCAATCCCTCCCAGCATCAGAGTCTTTTCCAATGAGTCAACTCTTCCCATGAGGTGGCCAAAGTATTGGAGTTTCAGCTTTAGCATCATTCCTTCCAAAGAAATCCCAGGGTTGATCTCCTTCAGAATGGACTGGTTGGATCTCCTTGCAGTCCAAGGGACTCTCAAGAGTCTTCTCCAACACCACAGTTCAAAAGCATCAATTCTTCAGTGCTCAGCTTTCTTCACAGTCCAGCTCTCACATCCATACATAACCACTGGAAAAACCATAGCCTTGTCTAAACAGACCTTAGTCGGCATTATTAGAAGTATTTATTTAAAAAAAAAATTAGGAAAACTCTAGAGCTGCCCTCTTGGGCAAGCAAAGAGAAAGATGATGGCCAGCAAATCCACCCACATCATTGGGACAAGCATAATCTCTTCTACCATAAATCACATAACCCTGTGAGGAGACTATCGCTTCTCAAGAGCTAAAGGTTTAGAAACTAGAGTCTCCACCCAGGTTTCCTAGTGCCCACCTCACCTGGGACTCACCACAAATAAAACATGGGGAACTTAGTGTTTCCTTCCTGCTATCATGGTGTTTCAATTTCACACATCATTTTATGCTACTCTGTACCCAGCACCGGAGAATGCAATGGCACCCCACTCCAGTACTCTTGCCTGGAAGATCACATGGACGGAGGAGCCTGGTGGGCTGCAGTCCATGGGGTCGCTAAGAGTCGGACACAACTGAGCGACTTCACTTTCACTTTTCACTTTCATGCATTGGAGAAGGAAATGGCAACCCACTCCAGTGTTCTTGCCTGGAGAATCCCAGGGACGGGGGAGCCTGGTGGGCTGCTGCCTGTGGGGTCGCACAGAGTCGGACACGACTGAAGTGACTTAGCAGCTTAGCAGTACCCAGCACACAGCTCTCCATCTCTACCTGCCACAGAGGACAAGAGCACCAGCATACCTCCAGCCTCTATTTCTCCACATTTGACACTAGCTTTCAATGAACTACACACAGTAAATACTAAAAATAAGAGGACTCAAAATTTGCCAAGACTTATTGAAATCCAAAAAATAACTGCAATTCCAACAAAACTAAAAGAAACTAAGTCATCTTTGTCTTTGACCGGAAGCTACAAAACATGATTAGAAGAAACAGGCATTAAAGTAAGATTATCAACTGGTCACTTTCTCAAGGTATTTATTCATGAGCAAAACAAAGAGCCCAACCTAAGATTGTTGGGAATCCTCTAGCATTGGCTTTAGGCAGAGAATCTGAAAACTTTGAAAGAGATCATGTATTTTTAACGTAGTCAAAATAGACAACAGAGTGTTTCCAGAATACAGCACTCTGATTGAGTATACCACTAAAATAAATGAATGTGATATTGATCCATTATACTAATACCCAAGGGAGTTTTCTTTTTTCAAAAGCATTTACAGTGAATGCTCTAACTGGCTCTCACTTTTCTAAACAGCTCATGGACCATTAAAAATAAAAGAAATATAAATAAAATGTTTAATATCAGTCTATGGAAAAAATTTCTCTACATGTGCTTGACACTTGGAAAACATTAACTTAAATCAAAATAGAAAAGCAGCTGTTTTCTAGCTAACTAAGGTCAACAGTTTCATCTGCCAAAGGACTCTAAATAAAACAGTGGAGTGTAAAAGCTAAATCATGACCATGTGGTGCAGGTAACACACTCCCCAAACTGTGATTACGAGTAAATATTAAATGCAGTAGGTGAAAGAAAAGACTTCACTTAATTGATTTTGATTTTCAAAGTGATTTAGAATTTACTGTAAATCAAAATGTATACAATAGACTTGATCACTATCAAATATGTATTACATTCATGCAAAAAAGTTACTAATTAATCAGATACAATTTTATTTCTAATTTACTAGTTTGCTCTCTTCTTTACTAATTTTGGCATAAAGAGATGTTATTGCACATAACTTTTCATTTCCACTAATGCGGCTGTAATGAATATATAAGGTCCATAAAGTCAATTTACTTATTGCACTAACCCTATGATCAGTATCCATCTTTGTTAACACAGTTTGAACACATGCCAGTTCCTTAGTCATATCCTTGTGTGATGCATTTAAATCGGGTTCCTTATCATGCGAAATACTTCAACAGTTGTTCTTACCATTTTGTTTGTAATGACTGGCTTTATGAATCATCTTTAAGTTTTTCACTTAGCAACAGTATTGAAAGTGTTAATAACATGTTTACTCTAAAATATTCTGTAAACACTGACTTGGAGAAGGCAATGACACCCCACTCCAGTAACTCTTGCCTGGAAAATCCCAGGGACGGAGGAGCCTGGTAGGCAGCAGTCCATGAGGTCGTTAGGAATCGGACACGACTGAGCAACTTCCCTTTCACTTTTCACTTTCATGCACTGGAGCAGGAAATGGCAACCCACTCCAGTGTTCTTGCCTGGAGAATCCCAGGGACAGGGGAGCCTGGTGGGCTGCTGTCTCTGAGGTCGCACAGAGTTAGACACAACTGACGCAACTTAGCAGCAGCAGCAGCAAACACTAACTCTTTCAGGAAACACTGACTTGAATAACAACTTTCAAAAAAAAAAAAGGCAGATTCCTGACTCTTAAACTCTCTACATCAAAGCAAGTTGACAGAAAAAAAAGATAACACATGATATATGATAGTAGCTGCAGCTAATGTCCTTAAACTATATTTTTGAGAGAAAGACAACAGACAGAGACAACAAACCTAAAGGACCTGTCTTTAAAAGCCTGAACTCACTAGACAATATTTTCAAGCATCTCTGGAAACTGACTAACTCTCAACTCACAGTTGGCCCTCTATTATGCATTTTTTTTCAAAGCACAGAAAACAGAATTCAATAAGACTAAACACTCTCAAGCTACACCATGATGAGCTATAAAAATGCTATGAGTTATTAGTCTGGAGTAGAGTGTTCATTCATCAAGTGTTGCCACATACTTCTCCACATTCTTATTTTTATAGTGCTGTGGTTAAAAGTATAGGTTCTAAAGCCTGACCACCTGAGTTTAAATCCCATCACTAGTACTCACCAGCCCTGAAACTCTGGGCAAAGTCTCAACTGATGCAAAATAAGGAAAGTAACAGCATTTCCCCTCAGTGGGCTGTATTAGTCAATACACACTTGGAACAGTTCCTGGCACACAGTAAGTTCTCAGTAACTGTTAGTCATTACTGCACAGTAATAGTAATAAAAGTAAAATAGTCTTTTTTAGGGCTATAAGTGAAAGTTGCTCAGTTGAGCCCAACTCTTTGTGACCCCATGGACTATATAGTCCATGCAATTCTCTAGGCCAGGATACTGGAGTGGGTAAGCCTTCCCTTCAGGGGATCTTCCCAACCTAGGGATCAAACCCAGGTCTCCTACACTGTAGGCAGATTCTTTACCAACTGAGCCACAAGGGAAGCCCAAGCATACTGGAGTGACTAGCCTATCACTTCTCCAGCAGATCTTCCCAACCCAGGAATCAAATCAGAGACTCCTGCATTGCAGGTGGATTCTTTACCAACTGACAAATTAGGGAAGCCCCCTTAGGGCTATAAGGTACTTATAAATAAATGCCAATTTCCTTTTGCTTTAAATATATCCCAGCATAATAAAATGGCTAAGGAAATTTTCAAAACCCTATTTTAGAATAAAATAACCCTATTTTAGAACAAAATAACTGTGGCCCTTTCATGCTAAGTTATTAATAGAAGGCCACACTGTATCAGGGTTGTATGTTGCAAAAGTGTTTCAGCTATAACACAGTTCTATTTAACAATGTTTAGGAGCATTTAGGGAGAAGGTAATGGCACCCTACTCCAGTACTCTTGCCTGGAAAATCCCATGGACGGAGGAGCCTGGTAGGCTGCAGTCCATGGGGTCGCTAAGAGTCGGACACGACTGAGTGACTTCACTTTCACTTTTCACTTTCATGCATTAGAGAAGGAAATGGCAACCCACTCCATTGTTCTCGCCTGGAAAATCCCAGGGACGGGGGAGCCTGGTTGGCTGCTGTCTATGGGGTGGCACAGAGTCGGACACGACTGAAGCAACTTAGCAATAGCAGCAGGAGCATTCAGACGCTCAGTCATGTCCGAATCTTTGCAACCCCATGGACTATAGCCTGCCATACTCCTCTGTCCATGGGATTCTCCAGGCAAGAATAGGGGAGTGGATTGCCATTTCCTCCTCCAGGGGATCTTTAGGACTCAGGGATCAAACCTGCATCTCCTGTACTGGCAGTGGATTCTTTACCACTAAGCCACCTGGGAAGCACAATGTTTAAGAAATGGTCTGCAATTCCAATAGTAAAAACCAAGCGTTACTGATCACTTATCGAAACATCTAGTAGATTGAGCGCTGTGGCAGCCAAAATGATGCTCCCCCAGAGATGTCCACATCCCAAGTCCCAGAACCTGGGCATAGGTTACTTCACACTCCTTACATGGTGAAAGGGGTTGCAAATGTAAGTTATGGAGTCTGAGATGGAGAAATTATCCTAGACTATCTAGGTGAAGGTATTCACTGGGTCCTTATAAACAGAAGAAGGTAAGAAAGTGCAGGTCAGAGCTATAACAGTGTGAGAAAGACTCAATGAGCCATTGCTCATTTTGAAGATGGCAAGGGGGCCACAAACCAAGGAATGTAGGAAGACTCTAGAAGCTGGAAAAGGCAGAAAACAGACTGGTTCCCAGAGTCGCCTACCAACACCTTAATTTTAATCCCATGAGGCCTATTTTGTACTTCTGACCTCTATAACTCTAAGCTACTACATTTGTGTTATTTTAAGCTTTATTACAGCATTAATATTACAGCAGCAATACAAAGCTAATACAGTGTTCTTGCCTGGAGAATCCCAGGGACGGGGGAGCCTGGTGGGCTGCCATATATGGGGTCGCACAGAGTCAGACATGACTGAAGCGACTTAGCAGCAGCAGCAGCAGCAGACTAAGTATCTTTACTAGTTAAACTTCCAATAATCCTATGATAACTAGTCTTTACTAGTTAGACTTCCAACAACCCTCTATAACTCTAAGCTACTACGTTTGTGTTATTTTAAGCTTCATTACAGCATTAATATTACAGCAGCAATACAAAACTAATATAAGCACTAGACTAAGTATCTTTACCAGTTAGACTTCCAACAATTCTATGATTATGCTATAATTAACCCTTCTTGATGAAGTTTCAGAGAGAAGGAAACTGAAGCTTACATTAACTTAGCCCAAGAATTGAGTTGGGATAAGATATACACCCATACTCAGATAGTCACACATGCTTTTCACTTTGGACAAGGTATACAAGTTAAACTCAACCATCATGGGCATGTAAAAAATTTATCTTCCTATGAGTTTGAAATAAACTCCTCATCTTTATATCTCTTATTGTTCAGTCGCCCAGTCATGTCCAACTCTTTGTGACCCCATGGACTGCAGCATGCCAGGCTTCCCTGTCTATCATCTCCCAGAGTTTTCTCAAACTCATCTCCATTGTGTTGGTGATGCCATCCAACCGTCTCATCCTCTGTTGTCCCTTTCTCCTCCTGCCTTCAATCTTTCCCAGCATCAGGGTCTTTTCCAAAGAGTCAGCTCTTCACATCAAGTGGCCAAAGTATTAGAGCTTCAGCTTTAACATTTCTAGTCATGTGGTAATACATTTATATCTCTAGTCATGTGGTAATACATTTATGGCTCAGGGGTAAAGAATCTGCCTGCCAATGCAGGCTTGATCCCTGGATTTGGAAGATCCCCTGGAAGAGGAGACAACCCACTCCAGTATTCTTGCCTGGGAAATCCTATAGACAGAGGAGCCTGGTGGGCTACAGTCCATGGGGCCTCTAGGAGTCAGACAGGACTTAAGGACTGAGCACAAGCATGCATTTTCTATGTTCCAGGAGCTATGTATTTACTCTCTACTGAGAGCAAATTACAAACTTTAGTTAGAGGTTTTCATCAAGATGTTTACAGATGAGCTGAGGGAGACAGGTATGTATGTAAAAATACAGACCATGATACAAATGCTTTGAGAATGATATGCGTATGACAATCTGTTGACAAAAATTAGAGAAGAGGCTGAGACTCCATTTAGGAAAATGAAGAAAGATTTCTTAGGGGATAATGATCCTCCATGTGAATCTTAAAAGATAACTAGGGATTTTCTAGGTTTGAGCCAAGCATTTATGGGGAAACAATTCCCCACATTAAGAAATGGAGAACTTTTTAGTTAGAACAAGGGGAAAAATATGCAAAAGCTGAGTAGCAAGTAACTAAACATGGCTAGCACACAGGAAGCTGACAGGAGCAAAGGAAGTGGAGCCAGACTGTGAAGGGTATTCTTGTTAAAGCTTTGGAGTTGATCTTGTCATGACAGAGAACTTCTGAAGTTAAATGGGGTAGAATGTTAAAATGACCACTCAGACAACAGTGATGCTTAAAGGAGCTAAGTCTAGCAGACAGTTAGAAAGCTACTGCAATAGCCCAAGGGAAAAAAGATGGACTGAGCCAAGGCAAAAGCAGTGAGGGCAAGGGGAACATTTGAGAGAGAACTTTCAGAGGCAAAATTATAAGAACTTAACAAAAAGTGTCACAGGTCCCTTAAAGGCTTCCAGTCTGAGCTATGGGTAAATGAAGATATTTACCGAGGTGGGATGATTGTCATTTGAGTTGTTCATCAAATATTTTCAACTCTCTCCCATTCTACTAGGACACATGCTGGGGTTACATTCTCTGGCCTCATTCTCTGTCTCTTGACATCTTTGATGCTGATCAAAGTGTACAGACTTCCAGTCATAAGATGAGTATATTCTGGGGGTTTAATGTACTGCATTGTGATTATAATTAATGATGCCATATTACATACTTAAAAAAAAAACAAACCCTCTAGGACTCTTTTTCTTTCTCTCTGGCACAATAACCTCAAGGTTCAAGATGATGGCTAGTCCATCAATTTAGTTCCTGAGTGACCTAAATGAGCACAGCCCCCCTGCCATCTTGTAAAGCATGTGCTGCAAAAGAGAAACTGACTTTCAGTGTTAATAAACCACTAATATATTATGATTATTTTTGTTACACAGCATAGCATAGCCTGCCCTGACTGATATAATAGATAATAGAGAATGAAAAATAGACATTGTATAAGTTTACTTTTGTTACTGTAATTATTATGGATACATTGAGTGTAAAATGCAATGAAACACACAAGGGGAAAGAAATCTAAATCCAAAGCAATCTAAACATTTCCTCCAGAAGGTCTTACCAGACTTCCCCACAAATGTGCTTCCCTGATCACACTCTGCTTATATCACTAACACACTCAAGTGAAATTGGCTGTTTCTTGTCTGCCTCTTCAAAGTTAAAAAGGTATAGTATGCATGACCGCATTTCAAGCACACAGTAGAATGCTTGGCTCCAGTGTAGGCCTCATTAAACACTTGTTGAATTCATGAATGATGAAAGAAGTCATGGGAGAGCATGATACTGTCTAGAGAAGTATAGGTGCAAAGTGCGAAGAGAGCTAAGGTAGACACTCCCAAATTTACTGGCTAGGTACAAAAAGGTGGTGCTAGTGGTGAAGAACCCTCCTGCCAATGCAGGAGACATAAGAAATGAGGGTTCGATCCCTAGGTTGGGAAGAACCCAGTATTCTTGCCTGGAGCATCCTACTGACAGAGGAGCCTGGTAGGCTACAAGTCGCAAAGATTTGGACATGACTGAAGTGACTTAGCACATAGAGAAGGACGAGCTTAAGGACACAGAGAAAGAGCAGACAGAAATAGAAAGAAAATTAGAAATGATAATATCCAGGCAAAGCAGAAGAGCATTTCAAGAAGAAAGGAGTAGTCAAAACTGAGCATGCTCACTGTGAGCAGATGTAAACACAGAGCGAAAACAGAGGCTCTCCAAAGTCTTGTTCAAACACACACAGGTTCCAAATGCTGCTTTTCAATGAAAGGACATTGGGGCCCTGGGGCAGAGCAGATACAGTAGTATGAAAAGAAGAAGAAAAGATCAGATTACAGTGGATTAGGGACTGGATGAAGCACAGAAATGACCTGGGGAGCTTGTTTGAAAGGAAATTTGGCAGGTCTGGAGAGGGGCCCAGGATTCCAGATATTGCATTTCACGCAAACTCCCAAGTGATGCTGATGCTGCTGGTCCACTGACTACACTTTGAATACAAGACTTTAGACTGCCTTTTCCAAAACATCATACATTATACATAACCTCAGACCCAAGGAATTAAAGAAAAAATATTCTCAAGTTTGAGAACTGCATAGAAAATCTTAAGGTTCTGGTGGAAAAAAACTAAGGATCTGAGAAGTTTGCCCTTTTAAAATTATATTCAAAACACAACATTGTACGTTATGAAGTTCAGATTCCAAATTCTTGTAAAAGCCACAGCTGCTAAGAAATTTGGTAAGAGAAAAACTATATTTAAATCCAATGATCTCTAGCTCATCTAGAATTTTTGAAGAGGAAAGTCAAGACCACAATGAGGTACTATTTCACGGCAGTCAGAATGGCTGCGATCCAAAAGTCTACAAGCAATAAATGCTGGAGAGGGTGTGGAGAAAAGGGAACTCTCTTACACTGTTGGTGGGAATGCAGACTAGTACAGCCACTATGGAGAACAGTGTGGAGATTCCTTAAAAAATTGCAAATAGAACTGCCTTATGACCCAGCAATCCCACTGCTGGGCATACACACCAAGGAAACCAGAATTGAAAGAGACACGTGTACCCCAATGTTCATTGCAGCACTGTTTATAATAGCCAGGACATGGAAGCAACCTCGGTGTCCATCAGCAGATGAATGGATAAGAAAGCTGTGGTACATATACACAAGAGAGTATTACTCAGCCATTAAAAAGAATACATTTGAATCAGTTCTCATGAGGTGGATGAAACTGGAGCCAATTATACAGAGTAAAGTAAGCCAGAAAGAAAAACACCAATACAGTATACTAACACATATATATGGAATTTAGAAAGATGGTAATGATAATCCTGTATGCAAGACACCAAAAGAGACACAGATGTAAAGAACAGACTTTTGGACTCTGTGGGAGAGGGAGAGGGTGGGATGATTTGGGAGAATGGCATTGAAACATGTATAATATCATGTAAGAAATGAATCACTAGTCTAGGTTTGATACAGGATACGGGATGCTTGGGGCTGGTACACTGGGATGACCCAGAGAGATGATATGGGGAGGGTGGTGGGAGGGGGGTTCAGAGTTGGGAACTCATGTACACCTGTGGCAGATTCATGTCAATGTATGGCAAAACCAATACAGTATTGTAAAGTAAAAATAAAAAAATAATTAATTAATTAAAAAAAGAAAAACAGACTACTTATATTTCCTATACGTCCATGATAATTTCTTTCTTCTTCACTGAGTGACAAAAATTAAAAAGTTAATAGGCCCCACATAGGTTTTTTGTAGTTTTGAGAAAACTAGGATGGTAGCCTTAGGCTATTCTTCATAAGCGTAAGGCTAGAACAGTTTGTTTTAGATGTGGATGAATGGATAAAGCTTTGAAACCAAGTCTTCAGCTGTTAGCAAGAAAAAGTTAAGAGCATTTTAAAGAGTTTTTTTGGGATCTTAATTTTAGTGAAATAAATTGAGATGAATAAATTTTGCAAAAATCAGTGTAGAACATATTCCAAAGCACCATGTCTGCAGGATTCTTGTAATAACTGTATTTCTTCTCCCTGTCACATACTCTACCCACTTCAACCCTTTCTCCAGACAAGTGTCAAAGGGACCTTTTAACAGCCCCACCCAGATCCACTCCCCTACTCCGATATCCCCATGGTAGAGGTCATGGGTAAAGTGCTCCCCCATCAACGAAGGCTTCTCAGGCTGGGTTCACACCCTGTCTCAGAAAAACTGTCTCTTCCCACATAGGAGCTACCTGTGTGATAATTAATCAATTATGTGATCATTTTCTATGTGCCCCTCCCTCAATGAACTGGGAGTCCCATGGAGGAAGCTTGATTCAGGGCTGTGTCCAAGACCCATAGGTTATCGCTTTGCACTTAGTAAAAGTGCACGTGTCTAACTCTGCAACCCCATGGACTGTATAGTCCATGGAATTCTCCAGGCCACAACATTGGAGCGGGCACCCTTCTCCAGAGGATCTCTCCAAACCAGGGGTCGAACCCAGGTCACCCACAATGCAGGAAAATTTTTTTTACTGGCTGAGTCACCAGGGAAGCCTGCTTTGCACTTAACAGTCACTCAATAAATGCCTGTTCAAGGAATGAACAGTATAAGATTATACCTACAATTTTATGCTAGTTCAATGTTGCTCAACATGTCAATATAATTTTACTTAAAGTATTGCATATGTAATATGTTTCTATATTATTGATAAATAATTTGTTAGGCATTGGTTCAAGCTCTAATAAAGCATCTCATGGTACAAGCTGACTCCTGCAGTCCTGTGATGGCAGCAAACCCCACTGCCAGTTTAAGCTCTTATAAGAGGAATGAAAGTAGCTCTCAGGCCTAAGCAGAAGAGTCAAGTGAAACTTGGCATCATATCACAAATCCAGCAGTCTATAAATTTTATTTCTTCCTAGCTACTTTATTGGCAATTAAACTATACTATGGCAATGGCTTTCTCATAGGGTTATGGGGTTATGGAATATGAGATTACTAAAATGATGGCCATAATACACTGACTTCAGTTCTTTTTGAGTTAAAATGAGATAAGAACAATTTTGGCCAATTTTTGAGTGTTGTGTAGTCACACAGTCATGTCTGACTCTTTGCCACCCCATGGACTACAGCACACCAGGCTTCCCTGTCCATCACCATCTCCCAGAGCTTGCTCAAACTCATGTCCACTGAGTCAGTGATGCCATCCAACTATCTCATCCTGTGTCGTCCCCTTCTCCTGCTGTTAATTTTTCCCAGCATCAGGGTCTTTTCTAATGAGTTGACTCTTTGCATCAGGTGACCAAAGTATTGGAGTTTCAGCTTCAGCATCAGTCCTTCCAGTGAATATTCAGGATAGATTTCCTTTAGGATGGACTGGTTTGGTCTCCTTGCAGTCCAAGGGACTCTCAAGCATCTTCTCTAATACCACATTTCAAAAGCATCATTCTTTGGTGCTCATCCTTTATGGTCCAACTCTCACATCTATACATGACTACTGGAAAAACCATAGCTTTGATTAAACAGACCTTTTTTGGCAAAGTAATGTCTCAGCTTTTTAATACACTGTCTAGGCTGGTTCATAGCTTTTCTTCCAAGGAGCAAGCATCTTTTAATTTCATGGCTGTAGTCACCATCTGCAGTAATTTTGGAGCCCAAGAAAATAAAGTCAGCCACTGTTTTCATTGTTTACCCATCTACTGGCCATGAAGTGACAGGACCAGATGCCATGATCTTACTTTTCTGAATGTTGAGCTTTAAGCCAACTTTTTCACTCTCCTCTTTTACCATATCAAGAGGCTCTTTAGTTCCTCTTCATTTTCTGCCATAAGGGTGGTGTCATCTGCATATCTGGGGTTATTGATATTTCTCCTGGCAATCTTGATTCCAGCTTGTGCTTCCTCCAGTCCAGCGTTTCTCATGATGTACTCTGCATAGAAGTTAAATAAGCAGGGTGACAATATACAGCCTTGACGTACTCCTTTTCCTATTTGGAACCAGTCTGTTGTTCCATGTCCAGTTCTAACTGTTGCTTCCTGACCTGCATACAGGTTTCTCAAGAGGCAGGTCAGATGTTCTAGTATTCCCATCTCTTTCAGAATTTTCCACAGTTTATTGTGATCCATACAGTCTAAGATTTTGGCATAGTCAATAAAGCAGAAATAGATATATTTTGGAACTCTCTTTCTTTTTTGATGATCCAGCGGATGTTGCCAATTTGATCTCTGGTTCCTCTGCCTTTTCTAAAACCAGCTTGAACATCTGGAAGTTCCAGTTTACATATTGTTGAAGCCTGGCTTGGACAATTTTGAGCATTACTTTACTATTGTGTGAGATGAGTGCAATTGTGTAGTAGTTTGAGCATTCTTTGGCATTCCCTTTCTTTGGGATTGGAATGAAAACTGAACTTTTCTAGTCTAAACTATAATAAATTAAACTGAACAAAACCTTTGTAGCTCCAACTTCAGTTTAAGGGTTGAGGAGAGAAACAATTTGCTATTGCTCTTTTTCATAGCCTGCTGCAGAAATAATTATTCAGGAAGTCTAACTCTCTTATTTCAGAAATCTCTTTGCCATCTTGATTTTATGCATGCCAGAAGCCCAAACAGACAAAATTAGAGAGGCACAATGCATCTGTGTTTGTTAGCATAAGGCTTTTACTATCTTTTCCTAGTCAAAAATCCTCTCACTATCATCTCTTCACCTTTTGAAGCCAAAGCTCCTGCTATTCGTACATGGCATTCCAGCATCTCTTAGAGACCCAGAAATAACTGCAAAACTTTGAAAGAGCACAAATTATAAACTCAAATCAAACAGAACATTCTTAAAAGCAAGCAGAATCTAGTGAGGTTTTTTAAAACAGAGATATAAAATTATTTTATTGCTCACTACAACAGTAAACATCTCAGTTATAAAATAGGAAATGTTTATCTGGGCAGAGATTACTTAATGTATCTATATGAAATCATCTGGTTCAGAACATATGAAAAGAATGCTTTTGAAGACAGTGCCAGAAAACACTCACTTTCTAAAGGTTACCTTTAAAAATTTACCTTAGAATAGTACCAAGAAATGGTTGCAAATTGGTCAGTTTCCTAATTTCATACAGGTGATTTTTTAAAAATTGTACCCCAAGGGATAAGCCCAAGAGAAATGAAAACATGTACACATAAAAATTTGTTTTATGTACATGAAAGTTCAGAGCAACATTATTCATAATAGTCAAAAGGTGAAAACAACTAATATGTCCATCAATTGATAGATTTTTTTTAATGTGGTAAATCCATACAACAGAGTATTATTTGGCCATAGGACTGAAATACTGATACATACAATAACATGGATGAACCCTGAAGATATTATGTGGGGTGAAAGAAGCCAGTCACAAAAACCACACACGGTCATACGAAATGTCCAGAAAGGGGAAACATATAGTAGATTAATGGTTGCTTAGAGCTGGGGCAGAGGGGACACGGAAAGATGGACGGGTGACAGACAGCTAAGACAGAAGAAAGTTTCTTCTTGAGGCAATGAAAATGTTCAAAAATTGACTATGGTGATGACTGAACTTACCTGTAAATATATTAAAAATTACTGAATTACACACCTTTTAATGGGTGGATTGTATGATATGTAAATTATATTTTAATAAAGTTATTAAAATGTTTAAATAAATCAATAAATCCAAGTAAAGCACTATTATAATAGAACCCTGTCTGCAAAGAGTCGGACATGACTGAGCGACTAAACTGAACAGCCTCTGCTCAGAGGCCTCTAAGCATTAAAGCACTGAAAAATGGGTTTTAAACTTATATTAGCATTTCACCCTGAGAATGAAAGGAAGTATTCTTTAGAGTGTGTGAGCCATTCCACACAGTGTTATGACAACGCTGCTGCTGCTAAGTCGCTTCAGTCGTGTCCGACTCTGTGTGACCCCATAGACGGCAACCTACCAGGCTCCCCCGTCCCTGGGATTCTCCAGGCAAGAACACTGGAGTGGGGTGTCATTTCCTTCTCCAATGCGTGAAAGTGAAAAGTGAAAGTGAAGTCACTTCAGTCGTGTCCGACTCTTAGCGACCCCATGGACTGCAGCCTACCAGGCTCCTCCACCCATGGGATTTTCCAGGCAAGAGTACTGGAGTGGGTCACCGTTGCCTTCTCTGGTTATGACAATGAGAGCATTCCAAATGACAGATGTATGACCAAGGGAGCACCTACTAGACAGATTCTCCCAGATGTAACAACTACAAACTCTGGACAAAATATAAAAAAGCAACTACTGGAAGGCACAGGAAAGGAAACAAAAACAGGCCAAGTCTGGAGGGAAGGGAGTCCTGGCAGAAGAGAGGGGCAGAGGTCAGTTTCAGGGTTTGTCCTGCCTCTAGTCCAGCGCAGACCACAGCGGGCACAATATGGGGCAGGGCGACAGAAACTCCAACAGAAAACCTGCGGTTTTCCTGCCCTCTTCTTACTTGTCACCCTGTGACCTCTGAACATCTCTGCCCTAGGCTTCTATGAAACCCAGCATCTCTGGGATCCTTTCCTTCTTGTCCAACAACTCTGGTATCTCTTGATCCTTCCTCTTTTCTCATCTCCCCTGAACACCAGCATCCTCCAAGGCTTTGTCCTCCACTTTGAATCAGTGCACTTTCTCCTCACAGTTCATCTACCCCTGCTACTTCCGCTGAGACTCCCACCTTCACAAATACAGGCAGGCTAGGCTCCCTTCTCAGCTTCCCTTCCTGATGGTTCCAGTTTCCAACCAGTAACAGCAGGATGAGAGTTAAATTCTAAAGTGTACAGAAGCCAAAAAATCACACAGACTCACAATTTTCCTTGAAATTTTCTTAGGAAGTTAAGAAATTCTTACAGTCCTCCATTTCTTGGCCCAGCCTGCACTGTTGAATTTGCTCATGATAAATGCACTTAAACTATGGCTCTACTGTATTCAGTTGTCCCATAAAAATCTCCAGCTTATCATGTCCTAACTGAACTTCCAGCCTGACCTCCATCTACCTGCATCTCAGTCCTCTGCCTTTTCTTCCCATGTTAACAGATGGCACCAAAGCCAACCTGGTTGCCCAAGCTAGAAATCCGAGAGTCAGCCTTGACTCCTCTTTCTCCTTCATGCCAAAATCCTAAGCAGTCTTGATTTCCATTGATTTTCATGCACCAAATGCTTTAATTCAAGCTCTTGCCATCTTTTACTCAGATGATAGCCAGTCACCAAATTGGTCTCCCTGCCTTCATTTCTTTCTACCATCAGTTCCCTATAATGTATTCAGGTCTTTTGTCTTTTACAAATGCAAAAGCAATCAGATTTCTCCTTGCCCAGAAAGATCCTCCCGTAGTAAACCACCATCCAGAGCAGCAGAAACCACTCTTACGAATCATACTAATGTTAATTTTAACTTCATTTTTCTTTAATAATGGCATCACTCACCAACAAAGGAGAGCAGGATCACCAGCAGGACAATGAGAGCACAGATACAAGGAATCAGGACCAGCAAGAGGAAACGAAGAATATTCACAGTCGTCAGCTTCCGAGAGCAGCCATCACCCATGTCATCATCATCAGCTCCCAAAACCTAAAGTAGAAAATGAAAATGAAACATGGTTTTAATATTGCAAACCAATTCAATACACAGTATGACATTTTAGAGGACAGCAGTCCATTTAGAGCAGAAGTGAAGTGAAGTGAAGTCGCTCATTAGTGTCCAACTCTTTGCAACCCAATGGACTGTAGCCTACCGGGCTCCTCCGTCCATGGGATTTTCCAGGCAAGAATACTGGAGTGGGTTGCCATTTCCTTCTCCAGGGGAACTTCCCAACCCAGGGCTCGAACTCGAGTCTCCCGCATTGTAGGCAGATGCTTTACCATCTGAGCCACAGCAGTATCATGCTTAAATTTTCCTGTGTACTACATAGCATGAAATGAGTTTAGTCACCAAATCCCACTAATAAATAAACAAATGATTGTACAAACCATATTCCGGGCAGAGCAAACCATCTATTTCTGAAATGTTTTTCAGGAGTATATGGACTTATAACCATATTCCATCTTAAATTTGTTTAAACTTATCTGCTAATTTGGTATTATTCCACAGAACTCACCTTGACCTAGAGCTCTAAGCAAACTGCCTAATGCAGAGATTAAATACTGGTGAGTAGGGTGGACAGGGTATCATCCAGATTTCATTCTTGTTTGTCTCATTAGTCCTAACCCAAATGTGAATGAGTCTGGATAAAATAAGCTTTTAACCATTAATAATTCATCAAGATTGAATATTACTTACTACTTATTAAGTGGCAGGCTGAGTAATGAAAGAGAGCCTGTTCTGCTGGCCACTGACAATCTCTCTGTTGTCCACACTGCCCCTTCAGCCCATCAGAGAATGATGAGATACAAAAGTGATGATTCAAGTTGGAATTCTTATCTTCAAACTTTAAATTTTGCTAGCTCAATCTCTTGTCAGTAACAATGTCTGGAAATTCATGTATTGCAACTGGCTTAGTGCAGTAACTTGTTCAACAGAGATGGACTTAAAAGTGATTTGAGTCACAATGAGCAACACTTCTGATCCCATTAATTAAAATGTTTCTTATGGTTCTCTTTCAGACTTCTGACTCTCCATGCCATTTCTGACAGTTTCAGAGCTTGAACTATAGCCTTGGTGTACCCAGCTCTTGAATCTCTTGAGTCCTGAACTTCCTTTCAAGTTAGATCATAAATTTCTCATGCCTAATGCATAGTGTCATCTCTTCTCAGCATGTCCACAACCAAACTAATTTCCTTCTTTATCCCTACCCTGTGGCTCAACTGGTAAAGAATCCACCTGCAATGCAGGAGACCTGGATTCAATCCCTGGGTTGGGAAGATCCCCTGGAGAAGGGAAAAGCTACCTACTCCAGTATTCTGGCCTGGAGAATTCCGTGGACTGTATAGTCCATGGGGTCACAAAGAGTCGGACACAACTGAGTAACTTTCACTTTCATTTTTTCACTTTCAAACTAGTTCTTCTCCTGACTTCCATATATGTGCTAAAACAAATTCCACTACTCCTATAATCCCAAGACTCCAGACTTTTCCATGATCTCCATGCCATTCATTACCGGGTTTTGTTGGTTCTTCCCCTGTAAGAAGTATCTAATTTTTAAAACCAAATGACCTTTGAGAAAGGTCATTGACACTATGCATATAACTAACACCTGATAGTTTCCCATGTATAAAAAGGCAACTTTGATGCAATGCAAGGCATATGCCATTCTCTATTTCTGCTTTGTTCCTCCTACATCAAAATCAACTCTTGTTCACTAACACATATTTCAAACAGAGTTCACTAAACATACTGATGTGGTGACACTGTCTATAATTTTAAGAATTCTCTGTGGGAGACATTACTTGAATGAACATATGATGTTAGCTTGAGAATGGCTTGATTTCCTAGATTAACACCTTTACTGATCCATGCCTTTTGAACCTGGTTTAATCGACCCACCAATGTGAGATCCCTCAGACTTAATATACAAATAATTGGCACCATTTTGGAGGAGGTCATGGAAAGGATGTGACCCACCACATTGACCCATGAGCTGGACTCAGGCAATCAGAGGCTCCTCACCCACTATTCTGTCCTCAGAATGTATGTTACACCCACTGTTCCCACAGCCAAAGCTGTTTTCAAGGATGCAGCCTCGAGTAAGCAATGTGCTGCTGAGACCATCCAGATGGTACACATGACTGAATCCCATTATATGATTCTGGCAGGTGTGGAGATCTAATGACCTTGTAGTCACCCAAGACAAACCTTGCAAGTAAGTTACCTTGGTTATTAAAACTGCCACCTAGCAATCTGGAATGATCTACTGCCGGGAGCCAGCATGGGGAATCTCGCCTGTGGCAAAGGTCATGAGGAAGAGGCCTGACAGGCAAAGGCGAGATCAGGCCTTGAGGGAAACCGCCTGGACCTTCTTGAGCATCCGCCCCCAAAATAGAGTCTGTCTGCCTTATTCCATTATGCCTTTCACCAACTCTTCTGACATTAACAGGGGGCTATCCCTCACCACCTTTCTCTGAAAAGAGTTAACTTAGAGCTCCAGTTAATAAGTCTCCTGGGCATAACAAGAGTGTTTCAGTCCAAAAACTCCTCTGATGGCTCTCTAGCCTGCCTGACAAGTTTATCTGGCCTCTTACAACCACACATGTGATTGTTCACAGCCTCCCAACCGTGAGAGGTACGAGAAGCTCTAAACTTTTTAAATACAGAGTCTTTTGAGAAGTTAGAAATTGTTAGTGTAAGTATTAGTGGATTGTTAGAAATATACTGATGGAGGGTTTCATTGTTGAGCCAATATTTGCTGCTAAGTCTCAATATCCCTTGTCCCTTATATACATTAATTGATATAACTGGCATATGGGAAAAATAAGTAATAACCTTTGATGTTAATCACGTTAGACCTTAGGCTAGTAAATTCTTTTCTTGATTATAGCCCACTGCACCTTTTCCCTGTAGGAATGCAACTTTATCTGGTGCCTTCAGAGGGTGGTGCCTGGTTTAAGAAAAATCACCCTTGAAAAAAATAAGTTTTCCGGTTGACTGACCATCATCAGAAAGAAAGGGTCATAAAATTTTAGCAGGCCCCCTGGCCAGAAGATGTAAAATGACCTAAGAACTTTGTATGCATGCATAAAGAAGTGCCTGGTATCGATAAGGGTCAGGACTGCTGACCCCGCATGACTTTGTATTTCCCATTTATCTCTATGTACAACTTAAAGTATAGAAGCTTTCCTGAAAAATAGATAGACCAGTTCCTGTAAAGACTGGTTTCCCTCGTGTCTTCTTTTCTTTCTCTCCTTTTCAGGCTAATTCCCGTCTGGAGTACAGAGGCTCGCCATGTCTACTCATTTGCCTGGGCTTCTAAGACCTGAACAGGAAGGCGCTCTGCGTCTTCACTCCCTCAGGAGACCAGAAGGGCACCTGCGGCCTATGTAGACAGTGCAAGTCCCTTGTCTTAGGGCTTTATTGGCTTCCTGTGTAAACCAAGGAATTTCAGCCTCTTTTCTCCTCTATTTTCTCCACTGCACTATTTTTTCCTAATCTCTCTTTATATCTCTAAATAAATAAATCTCTCCTCACCGACCCAGTCCCCACTTTGGATACCCTGGATCCACCGGGGCTGGATCCCAGCAGTCTACCTCTTTCTTCAGTCTCTCCTTGTCCTCCATATATGGGAGCCAGTTTCAGATTTCACTCAACGAGAATTAACAGAATGATGCAATATAATATCTTTATAACACACTGATTATAACAGCGATGGGTGGTATCCTTTGAGGCTTGGACATAACATTTACCTGTAAAAAAACCAGTGTGGAACTATAGCTCAGAGACCATAGTAGAACTGACTTTTTTGCTTCATTTACTCAAGAAGTGGTTATTGATACATCTGCTAATTATAATAAGCACAGTGATGAATTTAACAATAATCTAAGAACAACTGTTCCTCCAAAGCTCACAGTCTTGTAGGAGAGGTAAGATATGGACATAAATAACTACATTTTGAGATAGCAAATGATCAGCACTGTGAGGCTTACAGGAATTGAAAAGACAGGAATACAATTTCTTGCTAGAAGATCACTTAAGACATTGTAAAGAACCAGCACTTGAACTAGACATGATTCTCAGAAAAGTATCACTGAAAAGTCCTGTTATAATTTAAAAGAGTGATAAAATACACCCAGAGAGGTAAGGAGTTATGAACTTTCTTTGGCTTCCACAACAATGGAAAAGATTTCTTTGTTAAGGAGGTCACAAGAGCAGTGTAGGAATGATCTTCTTGGGTGGCAAATGTACAGTGGCCTCAGTGCTATCTGAAATCCTATGGCCAAATACATCCCATTTAATATTCATAAGTGAAAATCAGTAGGGGAAGTGCCAGTGGCTCATTTTATTGTCTTATATAAGTATATCAACAAGTGCTTGATCTCCAGAAACCATATTCATGATTAATGCAAATGCTTTCTCCAGTGACTAGGAAATTGATTCCTTTTATGCAGGGGGGAAGAGGAAGAAATACTTAGAAAAAATCTAGAACTAAGAAATACTTAGAGGAAACCTCAGCCCTTTCCTAAAATGTTTAACTTTTCTCTAGCATTCATAGCCACTTAAGACTATTACTGTAAATGCTGCATTAGTCAGAGGCCCTTTGAAAAGTGAAAGTGTTAGTCACTCAGTCGTGTCTGAGTCTTTGTGATCTCTTGGACTGTAGCCCACTGGGCTCCTCTGTACATGGGATTTTCCAGGCAGGAATACTGGAGTGGGCTGCCATTTCCTTCTCCAGGGGATCTTCCCAGCCCAAGGATCAAACCCAGGTCTCCTGCACTGCAGGCAGATTCTTTACCCTCTGAGCCACTGGGGAAGCCATTGAGGTTCTTCTGAATATAATGCAACTCTCAGACTTTACTGTTGGGTGAATGAGGCCAGATGAGCTAAACCACTAAGACAATTCCTAAGTTTTATTTAGGTGGACTCAACAGCCCTCTCTGCAGAAGGTACCCTCTTCGAGAATCTACCCTCCACATACTTGAAACTGTAAGCCAAGCATTCCAACAGTGTGAGCAGGAAACAGTGCAACTGGCTGACCCACACAAATTTCAAATATGTAGTTCTTCAGATTAGTTCAGTCACTCAGTCATGTCTGACTCTTTGTGACCCCATGAATCGCAGCACACCAGGCCTCCCTGTTCATCACCAACTCTCAGAGTTCATTCAGACTCACATCCATCGAGTCAGTGATGCCATCCAGCCATCTCATCCTCGGTCGTCCCCTTCTCCTCCTGCCCCCAATCCCTCCCAGCATCAGAGTCTTTTCCAATGAGTCAACTCTTCACATGAGGTGGCCAAAGTACCAGAGTTTCAGCTTTAGCATCATTCCTTCCAAAGAAATCCCAGGGCTGATCTCCTTCAGAATGGACTGGTTGGCTCTCCTTGCAGTCCAAGGGACTCTCAAGAGTCTTCTCCAACACCATAGTTCAAAAGCATCAATTCTTTGGTGCTCACCTTTCCTCACAGTCCAACTCTCACATCCATACATGACCAGTGGAAAAACCATAGCCTTGACTAGACAGACCTTTGTTGACAAAGTAATGTCTCTGCTTTTGAATATACTATCGAGGTTGCTCATAACTTTTCTTCCAAGGAGTAAGCGTCTTTTAATTTCATGGCTGCAGTCACCATCTGCAGTGAAATTGGAGCCCCCCAAAATAAAGTCTGACAATGTTTCCACTGATTTCCCATCTATTTCCCATGAAGTGATGGGACCAGATGCCATGATCTTCATTTTCTGAATGTTGAAATTTAAGCCAAATTTTTCACTCTCCACTTTTCACTTTCATCAAGAGGCTTTTTAGTTCCTCTTCATTTTCTGCCATAAGGGTAGTGTCATCTGCATATCTGAGGTTATTGATATTTCTCCTGGCAATCTTGATTCCAGCTTGTGCTTCCTCCAGTCCAGCGTTTCTCATGATGTACTCTGCATAGAAGTTAAATAAGCAGGGTGACAATATACAGCCTTGACGTACTCCTTTTCCTATTTGGAACCAGTCTGTTGTTCCATGTCCAGTTCTAACTGTTGCTTCCTGACCTGCATATAGGTTTCTCAAGAGGCAGGTCAGGTGGTCTGGTATTCCCATCTCTTTCAAAATTTTCCACAGTTTATTGTGATCTACACAGTCAAAGGTTTTGGCATAGTCAATAAAGCAGAAATAGATGTTTTTTTGGAACTCTCTTGCTTTTTCCATGATCCAGCAGATGCTGGCAATTTGATCTCTGGTTCCTCTGCCTTTTCTAAAACCAGCTTGAACATCAGGGAGTTCACGGTTCACGTATTGCTGAAGCATGGCTTGGAGAATTTTGAGCATTACTTACTAGTGTGTGAGATGAGTGCAATTGTGTGGTAGTTTGAGCATTCTTTTGCATTGTAGTTCTTATGTTTTACTAATCTTGTTGGTAAAGATTCGTTTCTTATGTCTTAAAGACTACATTTATTTTAAAAGGTATCATGCTGGCTTACATATGCTGAATATAATCTACCTAACTAGAATATCTCCTTGAGTCTCTGGTTCCATTGGGATATCTTCTCATTCATCTCTTTTACATTTTTAATTCTGTTATGCTTGCCTCTTGGCATACTGATTAAACTATTTTCACAACAGCCATTCTGTCTCTTTTTTAAAGCCTATAGTTTGCCTATAATGCGTAAGTTTCATGTGTATAGCACAGTGACTCAGTTAATTGTGTGTATATACACACACACATATTCTTTTTCAGATTCTTTTCCCTTATCATTATTACTAAATATTGAGTATCAATCCCCGTATTATCTATAAAATAGATAACCAACAAGGACCTAGCTGTTGGTTATCTATTTCATATAAAGTAGTTTGGCTATGTTAATTCCAAACTCCTAATTTATCCCTACCCACTCCCTTCCCCTTTGGTAACCATAAGCTTGTATTCTATGTCTGTGAGTTTATTTCCGTTTTCTAAATAGTTCATTTGTATTTTTTTAGCTTCTACTTAGGAGCAATATCATGATATTTGTCTTTGGCTTACTTATCATACTTAGTATGATAATTTCTAGGCCCATATGTTTGCTGAATATGGCATTACTTCATTCTTTATGTCTGAGTAATATTCCATTGTGTGTGCATATTGAGAGACAGATATCACATCTTCTTTATCCATTCATCACAACAGCCATTCTCTGACACTTGCAGGACTTTGTCCATTGATCCTCTATCAACTCTATCAACTTTCTCCTTTCTCCATTTCCCTGCGTACCTTCTTTAAAATCTTTGGATCATTATTTCAATGATACTCTGGCTAATGCCCTGAACCACTTTGCCCCCTCTGGATTTTCTTCTCCCTCATCTTATAAAGGTCAACACGAGATGGAATTCAACAATCTTCTCTATATATCTACACCTGGACAACTGAATGTGTGGCTGTAAAAAGTTACTCAACAGGACTGACTGATTGCTAGTTTAAAGTCTACTCTATTCTCCTCAAACTATCTTTCCCTACTCTTCTGCCTTCTGCCCTCACTTTCAGAAAAGGATCCATCCCAATTCCCACCAAATGGAGAAAATAAAAACCATCAAATGGGAATTGCCTCAACACTGCCTGTTTTTACCATAAAGTTTTATTAGCATACAGCCCTGTTCATGCATGTGTATACTGTTACAGCTGCTTTCCTGCTACAGCAACAGCACTGAGTGGTTGCAACAGAGCCATGTGGCCCACAAGGCCAAAAATATTTACTATCAGGCCCTTTACAGACAAAGTTTGCCAACTCCTGATACAGAGTATCAGTGTATCCCTGCATCCATGGCTATTTTAATTGTTATAAATCTTAATATGATAGCCAAATCAAATTATAAATTCTTTTAAGAAAATCACATTATCTCTTACTAGGGCCCTTAGTAAAACCCGATATAATTGTACTGGTGGCAAACTGGCAATAAAAAAAGAAACTGCATAATTATTGCTGTAATACATGGTTATTTCATAAAAACATTCAAAGATAATCTTTTAAAAAAATTATCCAGACTTTTAATGCATTACACTTGAAGAAAGGAAAGCACTAAGTTTCAGGGATGTTCAAACTTAAATAGGACTGCAACATGCGTTATAAACTCTAAGGACCAACAGATACTCAGGAGATTATAAAAGAGAAACTACAAATTTATTCCTGCTTCTGCAAAAACAGGCAAAAATAATAGCACACAACGTGCTTAATGTGCTTAGTCACTCAGTCATGTCCGACTCTTTGCTACGATTTGGACTGTAGCCTGCCAGGCTCCTCTGTCCATGGGATTTTTCAGGCAAGAATACTGGAGTGGTTTACCATTTCCTTCTCCAGGGGATCTTCCTGACCCAGGATTGAACCCGCATATCCTGTGTCTCCTGCATTGCAGGCGGATTCTTTTCCCACCGAGCCACTGGAGAAGCCTCAAATAATAGCATAAACAATACTCAGTTGTATCTCTCTCTATGCAAGCAAATATTGCCCCTTCTCATTAGTGTATGCCCAGTATCTAGAACACAAGTCAGGAATTGATTAATACCTGTTGAATAAATAACTGAACTCAACCACCTAAACAAAAATTCTCTGTACATAACTATGTAAATAATCCTTTTTTAAAAAATGATATATGCCTCATAAGATCTATTCTTAAATCATCCAAAAACACTTTAGGGGAGAGAATATATTTGATAAAATAATAAAAATATTTTCTTTCAGGGAAAATATACTAAAATTTATAAAATCAGTTTTTACTAGGACTATTTATTAGTACTACTCCATACTCAAATTTCCTATCATGAACTTTGAAGTCAGTTAGAAAACGTTGTTTTAAAAAGTAAATTATCATGGATTTTATTATAGAAAAATATTTTTCAACACCACCCATGTTAAGAAAGAAGTAGGCTTGTAACTCTGTTAACCCCACACATCAGCAATCCCCAGACATTTTAGGTTCATGGTACCATCAGTGTCTAGGTACTATTTTCAGTGGACCTAGGCCAAAAGAAGTGCCTAATGGTTCCATTTATTAAGTAGCTTCATCCAACAATTTTGTAAGTACTTATATCCTAAAAATTTGGTAAACATTTGAAAAACTACTACATACAAGTTAAAAGCTTTAGATATTTTCATGCCATCCTTAACCACGATTACTTACCATCTTGGGATGTATGCATCTGTTGAGCACTGCTCAACACTTTAACCTCAGAATCAGCTTGAAAAACACCTCCACACATTGCCTGTTCCAAGTAGATTCTTGCCTGGTACAACTTTCTATACAGCAACCACCAAGAACCCAGATTTATGAAGATAGAATGACCTCAAAAGGAATAGAGCACAATCCCACGTTGAAAATGTGAACTATGTCAAGCTAGTATTTCATTTGGTAACCAACAAA
This sequence comes from Capricornis sumatraensis, assembly GCF_032405125.1. Lineage (NCBI taxonomy): Eukaryota > Metazoa > Chordata > Mammalia > Artiodactyla > Bovidae > Capricornis > Capricornis sumatraensis. The sequence goes on from NC_091075.1 coordinate 69,415,386, forward strand.
TGTCAAATATCACTAGATTTCCCTCAAAAATTGAAAATTACCAGCAGCCTCTATGAATCACTGCAGTGTCATAGGGTACTTCAGCACACAGTTTCAAAATCATGGTTCCAGACTATTTCCCCCACATCAATCTACATAAATCCCAATCCTTAAAGGAGTAACTCAAACTCCATCTCATTCAGGAAGCCTTCCTTGACTACCCAGACAGAAGCAATCTCTTTCTGCCTCATCTGAGTTTCTGGTATGAAAGAGACTAATTGACTCCCAGCATCTATTCTTTCCTTTGATCTTAGAAACAGAACCCTACATTTAGAATAAAGACACCATTTCCCAGTCTCTTCTAGAGTTGTGTGAGGCCATCTGGTCAAGCTCTGGACCATGAGATGAATTTCAAAATGGTCAATGTGACTTCCAGGAAGTATTTTCCGAGACAGGCGTATTGCCTTTCCTCTTTCCTGTTGGCTGGAAAAAGACAAGCTACCCACTCCAGTATTCTTGGGCTTCCCTGGTGGCTTAGAAGGTAAAGAATCCACACGCAATGTGGAAGACCTGGGTTTCATCCCTGGGTTGGGAAGATCCCCTGGAGGAGGGCATGGCAACCCACTCCAGTATTCTTGCCTGGAGAATCCCCATGAACAGAGGAATCTGGCGGGCTACAGTTCATGGGGTCACAAAGAGTCAGACATGACTGAGCGACTAAGCACAGCACTTATGTCATCAATCAGGATAAGTTCAGAAGAAAAATTTACAACTTAGTGATTTGTAATTAAAAATTGCTAATCTGTAATTTACTAAGTAAAGTGTGACAGCCAAAATGTTTTTAAATAGGGATTAGTAGACAGCAAACCATACAAAGTAAGGTTGGTCCTACCTTCTTTCCCCACATCCTCACCTTTCCCCTTCAAAATGCCACACTGACCCAAGAGGTCTTTTCAAAATGCTCATGTGGATGTGTCACCTGCCTACATAAAACCCTCCAGAGACTTGAAAGACAAAAACCAGTTTTCCTAACATGTTCTAGAAGACAGTGCTTCTCCAACTTCAGTGTGCACATGAATCACATGCAGAGAGTCTGACCCAGTAGCTTTGGAGGTGGTGGGGTGGGGCTTGAGATTCTGCATTTCTTACCAGCTCCCAGAGGATGCTGATGAGGGTGGTGTGAGGACCATACTTTGAGTAGCAGGATCTGGAGACTCTCTAGGTGTGCCCTGCCTACACCAGGTTAATTACAGCAGTTCATGACTTTACACTTCTCAAGCCCATCCCCTTCTCTCCACATCAGCCACCTAGGTCCTCTCAGTTCCCCATTATCACTCTTTGCCTGGACTGGCCTCCCTCCATCCCCAACCTTTGGGAGTCACTCAGCAGTCACCCTTACACATCAACTCATGACCCATGCTTGTTCTGGTCTTTCTGTCCTATATCCCAGTTATCATTTACATATATTTGTTTGAATATTAGATTATGTTGATTATTCCTGCTAGACTGTAGACTCTATGAGGTCAGGGACCAAGCTGGGTTTTGCTTCTCATTGTAGCCCCAGTATTTTTAAAGGGCCTGGCTTGTAGCACACACTTCATAAAGATATCAAAAATAATAGATAAACTCTTCTACTACACCCTCCCATTGTCAGAAGAGTCTTAAAAATACAAGGAATTGAATGCTGCTGCTCCATGTGTGAATAATTATTACAGTCATTATAATAGTAAGTATAGCCAGAAACCCATTGACCTTTTCCTGTGAGCCAGGCATTCCTCTAAATGTGTCAGATACAGAAATACTCAAGACAGCTCTACTGAGTGGGTGCTATCACCGTACCCATTTACAGAAGAGGAATGTAAGGATCTTTGTGAGTAATTTAATTAAAATAATTCAAGCTAATCAACGAAAAAGGCAGATCTAAACTGATTCCCTTTTCTGAAATTCTGAAGGTGACTAGAGATCCATGGTTTTTAATTTGGCTTGAATTCTAGATCACTGCTTTCAGAGCTCCCTGGAACACGCTATCTACTCTCCAGATCTGTCTACAAAGACAGACTGAGGTTTCCCCCACTGAGCCACACAGAGCTGACCTCAGGTGATCCCAAACCTACGCAGGACCAGATCTCATAATGTAGCCATTGCAGGGTAAGCAACAGACTTCTTGAGTCTCCATGCTTCTGCCCTCCTTGCAAGTCAGACACAGCCTAACGGAGGATGACCACTCACGGCAGTTGGACAATGAGAGCTACGTCTTAGAAACGGCCTCTCTGTGGTATTATTTCTAGAGCTCACATTTCAAAATTATTTTTAAAACTTTAACCTAATTATCTAATAAAGCCTTGATTATGTGGAATCTTTACAGAAGTTTACTATTCTCCACCTTTTGTAGACATGGAAAATGATAAGAAAATAAGCAAATTATAAAGAATTTATAAAATACTTCCAGAGAATGAAATGCAATTCCAGAAAATGTGAAATCTTCTACAACTTCCATAGCTTCAAATGTTTTGCCCTGAGAATGACATGTAAGTATTGGCCTTGATCATCAGTTCCCAAAGATGTTGTATGCTTTAAGACAGTGCAAGAAAAGTCATTTTCAATAGCAAAGATTGAAACAGAAAAGAGGTTCAAGTTTATATTTAATAACATCAACAACAATTAACAACAAGAAGAAAAATTCCAAAGTTTTGCTAAACATATGCCATTTTGGCCTTACAAGAGCTCGAGAATTTATAATATTCACCAAATGATACCATCCACAAAGAGACTAACATCAGCTTACTACTTTTAAGGTATAGCATCAAATATAAGAGATATGCTAATATTTTTATTTCAAATAGGACATGTTTAAATTGCAAAGAGACAAACTTGAAGTTGTATATAAACTGTTTCTCATCAACAGAATATTTTAAAATGTAAAGGGTAATTCTACCTTTATAATGTGATGCTATATTATAGATTTTATGAAGAAATAATTATATTAAGTCCAATTGTGAAATTAAGTATACTTGGTTAATGCAGGATAGTTAAGTAACATAGTCTGAACTAGCTGCACAAATATTACTACACAAAGTTTATCCTAATCCATACGTCAATCTGGATTTAGTAAAATTCTATTCATAGCTCTCAACTTTATGATATGGTCAAGTCAAAATAAGAAAATATTCTTAAACTAAAATGAATGTGCACATTTTAATGGATGGGGTTGTATGTAAAATCATGGTAGAATTCTGTGACCATCTGTCCTACACAAAAAATTTGCTTACAATGTTAAAAACAATTAAGAACAAGACATCCAAAGGCAATACCATGTACTTGGTTTGAGGCTCATTGAGCACCCTGATTCTTTAGACAGGAAGGTGGTGAACTGCACAGGCCTTCATACTTACTGTTACAAGAGAACAGCCTGCCATGAGCACAAGGTCACTCCAGCTGATGTAGCCTGCACCAGGTGCAGGAGCTCCCTCTAAACTCTGTGGAGATGTTACATTGTCACATCATGGTCCTCATGGTCCATGGTCCATGATCCTGAGAAAAGGCAGATGCTAAGACTCCACCAGCTGACAGTCAGCCTGGAACAGTATCCTGCACACAACCGTCAGTCCAAAATGTGATGTGAATTGTTGTTTCAGTGTTAGAGATGGAGCTTCTCCAAACTACCTCCACTCTCTGTACACTGAGTAAAAATGAGCCAATGTTATCCACTTATTTTAGAAAGGAAAATCTTCCACTGCTAGATGCTTTCCTCTCTGTCCTCAATAAACTGAAATCACTCCTTATGTGAATCAAGAGAAGATTTATTGAATATAAGATCAATCATCTAGCTATTTCTCAAACCAGGCATCTCTCAGTCCTCGCTCATACTAGCTTCCACTCTGTCAAGAACCAAAAGGTCTCCCAAATCATCCATCAGTGAAGTATACCAAACCCAAATGTCTTTTGTTGTGATGTTTGTTTTTAATGCCCCAAGAGGCCTGAAGAACAAGCATCTGGTTTCTGGTTTTCAGTAAGTCTTTTCATCCCATTTTCTGGCATTTAATTGAAGCATATAAAGTTCAAATAACTCACACACTCTTTCAAAATGAAATTACTCAATTCACACCAGAACACATGGTTCTGCAATCCAGTCCTGCTCACATTTTCTTCTTTGAAAATTAACAGCATCAACTAGTCCTCCCTGGAGTTTCCTAGTCACACATCCCAGAACAGTTATTCAATATGGAGACCAAATATCAACACGATATTTTTCCTTTCAAGAAGACCTGTAATAATAATCCAATATCCAGACAGCATATCAATTCAGTGTTTGTTTGGAGGGTAGTGGTATTTAGCTGAAGTCTGAAACATGAGAGAAAAGACTAGAATGCTTCAGAAGCAATTTCTACGATACTGTCTCCACCACTGAAAATCTAGGTGAGCTTATAAAGTCATCACCCTGTTCCAACCATATATTCATATCTGTAAATAAAGGATAAAAAATAAATGCCTTGCTCCAACCACAAATATTCCAACAATAAAATGAAATTGACAAAGCAAAAGAAAAGTAAGGAAATAGTGATAATAACAACGTCTCTTTCAACTTTAGAAAGCTGTAGGAGTCTTGATTTTTCTTGAACACACAGCATGAAATTTGTTCAAATCAGTCTGCCTGGAGGAAAGTTATAACCTTTGTTAAAGTGAGGAGATGTCTTCAAAGGCAACATGAGAACTTTGAAGGTAAACCCCATTTTCTTTAGAGCCCGGTGGGAGGGTCACATGCCTGTGATAGTTTCTGAAGATGATCTTGGAAAGAAACAGCAGGCAACTCCCCCCACCTAGATGAGGCAGATAAATGAGACCCCATGTCCTCTTTTGAGATGGCTTTGCCCCCAATCTCAAATATGTCAATGATATCATTTTACAGCAGATACAAATCTTGAAGTAATAAAAGATTCCATTTAAGACAGATACAATATCAGAACTCTTTCTGCATATATTGCAGAGTCTTAAAGGTCCCTCCTTTTTTTCAGTATGTATTTCTGGAAACAATGAAGACTACAGAATAGGGGGAAAAAGGAGGGTTGTGCTCTCCATCCTTCAGGAAATTAAATATTTGACATTTACTAATTAAAATATTCTGAATTTCACATTCTGATTACAAGTTACTTCATTTCTAAGGAAGCTGTGGCATAATTCAGAGAAACCTCAGATTTCCAAATGAAGCCAAACCTATCTTTTGTGTAGCATGAAGTAAGCTATTGAATTTGTGTCCACTGTAGACACCTAATTGACTCACTGATCTAATAATGATGGAAATCTTGTGACTTTCAAAAACTGAAACTGATTGGCAGAGTAGAGAACTACAAACCTAACTTTCTACAGCTGAAAACAATCAGGGGATGCATACAAGACAAAATAGATTTTATACTCTACAACAATTCATTTCAGGCATTTCAATGCAAAGTAAAACATAAACAGATGTTGAAGACAACCTACTGAACCTACCTGCTGAATCTTGTAGTAAAGAAAAAAAAAGTACAAGTAAGGTTTTCATGCATTAGATGGAACAGCAGTTTCTTTCTGAATACCTGGAGCAAAAGTGGATTTCAAACTCAACATTCATCATACATGTTGCTGTATTTCATGAAGATCTAGTTGGACAATATAGAGATGGTATGCACTGGGGTTTCCATTACCAAAAAAAAAAAGTCTGTTTCATGTCAGAAATCTCATTAATTTGGTTTATTCCATTCGTGCTTATTGAGCACCTATTTTGTGCACAGCCAAGCTGTAAGTATAGGAGGACAGGAAAGACGGTCCTTGCCATCTGGGAGCTGACAGCCTACTTCCACCATATACAGCATCATGGGTAACTTCAAGACTGTTTAACAGGAGAGTCACATGGTTTGCAGAAAGGACTACGAGTTAACCATGGGGCAGAGGAAACCAGGACACGCTTAGTCCACATTGTTATAAGCTGCATTCAGGTCCATGGAAAGAAATCAACAAGAGGTGGAACCAATTACTCAGATACACAGAGCTTGTTTACAAGTGTTCCAGTCCTCCATTAGTTCAGTTCAGTCACCCAGTTTTGTCTGACTTTGCGACCCCATGGACTGCAGCATGCCAGGCTTCCCTGTCCATCACCAACTCCTGGAGTTTACTCAAATTCATGTCCATTGAGTCCGTGATGCCATCCAGCCATCTCATCCTCTATCAGCCCCTTCTCCTCCCACATTCCATCTTTCCCAGCATCAGGGTCTTTTCAATTGAGTCAGTTCGTCGCACCAGGTGGCCAAAGCATTGGAGTTTCAGCTTCAGCATCAGTCCTTCCAATGAATATTCAGGACTGATCTCCTTTAGGATGGACTGGTTGGATCTCCTTGCAGTTCAAGGGACTCTCAAAGTCTTCTCCAACACTACAGTTCAAAAGCATCGATTCTTTAGCACTCAGCTTTCTTTATAGTTGAACTCTCACGTCCATATATGACTACTGGAAAAACCATAACTTTGACTAGACAGACCTTTGTTGGAAAAGTAATGTCTCTGCTTTTTAATATGTTGTCTAGGTTGGTCATAACTTTTCGTCCAAGGAGTAAGTGTCTTTTAATTTCATGGCTGCGGTCACCATCTGCAGTGATTTTGGAGCCCAGAAAAATAAAATCTCTCACTGTTCCCATTGTTTCCCCATCTATTTGCCATGAAGTGATTGGACCAGATGCCATGATCTTAGGTTTCTGAATGTTGAACTTTAAGCCAACTTTTTCACTCTCTTTCAATTTCATCAAGATGCTCTTTAGTTCTTCTTTGCTTTTTGTCATAAGAGTGGTGTCATCTACATATCTGAGATTACTGATATTTCTCCCAGCAATCTTGATTCCAGCTTTTACTTCATCCAGCCCAGTGTTTCTCATGATGTACTCTGTATACAAGTTAAATAAACAGATTGACAATGTACAGCCTTGACATACACCTTTCCTGATCTGGAACCAGTCTGTTGTTCCATGTCCAGTTCTAACTGTTGCTTCCTGACCTGCATACAGATTTCTCAAGAGGCAAGTAAGGTAGTCTGGTGTTCCTGTCTCTTTAAGAATTTTCCACAGTTTGTCATGATCCACAGAATCACAGGCTTTGGCATAGTCAATAAAGCAGATGTTTTTCTGGAACTCTCTTGCTTTTTCAATGATCTAACAGATGTTGCCAATTTGATCTCTAGTTCTTCTGCCTTTTCTAAATCCAGCTTGAACATCTGGAAGTTCATGGTTCACATACTGTTGAAGCCTGGCTTGGAGAATTTTGACTGTTACTTTGCTAGTGTGTGAGATGAGTGAAATTGTGCAGTAGTTTGAGTATTCTTTGGCATTGCCTTTCTTTGGAAATGGAATGAAAACTGATCTTTTTCCAGTCCTGTGTCCACTGTTGCATTTTCCAAATTTGCTGGCATATTGAGTGCAGCACTTTCACAGCATTATCTTTTAGGATCTAAAATAGGTTAACTGGAATTCCATCAACCTCCACTAGCTTTGTTTGTAGTGATGCTTCCTAAGCCCACTTACTTCACATTCCAGGATGTCTGGCTCTAGGTGAGTGATCACACTGTTGTGATTGGGTCATGAAGATCTTTTTTGTATAGTTCTTCTGTGTATTCTTGCCACCTCTTCTTAATATCTTCTACTTCTGTTAGGTCCGTACCATTTTTGTCCTTTATTGAGCCCATCTTTGCATGAAATGTTCCCTTGACATCTCTAATTTTCTTGAAGAGATCTCTATCTAGTCTTTCCCATTCTATTGTCCTCCATCTCATGGTTCTAATTCACTCTAAATGTGTTAATTAACCTCTGACAATGGTTCTAGATTTTAGAGACCTAATTCATTGATTTCATCAGAGAATGGTAGTTGGTTTTGCTACAAAACAAAAGAGAATGCAAGCCTTTATCTTCGTGTATTCCATCTTTTTGAGGTGAAGTAAGAACACAATTCAACAAAACTTTTACAAATGCAAAGCTAATAGAGCAATTCAAAAGCCCTGTGCAATTGAATGTCCTGACTCTACAGAAGCAGTTTAACTCAGGAAGTCAATGTGGAATGGTTTGAAAAACACACTTCAGTCTTATCTTCAGACCAACGAATTGATGAAGCTGAAGGAAGAGATTTCCTTAAGAGAAAGACTGAGGTTTGAGCAGATAGGCCGAGCAGATAGGAAGGAGAAAATGTGACTCTAAAGATCTAAACATATCAATATAGAAAGACAAAGAGTTATAACCAGTCTAATACCCTTAGACTGTTAGAAAGAGGAGATGTTCTTAGAGGTTACTAGATGATAATATATGTCTGGAACCTGAAGAAATCAAACAGTGGAGAAAGGGCAGGCTCTCAAAGAATAAATGAATTGACTGCCCCCAAGGAAGAAAGGACCTGAGAAATTACTGAAAGCCTCTTAAAGCTTCCCTCATAGCTCAGATGATAAAGAATCTGCCTGCAATGCATGAGACCTGGGTTCGATCCCTGGGTTGGGAAGATCCCGTGGAGAAGGGAATGGCAACTCACCCCAGTATTCTTGCCTGGAGAATTCCATAGACAGAGGAGCCTGGTGGGCAATAGTCCATGGGGTTGGAAAGAGTTGGACATGACTGAGTGACTAACACTTTCACACTTTCTTAAAGCTGCAGATAGTTCACTACAAGAATAATTAGGGGGCTTTCCCAGTGGCTCAATGGTAAAGAATCTGCCTGCCAATGCAGGAGACATGGATTTGATCCTTGATCAGGGAAGATCCCACGTGTTCCAGAGCAACTAAGCCCACATGCCACAACTATTGAGCCTTTGCTCTAGAGCTCAGGAGCCACAAGTACTGAGCCCACGTGCCACAACTATTGCAGTCCACATGCCCTAGAGCCCATGCTCCACCATAAGAGAAACCACTGTAATGAGAAGCCTGTGTGCTGCACCTAGAGAGCAGCCCCTCACCCCTACCCCTAGAGAAAAGCCCATGAAGCAGTCATGACCCAGCACAGTCAAAAATAAAACTATTTTTTAACAAAGAATAATTAGGGAACCAAGCCTTCAAGACTGGACAGCTATGTCAAGCAGCTATTGAAAATCGAGATATACTGGATGGGGTAAGATTTAGAAAATCCAGATAACATATATCCTTCTAGAAGTCTTTAGCATCAAGTTTCAGTCTGACACAGTTATTATAGGTGAGTACATAAGTATTGTGTATACACTTACTGAATGTTATAGAAAATTGATAGAAATAAGAGAAAACACAGCAAAGATGAAACACTTTAAAAGGGAACTGGGCAGTCCGTAACAGACTGAGTCCAAGCCTAGGTTAGAAGAGGACCTGATAGAAGAAAACCTCTTGGATAGAAATTAACCAGCTGGGGAGGTTTATTTGAAATGGAAGGTTTTGGCAGACCCTGAATTCACTGAGCATATTTCTGGCTATGGGAGTCATTGTAGGGGAAAATTTAGAAGAGTAAGAAAGGGAGAAAGTGTTGGCCAGAAAGCAAAAAGAAACTAAACGCAAGCCCAGCAAGGAGTACAGACCCACATGAAATACAAATGGAGAATAACCAAACTCAAACAGGTTGAAGGCTTTCAAACTTAGTGAGGTCTCCCTAGAAGAGGAGAGAACAAACAGAGACAAAAACAGTCTAGGAAAGAAAATATCTTATGAGGAAATTGCCAGGGGCCAGCTGAGGAACTCCGCCCATGACAAAGGTCATGAGGAAGGAGGCTTGGCATACACAAAGGCATGATCAAGCCTCAGGAAACCTCCAGTTCCCGAGCATCTACCCCCAAAACCAGAGTCTATCTACTTTACTGTTTCATGCTCTTGCCTACACCTCTGACTTTATGGGGGGCTGTTCCCCACCGGTTCTCTCGGAGAAGGAGTAAACATGCAGCTCCAAGTCAATAAAGATTCCTGGGCGTGACAAGAGTGTTTCAACTTACAAACTCCTCTGAAGGTTATCTAGCCCACCTGTATAGGTTCGTCAGGCCACATGTGATTGTTTACAGCCTCCCAACCTGAGAGGCATGAGATGTTTTAGACTTACTAAAGGCAAATTCTTTTGGGAAATTGTCAGTATAGTGGGTTGGTTAGGAATTATATTGGTGAAGGGTTTTTCATTTGTTGTGCCAATAATTGCTGCTAATTCCCTGCCCTGGGTGGGATAAGGGTGTCTCAGGTCAAACCTCTCTGCTGGCAAACTAGCTTGTGTGACAGGATTATCCATACTTCTGCCACTACACACATGATTGTTTACTACCTCTCAACCATAAACAGTACAGAGAGTTTTGGAGTATTTTGAGAGTCTTAATTAGCATAAGGCTTTTCTCATTGTTGAGTCAATGATTGCTGCCAGGCCTCCATATCCTTAGGTACCTGGGAATATATTCATCAATATATTTGGAATATAGAAAAGGAAATATAGTAGTTTTTAAGGTTAGCAATACTAGACTTTTTGAGTTAGTGAATTTTCTCTTTTGTAATAGATCACTGTACTTTGTTATAAATCACTGTGTCCTTGCTATGTAAAAATGTAACTTTATCACTATCTTAAGACTAAATAGATCTTAAGGGGAACATTGGTGAAAGGATTTTCATTTGTTGGGCTGATGTTTGCTGCTAAATCTCCATATTCCCTGCTCTTATAATAAATATAACTAACATATAGGAGAAATAAGTATTAACCTTTAAGATTAATCATGTTAACCTTGGGTTAAAAAAATTTGTTTCTTGATTGTAACTCACTAAATCCTCACCCTATAGGAATGCAACTTTATTTGGAGGGTGGTGTCTGGTTTAAGAAAAAACACCCTTGGAAAAAATAAGTTTTTTGGTTATCAGAAAGAAAGGGCCGTAAAATGTCAGCAGGCCTCATGGCCAGAAGATGATGTAAAACTCCTAAGATCTTTTTTTATGTAAAGCACCTGATTTTGACAAAGGTCAGGACTGCTGACCCCCACGTGACTCTGTATTCATCCCTATGTGTAACAAAAGGTATATGAGCAGACTTAAAAATAAAGAAATTGGGATCAGTTTCCGGAAAGACTGATTCCCCCATGTTGTTCTTTCTTGCTCCCCGTTTTTCTGGCTGAATTCCCATCTGGAGCATGGGTGCTCGCCACGTCTACTTACTTGCCCTAGTTTTCAAGCCCACGTGAGAAGGAGCCCAAGAAGGGGCACCTTCTGATATTCAAGTGGCACCAGTGGCCCAACATAGATGGTGCAAAATCCTTGTCTTGGAATTTTATTGGTATCCCACGTAAACCAAGTTATTCAGCCTCTTTTTCTCTGCTAATTTTCTAATCCCTCTCTATCTGTAATTGAATAAGTTATTTCCAAGGTCGCCGACTCCGTCCCCACCTTTGAATCACCCTGGATCCACCAGGGCTGGACCCTGGCAAGGAAATGACCATTCCCAGCAAGCAATACCAGAGAAGGCAATGGCACCCCACTCTAGTACTCTTGCCTGGAAAATCCCACGGACAGAGGAGCCTGGTGGGCTGCAGTCCATGGGGTCACTAAGAGTCAGACACGACTGAGCAACTTCACTTTCACTTTTCACTTTTATGCATTGGAGAAGGCAATGGCACCCCACTCCAGTACTCTTGCCTGGAAAATCCCAGGGACGGCAGAGCCTGGTGGGCTGGCATCTATGGGGTCGCACAGAGTCGGACACAACTGAAGCAACTTAGCAGCAGCAGCACCAGCAGCAGCAAGCAATGCAATGATAAGGGAGGGATAAGGAGGGAATCAGAGTCCTTAAAAAATGTGAAAGATGATGGGAGAGGAGAAATGATCCCATCAACCTTAGCCCAGTGAAGGGTTTCACATGGTCCTGATATAGAAGCAAAGACCAGAGGCACAACACATGTTATCTGTGGACACTGAATACCCACAACTGAGCATGTTCTTTTTTGTAAGGTCCCACCAGCCTCTAGTTCATCATTCTGGCCTGCTTTCCTGCCCTTGGCATCTGTGAAACACCAAGGAAACCCAAGACAGTCATGTCCTCTTTGGTTTAGAGAGTTCTAAGTTTTCCTGAGCAGGCACAGGAGGGCCTAGAGAAGCTATCCCACATTGAAGGTCAAGAACAGTGGCGGTAAGGAGATACCCTTTATCCAAGGTAAGGAGAGCGGCTGTGCTTTGTTGGAGCAGCCGTGAAGAGATACCCCACGGCCAAGGTAAGAGAAACCCAAGTAAGATGGTAGGTGCTGCAAGAGGGCATCAGAGGGCAGACACTGAAATCATACTCACAGAAAACTAGTCAATCTAATCACACTAGGACCACAGCCTTGCCTAACTCAATGAAACCAAGCCATGCCTGCAGGGCAACCCAAGACGGGCGCGTCATGGTGGAGAGGTCTGACAGAATGTGGTCCACTGGAGAAGGGAATGGCAAGCCACTTCAGTATTCTTGCCTTGAGAACCCCATGAACAGTAGAGAAAGGAAAAATGATAGGATACAAAAAAAGGAACTCCCCAGGTCATTAGGTGCCCAATATCCTACTGGAGATCAGTGGAGAAATAACTCCAGAAAGAATGAAGGGATGGAGCCAAAGCAAAGACAATACCCAGTTGTGGATGTGACTGGTGATAGAAGCAAGATCCGATGCTGTAAACAGCAATATTGCACAGGAACCTGGAATGTCAGGTCCATGAATCAAGGCAAATTGGAAGTGGTCAAACAAGAGATGGCAAGGGTGAACGTCGACATTCTAGGAATCAGCGAACTAATATGGACTGGAATGGGTGAATTTAACTCAGATGACCATTTTATCTACTACTGCGGGCAGGAGTCCCTCAGAAGAAATGGAGTAGCCATCATGGTTAACTAAAGAGTCCAAAACACAGTACTTGGATGCAATCTCAAAAATGACAGAATGATCTCTGTTCGTCTCCAAGGCAAACCATTCAATATCACAGTTATCCGAGTCTATGCTCCAACCAATAACGCTGAAGAAACTGAAGTTGAACAGTTTTATGAAGACCTACAAGACCTTTTAGAACTAACACCCAAAAAAGATGTCCTTTTCATTATAGGGGACTGAAATGCAAAAGTAGGAAGTCAAGAAACACCTGGAATAACAGGCAAATTTGGCCTTGGAGTGCATAATGAAGCAAGGCAAAGACTAATAGAGTTTTGCCAAGAAAATGCACTGGTCATAGAAAACACCCTCTTCCAACAACACAAGAGAAGACTCTACACATGGACATAACAAGATGGTCAACACCGAAATCAGATTGATTATATTCTTTGCAGCCAAAGATGGAGAAGCTCTATACAGTCAACAAAAACAAGACCAGGAGCTACTTATTACCAAATCCAGACTTAAATTGAAGAAAGCAGGGAAAACCGCTAGACCATTCAGGTATGACCTAAATCAAATCCATTATGATTATACAGTGGAAGTGAGAAATAGATTTAAGGACCTAGATCTGATAGACAGAGCGCCTGATGAACTATGGAATGAGGTTTGTGACATTGTACAGGAGACAGGGATCAGGACTATCCCTATGGAAAAGAAATGCAAAAAAGCAAAATGGCCGTCTGGGGAGGCCTTACAAATAGCTGTGAAAAGAAGAGAGGTGAAAAGCAAAGGAGAAAAGGAAAGATATAAGCATCTGAATGCAGAGTTCCAAAGAATAACAAGAAGAGATAAGAAAGCATTCTTCAGCGATCAATGCAAAGAAATAGAGGAAAACAACAGAATGGGAAAGACTAGAGATCTCTTCAAGAAAATTAGAGATACCAAGGGAACATTTCATGCAAAGATGGGCTCGATAAAGAACAGGAATGGTATGGACCTAACAGAAGCAGAAGATATTAAGAAGAGGTGGCAAGAATACACAGAAGAACTGTACAAAAAAGATCTTCATGAGCCAGATAATCATGATGATGTGATCACTCATCTAGAGCCAGACATTTTGGAATGTGAAGTCAAGTGGGCCTTAGAAAGCATCACTATGAACAAAGCTAGTGGAAGTGATGGAATTCCAGTTGATCTATTTCAAATCCTCAAAGATGATGCTGTGAGAGTGCTGCACTCAATATGCCAGCAAATTTCGATAACTCAGCAGTGGCCACAGGACTGGAAAAGGTCAGGTTTCATTCCAATCCCAAAGAAAGGCAATGCCAAAGAATGCTCAAACTACCACACAATTGCACTCATCTCACATGCTAGTAAAGTAATGCTCAAAATTCTCCAAGCCAGGCTTCAGCAATACGTGAACCATGAACTCCCTGATGTTCAAGCTGGTATTAGAAAAGGCAGAGGAACCAGAGATCAAATTGCCAACATCCACTGGATCGTGGAAAAAGCAAGAGAGTTCCAGAAAAACATGTATTTGTGCCTTCTTGACTATGCCAAAGCCTTTGACTGTGTAAATCACAATAAACTGTGGAAAATTCTGAAAGAGATGGGAAAACCAGACCACCTAACCTGCCTCTTGAGAAACCTATATGCAGGTCAGGAAGCAACAGTTAGAACTGGACATGGAACAACAGACTGGTTCCAAATAGGAAAAGGAGTACGTCAAGCCTGTATATTGTCACCCTGCTTATTTAACTTCTATGCAGAGTACATCATGAGAAATGCTGGACTGGAAGAAGCACAAGCTGGAATCAAGATTATCAGAAATATCAATAACCTCATATATGCAGATGACACCATCCTTATGGCAGAAAGTGAAGAGGAACTGAAAAGCCTCTTGATGAAAGTGAAAGAGGAGAGTGAAAAAGTTGGCTAAAGCTCAACATTCAGAAAATGAAGATCATGGCATCTGGTCCCATCACTTCATGGGAAATAGATGGGGAAACAGTGAAAACTGTCAGACTTTATTTTTTTTGTGCTCCAAAATCACTGCAGATGGTGATTGCAGCCATGAAATTAAAAGACGCTTACTCCTTGGAAAAAAAATTATGAGCAACCTCGATAGTATATTCAAAAGCAGAGACATTACTATGCCGACTAAGGTCCGTCTAGTCAAGGCTATGGTTTTTCCACTGGTCATGTATGGATGTGAGAGTTGGACTGTGAAGAAGGCTGAGCTCCAAAGAATTGATGCTTTTGAAGTGTGGTGTTGGAGAAGACTCTTGAGAGTCCCTTGGACTGCAAGGAGATCCAACCAGTCCATCCTGAAGGAGATCAACCCTGGGATTTCTTTGGAAGGAATGATGCTAAAGCTGAAGCTCCAGTACTTTGGCCACCTCATGCGAAGAGTTGACTCATTGGAAAAGACCCTGATGCTGGGAGGGATTGGGGGCAGGTGGAGAAGGGGATGACCCAGGACGAGATGGCTGGATGGCATCACAGACTAGATGGAAGTGAGTCTGAGTGAACTCTGGGAGATGGTGATGGATAGGGAGGCCTGGCGTGCTGCAATTCATGGGGTCGCAGAGTCGGACACGACTGAGTGACTGAACTGAAGTTTTCCACTTTGGAAAAGAAAATGGCAACCCACTCCAGTGTTCTTGCCTGGAGAATCCCAGGGAGGGGGAGCCTGGTGGGCTGCCGTCAATGGGGTCACACAGAGTCGGACACAACTGAAGCGACTTAGCAGCATTAGCAGCAGCAGAGAATGCAATGGCAACCCACTCCAGTACCCTTGCCTGGAAAATCCCATGGACGGAGGAGACTGGTAGACTGCAGTCCATGGGGTCCCTAGGAGTCAGACACAACTGAGCAACTTCACTTTCACTTTTCACTTTCATGCATTGGAGAAGGAAATGGCAACCCACTCCAAGGTTCTTGCCTGGAGAAAATCAAGGACAGGGGAGCCTGGTGGGCTGCCATCTTTGGGGTCGCACAAAGTCAGATAGGACTGAAAAGACTTAGCAGCAAGTTTTCCAAAATTTATAAGCAATGGAGTCCTATCAAATATAGAATACCTCCTCAAAATTTTACACACAGTCCGGGAGATTCCAACTGCCATGACCACCCCAAGGCTAGAAAAGTAGTCTCTCTCAGGATGTTTTCTGGGTCTACAAAGTACAAAAGTGGAACCAAGAGTGTGGACTCCCAGATGTGTCACTTCCCTCCCAAATCAAACCACCGATGGTTTCTTCAACTATTGTTTAGGCCAAAATTAGGCCAATTTAAATATATAGCTGCATTCACAAGAAAGAGTGAAATCCTTTCGGGCAAGAAAAGACAGGGAAACTGAAATCCAGGGCATGAAGTGTGAAAATTGAGGCTGAGAGTTCTGGCAATTAGGGGTGCAGGGAGAAATGGGTTCTGGACCTCAAAATAGGCCCAGTTCACTTGGGTTTTGGGTTTGGATGCTAAGGAAGGAACCTGAGAAAAGGTCTAGGCTAAGAGTTGGAGCTGAGAGCCTTGACTCAAGCCAGGATGCTCAGAGGAACACATTTTCAGTGAAACATTTCTAGAACACATTCTAGAAAAGTTTCCTCTTGGTTAGCCCAAGAAAAGGACCAAAAGAAACATATGTGTAAAGGGGAAACAAGTTAAAAGCTCTTAAGAAAATATAAAAAAATTCCTAGCCTGTCTCATGAGCAGGGCTTGGCACCAAATTTATATGATAGTTAAGGCGCACAATTCTGAAGCTAGGAAACTAATATAAAAATATATTAGACTGGAGATTCTACTAGGTGCCTGTCAGAAGAAAACTAAAACCACTCTGCATATCCATGTAACCCTTCCCCATCCTGCAAAATGAGCTCATTAAAAAATAATAATAAAATGACTAGCACATGAGAAAGTGATTTGCCAGATTGTGTTAAGATATGAAGGTAGAGAAATGGGCAGGCAAATAGCTCCTGTCCTCATGGAACACACACTCAACCAGAGAAAAAACAGTAAATAGCTATACAAATATTCACCTAATTTCAATTGTGATAAGTGCTATATAGACAAAACACTAGGTACAGAATTTGTGGTAATGCAAAAAAAAAAAAAAATCCCCAAACTTGCCTTTTTTGTTAAAATGTAATATGTTGTTCGTAAATGACATGATTGATAAGAGAGTCAATACTTAAAATATTTAAACAGCTCAACATCAAAATAACAAGCAATCTGATTTAGACATGGGCAGAAAGACCTGAATAGACATTTTTTCTAAAGAGGACATCCCAATGGCCAACAGGTACATGAAATGATGCTCCACATTGTTAATTGTCAGGGAACTGCAAATCAAAACCTCAATTAAAAATAAAAACACAATGCCATATCACCTCACGCCGGTCAGAATGGTTATCATCAAAAATATCAAATGTTGGCAAGGATGAGGAGAAAAAGAGACCTGGTGGGCTCATACACTGTTGGTACAAATATAAATTGGTGCAGCCACTGTGGATAATAGCATGAAAGTTTCTCAAAAAACTAAAAATAGAACTACCATATGACCCAGCAATTTCACTTCGGTATATATCTGACAGAAACAAAAATACTAATACTAAAAGATACTAGTATCTCCATGTTCATAGCAGCAGTATTTGTAAATGCCAAAATACAGAAGTAACCTAAGCATCCAGCAACAGATGAATGGATAAAGTGGTGTATGTATATAGGAATATTACTCACCCATAAAAAAGAATGAAATAATGCCATTTGTGGCAAGATGGATGGACTTGAAGGATATAATGCTAAGTGAAATAAATCAGAGAGAAAGACAAATACTGTATGTATTCACTTATATGTAAATCTAAAAAATACAACAAACGTGAATATTAACACTAATGAAGCTGACTTTCAGATACAGCAAACAAACTAAGTGATTATCATGGGGACAGGGAAGGGAGAAGGGACAGTGCAGGGGTGGGGAATTAAGAGGTACAAACTATTATGTATAACAGAAGCTACAAGGATATTTAAAAGTGGAGTATAACCTTTGAAATTGTGAATCTATACACTGTATAGATTCCATATACAGGTGTACTACTGTACACCTGTAACCTATATAATATTGTACATCAGTAATACCTCAGAAAAAACAAGACTGAAAAACATGTTCAACTTAACTACAAGAGGGAGCAGTCTAATAATGAAAATATTTCAATGACAAGGAATATTAATGAATGCTTACATATAGACATTCAAAACTGAATTACTAGAATTATGATTTCATTTATAGTAATGATTCTCAGATTCTTTCTACATGTTTCCCAAGGTGCTTTTTAATAAATTTACTTCTTTTTAATTAAATGACAATTGCTTCACAATTTTGTGTTGGACTCTTCTATACTTCAACATGACTCCATCATTCAGGACATAGGTTTACATATGTCCCCACCCTCTTGAAACTCCATCCCACCTCCCATCTCTTCCCTCCTCTCTTGGTTGTTACAGAGCCCTGGTTTGGGGTCCTTGAGTCATACAGCAAATTCCCATTGGTTATCTATTTTTCATATAGTAGTGTATATGCTTCCATGTTACTCTCCATTCATCCCATTCACTTCTCCCTCCCCTCCCATGCTTTTAATATGTTAATACATACATTATAAACTGTGCTAAATGTTTAATATTTATCACAAGAGTCCCAAAGATTAAGAATTACTTAACATTTCCCATTGCAATGAAAAGAATAAAATACTTAGGAATATATCTACCTAAAGAAACTAAAGACCTATATATAGAAAACTATAAAACACTGATGAAAGAAATCAAAGAGGACACTAATAGATGGAGAAATATACCATGTTCATGGATTGGAAGAATCAATATAGTGAAAATGAGTATACTACACAAAGCAATGTACAAATTCAATGCAATCCCTATCAAGCTACCAACGGTATTTTTCACAGAACTAGAACAAATAATTTCAAGATTTGTATGGAAATACAAAAAACCTCAAATAGCCAAAGCAATCTTGAGAAAGAAGAAGGGAACTGGAGGAATCAACTTGCCTGACTTCAGGCTCTACTACAAAGCCACAGTCATCAAGACAGTATGGTACTGGCACAAAGACAGAAATATAGATCAATGGAACAAAATAGAAAGCCCAGCAATAAATCCACACACATATGGACACCTTATCTTTGACAAAGGAGGCAAGAATATACAATGGAGTAAAGACAATCTCTTTAACAAGTGGTGCTGGGAAAACTGGTCAACCACTTGTAAAAGAATGAAACTAGATCACTTTCTAACACCACACATGAAAATAAACTCAAAATGGATTAAAGATCTAAACATAAGACCAGAAACTATAAAACTCCTAGAGGAGAACATAGGCAAAACACTCTCTGACATAAATCACAGCAGGATCCTCTATGATCCACCTCCCAGAATTCTGGAAATAAAAGCAAAAATAAACAAATGGGATCTAATTAAAATTAAAAGCTTCTGCACAACAAAGGAAACTATAAGCAAGGTGAAAAGACAGCCTTCTGAGTGGGAGAAAATAATAGCAAATGAAGCAACTGACAAACAACTAATCTCAAAAATATACAAGCAACTTATGCAGCTCAATCCCAGAAAAATAAACGACCCAATCAAAAAATGGGCCAAAGAACTAAATAGACATTTCTCCAAAGAAGACATACGGATGGCTAACAAACACATGAAAAGATGCTCAACATCACTCATTATTAGAGAAATGCAAATCAAAACCACAATGAGGTACCACTTCACACCAGTCAGAATGGCTGCAATCCAAAAATCTGCAAGCAATAAATGCTGGAGAGGGTGTGGAGAAAAGGGAACCCTCCTACACTGTTGGTGGGAATGCAAACTAGTACAGCCAGTATGGAGAACAGTGTGGAGATTCCTTAAAAAATTGCAAATAGAACTACCTTATGACCCAGCAATCCCACTGCTGGGCATACACACCGAGGAAACCAGAATTGAAAGAGACGCATGTACCCCAATGTTCATCACAGCACTGTTTATAATAGCCAGGACATGGAAACAACCTAGATGTCCATCAGCAGATGAATGGATAAGAAAGCTGTGGTACATATACACAGTGGAGTATTACTCAGCCGTTAAAAAGAATACATTTGAATCAGTTCTGATGAGATGGATGAAACTGCAGCCGATTATACAGAGTGAAGTAAGCCAGAAAGAAAAACACCAGTACAGTATACTAACACATATATATGGAATTTAGAAAGATGGCAATGACGACCCTGTATGCAAGACAGCAAAAAAGACACAGATGTGTATAACGGACTTTTGAACTCAGAGGGAGAGGGAGAGGGTGGGATGATTTGGGAGAATGGCATTGAAACATGTATACTATCATGTAAGAATCGAATCACCAGTCTATGTCCGATGCAGGATACAGCATGCTTGGGGCTGGTGCACGGGGATGACCCAGAGGGATGTTGTGGGGAGGGAGGTGGGAGGGGGGTTCGTATTTGGGATCGCATGTACACCCGTGGTGGATTCATGTCAATGTATGGCAAAACCAATACAGTATTATAAAGTAAAATAAACTAAAAATAAAAAAAATTTTTTTTAAAGAATTACTTAACATTTCCTAAAATTATAAGTTGTTATTTTAAAAAGGCTTTTGAGAGTACAGATTTCATTGGTATATCCATACTTTAAAATTTTATTTTGACATCTTTCCACAGTTAGTATTCCCAAGTAAAAAAGCATTTTAAAAATCAAAATGCAGTATTTCACGAAGAATAACACCTGTCAATTCTCTTGACTTTCTTTCCAATGCTAAAGTCATCTGTACTTTGAAACAAAAGAAAACATATAATTGACAAATTTTTTTAAATGTACAATATTGTGGATATGGGCTTCCCAGGTGTCATAGTGGTAAAGAACCTGCCTGCCAATGCAGGAGACATAAGAGATATGTGTTCAATCCCTGGATCAGGAATATCCCCTGGAGGAGGTCATGGCAACCCACTCCAGTATTCTTGCCTGGAGAATCCCATGGTCAGAGGAGCCTGGTGGGCTACAGTCCATGGGGTCATAGAGAGTTGGACACAACTGATGTGATTTAGCACACACTTTGGATATATCTAATTTGCCCATGAAGAAGAAAACCTCTGGATCTCAATTAAGGCAGTCTAAACTAATGAAGAGATGTCTTTAAATGTTTGTGGATGCTCAGCCACTTCAGACTCTTTCTGGTCCATGGACTGTAGCCTACCAGGCTCCTTTGTCCATGGGATTTTTCAGGCAGGAATACTGGAGCAGGTTGCCATTTCCTATTTCAGGGGATCCTCCTGACCCAGGGATCAAACCAGGGTCTCCTGCATTGCAAGCAGATTATTTACCTTTAAATGTTTAATAATCACCCAATCTTGATATATTGATTTTTTAATGGAAAGGATAAAAATCAATATATAATCAAGATTAGGTGATTATTAAACATTTAAACAATATATCAAGATTGATTATACATATTAAACAATATGCCAAGATTGCCAGGAGAAATAACAATAATCTCAGATACACAGGTGACACCACCCTTATGGCAGAAAGCAAAGAATTAAAGAGCCTCTTCATGAAAGGGAAAAAAAGCACCATGTCCTTACTGCCATTGGCCGCACATGGTGCGGTGTTGCTCCAGAATATTGCTTCAGAAAAATATCAAGCTCTGAGCCTTTGGAGTGGGAGCAATGACTCCAAGACCCTAGACTACCAGAGAACTAACCCTAGGGAATATCAAATAGTGAGAACTCACAGAAAGGAAACCACTTGAGTACAAGACCCGGTATCACCCAACCACCAGTAGCACCCTGTGCAAGATGCCTCATCTAAATAATAAATAAAACAAAAATACAAACCCAAACATCAGCAGACAGGATTACCACCTCACTTAGCCTTGCCCATCAGAGGAAAAACAAACAAACAAAAACTCAGCACAAATCTCACCTTATAGGAAGCTCACACAAACCACTGGACCAACTTTAGGAGGGCAGAAACCAAAGGGAAGAAAGAATTCGACCTTCTTCAAGGAAAGAATTCAACTTTCCTTGAAGCCTGGGAAAGTGAGTGAAAGTGAAAGTGAAGTCGCTCAGTCATGTCTGACTCTTTGCAACCCCATGGATGGTAGCCTACCAGGCTCCACGGTCCATGGGATTTTCCAGGCAAGAATACTGGAGTGGGCTGCCATTTCCTTATCCAGGGGATCTTCCCAACCTAGGGATCGAAGCCGGGTCTCCTGCATTGCAGACAGATGCTTTACCATCTGAGCCACTAGGGAACCCTGGGAAAAGGAGACCTCAAACACAATAAATTAAAAAAAAATAATGAAAAGGCACAGAAATACTGCACAAATGAAGGAACAAACTAGAAACACAGAAGTCCAAATAAATGAAGAGGAAATAGGCAAACTACCTGAAAAAGAACTCAGAATAATGATAGTAAAGATTATCAAAAACCATGAAAACAAAATGGAAAAAAGGCAAGAATCAATTAACAAAGATCTAGAAGAATTAAAGAATAAACATACAGAGACAAACAACATAATTACTGAAATTAAAAATAGAAGCAATCAATAGCAGAATATCTGAAGTAGGAGAATGAATCAGTGAGCTGGATGATAAAATGGTGGAAATAACTTCTGAAGAGCAGAATAAAGTAAAAAGAATGAGAAGAATTGAGGACAGTCTCAGAGATGCCCAGGACCATATTAAATGCATCAACGTTCAAATTATAGGGGTCCCAGAAGAAGAAGTGAAAAGGAAAGGGTATGAGAAAATTTTTGAAGAGATTATAGTTGAAAACTTCCCCAACATGGAAAAGAAAATAGTCAATCAAGTCCAAGAGGCACAGAGAGTCCCACACAAGATAAACCCAAGGAGAAACATGCCAAGACACATACTAATCAAACTAACAAAGACTAAACACAAAGAAAGAATATTAAAAGCAACAAGGGAGAAGCAACAAGTAACATACAAGGGAAAATCCCATACACTTAACAGCTGATCTTTCAGCAGAAACTCTGCAGGCCAGAAGGGAATGGCAGGATATATTTAAAGTACTGAAAGGGAAAAATCTACAACCAAGATTACTGTACCTAGCAAGGATCTCATTCAGAATTGATGGAGAAATAAAGGTTTTCAGACAAGCAAAAGTTAAGAGAATTCAGTACCACCAAACCAGCTTCACAACAAATGTTAAATGGACTTATATAGTCAAGAAATACAAGAGAAGAAAAAAGATCTACAAAATCAACCCCAAACAATTAATACAATGGCAACAGGAACATATATATCAATAATTACTTTAAATGTAAATGGATTAAATGCTCCATCCAAAAAATACAGACTTGCTTAATGGATACAAAAACAAGACACATATATATGCCGTCTATAAGGAATCCACTTTAGACCTAAAGACACATACAGACTGAAAGTGAGAGTATGGAAAAATATATTCCATGCAAATGGGAAGCAAAAGAAAGCTGGAATAGCAATCCTCATATCAGACAAAATAGACCTTAAAGATAATTACAAGAGATAAGGAAGGATACTATATAATGATCAAGGGATCAATCCAAGAGGAAGACATAACAATTGTAAATATCTATGCACCCAACATAGGAGCACCTCAATACATAAGACAAACACTAACAGATATAGAAGGAGAAATTGACAGTAACATAGTAATAGTAGGAGACTTTAACACCCCACCCACACCAATGGACAGATCATCAAAACAGAAAATTAATAAGGAAACATAAGTCTTAAATACATTAGGTAAGATGGATCTCATTGATATCTTCAGGACATTCCATCCAAATGCAGAAGAAAACACCTTCTTTTCAAGTGCACATGGAACATTCTCCAGGATAGACCACATCCTGGGTCACAAATCAAGCCTCACTAAATTTAAGAAAATTGAAATTGTATCGAGCATCTTCTCTGACCACAATGCTATGAGACTAGGTATCAATTACAAGGAAAAAAAGTGTAGGAAACACAAACACATGGAGACTAAATAACACATTTCTAAATAACCAACAGGTTACTGAAGAAATCAAAAGGGAAATAAAAAAATTTCTAGAAACAAATGACAATGAAAACATGATAACTCAAAACATATGGGATGCAGCAAAAGCAGTTCTAAGAGGGAAGTTTATAGCAATACAATCCTACCTCAAGAAGCAAGAAAAACATCAAATAGACAACCTAATTTTACACCTAAAATAACTGGGAAAAGGAGGGGAAGAAACAACCCAAAATTGGTAGAAGGAAAGAAATCATAAAGATCCAAGCAGAAATAAATTAAAAAGAAATGAAATAAACAATAGTAAAGATTAATAAATCTAAAAGCTGGTTCTTTGAGAAGATAAAGAAAATTGACAAACCTTTAGCCAGACTCATCAAGGGAAAGAGAGAAGAATCAAATCAACAAAATTAGAAATGAAAAAGGAGAGGTTACAACAGACAATTCAGAAATACAAAGGATTATAAGAGACTATTATGAACAACTATATGGCAATAAAATAGATAACCTGGAAGAAATGGACAGATTCTTAGAAAAGTTCAATCTTCCAAGACTGAACCAGGAAGAAATAGAAATTATGAACAACCAAACTATAAGCACTGAAATTGAAGCTGGGATCAAAAATCTCTCAAAAAACAAAAGCCTAGGACCAGATGACTTCACAGGAGAATTCTATCAAACACTTAGAGAAAAGCTAATGCCTATCCTTCCAAAACTCTTTCCAAAAACTGCAGAGGAAGGACTTGATGACATAAATCAAAGCAAGATCCTCTATGACCTACCTTCTAGAGTAACAGAAATAAAAACAAAAGTAAACAAGTGGAACCTGATTAAACTTAAAAGCTTTTGCACAGCAAAGGAAACTATAAGCAAGGTGAAAAAACAACCCTCAGAATGGGAGAAAATAATAGCAAATGAAACAACTGACAAAGGATTAATTTCCAAAATATACAAACAGCTCATACAACTCAAGACCAGAAAAACAAACAACCCAATCAAAAAGTGGGGGAAAGACCTCAGCAGGCATTTCTCCAAAGACGACAGATGGCTAACAAACACATGAAAAGATGCTCAACATCACTCATTATTAGAGAAATGCAAATCAAAACTACAATGAGATGTCACCTCACACTGGTCAGAATGGCTATCATCAAAAAGCCTACAAACAATAAATGCTGGAGAGGGTGTGCAGAAAAGGGAATGCTCTTGCACCATTGGTGAGAATGTAAATTGATACAGCCACTATGGAAGACGGTATGGCCCCTGAGGAAACCAAAATTGAAAGAGACACATGTATCCCATTGTTCATTGCACTATCTTCAATAGCTAGATGTCCATCAACAGAGAAGTTGTGGTACATATACACAATGGACTATTACTCAGCCATAAAAAGGAATGCATTTGAATCAGTTCTAATGAGGTGGGTGAACCTAGAACCTATAATACAGAGTGAAGTGAATCAGAAAGAGAAAGATAAATACCGTATTCTAATGCATATATATGGAATCTAGAAAAATGGTACTGAAGAATTTATTTACAGAGCAACAGAACAGAAACAGACATAGAGAATAGACTTATGGACAAACCTAGACAGCATATTAAAAAGCAGAGACACTACTTTGCAACAAAGGTCCATATAGTCAAAACTAAGGTTTTTCCTGTAGTCATGTATGGATGTGAAGTGAAGTGCAAGTCGTTCAGTCGTGTCTGACTCTTTGGATCCCATGGACTATACAGTCCTTGGAATTCTCCAGGATACTCTGGGATACTGGAGTGGGTAGCCTTTCTCTTCTCCAAGGATCTTCCCAACCCAGGGATCAAACCCAGGTCTCCCACATTGCGGGCAGATTCTTTATCAGCTGAGCCAAAAGGGAAGCCCTTGTGTCTCTTTCAATTTTGGTTGCCTCAGGGTATATGCCTAGGAGTGGGATTGCTGGTTCATATGGTGGTTTTATTCCTATTTTTTAAAAGAATCTCCATACCGTATCCGATAATGGTTGTATCAATTTACATTTCTACCAATAGGGCAATGGATGTGAGAGCTGGACTATAAAGAAGGCTGAGATGGTTGAGTTCAGTTATTTATGCAACAGGTATTAATCCATTCCATTCCTGACTGTGTTCTAGATGCTAGGCATACACTAATGAGAAAGGGCAATATTTGCTTACACATAGAGAGGTACAACTGAGTTAGTATTATTTATGCTATTATTTGAGGCTTCTCCAATGGCTCAGTGGGAAAAGAATCCACCTGCAATGCAGGAGACACAGGAGATGCGGGTTTGATCCTGGGTCAGGAAGATCCCCTGGAGAAGGCTGAAAGCCGAAGAATTGATGCTTTTGAACTGAGGTGTTGGAGAAGACTCTTGAGAGTCCCTTGGACTGCAAGGAGATCAGTCAATCCTAAAGGAAATCAGTCCTGAATATTCATTGGAAGGACTGATGTTGAAACTGAAGCTCCAATACTTTGGCCACCTGAAGTAAAGAACTGACTCACTGGAAAAGACCCTGATACTGGGAAAGACTGAAGGCAGGTGGAGAAGGGGACGACAGAGGATGAGATGGTTGGATAGCATCACTGACTTGATGGACATGAATTTGAGCAAGCTCCAGGAGTTGGTGATGGACAGGGAAGCCTGGCATACTGCAGTCCATTGGACACAACTGAGCAACTGAACTGATCCAGAAAAATGCAGTGAAGGATGATAACTGTGAATAAAATGATTATAAAATAATCCTGTTTCAATTGTAAAAGATAAAAAATATTCACTTTTGGAAATATGAGCAAATTGTATATTAAACATTTACTAATTGTTTACAGATTTCAAAAATAAAGTTTGCCAAAAAGTTAGTGATTACAAATAAACTTTGTTAGTGTAGATACAAACATAAAATTCTTGAAATCAAAATTTCTTTCCCTTTTATTAAAATTTGACACAACTACATATTTATAGAAAAGTTGGAAATACGATAAATACAAAGAGCTTGTTTTTTGAACCATTTGACACTAAGTTGCTAACTGGATGCCCCAACACTCTAGGATAGGTTTCTCCTATGAACAAGGACATTCTCCTACATAACCAGAGGAAATTCCATGGATACATTGTGCTGTGCTTAGTCACTCAGTCCTGTCCAATTGTTTGTGATCCTGTGGACTGTAACCCTCCAGGCTTCTCTGTTCACATGGATTCTCTGGGCAAGAATACCAGAGTGGGTTGCCATGCCCTCCTCCAGGGGATCTTCCCAACCCAGAGATCGAACCCAGGTCTCCTGCACTGTGGGCAGATTCCTTATTGTCTGAGCCACCAAGGAACCACAAGAATACTGGAGTGGTAGCTTATCCCTTCTCCAGGGGATCTTCCCAACCCAGGAACTTAACCAGGGTCTCCTGCATTACAGGTGGATTCTTTAGCAGCTGAGCCACCAGGGAAGCCCATGGACACATTGCCACCATCTAATTCTCAGAACCCTTTCCAATCTTGCCAAGGCCCAACACTACCCCTTAAACCAAAATGGTCTAACTTAGAATTAGGTATTGCATTTAATTCTCATGGTTCTTTGGCTTCCTTCTGTCTTCTTTCCATTTCCTTGACTTTGACACTTTGAAAATTACAGGTCAGTTATTTTATAGAATATTCCTTAGTTGTGGTTTAAGGCTAAATTATGATAACTTTAGCAGTAATATCACGAAAGTAATACTACATTCTTTTCATTGCCTCCTATTGATTTGTCCCTTTGCTGATGATAATTCCATTAATCACATGATAAAGATGGTGACTGCCATGTCCCCTGTAATATTACTCTCTTCTACCATCCATGTAATCAGTAACGA
Organism: Capricornis sumatraensis; assembly: GCF_032405125.1. Taxonomy (NCBI): domain Eukaryota; kingdom Metazoa; phylum Chordata; class Mammalia; order Artiodactyla; family Bovidae; genus Capricornis; species Capricornis sumatraensis. The sequence continues at coordinate 69,443,071 of NC_091075.1, forward strand.
TTTTGCAGGGAGATTCTGATTATGTAAATATCCCAGCTCATTCTTTTATGGACATATGCATGGGCTCTTCATTTTCTATTTTACTTAACACTTTGTCACCTCTACTATCATTATTTATTCTGATGCTCAAATCTCACTCTGTTTAGCCAGTGGGAGCCAGTTCAAGCTAGCTTCTGTGTTTTGAACATGCCCACATCATTCTTTGAGCACTTTCTTGCTTTCTGAACAAGATGTTTTGGACTCATCTTTTACTTTCCTTGTCTGACCCTTGGAATTAGCCATTTCTCTGAGGAGCCTGGTTTCTTTCGGTAGAAAATGTTATTTGAAACCAAGATCTGGAGGCCCCTTGTTTCTCACAGGGCATGCTCAATGGTCTTAGCTTGTGGCTATTCCCAGTCTCTTCTCAGCTGACAGAGTTGAAGGGGAAAATGTATTTTTACTGTGTGTGCCCTCATGTGTGCATGTGTGCACACACAGACATTCACATCTATACTTATTTCTATATCTCTACCTTTGTATCTTGAAATGTATACGTTTACATCCATATTTCCAATTCCAATCCCATCAGGCTTATAAGTCTAGCTTTCTGCCTTTCCCTATTTTTAACTTTTTTTTCCCCCGACAACAAGAAACCTGGCTTGTTCTGAGCTTAGTCTATCAGTCACCTAGACTGTAAAGAATCCCCCAACTTTATCACCTGCGGGAGTGCCATGCTCACCCTGCCGGGAGCGCTGACATTCCTCCCTGGCTACTCGGTGTCTGTGCCTTCCTCATCCTGCTCAACTCGGACCACTCCCCTCCCCAGGCCCCCGTCCCTCACACCCTCTTCACCTTACCTGGACTCTTAAACATCCCACTGGCCACCCCTCCACAGTGATGCTGTCCTCAACCCATGGGTTCTAAGCCACTGTGCTGCCCCTCAGGGCACCTTGCTCCACCCACTGACCAGATTCCAGACTCAGCTACTCAGCACAGAGCCAGGAAAAGGAAACTCCACAGAAAGGTCTGAGGCCTACAGAAAGCAACCCATGTTATTCTTTCCCTCTTTTCTCACTTATAACACCTAGAGAAGAGGAATAAAATGACAAGATCTGGCTCTTGCAGACTTCTCAGCTACGTTTAAGTCAGTCTTTGTGAGGATGTGTTTTGTGTGTGTAATTTTTTCTGCTACAGCAGCCAGACCCTGACTAAAGCTCTGCGCTCATTACTTCCCATCAGAGTTGACCTATTTCTCCGCCTCACAGGGAGCATCTAGAAAAGGCCAATTTGGATAATTTGTTGTATTTCTTTTTGTCTTGGGGAGACAAAGCCTATTAAGGAGTAAAAGGCCAAGTAGGATAATTTGTTATATTTTCCCTTTGCCTTGGAGAAGCAAACATTTAAAAAGAAAAGCCTGCTTTTGCAAATTAAAAGTTTCTAAAATTTTAATTAAAAAATTAAAATAGTTATTGTTAATTTCCCATGAAAAGTGATGAAAGTATGAATCACTGTCGTGTCAGACTCTTAGGGATCCCATGGACTGTAGTCCTCCAGGCTCTTCTGTCCATGGAATTCTCTAGGCAAGAATACTGGAGTGAGTTGCCATTTCCTCTCCTTCTTCTTACTTTCTATAGGGAAAATAATTTTTTCTGGAAAGAAGATATTTCTCATCTGTTAAGAAAATTTTCTTTAAGGAAGGAAGGAGGGGAGAGGTGCCAGTTTTTAGGAGTTTCTGACCCAAAATGATTAAAAAATATTGTTAGGAGTATCTATTTCTTATCCAGAGAGCATTTTTGTTCCTGTTATTGACATTCAGCTAACAGAGGTAAAGTTAAAACAATACAAATAAAACTTGGTGCCCAATGTTCATGGCAGCACTGTTCATTTGCAACTGCCAAGACACAGAAGCAACCTAAATGCCCATCAAAAGATGAATGGATACATCTTTGTG